>NC_139163.1:16887191-19287191 GCF_964270905.1 Leucopleurus acutus | reverse complement strand
CCTGCGCTTATTGAAATTATTCCTTAATTATGCATCTTAACTATCTACGACCAGTATTCTGTTTTTCTCTATCCTAAATTCCTGCGGGGCACACCTTTCCGGTGGCTACAGTGACTAATGGCTTGGTGGCTGATGGCAGGCGATATTCACTGTTTCCTGAAATGACAGGCAACATTTTTTTTGTCCACAGCGAGGCAAACAAATGTTTCACAAATGATACTTTTTCCCTTGAACATAAACTCTATCCAATAAATATTACTGATTTTTAATGAGGATATAGAATGTTAATACTAAACATGGTGAGTCAATTTAGAAATGATATGATAAAAATATTGAGCTATTGTTTTATCACGTGGATACATTGTAAGACTGTCTTTCTGTTAAGTTGATGTACTAAATTAAAGAACTATAAATTATACATATATATAGGCATAAAACTAAAGAGCTATTTTGTTTTGCCTAAAACACTCAGAAGAAAATAAACCTGAAAGAACAAATTTCAAAAATGTCTAGAGATATTATTTAAATAATAATTGACATGTTTAAGGAAAAATAATTTTTTATTCTATTAATCTGAAGAAGTCCAAGTAATAAAGCAATAAAAAGTAATCTCAGGTAATCTCAATTTTTTTTTCTTTTAAGTAGAGGGAATGAGGAATGTGAATGAATAGTGAAGTACCCCTTCTCTAAACCTCTCTGTCCTAATTCATTTGCTTCAACTAGAAACAAATCATAAAGAAAAAGAAAAAAATAAGATGACAGACTTTGTATCTTCTAGCATTATTCTTCAGGACTTCACAGTTTTGATATGATACTATATATGATTTGTGATTAGCAATCACCCCAAAACTAGCATTAAAGGGTTCTCATGATCCCAAGATGTTCTGATAACTGTAAACCAGAAAACCAAAAATCACAAGTAATTTTCATTGTTTCAGTAATGGGAACAGTTTGCAATTGATGCTGGGAAATACATTATTCCACATTCTAAATGGTATGAAGTATGTACACAGCCTTTGCTTTTGGAAGTAACTTATGACTGAAACAGAAAATGAGTACTATTTGAGGGTAACCCTAAGGGCTAAAAAAGTGACAGCCTCACCAGCATCGTTTTGCCAATTTAATCAAGGAGAATGACAAGAAATCAAGGATACGCGGCAAAATAAGAACAGGCTGGAGGGCACTTAATCTGATCATTAGCAGAAGCAAGTAAAGGTAGCTTTCTCAAACACAATGAGAGAGGCTAGGAAGAAGGGATGAGCTAAACTGTGCCATGTAAAACAATAGCCCTGCAAGAATGTACAACAGCTGGACTGATTCATACTGAGCCGTGCAAAGCACTGGACATGCCAGCTCCCATCCCAGCAGTGAAATTCAGATCAAAATGTTCTGTTTAGTAGCCTGGCTATGCTATACACATATTTTTTTTTTCCTACATAGTATAAAGTGATTATAGAAGATGGCTTTCCCAGATTCCTCCTATTGTTCCTACATTCAGGCAAGTCTTTATACAGGTAGTTTTAAGAAAAATGACCCTGGTCACCATCACAAGGAGAAACCATTAGCTTCTAGTCCAGCAGAAGTAAAATTATGATGTCACCAAAAATGGGGAGAGATTCCACACTTTATTCTTCCCCATTTACCTCAGTATTTCAAAGATGCAGAAAGTTATTATCTTACATAGATATATAAATAAATTTTTGTATACTTTTTGCTTTACAATCTTGTTCACACTAAATCCATCGTAACTGAATGCTCTGTAAAATATAAAAATTAAAACTTCGTGTGACCAATGTGTAACCGTAGAAAAGTTACTTGACTCAGTTTTCTCCTCTGTAAAATGGGGACAGTAATAGTATCTCCTTCATAATCAGATGCTTATGAAGATAAGTGAGCTAATACATGTAAAGTACTTAGAACAGTTCTTGAGATATAAACAGCACTATAGAAATGTTTACCACTACTCCATCCTTTAACCTTTAACCCGTTTCTTTACATTAAAAATGAGCAGCTTGTAATTGACAAGAGGTAGTTGGATCTTTTTATTTTTAATCCAGTCTAACAATATCTGCTTTTTAATTTGTGTCAAGACACTTTTACTTGATAACACTGTTTTCAAATTTCTATGGAATAAATACAAAAATTGACTGCATATTATGCCTTAAAGTAAACCATGATAAATTCCTGGAAGTAGAAATTATTCAGGGAAATTTTCTGAATATAATAAAACTAAAACTTAATAAGAAAAGATTAACTGAAAACAATTGGAACCATTTAGAATTTTTTTAAAAAAATCCCTCCTACAGCACTGAAATGTAAAATCAAAACAGATGTTCAGAAGATGGCGGAAGAGTAAGACGCGGAGATCACCTTCCTCCCCACAGATACACCAGAAATACCTCTACGCGTGGAACAACTCCTACGGAGCACCTACTGAACGCTGGCAGAAGACCTCAGACCTCCCAAAAGGCAAGGAACCCCCCACGTACCTGGTTAGGGCAAAAGAAAAAAATAAACAGAGACAAAAGGATACGGACGGGTCCTGCACCAGCGGGAGGGAGCTGTGAAGGAGGAAAAGTGTCCACACACTAGGAAGCCCCTTCGCGGGCGGAGACTGCGGGGGGCGGAGTGGGGGAGCTTCGGAGCCGCGGAGGAGAGCACAGCCACAGGGGTGCGGAAGGCAAAGCGGAGAGATTCTCACACAGAGGATCGGGGCCGACCGGCACTCACCAGCCGAGAGGCTTGTCTGCTCGCCTGCCGGGGCGGGCGGGGCTGGGAGCTGAGGCTCGGGCTTCGGTCGCAGGGCCGGGAGAGGACTGGGGTTGGCGGCGTGAACACAGCCTGCAGGGCGTTAGTGCACCGCGGCTAGCCGGGAGAGAGTCGGGGAGGGGTCTGGACCTGCCGAAGAGGCAAGAGACTTTTTCTTCCCTCTTTGTTTCCTGGTGCTCGAGGAGAGGGGATTAAGAACGCTGCTTAAGGGAGCTCCAGAGATGGGCGCGAGCCGCGGCTAAAAGTGCGGACCCCAGAGACAGACTTGAGACGCTAAAGCCACTGCTGCCGCCACCAAGAACCCTGTGTGCGAACACAGGTCACTATCCACACCGCCCTTCCGGGGAGCCTGTGCAGCCCGCCACTGCCAGGGTCCCGGGATCCAGGGAAAACTACCCCCGGGAGAACGCACGGCGCGCTTCAGGCTGGCAACGGCCGCGGCAGGCCCGCCCCGCAGTCCGTGCCCCTCCCTACACCCCCGGCCTGAGTGAGCCAGAGCCTCCGAATCAGCGGCTCCTTTAACCCCGTCCTGTCTGAGCGAAGAACAGACGCCCTCCGGCGACCTACACGCACAGGTGGGGCCAAATCCAAAGCTGAGCCCCTGGGAACTGTGAGAACAAAGAAGAGAAAGGGAAATCTCTCCCAGCAGCCTCAGAAGCAGCGGATTAAAGCTCCACAGTCAACTTGATGTACCCTGCATCTGTGGAATACATGAATAGACAACGAATCATCCCAAATTAAGGAGCCCTGTGGATGAAAGGCTCTTGGTGCTGCAGCCAGGAGTTAGTGCTGTGCCTCTAAGGTGGGAGAGCCAACTTCAGGACACTGGTCCACAAGAGGCCTCCCAGCGGCACATAATATCAAACGGCGAAAATCCCCCAGAGATCTCCATCTCAACACCAGCACTCAGCTTCACTCAACGACCAGCAAGCTACAGTACTGGACATCCTATGCCAAACAACTAGCAAGACAGGAACACAACCCCACCCATTAGCAGAGAGGCTGCCCAAAATCATAATAAGTCTACAGACACCCCAAAACACACCACCAGACGTGGACCTGCCCACCAGAAAGACAAGATCCAGCCTCATCCACCAGAACACAGGCACTAGTACCTTCCACCAGGAAGCCTACACAACCCACTGAACCAACCTTAGCCACTGGGGACAGACACTAAAAACAACAGGAACTACAAACCATCAGCCTGCAAAAAGGAGACCCCAAACACAGTAATATAAGCAAAATGAAAAGACAGAAAAACACACAGCAGATGAAGGAGCAAGATAAGAATGCACCAGACTTAACAAATGAAGAGGAAATAGGCAGTCTACCTGAAAAAGAATTCAGAATAATGACAGTAAAGATGATCCAAAATCTTGGAAATAGAATAGACAAAATGCAAGAAAGAGTTAACAAGGACCTAGAAGAACTAAAGATGAAACAAACAATGATGAACAACACAATAAATGAAATTAAAAATACTCTAGATGGGATCAATAGCAGAATACCTGAGGCAGAAGAACGGATAAGTGCCCTGGAAGATAAAATAGTGGAAATAACTAATGCAGAGCAGAATAAAGAAAAAAGAATGAAAAGAACTGAGGACAGTCTCAGAGACCTCTGGGACAACATTAAACGCACCAACATTCGAATTATAGGGGTTCCAGAAGAAGAAGAGAAAAAGAAAGGGACTGAGAAAGTATTTGAAGAGATTATAGTTGAAAACTTCCCTAATATGGGAAAGGAAATAGTTACTCAAGTCCAGGAAGCACAGAGAGTCCCATACAGCATAAATACAAGGAGAAATACGCCAAGACACATATTAATCAAACTGTCAAAAATTAAATACAAAGAAAGCATATTAAAAGCAGCAAGGGAAAAACAACAAATAACACACAAGGGAATCCCCATAAGGTTAACAGCTGATCTTTCAGCAGAAACTCTGCAAGCCAGAAGGGAGTGGCAGGACATACTGAAAGTGTTGAAGGAGAAAAACCTGCAACCAAGATTACTCTACCCAGCAAGTATCTCATTCAGATTTGATGGAGAAATTAAAACCTTTATAGACAAGCAAAAGCTGAGAGAGTTCAGCACCACCAAACCAGCTCTACAACAACTGCTAAAGGAACTCCTCTAGGCAAGAAACACAAAAGAAGGAAAAGACCTACAATAACGAACCCAAAACAATTAAGAAAATGGGAATGGGAACATACATATCGATAATTACCTAAATGTAAATGGACTAAATGCTCCCACCAAAAGACAAAGATTGGCTGAATGGATACAGAAACAAGACGCATATATTTGCTGTCTACAAGAGACCCACTTCAGACCTAGAGACACAGACTGAAAGTAAGGGGATGGAAAAAGGTATTTCATGCAAATGGAATCAAAAGAAAGCTGGAGTAGCAATTCTCATATCAGACAAAATAGACTTTAAAATAAAGACTATTAGAAGAGACAAGGAAGGACACTACATAATGATCAAGGGATCGATCCAAGAAGAAGATATAACAATTGTAAATATTTATGCACCCAACATAGGAGCACCTCAATACATAAGGCAAATACTAACAGCCATAAAAGGGGAAATCGACAGTAACACATTCATAGTAGCGGACTTTAACACCCCACTTTCACCAATGTACAGATCATCCAAAATGAAAATAAATAAGGAAACACAAGCTTTAAATGATACATTAAACAAGATGGACTTAATTGATATTTATAGGACATTCCATCCAAAAACAACAGAATACACATTTTTCTCAAGTGCTCACGGAACATTCTCCAGGATAGATCATATCTTGGGTCACAAATCAAGCCTTGGTAAATTTAAGAAAATTGAAATTGTATCAAGTATCTTTTCCGACCACAACGCTATGAGACTAGATATCAATTACAGGAAAAGATCTGTAAAAAATACAAATACATGGAGGCTAAACAATACACTACTTAATAACGAAGTGATCACGGAAGAAATCAAAGAGGAAATCAAAAAATACCTAGAAACAAATGACAATGGAGACACGACGACTCAAAATCTATGGGATGCATCAACAGCAGTTCTAAGAGGGAAGTTTATAGCAATACAATCCTACCTTAAGAAACAGGAAACATCTCCAATAAACAACCTAACCTTGCACCTAAAGCAATTAGAGAAAGAAGAACAAAAAAACCCCAAAGCTAGCAGAAGGAAGGAAATCATAAAAATCACATCAGAAATAAATGAAAAGAAATGAAGGAAACGATAGCAAAGATCAATAAAACTAAAAGCTGGTTCTTTGACAGGATAAACAAAATTGATAAACCATTAGCCAGACCCATCAAGAAAAAAAGGGAGAAGACACAAATCAATAGAATTAGAAATGAAAAAGGAGAAGTAACAACTGACACTGCAGAAATACAAAAGATCATGAGAGATTACCACAAGCAACTCTATGCCAATAAAATGGACAACCTGGAAGAAATGGACAAATTCTTAGAAAGGCACAACCTGCCAAGACTGAATCAGGAAGAAATAGAAAATATGAACAGACCAATCACAAGCACTGAAATTGAAACTGTGATTAAAAATCTTCCAACAAGCAAAAGTTCAGGACCAAATGGCTTCACAGGTGAATTCTATCAAACATTTAGAGAAGAGCTAACACCTATCCTTCTCAAACTCTTCCAAAATATAGCAGAGGGAGGAACACTCCCCAACTCATTCTACGAGGCCACCATCACCCTGATACCAAAACCAGACCAGGATGTCACAAAGAAAGAAAACTACAGGCCAATATCACTGATGAACATAGATGCAAATATCCTCAACAAAATACTAGCAAACAGAATCCAACAGCACATTAAAAGGATCATACACCATGATCAAGTGGGGTTTATTCCAGGAATGCAAGGATTCTTCAATATATGCAAATCAATCAACATGATACACCATATTAACAAATTGAAGGAGAAAAACCATATGATCATCTCAATAGATGCAGAGAAAGCTTTTGACAAAATTCAACACCCATTTATGATAAAAACCCTGCAGAAAGTAGGCATAGAGGGAACTTTCCTCAACATAATAAAGGCCATATATGACAAACCCACAGCCAACATCGTCCTCAATGGTGAAAAACTGAAAGCATTTCCACTAAGATCAGGAACAAGACAAGGTTGCCCACTCTCACCACTCTTATTCAACATAGTTTTCGAAGTTTTAGCCACAGCAATCAGAGAAGAAAAGGAAATAAAAGGAATCCAAATCGGAAAAGAAGAAGTAAAGCTGTCACTGTTTGCAGATGACATGATCCTATACATAGAGAATCCTAAAGATGCTACCAGAAAACTACTAGAGCTAATCAATGAATTTGGTAAAGTAGCAGGATACAAAATTAATGCACAGAAATCTCTGGCATTCCTATACACTAAGGATGAAAAATCTGAAAATGAAATCAAGAAAACACTCCCATTTACAACTGCAACAAAAAGAATAAAATATCTAGGAATAAACCTACCTAAGGAGACAAAAGACCTGTATGCAGAAAATTATAAGACACTGATGAAAGAAATTAAAGCTGATACAAATAGATGGAGAGATATACCATGTTCTTGGATTGGAAGAATCAACATCGTGAAAATGACTCTACAAAGCAATCTACAGATTCAATGCAATCCCTATCAAACTACCACTGGCATTTTTCACAGAACTAGAACAAAAAATTTCACAATTTGCATGGAAACACAAAAGACCCCGAATAGCCAAAGCAATCTTGAGAATGAAAAACGGAGCTGGAGGAATCAGGCTTCCTGACTTCAGACTATACTACAAAGCTACAGTAATCAAGACAGTATGGTACTGGCACAAAAACAGAAATATAGATCAATGGAACAGGATAGAAAGCCCAGAGATAAACCCACGCACATATGGTCACCTTATCTTTGATAAAGGAGGCAGGAATGTACAGTGGAGAAAGGACAGCCTCTTCAATAAGTGGTGCTGGGAAAACTGGACAGCTACATGTAAAAGTATGAGATTAGATCACTCCCTAACACCATACACAAAAATAAGCTCAAAATGGATTAAAGACCTAAATGTAAGGCCAGAAACTATCAAACTCTTAAGAGGAAAACATAGGCAGGACACTCTATGACATAAATCACAGCAAGGTCCTTTTTGACCCACCTGCTAGAGAAATGGAAATAAAACCAAAAATAAACAAATGGGACCTAATGAAACTTCAAAGCTTTTGCGCAGCAAAGGAAACCATAAAGAAGACCAAAAGACAACCCTCAGAATGGGAGAAAATATTTGCAAATGAAGCAACTGACAAAGGATTAATCTCCAAAATTTATAAGCAGCTCATGCAGCTTAATCACAAAAAAACAAACAACCCAATCCAAAAATGGGCAGAAGACCTAAATAGACATTTCTCCAAAGAAGATATACAGACTGCCAACAAATACATGAAAGAATGCTCAACATCACTAATCATCAGAGAAATGCAAATCAAAACTACAATGAGATATCATCTCACACCAGTCAGAATGGCCATCATCAAAAAATCTACAAACAATAAATGCTGGAGAGGGTGTGGAGAAAAGGGAACCCTCTTGCACTGTTGGTGGGAATGTAAATTGATACAGCCACTATGGAGAACAGTACGGAGGTTCCTTAGAAAACTACAAATAGAACTACCATATGACCCAGCAATCCCACTACTGGGCATATACCCTAAGAAAACCATAATTCAAAAAGAGTCATGTACCAAAATGTTCATTGCAGCTCTATTTACAATAGCCCAGAGATGGAAACAACCTAAGTGTCCATCATCGGATGAATGGATAAAGAAGATGTGGCACATATATACAATGGAATATTACTCAGCCATAAAAAGAAACGAAATTGAGCTATTTGTAATGAGGTGGATAGACCTAGAGTCTGTCATACAGAGTGAAGTAAGTCAGAAAGAGAGAGACAAATACTGTATGCTAACACATATATATGGAATTTAAGGAAAAAAATGTCATGAAAAACCTAGGGATGAAACAGGAGTAAAGACACAGACTTACTAGAGAATGGACTTGAGGCTATGGGGAGGGGGAAGGGTAAACTGTGACAACGCGGGAGAGTGGCATGGACATATATACACTACCAAACGTAAGGTAGATAGCTAGTGGGAAGCAGCCGCATAGCACAGGGAGATCAGCTCGGTCCTTTGTGACCGCCTGGAGGGGTGGGATAGGGAGGGTGGGAGGGAGGGAGACGCAAGCAGGAAGAGAGATGGGGACATATGTATATATATAACTGATTCATTTTGTTGTGAAGCTGAAACTAACATACCATTGTAAAGCAATTATACTCCAATAAAGATGTTAAAATGAAAAAGAAAAAAAAACACAAAAAAAACACAGATGTTCAAACATGAATGACAATTAGGATAATCCATTAAGGGTAACTGGCATGAACTCGAAGTCATATCTTTCTTGCTGGCTATTTCAAAACTCTCATGTAAATCTATTAGAGCCGCTGCAGTTGAACTAACATGTTCATAAACTGACTTGATAAGACCCCTTATGAAATACTATTTGCAATATTACATGCTTTGGGGCTCAGAAACAGGTACTGAAAGTAAGACTTAGTCCAAAAAGTACCCAAAATTTGCTTTTACTTTGTTTTATGTAAATCCTATCTTTGATTAAAAGCAATACTCACCTGATCTAGGCATAAAAGCAGTCACAAATTGAGCATAGATGCAAAAGACAAGTTGACAAAGAAAAGGACAAAACAGAATGCCAGCACATGAACCTACATGGTTCACAGTAAACTAAAATAATAAAAGAGTAAGTGTATGTATTCTGAATGAAAATACATTCACTCACGCACACGTATACACACACACACACACACACACACACACACACACACACCATCTCTCAATTAGCAATACTAACTTATTCCTGAAAATCAAGGCACTTCAATAAAAAGTAATTAAGTGAAAAAATATACTTCCATTAATTTCAATAAGGAAAAATTATGGTATACTTCATTTCATGTGTTTCATTTCAAAATACCCAAACAATTGTCACTGAGGAAAAAACACATCCACCGAATAATGAAAACAAGTTATGGAAGTTACAAATAACAATTTGAAAGTAAATAAATAGTTTTTATATAAAGTAGAATGAAGGTTTATTATATTTATTTTTTACTTTCCACACCTTTTTCTTCACCAATTTTCAGTCCTCTAAGAGTTTATCTTGTATTCAAACTGTACTTAAGAATAGAGCACACACACAAAAAACACCTAAAGGCCAAAATAAAGACTAAACAGGAGAGAGCTTAGACAGCGCCCCCCCTACAAAATAGTGTGTGTGCCCATCAGACTGAGGAGCCTTCTTAACATAACTCTTGGCAAAGCAAGAAGCTTTGGTTCATATATACATAGCACGAAATTGAAATTTGTTCCATATGACATTTTTCATAAGAAACTGTAGTGTTAAGTAAATTGGTGAGTATGTTTTTGCCTACAACCATAATGTTGAACTGCAACTTCTTAGAATATACTTACCTAATGTATACTGCAGTGAAGATTTTGATATAATGAAAACAAAACGTCATCCAAAAAGAGGACAACTTTTCAAGAATTGTTAGGACAAAAAGTCATTAACCAAACAGTTTTATATGAGGTAAGTATCTATAGAGATGTGTGTATGTGTCTGTGTGTATAATTCATAACTGCATTAAGATGGACAGAAATCTGTAAGATAAAAAGTTATGTTTGGATCTAGAATAAAAAAAATAAAATAGGATTATTTGGAGAGTTGTACTTTGTTTCTTCACTCTCTTGATAACTTCTAATGCCTCGAATTTATTAACTTTCAATTTTTGAACCTCTGGTACATCCCATGCAGTGGCAAAAAGGCTTCTAAGGATAGTAGATAAACCATTGTTCTGACTACATTCTTTAAAGAATTAATGAAGAAATCACTTTATTCTTTCTAAAATGATGAAACAGCAAAATCTCAAAGTGGTCCCCTCTATTTAAAAAAATGACAATTTTTCATCATCAAACAAAACTAGATATGTGTATTTGATGTTTCATAAATGTTTATCCATATGTGGATAGTATCCTTAATTTAATTTTTAGATTAATTGACAAAGGATTACGCCAAACCTACATCATCAAACTATAAAAGAATATACTATAATAGAAATTAGTAGTATACTAAATATCTACAACATAACTGGAAACTCAAAAGATGTCACCTGATCTTGAAATAGTCTATGGGTGATTTTGTGTGTTAATGATTATTGGGCTCTAAATGAAATGTGAAAGTTTTAGGGGATTGGGTTTAATCCAAAATGATCCTATGATACATTATTAAGTTACCATCCTGAGAAGAAAAATCACTAATATCTGCTTGTTTATTGACATATATGTTTCTTATGAAAATACAGGATTAAAATATGCCAAGATAGTTTTCCCAATAATTTATTTTTACTAGTGATCGTGATTCGAGATAAAGGAGAGCATGCTTTGATGGACATTATAATGATACTTAGTTACAAAATACAGTTTCTTCTCACAAAATCTACCCACATTTTATAGAAATTACTAGCTAGCATTTATGACTCAAAAATATTTTCTGTGATCAAGCATAATTACTACATGGTGTACAGAGTAATAAAGGTCCACGTAAAGCAAATAGAAAAAAGAATTGTTATAAGAAAGAATGATGAGCAAAATCAACATACGTGCTTAAAGGGGGAGTGAATACCCAGTTAGCTGCTTTTACAGTGCTGAAAATATATGTATTTTATTATTTTCATCCTCCATTTCAACAGTACATTCCAATTACACATTTTCTATATTTTCTGAAAGATGATTATGTTCAAAAGGTTTAATTTTCCTTAGCACACTTGCTCATAAAAGAAAATTATAATTATGATAAATTCTTTTTCATTTCAAGTAAAATGATACACTAAACCTTTTTATATGCCTTCATCTGGAAGACTTTTGGTAGGGAACAAAAACCCATTTCACGACAGAGATTACCTAACATTTTTTAAAAATTCCAATCATATTAAAAACTCAAAACACCAAAATGTGTCATTTCTACTTTGGCCACAAATATATAAGTATCACAGAATTAAGCTAATTTAAAAAGCTAAAACAGGTGCAGCTACATTCCTCCAAAATAGGAAAGACCATCTCATTTAAAAAACACTAGGTTCTGGGCTTCCCTGGTGGCACAGTGGTTGAGAGTCTGCCTGCCGATGCAGGGGACACAGGTTCGTGGCCCGGTCAGGGAAGATCCCATATGCCGCGTAGCGGCTGGGCCCGTGAGCCATGGTCGCTGAGCCTGCGCGTATTTCTTAGTGGCAGGATCAAAGTTGGGGAGTTTTGTTGAGAACTCAGCTGCTGGTTATTCTTTGCTTGCCCCCTTCCTTTTTTTTTTTTTTTTTTTTTTCGGTATGTGGGCCTCTCACTGTTCTGGCCTCTCCCGCTGCGGAGCACCGGCTCCGGACGCGCAGGCCCAGTGGCCATGGCCCACGGGCCCAACCGCTCTGCGGCACGTGGGACCCTCCCACACCAGGGCACGAACCCACATCCCCTGCATCGGCAGGTGGACTCTCAACCACTGCGCCACCAGGGAAGCCCCATGTTCTACTTTTTTGTTGTTGTCCTGCTCCATGCCCCAGGGTTCCACTTCCTTTGCTCTCTTGTACTCTGCTTTCACTAGGCAATGGGAGACATGGTAGGAGACTGGGGAAGTGGGAAGAAAGAGGACAGGCTATTTCATCACCCACTCCCTTCCTGCTTTGCTCTTCTGGCAGCAGCATCCACGGATCTCATCTTCACCAGGCTTTAGTAATGTTGACTCCCCCTCTCAACCCTGGCTTGTGATGGTTTCTAGCTCTTGCTAATCTCTATCTGCCTCAGCATCTCTCACTGGTTCCCTTTAGTCTCTTTATTAAATTTTCATCAAAAGCCCAGATAAGCATGTCATCTGTTTCCTGCCTGGCCACTAACTAATAAGTGGAGACTAAAAATTGGGGAGTCTAAGAGCAATTAGATCTAAAACAACCTTGTACTGGGAAGGTCCCCTTTATCTCCCAGGGTATCTTTTAGGTCCAGAGGCAAATGTCATCCTGCTTCATATAAAGTGGAAATCTGAACTCAGATTAGGAGCAATATAAACAAAATGGGAATTTTAATTCAGGACGAAATAAACCTCCCAATACACTCTCTAAAACAAAGTTTGGAAACTTAGAGTGTGGAGAAAGAAACAGAGGGAAGATCAGGGCTTGAGGTGAGCCTCCTGAGTGTTCCTAATTGTTTCCCTTGAGGGATTAGCAATGCCAATAGATTTTGTACACTGAAGAGACAAACAGAACTCCTGAGTTCTGCTATAAATGTCTGAGAATTACGTTACATAGTTTTTTCGTAAGGTAAAATAATTAGTTCCATCAAAATAATTAGGCAAACTGCTACTTCAGAAAAACGCAGCATGGTGATCATACAGCTTTAGGTGCTCATTGGGACACTCCCATGTGTCCAGCTTGATATACACATAGGTTCCTACTTGTTTAAAGTCCTCTTTTGTGTATTTACTCACTTGAAATACAGGGACTCTATCGCTCTACTATCTACAGCTCTAGCTATCTACCTACTCATCTAGGCCTTCTCAAAAAAAATGGCAAATGAAAAAAAAATGAGACAGAGATGAGAGAAGGCAAGTTGTGTAGAGGAAGGCAGAGAAGCAGCTGAAACCATGCTGCTTACGTTGCTAACAGCTATTCTCAGGACACCTTCCCTACTCTGTAAATGTTTCATTCCCTCTACCTACGCTGTCCTTATGGTAGCCACTATCCATATGTGCCTACTAAAACACAAACTAATTGAAGTTAAATAAAATTTAAAATTCAGTGCCTCAGCCCCATTTAAAGGACCCGTAGCTATCCTATTGGACAGCGCACAATAGATCCCTTTAGATCATCACGGCAAATTCTCTGGGACTGCACTACTTGAGACATCTAAATCCTTAAGATCTGCAACTTGGTTAATGATATTTTCTGCCTACAAAACCTTCATATGTAAATATGCACACTTTATAAATAAATTGAGCATCTTTTTTTTAGCTTTTCTTTCGGTTAAAATAAAACAAAGGTCAAAATAATATTGACTTAAGCACCATAGAAGTTAATTTCTCTCACACAAAATAGTCCAAACAGAAAGAGTCTCCAAGGGCTGACATGGTGACTTCAGTGGAAGATTCAGCATCTTCCATCCCCAAATCAGGCTTCTACTCATAATTAAGGATTGTGAGTGTGATCTTACCCACGATCCCAGCTGCTGTTCCAGCAAAAAGAAAGAAGAGAAAGAGAAAGGGCATACACACTCTAGACAGTCACATCTATCATTTCAGTTAATATTCTGTTGTTCAGAACCAAATAGCACTACCAAATCTGGGTTCCAGGAAGACTGAGGAATTTATTCATTAGTTGTTGGCCATAGACCCAACTAACACTTCTGTTCCAAGACAAAAAGAGAAGAAATACTGGGGAGAAAGTGGAAGTGTTGCCTCGTTGCTCTGTTCACATTGATGCATCTTCCACTCAAACTTTCCTTTCCACTAATTGCTATCCCCCATCTATTAGCTGAAATATGAGACCACTGACCTCATGCTGATTTTACACTAAACATATAGAATTAGAAGAACTACAATAGTCTCCTTTAAATTGGTGGACATTTCTTCTGCATGTGTTGCTGATTTGTTCCCAAACTTTAGAGAGCTGCTTAAGCAGGTATAATGGATCACAGTAAGAGAAGCCATTTGAAATAACTGTTGAACTATTTATTATGTTTACAAAAATGAATTAAGTAGAAAAACCACTAAATCAGAGGCATAGCATGTTTTCTTAAGCATATAGCCTCTAAAACAGTTGCTATTGATACTTACAAGTCTAAAGAGTAGTCATTTGTCTAATCTATAGCGAGTAAGGATTTGTCAAGGATTTGTAGGGAAGTGATGATTTTATTTATATGACAATTAAAATATCTGTTTAGAAAATAGTATGTTGATAGATACTTGGTTTGGGTTGGAAAACATAAAAAAGTATAGCTATCTATTCAATAATTGGATGGAAATGTAATATACTATAAAAATGTACTTCATTATGTCTCTAATATATTTTTCTACTTCCGAATGGACTACTATGTTGTCCACGTTCAGCCTTTCTCTTTTCTTCTCCATTTTCTAAGTTTCAATCATCTGTTCTTTAATCACATCAAACATCTCACAGTGAAAATATTAGTTATTTTGTGATGTGCTTTAAATTACTAGTAAAGGGAGATAATTTTCAAACTGTTTGAAAGATACATCTTGCACTAAGGAATTCCTTTCCTTTCAAGTTTCAGATTTGGAGCTTGAGTATTCATTTATTTATTTCCTTATTCGGGAAACATGTTCTTAGTTAATAGCTTGTGCTAACACCATGTTCAGGGAAGTAAGGACTCTTCATGTAGCCTTTGGCTTTCATTTATACATAGTGTCCTGTGTAAGTTCACAGCATTTCTGACCAAGCAGTCGAAAAGTAAATTTGGGACATCTACATCATCCCTAGAATCTTTAGATTTACTGAATGTTTGTTTCTTGCCAACAGCACAGCAATAAGACTGGGGAGAGTGGGAGAAAGTTAAGCACTTAGGGTCAAGCATGGGAGCTAAGAGTAAAGAATAATCAAAGTGCTGATAATTACAAATGTTGGGCCCCCTACCCTGGTTAATAGGAAGCACCTAGGTTCTTACTATTGGAGGAAAATCTTTATTTGGTATTCTTTTTTCTTTCCAAAATAAAGGTAGAATTTTTCATTTTCAGGTGAACACACCCCTTTCTAATTATAAATCATCAGTATCTATAAAGCATTACTCCTGGAGTTTTGAAATAATATCAATTCCTAACTCATAGTCATAGTTTTTAATTTATCTTCAAAAGGAAGGCAGTAAAATTCCATTCTAAGTATAAACAACTCACACTTCATAAAACTGCACGTTAGGCAATCAATAAATATTTATTGAGTGAATGAAAGGTACTTCACTTTAATTTGAATACTCTGATTTCAATCAGCAATTAACAATTGTATAAGACTTTTGTCTATAATTAAGAGACAAAAAAGTCTACAACATTGATTTTGTCCAAAATATTAACCTTGAAAGCTTGTTTTTTAGCTACTGGTGTTTTTAAGCATTTAAGCAGATCTCATTGGCTCTGTTGCCTACTATTCAACTGTCCATGACTTCAAATTTAAACAGATAGATTGCACATTGTGGAAGTTTTGGAGACAGTTTGAGGGAAGCTATGATTACATTTCCGTTACAATGCTTCAAGAATGGGGTCCATTTTATTTCAAGAACCATAATTATGCAAGGTCAATGAGATGTGATACTTTAGGTTGAGAGTTCTATTCAAGTGAAAAGAAATCCTGTGATTAAATACAAAAGAACTAGATAAAAATCACTTAAAATATATTTATTTTTTAATAATAATTTAGTCATTAAGCAAAGCCAAGGACCTTTAGTTCTTCCTCAAGAGTTATAGATATTCTGAAGCCATATCATTAGAGCTGTTTTGTAGATACTGAAACCCTCACCAAGTGTAAGAAGTTAACTATGTGATGACCAGCCTGTAGCCATGAGATAAGCTGCCACAATTCTGAGAACTGGCATCAAAGAAATGGGAACAAACTGACCCTGGAACTGAAGATTAACTGTTCTTAAAACAATCAAGATGACGCTGATCAGACCACCACATGGCCAATTTCAAGACGACTGTCAGAGCTCACTGTTCTGTTTCTGCATGTAGCTACCTCTCTCTGCCTGAAACTACCCTTTAAAAGTTCTTGCACACTGATTGTTGGGGGCGGGCAGGGGGCCTTTGGACAAGAGTTCACCCTCTCCACAAGCTGCGGCCTCTGAAATAAAGCAAACTTTGCATTTTACCAAAAAAAAAAAAAGTTGTATTTGTTATACTCTCTCCTTTAACAAGTTATTATTTAATAACTTAATTATTATACAATCAACTGATATTTAATTATTAATTATATGATTATAGTAATTATTTAGTAAATCATTGTTTTTTCTTTCTAATAGCTCTAAAATTTATCTAAAGTAATCTCAATTCCTATTCTGTGCAAATGTCTGTGCACAAGTATTACTCAACAAACATTTGCTGAAGACTCTTGGTATTCAGTTTTATTGACATTCTTAATTTTTGAATCAGCAAATAAATGTAAAACGAAACATTTCCCATTCTGCTATTTAAAATGTTTATTTTCTCTCTCTTTTTTTTTAAGACTCATGTAGTAGATACTCATTACCCACCCAACAGCCATTTCCATTTCTCTCTTTTTCCTGTATGGTAGAATCCAAATGTTATTCAAGTTTCTACATGATTAGAAGCACATCCTGATAGAATCTGATAAAGCAAAAAAGGTACATGTGACTTAAATCTTAAAAACAAGGCTTGAGGGAAGGTTTGGGGCAGGAACAGCCTATGGGTAAAATTTCCTCCCTCTGAAAAAGAGACAGAAGAAAGGAAGATTGTCTTCTCTCTTCATGCAGTGGATACACAGAATCTGCACCGATTAACTGCAGCGTTTTTGTAGCCATGAGGGGAGTCAGAGGGAATACAGGTTAACTGCACATCTGAGAACATTATTGCATTGTTGAGCCACTGAATTAACAGACCCTGGGATAACTTTGCCTCTGGATTACTTTTTATATGAGATAATTACTTTTTTAATGGTTTAATGTCTAAGTGGAGATTTTTCTATTACTCATAGCTAAAATTAACCTAACTGATATAAAACACTATGAACAATGATTTCCAGGAAGAGGCATACATCAGCCAATAAGAAGTTTTAAGTTTTTGCAAAAAAAAAAAAAAAATTGCAATTTTGTTTATTTAGTTCTACTAGCTGATTCTTGAATTAAGTCCAATTATTCTTATTATTCCTTGAAGTAGATGAAGCCACTTATGTTCACTGTACAATATCTTCTTTCAGCCCTTTTCTCTCATTTCAACTTTGTATTCCAAATCAGCTCCATATTCATGTTTAAGGTAATGCTTCTAACACAAAACCATTATATTATCCAAACCTGGACACTCATGAATTTTCTTTAAAAATTGGTATTTTCTCATCTATTTCCCAGAAATTTGAATATATATATTCAAATTTATGGAGGAAATAGAAGCAAAATCACCTAAAGAAATTTTAACATCATAGTAATTTTTCGGCACATTCTTTCTCCTCCCTAGACCACCCTCCAAGTAAAGAACCAACAGTTTATTGACTTAAAAGCCAATATATTGTTTCTATTTCTAAACACCAGGATAACTATGGACATAAGTTTTAAAAAGTATATATAGAAGCTCCTGGTTGGTTTAATCAATCATGGCAGTTTATTAGATGGAGGAAGAAGATTTTTTTTTTAATTCAAATGACATTTCCAAATGTAGAATTTCAACTCCAAGAAAACTATTTGAACTAGTTTATGATATAAAACAAAAAACTCATCAAATATTATTGATGAAAATGATTAAGGGTTAGGAGAAAACATATCTGTGTGTCTGTATCATGCATTTGTATATGATATATAATAATTACAAATTATTTAAAATTGTATATAACATTTTTTTACTCATGAACAATACAATGAACGTATGCATATGCAATCTTAACCATATCAACATAATATATTATAATTTCCACTTTCCATGGTTCTAATATTCTTTAGAGAATTTAACAGCAGCATACCTCCCCAAATGTCATAATTCATCAATCTGAGACTTAAATGAAGTGGGACTTATACAAGTTGAATAAAATAAAGAAGAATGGACCGCCCCAAAATTGATGTGATCAGTAGATGACATGTCCTCTTTTCCATTCTTATGAGTTTTTAAATTCAATTAGCCCTAGAATGTCTGTCACTAGAGGAATTGTTCTGTACAAACATATTCTATAGTATATTTTAAAATGTCCTTCTTAGTGTATCTATAGATCTAAACTAGCTAAAATTGTAAACACAGAGTTTATATATGCCAGTGTAAGAAATAAATTTACTGGGGAAAATTTTTGTCTTTGTCTTTCTACTTGGTAGTCATGAAATGTGTTGGGATTATTTTGTTTTGTTTTCACTCATTAGCATGACTCATTTAGCATTTCCTACAAAGAACAGCTCTAAATATGAAAAACATTTTCCAAGTAAAAGTCCTGTTGTGCTTGTTTCAATAAAAAGATAAGGATCATTTGTACTTAGCAGAATTTATTTGCATATAAACAATTAATGTGCTAAAGGTTTTCAATCTGCCATTTCACTTGAGGAATAATAAATATACATTCTGCAATTTCATTGTCACTCGTATTTGTTTCCTTTAAGATTTCTTTGTCATATTGTATCAGGAGGTGTTAACTCGCAAAGGGAAGAAAGAGGAAGGAAAGGAAGGAAAGAAGGAAGACAGAGAGAGATAGCGAGAGGTCTGAGGATGAAGAAAGAAAGAAGTTTGAAGACAATATGGTAACATCTTCCCTTGTCTTTTGCAATAGTCCCACTTTGACATTTAATCTCCATTCACTCAAACGTAAATTGAATATCCAGTAAGTAGCATGGATATGCTCTTAGACATGGAAGACTATAAAACTTTTAAGAGTGTAGCACATAGTAGACAATAAATACATTTGTTAATTGAAAGTGGTTCAGGAAGTTGGCCGTACTTTTACTAAAACATATTTTGTTTTTGCTTTAATATAGATCAATGTGCATTTCTTTCAGTTTAGAAGTAGGATTTTCTGTAAGGAAAATGTACTCGGTTACATTCTAAGAGAAAATAAATTTGGCAGGTCAATTTTTCAAGGGACTAAAAAAAAAAACCATAAAGAGCAAAGAATTTGACCTAGGTCTCCATGATGATTTGTATTTGTTCATTGTATTAACACACTCTTTATACAAAAGCAAACAAGTTTCACCAGTGGATTCATAACCTCCTGAGGGATGTTTCCTTGAAACACCTGCTTCAAATGGTCATTCTAGGTTTTTGTAAGGGAAATTTTCCATCCAAAAATTTACCTGGCATCTAAGTCACGATAGCCAAAACAGTAGACTTGGCACTCATTTCCTATTAAGTTTCAGGACTCTTCAGGTGCAGTTATCATTTCAAAATATTTGATGAGGGCGGTGATCCATTTTCCCACGTGAAACCTCCTGCCATCTTCAAGATTCTCTTTATTTCATCTCCTCTTTAGCTCTCTATTGACTTCCTGTATTCTACAGACCAAAAGCCTTACCTTTGCATTCCAGGCCCATAACAACCTAGTTACAACCTACCTACCTTCATTTCCTGGCATTCTCCACAAAACTGCCAGCGATACACCCCCCTGACTTTCTCATCCTAGGCCCTTTCACAAATCCATGACTGGGTGCCTGCTTTTCCTCTGCTACACTCAATCCCTGCTCCCCGCCCTCACATCACGGGGGCTGAATTTATTTTTGTATCCGTTATGCTACAGCTCGTTCAGATTTATGTAACCCTGATATTAGTGTCCTCATCTTCACAGAGCAGTCTATGCATAGTATTTGTGGGCAAATCAGGAAAGGAGAGATAAAAGGACAACTAACTCCCTTATTTACTCATTAATCCATCCAATATGTACTAAGCACCTACCATGCACCAGGCACAGCCAGGCTCAGAAAAGACAGTGGTAAACATGATGGAGCCCTGCTCTGAATTGACAGTCTAATCAGAGAAACAAAGAATCCAAAGAGTACCAACCAAACACTTCCTGGTTACAGTAAGACCTCTTGAAACGCTCTCTACAATCAGCTTGTCTCAGATGTCAGAGTCCTCCCGGCAGGAAGCATGATACATATAGGTTGATACCATTCAGATACTTTTCAGATTATTTCAAGGTCATCAAAGTGCTTGCCTAAACCCTCATTTAAAATTGTGTGTGTGTGCATATGCCTGTGTTGGTTTGCTAGCAATCAAAACTAATCAACAAAGATCGGCAATTTAATAAAGTCTTCTTCAGTAGTAATAGTATGAGAAATAGTGTTTCCAGAATAGGTTTGTAGCAGCTAAATGACTATTTCTTTTACTGCAATTACATTTGGACAAGGTGTACAATTATTTATTTCAAGTTTTCAGTGGTATCCAATGACCTAATCTGGCCCCTATCTTTTTACTCTTTCATAATATCAAGAATACAGTGTCTCAGGGCTTTCCTGGTGGCGCAGTGGTTGAGAGTCCGCCTGCCGATGCAGGGGACACGGGTTCGGGCCCCGGTCCGGGAAGATCCCACATGCCGCGCGGCTGGGCCCGTGAGCCAAGGCCCGCTGAGCCTGCGCGTCCGGAGCCTGTGCTCCGCAGCGGGAGAGGCCACAACAGCGAGAGGCCCGCGTACCGCAAAAAAAAAAGGAAACAAAGAAGGAATACAGTGTCCCGAAAATTAAAACTCCCAAATACACTTTAATTACAATAATAATTGTAATTGAAATAAATGTAAAAGCTTAATAATTATGCAACATATGTAAACAATGTAAATAAAAGTCTTTGGGTTTATTTTTCCAGGATTATTATTGGCACATAATTCATCTGATGACTTAAAAGGGATCTAAACTAAAATATATACACTGCTCAAGACCAAAAAATTTGAAATTTTCTTCTGATCCAGTCTGTATTCATTTGATTCATTCTCCCAAAGAAAATAGTTTGTATTCACTTCATATTTGCAAATATACCTAGCCCAGGCAGGTAAACTTATCATAACCAGTGATGTGGAAAGTATGTTTGACCAAGTTGAATGTCACTGCTTAAGGGATTTAAACTAAACTATAAATTTGAGAATGTGAATCGTATTTAACCTTGAGAACAACTTGAGTTAAGGTTTTAAAGGGTTATTTTTTTTTAATCCTTAGTAGTTTTAAACTAGACATGTTAGGACCTAAAGTTCTCCTAGATAACATGTCTCTCTTTACCCACATTGTTTCCAAAAATATTTACTAAATTCTTACTATATATGAAAGCAGTTAATGTGTGATTTAGAAAAAACAGACAGCAAGGATATAAACATGACTGATATTTAGTACATGCCTCACATGAATGTTACCTGTAGTAAAAAGGCATGTGCACAAAATAATACATTATAAAAGTAAAAAAAAGTTGAAAAGTATCATTTTCAGGAGAGAAGTAAAGTCTTTGTTTAAAATTTTCAGCAGTGCTACTTATACAAAATTATTCTAAAATATTAAAGATAAAATAACCTGGGAGAAAAATATTGCACTTCCATCTCCCCACACTCTATGGTAGGATCTTGAAGGGGCCAGATCGCTGGCTTTGAAATTCAGCTCTAGTTAAACAAACCTGGGAAAAATGGTGTCTCAGTTTTCTTATCTGAAAAATGGCATAAAAGTAGTACCTACATCAAAGGATTATGAAGATTAAATCAGTTAATATGTATAAATTACATGGAACTTTATGCAATATAAGAGCTCCGTTATAGTCCAGTGCTTTTAATTTTGCCATGATAACCCCTTCTCCAACAACAGCAATATTCCTACTCCAAAATGCTACTGGTTTTTATATTATTTCTTCATCAGTGTAAAATTTTGCTCCTGAATCCCCTTGCCTGTATAGATAATTGCCCTGGTGATATCCTTTTATTCCTTTCAATGGCCCAAATCCCTGCAAATGATGTTAACATAGTTCTAGCTTCTTCAGAACATTGTTTTAATGAATAATATAGGGGAAAAAAATTAAGAATGAACATTACTATCTCTTAAAATACACCTGTATTTCAGAATCTTCTTGAAAATGGTTGAAACCTAACAGTTTAATTTATAGTAAATCAAGGATGCTAGAAAATATTTTGAAAGCAGAATCATATCATTCCATTTGCATGTCTTCTAGTTGTGACTAAGCAACAATTGAAAAGATTCCTTCTTTACTCTCTTCTACAACATTGAAATTTGTATTTCCAAATCTTCATTTTGGGGAGGAAAAGCTGCTAACTTCTACTCCAAAATCTCAGAATCAATGTTTAATGGTTGATTGCCACCAATGTCAAACACATCAAGAGATCCCATATACTAGTAGTAAAACAAACCAGCTTCACAACCATGAAGTTCTATGATGTTTTCTTATTCTGGAATTGTACAGCTCCTAAAATTGTCATTTTTGTTCAAGTCTTCTGCTCCCTCGCAGTTAACTTCACAGAGAATTTTGAGCTGCTTTAAGGAAATCCTTCTGGATTCTGTGTCCTTGTGGTTTCTTATTCCAAGAAAAAAGCAAAAACAGCCTGAACTGGTTTATTTTAAGCTATATCTATAGAGGAAAGATGACTTTCAAAAAATGTATTGAAATAAGAATTCCCAGATAAAGAAATAGATTCATACCAAAAAGTGTTTTAAAGAGGCATTACAACTCGCACACATTGCTCATTTAGTGGAAATTATTTCATGCCTGCCACTAAAATTTTGCCACTTAAAATGGTAAATACTGGGAGTGGAAATGGAAATTGGGGATATGGTTGTCTGGAACCTAACTTAGACAGGTAAGCCCAGCTGAAGCATCTGACTGAAAAGGCTAACATCCTTCAGGTTAGTTTCCCTGATTCTGATAATATATATTCTTCCTCTCAACTGTCCAATGTGACTAAGAATAGAAATCATAAGAGCATTTATGGAAGGCATTCAGTAGAAGGATAAGTATCAGAATTATGGAAGATTATTTGAATATAGTGTTGAATATAATTTTATACTTAGCCAAGCATGCTAAAGCATTTAGGTCCAAGGCACTTGTGATGATACCTTTATAACCGCCACACATGGGATTTTTGACAAATTTGGACTAACTTACTATTTATATTAACACTTATCAAGTATTTTCTATGTATTAAGTGCTGTTTTAAGCACTTCCCATGTATTAACTCATTTAATCATTGTAACAATCCTATACAGCAGGTGCTCTCAAATGGTATTTTGCAAATAAAAATATATATCTATCAAAACTGAGGCACAGAATAGTCAAATAACTTGCTCAACACCCACAACCTAGAAATGGTAGACTGAAGAATTTGAACTCACGTAGTCTACACGTGGTGACCATATTCTCAAGCATGATTCTCTTATAACTGCTACTTAGCATTCATTTGGCCATACATAATCAACAATTTAGCTGAAGCAGACAAGAATAAAACAAAGCTGAGTTAGCTCTTACATGAAACCATGGAACTCATTTTAAGATAAAATGTAAGCAGTTACCTTAAAATTGCTACTTCTCAAACATGTTCCTATGTTAATGTTCTAGTAGCTAAAAAAGTGGAACAAAATTCTCACCGGCCTTCTTCTACCCTTGAATTAGGCAATATAATTTGTTAAAAAATATATTCTCCCACTTACAGACTTGATGAAGCTATTTTTCACTTTGCTTAAAATAAAATCAGGCCTGTTAACATTTAATGTTTTCTGAGTTGACTTTTAGGCAAAAATATTTTTTTTCTCTTTGCTTAAATAAACAGAGTTTCTATGTAGTTTTAGTACTTCTTATTCAGCAAGGTTTTGACCTGAGCTATTCCCTATGCTCCACCCCTAAACACACACACACACACACACACACACACACACACACACACAGCCCTCCCTTTGATATAACTCACCCAGAACGAAGTTAGCCTCATTAGTAAAGCAACCTGTAAGAGATGGTGCCTCATTCATCACGGGCATCAGAGCCCCATCATAAAGGTCAGATAGATTACACTTTCAGACAGATACTGGTACATAACTTAGTATGGTGGACACAGTAATTCACCACTTGCCCCCAAAAGATGTCCACATCCTAATCCCATGAACCTGTAAATATGTCACTTTACTTGGCAAAAGAGAGTTTGCTGATGTCATTAAATTAATGACACTGAAGTGGGGAGATTATCCTAGATAGCAGAGTAGGCCTACTGTAATCATAAGGATCCTTATAAGAGGGATGCAGGAAGGTCAGAGTCAGGGGGAGAAGATATAAGGATGGAAAAATAATGGGCAAGGGTTGAAAATGCTACACTTCTGACTTTGCAGATGGAAGGGGCCATTAGCCAAAGAATATAGGCAGCCTTTAGGCTGGAAAAAGGCAAGGAAGCAGATTCTTCTCTAGAGGCTTACTGACATACAGCCCTACTGACAACTTGATTTTAGCCCAGTGAAACCCATTTTGGACTTCTGACCTCCCAGACTATGAGAAAACAAATTTATGCTGTTTTAAGCAGTAACTTTGTGACAAATTTGTTACAGTAGCAATAAGAAACTATTACGTTTGGGACCTGGGGCATGGTGTTTAAAAGAATGCAAAAGGCATTATTAAAAATGTTTCCATTACAATAAGATACTCATCTTTTTATCTTAAGCATCTGTATCCAGATGACAGATGTCAGCTGGACATCTGTATGACATTATGACATTAATGTCATCTGGACATCTGTATGACATTAATCTGGGTTAGTTCATACATGTAAAAATTTTATGAAAAGAATAATTATACTTTAGAATAAAAAGAATTCAAATTGATGCATAACAGTAGCATATGGCTACAGCTCCCCCTTAGATGTGGTTAAATGTATGCCCTAAAAGGAGTTATTATAATATACTCCTTAATATAACAGTGAAAATAACCACCACAATAATGGCTACTATTGACTATGAATTACTGTGTGCCCATCTCCTTGCCAAGTAGGCACACAACACGGAGCAAGAGAGACGCTTCTAGCTCAATGATGCACAGCTAACTTTCAGTCTCAGATTCAGTGTGACCTTGCGACTTCTGTTCTTTACCTTCTACTGTGTTTTTTGTCAAGGAAATCAATCTACAGTCGGATTTGAGTATCAGGGAAAAGCACAGGTTAGCAGGCTAATGGAACATCTACGCAATGTGCAATTCACATTTAATATAATTTTCACCACACAAAGTAACTTAAATCTTCTTTTATAATGCAATGATTTGTTTAAAAGATACTTCTTGACCTTCTTGTTTACACACTAGCTACCAAAGTTTTGTAAATTTTAGAAACATTCATTTTTGGACAGAAATGATGCCCAGGATTTGGAATTTTCACAGAAGTTGGGATGGTATTTCCAATTCATTCATTCATTCCTCATTACTTCCTTTATTTAACAAATGCTTCTTGAATGACTGCAAAGTGTAACCATAATGCTAGTCCTTTCTTAAAATGTGCCATATATATATATATATATATATATATATATATATATATATCTAAAACTGATTCACTTTGCTGTACACCTGACACTAACACAACATTGTAAGTCAACTTTACTCCAATAAAAATTAAAAATAAATAAATAAAATGTGCATTATGGTAGTGATAGCTGAAAACAGCAAAAATCTGAAGCTTACTTTCAGTCTAGATCTGAGACGCAATTCTCTCAACCAGTGAAACACTTTAATCTCCATTAAACACAGAATTTATTTCTGTCTAATGTTTAATTTTTTAATCTTTTCAATTTGTGTAATAAACTTGAGCAAGGAATTATCCATCAAAATCATTGTCACCCCATAGTACGCTAGAATCAGAACTAATTATGATTTTCAGCCAAGACGGAAAGCATGAAGGAAATAATGGCTTCCGTTTAGGATTAGAAAGTAAGTTAGTAGATCATCCTATAAACAAGGGATAAAGCAGCTGATATTCCTTTACGAGCAAGAACATATAAATTCACAGTTTGCTAACACCTGCCAATAATATTAAAGCAGAAATTAGTAATTACCATATAAATTATCTCTCAGGGAACCAAAGGATATACTTTACTAACTTCAGAAAAAAATAACCCTCAATTAAGAAACAAATGATGGGGCTTCCCTGGTGGCACAGTGGTTGAGAGTCCGCCTGCCGATGCAGGGGACGCGGGTTCGTGCCCCGGTCCGGGAAGATCCCACGTGCCGCGGAGCAGCAGAAGAAACAAATGATGGTTAAGAAATATTTACTTCAAGTATCAAACCAGTAGGGGGAGGTGAAATATTTTTCTTGTTGTTTTCAATTGGGTGAAATAGGGTAAGAATTTTTAAGTGCTTTCTTTTTCTCTACCCAACCCGTCACAACATGATGAAACTCTAAGTACCAATCACAAAAATAAACAGGAGGATTTGTAAAGAAGGACACCACCTTCAGATGATGTGGCATATTTGCTGTGGTCTATACTTTCATTTTTCTTGATTGTAAATGACCCAAGTCAAGTTTTCAATTTTCAGTTGGGAAAATTACTTAACCAAAAGAAACACGTTACTTTGTATCCAGGATGAGCTCTCTGGGTGTGTGCTTGGTGGGTTTTCAAAGCTCCTGCACAGAATCTTCAAATTTAGTCAGTTCTGAGGGCATACGTGCTCTTTTACATCTGTGGCTTCAGACTGGTTTAAGTTCCTAGAATTTAAATAAATTATCTCTTGTTACCAGATCTAAAAATGTGAAACATTCAGTAAGAGCCTCACTGGTACTCCACCAGAACTTGAGCCCTTGGGTTTCCCACGTTGTTCCTGGCAATTGCTGTACCTCCTACAAGATATCAGAATATGATCTCGCTGTTCTGCCGTGAACACCGTGAGATAGATAAGGGCTGAGTGCCACGGATTCTATGAACAGGATCCAGAGTTCCCTGGAGAGGGGTCGGGGAGCATCAGGGGTGGCCTTAGGGTATGATGTGTGAGAAGTAACTACCAAACTTAGCTTCCATGGTTCTCTCTTCACTCCAATTACTGTTATGTGTAGTCACAACACCTCGGTTCCTTTCTGTCATGTGAGCAGGAATAAGGCAAGATGGTTAGAGAACAAAACAGAGTAGGTCAGAAATGGAAGTTCCCTCAACAATATTCCCTAATTGTAGGAACTATCAAGGTCATAAGAGATGAGAGAAATGAAAAGAGCGCCGGCAGGGTCATGGAGATAGGAAAAAGCGAGGCTGAGATACAAACCCGTGTCTGTCTGACTCCAAAGTCCCTCTTGCCTCTGTTACACTCCACGTCAGTCCCCCTTTTGGAATGTCATATTCTATTTCATTCTCAGAAGTAATATTCGCTTCTTATAAGAGTTGTAATCAAAGTTCAAATATAAATGGACATTTGGAAAGTTCCTAAGCATTCTTTTCCTCTTGTGTCTCCACTGTCACTGGGGTTAGCAAACTCTCCACCCACGCCTACCCCCAAAATCAGATCCATATAAAAGGATTCGAACAGAAGAGACCTGACACCTGCCAACGACTCAGAGTTTTCTTCAATTTAATCATCTATAATCAAATTTAATCTTCACAACAACCCAGCAGCTATTATCAACCCTTCACTTCACAGGTGAAGAGATAATATTGGAGAAATGTAACTTGCCGAAGGACACGTGATTAATAACTGTTAGCTCAAGGCCAAGCCTGAACCCCTGTCAGTGTTGGAACTCCATGAGCCACCTGAGTTAACAGTCTTCGATTCTACATCTAGGCTTTCTGATGGGTACTGTCCAAGGGTTTGTGCAACTGCTATGTTGCTGCCCTCAGCTCACAGGGAAAATTATGCTCAACCATTGCAATTACACAACCGAAAAGAAACACATATTGCAATCTATAAAATTTGAGCTTTTTCCCCTTTTGGTAACCTCTTTGAAAAATCAAGATACAGACAGGTTTTTCACAGCAGAATCATTTCTCTGTTTACCCTAAGAGTAAATATGCTCTTTCTATATTCACTTGTTGTGCTTTTAAAGGGCTTATCCACTAATGCACTTTTGTTTTCATTTTTTATGTATGACTAAAATAATTAGAGACATGGTCTCTTGTTTCACAGGCACAACCACTCGTTGCTAGTGGGTCCAGGTAAGGGTCAGAAAAACAACATTCTCATATTAAGATGCCTTATAATCAACTGGATAACAATTTCACAACCCAAGATCATGGGTCAAAAACCTCAAAGCAAAGTAGGATTCCAAAGGTAATATTTTATCACTGTTAATATTTGCCTAAGTAATAGCATGTCTGATAGGAATATTTCTTAAGTGTTTTCTATAGCCAGACATTTTATATATATTCCTAAATTGTAGGAACTATCAACAGCACTTAGAAATGAGAAAAATTGAAAGGAACCTGGGCAGGGCCAGAGAGCTAGCAGAAAGCTAGACTAAAGCACAAACCCGTCCTGTCTGACCCCAAAGGCCCATTGCTTCTGTGACACTCTGCCTAGGTGCCTCTTCTGGAAGTCTGTATTCCGTTCCACTCTCATCAAGAATATTTGCCTATTGTAAGTATTCTAATCAAAATTCAAACATATATGCATATTCTAAAGGTTCCTAAACATTCCTTTACCTTTTATCTCCACTGTTACTAGGATAACAAAATCTATAGGGATGGGACTTGTATTTGGCCTCTCAGCTAGACCAGTGTCAAGCCTGAATGTCCAAACTCCCTGACGGAACTGCAGTTTCGTATGGACATTTTTATCAGGCTTGGCTCAGAGTACACAGGACTTATGTAAAACATGATCTTGACTTTGTGGATTTAACTATACAGCAAGAAGCATATTGATTCTTCATGCAAATGCCACAGGCTACTTAAAACCTAAATTTGTTTTGATTTTGCTTTTTTCAAATAGAGAAATGTGGTATTCACGTATATCGCATAGTTATTGTAGTAGGTGATAAAAACAGAGTGCAAATAAAAGGGAGAATAAGTAAGTCACCAAGACCTTGTAAGGCCTACCATCAGGAAGTTCATTTAGAACATAATATGTTGGTGGGAATGTAAATTGATATAGTCACTATGGACAATAGTATAGAGATTCCTCAAAATATTAAAAATAGAACTACAATGTGATCCAGCAATTCCACTCCTGGGTATATGTCTGAAGAAAACACTAATTTGAAAAGATATATGCACCCCAATGTTCACAGTAGCATTATTTACAAGAGCCAAGACACAGAAGCAAGCTAAGTGTCCATCAACAGATGAGTGGATAAGGAAGATGTGGTGTGTATATATACAATGGAATATTGCTCAGCCATTCAAAAAAATGAAAATTTGCCATTTGCAACAACGTGGATGGACCTGGAGGGTATTATGTTCAGTGAAATAAATCAGAGACAGACAGCTACTGTATATTTTCACTTGTATGTAGAATCTAAAAAAATAAATTGATGAATGTAACAAAACAGAAACAGACTCACAGATACAGAGAACAAACTAGTGGTTACCAGTAGGCAGAGGGACAGAGGGAAGGGTAAGACTGGGGAAGAGGATCAAGAGGTACAAACAACCGGGTATAAAATAAAGAAGATATGAGGATGTAATGTACAGTACTGGAAATATAGCCAGTATTTTATAACTTTAAATGAAATATAATCTCTAAAAATATTGAATCATTTGCTGTACATCTGAAACTAATATAATATTGTAAATCAACTACACTTCAATTAAAAAAGCATACACGTAGGACTTCCCTACTGATCCAGTGGTAAAGAATCTGCCCCTTGCAAATGCAGGGGACATGGGTTCAATCCCTGGTCAGGGAACTAAGATGCCACATGCCACAGGGCAACTAAGCCCGAGTGCCACAACTACTGAGCTTGCGTGCCTCAACTAGAGATCCTGCGTGCCGCAAACTGAAGAGCCCACAGACTCTAGAACCCACGCGCCACAACTACAGAGCCCACGCACCCTGGAGCCTGTGCACCACAACTAGAGAGAGAAAACCCACACGCCAAAACGAAGAGCCCACGCACCCCGACGAAAGAGCCTGGATGCTGCAACTAAAACCCGATGCAGCCAAAAAAAAAAAAAAAAAAAGCATACATGTGCTTCAGGGTCAGTCGTTTCCTTTTCCACCTAAGGATCAATAATTTCCTTTTTTGTTTCTTATCCAAAAAATGACAATAATTTTAAAAGAAGTAGAATAATTTTGCAATTCATTTACATCCTATACAAACAGAATTCAAACTGATGCATTTTTCCTACTCATGTGTTATATAGCTTTGGCTACAAAACTAAAGTTTCTCTTACTTAATAAAATTCTCTTTGGGCTACCTTTAGGTGACTCACAATAAAAATATTTCTCATTTTCTTATTGCTTTATCTGTATATTTATCACATATGAGAAAGCAAAAATTCGTATGGCCAGAATTATTAATTTTTCAAACCATGACCAATTATAGTAGATATTTCCTTCCACCTTTAAAAAGTACTGCTTCCTATTTTCCTACATCTCTAGTTTCTTGAAAACTGTTGAAGAAAACTTTCTATATCTAAAGGTATTAAAGAGAAAAATGGTCACCTTAAGATTGTTTCGCAATAATTATGAATTATAATCTGGAGTTGAGGCCACCAGGTAGATTTTGCAATTTATAAATTCTAGAAAGCCAAAGTCAAATAATGTTTTCTCCAACATAAAATGCAAACGATAGACATAAGGGTTTTATCTCAACAGCTGTTTATAGAAGGAAATGCATGAACAAACGTCACTTTAGATAGGTATTGGAAAATAACAAGTATCCACATTATACATAAGCATATTACTTTTAATTTTTATCACCACCAATAAAACACCACGCTTCAAACTGGACAGCTTACTTTATTCTTAAAAATGACCTGAATTTTTATGTATTCTCTTTTACTGGAAAATATACATCTAAAGGGTTAAGCTTTCCTGTGATGTATTTCCTCACCCAACGGGGTTCTCCCCTTCTTTTGAAATGCTCACAGCACCTTATAAGAATAAAACATGATAGAAAAGGAGGACCCATCTTGATTACTACCCTCTAGAAAGCCTTTCCAGACTCATCTATCAGCGTGACCTTTTCTAAACACTCCTCGTGATGGTCATCTCTCCTTTTCATCCTAACTGTATCCCACACATAACTTTTATTATAACATTTAAAACAAGCTCCAGCAATTATCCGTTTACCTACCAGTCTGTATCACCAAAGCGGCACTTGTCATAGGCAGGATCATGCTTGATTCAGCTCCATATTTCTCAAAACTTTCACAGAAAATTGTTAGTAAAAGTTGAATGAATGAACATGGTGCTTGTCATTAAGGTCTTTTACTCTAATTAAGCACACAGAAAGAAGCATATCCACAGTAAAACTTAAAATAGATTTAGTTCTTGAAAATAGATTTCTGAAAGCAGTTCAAGATAATGATGGAATAGGTTGTCATGCCAGCACACAACGCTCTGCAAAATGAATTAATCAGTTAACAAATGCTGTCAAAGTTTCCAGAAGCAGAGATTATGTCGTGCCAGGTGATCCAGGAAGGCTTTGCAGAAGAGGTGAGAACTGAGCTCCCTGTTATAGGATGAGTTCGTTGTGAGCAGTACAAAGGGCCTTCTGGGAAAGGCGCCAATAAGAGCGTCAGCATTTCATGAAAGTGGTGACTGATCCAATTAGCTGGAGCAAAGGGTTCTTTTGTGAAGAAAGATAAGAACAGGAAGACAAGCTGCTTTTACATTGGGAAGAGTCTTTAATGAGTGACTAAAGAGATTTTTTTCCAATATAGGAGTCATCAAAGATTTTGTTTTTAATGGCATAATCAAAGCAATACTGTACAAAGATGAATTTACCTTTAGAGTGCAGAATGGATAAGAACCGGAGTGAAAGATGAGATGGGAGGATATGATCTGGAAGGTTGCTGCAGTAAGATAAATATTATCCAGTAAGGACCTAGAGTAGAAAAGCTTGCAATAAAAAAAAAAAAAGGATTAAATGCAAGTGATACTGTCAAGAAATAATTCACAGAAACTCCAAATCTGAAGGGATACGGAGCTTAAGAAGGCAGACAGAGCAAAAGGAAAGCTATTAAGTTTCATGTCTTTGTAAAGTGAGAATTTTGGAGTCACTAAGAGATAAAGGGAAGTCAAGAGGCTAAGCAGTTTTACAAAGAGAAAAGCTGTTTCATTCCAGACACACGACGTTTCAGCTGATGGCAGGCTAGTGATTGGAAAAGTGGACCTCTGAGAGAAGAGACTACGCATTTACTGGGAATCATTTTTCGGGATAAAGTTTTTAAGTCCTGAGAATAAGGGAGGTATGCCAAAAAGAGAGCACCGAGAAAAATTACGTTAGACTTGAAACTGACAAAGTATCCATGTTTACGAGAGGGACAAGGAGAGCTGGAGGGTAGAAGTCAGGGATGAAAGAGAGTTTGGGGAGAGGGGTCGGGGGAGCAGAGGTGACAGCAGCAAAACACAGGAGTTTGGGAAAGAAGGTCTATTGAAGAAATAGAAGCAAAAATTTCCCCCATCTGACCAGAAAGTTCGGAAGTGAAAAGTAAAGAAATTAGCTTGAAAGAACAATAAGATTGAGGGGAGGGGCTTAAGATAGGAGAAACCAGAGCATTTTCATACAAAGAGGGAAGGTAGAAGGTAAGGAAGATCCTTTAAAAAGAATTGGATAGGTTTAAAAGGGAGTTTGACATAGAAAACACACCTGTTCTAAGAGAAAGTTTATATTTAGTATTGACAATTTTAATGTTCCTTGAACTGCGACGCTCTAAGAAATAATGACTGATGGAAGCCTTGTGCTTCCTTTGGTTTCCTAATGTGCTTTCAGATTGCTCCAAAATCTCAGGAACCTTTAACTTAAATTTCTTAATCTATGTTCAATAGGTTCAGATGTCTACTAAAAATAGTTTACCTCTGTTGTTTAAAGATGAGTCATAAAACAGTAAAGCCACATTGGAAGACATATAGTGAAAGATAAGTCCTTTCAAGGCCAAAAGGGTTTCCTTGGAAAAATGTGTAAGGATATTAAAGAAAGTGATCCTCATGCAGGAAAAGAGATGGGGAGGGGCTCATCAGAGCCAGGCCAATGATGTCATTGATTATTTCCAGCATAAGGTGTGGCACATTATAGCAAAAAATCAATTATTACCAGTGACAGGTATAATTTAAGACATAATTTCTAACTAACCCATCCAAATAATTTTCTTGTAATCTATTCTGAAGTTTGTTTTATATTTAATTACTAGCAATTCCAATCTCATAAATAGAGTGTTTTCCAGAAATGAATTTATAAACCAGTAGTCGGACACTCAGAATGCATTTTTCATAGATTTTTCCCCCAAGATAGTATAGAACATGATGATTCTGTTAACACAGTAACCTACAAAAGCTAACATATTCCATAGTGTATCGGAAAGAAGAGGCATTTTTAGTGATAGTTACCTCATTGAAATCTCTCAAGAATTCAATAAGGTAGGTATTATTAGGATCTTACTAATTATTAGTGCCTTACATTTGCAGTGGGTAAATTGAGACATTAAAAAGCAAGTAGGGCTTCCCTGGTGGTGCAGTGGTTGAGAGTCTGCCTGCTGATGAAGGGGGCACGGGTTCATGACCCAGTCCAGGAAGATCCCACATGCCGCGGAGCGGCTGGGCCCGTGAGCCATGGCCGCTGAGCCTGCGCGTCCGGAGCCTGTACTCCGCAACGGGAGAGGCCACAACAGTGAGAGGCCCATGTACCGCAAAAAAAAAAAAAACAAAAACAAACAAACAAAAAAAAACCACGACAATCCAAAACATATGGGATACAGCAAAAGCAGTTCTAAGAGGGAATTTTATAGCTATACAAGCCTACCTCAAGAAACAAGAGAAATCTCAAATAAATAATCTAATCTTACACCTAAAGTAACTAGAGAAAGAGGAACAAACAAAATCCAAAGTTAGCAGAAGGAAAGAAATCATAAAGATCAGAGCAGAAATAAATGAAATAGAAACAAAGAAAACAATATCAAAGATTAATAAAAGTAAAAGCTGGTTCTTTGAGAAGATAAACAAAATTGATAAACCATTAGCCAGACTCATCAAGAAAAAGAGGGAGAGGACTCAAGTCAATAAAATTAGAAATGAAAAAGGAGAAGTTACAACAGACACTAGAAGTACAAAGCATCCTAAGAGACTACTACAAGCAACTCTATGCCAATAAAATGGACAACCTGGAAGAAATGGACAAATTCTTAGAAAGGTAGAAACTTCCAAGACTGAATCAGGAAGAAATAGAAAATATGAACAGACCAATCAAAAGAAATGAAATTGAAACTGTGATAAAAAAATCTTCCAACAAACAAAAGTCCAGGACCAGATGGCTTCACAGGTGAATTCTATCAAACAATTACAGAAGACCAATCACCCATCCTTCTCAAACTCTTCCAAAAATTTGCAGAGGAAGGAACACTCCCAAACTCATTCTATGAGGCCACCATCACCTTGATACCAAAACCAGACAAAGATACTACAAAAAAAGAGAATTACAGACCAATATAACTGATGAATATAGATGCAAAAATCCTCAACAAAATACTAGCAAACAAAATCCAACAGCATATTAAAAGGATCATACACCATGATCAAGTGCGATTTATACCAGGGATGCAAGGATTCTTCAATATATGCAAATCAACGTGATACACCATATTAACAAATTGAAGAATAAAAACCATATGATCATCTCAACAGATGAAGAAAAAGCTTTTGACAAAATTCAACACTGATTTATGATAAAAACTCTCCAGAAAGTGGGCATAGAGGGAAAGTACCTCAACATAATAAAGGCCATATACAACAAAACCACAGCAAACATCATTATCAATGGTGAAAAACTGAAAGCATTTCCTCTAAGATCTGGAAAAAGACAAGGATGTCCACTCTCACAGCTATTATTCAACATAGTTTTGGAAGTCCTAGGCATGGCAATCAGAGAAGAAAAAGAAATAAAAGGAATACAAATTGGCAAAGAAGAAATAAAACTCTCACTGTTGGCAGATGACATGATACTATACATAGAGAATCCTAAAGATGCTACCAGAAAACTACTAGAGCTAATCAATGAATTTGGTAAAGTTGCAGGATACAAAATTAATGCACAGAAATCTGTTGCATTCCTATACACTAATGATGAAATATCTGAAAGAGAAGTTAAGGAAACACTCCCATTTACTACTGCAACAAAAAGAATAAAATACCTAGGAATAAACCTACCTAGGGAGACAAAAGACCCGTATGCAGAAAACTATAAGACACTGATGAAAGAAATTAAAGATGATACCAACAGATGGAGAGATATACCATGTTCTTGGATTGGAAGAATCAATATTGTGAAAAAGACTATACTACCCAAAGCAATCTACAGATTCAATGCAATCCCTCTCAAATTACCAATGGCATTTTTTATGGAACTAGAACAAAAAATCTTAAAATTTGTATGGAGACACAAAAGACCCTGAATAGCCAAAGCTGTCTTGAGGGAAAAAAAACAGAGCTGGAGGGATCAGACTCCCTGACTTCAGACTATATTACAAAGCTACAGTAATCAAGACAATACGGTACTGGCACAAAACAGAAGCATAGATCAATGGCACAAGATAGAAAGCCCAGAGATAAACCCATCTACCTATGGTCAACTAATCTATGACAAAGGAGCGAAGGATATACAATGGAGAAAAGACAGCCTCTTCAATAAGTGGTGCTGGGGAAACTGGACAGCTACATGTAAAAGAATGAAATTAGAACACTCCCTAACACCATACACAAAAGTAAACTCAAAATGGACTAGAGACCTAAATGCAAGACTAGACACTATAAAACTCTTAGAGGAAAATATAGGAAGAACACTCTTTGACATAAATCACAGCAAGATCTTTTTTGATCTACCTCCTAGAGTAATGGAAATAAAAACAAAAATGAACAAATGGTACCTAATGTAACTTCAAAGCTTTTGCACAGCAAAGGAAACCATAAACCAGACAAAACGACAACCCTCAGAATGGGAGAAAATATTTGCAAACAAATAAACGGACAAAGGATTAATCTCCAAAATATATAAACAGCTCACCATCTCGATATTAAAAAAAACAAAGAACCCAATCCAAAGATGGGCAGAAGACCTAAATAGACATTTCTCCAATGAAGACATACAGATGGCCAAGAAACACAAGAAAAGCTGCTCAACATCACTAATTATTAGAGAAATGCAAATCAAAACTACAATGAGGTATCACCTCACACCAGTTAGAATGGGCTTCATTAGAAAATCTACAAACAACAAATGCTGGAGAGGGTATGAAGAAAAGGGAACCCTCTTACACTGTTGGTGGGAATGTAAACTGATACAGCCACTATGAAGAACAGTATGGAGCTTCCTTAAAAAACTAAAACTAGAATTACTTTATGATCCAGCAATCCCACTACTGGGCATATACCAAGAGAAAACCATAATTCAAAAAGACAAATGCACCCCAATGTTCACTGCAGCACTATTTACAATAGCCAGGTCATGGAAGCAACCTAAATGCCCATCGACAGACAAATGGATAAAGACGATGTGGTACATATATACAATGGAATATTACTCAGCCATAAAAAGGAACGAAATCGGGCCATTTGTTGAGACATGGATGGATGTAGAGACTGTCATACGGAGTGAAGTAAGTCAGAAAGAGAAAAACAAATATTGTATATTAATGCATATATGTGGAATCTAGAAAAATGGTACAGATGAACCGGTTTTCAGGGCAGAAACTGAGACACAGATGTAGAGAACAAACGTATGGACACCAAGTGGGGAAAGACACGGGGGGATGGGGGTGGGGGTGTGCTGAATTGGGAGATTGGGATTGACATGTATACACTGATGTGTATAAAACTGATGACTAATAAGAACCTGCTGTATATATATATATATAAAAAAAGATAACACTCTTCTCTCCCAGTTAATGTTTTCTCTTTTCTGTTGATTTTCATTGCATGGGATAGCAGGCCTATTCTGTATTTACAACACTGCTTTTCCAATTTTTTCTGAAGAGCCATGTCTTGGAAACTATACATCTGAACATTTTTCTATTAATATAAAAGTCCTTGTCTTTCAATAGGGTAATATATTCTACTTATAGCTATTTTAGTGTGTTTTTCTTTTCAGTCTCTTCACGTTTTTCTTTATTAAAATGTCATGTTTACTTTCTTGTATATTCATTCCTCCATATTCATGCATTAGATCATAAAAGAAAGAAAAAAGATGGTATTTAGCTTCCCTCTTTGGGGCAATAGATTATAGCTGACCACAGGTCTATTGGAGTGAAAAAACAGAAACATGGATTAGATATTTGCCTCTAGATGTTTGCGCTCTTCATAATAAAAATCAGAATTCTAATACATGGAATTCGGTAAGATTAACAATTTAAATGCATAAAATCATTTAGTACCTTTTTCCCACCATTGAGGGGTAACATAAAGAAAGAAGTGAGAAAATTGATTCTATCAGGTGAGCATAATTTAAACTAAATGCTTTTTAAAATAATTCCCCTTAATTGGAGATAAGCCCATGTAAAGTTTAAAATAAATTAGTTTAAGGGAAATAAAGTCTTAACCACATAACTGCAACAAGAGTGACTCTACCCCTAAATACATTGATGTATCTTCTAGGGGTTTTGATTTTTTTTAAATGTTACATCATACAGAAGTAAGATATACACTAAGTAAAATATACACTTTTTTTTTCCGTTGGGAAATCATATAGAAAATATACATACATTTATTGCAGAAAAAAATCAATGTTCCTACATATAAAGCATTTGAAGAGACAAAGAAAAAAGAATTATATTTGTGAAAAAAATAATTTTCTAATATAGGCTTATTAGTATTAATAATAATTATGTAAAATATTAGTTAAAATTCTCTCTAGTGACTTTCCATTTACTAAACAGCATCAGTCTACATGTGAAACAAGTTATGAATCCTAAATGTGTTATTCCTATAAAGATTCATAAATTTCATGGATATACAGAAATCTCTTTACATTTGATAATTTTCAGAGGATTCCTATAGCAAAAAAGCAAGAAGATGCTTGACATGAACCCCATGAACTTCTTGTTCTACAAAATATAATGATGCCATATGTGTTGGAAAAGTGGTAAAACTCAAAATTTGTAATTATTGGAATACTCTTTAATAAAAGGAGGAGAATGTTTTCTACCTGTCCTAATAAACAAAATTTCTCTGGAAAAGAAAATGAACAATTCTAAGCATTGTGGTATGAATGGTTATTAAAACCATAAAATTATAAGTGTTTTGTTGGTGTTCAGCTGTACTCTATCACCTTTAAGAATACATGGGCTTCCCTGGTGGCGCAGTGGTTGGGAGTCTGCCTGCCGATGTAGGGAACAAGTGTTCGTGCCCCGGTCCGGGAAGATCCCACATGCCGCGGAGCGGCTGGGCCCGTGAGCCATGGCCGCTGAGCCTGCGCGTCCGGAGCCTGTGCTCCGCGACGGGAAAGGCCACAGCGGTGAGAGGCCCGCGTACCACAAAAAAAAAAAAAAAAAATAGAGATAGTTTTTAATTTGTTTAAGTTACCACTATTTTGTTTTAAAATGTGCCCCTGTTTAATTTCATTGACTGATAGAAACTTCTGTATATTCACTTTAGCCTTTCATAATTTTATTCTAATATAAAAAGTGCTAATTGATGCTCAGCCATCTAAAAGAAAGTCTGTTTTTATATATAATAAGTTAGGCACCAAAAGTGACATTGAAAAACAATCATTATAATATGAATGATCCAGAACATAAAATTGTTTATTTTTTGGAATTATAAAATATTGTAGATAAAATTTTATATATTTTTTGTTTTTATCATAAAGGAATACACAAAATACGAGTCTAAAAACACACATTTTAGCAAAGATAATTATTATTTAAAACATTTACCTTACTTTACAGGAAAATCTAAAATCTCAACACTGCTTCTTTTATTTAATGTTTTGAAAATTAACATTCACTGAGGTTCATTTGATTGTTGTAATTTTGACTGTTCCATCTTTGATGTGTCTGTGAGTATAATCACTTATATGATATCCAGTATACTAGCTAATAAAAATTAGATTTGAAATCTAAAACTTCTGTACAGTTTCTAATTGGTTCTTGAGTTTTGTCAGAATATTTTGTCATGCTAGACATGTACCTCTCTTCCTGTGCAATCTCAGGCCAGTTTCTTAAATAGTGGGGGAGCTCACATTTTATATAACTTGTCTTCCTAAAAGAGGCATAGTCCTTATAGAGGTCATATATAAGAAACCTCAGACACAAATTTTGAACACTTTGACCACTTCTTTTCAAGGTAGCTGTCCATTCAAACGCTGAAGAAGCAAGTTTAAGGATATAATTTGGCAAGTGGTCTTTAGAGATGTTCCTAAGAGCAAATGAAAAGAGCAAACTCAATCAGAAATGAACAGCAGGTGTTCTTTCAATTAGAAAGAAATGAGAAGTTTCAGATAATGAGACTATGATGAAAACTAGTGGCAGATACAATATATAAAACACAATGTTAAGGTTGATATTCTTCCCACACACTCATCTGCATGATTCCTTAATTAAATGAGCATGTTATTTTGCATCTTTTAACATTTAATCTTGAAACAACTCCCTCTTTTCATCTTTAAATAATGACAATGTAGATTGCTGAATATGCAAACACTGTAAGAAATTAGTTTATAAGTCTCTTAGTTAACTGAAGTAGATTGGAGCATCTTGTGACATTAAACTAGACACATGAGAATTACAATTAGATAATCCTTGCTCTTCAAGAGATTAATAAGTGAGTACTTTGCATTTGTATAAAGCTTTCTACTTAAAAAAAAGTAGTTATAGGTAGACTCCCTATAAAATACTTTTCCTGAAATTCATCACATTTGGTAGCCACAAAAAGAAACTTACTTAAGTTTCAGGAAAATTCTATTATCTGAATATAACACAAACAACCAAAATCTTGCTGAACTTGTTATCTTTACAGGCACTGCTTTACTTGCTTTAGGGGAAGTCTAGATTTCAGATTTCTGTCTAGAGCACATGGATGCCCACACCCATCTATCTAGTGATGTCTATAGATATTTACGGTTGGTCTAGCCACTTAATGGTTACTCAGGATGATTAGAGTCAGCTGGATCTGAGACTATCGTAAAGGCTGCCAAGGGTCTTTTTAAGCACGAGAGGAGCAGGAAGTGTAAGTTTTCTTGGTCCAAATTACAAAGCATCACCAAGACAAGCTGAACCAAACCATTCACTAAAGCAGTCTGACCTCACCAATCTCTGATCAGTTCTGGTGAGCTCTGGAATAGTAACAAACCACTAACAGTCACTCATTAAAAGGATTATACACACTTTTATAGATAGTAAACTGATTAAACACATTTTTCCAAAAAATAAATAAATAAATATGTTGTGGGTCTGTGTTCAAAGTAAGATAGTGATGAGGCAGTACAAACATTAATCCAAAGATAGAAGTCATTAGTGTTCTCAAGAATGCCACTTTTCCTTCACGATGGCTGAATATTGAAAGTCCATGTTTGACCCTGGTTTGAGCCTTCCTTCCTCAAGAGCGCATTTTTAATGCACCCTTGTAGTTTAGGAAAAAATGGAGCTAATGCCGCCCAGGAGTGTCCAGAACATCTGTATGGCCCCATCTACTCTGGTACACATTATGAGTAACATCTGCCCAGAACCAGTAATTCCTTCCCTAGGGATAAGGTTGAAAGCAAAGGCATTTCCAGTTTCAAGAAGAAGGAAGTTTTTATGTACTACTTTATTCCAAAATTGTTCTAAAGGAAGTCGGCCATATCAAAGACCCTGTACAAGTTCTGTATCACCATACAGAATTCCCAGAAAACTGTCAAGAGGACTACACTGATATCACTACTGTTATTAACTCACTATTAAAGAAAATACAGAAAATATCTTGTTACTTTAGATTCCTGGAATTGTATCTTCTAAATGTCAAGTATTTTAAATAAGTGAAAGAATAAAATATGGTTATAACAATTGCAGCTGTAGTAGAAATGGAGTTACTAACAGACAGAACGCTAGAATTGGGGGAGAATAAAATTCACCTTTTCTTGAACTATTTCTTTTTATACAAGGCTATAAGAAAGTTGTGGAAAGATATTTGGCCAGGAGGGAAGATCAAAGGGGAAAGAATTCTACCATCATACTGAAGACAATCTTTTGGTAAGACTGAGAATCTTTTTACCTTTCAGGCATCATGTCCTGCTTATGTTATGTTACAAAACTAATAGGATCAAAAAAGTGACTATCATTACAGCTCATATTAGCCCCACAAAGCTGGGATAAGAACTGAACTCACTGAACTAACTTCTCGGAAATTTCAGTGATAGTGTCAGCTTGAGTCCCGTAACCGTAAGGCTGGACTCTCAGTCATAACAAATCACACCAATCCCAGGAAGGGCTAAAATCAAGGTCCTTGCCCCCCTTGCCCCGAACCCAACATTAAAAAATGTGGAGAAAATATCACCAGCAATGCCTTCTCTCTCTCTTTTTTTCTTTCCTAGTTTGCAGGCATTCATTTTTCCACTTGGTAGTTTTGAAATATCAGCATACACCAGTAGACTAGCTTGCCTACTTATACAAATTAAAAGATGAAATTCTCCTGTATAAAGTCTTTGAGCAAAGTGAAGCAATAGCAATAAAATTTACAAAACAAAGGCTCTGCATATTGAAGTGCTCTGCATACCAGAACAAATAAAAGTGTCATTTTAATTTTACTTTGGTAAACATACATGCAATAAATTCTATGTAAAATAAAGACCATTTATTATGTAATATGAATGCATTTTAATAAAATTTTGTTTTTCTATTCTATTAGATTTTGCTTTCCCCAATGGGTTGAGAGGGAACTTACTTACGGTATATAGTTTTTCTTAGGTTTTTGATGAAAGCCTTTAGATTTTAAAACATCTCAAGGAAACAACATTGCTGAAAGCATACATACATATAGGCAGAATAGCTATTTAATGCAGGCCTGTGTAAGTTTAAACAACCTATGTGCTCTATTATAAATAAATAAAATACCCAGAATCTGAGACTAGTTGAGCAAAAAAGTAGTTAAACTTGGTGAGATGTGAAATTAGGTTTTAATGCATGCAAAACACATTCCAATGCATATTTTTAGGTGTAGGCTGATTGGCTTTTTTCAGTGTTTAAAATTAAAAGCTGCCTTTAGGCAGTTAAGAACCTTTGGAGAGCTTTTGATATTATTAAATTCAAGCACTTTCATTTAGTTCTACCATGGAAAGACTAACACAAGTCTCATCCAAAGCTAGATATTTACGTGGCCAGCTGGCAATACTGTCCCATGCAGCCTGCTCACCAGCTTCTCTTTCTAGGGTGAACCTGCCACCCTTCTCAGGTGAATACACTCATTTTTTCTTACATCTCCATCATGTTTCACTCATGCTTGCCCGCTCTCATGAATATCATGCTAACAATAAAAATGAAATAATAATTGAGATATAGATGGATAGCTCAGTGCCAATCACTGATGACGGTACCCACATAACTATCTCATTTTAGTCTTACAACCTATAAGGGGTAGGTACAATTATTTATCCAATTTTGCTATTTGAGGACATTGACATTTAGTGAAGTTAAGTAACTTGGCCAAGTTCAAACAGCTCACAAGTGGAGCTGGAAATGAACCCACGTCTATGTGGCTCCAAAGCTGAGCAAAGAGAGAGTGGGTGCTAAAATCAGCGTCTCAAAGGCTGTTAGGTTGTGTTAGATTCCTTCTTCGATGAGAAGCCTGCAACTCATTTACTCCATGATTAGGAACTTTCCATGATTAAGAAAGTAAAGATCTTTTATACTCAAATTAAACTCTGTTCAATAACTATGTATTAAGTACTTTTTGTACAAGATACTTGGCTAAGTGGGTGGCTGTCTTCATAGTATATTTATTTATTAGTTATTATTTAAATTCATTTTTCTTCAGAGTTTAACATTCTCTGGATTGAACTCTCTCAGAGGTTGTATGTGTGGGTGACCGTCATGATACTATTCTCCTTAACTTCCTCTTGTATTTCTCCAACACAGTTTTGATATGTTTTACGTAAACATGGAATTCTGTGATTTGCACAAAATACAAACTAACAATCTTGATTTGTTTGTGTTAAAATACACTGCTGAGTCAATATAATCTATAAACTCTGATGCATCCGATGCAAAGCTTCTACTGGAGGGTCTACTTTCATATACCATCATTTATTTCCTATTACTCGCAGGTAAAGATTGAATACCAAATTCAACAGATTGGTCATTTGGGAAAGGTGTGTTTTTCTTTTTATGCCTGTCAGATAGTGGTGGGAATTTTACCCCAGGATGAAGTGTGACACTTTTATCCCAATAGTTTTTATTTATTTATTTATTTTTGCGGTACGCGGGCCTCTCACTGTTGTGGTCTCTCCCGTTGCAGAGCACAGGCTCCGGACGCGCAGGCTCAGCGGCCATGGCTCACGAGCCCAGCTGCTCCGCGGCATGTGGGATCTTCCCGGACCGGGTCATGAACCCGTGTCCCCTGCATCGGCAGGCGGACTCTCAACCACTGCGCCACCAGGGAAGCCCTATCCCAATAGTTTTATTACACAACAGGGCAAGTGTCTCGGGAGCCTGAGTGGATGACATATTTACCTGAATGTTGACTATTATCAACCTCACCCAGGTGCTTTACTAAGGAGAAATCTGTCCTGAGCACATAGATCATTTCTAATCACATACTCACTTGTGTCTCATAATGAATTTGGAGGAGGAAGAGCAGTAAGATTAGTATTAGAAAACAACTTTCATTTAAAGGTTGATTAATTTGACAAATATTTATTAAGCACCAACTATATGTAATGCACTTTTCTAGATGTTGGGGATAAAACAAAAAAAAAATTAGTAACAAAAATAATTTGATGGTAGCTGTAAAGAGATATAAGAAATAAAATGTATTCATTTTGTTCAACATAACTCTTACGAGGATCATACGTATGGTTTTAACGATGCCTTTGAAATGCATGTACCTGTAATATAAACTTATAACTGACAAATACTAATCTTAAAATAATTTCAAGAACAAATAGAAAACATCCATCTACAAACATACTTAGCAGCTGAAATACTAGGAGAAAATCACTTTTCTCAATAGAGTCCAAAGAACCAGTACCAGTCCGCGGCCTGTCAGGAACCGGGCCAGCATAGCGGGAGGTGAGCGGCGAGCAGGCGAGGCTGCATCTGCCGCTCCCCGTCGCTCTCGTTATGCCTGAACCATGCCCTCCCCTCCGCCCCCATCTATGGAAAAATTGTCTTCCACGAAACCGGCCCCTGGTGCCTCAAAGGTTGGGGACCACTGGTCAAAAGTATATACTAAAACGAGAAGTTTTTGAGTTAATTAATATATGAGGAATTGGGATTTCAAAAGTCATTTTTATAGCTCTCTTTAAATAAACCAATGTTTATAAAAATAAAAGTCTTACTCCAAACTTCTCGTTACATGGCCCTGTTCCATGAAGTAGGAGAATCATAGATATAGTAGCAAGCATGCCTTCTTACTAACAGTTATCTACAGCAGTGGCGAAGGGGGGCTGAAAAAAGAGGAAGTGAAGACATCAAAACCACAGGGCTCTAGCAAATGGGTCCTGCCTCACCTCCACCTCTAATAGTCTGGGTAATGCTGGTTAGAATCAGAGACAAGTCAGGTCCTAAGCATTCAGTTTCTGGACTGTTTAGACTCAACTAGGCTATAAGCTTTTAGAAAACTGCATAAACTATTGTACACTGAAATAATTTTATTTGCTTTAAGAAGTAGAAGTCAATATGAAAAACCCCAGAGTTCCTCTGGATTTAAGAAGAGAGGGATAGTATTAAAACATTATTTTAATCCCAAGTGAGAGAAGTCAAAATAAGCTAGTATGTGTATGAGGAAGGGGAGATAGAAGAGGAGTAAAAAGCAAAATTTATTTTCAGGGGGTATAACAGGACTCTAGAAAGAATGGAATTCTTTCCTCTCTGTTGGGTTTCATTCTTTTTCAGCAGCAGAGCCCACAGCTGTGCACTGCACTTAGTTGACTGAAAGCTTATTTTCCAGCCATTTAAAATTCTAGCAACGTGCCTTGCAATAAACCTTTCTCTGCTCCAAACTCAAAAAAAAAAAAAAAAAAAATCTAGCAATGCTAAAAAAAAAAAAAAAGGTCCACTTTATCATCAGCTAATCCAATAAATTCCAACAGGGGATATACTGCCCCCTAGAATGAATATTTAAAATGTATTGAGACATTTTTGGTTGTCATAGTGATTGGGCTGGGGGTTGGGGGGGGAGAAGACTAAAATCCCAGCAATGTGTGGAACAGTTGTGTACAAACTGGGGCTTGAATCCTAGTCCGTTGTACACATTTTTAAAATAAAAGTTAGTAAATTTTTACACAATTAATGAGCTGTCCAGGAATACAACATCTATATAAATGGAAAGAACTGCTGTCTTTTATTTTGTTCAGAATTTACCAAGAGGTCCTCAAAACTTCAAAAAAATATCATCAGGAAAAAACACTCTTGGAATTTGAATGGCATACACATCTCTGTCGATCTTAAATTGTAGCTTTTGCATTCACTGTGTCCTAGCATTTACATTTTGAAATACATAGAACCTCATCAGATAATGCTTTCCTCTTATTTCCTTTTATTTCTCTTGTATATTGCAATTAGGGCATGGTATTTTCAAAATTATGTGCAAGTAGATTATACTGTGGAAGCAGTTATAAGAGAATTCTAAAGGGGGCTTTGTAAAAATTATTTGCAAGTAAGTTATATCATCAAAGTATTTTATGAGATAATTTTAAAGGAGGCTTTATAAAAATTATTCACCATTAAAAGTGAATATTGGATCCAATAGGGTTGAAATCAAGTTATTTCATCCATATACCATGGAGAAGGAACTTAATTGGTCCCACTTGGGTCAGATGTATCGCCATGCCCCAATTAGCTATAGTAAAGTAGCTAGACTCAAGAAATTAGAAGGGCAGGCCATCCCAGCGATGCGGACAGACAGCCTATTATAGATTTTTCCTGTAATGTTACAGGTCTAGCACAGGAATAATCATAAATGATTTCATAAATTAGGTCACTTTCCCCGACTAGCATTACCCACTTCCAGCATTTCACTTTTCCCTTCCCTATTCCTTTCTCTACACTTACAAGGTATTTGTTCTGTTCTCTGATTATGTAGGACCTCATACCAGGCCCCCTCATTCATTCAATTATTCACTCCTTCATTCATTTAATAAAACTTCTAAGCATTTACTCTATGCCAGGCATCCATCTAAATACTGGGAATGAAGTGATCAAACAAGATCACTGACTTCACGGAACATATACTTTATAGCAAGAAAAAAAATAAACAAAAATGTTTTTTACAACTTACTTTGGAATGTGAAACTGTCACTAAGAGAAAATGAGACGTTATGATATGATACGGAATACGTGGGAGGAATTTCTTCCTTTTCTGTCATGGAAAATATCCTATCCTATGAAAAAATGCCCCCAGAGTCCTGCTCGGCTAGCAAATCTGATAAGTAAGTTTGCACTAAGATATTAATGCTCAGAAATGATTTAATGTATTAGCTTTCAGCAGCAGTTACCTATCACAAAACTAGAAAAGATTCTTTGCAATTATTTATTTTAGCACCTTCATTTTACACTTACAACAAAGAGGCTGAAAAAAGGATGAAAGAAATACACATCAGAAACACTAACCAAAATAAAGATGTGTAATAGTACAGTGCTTTAGTTAAAGGCGATCTATGTATATTAAAATCAGGAAAAAATAAAATTACCAGAAATAAAGAGGTCATTACATAATGATAATGGTCTCAACTCACCAGAGAAATATAACAATTTAAATTTATACATATCTGATAACATAGTCTCAAATATATAAGGCAAAAGCTAAGAGATCTGCAAGAATGCCATCATAACAGTAAATTTTAACCTATCTCTTTCATAATTACAGCTTAAACAAACAAAATAGAAAGATTAGGGAAGGTGAAAACTATGTAAATAATAAACTTAATCTAATAGGATTTGGCCTCCAACAAATGAAAAGATATACGTTCTTTTCAAGGAAACTGAGAACATTTATAAATATTGAACTTCTACTGGCAGTTAAGCAATTTTCACCAAGCCTAAAAAGACTGGTTATCATACCAACCATTTTTTCTACCACACAGAATTTAGTTAAGAATGTAGAGTGGAGTTAAATATACAAGTGTGCAGAAACACAAAGAAAGAAACAACCATCTCTTCCTGGATCTAGGTACCAGTCAACAAGCAGAAGTTCTTTCAGCAAAGAAGCAGAGATGTAGTCTAGGCAAGTGAATATAAAATATTATAAAAGAGGAAACGGAGCTGGCATGATCAAGGAGAAGTGAGTTATTCGGTGACATTATTGTAGAATGTGTGTGTGTGTGTGTGTGTGTTGGAAGGTAGGTAAGAGAGTGGTCATAGAGCAATCTCTATATCACGTTGTATCATGTTGAGGAGTATGGACTATAAAATAAGCAACAGGGAATCGACAAAGACTTTTAAGCAGGTGAGGGACCAAATATTATTATCTTATCCTAAATGGGAAATCTGAGTTGTGGAATGAGGATTGCTTGTCGAATAGGCTGGACAAAGGAAGATCAGTTAGAAAGTGTCAAGAACCTGGCTGGTCCCTTAATAAGGAATAATCTCCCTTTGAAGAACTATGAACAGATCTTGCTTCCTGGACTTCCCCATTCTTATAAATTACATTTTCTTAGGAGATTCCTCACTAGCCATCGTTATCACCAGCCATCTTCAGTGAGATATTGGTTCCCCATTCCTACTTTGAAATATGCATATCTAGGTTACCTCACTCTTATTAGCTCATATTGTAAGTCCCATAGAACACAGCTGTGATGACTAAGTAGCTTTTACTGAAAGACTAAGGATATAAAAATAAAATAACTGTGAAGCCATCTAACCAACAGCTGAGATTTACAGGTCAATAACAAACCAGTTTCATTAGCTGTGATGTGCATTTCAGAATACAAACACCTTGGCCTATATTTATTGAGATTTCTTCATATTTTTTTCTATGCCTCTCTGCCTGGTTAGGTGGCTTACTCTGTTAGCATATGGTCCTTGGGCCACCTCTCAGAGACAGAGCTGTCAAATTCCCAGAGGCATATAAACATGTTTGACTATAAGAAATCTGATCAAAATGTCAAAAATACAGAAAATCAGCTAAGGAAATTGTCAAACATAATTCATGGTTCTGGGACAGTGTAATGCAAAGATTTCATCAAGACAAAAAAAGAAACTATAAAATGAATCACAATTACCTACAAATGATCTGTGGCTCCCTTCTCCCAACCTGAACATTTTAGTCATAGTTAATCAGTGGCTGCTATCAGGTCTAGCTTCCAGAAACCATCTTTTCTTCATTTTTGAGGGTACCTTTTTGCGTTTCTAGAAACCTCTAAATCCCTTTCTATTCAGCATCAGGCCCAGCCTTGGTGCGCCCATTTCCATTCTTTCCCACCTTACTCTGAGATGACTTACTAAGAATAAGAAAGAGAATGTATAAATCCCTTAACAGTGATTCCACCTATACCCCTAACACTAAGGCCACAACTGCAACATCGCATTAGAAGTCACTGCAATAAGACCAGCATAATTGCCAGAATAAGAGAACATTCAACAAAAATTCAGAATAAAGAAGATGAGAATTTGATCTAGGGTTTTAACAAAAAGCGTAAAAGGGGAGAACTCTGGCTCTGTGGTATGATGGACTTGTGGATCAATTAGATGAGTGGGATGAGTCAACGGGATCAGAAGAAAAGGATCCCAAGAGCACCAGTGGGGGTGCTTAAGTGAACGGTGAAACACTAAGCGAACAGAGGAGAAGTTTTGTTAGACTGAGGTGAGTGTGAAATATCCAGAAAGGGATTTCTAGAGTAGATTGTTGAAGACTAGGGAGGAGGAGATGCATATGGTCTTTGGGCCACCAAAGGTGTAAGGTGGATGTGTATTATTGCGTATCATCGCCTTGCAAGTAAAAACAGAAGCTATGAGTAGATAAGACCACTTAGAAAGTATGTATAAAGAGGGACCTGAAAAATACCATGGACAAAATCCCAGGCAATAGGAACTTTGGAGCTTAGGGTAAAAAGTAAAGATTTTGAGAGTGAAAGATCAAATTGGAAGAGTTCATATATTGCATTCCCATTGAAAATATAAAAAAGACAAATTCTTGCTAAGAATTGGGTAATGCATATATCAAAGATCTATAAGAGTCATGTCTACTAACACCATAGTGAATCACAGGTTTTGTAATGTAATAATTTAGACACTGGATTATTTAAACCAAAGAGAAAGAGAGAATTACCAGTTAAGTCAAATGTTTTTGGGGGAGGAGCATCATGTTTATTCTGTTTACTTGGAGTCATTCTGTCTTTTTCAATTAAGCTTTAAACTGCTGATAACTTTCCCAAATTTTAGTTGATGTTTCTTCTTGTCATCTTCATTCATCCATACTCCAATACTATTCATCGTAAAACAAGAAGTGGAAAAAACAAGATCTCAATCTTTGGATTTTTGATCACACTGTGCATGTTGGAATACACTTAACACACAGTTCTACGACTTTGAATGAGCACTGAGTTTAAGGTAAGATGGGTAGGGCATCTCACTAAACATCAGAAAATGAGGCAAAGAAGACAAAAAATTATACACTGAGCATGATCACAGATAATTTTGACAATTATGTAAGTCTATGAAACCAAGTTAAAGTATAGCATTAATTACTTAATCTTTTGAGACAGAATATCATTGCATATAACGTTACATTTTTGGCATTCTTGAATCATATTTTTCCAAAGGTTGCCGAAATTCCCTTCAGGTGTGTATACATGTGAAACAGGTATTGAAAAAAAATGACTAGTTGTCAATGCTAAACGCTTTAAAGTCAGCTGTGTTTTTATTTATTATGTGCAAAGAGCTCCTCTTGAGTTAGGAACTAAGTGAAATAAATATATCTGTGGCAACACAGCAGTATTTCTAAAATGAAATAAGGTTTTGTATAGTAATTGGGCTCAGACGCAAATGAAAGATCCTCACTTGTACTCGCCACCTGCCAAAAATGTGTTTAACTAATCCAGCTGTATATTTCACATACATAATTACTAAATGCTTAGAATGTCTCCCAAGAATGCTTTAATAATGAGGACCTTTATGATTAAGACACAACACTATTCGTGGAACTGCTTGCTCTTTGAACCATGACACAAGGGTGAACTTTAAGAAACTTGATGAGATAAAATACCTCAAAGTCCAGCTGCCTCTGCTGCCTAGAGCAATTCAACTGATTAAAACATTGATTTTTACAAAGCGAATCTGAAAAAGAGTTAAACAATATGCTGATTCAGATGGGCTCATTTATTTTAACTTTTCTTAAAATAATGTCACCACACGAGACAAAAGTCATAAGCATTAGAAAGGCAGAGATTTAGAAATGTAGATGATCATTCTACACAAAGGCCAAATTTGAGAACATTAAGAACTAATAATAATGATTTAAAACAGAATGTCTTAGAACAAGTAGAAGTTTTGATACCATAAGTGCTAAATAGCAGTCTTGGGGTGTACAGTGAGTTTCACTTTGTGGCAAGCAGGTTCACAAGCAATGCAGCTATTATGTGCAATGGAAATCATGCACACAGCGTAACTGGATATACATAGCGTGCATTCAAACTTTTAAAACTTTGGAGCCCCTGACAAATGGAAGTAAATGCTTACAGAGGTATAAGCTGCTCAGAAGAGATGAGAAATACTGAGGTATGTCCACTGAAACATTATGAAAATAACTGAGTCTCTGCAAAAGGTCTTAATAATCTCTAAGTATAAACAAATTTATGGCCACTAATTCTTTATCAAAGTATTTAAGAATAGTGGGAGAAAAACGTATTATGAGGCTAGGAATTAGGTTAAGACACAAGTATACTTGTTAGAGCTGGGTCACAAACTTGCCTCTGAGCTTTTTAGCAACTAAGGCAAAGTAGAAAACACAATCAGTTTTATGATGAAAAAGATTAAGATTGAATACCAACCGGTTACTTAGAAGCGTAACTAATTCTGGTACTCAGACTAGATAGTATTTCTCTCTCATGAGTCTCACATTGAGAGGGATGTGGAAACCCAGAATGTAATTCAGTAAGTCTTAGATAAGCAATTTCTTACTTGGATTAGTTAGCTTCTCCTTCTGACCTGGATTTTAAAAACCCTCAAATACTCTGAGTAGGTAGAAACTTGTGGAATGGCAGTGATAACAGTATTTTCCCATTCATTACATTGATTTATTAAATCATGTTTCACAAAAACAATCTTGCTCATGGCAGCTGAATTGGTTGTTTCTACCCAAGAAAGAATCAAAGGCTCTTTTATCTCAGGTAGATAATATGTTTTTTTCTAGCCATTCTAAACAAAGACAGAAGTCTAAAAACCAATATGAAAAGAAGTAAGATAATGATAATGTGTGGGTTAATATTGAAGCATTACATGCCTCCAGCAAAGAAGATGATGGTAGGCTCTTGCCTCTCTTGGATTTAAGGTTGTATTTCTAATTATTTAGGAGTAACCCAGAATGTTCGTGCTTTACAGCCATTAATAATTCAGCCGAGGCACTGACAAAGCAGGTGTGCTTGTGTCATGCACTAAGATTTTAAGTCAACCTGATCTCCCACACAGAAGCCAAAGCTCAAATCAACTTGGTTGTGTACTCTTCATTATGTCACAACCAGTCACAACTGTGTTCTCTAGAAGGATGCCCAAATCTAGCTCTGACAATGAAAGGGAAGAAATTAGAGAAAATGATGGTTCTTAGGCAGAAAATATGTGTTATCATACAATCATACCATCTAGTTAGACCCTTAAATGTTGAGACTTGCAAAGGCTTTGAAAAGTGTTCTTCAAAAATGGTGTTATTCAATGTTGATCCCCTTAAGAATATAAAAGAAATGTCCCTCCAAAATAATGTTCAGTTATCTGTATATCTTCATTTGTGATTGTTGGTATATTAAGTCTCAAAGATTGCCAGTGAGAACTTTAGTTTTACTATGGATGAAATCATCTGGTATTTATTTCCAGGTTTTGGGGCTATCATAAAAGCTACATACATAATAATAGCGTAAGTATAATCATTTAGGTCTATTGTTTTTTTCAATTTCAAGACTGATACTAAACATACAACAAGCTGAAATGCCAAAGCCATGTTACAGGTTAAATCCAATTCATGGCCCTAACAAAATCAAAATTATTTGCAGTGATTCAAGAGGCAAGAGAATGAGGAAGACTCGTGGAGCTAGACAAAATATAGAGGGTTTATTTTAAAAGATTGGTACAAGGTTATGAAACTGTTCCTCAGTGGCCTAAATTCATGATTTATCTATCACTTTCTCTTAGGTTTTATCCACAACCATCAACCAACAGTAATTTGACCCAAAGTAACTGATTAGGAATGAGAATATTAGTAAAAAAAAAAGAAATAACACTTCTTCTGTAACAAGAATAAATACTCTGAGTATGGCTCAAATACTGTCACTTTTCTTTGAAACAAGAGTATTAGAGAAATTCAGTGAAAAATATCTACCATAAGAAGTTCTACAAACATCCTGGAATTCTAGCCTACATATAAGAGCATAGTATTTGGATATAGAGAGCATAGATTTGAGTTCTTATTCCATTTTTTATTCACCCTGTGATCTTAGGCATTTTACTTGATTTTTCTGAGTCTCCATTTTGGCACCCTTAAATGAGAATATAATATTCAACAGACAAATTTACTATGATGTTCAAATGAGGCTATATTTGGGGAATAAAAAGAGCCATATTAACTTTATTTATCAATTTGAAAATGATTTTCTCCCAGGAGGGCACCAAAATGTCATTCTCAAAAAAGTATTCAGAGCCCTAGACTCTCAGACTTGGAAGATAGAGATCAACTGGTCCTGAGGTTTTTACTTTGCGTTCCTCAGTCTTACAGTTCTAGGCAATGTCCTGGGGTCAAGTGCAGGGGCAAAGGGGAAGTGGGTTAGACAGAGCCCCCAACCTCTCCTGCCCCCACCAGAACTGCTCCCCTTTTATTGGTATTAGATATTGCACTTGTTTAGAAAATTCTGTTTGAACAGGTTCTTTAGCTGTGGCTAAAAATGATTACAACAAAACCCAGGAACCAAATCCAATTCCTACCTTGCAATACCACCATCACCTGAGAAACCTATGATACACCCAAGGGGCCACCTCTGGTTGATGGCAAAGCCAGCGTTTAAACAAGGTCTTCTAAGTACTCCTTCAGCAAGATCTGTGCCCTTCCCACCATACCAATCAATCCCCTTAAAGGTTACAAGCTGTTAGATTTGGAGTGAGAGATTTAGTACGTTGGGGTGTTTCTGACTTCCAAATGCCACTGAACTCCATTTTGGTGTGGGGTGATTGTTTCAATTAATATCTAAGGCTGAAGCTTCAGCTCCTGTTTCACTGATGGGCATTGCCATGGCAATTAAAGCTCTTCTGGCTACATAATGAAATCCTTTTTTTAAAAAAGATTTCTGATCTCAACTTGGCATAGACCACTCTAGATAACCTATTTAATTCCAACAAAGCAGTATAAATGTTCTAAGATCGGATAAGGGCTTACAGCCTTCTTCAGTCAATCTACAAAAATATAATTTAGGAGTATCAAAAAAACTCTCAAGACACTAGCACAGTTTTTAATTTTTAGGATGGGAGTCTCTGTAATTCTCTTGGAGGGATGGTAATCCTTAAGTTTGTTCATTCTGTGGTTGGCCTAGAAGTCTCTAAAAAGTTTCACTGAGGATATAAGATTACCTCATGCTTCTAAACATTTGCCAAGAAAAAGAAGAGACTTAGAGTAAAATAAAAACTTAGATGTTAGTATGTTAAAATCTGTACTTGTATAAAATGAGGTAGCTCACTTTTAGTCACATAGAGATTTAGAAGCTAAGAATTTTGTCACAAATCAAGCACAATTCTAAACAATTAAAAACTTGTATTTTGACACAAAACATTTATTCATTTATACAGTTACCTATTTAAATGCATATACTCAAACACTTCACAGAGATTTGAACAAAAGTACATGGTCATTTTCCTTAAGAACTTAAAGTTGTAAGCTCTGCTAAATCGTATTTTAGCTGAAATTCCAATACAGTACAAGAAACACCTCACTAAATATTATATAAAAGGCAAGACCCCAAAGACGCATGCTGATTTATTGTCTTACAGCATGAAGCCATCTTGTGTAGCTATGATTTTGAGTTCATAAATCCTAAAATATTCTTTTTTACTGGGCCTTCAAAATTTGATGTATTTTCAGTTGGTAAAGTCTGGAGATCAGCAAAACTATAATAGCCAGTACAGAGATTGGAATATACACTTGGTGATGACAGTGGCCCACTGAATATGTCTAAAATTATCATTTGCACAACTTCCCTCAAAGGTATTTTTCTTAATTCTCTTTCCACTTATATTAAAAACATTCCCTCATCCCTCCTAGTCATATAAAAGAATGAATGTTTCCCTAGGGCTACTTGAAGTTTACTTTAACTTCAGTGAAACAAGTCTACACTCTGCATACAAAGAAATCAAGGTTAACTGTTTCTCCATCTTTGTGACTGGTCCCTGTTATCAAAAGAGAACTGGAACTTGACCTGGATGGACAAAAGTTATAATTCATTTAGATGTGAAAGAGGTCAAATAATTCAGTACTCACAATTATGTTTCCTTATTCTAAGCCAAGAAATGAATATATAAGGCAGGTTGCTAAAATTATGATGTTTGTTGGAGAGTACTATTTTTCACTATGGAATGACTAACAAAAAAATACCACCTACTTACACGCATCACAAAGCCTCCTACACTGCAGTAAGCCGACTTTCCTGGGCTGAGTGGTTTATTGATGAAGCAAAAAAAAAAAACAAACATTTTTAGAATTCTTCTAAGTGCCAACTCTCTTACTTGATTGAAATTGTAGAAGAATGTACTATGAGACTTGGTTTTAGACCTCAGCATTTTTCAATCAACCACTTGTTTAAAGGCCTATGCATTCTTTAGCTAGATTATCATTTCTCACCCGTGTACTTTCTTAATGACCCAGTTGTATTATTCAGGGAAGCTTTTACCTTGCAAGTTTCAAGCTCTTGGTAAATGGAATTTTATTTAAATGAAAGAGATGAAATTAAACAACAGTGACTGAACTATATTTAATTAACTCAAACAAGTACAATTATATTTATTGAAAAGTTGTCTCATGCACCTCAGGATTAACTATATAGTTTATAACTATATAGTTTATAATTTTGTACCTTAATTGATAATTAAGAAAATATTCCAGAAGCATACTGTTTATGTTCTACACGTAATGGAAAAATTCCATTTTAAGTTTTAACTTCTAGCTAATCATCCCATTTCCTTTAGTGGGAACAGTCCTGACAAATAAATAAATAACAGCTGGTATAACACTGCAAAAATTGCACTATACTCCTGATGTGTTTTATGTTTTTGATCTCAAAGCAAATTACAGTTATCCACAAATAAACACTTAGCATCTGAAAGCATAATTTCTTGATTGCTAAATACAAGTGAATTAAAACATATTTCAAAAGCTAAGTAAAAGAATCGCCAAAGACATATGTGTTACTTAAACATACCATTTACTCAGCCTAATATCTCTTACAAATAAACACTACAAAAAGCAAATGTGTAAGTGCCAGCTCTACAAATTAGTGGCATTCTGTGTTCCAGTGCCTAAGATATGTAGTTTAAAAGAGGGCAACCCCGGAGCTAAAATAAAAGCTAAAGTTATTCTTTTAAATATCAACTACTAAGAGTACTCTGTAACTCAGAGATATTCCAGGACAGAGGGTACTTTCCTTAATATCAATATTCATTAGCACTCACATTTCCAAAGCAGTCACCCATATGCTGAGTTGTTTGATGTTGTTTCTTCTTGAAAACAAACACCAGGGCAAAATCCAGAGTAAAGTTATACATTTATTGGAGAAAGAAACAGACAGAGATCAAAGGGAAAAGAAAGACCAGAATTCTTTGAATGAGAACTCTCTCCCTTCGCCACTGATCTGTTTCATCAGGCACGTGTGTGCAGAAGAGAAGATGAAACATGCTTGTCTTCATTTGCAAGTTTTATACAAATAAGTATATGTTAGTTTCCCACCAGTAAATCTTTTAATATGCAGATTAAATTTAGTTTTATGATAATGACAGCAACAGCTTAACACTTAATTATTGAAGCTTACCTTCAGTTTAAAAACTTGCAAAAGGTAATACTATTTACTAAACAGCAGTTTTAAAAATCCATATGCAGCATAGCAAAAAAATATATATACTCTGTTAAAAATCTCATAAAGAGAAAATAGTCTGCCACATAGATGAAGAATTAGCAGAATCTTCCTTTAATGACCTAAAACTAAGCTAAATGGAATTCTTATAGTATTATGTACATTTATCTATCCATCAAATCCCAGTGAACACCGTTTTCCTTTTCATGTATTTAAAGCATCTCAGAAACTGAAGTACTTATGCAAATCTGTCTCAAAGTGAGCATCCTTGGAGCATCCTTGGATCACAGGAAGAAAAGCCAAAAAGCAAATAATGTCAAAAATAAGTATCCCCAGCTTTTTTCTCCCCTCTCTCCACATGAGGGACTCTTCAGCAAGAAGCCACCAGAAAATAACTTCAACTGGGATGGTCTAGAAAAACCAAGTCAGTGGATTCTGCTGATAAGAGGAAATCCAGACAAGTTTTTCCACATGTAGTGCACCCATCTCTGCAAAGTGTATATATTCCAGAGTGTAAGTGTTTTAAAGCCTCCTTGTTCCAGGAGTGTAGTCAAAAACATGACAACACCAATTTTATTTCTCAAACTGGAGGATGTCAATGTTTTCTAGTAAGGTTTGACTACCTTTCCTCTCTTGCCAGGTTTGACTTTCCACAGCATCATGGCCCTCACATAATTTTTCAGCACCCTCAACAAATCTTTGCCTCTGACATTCCTTCATTTCTTCCCCGTAGGTCATTGCCCAAATGTTCCCTTACACACAAGCTCTTCCAGTTTCTACTGAGTCTAGCACATTCTGGCTGTGAGAAGCCCTGAGTGAATGTAAGCTGGGATCTTCTACTAAACTGACAGAAGTTTCCACCGTGGGTTTGCTCTTTCACTGATTTAAAAAATTTAGTGATGCCAGGCTTCAGAGGGGGATAAGCTGGTAGGAAACTAATGGAATATCAGGGAAAGTGATCACCCCAAATCGTTTTTCCCTTCCATTTCCCATGAGCAAAAGCTTGTCTCTGTACCATATTCTATTTTTTAACAAAAAAAAATAATCTGGATACTCTGCTTCTGCACGAAATGTACATCACAAATGTTGTTCATGTACCTCGCTCCCAAGAGACTGGGATGCTTGGGAAAAGGCAGCAAGAGATCCTTTCAAACACAAAGGCATTGCGTCCTACCTTAGTATACGGGTAATAGGAGACCTCTTTTCCAGGCCAAGGTCTACGGATGGTGACCTTGGCCGTAACACAGAAACTTATTGTTCCCCAACTTTAACTAGGGCAACAAATATGTCTCCTCCCTATTTGCTTTTTCCAACAAACCCCAAGTCTTAAATGAAGGGGTGTCTTAGTTCTTCTGATTATCTTCCTCCACCCCACCTTCAACTACCATGGGTGGCAGGGCCAATTCTCTCTCTGTGCCTCCTTTCCCTAATATGCAATTTAGAGCACCAGGAGATTTGGGGTGCACGTTCCAGGAGAACCGGGCTCCTGGGTGGGCAGGCTCATGCGCTGTGGCCGGGCAGAGAGCAGGCTGCAGACGAGAGGCTTTTGCCCTCTACAGGGGAATTCTCCAGCTCTTTCCTCTTACTGGGCAAACCCATTTTCCTGACATTTCTGGGAAAACCTCTGCTAGCGAAGTTTCCCCAGTTGGTGAGGATGCGTCTGAAAGTCCTCACCTGAACACAGAGTCCATCTGAACTGATCTCTAGTGTCAAATAATCCCCTGAAGCAATGGAGTAGAGGGTAGAAAATGCCTGCGGGTAAAGAAGAGGGAAGAATAAAAAGAAAGGATGCTCCCAAGCTCTGCCCCCTTTCCTGTTTTCTCATTTACAGTGAGCGGGACATTTAAATGATTTTGTGGTTTGCTGATTTTTTTTTTAAAAAATTTTAATGGGCACTGCAGCGGTGCTCATCGCTTTCTTAAAGCCGTGCCCACAGACAGAGGGGTATACTGTCAGCCTGAACGCGCCTGCCAGCCAACCCCTCTCTGTGGAGCCGGGGACCCGGGAGGGAGAGGGTGCCTTGAGAGGACCCAGCGGAGCGGTGGGGGCAGAGTGGGTTCCGCGCGGGTCAGGACAGCTCTTTCTCCGACAGTGGGAAGGATGCACAGAATCTCCCTGGGTACCGCTTCCCGCCCCACTCCTTTCAGCCCAGATCCACTCCCGCCTCCCCGGCCCCTCCCCACTCCCCCAGGCCCGCTCTGCGCTGGGTGCTCAGGGCAGGCACGTTCGCTGTGCTCGCGTCCTCCGGGCCAGCGGGGGAACCTCTCCAGTCCCTTCGATTGCAGCGGGTCCCCCCACTGCACACGAGTTCGCGCCCAGGGCCATGCAACTGTGGCTGAGACCGTGTCAGTGCTCGCGGGAGAAAGGGGTCTCATGAAGAGCCGGAATGATAACGAGCCGTCGCTGCCGACGCCTCTGTACTGAGAATTTCTGAGCGGAAAGAGGCTGTCCCCGTGTCGGGCCAGGGGACAAGCAGCTCGGAGCGGGAAGAGGAGGCAAAGTGGCCGCGCAGCTCGGGCAACTTTGCTGGGCAACCAGGCGACAGCGGGCAGGGACTGTGCCGCCCGCCGCCTCCGTTTCCCGGGCGAGGTTAACGGGCACGCGGCGCCGGGTCTGGTACCCAAAGTGCTGCTGTAACTGACGAGGGGAGGACAGGATGGCTGTGGCCGGGAGGAGCAGGAGCAGGCGTGGGGGGGGGGGGGGGGAACCGGCCCGAGAGTGCACGCCGAACTCCAGAAAGCCGCCCTCCATGCTCGTCCTCGGCCCTAGGAGGGGCGCCCGGGTACACTTCACCCCAAATGCCCACTCGCCGTCCCACGGGGCCACTAACTATTCCAGCAGCGCAAGGAAGAGGCAGAGAAAAAAAGACAGACAGGAGAGCAAGAGAGCAGGCGAGGGCCAGGAAGGAAGGAACGACGCCAGCCCCGAACATCACGTACCTTGAGTTCCTCAATGTCCAGGTTTGTTGATCTGTCCATGAAGCGAAACTAAAGGAAGTGAAGAGGAACCGGGCAAGTTGTACCAAAAAACAATCAGTCTTTTAGTTTCCAGCCTAAACTCAGCTTTATCCTCCTCCAAGCCCTGGCAGCATCTCTCAGTCTCATTCTCCGTGATCACGCCGCCTCCGCCGGTTAAAAATAATAAAAATAAATAAATAATAATTATAATTCACTTTGTTTTACTTCCTCAAAGATTTAGTGACAGGTGATCTTTACCGCGGTGCAACACAGCTCAGTGGAATCAAGCGGGGGGCGCGAAGGGGGGCGGGGGAAAATCCACTCTAAGATTTTTTCTTCTTCTGCAATAAGCTTAGAAACCAGCGAATTGCTGCATCCCGAGAAAAAAAGCTGCTTCCCTGGACAGCATCATGCGGCAAATTTCAAGCAAATGTGTTCAAACTGAACAGAAGAGTATATGATAAAAGCCTTCCTCGGTCAGGCTTACTCTGGTAGCTAATTTAGCACACTGTGAGTCCCAAGCTTCAGCAATGATCAATTTCCGTGGCAGGATAACCAAATCCCCGAAGTCCTGCATAGACTTAAAAAATGTCTTGCAGCTACGAGGTATTCTCTCAGTGGGGAAAACAAGATGATCAAGTCTGAAGGGAACGTTCTCCTTTGAAGGTTATGCTAAAAGAGTTGAGAGAATAGGAGGTGGCTCCTACAGAGGAGAAAAAAGAGAGAGAGAGAGAGAGAGAAAAGCCAGAGAGGAAGAGAAAAATTTTCCTCCTGCTTCGCTGTTTTACTGGACTTCACCACCAGGGGACTGACTTCACTTCTCTCTTCCCACAGCCAGCACTAAGGGGATTTCTCTCATCTGTCAAAAAGCAACAACTCCTCTCCAGACAAATACTATGCTGCTGGGTCTTAAAGACTGTCCTCTGCCCAGAATCCACTAGGTGACGAGCCTTTTAATTCATCTCGCATGTTGCCTCATCTTGTTCCCATAGATCTGGGAGAAACACGCATGAGTGCATCATACACGTCTTTGCTTTACATCACTGCAGCTTTCAGTGTCAGCGACTCTTTTTTTTAAACTTAAGACTTTGAAAGAAAGTGACAAACAGAGGAAATGTCCTGTGCTGATGCTTAGGAGAAAGCAATCTTTTATCAGAAAAATTATTTTTTAAATAGATCCTGACAGGTGAGTATGCTTAACTTGTAGGGTGTAGATGTGGGGAAAGGTCTCATTTTCTTCACTTGAAGGTCTTAGTGTAAAAAAAGCTTGACTTTTTAAAAATATTTTTCATTGAAGTATAGTTGTACAATATTATGTGTTATAGGTGTATAATAGAGTGATTCATAATTTTTAAAGGTTATATTCCACTTACAGTTATTATAAGATATCAGCTATATTCCCTGTGTTGTACAATATATCCTTGTAGCTTATTTAATACATAATATTTTGTACCTCTTAAGTCCCCTACCCCTATATTGCCCCTCCCCCCTTCCTTTTCCTCACTGTGTAAACCACTGGAACAGATAAATGTGTGTTCTCTATATCTGTGAGTCTGTTTCTTTTACGTCACAGTCACTAGTTTGTTGTTCTTTTTAGATTCCACATATAATTGGTTATGATACAGTATTTGTCTTTCTCTGACTTATTTCACTTATGAAAGCTGGAATTTGAAGGGATTTAAACAGTCTCCTCTTATTTTATTATGTCACATAAACTGGTGAGACTTAAAAATGTTTTCAGATTCAGAAAATAACTGAATAAATAATTACTTGTGTTTCTAAAAAGAATTTTTTTTGTTTTGGATTTACATGGGCACTCGATGTGTCTAGGCTCCTGTCTCCCGGCCAGCCTGTCTGACTTTATTTTCGTCCTCTTCCCTCACTCTGCTCCAGCCCTGGTCTACCCCGCCCACCTGCCGTTTCTTCTGCCACTGACTCTTTAACACCAGCTCTTGTCCCTCAGTCAGGACCACTGCTCTCTCTCCCTCTGCTCTTTGCATGTTTAACCCTCATGCTTCATGAAACTAAAGCCATCTCTTCAGAGAGGATTTTCCTCAGGTGGATCCCTCAGACCTTCCCCTCCTCTGTCATCTCTTTGTGGCAGTTACTTGCTTTCCCATTATTCCATGTGCGCATTTGTTATCTTTTTGTCTGTCTCCTCTAGCAGACTGACTATAAGCTCTGGAGGGCAAATTCTATACCTTTCTTATTCGCCAATATATCCCAAGAATTCGGCACAATATAAGTCCACAAATATGTCTGGAACAGATAAATCTTTTACAGTTATTTCATTACTGTGGAAAAACCTCCATGACTCCCTCACTCCTCAACAGGCAAAGACCACTTCTTCCCCTCCCAGTCTGTAGCTCAGCTTTATAATCAAGCATGCAGAGTTCTTTAGTTTTCACCTAGTCTATTCCTTAAACTTATCAAAGCTAGCTTTCCTTCAAATTTTGACTTGTGCCTACAGCTTTCAAGGCTAACATCAAGTAGCCAACAGTCCATAATTAGTGGAGCTGAATTTCAAGTTCTCAAAATAAATTTTAAATGTTCACTTTGTATAATTATTTTACATAATACATGATGAAAAATAATAAGGCTGCAGGTGGAGAATAAATGAACTTATGTAAAATGTATGTCTAAAAAAGATCTTCTCTAGCAATGATCAATAACGCAACATTAATAAACATCATTACATATGTTTTTTAAAAGTCAAGTTTTTTCCATATAAAGTAATTTTACATTCCCTATCAACTTGTTATTGCTTAACTTTAGAAAATTGAATATAATCAGCACATTTATTTTGAGCACATTAACAAAGTGATACTATCTCTGAGATAACTTTAAAATGTGCAATTGTGAAAACACAGTTCAAGAAAGATATCTGCAAAAATAAACATTAATGTCTGAACACTATTCAGAAAGGGGAGACTCCAGAAAGTTTCTTAGTAAGGCATAAAATTATAGTTGGAAGAAGTGATATTGTACTAAATAATAAAGGATAAGCTTAACCATATTTTTTAAAGTTGTATATAGTCATATATAACGACTTTAATAATTTTTTTTTTTTTTTTTTTTTTTTTTTGCGGTACGCGGGCCTCTCACTGTTGTGGCCTCTCCTGTTGCGCAGTACAGGCTCTGGACGCGGAGGCTCAGAGGCCATGCCTCACGGGCCCAGCCGCTCCACGGCATGTGGGATCTTCCCAGACCAGGGCACGAATCCATGTCTCCCGCATCGGCAGGCGGACTCTCAACCACTGTGCCACCAGGGAAGCCCTAATAAATCTTTAGTAATATGAAACTATATCCAACATTTGATGTTGACCAGACTGACATTATATGAGCTACAGAAACTATAAGTGATTTCCGAAATCACTTCCAAATTTGAGTCTAATTAAATGTCTACAAAGCAAGAGACTTCAAGTCTTTTACTATTTAATGAATTCCCATGCAAATTCATTAAGCTAAATATTCCTAAAATTAAAAAATGAAATTGATCACAAAATATGGTTTTCTGAAACATATTTATATAACCTTTCAAAGCAATCAGGACCCGATTCCACTTCAACTGGCATGTGATTAAGGGAGACAATGTAAGAAAATGAAATAACTTTAAATAAATTTGAAATAAGGCAATGGAAAGATGGAGAAGCGAACTGAGTTAAAGAATATTATCTAGATGTCCTGAAATCACAATATTAAGATGAAGAACAGCTACCCATGGCTGCTCCAGGAGATCAAGTTGGCACATGGCAGGGTATGTGGAAGAAGCAAGATTCAATTTTAGCAAAGATGTATAATTCACAGGCAAACTGCAAATAGCAATTACAACCCCCAAGCAGGGGGAAGGCAGTTTGGAAACACCTGCAGGTCATGAGATGTTACATTTCAGGATCACTCATCCGTGGACACATTCATCAATGTCCCCTTCTACCATAAGGTATCAAAGGAAATGTACACAAGTCATTAGGAGCTTCTTTATTTTAACTAATTTACACAAGTGGGAAACAGAAAGATTCCTTTTTTCTAATAGACAATATAATTTTTATTCATCGTATATGCCTGAAAAACCCTTCTACAATTTTCAATTTTATAGGCCTTTATATTCCCCTCTCCCAAATCTCGAGCCAAATTTAAAATTTTAATGCTTTATATTTTGTGTATCTTAGTGTACTACATAGTAAGATCATATTTTATTTCCATTTTCTGTAATTATTAAAGGGATAAGTAATGTGTTATGATTCATTAAAAGAGAGTAATAACTTATTTACATAGTTGCCCCAGTTAGCGTCTAGTGATTAGCATTTGTATTCATATGATCTAGACACTTGTCACAGAAAAGGTTTATTTCTCAAAAATGTTACTCTTCACTCCATGATGTTTTAAAAATATGCACTAGAAAATTCAGAAAATATAAAATACTTGGTTGTTTTTATTTTTATATAAGAAATGGAACTGTTCTTATGTGAATAGATGAGGAATAATAAATTAAACGAGCTATTCGCATTTAATAGTGTGATGTAGTGGAAAGGATATCCTTTGGCTCTTCCCACAAATGATAACCTTTATTATAACAGAGATGTATATTTTTTATTAAAAAAAAATCAATGTTGAAATTATGTTACAATAATTTCTGCTCAACTTCAACCTAGGTCATGTTCCTACTCAAAATTTTCTTCAAGGAAAAAAAAGGAAAAGAAAAATAGGATTAGCTCAGACAACAAGAGAAAGCAAAGGATAAAGAGAATAAGAGGACACAGACACGCCTGTTTATGGCTTTTGGTCATAAACAAGAAGCCAGAATATAGAATCAAAGCTACTAAAAAATCGAAACTGGGAACACATCTCCCATTCCGTTTAGATTTAATGGCGAAAACTACAGGCAACTGCATATATTTAGTTAAAATTATACTTAATTATTTAGCCACATATGATTTTAAAAGTACCTCAGTCATGAGAATACACATGCTTTGTATAGCATAGATTAGTTTATCAAAGACAATGGAGAATTTTCTTTGCAGAATTTAGAGATTTGTGATTAATGCTAACAGTTTTAAAAGCATCCCCCAAACCATTATTTATTGCAGCTCAGAGTCATGAACATTGGTAATTATAGTTGGAAATTTTAAAAACAACCCACATCAGTGTTAAACTTCGTATGGCATATAAGAATTAGAAACATAACAAATCTACCGAAAAAAAAAAGCCTGATCAAAACTTGAATTAAAGTTCACAACAAATGCATAGCAGTTAACACTATAATACAGTAATAATTAAAACAAAAGAGAAACATGCCAGCACCAAAGAATATCATATTACTATTATATAAACACAAATAAATGGGGAAGAACGATGTCGATCTCTTCAACCCAAAGGCACTGTTGATCCTCAGTGCACTTTCCCATCAGAAATGATTATCAGTTTACATAGAAGCTTTAAAAGGTCAGAGACAGTGAACCCTAAAATTATAACCACACACCAAATAAAATACAACTGCAGAATCTGTTAAATTGCAACCTTCACCCTCAGACCCAAAATCTTTTACTATTAGGAAAAAAAGGAAAGCCTTTGGCTTTCATTATGTATATTGACTGTATAAGTTAGTTCATTTAATTTCAAGAGCTCAATTCTTTAGCAAAACTAATCTCTATAAACAGGCTTAATATTAATTTTTTAAAGTAACCCTTTGGACGGAAAGTGACTTTTCTGAAAATATTTTTTATTCCGGCAGAAGAACCTGAGACTCTTAGGCCATCGCCATATACACAGTGATAAACCAATATAATACCTACAATAAAATCTTTATGACCTGTCAGTCTTTCGATGTGTTCTACTGGCATCACTCTAACAAGAAATGGAGACATATGAGGGACAGGGCCATGGATTTGGTGAGAGATTGAGTAAAACAGTAATTGATTCTAAAAAAATGATCTGAATAGCCAAGAGGAACTGAAAGTAGCATCGGCCTTGGACGGAGTAATTTCGGAGCAGAAAAAAAAAAAATACTAAGGAATCTGGTAGAAAATACTTAGGGTGATTAAATTCTAAAACAAGTCCCTTACTTTCAATTAACTTCTAGTTTGGAATTTTTCCTATTCTGAGAATAACAAAGAATAATACCATAAAATAGAACATTATTGGTTTTTCTGTTGTTTGTTGGCATACAATTGTTCTTTGAAACTTGTTTTTAGGAAATTAGTTAATGTGAAATTTCTTCTCTTTTTATTCCCATGCCTGCACTAAACAAAATAAAATAAAGATTAAATGAATGGAATTATATTTAATAAGTTAATCTCTTATGATATGTACCTTAAGGAATTACGTAGCTATAAAGTTGATTTCTAAACAATATGGTATCCCTAAATAATAAGATTTTGATTGAGTTTTTTTTTCAATTCTTTCTTACTTTTGCAGAAGGGGTAGGGTCCAAAGACTTTCCAAAGTTGAATTTTACTAGTATCTTTTGGCAATCAGTTTCCTATTACCATCAATATGTAGTGTTGTCATGGATCTTTAAAATTTTGACAATTTTCTCCAAGGAGAATTTTGGTCTTTTGATCATTGTTAACATTCTTATTGTATATGAAATACTTTAAAGTTCTCCAAGAACACAGAATGAAAACATTAAAAATTAATAAGTACAATTCTGTAGTGTTTAAAACTGTCGTTAACTTGCTTAAAATAAAAAAATAAAGCAGGAAGGCAAAGTGGAGGCTTATGCAGCCGTGAGTTAGCTGGAATCATCTATCTTGGATGATAAACTATGCTTACATCGAGTGGTCCCCAAACTGCTTAATCAGCCATAGCAACATTGAAGCCCATGCAGCATGATACCGCCTGGGTTCTTTTCATAGTCTACCCATTTATGACTGTTGAGAGGACCCAGTTAGGGAGCACGTATTTGAGTTTTTTAAAAGCTTAGTTATGCGTGACAATTTCGTTACATAAACTGATGTACTCTTGATATTGAACTGAGAGTAGTTCTCCATAAGCCGCAGCCTGACTAATGCCATATGTCATCATGACAAGAGGTTTTCTAAAGAGCCCAGGAATATCTATCTTTGCCCTAATTGCAAATAAAATTTCATATGCTTGGCAATGACTTTTAGACAAGAAGGTTCCTTCCCAAACGCGGGGTCCTTAGCTTTTTCCTTAAACTTCCTGCTCTGAATGCAGTCACCTTCCTCTTTGAATACTTCAAGATTTGGCTTGTTTTCCTGATGCTCCTCAGAATGTATTCATAATAAAGATTGCAAACATCCTTATTTTTCAAAGTTGATGCATTTGGAAATGTATGTTTGAAAGGGCAAAATTCCCTAAAAACATAACTGGGCATGTTAATTTCTTCCATCTAGAGAATAAAGACAATTTTTATCTGTGATTATTTTTGTTTTGATTTGTAAAGTACATATGGATAAAATGCATGTTGACTAGAGGTCTGAACATTAAAGACAGAATGAAACACCCTTCTAGATTTTTCTTTCAATAATCCATTTTAGAAGCAGTCTCCGTCTAAGGTAAATTGTAGCTCATGTTATAATCACTTTCATAATTCTTTGTTACTGTATTGTTCTTAATCATATGGTAAAGTTGTAAACCTATTTTTCTACCTGTTTTTCTGACCTGGAAGCAAAATACAAATTTTCTATATCTTCATTAAAAACTAATTTCACAAAAATACATTTTCTAAATATATTTTATAAGTTGTTTTGTCTGCACACCCTAGGAGTTTATTCTGCATTTATCATTCTTCTTGTCCACATCTGATAAGGGTGCTGAGGAGTAAGCTCTCCTTAAAGGCTGGGACACTTTTGCAAGCCACTTCCTGCTGGAGATAATTTGGGAGCTGTATGCATTTTCTAGAGCTACCATAACAAGATATCACCCACTGGTAGCTAAATAAATGTATTTTCTCACAGTTCTGGAGGCTAGACGTTTGAGATCAAGGTGTCAGATCAAGGTGTCAGCATTTTGGTTTCTTCTGAGAGATGTGAGGGAAAGATCTGCTCCAGACATCTCTCCTTGACCTGCAGTGGGCTGCCTGCCCACTGTGTCTTCATATGTATGTGTGTATCCTTATGTCTCTTTGTGTGTCCCAATTTCTTATCATTATAAGGTCTCGGTCAGATTGGGCTAGGGTCCACCAAATGGCCTCATCTTAACCTAATCACCTCTTTAAGGGTTCTATCTCCAAATACAATCACATGTTGAGGTACTGGGGGCTAGAGTTTCAACATGTGAATCTTGGAGGGGACACAATTCAACATGTAACAAAATCTCAGTTGTTTTGCAGTTGGAACATCCAATATTAAAGGTTGTTTCTTTGGCAGTGAAATTCCCTCAAATTATTAGTAGGCTTACAATCTATTTCCTTCCGTTTAATTTCATGTGTCAGTGACCACATCCAAATTTCTTTCCAAGATAAAACTCTCAGATGTGCATTACATCTTTGCTTCCTTCTTAGTGTCCCCTTTGTTAAACTAATGGGTGACTTACATGATGACATAGGGACAGTAGACTTGGCCGGAAGACCACCCTTAATCTGAGTTTTGCCACAAATCTGTTCAAGTTTATTAAGCTGAAAAATTTTGCTGACCCTTTGCCACACAAAGCTTCTTCAAATTTTTATCTCTTACTTTGTGGGGCCTCAGAGCAGTTGATATTTCTATCTTTTTGGTGCCTTAAATTTCTAGACTGTCTCTATTCCTTACATCTCTTCCTTACAATACTTTGCCAAAGGCAGCTAATTTTAGTGAATGCACACTACAAACATTTTTCCAACTTTTTCCTCTTGAGCTGAAAGCTCAGTAGATCTGCCTTCCAGACTATCACTGGCAACAGTCTTACCAGATTTTTACCTGCTATAACAGGGCTCTCCAGGCTTTAAGTGTCTGATATCTGATCCCTTGTCATGGATAAGCCAATACCACATTTTAGGTGTTTCTGGCTAGGAGTTAAGGAAAAGGGATGGGCATTGGGGAGACTCCTGGGAATAAGCCAGGAAATGGTGTACACCACTTCTGTTCACACTGCATTGACCAGAATGTGGTCCCATAGCCCTGCCTAACTGCGGAGGAGCCTGGGAAGTGCAGTATTGCTATGTGGCTGGAAAGGAGCTGTGTGAGCGCTGGCATTCTCTAACACAAGACTCTAGGGAATATTTTACACACTTGTTGGTTGTAACCAAAAAAAAAATACAGAATAACACACAATTACATTAACACTGAAATTAATGTATACATACATGCATTCAGAGTCTAGTTCCATAGACTTAAGTGCAAAAATGTAAAACTGAATAAGATATTAATATGGTTAATATTGTTTAATTACATAAATATATGTTGTTAAACTATAAAGAAATTCATAGGTTTGGGAGGTCAATGCAGGTGGCATATTTATTCGCGCCTGTGCTCATCACACCCCATAGGTCCACCCACCCACTGGTATATTCCTTCACAAACACTCATTGAGAACCATCTACCTCTCAAGCCCTGAGCTCTTAACATTGTCTCAGATCTAGAAAAAAAGCCCTGTGACTATTAACAAAAGCCAGCCCTTTGCCAAAGTAAAAGCCTCTAATGGGAACACCTCCTAATAGTTAAACAACCCATTAGGTCAGAAATAGAATGGTCAAGGCAAACAAAACAAATTATTCCAAACATTCATCTCCAGACACTGTGTGTTCCAGCAAATTATTGGAGGAATGTTCATAACAAAGCACAAAAGGAACACTTAACGCCTTTGACTTTTCTGCATACCATCTTGTAGAAGCATAAAATTTTAAAAAACTCGACAGAGACCATAAAGACAATGTTGGCAAACCTTCCTTTTATAAAAAAAACAAAACAAAACAAAAAAATAAACACAGATGCATACATAAATAGAATTATCTAAAGCAGAAAGTGCCAAAGCCAGGATTAGAATCTCTCCAATGACAGAATAAGAAATATTAACAATATGTGTTCTTCCTGGTATTATCCTCTCAGTCAGTAATATACATGGAGAAAACAGCCACAAATTAAGTGAAAATCCAGATGTCAGAAGCATAAGGTATTTTTATGGAGTCTCCACATAATGAAGTTTAACATATAAACATTGACACTCATAAAGATATACATTATAATGTTCAGTAAAGGCATACTACCTTTCTTCATGAAAAGCTTTTAAATGTCCAAGGAAATAAAGATAATCAATATTTCACATTCATACTAAACATTCAGAGCAATACGCCTCATTATTAAGGCTGGCAAATTCCTCCAGGAAACTAGTATCACACTGTATTAAACACAATAACTGAATCACCCTCAGTGGCACTCATTTCTCTATGTATAGATAAAAGACCTGTACATACACATTTGCATATACTTAAAGCACATATAATATACGTTTTCTATCAAATAGAAAGATGCACTCTTCACACTATAAATCCATCAACCGACAGCTCATGAAAACATATCCTTTCTAGAATCTTTCCAAATTAAATAATAAGCACTGCATGATATTGCAATATAGCAAAGAGTACATGGAGCTTTTATGACTGAATTTTCTGAACTGCAATCAATCATATGCTACTAAAACTCTTTCCTCCCAAAATCATAGGCACACATGTCTTTCAAACACATCTATTTTTAAACTGGGATATATAAGTTCTAAGTTGATATATTTCAGATAATGTACTGTCATTTAATCTCTGCATGGTGTGTGCATGTCTCTGCAAACGTTGTCACTATTTCCTGCTCCTTGCCTAAACCTTTCTTCTTTGATTTTTCTCTTACCTTTCCAGGCTCATCTTGCCATTCTCTCCTTCATAGGTCTTTCTTCTCCTTTCAAACTGCTGTTCTCAGTGTCCTCTCTGCTCATCTAGATCCACTTCACTTTCCCCATCTCTGAAAATATCCAAAATAGTAACGACCCTCAGATTTACATCTGCAGCTCAGATCTTTCTCTCATGCTCTCCATTTATATCATATTTAACATCAACCCCTGAACATACCACCAGAATCTTATATTTAACATATATATAATTGAGTCTATATATTCACTTTCTAAGTGTGTTTATTTCCCCGCATTGCTAATCACAATTTAGAAGTATCTGAATTATTTTTACATGTTTCTCCTTCATGCTCTACCATCCAATCAATTGCCAAAACTTCTTTAGTTTTTCCTATGAATATTTCTCCAAATTTTATCCTTAAATCATTTCCACTGCCATAGCTCTAGTTTAGATATGCATCATTTTTTGCTCAACACTCTCCAAACCATATTCTTTTTTACTACCAGTGTCATGTCTTTCACTGGTCTCTTTATCAAGTGCAAGACCTATGTCTAATTCATCATCATTTTCCCTAGCACAGTTCCTGGGACATAGAATTAGCACAGTATAAAGGCTTGATCATTCCTTCATTCAACCACAGTGTAGCAAGCACCTACAGGGCTCTAGATGCTCTGGTTCTATCATGGGACAAAATCTGGAAAGATACCACCTTCCACAAACTTACATTCTAGCAGGAGACAATAGACAATAAATAATTTAAAAATATAAATGAGTAAATTATTGGCATGTTAGCATGTGACTCAGGAGTAAAGAAAGAAGATTGGATTAACAGGGATAAAGAAAACAAGGGGAGGGCAAGTTAGAAATTAAACAAGGTGGTCAAGGTAGGTCTAATTGAGATGAAGGAGGCAAGAGAGTTACACATGCATTTATTAGGAATAAAAAATAGTTCAGGCAGAAGGAATAGCCAGTACAAAAGTTCTACAATGAGAACACACATAATGTGTTCAAGAAACGGCAAGAAAGCCATAGACAGAGGGAAGTTATGAGGGGAAGAGAACAAGGAGGTGAGATCAGAGAGCTAATAGGCACTTTCGGCCATTGTGCAGACTTAGGCTTTTACTCTGGGTAATAGTGTTGAATTAAGAACAGTAGGCCTTCCCTGGTGGCGCAGTGGCTGAGAGTCAGCCTGCCGATGTAGGGTACACGCGCTCGTGCCCCGGTCCGGGAAGATCCCACATGCCGCGGAGCGGCTGGGCCCGTGGGCCATGGCTGCTGAGCCTGCGCGTCCGGAGCCTGTGCTCGGCAATGGGAGAGGCCACAGCAGTGAGAGGCCCGGGTACCGCAAAAAAAAAAAAAAGAACAGTAAAGCTCCTTATGAAAGAAATATGTCTGCAAACCTAAAATTATTCACCAAAATAAGAGAGAAGGTAAATGATGGCTTCATAAACTGTCCGTTAGCTCGGTGTGCCAAATAAAATACCCTCATTTTAAAATATCATTAAAGGACTTCCCTGGTGGTCCAGCGGTAGAGAATCCGCCTTCCAGTGCATGGGACACGGGCTCGATCCCTGGTCAGGGAACTAAGATCCCACATGCCGCGGGTCAAGTAAGCCCGTGTGCCAACTAAGCCTGCGTGCCACAACTACTGAGCTCACGTGCCTCAACTAGAGAGCCTGCATGCTGCAAACTGGAAAGGCCATGCGCTCTGGAGCCCACAAGCCACAACTAGAGAGAAGCCCACGCACCGCAGTGAAAGATCCCACATGCCTCAACGAAATCCTGCGTACCACAACTAAGACCCAAAGCAGCCAAAAATAAATAAATAAATAAATCTTAGAAAAAAATAAAATATCGTTAAGACATATCATGTTGGATTCCTTTAATATGTCTTGTAAATTTGGATTAGTCAAATAAAATCAACAACCTTTCCGACAGCACCAATTTAAAAGCTGACCACGGGTATGTTTGTGACACTGCAGCATGCTGAGAACAGGTGTTCAAGCTGCCTTGAGCCACGGGGTTATGAAAATGTTCCTAATGGTCCGAAAAAAAAAGTGGCACCAAACACTGGTTAACTTCTATATGAAGCACTAATTCCAGCAGAACACACGATTTCAAAACTGCTGCTGTAAATCAAGTGTGAGTGGAGAGGGTGGACTCATGAAAGCGAAGTAACCATCCACAACTAAGTAGTAAGACATGGCACATTATTTTGAAACTACCCTTGACGGCTGATTTTGCTAAGAGGTCCTGAATGCTCTAGTTTTACTTCCTTGGTTTAGAGCACTATGATATTGATAAAAAGCTTCAGTTTTGATTGGAGAGGAAGTTGTGAGCCCTTCACAATCCCATCAGTGACCCAGTGCATTGGGAAAACACCTCAGTTGGAGGCAATACTTTCATCAGACCCCCTTGCAAGACCTCAGGTGACCTTTTCTGCCTTAGGTGGGCATCCAATAAGGTGGTTGAAGAATAAGAAAATATTTTCACTGATTAAGGGAGCCTACTGTACAAGTTTTACTTTCCATTATATATCTAACCTAGAATTTCATCTAATCTCTCCCAATATATCTCTACATTGTATTTTTCCAAAGCTAAACACATTTGATAGATTTTCTTCAATCTGTCTTTTCAAAACATCACTCTTTACATGTATAAAAAGTAAATCCAGGGCTTCCCTGGTGGCGCAGTGGTTGAGAGTCCGCCTGCCGATGCAGGAGACACGGGTTCGTGTCCCGGTCTGGGAAGATCCCACGTGCCGCGGAGCGGCTGGCCCGTGAGCCACGGGCGCTGAGCCTGCGCGTCCGGAGCCTGTGCTCCGCAACGGGAGAGGCCACAACAGTGAGAGGCCCGCGTACCGCAAAAAAAAAAAAAAAAAAAGTAAATCCAGGGATATATGGTTTCAGCTACAACATGGCAAGAGCTTGGAAGTTGTCACTCCCACCCTTAAAATAAGAAAACTCTAACAAACTAAAAATCAGTGACTTTTATTGGACACATCAGAAAACTGTGGTTGCCGGAGTTAGTCACTCCTAAATCTGGAGAGACAGGTGAACCGGGAGAGTCACAGTGATAGCTGCTTACCTGGAGCAGAAGCCACTCGAACTATAAAATAGCAAGAACACTTAACTGGTAATTTTAACAAACTGCTGAAGGCTGAGTGTAAACCACCATGACAGTGAAAAACTCCAGGGACTTCACTTTTAAACGGGACCTCCTATATTTGTGAATTTTATCTCTGGGAAACCCAGCAGGATCTTGTGGTGAAGAAGGATTCTCTCTTGGGTCTGGCAGGGGGAGGAAAGGGGTAATGATCAGGAAATAAAGCCAGTGTTCTCCATAACAAAAGCTTACCCTCCAGGGGAGAAAACTTCGGCAGAGCCTTGTTTTACCTGCGGGGAGGGGATTTCTCCCAATCCAGCCTTCTTTATCCTTCCTGTCTCACCTCAAGGGGTAAAAGCTATAGTATGAGAGCAATAACTTGTGAAGGTGGGAAACAGGCCCCACTAAAAGATTTAATCACAAGACTATGCGGTGCTTCCTCTGCCCACACCTCACCACTGCACACAGGGCTGCAACAGAATAACCGTGGATTACAGCTGAAAGAGCTGCAAGACTCGGACTCTAAGAAGGATTTCCTTCCAGAAAAAACAGGATGTATGTAAACATATAGCTGATTCACTTTGCTGTAGAGCAGAAACTAGCACAACACTGTAAAGCAACTATACTCCAATAAAAAATTTTTTTTAATTAAAAAATTAGGGACTTCCCTGGTGGTCCAGCGGTAAAGAAACCGCCTTATAATGCAGGGGATGCAGGTTCCATCCCTGGTCAGGGAACTAGGATCCCACACAGCTGGGGAGCAAATAAGCCCATGCACCACAACTACTGAGCTTGTGCGCCTCAACTAGAGACCACGTACTGCAAACTACAGAGCCCACGCGCCACAACTACAGAGCCTATGTGCCCTGGAGCCTGCGCACCACACTAGAGAAGAGAAAACCCACATAGCACAACAAGAGAGAAGCCCATGCACCACAATGCAGATCCTGTGCGCTGCAACAAAAGATCCCACATGCCTCAAGGAAGATCCCAAGTGCTGCAACTAAGACCCGATGCAGCCAAAATTAAATTAATTAAATAAATAATAAATCTTTTTTTTTAATTAAAAGAATTTTTTTTAAAAAAGGATTTCTTAGGGAAGCCCAAAGTCAAGAGGGGAAACAAAAATAAGTACACTAAAGGGATTTTAAGCCTCTCCTACCTACAGCTACAGCAAACACTCAACACAGCTCAACTCCTAACCAGATTAACAAAAATCCTCATGATAAAGACCTATTTACCTTAGTTCCCATTACTCCATGAAACATATCTAGCTACTAATAAAAATAACAATGTGTACCAAAAAGCAAAAAATAACATCAAAAATAAAAAAATAAATCCTGAAGAGACAAAGAAATCATCAGATTAAGACTGAGATATGACACAGACTTTGGAATTATAAAACAGAAATTAAAATACTTATGGTTAACATGCCAAGGGCTCTAATGGAGAGTGGAATGAAATGTTTAAAGCGTTGAAAAAAGAAAAAAAAAAAAACAAACACGTAGAACTCTATATCCAGCAAAATTCTCCTCAAATGTGAGACAGAAATAAAGACATCTCTGGCAAACAAACAAACAAAAAACTGAGGGAATTCATTGCTACTAGACTTTCCTTGCAAGAACTGTTAAAAGAAGTTCTTTAGGTAGAAAGGAAAAATCGCAGTTCAAAAACTCATCTTACAAAGAAAGGAAGAGCTATGTATGGAAAAGCAATAAATTAAGGTAAAATTAAATCTATCATTTTTCTTATTCTTTATTGAGCTACAAGATAACTGATTATTTAAAATAGTAATAGCAATAGTGCATTTTTGTGCAATTATAGCATATGAGTAAGTGTATAAATGGCAGAAATATTATAAGACACTGAAGGGAGATATTAGGAACACTCACGTATAAAGTACCTGCACTACCCATGAAGCAGGATAGTTTTAATTGAAGATGGATTTGCAATGGTTAAAAAAGTGTACGGGAAACTCTACGATAACCAGTAAAAAAAAATGTTTCAAAAGTATAAGTTGGTATGCTAAGAGAGGAGATAAAATCAGGTGTCTAAGCAAAAAAAAAAAAAAAGTTTTTTCACAATAAGAAAGCAATTAAAAATGGGCTTCCCTGGCGGCGCAGTTGAGAGTCTGCCTGCCGATGCAGGGGACGCGGGCTCGTGCCCCGGCGGAGCGGCTGGGCCCGTGAGCCATGGCCGCTGGGCCTGCGCGTCCGGAACCTGTGCTCCGCAATGGGAGAGGCCACAACAGTGAGAGGCCCGCGTACCGCAAAAAAAAAAAAAGATCTGTGTCAGGATTCTCAGTTGAAACCACAGAAGCTGAGTGTGTCTGGTCAAGCAAGCAAGAAAGAGAGACAGACAGACAGACAGAGACAGAGAGAGGAAGGGAGGGAGGGAGAGAGGGAGGGGAGAAAGAGAGAGAAAGATAGAAAGAAAGAAAGAAAGGAAGAAAGTTTAATGGCTAAAGATTAGTTGAGAGGGTTGGAGAACCAGGCTTAAGACTAAACTTTGAAAACAAAATGCTCTGAGCCACGCCGCCCAAGGGTAACGAGAAAATCAACTGCCACGGGCACTCCTACTAACAAGCTGCAGGTACCACAGGTTTTTTAAATTTGTGGCAAAGAACCTGAGTGCTCCGCTGCTCCCGGTGTTTGCCGGAATGCCGCTCCTGCACTCGGACACAGACCAGACACCCACCACCATCACTCAAGCCGGAGGTGCCTGCCCTCGTCACGCCCCACCCCCCGCACCCCCAAAAATGGATTCTGCGCAGGATATCCTTCCTCAGACTGCTTACTTCCACGTTGGACTCTCCTGCTGACATGCCTGGAGATGAGGGCACATGTCTGGGCTCCAGCCTCCGAGGAAGATGGGAAGCAAGTTTTCTGGCTTCTTCATGAGAAGGTAAGACAAACGCGGGGAACTTGTTCAGACATGCACAGTTATACTCAAAAGTTCAAGGCAGCAAGAAACCACAAAGCTCAAAGACACTCAGAACATTTCAAATTTATATCACTGCCCTTTGGTTCAAAACCTCGGGAGCTTCCCAGGTGAAATCTGAAATTCCCCACCCCCCCCACCCCCCAAAAAAGAAAGAGACAAACCGCTCCAGATTGGCGGGTGGCAGGTTTAATAAGGAAACTTACAAACAAGGCTTGTCTTGGGCGACGAAAATTGAGTCTCGGAATCGGCCCGCCAGAATCCTAACAGTTTATAAGGAGACCTTTTCGGTGTTCAGTCAGGTATACCGTGCAGATGGTCTCAGTAACACATTACTCTCTCAAGCTTACATCCTGGAAAATGGCTCCAGCTGTGGAAAGGGTGGGTGGAGCATACTTTGCAAGGACACGAGTGAGAAAGAGAGAGCGCTCAGGGGTCGTCTGGCGGTCACGTCCTCTTGATGACCTCCTCCTACGCCGCCAGAAATTCTAAAACACTGAGTATTATCATTTCTTTTTTTTTTTTTTTTTTTTTTTTTTTTACTTTAGAAACATACCTTTTATTTATTTATTTATTTTTTTTAACATCTTTATTGGAGTATAATTGCTTTACAATGGTATGTTAGTTTCAGCTTCACAACAAAATGAATCAATTATATATATACATATATTCCCATATCTCTTCCCGCTTGCGTCTCCCTCCCTCCCACCCTCCCTATCCCCCCCCTCCAGGCGGTCACAAAGCACCGAGCTGATCTCCCTGTGCTATGCGGCTGCTTCCCACTAGCTATCTACCTTACGTTTGGTAGTGTATATATGTCCATGCCTCTTTATCGCTTTGTCACCGTTTACCCTTCCCCCTCCCCATAGCCTCAAGTCCATTCTCTAGTAAGTCTGTGTCTTTATTCCTGTTTCACCCCTAGGTTTTTCATGACATTTTTTTTTTTTTTTAAATTCCATATATATGTGTTAGCATACGGTATTTGTCTCTCTCTTTCTGACTTACTTCACTCTGTATGACAGACTCTAGGTCTATCCACCTCATTACAAATAGCTCAATTTCGTCTCTTTTTATGGCTGAGTAATATTCCATTGTATATATGTGCCACATCTTCTTTATCCATTCATCCGATGATGGACACTTAGGTTGTTTCCATCTCTGGGCTATTGTAAATAGAGCTGCAATGAACATTTTGGTACATGACTCTTTTTGAATTATGGTTTTCTCAGGGTATATGCCCAGTAGTGGGATTGCTGGGTCATATGGTAGTTCTATTTGTAGCTTTTTAAGGAACCTCCATACTGTTCTCCACAGTGGCTGTATCAATTTACATTCCCACCAACAGTGTAAGAGGGTTCCCTTTTCTCCACACCCTCTCCAGCATTTATTGTTTGTAGATTTTTTGATGATGGCCATTCTGACTGGTGTGAGATGATATCTCATTGTAGTTTTGATTTGCATTTCTCTCATGATTAGTGATGTTGAGCATTCTTTCATGTGTTTGTTGGCACTCTGTATATCTTCTTTGGAGAAATGTCTATTTAGGTCTTCTGCCCATTTTTGGATTGGGTTGTTTGTTTTTTTGTTATTAAGCTGCATGAGCTGCTTATAAATTTTGGAGATCAATCCTTTGTCAGTTGCTTCATTTGCAAATATTTTCTCCCATTCTGAGGGTTGTCTTTTGGTCTTCTTTATGGTTTCCTTTGCTGCGCAAAAGCTTTTAAGTTTCATTAGGTCCCATTTGTTTATTCTTGTTTTTATTTCCATTTCTCTAGGAGGTGGGTCAAAAAGGACCTTGCTGTGATTTATGTCATAGAGTGTTCTGCCTATGTTTTCCTCTAAGAGTTTGATAGTTTCTGGCCTTACATTTAGGTCTTTAATCCATTTTGAGCTTATTTTTGTGTACGGTGTTAGGGAGTGATCTAATTTCATACTTTTACATGTAGCTGTCCAGTTTTCCCAGCACCACTTATTGAATAGGCTGTCCTTTCTCCACTGTACATTTCTGCCTCCTTTGTCAAAGATAAGGTGACCATATGTGCGTGGGTTTATCTCTGGGCTTTCTATCCTGTTCCATTGATCTATCTTTCTGTTTTTGTGCCAGTACCATACCGTCTTGATAACTGTAGCTTTGTAGTATAGTCTGAAGTCTGGGAGCCTGATTCCTCCAGTTCCTTCTTTCGTTCTCAAGATTGCTTTGGCTATTCGGGGTCTTTTGTGTTTCCATACAAATTGCGAAATTTTTTGTTCTAGTTCTGTGAAAAATGCCAGTGGTAGTTTGATAGGGATTGCATTGAATCTATAGATTGCTTTCGGTAGTAGAGTCATTTTCACAATGTTGATTCTTCCAATCCAAGAACATGGTATATCTCTCCATCTATTTGTATCATCTTTAATTTCTTTCATCAGTGTCTTATAATTTTCTGCATACAGATCTTTTGTCTCCTTAGGTAGGTTTATTCCTAGATATTTTATTCTTTTTGTTGCAATGGTAAATGGGAGTGTTTTCTTGATTTCACTTTCAGATTTTTCATCATTAGTATATAGGAATGCCAGAGATTTCTGTGCATTAATTTTGTATCCTGCCACTTTACCAAATTCATTGATTAGCTCTAGTAGTTTTCTGGTAGCATCTTTAGGGTTCTCTATGTATAGGATCATGTCATCTGCAAACAGTGACAGCTTTACTTCTTCTTTTCCGATTTGGATTCCTTTTATTTCCTTTTCTTCTCTGATTGCTGTGGCTAAAACTTCCAAAACTATGTTGAATAAGAGTGGTGAGAGTGGGCAACCTTGTCTTGTTCCTGATCTTAGTGGAAATGCTTTCAGTTTTTCACCATTGAGGATGATGTTTGCTGTGGGCTTGTCATATATGGCCTTTATTATGTTGAGGAAAGTTCCCTCTATGCCTACTTTCTGCAGGGTTTTTATCATAAATGGGTGTTGAATTTTGTCAAAAGCTTTCTCTGCATCTATTGAGATGATCATATGGTTTTTCTCCTTCAGTTTGTTAATATGGTTTATCACATTGATAGATTTGCGTATATTGAAGAATCCTTGCATTCCTGGAATAAACCCCACTTGATCATGGTGTATGATCTTTTTAATGTGCTGTTGGATTCTGTTTGCTAGTATTTTGTTGAGGATTTTTGCATCTATGTTCATCAGTGATATTGGCCTGTAGTTTTCTTTCTTTGTGACATCCTTGTCTGGTTTTGGTATCAAGGTGATGGTGGCCTCGTAGAAGGAGTTTGGGAGTGTTCCTCCCTCTGCTATATTTTGGAAGAGTTTGAGAAGGATAGGTGTTAGCTCTTCTCTAAATGTTTGATAGAATTCGCCTGTGAAGCCATCTGGTCCTGGGCTTTTCTTTGTTGGAAGATTTTTAATCACAGTTTCAATTTCAGTGCTTGTGATTGGTCTGTTCATATTTTCTATTTCTTCCTGATTCAGTCTTGGCAGGTTGTGCCTTTCTAAGAATTTGTCCATTTCTTCCAGATTGTCCATTTTATTGGCATAGAGTTGCTTGTAGTAATCTCTCATGATCTCTTTTATTTCTGCAGTGTCAGTTGTTACCTCTCCTTTTTCATTTCTAATTCTATTGATTTGGGTCTTCTCCCTCTTTTTCTTGATGAGTCTGGCTAGTGGTTTATCTATTTTGTTTATCTTCTCAAAGAACCAGCTTTTAGTTTTATTGATCTTTGCTATTGTTTCCTTCATTTCTTTTTCATTTATTTCTGATCTGATTTTTATGATTTCTTTCCTTCTGCTAGCTTTGGGGTTTTTTTGTTCTTCTTTCTCTAATTGCTTGAGGTGCAAGGTTAGGTTGTTTATTCGAGATGCTTCCTGCTTCTTAAGGTGGGCTTGTATTGCTATAAACTTCCCCCTTAGAACTGCTTTTGCTGCATCCCACAGGTTTTGGGTCGTTGTGTCTCCATTGTCATTTGTTTCTAGGTATTTTTTGATTTCCTCTTTGATTTCTTCAGTGATATCTTCATTATTAAGTAGTGTATTGTTTAGCCTCCATGTGTTTGTATTTTTTACAGATCTTTTCCTGTAATTGATATCTAGTCTCATGGCGTTGTGGTCAGAAAAGATACTTGATACAATTTCAATTTTCTTAAATTTACCAAGGCTTGATTTGTGACCCAAGATATGATCTATCCTGGAGAATGTTCCATGAGCACTTGAGAAAAATGTGTATTCTGTTGTTTTTGGATGGAATGTCCTATAAATATCAATTAACTCCATCTCGTTTAATGTATCATTTAAAGCTTGTGTTTCCTTATTTATTTTCATTTTGGATGATCTGTCCATTGGTGAAAGTGGGGTGTTAAAGTCCCCTACTATGAATGTGTTACTGTCGATTTCCCCTTTTATGGTTGTCAGTATTTGCCTTATGTATTGAGGTGCACCTATGTTGGGTGCATAAATATTTACAATTGTTATATCTTCCTCTTGGATTGATCCCTTGATCATTATGTAGTGTCCTTCTTTGTCTCTTCTAATAGTCTTTGTTTTAAAGTCTATTTTGTCTGATATGAGAATTGCTACTCCAGCTTTCTTTTGGTTTCCACTTGCATGAAATACCTTTTTCCATCCCCTTACTTTCAGTCTGTATGTGTCTCTAGGTCTGAAGTGGGTCTCTTGTAGACAGCAAATATATGGGTCTTGTTTTTGTATCCATTCAGCCAATCTGTGTCTTTTGGTGGGAGCATTTAGTCCATTTACATTTAAGGTAATTATCGATATGTGTGTTCCTATTCCCATTTTCTTCATTGTTTTGGGTTTGTTATTGTAGGTCCTTTCCTTCTTTTGTGTTTCTTGCCTAGAGAAGTTCCTTTAGCAGTTGTTGTAGAGGTGGTTTGGTGGTGCTGAACTCTCTCAGCTTTTGCTTGTCTGTAAAGGTTTTAATTTCTCCATCAAATCTGAATGAGATCCTTGCTGGGTAGAGTAATCTTGGTTGCAGGTTTTTCTCCTTCAACACTTTCAATATGTCCTGCCACTCCCTTCTGGCTTGCAGAGTTTCTGCTGAAAGATCAGCTGTTAACCTTATGGGGATTCCCTTGTGTGTTATTTGTTGTTTTTCCCTTGCTGCTTTTAATATGTTTTCTTTGTATTTAATTTTTGACAGTTTGATTAATATGTGTCTTGGCGTATTTCTCCTTGGATTTATCCTGTATGGGACTCTCTGTGCTTCCTGGACTTGATTAACTATTTCCTTTCCCATATTAGGGAAGTTTTCAACTATAATCTCTTCAAATATTTTCTCAGTCCCTTTCTTTTTCTCTTCTTCTTCTGGAACCCCTATAATTCGAATGTTGGTGCGTTTAATGTTGTCCCAGAGGTCTCTGAGACTGTCCTCAGTTCTTTTCATTCTTTTTTCTTTATTCTGCTCTGCAGTAGTTATTTCCACTATTTTATCTTCCAGGTCACTTATCCGTTCTTCTGCCTCAGTTATTCTGCTATTGATCCCATCTAGAGTACTTTTAATTTCATTTATTGTGTTGTTCATCGTTGCTTGTTTCATCTTTAGTTCTTCTAGGTCCTTGTTAACTGATTCTTGCAATTTGTCCATTCTATTGTCCATTCTATCTCCAAGATTTCGGATCAACCTTACTATCATTATTCTGAATTCTTTTTCAGGTAGACTGCCTATTTCCTCTTCATTTGTTAGGTCTGGTGGGTTTTTATCTTGCTCCTTCATCTGCTGTGTGTTTTTCTGTCTTTTCATTTTGCTTATCTTACTGTGTTTGGGGTCTCCTTTTTTTTTTTTTTGCAGGCTGAAGGTTCGTAGTTCCTGTTGTTTTTTGAGTCTGTCCCCAGTGGCTAAGGTTGGTTCAGTGGGTTGTGTAGGCTTCCTGGTGGAGGGTACTAGTGCCTGTGTTCTGGTGTATGAGGCTGGATCTTGTCTTTCTGGTGGGCAGGTCCACGTCTGGTGGTGTGTTTTGGGGTGTCTGTAGACTTATTATGATTTTGGGCAGCCTCTCTGCTAATGGGTGGGGTTGTGTTCCTGTCTTGCTAGTTGTTTGGCATAGGATGTCCAGCACTGTAGCTTGCTGGTCGTTGAGTGAAGCTGGGTGCTGGCGTTGAGATGGAGATCTCTCGGAGATTTTTGCTGTTTGATATTATGTGCAGCTGGGAGGCCTCTTGTGGACCAGTGTCCTGAAGTTGGCTCTCCCACCTCAGAGGCACAGCACTGAGTCCTGGTTGCAGCAACAAGAGCCTTTCATCCACAGGGCTCCTTAATTTGGGATGATTCGTTGTCTATTCAGGTATTCCACAGATGCAGGGTATATCAAGTTGATTGTGGATCTTTAATCCGCTGCTTCTGAGGCTGCTGGAAGAGATTTCCCTTTCTCTTCTTTGTTCTCACAGCTCCCAGGGGCTCAGCTTTGGATTTGGCCCCGCCTGTGCATGTAGGTCACCGGAGGGCGTCTGTTCTTTGCTCAGACAGGACGGGGTTAAAGGAGCCGCTGATTCGGAGGCTCTGGCTCACCCAGGCCGGGGGGTAGGGAGGGTCACAGAGTGCAGGGCGGGCCTGCAGCGGCAGAGGCCGGCGTGACGCTGCAGCCTGAGGCGCGCCGTGCGCTCTCCCGGGGGAGCCGTCCCCGGATCCCGGGACCCCGGCAGCGGCGGGCTGCACAGGCTCCCCGGAAGGGCGTGTGGCTAGTGACCTGCGCTCGCACACAGGCTTTCTGGCGGCGGCAGCAGCGGCCTTAGCGTCCCATGTCCGTCTCTGGGCTCCGCACTCTTAGTCGCGGCTCGCGCCCGTCTCCGGAGCTCTCCCAAGCAGCGTTCCCAATCCCCCCTCCTCGTGCACCAGGAAACAAAGAGGGACGTAAAAGTCTCTTGCCTCTTCGGCAGGTCCAGACCCCTCCCCAGACTCTCTCCCGGCCAGCCGCGGCGCACCAACGCCCTGCAGGCTGTGTTCACGCCGCCAACCTCAGTCCTCTCCCGGCGCTCCGACAAAAGCCGGAGCCTCAGCTCCCAGTCCCGCCCGCCCCGGCGGGCGAGCAGACAAGCCTCTCGGCTGGTGAGTGCCGGTCGGCCCGATCCTCTGCGCTGGAATCTCTCCGCTTTGCCCTCCGCACCCCTGTTGCTGTGCTCTCCTCCGCGGCTCCCGAGCTCCCCCACTCCGCCTCCCGAAGTCTCCACCCGCGAAGGGGCTCCTAGTGTGTGGACACTTTTCCTCCTTCACAGCTCTCTCCCGCTGGTGCAGGACCCGTCCCTATTCTTTTGTCTCTGTTTAGTTTTTTCTTTTGCCCTAACCAGGTACGTGGGGGGTTCCTTGCCTTTTGGGAGGTCTGAGGTCTTCTGCCAGCGTTCAGTAGGTGCTCCGTAGGAGTTGTTCCACGCGTAGATGTATTTCTGGTGTATCTGTGGAGAGGAAGGTGATCTCCGCGTCTTACTCTTCCGCCATCTTCCCGGAACCACCTTTTATTTTTAAGATTAAACATTCTCAATGGCCATGTTGGTCTATGGGAGACTTATGTGGCTTCTGAAGATGATAACTATTTGGTTTCTGTTTCCTTTCTCTATCATTTCTTAAAAGAAAAGATAACACTCAGTGTCCATTCTCAAGGTTATACAATGTATGGGGGGAAAAAGCCATTTGAGTTTATGCAAAAACTCATGAAGATTTCTTTGTAAAGAAAGACCATTCTTAGGTTATCTTTAACCGGCACAATGACTTACATATAAAGTTACAGCAGAGTGGATACATCCAATAGCCAGCATCCAATAGCCAAAGTGCTAAAGGTATAAAATAATTCTTTGTCCAACTTTATAGCACCAAACTTTTCACGGTGTATAAATCTCTATGCGTTGAACCTTTTACTTGTGAAAAAATATTTTAAGAATCAATAAGCAACATTCTAAGAGTTGATGAGTACACAAGAAAACATATCTATCTCATAAAAATGAGGGTTACATTCTTAGCCACACAATCCAAACTGCTATTTCTGTTTCTTAAATAGAAATATCATGGTCTCAAATATTACATGCTGCTTTGAAAGGGGCTTAATTTATAATCAGGGATTATTTTCTGGTTTGGAAGACTCTGTCTCAAATATATAAAACATCACAGATTGGCATGAAAGATAAGGTTAATTGAGATATTTCTGTGTAAGCTGCTAACTAGTTGCAGAACTTGAAACCTAATAATAGATATTTATCTAAATATGTATTGTGATGTCCTTATATAAACAAATCTAGTAATCCTTCATATCATTGCAGTATGGCATCAAATGAAATGGCATTAAATGAAAAATTGGATGAATTCCAAATCCATTGTGTTTCTTAAAAATATATTAATGTTTCATGCAATATATATTTTAATTTATTTGCCTATTCTAGCAATAGTTCCATAATCCAATGATGGATTGGTTCTAACTTTATGAAGTTACCAGATGTGTATGTCAAGGTCAATAAATTTGTTTTTAACAAACCAACCTGTTTTTCTCTATAACATCATTCAAATTTCAGGGCTGGCAGAAATGTTAGTTTAACCAGGCTGCGTTCACAGAGCAGTCTATAACATGCCTGAAATGATAATCCTCAAAATCTCCCAAAATGAGAATTTCTGCACTAAACTAACTTGATTTGTGGGCAGTAGAAAAATAAATAATTATGTCAGTAAACTATAAAAAAATGAAAATAGTTTTTTTGTTCTTTTTTTCTAATACTATTAGCAAAAGGACCTGTAAATGATAAGCCAAATTCTAGAAGTGAATAAAACAGTCTCCGGAAATAAATTAGGTGCATTGGGAAGCTACATTAACTCTTTCTGCACCAAGAGTACCATTTGTTGCCAGGAGGCATCCATACAGGATGGCCTGGATGCACAAAAGTGCTAGGGGACACATTCTTACCATTAACCACTGACTTTCCATTATGGTATTTCTCTGGAGCAGATCTCCAATTTGCCATATTGACAGTTTTTCATGTGTTCTATTTTATCTGATTCTGTAATAAAGACTTTTGGTTATCTAAGAGTTCAGAAAGTTCAGTGAATCCATAGTGATAGGAAAGGCTTGAAAATAATACATAAGGTAAAATTCTAGAAGAATTGATTAATTTACTCAAAAAACAAGAACGTTGAAGGCAATTTTAAAACAGTCCTAAAATACCTGAGGTTTGTAATGTATAGGTGATATTCTGCACAAAAATAGTAGTTACTTGTTCTGTATCTCCATTGCAGATAAAAAAGGGAAAAAAATTATCTTGACAGTAACATGAGAGGTTTGGTTTAAAAATAAGGAAAAAATTTTTGACAGTGGTTTTGTAAAACTTGTTATTTTAGTCTCATCACAAAAGATATGTATAGTTTATGCAGAAAGGTTTTTATTTTTATTTTATTTTATTTTATTTTTTGGTTGCGTTGGGTCTTCTTTGCTATGCCCAGGCTTTCTCTAGTTGCGGCGAGAGGGGGCTACTCTTTGTTGTGGTACGTGGGCTTCCCATTGCAGTGGCTTCTCTTGTTGCGGAGCACGGGCTCTAGGCACATGGGCTTCAGTAGCTGTGGCACACGGGCTCAGTAGTTGTGGCACAGGAGCTGTAGAGCACAGGTAGAGTAGTTGTGGCACACGGGCTTAGTTGCTCCGCGGCATGTGGGATCTTCCCGGCCCAGGGCTGGAACCTGCATTGGCAGTCATTGGCAGGTGGATTCTTAACCACTGCGCCACCAGGGAAGCCCGCAGAAAGGTTTTTAAAGTGCAAAAATAAAATCAAGGAGTAAAAATCACACATAATCCTATTATCCAAAGATAACCCAGACAAAAGGAAACATTGGTATATATTTTTTCAGATATATATATATGTATATACACACATTTGTGATATTTTGAACATGATTTTTTTATGGGACATATCTTCAAATCAGTAAATATTCTTCTACAACATGATTTTTAGTTTCATCATTATATCTCATAGATGTGCCATTAATAATTTAATAAGTCATATATCTCACATTTCCACTACATATCCTTTTGCTATATTTAATACTTTGATGAATAATCTTATACAGTAAACTGTGCACATATTTGATTTCTTTTTCCTTGGTAAATTCACAGAACATGCAAATTTGATGGGTATAAATATTCTGTTTCATGTTGTAAAGCTACCCTTCAGAATGACTGTTTCAATTTAACTCCTAACAGCAAATGTATGAATGTCCTTGGTCTACTTTTATTTGTATTTCTTTCATCTTTGTTTTACTTTGTATTATTTTCATTATTGTTTTCGCTCTCTTTAATAAAATGACCACCCACTTTTCCAGTGGGTACTCTAATCCCATTCTTAGGGTTTTGAAAGTGTTCTCCACATATTTAGAGTTTCCTAATTTAGAGTTTATTGTTTCCTTTATTTATTAGTTGTTTTAATATGTCTCTTTTCCTCTTTGTGGTTTCTTTCTCTTTTATTATTCCTTTAAAAAATCACCTTTCAACCATGTTCTAATTAATATTCAGCTATATTTTCAAGTAATTTTATTCATTTTTAATATTGAATTATCATCGTGTTGAGAGGCATGAAGTAGCGTTCGTACTTCATCTTTCCAAATAGTTAACCAAATACATTCACTTATTTAGTAACCCATATTTGTTCTGCTGATTTTAATTGTACCCCAAGAATATCTCCAAAATATTTCCATGGACATGGGTCTATTTCTGAGCTTTGCAGTTTGTTCTACTGATTTGTCTTCTTGTCAGTACCATATTGTTTTAATAACTAAGTTTTGGAATACATTTTAATATCTAGCTGTTCATGTTAGTTCCATTCTCCTGTTCTTATTCTTCCAAAGTTACTTTGATTGTATGTGTTTTATGTGAACTTTAGTTCCAAAAGTATGATTCATTTAGTATTCTTAGGGCAATTGAACTAGAAATATGCATCAGCTTGGTGTTAGTTCATACTTCAACATATCTTCTTTATACCCAACATATAATAACTCTAGATTAAAAAATTGAAAGGCAACTGAAAATACATAACAAAAATAGCTGAAGCTAAGAATTTACTCTACTTTGCACCCAAGGTCAGCTCTTGTGAGTCAAAGACAACCACAACGCTCCACTTGAGAAGAGGGTCTGAAACTAGGTTTGTAGCTTAAAGTCAGCAGCATAGGGAAGTTAAAAAAGATAAAAAGGGGGTGCCTTCAAGGAAAATTTCCTGTGGGTATGTGTTATGGATCAAATTGTGTCCCCCCCCCAAATGCATATGTTGAGGTCCTAACCCCTAGTACCTTGAAGCAATCAAGTTAAAATGAGGTCATTAAGGTGGGGTGGGCCCTAATCTAATATGACTGGTGTCCTGATAAAAAGGGGAAATTTTGGAGACATGCACACAGGGAGAAAACCATGTGCAGGTGAAAGCAGTGATGATCTGATGCTTCTAAAATTCAAGGCATGCCAAAGATTGCCAGGAAACCACAAAAAGCTAGAGAAGAGGCATGGAACAGATTCTTCCTTAGAGCACTCATAGAGAACCAACAATGTCAACATCTTGGTCTCAGATTTATAGGACACAGAATTGTGAGACAATGAACTTCTGCTGTTTAATTCACCTAATTTGTCGTACTTTGCTAAGGCAGCCCTAGAAAACTAATACACTATGACTACAGAAAACTGTGAACCTACAGAAGTTGGAAGACAAAGACATAGTCTATTGACCAGGACCTAGCCAAGGCAGCTGAGAGTTTGGTGACCACATCCTTGATATACCCAGAGCCATAAAACAGCTGTTATAAGATGTGACTCTGGCCTGAGTGTCAGTGGGAAGAGGGAGCAGGAGAAGCACATACAAAACTAAAAACCAACTAGATAGCTACGAAGACAGAAAGGAGAAAAGAAAATGAACACTCAAGATTACTCCACAAATGAGAACTTCAAAACATTAAACAAGCAAAAGCTAATAAAGATAGATAACAGAATTTAAAAATCAGATCATGAAATCAACTCAACTGAAAAGGAAGATTTTAAAATAAGTATGTACATAAAGCTCAACAAGATAAAAATAAATCTAAAATCCTTGAAAAATCAGCTTGTAATAAACAAAAATGAGTATAAAAATTTAGAAATCTTAAAAATGAATAATAACCTTTGAATTAAAGAGCTACATAAGAGATAAACTCAAAGCTAGACCTGATTGAAGAGAAAAGAAAAAAGGTAATAATAGATACCCAAAAATCTATTCACAGATAAGGAGGTAATAAATATGAAAAGTTCAATTAGGGTATATGGTTAGATGATTAAAAGACTGCGAAGTATATTCAATCAGTTTCAGAAGAAAAGAAGACAGAATGACAGAGAAGCTATACCTGTCAAGAGCAGAATTGAGAGTTTTCCAGAATTTTTTTTTAAAAAAAGCATCTCAGCTCAAACGTTGGCTACAGGAACTGAATGGCATATAAACATAAATTCAGACATAGGCACAACCTTGTAAAACTTCAAATCATCAAAGACTTTTGTTAAAAATTCTTGAAATTTACCATAGGGAAAAAGATTACCTACAAAGGCTCACAAATTAGCCTGAAGCTGACTTCTTAACAGCAATAATAAAAACTAAAAAATAATAGAACAGTATCTTCAAAGTACTAAGAGAAAAGAACACAGTGTTACACTCATCTAATTAGTCATTTTAGAGCAAAAGGCAAAATAAAGGCATTTCAAACGCAAAAACACTAAGAGAGTTTACAGCTCACAGATCCTCATTCAAAATTTTTTTTAATTTTTGAATTTTATTTTATTTATTTTTTTATACAGCAGGTTCTTATTAGTCATCAATTTTATACACATCAGTGTATACATGTCAGTCCCAATCGCCCAATTCATCATACCACCATCCCCAAACCCCACAGCTTTCCCGCTTTGTTGTCCATACATTTGTTCTCTATATCTTGGCTCAACTTCTGCCCAGCAAACTGGTTCATCTGTACCAATTTTCTAGGTTCCACATACATGTGTTAATATACGATATTTGTTTCTCCCTTTCTGGCTTACTTCACTGTGTATGACAGTCTCTAGATCCATCCACGTCTCAACAAATGGCCCAATTTTGTTCCTTTTTATGGCTGAGTAATATTCCATTGCATATAGGTACCACATCTTCTTTGTCCATTCGTCTGTCGATGGGCATTTAGGTTGCTTCCATGACCTGGCTATTGTAAATAGTGCTGCAGTGAACATTGGGGTGCATGTGTCTTTTGGAATTATGGATTTCTGTGGGTATATGCCCAGTAGTGAGATTGCTGAGTCATATGGTAATTCTATTTTTAATTTTTTAAGGAACCTCCATACTGTTATCCATAGTGGCTGTATCAGTTTACATTCCCACCCACAGTGCAAGAGGGTTCCATTTTATCCACACCCTCTCCAGCATTTGTTGTTTGTAGATTTTCTGATGATGCCCATACTAGCTGGTGTGAGGTGATACCTCATTGTACTTTTAATTTGCATTTCTCTAATAATTAGTGATATTGAGCAGCTTTTCACGTGCTTCTTGGCCATCTGTATGTCTTCTTTGGAGAAATGTCTATTTATGTCTTCTGCCCATTTTGGATTGGGTTGTTGGATTTTTTAATATTGAGCTGCATGAGCTGTTTGTATATGTTGGAGGTTAATCCTTTGTCCATTGATTCGTTTACAAATATTTTCTCCCATTCTGAGGGTTGTCTTTTTGTCTTGTTTATGGTTTCCTTTGCTGTGCAAAAGCTTCTAAGTTTCATTAGGTCCCATTTGTTTATTTTTCTTTTTATTTCCATTACTCTAGGAAGTGGATCAAAAAAGATCTTGCTGTGATTTATGTCAAAGAGTGTTCTTCCTATGTTTTCCTCTAAGGGTTTTATAGTGACCAGTCTTACATTTAGGTCTCTAATCCATTTTGAGTTTATTTTTGTAAATGGTGTTAGGGAGTGTTCTGATTTCATTCTTTTACATGTAGCTGTCCAGTTTCCCCAGCACCACTTATTGAAGAGACAGTTGTTTCTCCATGGTATATCCTTGCCTCCTTTGTCGTAGATTACTTGACCATAGGTGCATGGGTTTATCTCTGTGCTTTCTATCTTCTGCCATTGATCTATGTTTCTGTTTTTGTGCCAGTACCATATTGTCTTGATTACTGTAGCTGTATAGTATAGTCTGAAGTCAGGGAGTCTGATTCCTCCAGCTCCGTTTTTTTCCCTCAAAACTGCTTTGGCTATTCGGGACCTTTTGTGTCTCCATACAAATTTTAAGATTTTTTGTTCTAGTTCTGTAAAAAATGTCATTGGTAATTTGATAGGGATTGCAATGAATCTGTAGATTGCTTTGGGTAGTATAGTCATTTTCACAGTGTTGATTCTTCCAATCCAGGAACATGGTTTATCTCTCATCTGTTGGCATCATCTTTAATTTCTTTCATCGGTGTCTTATAGTTTTCTGCATACAGGTCTTTTGTCTCCCTAGGTAGGTTTATTCCTAGGTATTTTATTCTTTTTGTTGCAGTGGTAAATGGGAGTGTTTCCTTAATTTCTCTTTCAGATTTTTCATCATTAGTGTATAGGAATGCAACAGATTTCTGTGCATTAATTTTGTATCCTGCAACTTTACGAAATTCATTGATTAGCTGTAGTAGTTTTCTGGTGGCATCTTTAGGATTCTCTATGTATAGTATCATGCCATCTGCCAATAGTGACAGTTTTACTTCTTCTTTTCCAATTTGTATTCCTTTTATTTCTTTTTCTTCTCTGATTGCTGTGGCTAGGACTTCCAAAACTATGTTGAATAATAGTGGTGAGAGTGGACATCCTTGTCTTGTTCCAGATCTTAGAGAAAATGCTTTTAGTTTTTCACCATTGAGAATGATGTTTGCTGTGGGTTTGTTGTATATGGCCTTTATTATGTTGAGGTAGGTTCCCTCTATGCCCACTTTCCAGAGAGTTTTTATCATAAATGGGTGTTGAATTTTGTCAAAAGCTTTTTCTGAATCTATGAGATGATCATATGGTTTTTAATCTTCAATTTCTTAATATGGTGTATCACATTGATTGATTTACTTATAGTGAAGAATCCTTTCATCTCTGGGATAAATCCCACTTGATCATGGTGTATGATCCTGTTAATGTGTTTTTGGATTCTGTTTGCTAGTATTTTGTTGAGGATTTTTGCATCTATATTCATCAGTTATATTGGTCTGTAATTTTCTTTTTTTGTATTATCTTTGCCTGGTTTTGGTGTCAGGGTGATGGTGGCCTCTTAGAATGCGTTGGGGAGTGTTCCTTCCTCCAAAGTTTTTTGGAAGAGTTTGAGAAGGATCAGTGTTAACTCTTCTCTAAATGTTTGATAGAATTCACCTGTGAAGCCATCTGGTCCTGGACTTTTGTTGGAAGATTTTTAATCACAGTTTCAATTTCATTTCTTTTGATTGGTCTGTTCATATTTTCTATTTATTCCTGGTTCAGTCTTGGAAGGCTATACCTTTCTAAGAGTTTGTCCATTTCTTCCAGGTTGTTCATTTTATTGACCTAGAGTTGCTTGTAGTAGTCTCTTAGGGTGCTTTGTATTTCTGCAGTGTCTGTTGCAACTTCTCCTTTTTTATTTCTAATTTTATTGATTTGAGTCCTCTCCCTCTTTTTCTTGATTAGTCTGGCTAATGGTTTATCAACTTTGTTTATCTTCTCAAAGAACCAGCTTTTAGTTTTATTGATCTTTGCTATTGTTTTCTTTGTTTCCATTTCATTTATTTCTGCTCTGATCTTTATGATTTCTTTCCTTCTGCTAACTTTCGGTTTTGTTTGTTCTTCCTTCTCTAGTTCCTTTAAGTGTAAGTTTAGATTGTTTATTTGAGATTTTTCTTGTTTCTTGAGGTAGGCCTGTATAGCTATAAACTTCCCTCTTAGAACTGCTTTTGCTGCATCGTATAGGTTTTGGATCATCGTGTTTTCATTGTCATTTGTCTCTAGGTATTTTTTTATTTCGTCTTTGATTTCTTCAGTGATCTCTTGGTTACTTAGCAACGTATTGTTTAGCCTCCATGTGTTTGTGTTTTTTACGGTTTTTTCCCTGTAATTCATTTCAAATCTCATAGTGTTGTGATCAGAAAAGATGCTTGATATGATTTCAATTTTCTTAATTTTACTGAGGCTTGATTTGTGACCCAAGATGTGATCTATCCTGGAGAATGTTCCATGTGCACTTGAGAAGAAAGTGTAATCTACTGTTTTGGGATGTAATGTCCTATAAAATTCAGTTAAATCTATCTGGTCTATTGTGTCATTTAATGCTTCTGTTTCCTTATCTATTTTCATTTTGGATGATCTGTCCATCAGTGTAAGTGAGGTGTTAATGTCCCCCACTCTTATTGTGTTACTGTCGATTTCCTCTTTTATAGCTGTTAGCAGTTGCCTTATGCATGTAGGTGCTCCTATGTTGGGTGCATATATATTTATAATTGTTATATCTTCTTCTTGGATTGATCCCTTGATCATTACGTAGTGTCCTTCCTTGTCTCTTGCAACATTCTTTATTTTAAAGTCTATTTTATCTGATATGAGTATTGATACTCCAGCTTTCTTTTGATTTCCATTTGCATGGAATATCTTTTTCCATCCCCTCACTTTCAGTCTGTATGTGTCCCTAGGTCTGAAGTGGGTCTCTTGTAGACAGCATATATATGGGTCTTGTTTTTGTATCCATTCAGCAAGCCTGGGTCTTTTGGTTGGAGCTTTTAATCCATTCACGTTTAAGGTAATTATCAATATGTATGTTCCTCTGACCATTTTCTTAATTGTTTTGGGTTTGTTTTTGTAGGTCCTTTTCTTCTTTTGTGTTTCTCACTTAGAGAAGTTCCTTTAGCGTTTGTTGTAGAGCTGATTTGGTGGTGCTGAGTTCTCTTAGCTTTTGCTTGTCTGTAAAGCTTTTGATTTCCCCATCGAATCTGAATGAGATCCTTGCTGGGTAGAGTTATGTTGGTTGTAGGTTCTTCCCTTTCATCACTTTAAGTATATCATGACACTTCCTTCTGGCTTGTAGAGTTTCTGCTGAGAAATCACCTGTTAACCTTATGGGTGTTCCCTTGTATGGTATTTGTCATTTTTCCCTTTCTGCTTTCAATAATTTTTCTTTGTCTTTAATTTTTGCCAATTTTATTACTATGTATCTCAGCGTGTTTCTCCTTGGATTTATCCTGTGTGGGACTTGCTGTGCTTCCTGGACTTGGATGGCTGTTTCCTTTCCCATGTTAGGGAAGTTTTTGACTATAATCTCTTCAAATATTTTCTCTGGTCCTTTCTCTCTCTCTTCTTCTGGGACCACTATAATGTGAATGTTGTTGCTTTTAATATTGTCCCAGAGGTCTCTTAGGCTGTCTTCATTTCTTTTCATTCTTTTTTCTTTATTCTGTTCTGCAGCAGTGAATTCCACCATTTTGTCTTCCAGGTCACTTATCCGTTCTTCTGCCTCAGTTATTCTGCTATTGATTCCTTCTAGTGTAGTTTTCATTTCAGTTATTGTATTGTTCATCTCTGTTTGTTTGTTCTTTAATTCTTCTAGGTCTTTGTTAAACATTTCTTGCATCTTCTCAAATATTTTTTTTAATAATATATGCCCAGAGGGATAATATGAGACTAAAAGAACAGCAATAAATGAAGACATTGATAAAATTATGTTAGAAAATTTAATTAATAGTTGATAGTAAAACTAATAATTGGTTTTTGATAAAAGTAAATCTCATATATATATATGGATTATATATATATATATATATATATATATATATATATATGGATTTTAAAGCACCCTAAGAACCTTGTGTTTAGGAGGGAGATAGAAACACTAAATGTTTATAGATTTATAATAATAATTTGTGTAGATGTTTTAGAGCATGTTTTGGAGCATGGAGTAAGCGTGTAGGCAAGACAAACATTTATGCAACTATTTAATAATCTAGAAGAGATGGTATGTAGTAATATTTTCTCCTTCAGTCCGCAACTGTACACATTCCACCCAGTTTTGTTCTGAACCCATATTTTTCTCTTATCCATTTCCACAATTTAAATTACCAGCTTTACATGGGTGAGTTCTGAATATTTATTTATAAGCTTACCCTTTCCCAAGACAGAATCCTTTATTATCAATTTCCTACTGGCCATTTCCAATTAGATAACCTATGGGTATCTCAAACTCTAAAGCACAACTGATCAACTTCACCATAACTAATCAATATTACTGCCACCACTAGTTTTTCGATCTCCTATTGTTGAACCCTGAGCATCACTTCTGAGCTTCCCCTCTATTTGTTCTTCACATCCAATCAGATAACAGTCCCTAGCTGTATAATTCTACAATGTCTCATTTGTTCTCTACTCCTTTACATTTCCATGGCCACCACTTTCATTTCGTTTCTGCTGTAGGCAGGATTTTGGCTCCATAATCTTCATCCCTTGGTGTCACACTCTTTACCTTTTGTGGCAAAATAGACTTTGCAGGTAGGATTAAGGTGGCTAATATGCCATCCTTAAAGAGGTTATCTTGATTATCTGAATGTACCCAACATTATCACATGGGCACTTAAAAGTGGGAGAGGGAAGCAGAAGAGTCAGTCAAAGATATCAGACAGGCAAGAAGCAGGAGGAATTCAAAGCATGAGAGAGACTTGACCCACTGTTACTGCCTTTGAAGATAAAGCCAGGAAATGCAGTTGGCTTCTAGAAGATGAGAATGGTTCCCTGAGCAACAGCCAGCAAGGAAACAGGGACCTCAGTCTTACAACCCCAAGGACTACAATTCTGCCAACCACCTGAATGAGCCCCAAAGCAGATTTTTCCCTGGAGCCTTGTGGAAAGAATGCAGCCTTGATGACACCTTGCTTTTGGTCTACAGAATTGTGAGATAACAGATTCTTGTTATATTAGGCTGCTAAGTGTATTTGCTGTGTTTGTTACAGTAGCAAAATAAAACTAATAAGTCTCCCAACTATTTTCCTTATCTTCATTCTCCTCTGCCTTTAAGTCAATTTTCTCCACCAGTTCAAAATTACACACACACGCACACGCACACGCACACGCACATGCAGAGAGAAAGAACATCATAACATACCACTGCTCAGCTCAAAACTTTAATTATTTTTATTACATATCATATTTATTATTTCTCAGCCTCAATCAAGGTCGTTAACAATATGACAGCAACTCTCCTTTCTACATTTCTCTCTGCCAAGAATATAAGTTTGAACTAGCTAAAAGAAGAGACATATAGGGAAGAATCTAGGAGGGCTCCAAGTGCAAAGCTTCAGTCACCCTCAGCATAAGTTATCTTCTGGCATTGAGGTGTGAGAATACACACAGAGAACCAGGAAGCCAGAGAGCTCACTGGGGCTTCAGGGTCCAAAGTTTTTATTGAAGCTTCATAACGTAGGCACATTTGACTGGATCATTGCCCATGTGGTTGAACTCAGTCTCCAGCCCCCTTTCCCTCTGTGGAGGTCAGGCCAGTGATAATGTGCCCCCAAGTCTCAACCCTCTAATCACATCACTGGTCCTTCTGGTGTGGCAAGCCCCATCCTAAGTCATTTTGTGAGCAGATACTATCCAGGGGCCTAGCATAAGCCAACCCTTAGCATAAACTATCAACAAGGGTCTATGAGACCCCCCATGATTAACAAAGACACTCCTATCCAAGGGTTTAGAGGTTACCTCCAGGAGCCATGACAAAGACCACACTTCTCCTTGAGGGCCAAATTTCCTGCTACCCACTCTCCCACCACTCTTCTTCGTCCTACATTCCCACAGAACTGGAGTACTCATCGCTCTGCATTCAGTTTCCCGATACCCACCTTTGACTCATGTTATTCCTCAGTTTAGAATGGCTGCCTCTAATACCTTTTCTAAAAAAACGAATATTTGAGTCCTCGAGACCTAGGTAAGTTGCCAGATTCTTCATCAATTGTTTCTAACACCAGCACCCAGAAGTCTCTCTCTCCTGTGTATCCCGGAAGCCTCTCTCCTGTGTATCCCGGAAGTCTCTCTCTCCTGTGTATCCCGGAAGTCTCTCTCCTGTGTATCCCGGAAGTCTCTCTCTCCTGTGTATCCCGGAAGTTGCTCTCCTGTGTATCCCGGAAGTCTCTCTCCTGTGTAGCTCTACCAAATTTTGCTGGCAGTTCGTTAAGCAGCGTTCCCCTTCCCTTTCCTTTATTTTAGCGGATTCTGAACTTGTTGTATTCCATCCCCTTTTACAGCCACCTTCTTATTATACTGTGAGCTTCTCCAGTGCAGGGAACTCTACCTTACTCATTTATTTCCTATATGGTAGCTGCATAATTTATAGTCGTTGAATTGGATGCACAACACAGATACTGCTTAGGAAGCATTCTCTTGTATGGCTCTAACACCCATTAACACAATTCATCAAGTTAGAGAACTGTCGTCTCTAAAAGTGGGACTGAAAAACGTGGGGGTGGGGATGGTGTCACAAAAAGAGGTGCCAAAATATGTGTAGAAAGACACTTCCGCCGGAAGCTGTTCTCACGATAGACTAGCCCCTGTACTGAGGCATACCAAAGTGATAGGTGATGGCAGTGGTGGTTTTAGTGAGTGTGGTGTGTGTGTGTGTGTGTGTGTGTGTGTCGCCCCTGTACTGAGGCATACCAAAGTGATAGGTGATGGCAGTGGTGGTTTTAGTGAGAGTGTGTGTGTGTGTGTGTTTGCGCACTGGAGAAAGAGGGTAGAAAAACTTGAAATGTGCTTATCCAATGTCCTTTAGTTTAGGATTTACCTTTAATGTTCTGATGGTACAAAATTACTTCCAAGTATGTCAATGGACTTGCAAGTGAAAAAGTATGAAAACAGTTAAAGTACTCCACGTGTAACAGCTTTACAGAATGAGGTAGTATGGCAAAGCCCACGTCCTCATTCCTCTCCTGATTCTTACTGTCTGACCCACTCAGTTGCAGCTATTTTCATGCAAGTGTGTTCTAGCCACTTCTTCTGTAGACCATACTGCCTAGTTCTACATACTGTTGGGCAGATGTTAGGGAAAGCAACCAACAGACCACATGGTAGGGCTTGTAAATATAATTTCAGAATAGCATTGTTTGTGGGGGGAATTCCCTGGTGGTCCAGTGGTTAGAACTCTGCGCTTTCACTGCCAGGGCCTGGGTTCGATCCCTGGCCAGGGAACTAAGGCACAGCCAAAAAAAAAAAAAAAAGAATAGCATTTTTTCCGAAAGCAAAACAATAGACACAATTAAATGCCCACCCTAATTGGAGATTAGCTAAACAAATTATTACAAATCTATTAAGTAGAAACCAGGTATCATTAATAGGAGAAGCTAGGCTCTGTGTCTGATAGAAACATTTTCCAAAATATATTGAAAAGTTAAAAAAAGATGAAGAATATTATGTTTAATAGTACACCCATTTGTGTAAAAAATATTTGATATTTTGAAGCATTCAAAATATGCTCTCACTAATGACTATCCCTCCAAAGTGGTAATGTGGGTTGGGGGACTATGGAAGACTTTTCCCTTTCTACATTTCTGTACTGTTTTGTATTTAAATGATGAGCAGGCAGTATTTTATTTTTTAAAAGCCTTAGTCATTTTACAACTTTGCTTTATCACACTAGCCCTTCCATTTCCATTGTACTCATTTATCCATATTTAACTAATTTGCCCATCAAAAATCCCCCTATGAATTCTGTGGCAGCAAAGATGAAAACAAATTACTTAAGCATAATCTTATTTTACCTCTAAGTTGCCTATAATAATGGAAATAAAAGGTGTGAAACATGTTAATACTGTACGTTTAAAATTAAAATCTTTTAGACAGATATCTCTATAATTCCTTTAAATAGGTCCTTTCTAAGTCATATGAAAGTATTTGTTTTGACAGATAATTTTCTGTTCACGTTTAAAACCTACTCCATTTCCAACTTTTTTTTTCTCTGAAACTGTGGAAAATGAGTCACTAAAAAAGTTCACCTAACGTTTTCCTCTTGAACAGATTGAAAAATTAATACCCTTTCCTTTTTCTTAAGTAAGAAACTCGATTTAATTTAGATAACCTGGGATCATATTTCTTTCTATAGGATTAACAGAACAAGTGGTCCTCTATAATTATATTTAGAATGTCTTCTGTATTTACTAATACATGTATTTATGATTAAAACTCACTTTCAGGAAAAAAAATGTATGTTACTCTAGGATTTTATCTGAACCCGGTGGTAATTTTCTGAGGATGCCATTTGGTGGGGAAAAAAGAATTTATCTTTTATTATGGTATTTATGCATTTTATAGCTTTACACTTACTTTTCTCTCTCTGATATTGCTAGTATAAAATCAGATTTTATTAATAATAAGATTAAGTGATTACAGCATGAACAAATTAGCAATAATACTTAACAGTAGAGACTGGTAAACAGTGCAGATATATAGCACTAAGCATTAAATATCTCCTTTCTAGACGATTTTCAATGTGAGAGAGTGAAAAGAAATTAATAGGTTTTGAGTATCTACTTGTACCAAACATTCTGTGTGGCTCTTTTTAAAAATCTTCTAACGTTTCACTGAGATAGGTATTTCAGCCCACCTCACAGGTGATAGCGGGAGGCAAAGAGGGACTTAACAATGTAAGGATGCCTAAACTATAGAGCACTCTTTCTCAAAATTTTCTGTGTAACACTATTCTTCTGTGAAGTTCAGGGAAAGCGATTTCCAAAGTCAATGTTATATACAGTGAACATGCCAAGCTCATCCCCCCCCCCCCCACTTTCAGAACTCTGTAGAGCTCTTTCTTCTCAGTCAGAGAAGTTTCCAGATCACTGCATCTAAAGTAGCCTTTTCTCACCAGTTAATTTCTACCATATCACTGTATTTTATTTCCTCCTTAAAAGCTAACATTCTCTCAAAGTACCTGGTTTATGTACTTGTTGACATATTCATTTTCTGCTCCCCTCTCCACCCCCCACAAGCCTTAACACTGGATTGTCAGCTTCATGAGAGCAAGGATCTTACCTGCCTTGACACTGTATCACCAGCACCTACTGACCAGTGCCTGATACGCAGGAAGTGCTCGATAAATTGTTGTCCACTTAGTGATTTTGCATAATCCAGTGTCTCCTGGTACATAAGGCACATGGCTGATTAAAGGCTTTGCATAGTATAAATCTACTTAATTTTGTTTAACCTAGTGTCTCCACAATGTATTTGATCATTGTTTCTCTGGTTCCATCAGTATCTCTTATAATTAATATTCAGTTAAAAAAATCCTTTGGTAAATGTTGCCACAGTAAAACCAAAAATGACCCTTATTCCAAAATGCTGTCTGCTCTATTTGCCAAAATTCTTACTTAAATGCAAATGTCACCTGGAAGGTCACTCTAGAAATCCACTGTGAGCCATTAATACCACGCCGAAAGTGAGTTTGTCAACTTAACTAACAGAGAGCCTTGTGTAGAGAGACTGGATCCTGGAGTAAAGACTCCAGGAAGGACTCCAGACACCCAGGGGGCACAGTGAGGGCAAAGACCTGGGAGGAGCCCAAGAGAAAGTTTACACTGGTGAAAGAAGCTTACGTTTCCTCCTCGACCCGTTGTGGCTAGTGGGTTTATTACATGGTAATTTTTTTAAGCCTCCAATGTGGTGCATATAAGTGAAAAGATACTAGGATTCTTACTGGTTGGCTTATTGGTTTGTTTTGAATTAGGATTTTATTTTAGTTTGTTCCATGTTGGAACCACAAAAGCCCCTGCATCCTCATTTCACCTCACTGAGGAGAGAGTAAAGAGGACATGCAGAGATCACCAATGCTCTTAGCAACAGCACTATCACCAATAACCAATCCTTGAAATCACCTACCCTCTGGTTGGCTATTCATACACATGATTTCATGTAATGCTCATAACAGCGTGACCAGGATTTAACTGAGAAGATACTGAGGCACAGAGAAGTCAAGAATCTTGGCTAATTTCATGGTAGTTAGTGGAGTAATTAGGATCCAAACCTATCACTGACTGACCGCAAATCACATTGTATTTCTGTTCTGCCAGGATCCCCTGCCATTTTTCTGTAATTTGTAAGAAAGGGAAAGAGGAAAGTTCATCGCTCTACCTCCAGACAGCATCTCCTTGGCTCTGTGGTGTCAGTTGCTACGTGGTTGGTTGGTTGCATACCATACATCTTGGAAATGAGGTGTATCCTTGAGGACGAGTCAATATAAAAGAGGACAAGGAAAGAATCCTGCTGGAGTTAAGAGCTAGTAAACCACCGTGATGTCCCTTTCTTGACGCTTCAGAAAAAAATCATAACATATATTTTTATCGAAATTGTTATTACATGTCAGAAAAAGAAAGTAACTAATATGTTTTCTTAAAGCTTTATTAAACATGAAGCAAATTTAGGAAATGTCTGGAGCTTGGACTTACCACCTATGTACAAAAGGCATTGTACAGCGTTAATGTTAGTTTTTTTGTTTCCTTGTTTTTAAATTAGAATCAACATATGTTTGCTTGATTTTGAGGCTCCTTACAAGATTTGACAGTGTATTATACAGGGCAGTTACACAGAGCATAGAATGAAATTTTCAGCAAGTGGAAAATATATAGATATTCATGGAAAATTAGTGTAAGTTAGTGGCTGCAGTCAGTCAAGATTGTATCAAAAGCAAAAGAACAAATGAAAATATTTTGAATTATGCAGAATTCATGATTAATCAGAGAAAAAAGAGACAAGTTTATCCGCAAGGGCAAACTTCTTACTTGAATGGAATTTCAAGGAGGAATGAATATTTTAAATAGGTCTCTTGTATAAAAGGTTTCTTAGCAAATTAATTAACAGAGTTTCCACTAGGAATGAAGCCTAGAGCGGAGCAGATTCCAAATTCTGTTCTTAATAGGTTCTAGAATGCTAGTCATGCATTGACTACCAAAGGATATTTTGGGCAACATTTGGAAAGCCAAGTAATAAATAGATCTGGTCGATTCTCATCTAAAGACCCTCTGAGAATAATCTCAACCTGAGCCATTTATTGGCTTTAATAATGAGAAAAGTGAGTTGGGAAATACCAGATGTTAATGAAAACCTGTTCAAATCTCTTCCTTGAAAGGGGGTTGATCAGTTTGTTCAAGTCTAATTTAGTCTAGTGGTGTGTTATTTAATAATTATCCACTATGCTTCCTCCAAAGTGTGCTATAGAAATATTCTGAACAACCTGCTCATTTTCCAAAACTATACTGTATATGGACATCTTTGGGATAGCCTTTCCCCAGCCTCCATCATTTCTGGGGAGCATGGATTATACAGGAAATTTTACAGGTCATGAACTGTTTTTGTTTTGGTCTGAAGGAAATTGAATGATACTGGATAATAGTAATCACAATAATCCTTTAAATTTGCAGAGTGTTAACTAGATACCAGGTTCTTTTTCATGTATTAACTCAATTGATATTTACAATTTAAATGTACTCTAAACCATGGTTGTTTGACATTTTAAAATTTGCCCTTTTTTTTTTTATTTTTTTTTTATTTTTTTAACATCTTTATTGGAGTATAATTGCTTTACAATGGTATGTTAGTTTCAACTTCACAACAAAATGAATCAGTTATATATATACATATATTCCCATATCTCTTCCCGCTTGCGTCTCCCTCCCTCCCACCCTCCCTATCCCACCCCTTCAGGCGGTCACAAAGCACCGAGCTGATCTCCCTGTGCTATGCGGCTGCTTCCCACTAGAGTTGAGCCTTTGAGATTGCCCAGTGGTTTGATTACTTATTCTTATACTCATACCTTCCACAAAATTTATTGGACCCTGTGCTAAGCTCTAGGAATACAGAAGTAAATAAGACAGAATTTTAGCAGAACAGATGATAAAGAGTGACTTGCAAAATTAATTATTTCATGATACTTGTGATAAGTGCCCCGAAAAAGAAGTACAGGGAATCATGCTAACTAACAGGAAGACTTGACCCAATCTTGTAAATTAAGGAAGACATCCCCAGGGAAGTGATATTTTACGTGAGCTCTGAAAGACAAGTAGGCATTAGGAAGTGGAAAGACTAGTCCAAGTCGATGACAAAGCAAGTACGAATGCCTTAAGGCAGGATAAAGTAGTCCAAGGTCCATGATCCAAGAATTTAATGAAAGCAGGTATGGCTGGGCTCAAAATGTGTGTGTGTGGACAGGGTGTGGAATAGTCAAGATGAGCTACGTAGTGGCCAAATCATGCAAAATCTTGCTATAGGTTTCCATCATGTCCACTAACAGCAAATGCCTGTTAAGCACTTACCGTGTGCCCATCCTTCAACCAGCTGCACAGGGTGCAAAGAAGTTTAGGTCACTTGCCCAAGATTACGCAACTGAGAATTGAGCAAGTTGGGATATGACCCAGGTGGTCTTGCTCCAGTGTTTTCTCTCCCAGCTCTAGCTTGGGCAGCAAACAACCAGTGAAGGCTTCAGCAGGGAACGGACATATCTACCCTTGCACTGGGGTTCATGGGTTCCTGTAATGAACATTTATTGAAGTCAAGCGATGTACAGAGCACTGCCGTAGATGCTTTGATATCTTATACATTCATTTACACACATTCTTTTATCAGTATGAACCCTTAGAGAAGCAATCCAAACAAAAGGATTAAAGGGACAATGCATAAATGTAAAGTTCACATAGAAATAAACTTTGACAAAGCAATTTTAATTAAAGTGGTATAAAGACTCCATGCTCCCAATGCAGGGGGCCCAGGTTTGATCCCTGGTCGGGGAACTAGATTCCCACATGCATGCCGCAACTAAGAGTCCACATGCTGCAATGAAGATCCTGCGTGCAGCAGCTAAGACCCGCCACAGCCAAAATAAATAAATAAATACTTTAAAAAGAAAAAAAATAAAGTGGTATTTGGATAGGCATGGAATGGTGGAGAATATAAAAGAGGTAACAATTGTGATGACGCTATGAATCCAGATTTTTATGGTATCTTAATTTATGAAGTGCAGTAAGTTCATTGGATCCTCACAATAACCTGGTGATGTAGGCAGGACAGAAATTATTTTCTACCTTATAGGTAAGGGAACTGAAGTTAGGAAAGGATGAAATACTACTGCCAAGCACACATGGCTCCCCTGGATGTCTGCTTTTTTACAACATTTTCTAAATGGAAGGAAGAATCTGTGGAGGAAGGAAACACAAAGCACTGTATGGAATAAGTACTGCAAAACATGTGTAAACCTTCCCCGTAAACTAAAGGAAATGAAGAGTTAAAACCAATGTTCTACATTTTACTTTCTCTTCTAATAAAAATATGCTTAAAATGTGCTTCACAGTATTATGGTTGTGGCCCCTAATTGCAAACCAGATCTTAAAATCATACCTCTTGTTTTTTTTTTATTTTCCTAATATATGCAAGTATTAGGAGATTATCAGAGATTATTTAGAAGGAGTGATACTTTTTTAACATTGAAAGCTAAGTAAATTAATTGAGTTGATAAATATAAGTAGTTGCCACTGCTTGTTTTAATGTGTTTTTTTTTTTCTGTAGAGCAGTAACTAATTATTTGAGAGTATCAGAAAAAATTGAATAGTTTTTCAAAAGCCTTTTTTTTTCTACCATGACTCACGTTATAAAGGAAAGTGCCATCAATCTTGGATTGCAACTCTTGGGCCAAATATGCTGGTAAAAGACAGGAAGTTGGCTGCTGCTAGACTAGGCCAATGTCACTATCTATGCTGGTAAAGGACAGGAAGTTGGCTGCTGCTAGACTAGGCCAATGTCACTATCTATGCTGGTAAAAGACAGGAAGTTGGCTGCTGCTAGACTAGGCCAATGTCACTATCAAGAAATTACTTTGTGTCTGTGTGTGTGTGTGTGTGTGTGTGTGTGTGTGTGTGTGTGTGTAATTTATTTTCTACCTAAGTTTCTGATGTGCATAGTGCCCAAGGTGACACCTCTGCTGTGGACTTGACCCACCCTAATTTTGGTCACAAGTTCTGATATCTCAGGGTTATGAACCCTGTGAATAAAATCAATTAGAGGATATGCAGTTGGCCCTTTTGAATTATTGTTCATTTTGGCCCACCTTCTTTTTCCTTCATTAGTTCTAGGCATAAAGCCAACAGGAGATTTTATGTCTCATTCGTGGCCTCCCTTTTCTCGATTGTCTTTCTGTTATTTATGGACAGTAAAACTAATGCCTGAACAAATGTTGAATTCCATTTAAACCCTTATTCGCCTAGAATAATGGATGATCAGTTATCTTACAGCTTCAGCACACATTTCAAATGAGATTATGACAACTCACCTGTGTTGAAATAACTTTCTGAACCCAAGATGAAGCCACTTCTGCCTGGGGTGACAGGTTGGCAAACCAAAACTTGACCAGAAACACAGTATATCCAGTCAGCCAATCCCCCGATGCCAAACCAACTCTAGGCCTTCTCACCCCAAACAAGGTTGACTCTGTGACCCCGGCCCATCAGACATTTTCTATTTGTCTCTTTCTTTTTCTTTATTCATTATCCTATAAAAGCATCCTGCCTCTACCCCATTTTGCAGTTTTCCACAGGAGACTGTCCACTTCATGAAGTGTTAATGTTTGTTGTATCACCTAAATTGTTTCCATTTTTTAAACAGTTTTTGACGATGAAGAATGGGATTTGAATCTGACTGCTAACAGCCTGTGACACCTGGGCAAGATCTCTTTGAGTTCACTGTTCCTCTCATCATTTTGGAGGGCTGGGGTAAGTCACTCGGATTTGAGCTCCGCTCCCTTGCGTGAAGCTCTCTGATCCAAAAAAACCTTTATTTAAAAAAAAAAAAAACTATTTTTATTTATTTACTTATTTCTCAGGAAGTTTCTGGGGCTCTGGAAAGATCCTGGGGTTTATTAAAATTCCCAGAAAAGTTCTGGGAGAGTTATACTGGGAGTTCACAATGGGTGGCAGTCCTTAGGGGACTCACGAAGCCTCAAAGCTAAGTCCATAACATAAACTGCTGGGAAACTTGGGAAAATAAATTAAGACAAGGAATTCAGATTGTTTTGAACATCAAAACCAAATCCTAAGTAGGTACAAGCCAGTCTATTAAAAGTCATCAGGGCATCCAATACAGTAAAGAAATCTCGTGGAAGGAATATTAGATCTCTTGCTAATGGAAATCTCGGAAGCCAAATCCACGGAATTGGGCATGGATAGAGCACTTAAACCTGTTAGAGGGCTCACCACCTAACTCTAAGACTCTTATGCTCAGATAAGTTGGTCACAGAAGGGCTAGATCAACACCTTAAGAAAATTTCCACGTGACGACGTACACCGTAAAGCATCACAAAATAATCCCCAACCCAGTGGCACATCCCTTTTAAGTATTAATTTAGCTCTGAGACCCAACACTGAGCTAACAAAATAGGATCCTCATGTTTCAAAGAGTTGAGCACAGCACCTTCTGGCACACCTGCTTCTTTTATGTCAAAGAACCGTGGGCCAAGAAGCTGTAGCTATCAACAAATATAGCGAAGTCTTATAAAGACAGTCTAGAATTACAACTGGGAACGTTCCAATTAGACAAACTTATTCATTTAAAAAGGGAACTTGAAAGTGAGTTTTCCCAAATCAAACAGAATGTTTTAATTGACACGCAGAAGCTTCCAGTAGGCTTCAAGATTCCAAAAGAGTTTCACTGAAAGTTTCATTACAAAGGCTAAGGAAAAATTAAAAATGCAAGAGGTACCTGAAAGAAAGGACAGGAGACCGACCTGACCCTTACTACTCCCCCTCTCCTCCTTTACTTGATGTTCATTCTACTGGTCCTGTTTCTGAATTACCTACCCACTTTGAAGAGACCATAAGACTGAAAACAAGAGGCCACCAGTTAGTGGCCTGACAACTGCAACAGCTCCAAGGCTAGAAACCTAAAACACTTGGGCTTCCCCTGCAGCACCTTCCCAGGGCTCCATCATCAAAACATTGGACCAGAAATTGGTCTTTCATCTTCAATCGACTAGGATACTGGAAGAAAGAGGGTTCTCGAAGGTTTTGTCAAATTCTTCCACACCAACTTGAATGCCCCCATGTGGGCCCTCCCAGGGTCAGTGGGACTCCCAAGAGATTCCCTGGTAAACCGCTTAAATAGTCAAGGAGAAACTAAAATTAATATTAATGGAAAATCTTACCAGATTCTGAGTTACGCTCTCCACTTTAAACCCTACTCTCTCCAGAGCCTACAGATGGGATCCTGGGAAAACTGGCAGAAGCTGGAAAAGGGTGAGAATTCTTATCAGAGTCAGCTTTCCCTGATCTCTGTAGTGTCCCATTAAGAGAGGAAAGTAAAATTTCACATTGCTTCCTCCTTTCTAAATCCAGACTCCTATGCATTTGGTTTTGGGGTACCCATTGGTTGCCAAACCTTTATTCCTAGGAACAGATATTGCCTTCTTGTTTGGCTCCTTTTGTGTCCTCAGAGCTTGGCTTGGCTTTCTGCCTGCCTGGGACTTACAGGTTGTCAGCTCTTATGTACACACACTACTCAACTGTCATATTGGGGTTCCAAAAATATGGTTGGACAGAAGTGTGGGTTGCACTCCATTTGTGGTTACGGTCCTACCAACTGTTGCAGCTCTCAGGGGAATTGTCTAAGTCTTTCTTTTGGCTATTTTGGGGAATGGCTCTGGATCTTGGTGAGTAGTGTCTTTTGCATTCTTTTGGGGGATGCCTCTTTCGTCCATAAGCTCATTCAGTGCTTCCATGAACATTTACTCTTTGTAGTGGCTAAAACCCGACAAGATACTTGAAAGCATTTTTTTTTTTTTTTTAAGTAGCTCTATGGTCAGAAGTTGGCCAAATTGGAAGATGATATTCAGAGCCTGATAGGAACTTGTCTTTAGGCCTTTGCCCTAAGCTAAATGAAACCGTGTACCCAGAGGAAAAGAAAACATTCCAAAGACAAACAGCTCTAAATCTAGAACATAGGAATCTTGATTTCAGTCTTAGTTGAAGAGCTCTCTGATATAAAAAAGCAAATTGAAAATAATGTAGTTGGATGGATGGGTCAATGTCTTAATATCATTCAGGTTACAACTCAATTCTTTGAGGAATTAAAAACAACTGTCCTACAAATTGAGGACAACTGGTACAACTTGTCTTATAGATTGAGCCTTTATAGGAACAGAAAAAGCCCACCTACTCTTTTTACCAATCCCCAAACCTCCCCTATTCATTTCAAAATGTTCGTAGGTATTGTATGCCAAGTAGGTTTGGACTGTATCTTACACATTTTAAATATTATCTTTTGAGACTGGTTTAAATCCTTTGGAGAATGTTGATATTTGTGTTTTAACAAATCATAAACACAGTTTGGTTCCAGCCACATATTCAGATCAGCCTTTTTTGTGTATTATTGTTTCAATGCCATTTGTATTTTTGATGTCTCTGAACTGTTTTACAGTCTGTCCCCTGTATGCAGCACCTGTGGCCATTCCGAGGCTTGAATGATAGTCTATCACTTAGTACAGTTCTCAAAGTCTTTGGTACATTGTGTACGATTAGATCCCTGCATGTGTAGCTCTGGGCTGAGCACAGGAATTCATTAACAACTTTATTGGGTCACTTTTCTGAACTCTGTGCTCTCCCTGGTACTTTTGTTCCCCTTAGGGCTCCCTTTTCTGGACCTTTGGTCACAAAGCGGGGACTTGATTTACCTTGCTCTGCTATGTACTTGCCTTAAATGAATTCATGTCTGAAGCCAAGGAGCAGGACAGAGAAAAAGAATAAAAAATTTCATTCCCATCCTCTTGGCCCACAGCTCCTCTGAATGGAGAGGCAGCTTCCTCTTCTTCATAACTGTAGATGACTGCAAGTCCCTGCTGTTCCCACTGTCACTGCCAGAGGATCCCTTTCCTACTCCTCAAATGTAAACTAGAGGACTTCTCCTGGAACTACTTTTGTCCACACAGAAGTCCGCTCAAGCGTTCCACATGCCTTGACTCCAGGCCAGTAGACACAACAGGGGTGAAAATGGTAAACTCACAGCTATTTCAGTGGTACTTTGATTCTGGCCTTCTTCCCCAATCCATCTGCTACTATTTACTTTTAAGAGATCTCAAATAGCTGCTCCATGCATTCTGCCTTATTTTTGAAGCTACATTCAGTAAGAGAGACAGGATGGGCATGCTTACACTCACACCCAGAGCCAGCACACCCCTCATTAGCATTTTAAAAGTTCTAAGAAGTCCTGCAAGATACTTTTCTTACCATATTCTCTCAAATATATTTATCCTCAGAATCCAGTTTTCACCTAATGTTTACTAACAACTTACAGAATCATTATTCCTCAGGAATACATTTTCAAAACCACTGTTCTGAAATAAAACCAATAAGTTTTTAAAATCCATAAACTATTGGTAGTTTTCTTCTGGGAAAATAAATACGTAGAGATCATGTGACCTTATCAACATATTCGGTTAGGTCTGTGTTTAGCAATATAATGCCCTCAGATAGAGGCTATATTTAAGCATCCCAACAGTGCATGTAGATCTATAATCTACTTAATATTATCCAAATATTCTAAACTCGAAGTGGATGTAAAATCATTAAGTAATTTATCTCTCTATGTTAATTCTACGTACAGTGCACAACCTCCACCTGACTCATGTAATTGTACTGTGTTATATGAATCTTATTTATATAGAGACTACTATGGTCTGAATGTTTGTGTCCTCCCAAAATTAATATGTTGAAATCTTAACCCCAATGTAATGGTATTAGGAAGTGGAAGGTGATTAGGTCATGAAGGTGGATCCCTCATGAATGGGATTTGTGCCCTTATGAAAGTGACCTCAAAGAGATCCCTCACTCCTGCCGCGTGAAATTACAGTAGGAAGATGGTCATCACTGACACCAAGTCTGCCAGTGTAGACTTGGATTTCCCATCCTCCAGAACTGTGAGGATAAGTTTCTGTTACTTGTAAGCCACCCAATTTATGGTGCTTTTGCTACAGCATCCCAAGTGGACTAAGACAGGGTCACAGTGACAGATTTAGTGCTATGATCTAATGAAGAAAAGCAGGGTTGCAAGATCCATGCTCGTGAGTGGATCCACCCAGGACTGTCCTACATATGTGTGAACAGTGGATTCTCTAATTTTAGATCTCTACCGTACAGAGGGGCTGATCAATAGACCCCAATAGTTTGTTCCATTTTAGGATGCCACACATACAAAGGCAGATGAACAAACATCATGTAACTAAACAACATATTTCTATTTATGCACATGAATTATTGAATGACTTCTCTTGACTGAGACATCTAAAATATCCCTTGCCTTCTTCTGGCAAACCCTATAAACATCTGCTCTATTGATTCTTTTCTTATCAACCCCTTCAAAAGAGTCACCGTTTGACTTGGGCCAATTTATGGTTATAGTTATCAACTCAGAAATGATGACATAAAGCATGGCTTTATATAATATCATTTCACCATAAATCATGAGCCTTAATTCCTCTCTTTGGCAACTAAACATCTGTTAATAACAGATGGGTTCACTCAGATGCAGTGTATGAGGCAACAGCACATAGCAAGTGCTTTCTTCAAGTGGTTTGGTAGAACTTGGTAGCTTTTTGGATGTTCTTATTTTTGGAGCACTTGTATAGTAAAAATTCTACCTTTTTTTTATACTGGAGATTTTGAATTTTTGCCTACATTTTGTTTGTGTTCCTGTCTCTTTAAGAAATACTTATATATCCAGTTTTCTTGTCCCTCTTTTTGGAATTCTAACTATGCAGAACATAACTTGCATATGCACGTGTGTGTGGTGTGTATGAGAGAGAGAGTATGAAGCATTTTATTAAAAATATTCAAATCAAAATGGATGTAATAGTATAGCAAGAGAACTGTTTATACAGGAAAGCTTCTTCACTGGTGGACAATAAGTCATCTCTTGTTAACCCTACTTTTACTTGACTTATATCTAAACATAGAAGAAAGCAAAAGAGAAGATAGAATACTTAAGACTTATCACAGCATTCTACATCAAATCCTGCAGGACAATTGGAAAATATTCTCTTTGTGAGGACATAAAAATCTTCAGAGTTAGGCACACTTACATCCATATCTAGTCTGGCACTAATTTATAAGAGCTTTATTGTTTTATTATGTCTAGTGAAGATAACAATATTTTCATTGTAAAGTTATTGAGCTATTAGAGATAATATAAGTAAAGCATTTGGTAGCATTAATAACCCAATAATATAGGGTATGCAGTATACTAAGAAAAGTGCCTGATACAGAGTGGGACCTCAAATCGTTGATATTATTTTAGTATTACTCTTTAACATGTGTCTGAGATTAGAAATAATATAAAATTTGCTTGTCAAGAGGGATGTTTTTATTACATCTTGGGCTTGATAGAAGTTCACAGATATTTTTATTAATACTTCCTTAAAAATATGTCATTTAAACTAAGTCCCTTTTATATTTTTTCCTAGACTTGTCTTTTGATAGATATCAAATTGTTTTTGAAAAGAAAATGAAATATTGGTTGAGATAGTTTGTCAAATATTTCACTTTGTCTCTTAACAAAATAATTTGTATAAGGCATAAATTTCCCTTTAATAAGAATCTTAAGCAATCAGCTACACTCATTCATATTTTCTTCTCTTCCCTCTTTAAGATCTCATCATATTCACCAAAGAAAAGTAATTTAAAAATTAGGAGACTCTAGTGCCTGGAATAAAATTATACTCCATTGTCAATTATTAAAATTATGATTTTCCAGGCTTCAATTTTCCAATAAGTAAGAGAGAAGAATGAGATATTTTGTTAAATAATTCTCAGAAGGAAGTATGAAATCATGGTATCTGCCCTCAAGCCTTATAAATGAAGAAGATCTTACATCATATTCAAGTAGGAAAAATTACCCTAATTCTGTAATTAAGGAAACTATGTGGAACTTTTTTATCCAAATCGCCTATTCATCCAATCATAACAGAGATTATTTTAGTCTCAGCTATGTGCCATATACCATATTTTGTGATCCAGAAGATGCAAGAATGGATAATATCTGCCTTCAAAACGTTTATCATTTTGTATAAGACATAATATACAATAGCGGGTATTTTGGCCAGGGGGAAAAGTTGAGTGGGAGAGTGGACGTGCATCTTCTTTAATCTATTCATGACACCTTTACTAAGATTTGAATATGTTCCCTGCTGTGGCGATGTTACTGACCCATTCCTGTCTCAATCAATGAGTGCCATGACGAGTCAGAGTCACTATTATGGAAAAGGATATCAGAATTGTTGTCTTTGTTATTGTAAAAAAAGGGAGAGGAGATGAAAACAAGGACGACACAGTTAACTAGAATTCAAGACAGTACATCATCTCTGTTGCATTATTTAGTTTACTGCTTTCTCATATTTCCCAATACAATAGAATTAACTGCCCCCATTTAGTATAGAGTATCTATGTTTAAAAGACCCAGTAATTGACCTTGGCTTTACCATTTACTCTTTCAGATCAGATGATCACCTAGTTTACCTGTTTACGCGTCTCCAGTTTCTGTTTTGCTTTTAATTAGAAAGTGACTTTTTCAAGAGAGGCAAACACTTCTAGTTTCAGAAGTCAGGAGAAATCAGGGAGGGCTTCACATAAAAGGCCAATTTTAAAGTTTCAATAAATAGAGACAGAAAATGAAATACACCAGGCAGAGGAAATAGTATAAAAAATTAATAAATGAATATGTTTTGAAAAAATGCAAAGAGTATTTAGAGTTTGATGCATATTGTAATGTCAATGGAAAATACACACAAAAAGAAGTAATGGGACATAAGTTTGGAAAGGGAAATTGTAATCATATTTTGGATTGGATGTATATAATTTAATTTATTAGGGAAATGGAAAACCATTTTGCATTGGAGAATTAAATGATTAATTCTGTGCTTAGGGAAGATTCATATGGATGTTATATGTAAAAAATTGGAATGGATATATAAATTATATCATGAATCAATGGGAATATCAAAGGCAACCCAGGAAACTGTGCACACGTTCAAGCTAGAGGGACTAGCAATTGGCAAAGAGAATAGACAGGCAAGACAATGTCCAGAGATAAAGATGAAAGGATTTTGAATCTAAAAAAGTGGCCAGTTGGTGAAATGACTGTGAAGTGTGAGCAACAGCAAAAAACACAACTATGTCTCCAACAGTTTCCGGCCCTAGTAACTAAAAGAATGATACTATTATAAATCAAAATTTCAAAGTCCAGAGAAAGAATCGGTTTGGGGGAAATAGAGTGAGTTCACTTTTATATCGGTTTGATTTAATGTACTAATAAAAAATCCAGCAGAATATAGAAGTAGATCTGACAGCTAGAAATGCAAGAGAAGCACTCTGTAGAGAGCATGTCTGAAAAGAGGAGACCATGGGGGTGAACAGATTGTGAACATAGAAAAGAGGAGATGATGACAACGATGATGATGATGATGACGACGACAACAACAGTAACAGTAAAAATTAAACTTAAGCAAAACATAATAAATAGAATGTAGAGAAAGTAGGAAGATCAAGCACAAGAAAGAAAGTTAAAAATAAGTGGGAAAAATAGGTTACTGTTCTGGAAACAAGGGAAACTTACAAAGGAAGGCAGAGGTTGTTACCAGGTGCACAAAGGAAAGAGGAGGAAAACTTGGAAGGTTAGGGAAGAATCGGTGATTAGGGAGTCATTAAAGTGGTGGGCTACGAATTAAATGATAATAGGTGGAAAGGTGGCAATGAGTGTGAGAGGCAAGTGTAAACCACTTTTTCAAGATGTGTGGCAAGGAAGACAAGAAATGAAGAATGGTACCTTGAAGGAAAGATTGTTTCAAGAGAGAGGAATACTTGTGTGTGCAGGCAGAGGGTGGCAATACTCATACAAAAAAGAAATATATGCTAGAAATGAGATCTGGGAGAGTCATTCACAAAGCACATTACTAAGAGAAAATAAAGGAATGGGGATATAGAGCACATGTGTTGGAACTGGTCAAAATGAAAGGCTACTAAAAGAATGGAAGGATTTGAATGGAAGACACATAAAGTTATAAGGATTCAGAAGAAATGTTGTCACGATCGAATTAAAATAGAAGCAGCATCTTCTGAGAGTGAGGGAACAGGTAATTGAGGTAGAGCTAAAAAGTAATGGGACATATTTTTGGAAAACGATGATGATTGGTAGGATTGACAGTCAATAAGGGGCAAATAGAAAACTGCCTAGGAATGGACAGAGCTCACATCTCAAGCCCATCAGTTATGTTAAGATACGAAGCATTGGTAGTGGATGCTCCAAGATGCTTTTATGAATTACTGAAGGAATGCTCCTCAGTTTAGGACAAGGAACAACGAAATCAAGTGATAAAACTCATCCGGAGCTGGGGACTCTAGGGCTGCACAAGAGAAATTCAGGAGAGTCAGGAATTGTATATTTCTGATAAAGGTATTGTGATTATGACCAGAGTAGGAAGGGAAACAAACAAACAGAACAGAACATGAAAACCTTTATTAATGAAGAGAAATGAAGGGCTAAAATGTTATGATAAAGGTGGGAAATTCAGCAGGGGTGATCACGTGAGTGAGCTTAAACATTGATAAGTTGTGATTAGAAGTAAGATCCTCCCTCTTCTGGGCCAAGACCCAGAGTAATGTCATGATGCAATTGGGCCAAAATGGAGAGAGAAAGGGTGACTCTCCGCAACTCCTTTGCTGGCTGCATCCACTTCTACTTGGCCACTAAATTTTGAAGTGACCCAAGACATGGTCCTGTGCCGCTTTTTCTTCCCTGTATCAGTAATGTCCAGTGCCAAGGCTTTGCGTATCATCTGTCTGTACATGACCCTCAAAGCTATTTCTCCAGCTCTTTCATCACCTCTTAATTTCATTATTTTCATTATATTCAGCTGCATATCTGACATCTCCATTTCAAAACCAAACCTTTGAGCCTGCTCCTTCCTAGAATTTCCCGTTACACTCACCTACACAGCCATCCCAAGCTGCTCAAGCCGAGAGCCTAGAAACCATCCTTGATACCTTTTCCCTCCACCCCCTGTATCGCCCATACCTAATTCATCCACAGAGCCCACCTACTGTCATTCTAGCACCTATTCTGAAGCTGGAAATGGCATCTTCACTTCCACCATCATGTTTCAACTGGACTACAGCAATGGAATGCTGGATTCCGGTTCTGTTGCCACCCTCACCCCCTAACAAACTGTTCTCCACAAAGCAGCCAAAACAATCCTTTTAAAGCCCAAATACAAAATTGTTTCTCTTTGGATTAAAGCCCTGCAGTGAATCCCTTTGAATTGATAATAAAATCCAAAGTCCTCACCATGCCCTGCATAATCCTCTGTGATGATTCCCCTGATGACACACCCAGCCTCACTGGTGACCATTCACCCCTTCTTCTTGTTATTAGATGCTTCTAAGATCTTCTCACCTTACAGTCTTTATACTGTCCATTCCCTCTGCCAGGAAGTCCCCTTCACCACGGTTCCTCTTTACTATTCAGATTTCTGTTTAAACATACTTAAGTGACATTACAACTCAGTCTTAAAGCTGCCTCTGGTCACTGTTTACTTCATTACACTCTGTTATTTCTCTGCAGAGCCCTTCTTAGTACCTGGCATTTTAGTGCTTATTTATTTACTTATTTTTCTATCTCACACACTAGCTTTTAAGCTTTGTCAGCCTCATCACGCTACCCCTAGCACCTAACACAGTGCTGGATATATAAAAGGCATGCAATTTCAATTTCTCAAATATATGATTAGGTGATTCAAACAATTAAAGTTGAATTTGTCATTATATGTCATCTACGTTCAGTACACAGTGACAAAAGACGAGTAAAAATATATCTTATTCAGACCAATCCTTATTTTGTCCCTCAGTTGTGGTTACCAAGGGAGGACATGCTTGCTTTCTTCCAGAATAACTTCAGCTAACAATGCAGCCTGTACACAAGACTTACACTTCAATCATCGGTTATTAATCTATGATCTATTTACTTATATTGGTTTTTGGATGATACCATCTCTTGTAGTGATGGGACCATGTTTACTCTTTAGTATATGGTCCTCCACCTGGAAAGTACTTGGTAACCATCCTGACAGTGATGCTTTTTCACAATGAATAGTCATATTTATTTGTCTCCAACTTATCTCTGACTTCTCTACTACTTCCTGAAAGGTAAGGAGCCACAATTAATAAAATATATTGTACAGAGTAAATGATAATATTCTATTACTCACTCTCTACTTCTTGATAAATGCTTGAAACCTGTTCACCAGGAACAAGGTCCTCAGATACTCATCTCAGACATACAACTAGTGGTGACACCATTCCTGACACTCTACATTTAAAGTTGGAAGAAATAGGAATAAGAGAACTAGACCAAAATTTTATTTGAAGGAATTTCATAGGTTTGGGGAAAGCTTTGTCTCTCTACACTGGCTTGTTTTGCCTTTTTCCTAAGTAACATCTGCTACCTCCTGTGGTTTCCATAGAGCAGAAGGCTCATAAATAAAGTGGCTGGATTGGAACTCTAAGTATTTAAATCAGTCATAGGAACAAATTGCATGAGATTTGATTTTGTATTATAGAAATTTATTTTTAAATCAACTTTTCCTTCTGAGAGTTTCCATTTACAAAAATATATATATATTATATTGGAAAAATTCCTCTATGATCTTACATAATAGAGCTTTGAGAATAGCCTTGAGGATATTTGCAATTAAATCAGTCTAGCAATGTGGTTAAAAGTGTCTGAATTATCTGTTACTGAAAGTTATTATCACTTTAATTCTATTTGTATGCTTCATAAAAGGTAGAATTTAATTTATAAAATTCACAAGTATGTGCATCATTTATGTTGTCAATTATCCACTGTATAGCCTTTGCAGTTGTATAGCCTATCCATTGTATAGCAATTGCAATCAACTCACCGTTGCAAGAAGGACAATGGCACATAGACATCTGCACAGGTTACCGTCAGCAGATAGAGCACTAAGGAGATCACACAGTGTGCCAGAATTTCAAATTTTCCAAACCATGAACTCCTTCTACGAGTAAGAAAGCTGATAGTGGCAATGATCAGGACATATCACACCACTTACTTTGCTGGATACATTTTTGTCAGTATCCATATAAGTCGTCTGTAGTGTCTATGGATGTGCTTTTCTGCAAAAATGGAAGTACAGAGTGCAGAATTAATAACGTGTCCATTAACAGTTCATCATCGGTATCTCTAGGGTCCTGCAAGTTTGGCTTGCCAAACGTTTTTGCTAATATCATCAGAGTGTGTTCAGTTATATTATCTTCCTATCCTGCTCTCTTCACCAACAGGATAATACAAAAGTCCCATTTTACTTAATATTTTTACTCATTGTTCTTCAAAAATGTAACAAGGAACCCCAGAACTGTTTCCCCGTATAATGAAAAGTTATTTTGCTCTCCATAAGCTTTTAATTTGATCAGAGATTCTTGTGATGGACATTCAGGAACTCTTAATGCCGATGTTTCTAAATTTGAACCATCCAAAAAGCTCTACATCTTCACATTGTCGTAGTAACTGATGGTATTTCTTAAGAAGACATCAATCATACCCAAGGCAGGGTCAGAGAAGCCTTGAATGACACCCAAGATTTTCTTCAGGAGGATATAAAGTGGTCCCTGTGTTTTTCTAACTAAACCATGTAAGTTAGCAATGATCGAAAAGCAAAGTCCAGAAGATTCTGTCATTTATAAAATCTCCACAGTTCAGGTCTTTAATGTAGCATTTTAATTCAGATCTAAAAAGTAATCTAGGGCTTCCCTGGTGGCGCAGTGGTTGAGAATCTGCCTGCTAATGCAGGGGACAAGGGTTCGAGCCCTGGTCTGGGAACATCCCACATGCCGCGGAGCAACTAGGCCCGTGAGCCACAACTACTGAGCCTGCGTGACTGGAGCCTGTGCTCTGCAACACGAGAGGCCGCGACAGTGAGAGGCCTGTGCACCGCGATGAAGAGTGGTCCCCGCTTTCCACAACTAGAGAAAGCCCTCGCACAGAAATGAAGACCCAACACAGCCATAAATAAATAAATAAATAAATAAATAAAAAGCCAAGCTTTTGAAGCCCTTTTAAAAAATAAAAAAATAAAATAAAAAGTAATCTAGACAGTGTTTATATCCAAATTTAGATATAACTTAACTTTAAAGCTAAAAAAGTACTGGACTGAGAATCAAGTAACATGGTTCCAGGATGATCACCTGGCTTTCTTCTGACACGTCCTACTAACTGAATTTAGAGAAAATACTTAGTTGGTAAATTATGAGGATTCATTTGTTCAGCAGTATCTGTTGAGCAGAGACTGTGGGTTAGTCATTCAAAGAGGAGAAAGTTGTTGTCGCTAAGGTCCTCCCATCTCTAATAGTCTACACTTGAAAAGTAACCACAAGATTTGGGGTATTTTTTTCAACAATTGTTACCACTTTAGTTCTATTCACTCTTTCCCTGGGTATGGAGCTTCCTTAAAGACAAATCAATCCACTTCTTAAATGTTTATCACTTTTAGTTTTAAAGTCTTTGCTTCTTTTATTTAAAAACCTCAAACTCCTAGTCAAAACAAAGTTCTCTTCTTGGTCTGCTCTCTTCTTTACCCCCCTTCATCCCCATCCCCCCTCCAATTCTTCCCTGCACTGACCCATGTGGCACTGGAGCAGAGAGAGTTCTCCTTGGGAGAGTGTCCATGGTTACATTGCTGTCCCTTTGATTAGGTCATGTTTGTTGAGGAAGAGCAGGGGACTCAAGGGGCCCCGTTGTCCAGCCAGGACTCAATCCCAATCAGCCTCCCTAGACACTGAGGGCGCTGGGAAGCCTCAGCTGCGTTTTCTGGCTGATCCTCATTGGGCAGCCCCCATCCTTCATTGCTTTGAGGGGCCAGGGTCTTTGTCATCCTATAGTGTTCCCATGCAATTTCATCACATTGGGGTCTGTGTCACGAGCAGAAGCCATCTTCCACCTGCCTCAGGGCCTGGGAACTTGAGGAGGTAGTCTTTTCTCCCCACTCTGACTCAGCAACCCCCTATGCCATCTCTCCGCATCTGTCACTCCTCTGGCAGCATCAGGGCAAACTAGTAGCCTTGGGGCTGAGCAGATTTCCAGCAGAGATGGCAGCCTATCCCTTTAAGAATGATTCTTCTGATGCCTCAATCCCTTAGCTTGAGGGAAGAAAGCCAGGTGGTCACACCTCTCATGACCCTTCTAGGAGGGAAGGCAAGCAGACAGGCTATCCTCACGAACACTGCACTCTCTCCTTGCTCTGCGTCCTTCTCTCTGATTCCAAATGGTAAAGGATACCATTCCACTATTCCAGAAAAACCTTCTCAGCCCCGATAGGCAATGGGAGTCTTGTACTGAGAAAGGGGTGCTCTTTCAATGCAACCAGAAAGGATTTAGTAAATGATTCTCAAAAACCCTCTAAATCTTTACACTGTCCACTAAAGCCTGGGGAAAACAAAGAATCCAAGCACTACCTTCTGTTACATGTAGTTCCTTGAATATATTCACTAAAGTTGGCCATAGTTTAATAGCTGCACTTAAATAAGGGAGGTACCCCATTTACACTATTGGCCTTTTGCTAGCAATACTATTATTTTTTTAAATTTAATTTAATTTATTTTTTTGGCTGTGCTGCGCGGCACATGGAATCTTAGTTCTCCAACCAGGGGTTGAACCCGTGCCCCCTGCAGTGGAAGCACGGAGTCTTAACCAGTGCACCACCAATTTTTAATATACTAGGCAAATTAAAAGTAATCCAAGCCAAGAAGCAAGATAAACTTAATCTTCAAATTATTATAAATATTATGAAATAGATTAGTAACTTCAAATTTACACTGAAACCATGAATTTGAGTGGTCAAACGTAGAAGTATTTGATGTCGTTGGAAATTTCGAAGTACAACATTTAAGAAAAATCTGAGGGACTTCCCTGGTAGCACAGTGGATAAGATTCCACACTCCCAATGCAGTGGGCCCAGGTTTGATCCCTGCTCAGGGAACTAGATCCCACACGCATGCCACAACTAAGAGTTTGCATGCCACAACTAAGGAGCCTACCTGCCACAACTAAGACCCACCACAACCAAATAAATAAATAAATATTTTAAAAAAAGAATAATCTGGGGCTTCCCTGGTGGCGTAGTGGTTGAGAGTCCGCCTGCCGATGCAGGGGACACGGGTTCGTGCCCCGGTCCGGGAAGATCCCACATGCCGTGGAGCCGCTGGGCCCGTGAGCCATGGCCGCTGAGCCTGCGCGTCCGGAGCCTGTGCTCCGCAACGGGAGAGGCCACAACAGTGAGAGGCCCGCGTACCGCAAACAAAAATAAAATAAAATAAAAAAGAATAATCTGAAAGTTAGAGATTGCTGAATCTTAAACCTATCTTAGCAAAGTAGGGAATTACTGTGGTTGTCTAGATTGGCTGATAAATGCTTTTTTTTTTTCTTTTTACTATGAAAGTCTTACTATATAAGACATGACTTATCTAAATAATTTCTTTGATTTCTGCATTATTTAACACTACTCGTTGTATTGATGGTTAATATTGTTTTTGCAGAGGATAGGTGGTTAAGATTGTACATTATCATTTTTAAGCTATTCTTTATCAAATAAAGTGTAAGTTATTTATCAAGCTTAAGCTGTTCTGTTAACAAAGTAAAAGAAAACTAGCAGCAAATTATCAGTTTCATGATTTTTTCACACAGAAAAGAATCAATTAATGTATATTTTAAACAGCTTTCTATAGTAAGCCATAGTGAAAACAGGAGTAAAATGTTTTAGTAAAATACTAACCTCTAGTGCAGAGCTAATTAATCAGACAGTTTACATAAATTCTATACATATACATAACATATTCATATATACATGCATAATTCTGTTACCATATCACTCAAAATATGAGTGACAATGTTCTTTATAAAACTTTCTTAGAAGCCAGTATCTTTATAGTCTCCTTAACTATCAACTTATTAAAACACTAATGTTATTTCTTTTACACATTGTACATCTGGATTCCATATGTGGAGTGTGAGATAGAAAACATTTCCACCAGGATAATTTTTTTACTGGAGAAAAAACAGAAAACTGAGATGTCAGAATTTTGAGGCTATTAGGGCCACAAATGCCATTTTAACACTTGAGGAAAATAGCAGAAACTCTTGAGGTCTTAGCTCTGCATTGGTCAAACCCACTAATAAAGATACTATGAGATAAAAGAAAATGCTATACAGTCACAACTTACCAACTAGACATCATGGATAAGTAATTTAGGAGTTTAACTTTTAGCTGAGACAACTGCAAAGGACAAGATTTTGTAATTCTTGTAATCCGAGCGTGGTTGAAGAGTTTAGTAGCGATAGCATGAATGTCTCTGAATTACAGAGAATATGATTTCATTATAGCTTTGTGAAAGTAAGTTTGTTAATAATAGGGTAATACAAAAATCTCACTGTATTTTTTCTGGAGATAATATTGCAACTGAAAAGTATCCTTGAATGGCAGTGCTCCTGGGAGACAGAAGTATTCTGTAAACACTCTGTACCCATAAAGACTCTGGGGTTGTATGTTCAACTGTAATATTTTTCAAAATGATCAGGGAACATACATGCCTAAATAATACATACAAATATATGGCACATAATAAATATTTACTGAACAAATACAATAAATGAGCCAATAAATAAGTGAGGATTCTGATATGCTGAGCATTAACTCTACCTTCAGAAAGAAAATCAGTCTCATGACTATACGGCCACGCCACTCTTTAACTTCCTTTTCTGCCAATAATGTTTTTATTCTATTTAATCACCTGTTTTACCCAGGATTGACTTCAAATTGCTTGTGGCCAATCAAAGGGTGAAAAAAATAAGTACACTAATAAATTCCAAGGCCTATATTTCAGGGTCTGAACACAGTTTCAAAGCAGCATTTTCAAAAATACTTTTTAACAGTGGAGATATCAGTTTTCACTTTTCACATGGCAGACAAGTGCACACTGAGTTCTCTTTCCTCAGCACAAAACCCTAGAAATAATTGAAAGATACTTTTTTAAATAGTACTATAGTTTAATTTCTGAGGACCAGAAAGCGTAAAGAATATACACAAAACTAAGTGCAGAGAGTAATAAATTAAAGAGGAAAACAGTAGCCCAGATTCTAAGTGTCCAGAAAGTACAGCCAACAAAAGTAGAAGCAACTCCAGAGAGGCCCCAGGAACCATGAACAAAAAGACAGTGAGGGACCAATACACAGGGATACGTTTCTGTACCTCAGGAGGAGCAGTCAAATGGGTGGACCCTTCTGTTCTCTGACTCTCTCTCCCAGTAGAAGCAGCCACTGCATGTCTGTGGGGCTCCAAGAGTGAGTGGTGCCCTATTGTTTTGTTCAAATGCTGTTTCATCTGAACAAAGGATAGTGTCTCGGAAAATGTTGAATGGTTAAAATAAAGCAGGTTTACCCAGAGTAGAAAGATTTGAGCTTTCATGTGAATGGCAGCCAAATAACTGTATTGGGCAGAATCTATCTATCTACCTATTGATCTATCGATCTATGGATCTATCATTTGTCTGTCTTTCCATCCATCTATCTATATCTACTGCATATTAGGTCCCAGAAACCCACACAGTTGATAAATCTTTCCACCTCAGATTATCACAGCTGCTGATTTGCCATGGGCAAGATGCTTTTGGATCCTCTTCTCTGTCATTCCTATGGAGTAGTCGAGGCTAACCGCATTGGTGATACACCTGGAGAATGCCTTTGATATTTGCCAAGCTATATTTTAACCCCATGAGCTGTCAGAGAAAGCATCACAGTGTTTGGTGCATCTTCCACAGAACTGGAAGCAGTGTTAACCACAATATAAAGAAATAATCTTTTAGCGTTAGAGACGTAGTAGGTCATAGCTATTAAGAATGCAGGTCCTGGGGCAAGGCTAACTAAGTTGCCCCACATTCAACTTCAGGCAAGACACATAATTTCATTTTCCTCAGTTTTCTCATCTATAAAGTGGGGGGAAATTACAATGGCTACCTCTTGGGATTTGTTCAGGTTACATGAGTTAATATGGGTAAAGCCCTTAAAATAGTCCATGTCACGTCATGTTCAATGAATAGTAGTAGCTATCATTTGTTAAAATGAATTTCAGTAAAAATAGGAAAAAATTCTAAATAGGATTTCTTTTTTTTAAAGATATTTTTGATGTGGAACATTTTTTAAAGTCTTTATTAAATTTGTTACGATATTGCTTTGGGTTTCTGGCCGAGAGGCATGTGGGATCTTGGCTCCCTGACCAGGGATTGAACCCACACCTCCTTCATTTGAAGAAGAAGTCTTAACCACTGGACTGCCAGGGAAGTCCCTAAATAGGATTTCACTCGCTCTATTTTGGATCTTAAACTCCTTTCCTTTCTTTTTATTTTTCCCATTTTCACTAATCTAGGCAGATTCCTTTAAGGCTTCAACTCATATGCCTTCCCTCCGTATAAGATGCTGTCCAATAAAACTAGGGATCTAAGAAAAAAAGTCATCTACTTCAGGGCTTCAGTTGTTTTATCTCTAAAATAAGACTAAAAACCCATTTTTCTGAAAATAGGTAATTTTCCAGTTGCCCATCTATTCTGCCCATCTATACATTTCCATTTTATCTTTAACTCTTATCTGTAAATTCTAACATGCTAAAAATTAGGAAGAAGATAGAGCTTCACAGAAATACGGAGAAAGGAAATCATGCAAATAACATTTTATTTCCTGAGCTGACCTACATCTCCAGTTAGTGCTCGCTTCTCCACATTCCCAGAGACCTTTAAAACAGACTGCTGATAGCACCAGGGGACTCATTCAAAAAGAAGAACAAGCTGAGTTTCGTTACTTGAGTGTCCACACCAATTGTCTGAGGTTGTATAAGCAGGGTTTTTTTTTTTTTTTTTTTTTTGCGGCACGCAGGCCTCTCACTGTTGTGGCCTCTCCCGTTGCGGAGCACAGGCTGTGGACGCGCAGGCTCAGCGGCCATGGCTCACGGGCCCAGCCGCTCTGCGGCATGTAGGATTTTCCCGGACCGGGGCACGAACCCGCGTCCCCTGCATCGGCAGGCGGACTCCCAACCACTGCGCCACCAGGGAAGCCCAAGCAGGGGATTTTTGCTGCTTCATCATCAGTCATTTTGTAGCTCTGCCTCAAATTCTTTCACTTTAAGAGAATAATATCAGTATCATAGCTCACAGGGATTTTGAGAAAATTAATGAGATTATAAACTGTTAAAAAAAATGTTGAACATCTCAGGAGAAAGAGAGACCACATTAAATCTGACATTCCAGCAAATGGCAGGTAAGAACCCCTAGATGCTTCTGATATAGTATTTTGCCGCATTCTTAACTGTAAAAGGAGGATTGTATTTTTGGGGGGGGGGTTAAGAAGCCCTTCTAAATTCCTCTTACAAAAACTTTTTGGGTAGTTATTTCTCAGTCATAGAATAAAATCATTGGAAACAGTGACAGGAAGCTCAGTGCTCTTGCCATTTTTGTAAACAAAAGAATCTTACAAGAAATGGCAACTGATGTGAAAAGTGTTTTAGGTCATTTAGTTTATCCACTAACAGCATGCAAGTCTGATACTATATTCTATTCTCAGGTCCTTTCCCCCAAATACTTGAAGTTTTTTAGGGATAAATATTTTCCAACTCATCCTGTAGATTCCTATCCTCCAACATATTTTTCTACTCTGTTTTAAATAATACAAAAACATTTTCCCTCATTTAATCCTTTCAGTTGTCTTTCTGAAGGGTTTCTTTCTGAGGAGGGAAACATTCTGATATTTACTGAAGAATGTTTATTTACATATGAGTTTGGTTCCCAGTGTTCAGAGGACTCTAAATCTCAGTTTGGAAGTCAGTGCTGCTCTGTATCAGATGCAGTAAAATAAATAAATCTTTTTAAAGACTTCAGATTTAGACTTTTCCACCTTCTTAATATCACTATGGTAGCTACAGTGAAACAAGGTGACTTTTATTTAACGTTCAATGAGAACTCTGTAGGGTTTAACTGGAGATAATAGTGTTGACCTTGATATCTGATAGGAATGAAGCAAACTTTGGTGCACTCCCAAACAATAAATGAGCCCATTTCTATTAGGTAAAGATACTTTCCCATAACACTAAGAGGTCTTTTCACAGACTATGTGATGATATCCACTTCACCACTTAATAACTTGTGCTGTATACTCTTTATTTCAGAGAGGGAGATTTCCACAGCTATCAAACAACTCTCGACTGTTTATGAAGCAAGTATTTATTTCTTTGCTGAACAAAACCTAAAATAAAAATGCAGTTTTCTAGAAATTTTTTCAGTATTTACGTAGAAGCCTACTTACACTTTTGGCATTTCTTTTCCACTCATTTTTTAAATCATGAGTTTTTAATCATAAAATGAATGTGTTTACTACCAGAATTTTTAAAATATAAAAATGCATGCAGAAAAAAAAAATCAACCAAAACGCAAAACCTGTATAAACGGGGGTGACCAGGTTCTCTGCTGAGATGCTTACATCCTTCTAATTCAAGACTTTCTTTTAGATATTTTTATTCATACTTTTCTTTTTTCTGGAGCACAGGGAGCCCTTTCAACCTAATTGAAGAAATTACTCTTCTTTCACATTTATTATCATTTTTTTCTCTTTTCTCTGGTCCATTTTTCATACACATTCAATTTACTGACTCCAATGTGGTTTTTTTTTTTAATTTTTAATTTATTTTAATTTATTTATTTTTGGCTGCATTGGGTCTTTGTTGCTGCGCGCAGGCTTTCTCTAGTTGCGACGAGCGGGGGCTACTCATCATTGCGGTGCACGGGCTTCTCATTGCAGTGGCTTCTTGTTTTCATATTTGGGGTATCCTTGAAATGTTCCCCTTTTTATCTAATAGAGTCCATATCTTGTTGCACTTTAAAACATCAAACATTTTCTTGATGTTTTCTCATAGTGTTCTATGAGAAATTTTTTTCCAAATTATCATCATCCTCTTACTGCAGATGTAATATATTCTTCTGTTTTCTGGAGTACTTTTCTCCATATGATTTATTTTTCCTCTTCATTCTTTTTTTTCATTCATTTGTGCTATGACCTGCTCCATCCAGAATATGTTTTAACCAATAAAACAGAATGCTGATTCTTTTGACTTCATTTTCTATCCATTTGAGAGATGATCCCCCTTCAAGTGAGTCTGCTCATTCAGCCATGTCCCACATCCCTTGCTTTAGATGTTGGGAGTGAGCGCTCTCACCTTCCCATTTCTCCTCATGTTATTTCTCCACCATCCTGTAAAACCTGTGTTCCTTTCAAGGCCCCTCCATCTCTCTCTACCACAGTCTACTTCTCTTCCTTGATGACCAACTACTGAACGCCTAGAACTCCACCTGATTTAGTAACGATGTGACACCTGGTTCTCTGATTTTCTTTTCAACCCAAAGCACCGGTTAATACACTGGGTGCTTTCAACCTTCATGCGGATCATCTCTTCTATTCTCTGCCTTTTAACCTCTTGGAGAGCCCATCTCCACATGTCTTTAGCAGTGCTCTCTCATGGCTACATTCTGGATCATGCCATAGCACAGAACTGCGGCAACTCTGAAGTGCTTAATTCCATATTTTATCCCTAGATTCCTAATCTTTTAGATCTCTGAATTGTGCATCTATACCTATTCCTTCATCACCTCAGAATCTATCATTTTTTACCTCCTTAAATTTCTCCTCATTCAACTCCCTCTTCTGTTCATTTCCTTCTCTATGTAATATAAATTGAATAGACCATCTTTCAACTGGCAATTTTTTTTAAACATCTTTATTGGAGTATAATTGCTTTACAATGGTGTGTTAGCTTCTGCTTTATAACAAAGTGAATCAGCTATACATATACATATATCCCCATATCCCCTCCCTCTTGCATCTCCCTCCCACCCTCCCTATCCCACCCCTCTAGGTGGTCATAAAGCACCAAGCTGGTCTCCCTGTGCTATGCGGCTGCTTCCCACTAGCTATCTATTTTACGTTTGGTAGTGTATATATGTCCGTGCCACTCTCTCACTTCGTCCCAGCTTACCCTTCTCCCTCCCTGTGTCCTCAAGTCCATTCTCTATGTCTGCGTCTTTATTCCTGTCCTGCCCCTAGGTTCTTCATAACCTTTTCCTTTTTTTTTTAATTCCATATATATGTGTTAGTATATGGTATTTGTTTCTCTCTTTCTGACTTACATCACTCTGTATGACAGACTCTAGGTCCATCCACCTCACTACAAATAACTCAGTTCCATTTCTTTTTATGGCTGAGTAATATTCCATTGTATATATGTGCCACATCTTCTTTATCCGTTCATCTGTCAATGGACAATTAGGTTGCTTCCATGTCCTGGCTATTGTAAATAGAGCTGCAATGAACATTGTGGTACATGACTCTTCTTGAATGATGGTTTTCTCAGGGTATATCAACTGGCAAATTTTATATCTTAATTTTTTCCAACTGTCTCCTTGATGCCCACATCAGAAAAGGAAAGAACTGCTTGAGAACATAACAAAAGCTTGAGACTAATGAAAACTACACATTAGCAGTCGTAAATATCCACAAGACCCTTACATGTTTCACAGTAAATATTTTTCATCTCTTCAGACTTCTGACACACTGCTTTGAGCTCATCACAATAGATGAACAACCTCTTACTTCACAAAAAAAGAGGCAGCCATCAGATAGGGCCTTCCTCACCTTCCTGATATGCAAAGTAAAAATTAACCTGTACTGATGGATCTAAGAAGCTCAGCCCTTTAGTGCAAGGAATATGAAGAAAACCAAGATGAATCATAATCAGACTGCTAAAAACCAAGAAATCTCAAAAGCATACAAAATAAAAAGGCATGTTATGTACAGAAAAGCAAAATAATGATAGCATTTTTTGGAAAAAAAATGCCTGAAACAATAGAGCACATCTCTAGAGGACTGAAAGAAAACGTTTTCAACCTAGAATTTTAAACTCAGTGAAAGTATATTCCCAAAATAAAATTGTAATAACATATTTTCAGACATTTGAAAGCTGAAAGGATTTACCATCATCAGACTACACTGTTAAGAAATGTTTAAGGAAGTCCTTCAGGCACAAGTAAACTGATATCAGATAGAAATATGGATCTAGAGAAAAGAATGAAGTGTGCTGGAAATACAATCCCATGGAAATGATGGAAGAATTTTTTAAATGTGAAAGTATGAAAAAATTCGAAAGAGTTTTTTTTGAAAATCGATATATTTCTATAAGATAGAAGCCTATAGAATCATACAGTGGTACCTAGCTTTCCACTCAGTGTAGGTGGATAAAATGACTGACCCCCCAGAATTCCATTTCACTCTAGATCAGAGAGACCTGGCGTGGTGAGTGGCAGTGGACCAAGGTGGTTGGCAAAATGGTTGAAGGGTTATGAGCTCCTGCCACCAGATCCAGCATCTGTCCTTAAGCTAAGTTACTTTTAGGGAATTCTCATTGTAGCCTCAGAGACTATACAGAAATGCAGATAGGAATTAAGTAATTCCTATTCTTCATGATACATCGTCATGCAAGGTCATTGTGAACTCTGAGCATTGACACTGCTTGAGCAGACCTTCCCTATGAAACACTCTCTCCATTTAAATATTACATGACACTACACTCCCAGTTTTCTTCCCTCCTAATTTACCTAACTTCAAATCACATAGTAGCAATATCCTTTTTTAGCAATTAAAGACTGATTCTTTGGATATCTTCAACAAAATGAAATTGTTATAAAATGTGGGTGCACAAATGGACAAGATTTTTACCAAACTGAGTTTAACAAATCAGCAGTACATAGAGAATCAGTGACTTACTATTCTGTGAGGTGGTATTTGGTAAATGAGGTTTATGTGAGTTTGATCAATTATTGGCCAATAGTTGTCAGTGAACACAGTTTTCCCTTTTCCGTCTACCCTGAAATGTTGGCTTTCCTTGGGATCCCATTCTAGGTTCCCTTCTTCACTCTAAAACAGAGTCCTGAACAGATGCCTTTGGGCTGAATCTATTTCCACGGTTTTGTCTAATTAGCACAGTGATTGAAGTTTTCTGTGTACTACATTAATCTCATCTTTTTCACTCTCCTTCTGTGTACTGACAGGTGACAACTCATCCAGCCTATATAGCCTTGTCATTATTATTTACCCCTAAACTTTCTGTCCTCACATCTTATTGATGAGCATGTATTTAATCATTTTACCTCATAGATTTCTCTCCATCTGACCTCCTGTATTCACTACTAATTTCTTTAGTTCAGGTCACCATAATATATCAACCAGATTCCTGCCAGTGCTTCAGAATTTGTCTCCTTCCCTCTGGTGTTTTCCCTAACCTGCATCCAGAGCATACTTTTCTAAAATGAAAATGTACACTCCTTGACTACAAGTCATAAAAGACTCCAAACTGTTTTAAAATAAAATAGAAACATTTAATTTTTATATGAAAGGTCTCTTGGGATCTCCCACCTATTGACCCGTGTTTGATTCATGATATTTTCTCACAGTCACAAAGGGGCTTTAAAAATGATTAGTCATGATAGGCTGCTAGTTTTTCCCCAGTTCCTTCTGCCCTTCTTTGATAATAGAGTTTTAGCTGAGCACAGAGACATCCTGCTAGGACAACACATTCCAGCCTCCCTTGCAGCTAAGTGCAGCCATCTGACCATGAGATTACTAATGGCAGATGAGCATGGAAATGATGTATAAAACTTCCACATCATTCCTCAAAAGAAAGTTGTTTGCCACAATCTTTATCTCTCTTTCTTCCCATGGACTAGAAGGAACTGAGTCAGTGGTAACGAGGCAAATGAAGACTATATTCTGGGAACAATAAGATGGAAGAAATTAGATCACTGAAAAGCTTTCTGGAATCAGAGCTGCTTTCTTGCCTTAAATCACCACCAAATTCTGGGCTAACACATATCAGATAAATACATTTTTATCTCTTTAAACAACTGTATTTTGGGGTGTTTTTTGTACAAGCTTAGCCTGCAATTTAATCAGTAGACTAGCTGAAGAGAAAAGGCTTATACATTTCCAGTATATAAAATATATTAAGAAGAAATTACAAATGTAGTTGCAAAGGAAAAAATTGAATATTTCTATGTCTTGAGAGTAAGACTTAGGTCTTACGCACGTCTATACAAATTTCAGTTAGCTAAAAGACCAATGCATTTTCCCATTTCTAGGCCCATGTACGTGTTATTTCCTCTAATGGAACATGGTTGCAAACTTCTTTTCAAGTAGAAATGGTATGACTCTTTCAAGTTTTAACATAAAGTTTTTGCTAAATTCCATACCACATTCAAATTTGGGGACCACCACTATTGTTTCCCATGTGCACAGATCCCACTGTCTTGTAATGGCGTGTTTAGTTGCCTTTCTCACTACTAGATTGTACACTCCATGATGATAGGGACAGTGTCTGTCATCTGTGATGTTCTAAATCCAAAGTCTCATTCAATGTTTGGTACATCGTAGACTCTCAAAAAAAGAAAAGATGTGCTGAATCAGTTATATAGCTCAAGTAATCATACAAAATAAATCCATTATTGTAACCTCTGCCTATGTCAGGAACTGCATAAGATTCAGTTGAACAAGAATATCAACATCCCAGAAGCTATACTCATGGCCTCCCAATCATAACCACCCTGCCCTGCAAAGATAACCACTCTCTTGAGTTCTAACACCATAGATTGGGTGTGTTTTGTTTTGAACTTTAGTAAATGGAATATTCAGTATGAAAATATATCTTATTCAGTTTGGGCTGCCACAACCAAATGCCATAAATCAGATGGCTTGTAAACAACAGAAATTTATTTCTCATAGTTCTGGAGGCTGAAGTCCAATCACAGTGCCAGCTTGGTCAGGTTCTGATGAGAGCCCTCTTCTGGTTGCACACTGTGGACATCTTGCATCTTCACATGGCAGAAAGAGAGTGAGCTAGCTCTCTGGGGTCTCTTTGATGAAGACACTAATCCCATTCATGAGGGCTCCACCCTCATGACCTAATAACCTCCCAAAGTCTCCACTCCCAAATATCATCACATTGAAGATTAGGATTTCAGTATATGAATTTTGGAGGAGCACAAAGATTAAGTCCATAGTAAATTATAAATTATATAAGGAAGGAAAGAAGGAAGGAGGCAAGGAAGAAAAGAAGAAAAAAAAATCAACTGATGATAAATAAGTGTTGTAAATCTGGATAATTTTAGTTAGAAGCTCACTTATATGGGAATAATTAACTTACTTAAAAAAATAAGAATATTGTCTATTCATATAGGATTTTTACTCTCTTCAAATTACCTACATTTAGCATTATTATTCACTTTTTAAAATATTTGACTTGTGGCTGATAGTAAGAAAAAACAAAACAAATGCCTAGTCTTTGAATGTTTTTTAATTATGGGCTTCACAGATTAAGTTTGAAAGTCTTAAAAATTGATGCTTGCCAATGTTCTCTCTTATAAAACTCTTTTAAGTGAATTTTCACAAAAGATCACTTTCCACTATTTTAGATCTAATACCTGATAGTCACAAACTTAATAAAAATTAACTATTGTAAGTTATATTCCACTTGTATGTAGTACTGTACATTTTTTCTTCTTCTTTATATCAGGTTATTTATTAGCATAAGAAACTGACTACACAAAATGATTTCCTTGACTACAGTCTCCTAGGAATAGCTTTCACCCAGTCAGTTCTTTTACATTCAAGCTTAAGCCTAAATAATAAGGTCTTCACAGCCCTTTACTATTGATATATTTATATACCATTCCAGAATCCCATTAGGATTATAGTTGACATTATCTGAATACTGTCATCTTCTTTTAAACTTAGAGATATCTATTTTCCTTGGAATAAGAAAACAAGCAGATATTTTAAAAATGGAGTGTGTTTCCAAATATCTCTCTTCTTCCTTTAACTGTGTCATTAACTCAGTAGGCAATATTCAGCTTTTGTATATTTATTACCCAAAATTGGAGTTTTACCTATTCTGAACTCTATATATCTCCATGCTGTTGGTATTTGACTTTAAAAGAGAATGAATAGATTTGAAAATACATTTTTTCTTACACTATTGATTGGAGAGATACATTTTACATTACTCCATTTCTTTCTACCTTTAAATGTATGTATATGTACACAGTCATGCATATATATAAATATATATACATACAAATAAAATATATAGCCATATACATATAGATACAAATATAGATATAGACAGCTATTTTCTTGTTTAGGTCATTTTTCCTTAAGTCATTGGTAACAAGATTAGAAGAGCAAACCTGTATTATTAAAAATAACTATTTTGTGATAATTAACTTGTCCTCTGAACCTATTGATTTTGTATAACTTGGGACAATCTTCAGTTGTCTTATATCATGAGAGGAATAATGCTGAAACCTGAAAATTGATATATTAGTATTTATCAGTGAGAGAATTTGACCTCAATATTGGTAACCTTAATTTTAAAATAACACGAGCAAGAAACTAACGTCACCAAAAAGAATATATCTTGAGTGCTTTGTGACCACCTAGAGGGGTGGGATAGGGAGGGATTGTGAGAGGGAGATGCAAGAGAGAGGAGATATGGGGATATATGTATATGTATAGCTGATTCACTTTGTTATAAAGCAGAAAGTAACACACCATTGTAAAGCAATTATACTCCAATAAAAATGTTAAAAAAATAGAATATATCTTGAAAAACTGAACAGACTCAATTTTAAAAGGGTTAAGAAAAATTAACTCTCTATCACAGAAATGGGTGGTATATTGAGAGACCACTTAATAAATCCCACCCCACCCAACTTTTAATAAACTCCAGGGCTTCCCTGGTGGCGCAGTGGTTGAGAGTCCGCCTGCCGATGCAGGGGACACGGGTTCGTGCCCCGGTCCGGGAAGATCCCACATGCCGCGGAGCAGCTGGGCCCGTGAGCCATGGCCGCTGAGCCTGCGCGTCCGGAGCCTGTGCTCCGCGACGGGAGAGGCCACAACAGTGAGAGGCCCGCATACCGCAAAAAAAAAAAAATTAAAAAAATTAAAATAAAAATAAACTCCAACTCAGCCTACATCTGAAAATACATTAGGCATGGAACTCATATCTTTAAAATCTTCTAGAGAAAATGTATGGACTTCCACTTACTCTATAGTGTGAGGAAATATAAATAGTCTAGTTCCCATTATCTGATTAAGAGCAATCAAATCATTCCCCAGCCTACTTCATTCAGACCAAATCACCCAAATTTCTTTCTTTTTTTATTAGTTGAATTTTAATCACCTTTTGGCACTCAACTGCAAAGCTATAAAATACAGCCTCTGAGAAAATTAGGGTGGAAAGATAAGTTAATCCAAACTGTATGTGGATGAAATCCAAACCATAGCAAGCTTTTCTTGGTCCTTATTCATTATAAAATCCAAGACATAGTAAGAAAGGTCACCACATTATATTTAAATTCAATATTACTATTTTACCATACTCAATCCTCATGCTAGTTTTCTTAACTGTGAGTTATCACTATAGTTTTCTGCTCTTATAACTCCTAGGTTCTTGTGTTGTATCTGTGCATTGTGAGGTGTGCCCAGAATTGTATTTGTTTAGTGTCTTTTTCCTCCTAAATTTATAGCTCTATGTGTATTTAAATTTCCCATTTGGCCACTTGACATGTTCACCATGATCAGTTAAGTCTGATCATGCCTTTAACTATGTTTGTATGGACTTATTTTGTCCATGGATAATTCTTCTATATTCTAATTATCTAACAACTCATTCATCTTTACAAAAATGACCAACATTAACCACATAGGCCAATGAATCAGAGGGAGGAGCCATCTCCCAGACCAAGTCAGAATAAACAACCCAACAAAACATAGTAAGAGCTGGTAATGTTGGGAATCAGTGTAAGAACAACTTCCCGGTTGTCAAATGCTACAAAGTCAGAGATCACTTGCTACCATCCTTGCAGGAATTTGCATTCTTTCATTATAGATTTCATTTTTAATTTAATGGACATTAAATTTATAATTTCAAAAATGGCTATTTTAAAGAACATTTGACCCAGCTATTTCCTCCATCTGGGATATTCTTCCCTTAGATATCTTCTTGGTTAAAATCCCTCTCCTTAAGTCTTTACTCAAACCTCACCTTTTCAATAAGAGAAAGGCCTACTGTAACCACCCTATTTACTACCACCTGCCCAGCAGACCACCCATAAGTACCTACTTGTCCTACTGACTGCCTTTATCCTGGTCAACTTTGTCTTATAGCTAAAGCACTTATCACCTTCTAGTATATATAATCATTTACCTGTTTATTCTGTTTACTTAGTGTATGTTCTCCCTCTCCCAACCCCTAAACTAAGAACTGCCAAGTGTTTGTCTATTACATTCATTGTTATAGCCTAAATTCCTAGTAGAGTTCTGGGCCCATAGTATGTGCTCAATAAACATGTGTTGAATAAAACAAAGCTTTATTAAAGCATCAAATGTTTTCATGCTTAATATGAAAAGAAGAAAAGAAGAGCATTCCTTCTATTCTACTGCGTTATTGGGAGTAGGAAGGAAAAGAAGGTAGGAAACTGGAATGGGTTATAATAATAAAGGAAAAGACAGGAGAGGATGAGATTAAAGTGGATTTGCATTCTTTGTAAAATGACCTAATTATAGATGCCTTTCTCAACAGTGTCATCTCTCCAAACAATACAGGCATGACTCTCCTAATTCCCTGCTCCATCTGTGACTTAGGACTTGACTTTTTTTTCCTAATCATCAATATTAGAAAGTCACAATAAATTGCAGTAATATGACTGCACTGTGATAACCTTATTAATGTGGATGTGGATAAAGAAAATATTGCCAGCTGCTGGTTTCAATATTCCCTTTCATTAATGGCATTATGTACCAGATAGTGTACAAGTCTTAAACTTCACAGAAGCACAGATTCTCAGAGTTTGAATAAACGTTAGAGACAGTCTAATCCTATTCCCTGTCTGATTCTTAAATCCCTTCAATTCACAATCTCTGAAAGCAGCCTATTCTATTTTCAGATATTTTGACTCTTCCTCTTGTTGAAACAATCCATCAGCCATACTGGTGGCTTCATACAGGGGCACCAGTTCTGCCCTTGAGGCATTGTAGATAAAGTCTCTTCTGTTCTTCCGAAGAACAGCTCTTCTCTTATTTGAAGACAGCTCCCATTTTGGTTTTAAATCTTCTCTTTTGCAGTGTAGTTTCTTTAGAATGTTTTCTATAATTAAAAGCTTTCTCAACTTTCTAAAAGTCCTTTTCTACACGCTTAAATTTGGCAAGTATTGTTGATCAGCACACAATTGACCGAGACTGCCACTCTTATTCTACATAGTTTACTTCTTTAAATATATACAATTGCTTTGGCATCAATGGCAATTACAACATTTAGCCATCCAAGTTATTCAGTAAAACACTTTAGAAGTTATAACCATGAAAGAAATCCAAATTCCAATCATATATCATGTGAAGGTCCATAAGAACCCTGTGGCCCTAAAGAGACATAATGTATAAAAAAGAAAAAATTCAGGTTTACATCAGATAATAATTGATCAGAATTAGATAGAACAGAATAAAGAACCCAGAGAACAGACTCCCATAAATATAGTCAACTGATTTTTGGCAAAGAGCAAAGGCAACACAATGAAGCAAAGTCTCTTCAACAAATGGTTCTGGAACAACAGGTCATCCACATGCAAAAACTGAATCTAGACACAGACCTTACATCCTTCACAAAAACCAACTCAAAATATACCATATCCCTAAATGTAAAACACAGAACTAAAAACTCTTAGAAGATAGCATAGGTGAAAACCTGCATGACCTTGGGCCTCTTTAGATAAAACACCAAAGACATAATCCATTAAAGAAAGAATTGATAAACTGGACTTCATTAAAATTAGAATTTTCTGATTTGTGAGAGACAACATCAAAAGAGTTAGAAGGCAAGACACAGACTGGGAGAAAATGCTTGTAAAAGACACATCTGACAAAGTGCTATTATCCAAAATGAGCAAAGAACTCTTTAAATACCATGGTAAGGGGAAAAAAAAAAACCTGATTAAAATATGGGCCAAAGACCTTAACAGATACCTCACCAGATAAGATATAAAGATGGCAAATAAGCATACGAAAAGATGCTCCACATCATATGTCATCAGGGAAATGCAAACTAAAACAATAATGAGATACGGTTACACATCTATTAGAATGGCCAAAATCTGGAAACCTGACAACACCAAATGCTGACAAGGATGTGGAACAGTTGGAAGGAATACAAAATGGTACAGCCACTTTGGAAGACATTTTGGCAGTTTCTTACAAAATTAAACATACTCTTACCGTTCAGTCCAGCCATGCACACCTTGATATTTACCCAAAGGAGTCGAAAACTTATGTCCACACAAAAACCTGCCTGCAGATGTTTGTAGCACCTTTATACATAATTGCCAAAAACTTGAAAGTCACCAAGATGTCCCTCAGTAGGTAAATGGTTAAACTGTGGTTTATCCACACAATGGACTATTATTCAGCACTAAAATAATGAGTTTTCAAGCCACAAAAAGTCATGCCTATTACTAAGAGAAAGAATATGATCTGCTAAGGCTACATACTACTGTATGATTCCAACTGTATAACATTTTGGAAAAAGGAAAACCATGGAAATGATACAAAGATCAGTGGCTGCATGGATAGAAGGCAAAGATGAGAAGGCAGAGCAGAGAGGAGTTTAGGGCAGTGTACACACTCTGTAGGATATTTTAAATATTGATATGCATCATTATACATTTGTTCAAATCCTTGGCATGTACAACCCCAAGAGTGAACTCTTAAGTAAACTATGGACTTTGAGTGATTATGATGTGTTAGTGTAGATTCATCTTTGGTTTAAAAAAAAGGTACCGGGTCTTCCCTGGTGGCGTAGTGGTTGGGAGTCCACCTGCCGATGCAGGGGACACGGGTTCGTGCCCTGGTCTGGGAAGATCCCACATGCTGCGGAGCGACTAGGCCCGTGAGCCATGGCCGCTGAGCCCGCACGTCCGGAGCCTGTGCTCCGCAACGGGAGAGGCCACAGCAGTGGGAGGCCCGCGTACTGCAAAAAAAAAAAAGTACCATTTTGGTGAGTGGGGTTGATAATGGGGGAGGCTCTGCGTGTGCGGGGGCAGGGGTGTATGGGAAATCTCCACACTTCCTCTCAATTTTCTTATAAACATAAAAGTGCTCTAAAAAAGTAAAGTCTTAAAAACCTGAAGTAAACTTCTGAATGACTGTTTCTATGGACAATTGTAGCCTTGAAGATATTAAGGTAAATCACGTTATGGTTGTTAAGTTCTTATTGAGTGTCCACTGTACCAGGAAATGGGCACATTACACCATTTATGTGTGTATTCCAAACAGTTGAACACCCTGTCTAGCCAGTTTAGCTGTTCTTCACAAATATACTGAAAAAATTATTTCTTCCTCATGTTTTAGTCATTCACAATGAATGTTTTGCACCCAAATGTAAATGGATACTTATTACATATTCTCCTTTAAGGTGAATCTAATTTAACTCTCTACCACAAACACATGCATACCCAACGAAGTGCAATCAGATTTATGGGTTAGTTTTATCATATCGTTCAGTGAACAGTTAATCCCTGTACTATGCACATTATTCCAGAGACTAGAATAAAAGGGACTCTTCCCTCATCCTTTTTATGGAGGCTAGGGTTGCCTATATGACATAGTTCTGGGCAAGTGGGAAATTTCAGCTGAGCACATTGCCAGTCTTGAACATAATCAAGATTCTGTAGGTTAAAAAGGCTGAATGGAAACTGAGTAGAAATTATCAGTGTCTGCCCAAAAAATTTAGTGAGGGAGAAAGGGTAAGACATCAAAAGTTCAGTTTGAAACATGTGAACTGTGGGCTATCCAAAGAGACATGTCAAGTGACAGCTGGATATTTGAGTTTAAAGTTCAAGAAGAAGATTCCTGTGAATCTTTAGCATATACATATAGGTAAAGCCTTAAGAATGGATGAAATCATCTAAGGAATAAGTGGAGATAAGAAAGCCTATGGAGAAGGTTTCTCCTGTGGAGAAATGGGACCCTGGAGCAAGCCAGCATTTAGAGGAGAGAAAAAGGAAGAGGTTCTAGCAATGAGACTAAGAATTAGCATCAGGTGAGCTGGGAGGAAACAGAAGCAGGCAGTGTCCCTCGTAACAAAGTGAAGAATGTGCTCCAGGAAGGAGGGGTAATCAAATGTCAATGGGAGGTCAAGTTAGTGAGGACTCATAACTGAACCTTCAGTCTGGCAACATGAAGTCCATTGGTGAACTTCAAACAATAGATGGGCAAAGAAAAGCTTAAACTGAGTGGGTTCAAGTTAAAAATAAAAAAGATATTGACGATGTGGAGACATAATATAGACAATTTCTGCGAGAGATTTTGCTAGAAAGAGGAGAAGAAAAATGAAGTGGTAGCTGGAGTAGGGGATATAATGAAAAGGAGGAATGTTTTCCTAAGATTGAAAACATTTCATCAGGTTTATATGTTGGTGGAAATGATCCATTAATTAGGGAGGAAAAAACGGATGATACTGGAGGAAAAAAAGAGAATTGTAGGAGCAAAGACCTTAAGTAGAAAGCAGGGCAAGGGATCCAGTGTTCAAGTGGAGTTTGGCCATAATGATGACCCACTGTGATGGGTGAGGAAACAGAATATTTGGATTTAACTGCTATTAGTTTGGGCATCTGTGGTAGAAGGAATACGAGGTTTTCTTCTGATTGTTTCTAAAGAGAAGTGGATGGAAGCTGGAGAGAGAAGAATGTGCAAAATAGTGGATTCATCAAAATAAAAGACTGAGTTAACCAAGGCAGTACAGTTACATGTGCCAAGGCAGTACTGAGTACCTTCCTGAGATTTGTAGCCATACATTTAAAGTAAGCACAGTCCCCGTGGTTGTGTTTTCTCCAAACACATTCTGCACATGCAGAGCAGATAATCATGCATTAAACCAAGGTTGGGGTTTTTATCAGGCCAGTATGATGGACGGAAAGAGAAGTTCAAAATTACTTTTAAATGATGCAGACCCCAATATTTTAACATTGAAACATGCCCTTGATCATTTAAAGCTATTTAGCAAACAGACTGTATCATTTTATCCACTTTATTTCTGTTCATATGTGACTAGGTATAAGTGTGTGTGTGTGTGTGTGTGTTTGTGTGTGTGTGCGTGTGTGTGTAGATAGACAGAGAGGGAGAGACAGAGAGATAGAGTCAGAGACAGGCAGAGAAAGTAAAAGAACATACACCAAATTATTAATAATTACTTTTTAAACCTCTTTATTTATTTATTTATTTTAGGATGCTTCTTTGCAACTGATCCAAATAGTTTCCTACATGATGCCCAAGGGTATCTGGGGAAATATCCTCTGTTCTGATTCCACAGCACCATGCTGAGAAATGGACTCAGATCAGGCTAAATGAGCCTGCATTACCACTTTGATTGCTCCTAATACATTATGTACTGCATTCTGCAATCACATGTTGCATTCATAAATCACAAAATTTATCAGGTACTCAAGGCCCAGGTAAAGTGTTGCTCAGTACCTTGTCATACAAGGCCTTGTGCAGAAATACTCCCAACTTCATGAATTTAAAATTTATGTGTATAAGACTGAACCTGTAAGTAGAAAGTAATGATTCCAGGAGATTTCATATGACTCTTAGTCACTCAATTGAAGCTGCTTCCATAAATCTGGGTTCCCAAATGAGATCTTTTTTGAGATGGTGAACTTGCACTTCTTTCAGTCCTGCAAAATTATGTTGATTTCTCAGCTATATATCCTGACTATAATATAGTATAATTCTGTATACTTTAGATAAGAAAACATGATCAAATTATTACATTGCCTATATATAATTTTTCAATTGACCAGTAATTATTTGATATCCATCAATACAGAGTTCATGTATAAATAGTCTGAAATGTAAAATTTCTGTTTCTCCCCTACACATACACACCAAACTCATAGCCTCACCACCCATGTCCTTATGTGATATAATCAGATAAGAAATTAAGCCATTTGAAAAATAAAAACATAAAAATATTGTTTTAAATTCATTCAGAGTGGTAGGATTTCTGAGTTTTCTGTGGTTATCCAAATTCTACCAATTATTTGAGGTCCAGATGAAGGTCAATCTCACCCATAAGCACCTTCCTGACTGATTCTATCTTCATGATCTTTGGGTCTTTCACCTACTACAGCATCATCACAACAGCTATCACCATCATGTGATCAAAATCAACATGTAAAATGGCACTCTAAAGCTCCTTCCTACTCACTGGTGGTAAATAGCAATAACAATAATAATGATTTTAAACTAATAATTTATAGGATCTACACTGACACAAGTTGCTATTTTTTCCATCTTTCTCTACTTGGCATTGATACTTAAGCTCCTATATGAGACAGACTCATTTTATATTCATTTTTAATGGATTATCATTTTTTGACAAAGTATTATTTCATTATGCCAAACTTGACATAGTTACTCTGTCTAATATAACTCATACAATAATCAGATTTTAGAAATTGAAGACTAATTTACCCATATGTGTTATATAAACAGAACCATGTATATGTACATAAAAGTAATTTTAAAAAGCTATTTTATTTGGTAGCATTATATGCATACATACACATAATTGTATGTTTCAGGAAAACTGCATGGATTGCATAAAATAGACATTCTAGAGTCATTTTGACTAAAGGTGTAATTATTTTCATCTTGTTTCTTGACACTTAGTTAAACTGGAAACTTAGCAGTAAATTCATGAAACTGGTGGTCTGTATTTAGCCTGCTGTGAATAATATAAGTCTAGGATGTAATTCGTTCATCTTTATTTTCTGTGCAGCGCCTTATATGTTCATATGCACTTGGTTAACTTTAAATGACATTGCTCAGGCAATTAAGGCAACTGTATCACCCTAGTATTATTAAAATGAATTTCCTCATGCCAGATAAAGGGGTTACCCAACTCCTTGTTAACACTCATTACAAATTTGCATAATTTTTGCTGGGTTCACAAAGGTCCTGACAGGATGGATAATTGGATCCTACCAAACAGTTAAACACAATGGCAATTTCTTAAATTGCGGAATTTAGAATTGGAATGATTTAAAGAGGTCATGCGGTTTAACCTTCCACACAATGATAAATCACTTCTTCAACATCCAAACATTTAAACATGGCTTTTTTTTAGCTTGAACTTATTTTTTTTTATTAATAAACTGTATTTAATTCTTCAATCTTCTCACTGCATACATAAAGCTGAAAAAAAATTAACCGGAGGCATATAAAAAATAGCTTCTTTAACTCAGTGGTAATACAATAAGGATGATTTCTTCAAAGATGCATTTATCTGGGCTTCCCTGCTGGTGCAGTGTTTGAGAGTCCGCCTGCCGATGCAGGGGACATGGGTTCGTGCCCAGGTCTGGGAAGATCCCACATGCCTCGGAGCGGCTGGGCCCGTGAGCCATGGCCGCTGGGCCTGCGTGTCCGGAGCCTGTGCTCCGCAGCGGGAGAGGCCGCAACGGTGAGAGGCCCTCGTACCGCAAAAAAGATGCATTTATCTGTTAAAGATAAAATCATGCTTAAAATGTTTGGTTTCTTTAGTATTTTCTTAATATAGGCAAAAATAGTTATTTTTTAAAAATCAAAAGAACTGTGGTTGAGTTCCTTCATTACTTCAAATGATGATGGTTTTTGGTTTTGTTTTATGACAGTCCAAAGACATAGAGAAAATATTTTCTCAACTGTTCACTGTTTGACAAACTACTCAGTGTGTGCAGCAAGATGGCCAAGCCCCTATATGAAGAGTGCCTAATGATAAAGTATTGAAATAGTGATAGTAATGGCTGGGAAACAACTATTAAATCAACTCACCTTACACATTAAAATCTATTAAGCTATTTATTGCTCTTAGTATCAGAGGCTTCCTCCAATAACTTAAGAGAAAATTTTTCTTAAAATATGTTTAATGTAAGAAGGATTTTCGGGGTGTGTGTGTTTGATGTGCTTTGTTTCTAGAATTCATCCTTCATCCTTGTCCCATTCACAGATTAAATTTTCTGGCAAATGTCAACTGGAAAAGACACTTATTGCTATCCCAGGTCAATGTTATCTGATCATTTCTCAGACACCAACAAGTATTTTTGTAAGTATTATTTGTCCAGTTGTGTTTTCCAGAAACCAGGAGCTTAATTATTTCTTTCTTGATAAATCTAGACAAATCTACAAAAAGAGTTCTCAACCTGAAACTATGAACAATATTTCAACTTCATTTTAAGCATCATAAAATTCTTTTTCTAAGAATTATAAAGTTAATTTTTAAAACTAAATTATATTCACACAGCTAACATCATACTCAATGGTAAAAGACCCTACGATAAGGAACAAGACAAGGGTGCCACTTCTGCCACTAATATTCAGTGTGGTATTGGAAATTCTAGCTAGAGAAATTAGGCATGAAAAACAAAACCACAACTAGATTGGAAAGGAAGAAGTAAAATCATCCTGTTTGCAGATAACATGCTCTCCTATGTAGAAAATCCTGATTCCACAAAAATACTATTAAAGCTAATAAATTTAGCAATCTTGCAGAATATAAAATCAATACAAAAAGATGTATTTCTCATCATCAAAAAATCTACAAACAATAAATGCTGGAGAGGGTGTGGAGAAAAGGGAACCCTCTTGCACTGTTGGTGGGAATGTAAACTGATACAGCCACTATGGAGAACAGTATGGAGGTTCCTTAAAAAACTAAAAATCGAACTACCGTATGACCCAGCAATCCCACTACTGGGCATATACCCTGAGAAAACCATAATTCAGAAAGAGACATGTACCACAATGTTCATTGCAACACTATTTACATTACCCAGGACATGGAAGCAACTAAGTGTCCATCAACAGATGAATGGGTAAAGAAGATGTGGCACCTATATACAATGGAATATTACTCAGCCATAAAAAGAAATGAAATTGAGTTATTTGTAGTGAGGTGGATGGACCTAGAGTCTGTCATACACAGTGAAGTAAATCAGAAAGAGTAAAACAAATACCATATGCTAACACATATATATGGAATCTAAAAAAAAAAATAGTTTTGAAGAACCTACGGGCAGGACAGGAATAAAGATGCAGACATAGAGAATGGACTTGAGGACACAGGGAGGGGGAAGGGTAAGCTGGGATGAAGTGAGAGAGTGGCATGGACTTATAAACACTATCAAACGTAAGGTAGATAGCTAGTGGGAAGCAGCCGCATAGCACAGGGAGACCAGCTCGGTGCTTTGTGACCACCTAGAGGGGCGGGATAGGGAGGGTGAGAGAGAGACGCAAGAGGGAGGAAATATGGGCATATATGTATAATTATAACTGATTCACTTTGTTGTACAGCAGAAACTAACACAGCAATGTAAAGCAATTATACTCCAATAAAGGTGTTTAAAAAAAAGATACATTTCTCGGTTTTTTTTATATACAGCAGGTTCTTATTAGTCATCAGTTTTATACACGTCAGTGTATACATGTCAATCCCAATCACCCAATTCATCCCACCACCATCCCCACACCCCCAGACAAAAAGATACATTTCTATACATGAACAATCCAAAAAGGAAATTAAGAAAACAACTCCCTATACAATTGTATCCAAAAGAATAAAATATTTAGAATAAATTTAACCAAGGAGGCATAAACTTGTTATACTGAAAAATATAAAACATTGCTGAAATAAAATAAAGAATACATAAATAAGTGGAAAGACAGCCTGTGTTTCTGTAAGGGAAGACCTAATATTGTTAAGATGACAGTATTACCCAATTCACTCTACAGATTCCATGCAATTCCTGTCAAAATCCCAATGGCGTTTTTTGCAGAAATAGAAAAACCCATCCTAATTTTCATATGGAATATCAAAGGACTCTGAATAGTCAAACAACCTTAAAAAAGAACAAAACTGGAAAACTCACATTTCCTGATTTCAAAACTTACTACAAAGCTATAAAAGATTATGAAAGTAATCAAAAACAGTGTGGTACTAGGATAAGGACAAATAGAAAAATGGAATAAAATAGAGGCCCAGAAATAAACCTCAGGTATATGGCCAATGGATTTTCAACAAGCATATCAAGGCCATTCAATGGGGAAAGGGTAATATTTTCAACGAATGGATTTCCTTTTTTTTAAAGGCTGAGTAATATTCTATTATATATACATTATAAATTCCATTCCATAATATTAAATTATATATATGTATATGTATAGATCACATTTTCTTTTTCCATTCATCTGCTGACAGACCCTTAGGTTGTCTTGGTTACTATGAATAATGCTTCAGTGAATATGGGAGTACAGATATCTCTTTGAGATCCTTATTCTGTTTCCTCTGGATATGATTGTTGGATCATATGGTAGTTCTACTTTTAATTTTTGGAGGAACCTCCATACTGTTTACCGTAACGGCTGTACAAGTTACATTTCTACCAACAGTGAAAAAATACTCACATACTCATTTTCTCCACATACTTACCAACATTTTACTTCTGACTTTTTGATAACTATCTCAACAAGAATAAGATAATATCTTATTGTGATTTTGATTTGCATTTCCCTGATGATTAGTGACGTTGAACATCTTTTCATATACCTATTGGCCATTTATATGTCTCCTTTACAAACATATAGACATATAGTTTGCAAATATTTTTATCAGACATATAGTTTGCATATAGTTTTTATCAGACATATAGTTTGAATATAGTTTTTATCAGACATACAGTTTTGTCAGGCATACACTTTTTATCAGACATATAGTTTGCATATAGTTTTTATCAGACATAGTTTGCAAATATTTTCTCCCAAGAAATGCTTACCTTTAGTTAAATTTACTATGATTTAAGCCTGAGATCTAACTATTTGTGAGTGTAGACCTTCATATATGATTTGTCATAAATCTTGTTCAAATACTATATTTGTATATAGGATGACTGTATAATTTACTATTCAAGCCCTAGATACTTTATATGAATGAAAGAGAGGACTATTAATAATTATGCTAAGACAACTGGCAAAAACCAGACCTGTCCTGGGCAAACCAAAATGTCTAGTCACCTAGTCATATGTCACATCTGGGACAGGTGTTTTTTCTTAGAAGACCAGTGTCTCTTTGAGTTAAATTATCGAGATTTGTAGTATGACTTGTCTTCCTAGAAAAAATAGTGAGGACAAATGAGAATTTCAATGCAGAAATTTGCATGCTTCTATCACATATAGTATTACTTAAATGCAAATATTATACTGACTGGCAAAAAAGATGCATATGCTCTTGCAGCACTTCACTAAGAAAATATTTATGGGGGGGTTCTAAGGGCACAATTTGCAATTAAAATCACAAATACATTATTGCTTACTAGAAAGGCTTGCAAATGAGTGGAAATTTACTGTATGTTATTAATGCTTTAGTGTGTAAGAGCAAATCTTGCAAACTAAGCAAGATAGAGGCTATCCAAATGAACTATGAGAGCTTTTTTGGTAGAGCACATTTTTGAGGACAGTGTTGGTTTTTTTTTAATAACTGTTGCAATAAAGCACCACTTTTTAATATTGTACCTTAACAGAGCCATTTGCTAGGGAATTATTCCCCAAAAAAGAATTTTTAAAAATACATATTACATGTACTTAATCACCCCATAAGTACTTTGAGAGTGGAAGTTTACGGAAACGTATAAACCAGCAGAGAGTAAAAAATAATTTACAAATACAATTAATACTCCGCAGCTGTGGAATTGGAAATCTGGAGCGGGGCAGAAGCTGATATTAAAGAAAGATGTTTCTTATTCCGCTCCTGGATATATATCTGAAAAAAACAAAAACACTAATTTGAAAAGATATGTGCACCCCAACATTCATAGCAGCATTATTTACAATTGCCAAGATATGGAACGAACCTAAGTGTCCATCAACAGATGAATGGATAAGGAAGATGTGGTATACATATACAATGGTATACCACTCAGCCATAAAAAAGAACAAAATCTTGCCATCTGCAGCAACATGGATGGACTTGGAGGGCATTATGCTAAGTGAAATAAGTCAGACAGACAAAGACATATACTGTGGTATCACTTATATGTGGAATCTAAAAAATACAACAAACTAGTGAGTATAACAAAAAAGAAGCAAACTTCTACAGATATAGAGAACAAACTAGTGGTTACCAGTGGGGAGAGGGAAGGGGGGAGGGAAAATATTGAGGTACAGGAGTAAGAGGTACAAACTATTGGGTATAAGATAGGCTATGAGGATGTATTTTACAACGTGGGGAATATAGCCAATATTTTGTAATAACTGTAAATGGAGTGTAATCTTGAAAAATTGTATAAAAATAAAATAATAAAATAAAATTTCAGTAGAAATAACGTAATTTAAAAGAAGAGAGAGATGTTTCTTCACTACCTCTGAGGCCGTTCCTCCCGTGTACAAAGAAAGCTATGAGTGTAGCTCCTGGCCTCTCTCCGCCTCTTCACATGCTCACTCCTGGGAACAGTACTCAGCTTAGTTTTGTCATGAGATTCTCCACAAGTGGAAAGTACATTAAAATCATCTGGTTTATCTTTAATTTTAATTTAGGGTAGCTAATATCCAAAGACTTGTTCTTTGCTTCAGTTATCCCATCTAAGTTAGAGGTAATCCTAGAGAAAATCTCAGGTTGTATTTTTGTCACATCGTGCTTCTACATGTGTTTGTTTTCTGTCCTTGAATTTCTCTTGTCACTTAATAAGCTTCAGTTTGCATATCACAATAGAAAGGAAGTTGAAAAACACCATAAGATAATTTGGGTATGTGGGGAGGCATAGTTATCATAAATCAAGCTTTAATAACTGACAACATATACAAGCCTAAGCTTAAGTAGGGTACTATGTCATTTAACTAAGTGCTGTCGCGTTTTAGAATTTTTTTGTGTTCTCTAAGAAATGATACAACACCATAATTTTACCCCTAAGCCTGTCAATGCATCCAAATTCTGATTTGAAGACTTTAAATTAACAAATGAATTGAACTGTCAGTAGGCTTGAAATAGTGTTCTTTTATTTAATTGCGTTACAGTGTGCCTTAGCAAAGTAAATATGTATGTATGACATACATATTTATGTATATGTATATGTATATGTATGACATTAGCAAAGTAAATTCTTCTCAGACTAATGTCTGAGATTTATTCTTTTCATGGACTTTCACATATATTATTTGCCTCACTTTAGAAGATGTTAGATATCCCTTCTTATTATTGAAGTAAGTTTATGTTCAACCCAGTTTGTATAACCCTATCTACATAAAGTTATGTATTAACCTACCCAAAACTTTTGAAAATTCTTTTTCCTTCCATAACTGTATGCCTTATGAAATCATGATGTGGAAATAAATAAATGCCTAACATAATGTGAAATTAAATATAATTTTCATTGAGCCTAAGAAGAGAAAAAAAAACTTTCCTCTTCATATCACTCACACGATACAACTGAGCACATGACAAATATAAAATTGTCTAATTGTCAGATTATCAAATGTTTCCTGATTTCTCTTTTATTTCCTAATAAGAAGAAAATGGCTGCCTTTCATGGGTAGCATTTCAAAGACAGTCAGGTAACCTCCAACTCCTTGTGCTCTGGAACTCTAAAATACTATTTCAGTGGTGCTCTTGACAGGTAGCACTGCCTCAGTTTTTATTTCATGTGTTTACTCATTCAACAACTACTTATTGGATGGTTAATATGTAAAAAGAAGCATTAAGATAACTACCCTTGCCCTTGATAAATTTACCATTGATCTAGCCAGAGGAAAAAACTGGTTACTCTTTTAGCGCCAAAAAGCAACAAACTAGTTCTTTCTGCTTCCTGTATGGATAGCATAATTCATATTAATGGAATAAATAAAGGCTTGTATGTCTTCCTTCCACTTAGATGGACATAGATGTGATATCTGAAATATCAGAGACTTAGTGCTGCTAAACAGTAAAGTCTGAAACAATTGACTTTTTGTATTTTTTAAGTAAAGCATGTTAATTAATTTTTGGCAATGTGAAGTTAAACCCTTAGACAAGTAGATGATAGAGGCAAAAATTACTTTGTATTACTGTAAAATGAAAAGGCAGGAGCTTCACTTCAAGCATGGCAGATGAGATGGTTCAGACCAACTTCCTTTTTGAGAGAAACTATGCAACATGTTTTGAACAAATCAGGCGGGAGAAAAGAACCCAGAGAAGTTAACCCAGCATTTGGAGCTGCTTTTCCTCCAGATGTTTCTACTGAAACTGAAGCAGATACTAAGAGACTAGAAATTGACCATAGGTTTCAAAAGACTCATGGAACTAGAAGAAGAAAAAGTACCTTTTAGAGCCACCAAAAAGATGGTTGATAAATCCAACAAGTTAAACATTTAGGAAAGGCTGAACTGAAAATTCAATAAGCAAAACTAAAAGCTAGTTTTGAATCTCAAGTGTTGATTGATTAAGATTATCTATGCTACAACTCTACCTTAAGTAACAGCCAACCAGAAGCCAACACCATTGCTCTCTGGAGAAAGAAAACATCATCCAGAGCCTCAAATTACTTCTAATTTTTTTCCTATACCATGGTGAGCACTCAATAAAAAATACCAGCATATGAGAAGATAAGACCATGTTAGTTAAAACCAAAGAAAACAACATGACATATAATCACATCCACAAAGAAATCAGAAATCACACCTACAAAGAATCCAGAAAAAGGAGATATCACACAGAATTTTAAAACAATTTTGCTTAATATGCCCAAGGAATTAAAATATATCATTAAGAATTTTCACAGAGTACTGTAAGCTACAAAGCTATAAATAGGAACCAAGTGTAAACTCAAAACTGAAAAATGTGAAAACTGAGATTAAAAACTCACGGATAGGTAGGTTTAGTATATTAGACAACTGAAGAGAACTTTGGTTAACTGGGAGATTTCTAAGATTAGCATATTCATAGTGAAACACAGAGAACAGAATGTATACAAAATATAGGAAGTGTTTGAGTCATATGTGGGTATGGTAAAAATGTCTTAAATGTGTGCAACTAGAGTCCCAGATTGAGAAGAAAGGTACAAGATCAGAAATATTTGAAAAGAATGCCCGAGAATGTATTAATTCTGACAAGTCATTAAACTATAGTTTCGAGAGGCATCTACATATCCCTATTAGAAAACACACATATAAACACACACACACACACACACACTCTTAAGTATTGAATTATTTTCCTAGAACTTTCATAAAAAATTACCACAAACTTAATAGCTTCAGCCAACACAAATTTATTATCTCCCTGTTACTGAGGCCAGAAGTCTGAAATCAAGGTGTCAGTAGGGCTACGCTCCCCCAGAAGGCCCTATAGAAAATCTCCTTTGCTATTTCCTAGCTTCTGATTTCTCCCAGCAATTCTTGACATTCCTTGGCTCATAGCTTCGTCATTAAAATCTCTGTCTATTTTCACATGGCCTTCTCTCTGCCTCTGTGTGTCCTTTTCTGTCGATTATAAGGACATTCCCATTGGATCTAGGGCCTATCCTAATCCAATATGATCTCATCTTTATCCTTATCCTAATTACATTTGCAAAGACCTATTTCCAAATAAGATCATATACTGACGTTCTGGGTAGATATGAATTTTCGGGGAGACACTATTTAATCTGCTACAGATATATATAATAATAAAATTGCTGAAAAAAATGACAAAGAGAAATACTTGAAAGTTTACATAGAAATAAACCGTTAGCTGATGCTTCAAAACAAGTAAGTCAGAAGCCAATGGAATTATATTTTAATAGTGATGAACTAAAACAATTGCCAATCTAAAATTCTATACTGAGCAAAATATCATTTTAAAAGGAAGTTGAAACAAAGACACTTTAAACAAATAAAGGGTGACGGAACTTTTAACAAATACACTTGTATTAATGAGTCTGTAGTAAGTGTTCTCAGAAGAAAATTTATCCTAGATGAAAACTCAAAGATACAGGGTCAGACAAATAGCAAAAGAAAAAAGGATTTTGTGTTTAAATTTAAGTGAATAATAATTATGTAAAGTAATTATAATAGTTTATTATAAGATTTAAAAATACACACACATACACATGCATACACACATATACACATAGAAAAAAAGGATGAAAACAGCACCCACAAGTGGCTGAACTCTCCAAATTTCAAAGTAGACGTTAAGGCAAAAGTCACCACTAGATATAAAAAGAGATGTTTTATAATAAAAAAATAATTTATTCACTTGGAAAATAAAATAATTATAAATTTCTATATACATGAATAACAATGTGATTTCAAACATGTAAAGCAAACATTGACATACTTAGAAATTAAAGAGTCAAATTAACAATCACAGTGAGCATTTTATACACCCATGTCAGCAACTGTTAGAACAAGCAGGAAAAAAATAGGAAACTTGAACAACACAATTAACAGAATGAACCTTGTTGACATATAGCGCGCTGCTCCAACAATTGCAGAATGAATATACTTTGTTCAAGTTCACATGGAACAATCACAAAAACTAATTATCATCTGGTTCATAAAGTTGAATTCAAAGGGAATTTCAAAAGGAAAACATGAAAGAGTATATTGTTTGCCACACTGTAATTAAGCTAGAAATCAATACAAAAAGATAATATTAAATCTCCAAACATTTGGAAATCAGTCACTTATAAATAACACATCAAGGGAGAAATTTAATTAAAATGAGAAAGTAAATAAGAATGAAAACATGTCACAGCATAAATTGTTGGTTGCATACACAGATGGCTATAATCTGTTCTTTAAACATTATGTTGGTAATATGGTTGTGTCCCATAGTCAAAATTCAGAAAGCTGTATAGATGCAATTTATATACTTTTTCTATGTATATGCTATTTTAATAAAAAGTTATTTAAAAGGAAAATTATGGGTAAAAGATATTGAAACATGTAAAACTCTCAAATGAGTAATGTTCAGAATATATAAAGAACTTCTACAAAACGATAAGAAAAAACAGGCACACTGATAGAGGAATGGACAAGAGATAAGAACAGGTGCTTCAGAGAAGAGGTTATCCAAGTGGCCAATAAGTACATGAAAAGATACTCAGCCTCATTAATCATCAGGCATATACAAATTAAAACCACAAAGTGATACTACTGTATGCCCCCCAGGATAAATAAATTGAGAAAGATGAAAGATATAAAGTGTTTGGAGAAAATGCAGAGCAACTGGAAATCTCATACATTATTGATGGGAGTAAATTTGTACAACTTCTTTGGAAAACTGTTTAGCATTAGCTAATAATTGTGAACCTATATGTACCGTAGGGCCTGGGAATTCCATTTCTGGGCCTATACTGAGCTGAAATGCCTGTATATGTGAACCAAAAGATATGAAAATGAATTCCATGTGTCATTATTCATAATAGTTCCAAAGTGTCAACTACCCAACTATCCATCAACTGCATGATAGCTAAATAAATTACGTTGAGCAAAGAAAATAGAAGAACTACAACTTCATACAGAAACATGGAATAGGGCTTCCCTGGTGGCGCAGTGGTTGAGAGTCCGCCTGCCGATGCAGGGGACACGGGTTCATGCCCCGTTCTGGGAAGATCCCACATGCCGCGGGGCGGCTGGGCCCGTGAGCCATGGCCGCTGAGCCTGCGCGTCCAGAGCCTGTGCTCCGCAACGGGAGAGGCCACAGCAGTGAGAGGCCCGTGTACCGCAAAAAAAAAAAAAAAAAAAAAAAAATACATGGAATAATCTCACAAAAAATATTGATCAAAGCAATCCAGACAAACAGAATACATAGTGATGACTTCATTTTGACAAAGTTAAAAGATTAAATAAACAGATAAATCTTCCACAGTGTTAAAAGTCAGGGTAGTAGTTACCTCAGGGGAGGAAGAAGGGTGAGAAATTTGAATATAATGGGGGCTTTCAGGGACTGATAACATTTTGTTTTTTGACTTAAGTGGTGGTCACACAGATGTGTTCCTTTTATGATAATTCATTGAGCTATACTTTAAAGATCTGTGCACTTTTCTATACATATATTATACTTCAGTATTTTTAAAATTATGACTAAAATCAGATGTTGCAAAAAATTTTAAATGAGAGGAAGTGCTTGTAGGATTCAGCCTGAAGGTATGAGGACCTGACAAATGTGAAGGAGGAAAGACCAGAGAAGGAAAAATGTGTGGGGAGCAGGGATCATGTCCCTGCAAGGACAAAAAGGGTGTAAGGAAATTTATCCAAAAGTAAATTCTGTTTAGCAGAAACAGCCAAAGGAGTTTTAAGAAGAGCAGTAATGAATCTTCACTGGGTGTGAAGTGGCTGGGTGTGACTTGCGAGTTAGCTATAAAATCTGCTGTATGAAACTGCTTTACGACCGTGATTTTGTGAAAATCGAAGAAATACAGCCCTGCTCATCTGCTTCCACTTAGCGGAGAGAAAGCACAACACCAGGTGGAATACTTAACAGAGAATTCAGCATGAATAGGATACCAGAATAAAATGGGACTAGGAAAAACATGCTGCCAATGAAATTCCTAAGAGTTACTGGAAAAAATGCTAGTTTTCCAACCATATGTGTGATGAGGAATCAGGATATCTTCATCCAAATGGGAAAGTGAAAATGATCTAAAGAAAGCTAGAGAACCTAAGGACAGTCACGTGGGTTACAGTAGAGGAAAATTTTCTAGTAATATAAAGTCAAATATTTTGAAGTGAAAAGTGAGTATAGATAAGCAAAAAAAAAAGATGAGAAACCTAGGATAGGCAATTCAGTACTCAGAGTTGGAGTAGTATGTCAGTTTGAATAAGTACAAATAATGAATACAGGAAAACAATCAGAATGTAGAATACAGTAAGAAAAAGACCAAGTTCAAATGGCCATAAAGAAGCCCACAGTGTCTCAAAAACAATTATAGATTTCCCAGTTGAAATGGAGATTCAGAAATTTGAAAACAAAGATATATTGCATATCTCCAACTCCCTATGAAATTGTTTGTAATAATTATTAAATGCTGTTTAGGAATTTTATAAATTATAGTAAATTATTTAGAAGATACATAAATAATATGTTAGTTATTTCTGATGTACTGTTTAATATAGGCTGTGGATTTATACATCTTAATTTTTTATTGTGATAAAATACACGCATCTTAAATTTACCATCTTGATCATTTTTAAGTGTACAGTTCAATAGTGTTAGGTATATTCACATTGTTGTATAACAGATATCTAGAACTTTTTCATCTTAAAAAACCTATACTTGTTTAAAACAACTCCTCATTTTCCCTTCACCCCAGCCTCAGGAAACCACCATTTTACTTTCTATTCCTGAGAATTTGACTGTATTAGATAACTCATATAAGTGAAATCATACAATATTTGTGTGTGACTAGATTTTTTAACTTAGCATAATGTCCTCAAGGTTCGTCCATATTGTACCATGTGTCAGAATTCCCTTCCTTTTTAAGGATGAATAATAGTCATTATGTGTATATACCACATTTTGTCCATCAGTGGAAACTTTGGTTGCTCTCACCCTTTGGATGTTATAAATGATGCTGCCGTGAACATAGTTTTCCAAATATCTCTTTGAGACTCAAAATTCAATTCTTCTGGCTACAACCCAGAAGTAGAATTTGCTAGGTCATAAGATAATTTTTTTTAAATTTTTTGAAGAACTGCCATACTGTTTTCCATAGCAGCTGCACCATTTTACATTTCCAACAACAGTGTACAAGGGTTCAGTTTTCCCACATCCTTGTCAACATTTGTTATTTTCTGTCTTTTTTTATAGCAGTTATCTACATGGAAGTGAAGAAATATCTCATTGTGGTTTTGATTTGTATTCCCCTAATGATTAGTGATGTTGAGCATCATTTCATATGCTTTTTGACCATTTGTATGTCTTCTTTGGAAAAATATCTATTAAAGTCCATTGCTAATTTTTTAATAGGGATATTTGTTTTTGTTGTTGTTGAATTGTAGAAGTTCTATATATATTCTGGATATTAACCTCTTATCAGATGTATGATTTGCAAATATTTCTGCCATTCTGTATGTTGCCTTTTCACTCTGTTGATGTATCCTTTGACTCACAGAATTTTTTTTTGTTTTGATGTATTCCAATTTATTTTCACCTTTGTTGCCTGTGCTTTTGGTTCATATTCAAGAAATCAGCGAAAATCCAATGTCATGAAGCTTTCCCCTATTTTTTTCTAAGAGTTTTATGGTTTTAGGTTTTGCATGTGGGTCTTTGACCCATTTTTAATTTTTATATGTGATAAGAGATAAGAATATAACTTATTTTTTTTTACGTGGATGTCTCATTTTCCCAGAACTACATGTTGAAAAGACTGCCCTTTCCTGCTGAATGGTTTTGGCACCCTTGTCAAAAAAGCATTTGACCGTATATGTGAGGGTTTACCTAGACTCTTAATTCTGTTCTATTGTTCGTATGTCTGTCTTTATGCTAGTTCCACACTTTTTTGATTACTGTAGATCTGCAGTAAGTTTTGATTCAGGAAATGTGAGACTCTCAACTTTACACTTCTTTTTCAAGATTGTTTTGGCTACTCAGGGTACCTTGAGATTACACATGAAATTTATAAAAAAGGCCATTGGGATTTTTATATGGGTTACATTAAATCTGTGGATCACTTTTGGAAGTACTGACAAGTTGACAATATTAAGCTTTCTGATCCATGAACATAGGATGTCTTTCCATTTGTGATGTCTTTCAGCAAGGTTTGTAGTTTTTAGTGTACAAGTCTTTTGCTTTTTTGCTTAAGTTTATTCTTAAGTAATTCATTATTTTTGATATTATTATAAATGGATGTCTTTTCTTAATTTCCTTTTCAGATTACTCATTGTTAGTGTATGAAAATACAGTGGATTCTAGTGTGTTAACTTTGTATTCTGCTACTTTGCTAAATTCATTTTTTCTACATATAAGACCATGTTATCTATGAATAGAAATAATTTTACTGTTTTTTCCAATGTAGAATACTTCTTTATTCTTGCCTAACTGCTCTGGATAGGACCTTCAAATATTATGTTGAGTAGAAGTGACAAAAGCAAAGATCCTTGTCTTGCTCCTGAAAGCTTTCAGTCTTTCACCATTAAGTATGATGTTAGCTGTGGACTTTTCACATACAGCTTTTATTATGTTGAAGTAGTTTCCTTCTATTGCTAGTTTGTTGAGCACTTTTATCACAAAATACTGTTGAATTTTGTCAAATGCTTTCTCTACATCAATAGAGATGATCATTTTTTTGTTATTCTGTTAATGTTATAATTACATTGATTGATTTTTGTATGTTGAACTATCCTTGCATTTCTTCAATAAATCCCACTCGTTATGGTGTATAATCCTTTTGATGGGTGATTGAATTCAATTTGCTAGTATTTTTGTTGAGGATTTTTGCATCATTGTTCATAGGGATATTGGTCTATAGTTTTGTTGCAGACTCTTTTCTGACTTTGGTATCAGGGTAATACTAACCTCACAGAATAAGTTTGTAAATATTCTCTCCACTTCAATTTTTTGGAATAATTTGAGGAGGATTAGTATTAATTCTTACTTAAATATGTGAAGTCATCTGTTCCTGGGCTTTCCTTTGTTAGGAGGTTTTTGATTTCTGATTCAGTCTCCTTACTAGATGTAGGTCTGTTTGTAGTTTTCTTTCTTCAGGATTTAGTCTTGGTAGGTTGTGTTTTTCTAGGAATTTATACACTTCATCTAGGTAATCTAATTTGGCATATGTTATAATATTTCATAGTATTCCCTTATGATCCTTTGCATTTCTCTAAGATCAGTTGTAAGGCCCCATCTTTAATTTTTGATTTCAGTTATTTTACTCTTTGTTTTTTTCTTAGTTAATGTAGCTACATGTTTCTTGATATTTTCAAAAACCTACTTCTTCCTTTTATTGTTTTTTCTCTGTTGTTTTTATTTTCTCTGTTTTATTTGTCTCTGCTCTATTATTTATTATGTTTTTCCTCTGGTAGTTTTGGGCTTAGTTTTTTCTTCTTCAGCTAGTTAAGGTGTAAAGTAGATTGTTGATCTGAGATCTTTATTCTTTCTTAATGTAAGCATTTGCAGTTATAATGTCCCTCTTGGTACTGCTTTCATTGCATTTTATAAGTTTTGATATGTTATGTTTTCATATCATTTGTCTCAAAATATTTTCTAATTTCCTTTGTGATTTCTCCTTTAACCCAGTGGTTGTTTGACAGTGGATTTTCCAGTTTTATTTCTGCTACTGATTTCTAGTTCCAATACATTGTGGTCGGCAAAGATAGCTTGCATGCTTTTAGTGTTTTATAATTAATTAAGACTTAATTAACAGCTTTGTTAAGTCTATATTGAAGAATATTTCATGTGCACTTGAGAAGAATCTGTATTCTGATGTTGTTGGGTGGAGTGTTCTATATGCCTGTTAGGTCTGAATGTTCTCTAGTATTAGTCAAAGTTATTTCCTTATCGATTATTCTATCTATTTTGAAAGTGTAGTATTAAATTCTCTTACTATTATTGTGTTGTTGTCTGTTTCTCCCTTCAGTTATGTCAATGTTTGTCTCATATATTTAGAAGCTCTGATGTTTGGTGCATATACAGTTATAATTGTTATATCTTCTTGGTCAATTGCCCCCTTTTTTATATAATGTCCTGTCTCTGGTAACAGTTTTTGACTGGAAGTCCATTTTGTCTGATATTTGTATAGCCAGCCCACTCTCTTTTGGTTACTATTTGCGTGGAATATCTTTTTCCATCCTTCCACTTTCAACCCATGTGTATCCTTAGGTCTAAAGCAAGTCCCTGTAGAAAGAGTATAGTTAGAGTCTGTTTTTGTAATCCATTTACTCAAAATATATCTTTTCATTGGGGAGTTTAATCCATTTACACTTAAAGTAATCACTGATAGGAAGGACTTATGATAAATAAATATATATATATTTTTTTTTTTTCTTGAAGCTTTCAGCTACTATGTAGTGTTCACTTGATTGCTACAGCTTTTTAACTAGTATCTAGAGTTCTCACAAAGGTGTTTTGGTCCATTTATTATTGTTTATTCATATCTCCATGGGGGAACAATGGCCTGGAGTCCACCATCTTCCTGACATCACCCCCATATATTCTTTCAAGATATGAGTCTGAGTTTACATAAACCATGTGTCAAACTATTATAAAATAAATGGCAATATTTAGAAAATAAGAAAATATTATTTTAAGATGCATTATAATTTAAGCAGAAAGTGGTAGGCTGCAATAAATCAATAATTCTCAAACAGCATGCTGTGGAATCCTAGGTTTTCCTGAAAGTTCTCCATGGGTGGCCTTAGGAGACAAATGGACCTATTGATTCCCAATCTTAGATCCAATCAAAGAGACAAGTTTTTTCATTCTAATTTAGATATTCAGTTTTACATTAAATATAACTTAGAAAAAATATTTGAGGAGTCAAAGACATTTCAATATTTTTAACTGATACAGTTTTTCCATAATGATAAAAATTAAAATAACTTGGATTTCTCTTCATGTAAAGGAGCTAATGATTTATTAATTTTTATGAGTTACTGACATTTTTATTCAGGTAGTCAGAAGGTAGTCAGAGTCCTAAATTTACTGAACCCAGAGGGAATCCTAATAAAGACCATGACGGATTTATGAAAGCATAATCACATTGAATAATAATGTTATATCCCTAACTGCACATTTCTCAATAACACGGATTTTCAATTATATATAGAGAGATTTTATTTGGAGATTTTATTTTATTTTATATAGAGAGAATAATTTGGAGCAATCAGTAAGTGTGATTGTAGAGCTAGTCACAGGATGCTATGAAATATATAGGAGGAACACTTAGTTTAAAAAAGGATCCACATCTTCCTGGAGAGGATGACATCTAAAAGGAAGTCTAAGAGTTATCTAAGTACAGAGATATGAGAAGAAAGGTTGTTGCACATAGTGCATACCAAGGGCAGGGATAAAGTAGTTTTCCTTGCCCTTGTTGAACAGGAACAACCAACATTTCTATTTTATTAAAGCATACAATGTGAGAGAGTAGTTGTAAAGAGATTGTTAGAATCCATGCGTGGAAGTAGAGAGATTGTTAGAATCCATGCGTGGAAGTATTTGTATGCCATGCTTAGAAACCTGGGCTTGATACTACAGGGGTATAAGAAAGGAAATGACATTTTCTGATTTGTATTTTAAATAAGGTACTCTATCACTATTTTTAGTGGTTGGTTTGCAGATGAAGACTGGAGTTAGAGAGACTAGATAGGAAGCTATTGCATTACATGAGACAAAATAGGATAAAAACCTAACTAGCAGAATAGGAGAATAGGGGTTAAAAGTTTACTGAGGAGAAGAAAATAGATAGAGCCTAATTGTTTGTATGTGGAGGAAAGTAGGGGGAATCTAGGATGACTTCCATTACCTAGATTGGCTGGGATGATTAGCTTCTTGAACCCTCAATTTCCTGGTCTGTAGGATCACATAATATTGTAGACACATCAAAGGATTAAACAAGATTTCATATGCAAATCCCTTGGGGATACCCTGGGATACCCTGGCACAGATAAAGTACAGTTTCCCTTTGCTTCATCTTTCTGCGAAAATATAAAAAGAAACATTGAGGAAGTCTTTCTGTGACCTTATAGGAGTTTTCCTTTCTGTCTCTGTCTTACTGAGTAAGGAAAGTGAGGTACAGGGTTACTGCTGGTTAGATACAATCCACTAAATTATTGAATTTAATGAAAATATCTCATTAACAAGTTGATACATATAGTCATTGTTATCATTTAACTTGTATTGCGTGAAAAGGGAACTTGTTGAACACTCTTATTAAATGCTAAAATATGCAGGCTTATGCTAGTGAGAGAAAAGGGATTTGAGCCAAATTACTTTCCAATGAGCCTGCACAAGAATTCCCAAAAGTATAATACCATGTATCATGCCTTTTTGTTATATCTATGCACTTTGTTGCTACCACGGTAAATATGTTAGGATTTAATTGTCAATTAGTTCAAAGAATTTTATACAGCTTTGTTCTGAAGCTATTGTGACTTTATAGAAAAATAATTTTTAAACATATAACTTAAAGTGCAAATACATCTTAAAAAATAAAATAGTAAAATTATTGAGAGCTTTGCAAGAAACTCTTAAAATGAGAACATTATGTTAGTATTATAGTACAGCAGTGACATCTGTAAATTGTCACTACTAAAGAAATATGAACATTTATAAGTTACAATTTCTTTTCAGATTATACATTATTGGTATCTTGGATGCCTGTATTCAGAATCATATTACATGTTGATAATATGGTTAGAATCGCCTATGATAACAACCTCTTGTAGTGTATACATAAACGTTCTTTTGAATATGCCTGCTGTGAATTTATTATTGTGTAATAAACATATGGTATCTTTAAATAAGTCAAAGAGTAAATCTCATACTCTAGAAATAAGTACTTTCTAAAACTTCCACATAAAATGGTCTGAATTTTGTCTTTGTTTACTCAAGACCTGACATTTCTGTATTCTTAAGCTTGCTCTCTAGTGTTATTTTTTTTGTTTGTTTAATTGAAAAAGAACTTCCAAACTTTATAGAATTACATATTTTTATCCTTGTATTTTGGCCTACAAGCATACAAGGAACACATTATAAATACTTATAAGTTTAGAGCCTATATCACCTAGATGTAGTAAATAATCAGTAACTATTGAATTTAATCTAATTTGCATGGTCATGCCTCACTGAGAACCAATCATGGGTCTGTTTTTTAAAGAAAATGAAAACAGAAATGCAAGAAGAAAAAATATATAGTATTTTTTCAAAACAGTTTACTCAATTTTTTCTTAAGATAGATACACGTTTTACAACATTTCACAGAATTCTTGTTGAGTTAATGAGCTGAGAATAAGCCTTCTTTCTTTCCCCAGAAAGAATACCCTGTATTCTAGGGTAGTAGATCTAGAGATGCCTCTCCCCACATTCCCTTAGAGCATACTTTCTTAAATTCCAAGGTCCTGAGTAATATCCACCTCCAGCAGCCCCATAAAAACTCAGAGTCTGCCAATTTTAGGCCCTCTCACCTAAACCTGCTATATCATAAGTCCTTATCACATCACTCTGATGGGTATTAGGATATGGGAATTTGAGGCAAGATGTTGCTCTGACTGCCATTTTTGCTGTTAGTAAAAATGGTGTCTTTCTCTGAACTGGGGTGGTCAGCAGACAGAGATGGAGATGAAGGTAGAGATGTGTGTGTATGTATATACGCACACATATGTATACATACCCACATGCACATACCTACATATCTATATCTTTACTATAGAACTGTGGCAGCCTAACTTGTTAGAAGAGTGCAGGGTTGCAGGGAGAGAAAACACAAATTTCCAAATAGATTATTTCTTATGAAGTGAGAGATTCACATTTATATCCCTTGTAAGCTGGTGTAGTTAACATTGCTGCTCTTCCATCTATGACCCTTTCAAAAGTTGGTTGAAGTGAAAACTTCAGTATGAGCCAGAGTGATAAAGAGAGCTACTCTTGATGACAACCAGAAGCAAAAACAGAAAAATGAATCTTCTGAACTCTTCAAAGTATAGCCTCAAATGCACCCTATGGCTGAAAAGAAACTGCTTATTGCATAGGTTATGATTAATTCTCCAATTTAGATACATGGGGAAAAAATGACTATGAGTACTGTACTGAAAGAAAATTATTACCATGGGTCAAAAATAAGTCAAGAATACTGGCCCCTTTTACATTATCATATTTCTTAGGTTACTGAGGGAAAGTAAGGATGACATTGAATATCCTTTCGTAAATTCTTCTGTTTCTCCAATACAGGACTTTTCCCCCTTCCCACCTCTTTTCCTTCACTATTTGAGAGTAATTCTAGAGATATGGTAAGAGAAGAAAAAGGCATTTGAAAACTAGCACACTCCCAGAGTTAACTTTGAATAGCTGCTTCCTTATCAATATCTCAGAGTCTTGGATTTATTATGTCTTTTCCATATCAGTTCAGTAATTATATATTTACAAGGGTTCAATGCTCTTATTTCTTTTCTCAACTAATTTTCTCTTGTTACACAATTGCTTCCTTAGTGAACACACAGGATACACTATGAATTCATAACAATAGTTAAGACTGACCAGGGGTAAGGTCTTGTTAAATATATTGATAAAACCACATTTCTATTTGATTTCCTGTTCATCTGTAAGGACTACATTAACTTTAAAGTTTAAACCACTGAGTAAATCCAGTTACAAAAGATGAAATCAATAGTTAATTGTTCTTAGGGAATTTTGGCAGGCAGTAAAAAAAACCTGTTACCTCTAACAGAAGACATGAATCTCCAGAAAACGAGGAAAAAAAAAAAAGGAAAAAAAAACAGTTCCTGGGAGTTGTAATGACTCAAAAGTACTTGTTGGGGCTTCCCTGGTGGTGCAGTGATTGAGAGTCCACCTGCCGATACAGGGGACACGGGTTCGTGCCCCAGTCTGGGAAGATCCCACATGCCGAGGAGCGGCTGGGCCCGTGAGCCATGGCCGCTGAGCCTGCGCGTCCGGAGCCTGTGCTCCACAATGGGAGAGGCCACAACAGTGAGGCCCGTGTACCGCAAAAAAAAAAAACGAATTATTTATTTAATTAAGTTACCTAGTTCCTAATAAAGGAGAATAGCCTTCCCTTACCTGGAAATCTAAACATTTGGCAAATATCTTGAGATACAATGCTAATCCTCCTCAGCATCTGCTTCCAGAATTCCCCACTGCCTCCAGGAAAATAACCAAGATCAGGGCTCAGCAAGCCTGAGCAGGAAAACAATTTATAGTACAGAAGGAAATGTTTATAAAATAAAAGAAATATAGGACCTGGCTAACACATACCAGCAGGATCCTTGGAAATGTATGTGAGACGGCTTTCAACTAGGTAGGTGTAGAATATAGGATGGTTAAGGGAGAATTTATTGAAATAATTCAGTGTTCAACCTTATAGCAAGAATACTCGCAACATAGCCTAATACCAACATAGCCTAATACATTCCACATAAAATGGTCTTTTTGAAGCTTGGACGTGATAATGGGCTATAGTAAATGAGGTAGAAATTAGAGAATTGCTTAGTAGAGCACTAAGAAACAGATCGAAAGTCTCAGAGAGGTGGGATTGTGAGAATGGATTTATTACATGAAAGTGGAAGATTCTCTCCTTCCCTCTTATGTTTCATGGATGGCCCTTTGGTTGGGCAAAAGAAAAGGTTGTACTGGTGAGGCGGACACGAGTATCTTTGAGATGCCCATAGGACATACTCTCATGACTCTGGACTCCCTAGAATCATAGGGGAGATGAGATTCCAGAATCTGAGGCAAGAGGTAGTCCTTAAAGTCAAAATTTTATTTATTTATCTTTTTATTTACTTTTTATTTTGAAATAATTTTACACTAACAGAAAAATTGAAAAAATATCACAGAGAAATCTTTTCAACAAATGGCATTGGGACAACTGGATATCCACATACAAAAGAATTAAATTGGACCCCCTACTTCGCACCATATACCAGAATTAACTCAAAATGAATCATTGGTCTAAATGTAATAGCTAAAACTATAAAACATTTAGAAGAAAACATAGAAGTAAATCTACATGACCTTGGATTTAGCAATGTTTTTTTTTAATACGACACTGAAACTCAAGTAAAAAAATAAAAAATAGATAAATTAGTATCAAAATTACAAACTTTTTACTCACTGCTCTGTGGTGACCTAAATGCGAAGGAAATCTAAAGAAGAGTGTATATATGTATATGTAGAACTGATTCACTTTGTTGTACAGCAGAAACTAACAAAACATTGTAAAGCAACTATACTCCAATAAAATTTTTTTTTAAAATTACAAACTTTGTGCTTCAAAAGACACCATAAAGAAAATAAAAAAACTCACAGAAGGAGGGAAAATATTTGCAAGTAATATATTAGATAAGGGACTTTTGTTTTGAATATATAAAAAATCCTTATAACTCAAAAACAGAAACAAGTAATCCAATTTTAAAATGGGCAAATGATCTGAATAGCCATTACTCCAAAAAAGATATGTAAGTGGCCAATAAGTACATGAAAAGATGGTCAACATCATTAGTCATTAGGGAAATGCAAGTCAAACCCTCAATGAGATATATCACTTCATACCCAGTAGGATGGCTAAAAGTAAAAAGACAGACAATTATAAGTGCTTAGAAGGATACGTAGAAATTGGAACCTCTGTGTTGCTAGTGGAAATATAAAATGGTGAAGCCATTTTGTAAGAGTTTGAACTTTCTTCAAAGTATTAAACATAGAGTTACCACATGAACTACAATTCTACTTCTAGGTATATACCTAAGAAAATGGAAAACATATCTCCACACAAAACATTCATGCGAATGTTCATAGTAGCATTATTCATCATGACTAAAATAAGGAAACAGCCCAATGCCCATCAGCTGATGAATGGATAAACAAATGTGGTATATCCATACAGTGGAGTGTTATTCAACTGTAAAAAGGAATGAAGTATTCAGACATGTTACAATAGTGATGAACCTTGAAAACATTACACCAAGTGAAAGAAACCAGTCACAAAAAGACACATATTATATGAATGTCAATAACAGGCAAATCCAACACAGAATCTAATAGAAAAACACTAAAGCCCTATATCTTTCAAAGAAAAAATTTTAAAATAGTACAGAGAGTTCATATATACTCTTCATTCATCTTCCTCTGATGTTACCAACCTACATAACTTTAGCACAATAATCAAAACCAAGAAATTAACACTGGTGTAGTGCTAGTAACTAAACGATGGAGCTTTTTCAAATTTCACCTGTTATGCCACTATTGTCCTTTTTCTCTTCCAAGATCCAATCCAGTCAGGGTGAAATATGTCTGGAACTAGGGGCAACCCTGGGATATTTCCTTAATCTTTTAAAATACTTTTTAACTCAGGAATTAAGAATTATAAGATTTTTCTTGAGGTAGATAAAAAGGGAAGAAGGGAGGGAGGGAGGGAGGAAGACAAGAAAAGCTCTCAAGGTAGATAAGCAGATGCTAAATGAAATAAGTCAGACAAACAAAGACAAATATTGTATGATCTCACTTACATGTGGAATAAAAAAAAAGTTAAGGTCATAGAACAAATGGGTGGTTGCCAGAGGCAAGGGGTGGGGAATGGGTAAAATGCATGAGGGAGTCAGAAGATACAAACTTCCAGTTACAAGATATATTAGTCCTGGGGATGTGATGTCCAGCATTGTGACTATAGTTAACAATATTGTTTTGTATATTTGAACGTTGCTAAGAGAGTAGATCTTAAAAGTTCTCATCACAAGAAAGGAAAATTTTGTAACTGTGTGGTTAGAGATATTAACTAAACTTACTGTGGTAATTGTTTTATAGTATATACATGTATCAAATCGTTATGTTGTACACCTAAAATTAATGCAATGTTATATGTCAATTATATCTCAATTAAAAAAAATCAGTAGTTGCTGAGGACTTGGGGTTGGGGGACAGGAAAGGATAAACCAGAGGAATAGGTGGAGCACAGGGGACTTTTGGGGAAGTGAAACTATTCTGTATGATACAGTAAGGGTGGGTGCGTGTCATTATACATCTGTCAAAAACCACAGAAGGCACAATACAAATAACGAACCATAATATATACTATGACTTCAGTTGATAATGATGTATCAATGATGGTTCATTAATTATAACAAATGTACTATGCTGGAGAGAGATATTGACCGTGGGAAGGCTTTCAGGGAGGGGTGAGGGCATGGAGGAATTCTCTGTACTTTCTGCTCAATTTTGCTATGAAAGTAAAACTACTTTAAAAATTAAAAATTAATTTTAAAAATGAACTAGATGAGATTAACGGCAGTTTATAAATTGCAGAAAAAACAATTATGAAACTGAAAGACATAGCAATGTCAAGTAAACTATCCAAAATGACACATAGAGAGGACAAAAAAAAAAAGCCTGAAAAAATATAAACAGAGCTTTAGTGAGCTGATGATCAACACTATCAATCAAGTTGACTTACTCTATGCCCACAAATTTGATATTTGAATTTCAGTTTCAATTTCCTGAAAGACACAATCTTCCAGAACTCAGAAGAAACAGATGATCTGAATAGGCCTCTGTTGATTAAAGAGGTTAAATCAATACGTAATAACCTTCCCAAACAGAAAGCACCAGGCCCTGCTGGGTTCACTGATGAATTCTATCAATCATTTAGGGGAGAAATATACCAATCCTCTACAGTCTCTTTCAGAGAATAGAAACAGAGAGCATATATCCTAATTCATTCTATAAGGCCAGCATTAGCCTAATAACAAAACAAAACAAAGACAGTTTAAGGAAAGAGAACTACAGACAATATCTCTCATGAACATAGATGCAAAAATCAACAAAATATTAACAAATTGAATCCAAAAAAGTGTAGTGAGATTTATACATCAAGAACAAGTGGGATTTATCCCAGGTATGCAATGCTGGTTCAACCTTCAACAATAAACTAATGTTACTTATTACGTCAACAGACTAAAAAAGAAAAATCCCATGATCATATCAGTGGATGCAAAAAGGATTTGAGAAATAAGTAAAGGAATGAATAAATAAATAACAAGATAGAGGAGCAGAAGAGAAATGCCCTGAAAGTGTGGTAGAAGATGCAGACATTAAGAATTTGAATCTCAGTCCACAAAGTTGACTATGCAAGATACATAGCATTCTTTAATTTTCTTTAATCAGGCTAAATCTGTTTCATAGTCCTCACCTCAACAGTGTGGCAAGAAGCTCAGTATGTCATTGCTCTCATCCACCTTCCCACCCCATCTCCAGAGGTAACCCTCTTTTCTATATCTGGCCACGTGCATCAGGTCCCATTGGCTCATTCCATGTGGCCTCCCACCTCATGTCCCCTACTTTAATGTATCTGTATATATCTTCCTTGGGCCCTAGAATTTTAGATGAGGCTGGGGACCCCTGTGTCTAGGAATCAGTTTTCCTAGGTGTCGCAGTGCAAGCCTCTGAAATCGGCACTTTTCTTGGATGCTTTCAGTGAATAAGGAGCAAGTCCTCACTTCTTGCAGTGTGCACAGAGGGAAATCTCCTTCATTCCCAAGGCTGTCCTAAAGTCATTTATATCTTAATCTCTTCAATGAGTTTAGGTTTTACAAAACAGAAGCTTTTTTAGCCCTATAAAAATGCCCAAAGCAAAGAATATGCAAAGGATCTGACTTCTTACTGGAAGAAGGGAAATGAAACAAAAGAAATACAAATCATAGTAATAAATATACAATTTATCCTATTCCAGAGACAAATAGGGAATTCAAACAGAAGTAAATGCTCATTGGAGAATTATCAAACGTTATAGAAGAGGCATCTTTAACCTGCCCTTGGGGAGGTCAGGGGAATTTCATGGAAGAACTAATGTCTAGGTGAAACTTGAGAGATGAGAAAGAGATAGCTAGTGAAAGGGGAGTGGGGTGGGAAGCTAGTGTGTGTAGTCTCTGAGGAAAGCAAAAAGGCATGTTTGAAACATTGGAATAAATCAGTGCATCTGCATATCACAAAATGAGGTAAAGAAACTATTGAGAGTTACACATAGGTTAGATTGATGCAGAAGCCTGTAAGCCATAGTAAGGAGTCTGTTTTTTACCCTGTGAGCAACAGGAAGTCATTCAAATGAAGGGGAAGACAAAATTAGACTTTCACTTTAAAAGATTATTGTAGTTTCAGAGTAGACAATTGGGGGTAAAGGGTAACCCTGGTGACTAGTGAACTATACTAGAAGTGATGAGACTGTTGCAATCATCCTCAGGAGAAATGATAGTAGTGTGACCTTGAGAAGTGGCAGAGGAAATGGAGGAAAGGGGGCATATTTCAAAGATATGAGGTTATACAATCTACTAGATGGGACAGTATTGTATTTCATGGAATCTACAATTCCACTGATTTAAAGTATATCATTTTATATAGCACTAGAACGAAAAACCTGCCAGTTAATAAAATATGACACACCATTGATTGTAAGTAGCACAATTTCAGAGATGTAAGATGTGGGGGGAATTGTACACTGTGGAATCAATGAAACAGTAGATTGGCTGTAGGAAGAGAGGAAGGAGGCAAAGTTGTGACTGGGGAACTGAAAGAAAAATGAATGAGTGGGCAAGTGAGAGAGAAATGTGAAGATTGTCAAATAATGCTAAATGGTTATATAGAAAATAAAGATTTGTTTCAACTGGATATTTTTTTAAAAATTTGTAGACACTGATTGTAGAGGCTGGGGACAAGTTAGGTCCTCAATTGGAAAGCCAAGATAGATGAGTCACAAGAAAATAAGGCACTGGCAGAAGAAAAAGTTTACTGGAGAGACCAATGTTGAAAGAAGGTGCAAGAAGAGAAGAAGAACATTAGAAATAAACTTTACCTAACTCACAGATCAGCCAAGTTGGGGCCTTGTGAACATAGCATTTTATTTCCTTCAGTAAAATTTCTGTTGCATTTACTTCTTCAGTTTCATAATTTGCTAGAGAAAATTATGTAGTCATAAGGGAATAGAAAACTTATTGATGAACTCCTGCTTACATATATATTAGGGGCTGAATTATGTTCCCCCTGCCAAAATTTGTATGTTGAAGCCTTAACCCCCAATGTGACTGTATTTGGAGATAAGGCCTTTATAGAGGTAATCAAGGTTGAATGAAGTCGTAGTGTGGGGCCCTAATCCAATAGGACTGATGCCCTTTTAAGAAGAGGAAGAGACACCAGGGATGCTTGTGCATGGACGAAAGGCCATGTGAGGACACAGCAAGAAGGCTGCCTTTTGCAAGCCAAGGAGAGAGGCCTCAGGAGAAGTCAACCCTGCCAACACTTTGATCTTGGACTTCCAGCCTCCAGAACTGAGACAATAAATCTCTGTTGTTGAAGCCACCAGCAGGAAAAAGTGTAGGAAGGAGAGAGTATGAGAGCGAGGGGAGGAAGGAGAAAAATTAATACTGCTAAATTCTCATTCATAGATCACGGTAATGGTCCAACTTTACCAGCTGTTTCCCCTTACGTTAGAATTTAATATTTAATTAAAACTTGAGTTTCAAATGTTCCAATATGAGTTTCACTTAAAGAGCTTTTATTAATATTTTAAAATCTGGTGTTTAGGCCAAGGAAAGTGTAACTAGAATTATTCTAATGAGATACTGAAAAATATGCAGCTTATTACCTAGAATACTTAGATATTGCTAGACATAACCTTTGGCACAAAACTGGCATTGCTTTCCAAAATATCAAAAGATAGCAATATATTTTTGATTTTATTGATATGAATTTTTCTTACCCTGATATTGCCCCCCACCAAAATTATACTGTCCTGGAGCTCATTGGACAATGACCTAGTCATGAATTTTAGAGTTTTTTTTACTGACTCAGCACTTCTAGTTGGTATAACCTGGTAACTAAACAGTTTCTGCCTTTCTTTTCCAAGCTTCAAGTCAACAAATCTTTACAAGTGTACAGAACAAAGTGAGAAAGTAGATTTGGAATCATTACGAATTTGATACTACATTTAGAGATATTCATTTTGTATATGACACACTTATAATAATTATGCTATAAGTGTATCAGTTTTAAATGCATACACTGTTGATCAGTTCGGTTGCACAGAATTCCCCATGAAAGGGTATTTTAGTATAGCATAAATATAAGGCATTTACACTTGGATAGCTCTCAAATTTAAAACATATGCCATCTTCACTCCAAATTTCCGTATTATATAGTTACATAATGGATTCTATTTTTGACTATTTGCTATAAACATTGTTGCTAATCCCTGTCTTGAGAATGGCAACCATTTTAGAAAGAAATCTGTGAATATAAAGTGGACAGTATCTGGGGGGGCAGAGGCAGTATCAAGATACCTACAGAAAAACCTAAAGCCCTTTTTCCTTCTAAACTGTGTGGTTGAACACTTTAACAAAAACATTAATTTTACAGGTTTTGCAGCTTGAACTGTCATCCCTGCCCTAGAATGTGAACGAAAATACACTGAAAGAGAATGCTACCAAACTTTCAGGATAGATCCTGTATTTCTTGTTTCTGGAGTTTGGGAATAATGCAAGGTATGCCAGGGTGATAGAAGGGTTGAAATAACAAATTCACTGGATCAGACCCTAATAGGCAAGGATGTTAAAAGGATATCAGAAGCTTAGAATCTCTAGCCTCTCTGGCGAATGTGGGGTATTGAATTTACGTAACGCCCACCACAAATGATTCCAAGGTGGAGGAGAGTTCAGATGAAAAGAGACCAGAGAAGGTAAATGGCTCTTGCTTCAGTCTTACCCTCTTTAGACCGTTTTTACGTTGGCATGGGCATTACTTACCTTCAGAAAACTGAAGAAGTATGCAAATGGTGGAATACCTGGAAGAACTGTAGGACAAATATATTCAGAAAACAATAAGGAAACCAGTTTGGTTCTTCACACAGTTGTAAGAATGAAGGTGGTGTCTTGGTCTGGCTTCCCTAGGAAAGCAGAACCTGAGCAAAGTGATTTCAGGGAGCAATAGTAAAAGTCAAGGTGAGTAAAACAGGAAAGAATGTGCCTTCAAGTTGGCCACAACTCTTGGGGGCTCATGCTGAATCCTGAGAATTCTTCTGAGGAGGCTTATGAAGTACGTCTCATAAGTGAAATGAAAGGGAAAAGCATTTATCCATCAGTGTCCCCGCCCCTGCCCCCCACTGGTTGAGAGTGGCCTCAGGGCATTGACTCACCTGCCTTTCTTGTTTATGTGTATAAGAGTGCCAGGTAGGTTGCTGTGGGCATCTAAGCTGTGGCAACAAAGAAACCACAAGGAGGTGTCGTGTTGTACGTGCATGAAGCTGTGTAATACTGGGCTCCCCGAGAGTGGTGGATGTAAGAGAAAAGCTAAGAGGATTTGGTATGTGCTCACAAGAATGCACCACTTTCACTTCTTAGATCCACTTGTTCCCTCTGTTAAACCCAAGCCTTTGGTGGTGGCCAGCCACAATACCTGAAAGGATGTGAGGTTATTAATAACAGCCCTCTTGCCTAGCTGGCCCCAAATCCATAACTGATATTCATCACCTCCCTCCTCCATCATCCCCTCTATGCCTCCTTCACTCTAGGTCGATTCAGCTGGTCTAGGACTCTTGCCTATTGCCTTGATCCAGAACTTCATCTCCTAGTGGCTTGTATCTGTAATGGTTAGTTTTATGTGTCAACTTGACTGGGCCATCAGGTGCCCAGATATTGGATCAAACATTATTTTGGGTGTTTATGTAAGGGTGTTTTTAGATGAGTTTAACATTTAAATTGGTAGATTGAGTAAAGCAGATTGCCCTCTCTAACGTGGGTGGGCCTCATCCAATCAGTTGAAGGCTGAAACATAAGCTTTTCCTGGGTCTTGAGCTTGCCTGCCTTCAGACTGAACCACATCATTGGCTCTCCTGGTCTCTGGCCTGCCGACTGCAGATCTTAGGATTTGTTCTCTGGAGAACCCTAACTAACAATATCCTGCATTACCTTGCCCTCATGCATCGTGGTTGCTGAATCGCCCATTCACGGTGACTTCCAGATACAGAAGCATGCCTTCTCGTCCCCTGCACTTCACATACCTCTGGTCCTTCTTTATACCATCACCTGGCTACATTCTGAGTGACTGCCTTTCTCAACATTCTCAAGAAGTTGTTTAGCTTTTGCCTAGAAATTTGCAGAGACAAGCATCTCACTACATTGTAAGGTAGCCTAACCTATCTCCCAAAAGTTCTATTAGAAATTGGTTCCTTACAGGATTCCAAAATCTGTTTTCCGGTAACTTTGACCTATTACTACTTGGATCTACCTGGGGCAACATAAGATAAGTCTAATCCTTCTTTATCATAACAACTCTAAACATCCTGAAAATAGAAACCATGCCTTTCCCTCAAACTAGAAATACCTCATGTTTCCTCCTATAATATCATGGTTCCTAGTTCTCTCATTTCCCCGTTTGCTTTCCTTTAACACAGGTCAATATGTCTGTGGCCCTTTTAAACAGTGTTGCCCTGAAGTGAGTACAGGCCTCAGCTATGGTCTGACCAATGCAAAATGAAGAACAACTCTTCTTGTATCTAAAGAACTCTGTACCACTTTAATCATCTCCTCATGGGACTCATCACCTATTTATATATTCCCTGTGACAATTCCACTTCCTGCATATAAGCATCCTCAGTCTCACTGTATGTCCTACACAGATATTCATTTTTCTAAGGGTATTTCAGTCCTTATGGTCACATCTAATAAACTCTGGCCACCCAGCTTGACCATCCCCTCCCACACTCCTTGCAGTAGTTTGAGGAGATAGAATATCAACTGAGGTGAATTTGAAAATTGGCAACATACTTCAGCTATCTCCACCTAGGTACACAAAATTCTATCTGCAAGTAAGAAAAACTGGCTTTGGTCCCACTGCCTGAATATTTTTATTCAGAGGCTCTGGAGCCTTTTGAAATATTTACTTCCGCCCAATATTGCTGAGCCAATGAAGGGACATTAAAATGACCCTATTTCTCCCAGCCCTGTTATCACAGAAGCCCTCTGGGTTGATCAATCCCCCTCTCAGAATGTGTGTGTTATCAACCCCTTTTGACCATGACTTGACTGAATGAATTGTTTAATTTTGCCGACAAGAATCAGTAAGTGTTCTGCCCATTGCATTGTAATGAAGTTTCAATTGGACTTTACCACAACCAATCAAATAATTTACAAATAATGTCAAAACTCCTCCCTGCTTTGAAAAATATACCCAGTTATGGGCAATGCTTTCTGTGTAGTACCCCCAAAAGTGAGAAGTACTAATTTGTTCAGATATTCAGGGGAAAAAAAGAGCATATGGCCACTTATTTAACTCTTATTTTAGGACAGTTTTAGATTTACAGAAAAATTGCAAAGATAGTACAGAGTATTCATATAAACTCCACACCTAGATTCCCCCATTAAAATACCCACATTAGTATGGTGCATTTGTCGTAATCAATAAACCAGTATTAATATATATATATTTTTTTAAGTTTTATTTATTTATTTATTTATGGCTGTGTTGGGTCTTCGTTTCTGTGCGAGGGCTTTCTCTAGTTGCGGCAAGTGGGGGCCACTCTTCATCGCGGTGCGCGGGCCTCTCACTATCACGGCCTCTCTTGTTGCAGAGCACAGGCTCCAGACGCGCAGGCTCAGTAATTGTGGCTCACGGGCCTAGTTGCTCCGCGGCATGTGGGATCTTCCCAGACCAGGGCTCGAACCCATGTCCCCTGCATTGGCAGGCAGATTCTCAACCACTGCGCCACCAGGGAAGCCTCAATATATTATTATTAATTAAAGTCCATGCTTTATTCAGATTTCATTAGTTTTTCCCTAATGCCCTTTCTCTGTTCCAGGATCTCATTCAGGTGATCACATTCCATTTAGTCATCATCTCTTCTTAGGCTAATGTTGGCTATGACAGTTCCTCAGAATTTTCATGTTTTTTATGACCTTGACAGTTTTGATAGTTTGTAGAGTATCTCTCAATTGGGATTTATCTGATTTTTTTTTCATAGTTAGACTGGAATTATGGGTTTGGGAAAGGAAGAATACAGGGATAAAGTACCATTCTCATCACATCCTGTCAAGGGTACATGCTACCCACACAACTTATTACTGTTGATGTCGACCTTGATCACCAGGCTGAGGGATCAAATTCATTTCTATTTTAAAAGAACCAAAATTAGGACTACCTCTGAGTTAAACAATATTTTAAAACCTTTGTGTGCAGTACTTAAGGAATGCGGAGTTATGCTTCCCCCTCACCTTGAGGGCGGAGTATCTGCATAAAGTATTTGTAATTCTTCTAAATGGGGTATTTGTCTATTCTCTCTCATTTATTTATTCATTCAATCATTCATTTATATGAGCATGGATCATGGATATGTATTTGATAATCAGAGTTATAATCCAATATGACTTAATTTATTTTGTTGCTCAAATTGTTTTAGTTTAGGCCGCTGGGAGCTATTTTAGTTGACTCTTATGTCCCTTTGACTTAACCCCATCACTGTGTATGTGTTTGTGTGTGTGTGTATGTGTGTGTGTGTTTGAGCATTTCCTTATGTTCTGGCACTGTAAGATACTCTAGGCTCATCTTGTATATTTCCAGCTTTGGTCCTATAATCAGCTATTTCTCCAGGGATCCCCGGTTACTTTTATTGGATAATGGTGTTAAAGACCTAGATTACAGTGTTAGGTGTGTTCACTGCTACTGGGGTGTCGTTGCTTCTAGACCCTCTCAATTGACAGAACAAGGAAATATGTATGTATACAAGAAAATCATGTATATATACATTTCTATTACTATTCATTTACCTAACCATCTGTATAGATGCAGATAGTATATTAAGTAATATAAGTTTTAATTGATAAAATATAACTTATTAGGTCAAACTATACAAAATTGCTATTTTGTGTATCAAAAAATGATGTTTTACATGGCTCATTCTGTTAGATACAGAAAAGAGCATAAAACAAAAATGTACAGTTTAACAAATATCCGTGTAACCCAGACTCAGTTAAAAAAAGAAAAAAAGGGAGCATTGCCAACACATACTTCCCCACCTTGGACTCTTTCTCCCTAGAAGCAAATCCTCTCCTAATGTTTGAAATGATTATTTTTCTACTTACTTTATACATAAAGGAAGCTTTGACATCTAAGTATGTAGTCCATAAATATACAGTATTTTCTATTTTTACTTTTATGAAAATGGAGTCATAATACATGTAACAGTATGCATCTGTGAGATTTATCATGTGTTACATGTAGCTTTGGTTTAATCATTTTCATTGTGTGTAATAATTTATGGTATGAATGTACAATAGTTGATTTACGCATTTTGCTGTTGATTGATATCTGGTAATATTGTTCTGAATAGAGAAGTAGCATCATTACATTTTGACTGATCTTCAGATTTCTTGTTATCGTGAAGCTTCAAATTTATTGCTATTTTAGAAGAACCAAAATGTCTTAAACAATGTCTTAAAAGACATAATCACGAGGAAACCTTCTGATGATAATTTGGCCTCTCAAGTAATTCTGCCTACAGGGAGAAAATTACATGATCCATTACAAGTTTCCCAGTTTCTGTGAGAATTGAACTTCTCATTGTGAATGAAATAAATTGGCATTATATTTTCATACCTCTGTCCCAGGGGTTTGGTTAATGAGTCCATCTCAAAGAGATGGATCTTCTTTAGGTATGTTGATAAAATCAGGTAATAAATTCCAGTTCATGAGTCCTCTTCAGAGGCAAGCCTTCCATAGACAGGCATACATTGCTCTCCTTCAGCTGTGAATGTGATCAAGCCAGAGCCTGATTTTCCACTTGAACTTGTACAATATCTAACTCGTATACTCCCAACTGTGGGAAAATTGAATAGCACAAATCAGCAAAAATCCTGGCAAAAATTTATTAATGTTTTATTTTAATAATACTCTATCTTTCAAGCAATTTCTATTTTCCATAATTTACTCATTCTCTTTTACCTGTCTGAATGATATACTATTGTCTGTGACAGAGGTTTTTTTTAAAAGAATGAAATTCAAAACATAGCATTTTAAGAAAGCAGCTTTAAAGATTTTAAAGAAAAAGAATAGATAACTGTATTTCTAAAAGCGCTGCATGTGTCCAAAATACCTTCGGGGGCTGCATTTAATTCAGAGAAAAGTAGGTCAGACCTTCTAAGATCAATTTCTAATCAAATAGCTACTCTGTATTCTTATAATATTTATTTTATAGCTCTTTCAGTAATGTCATTCTATCTTTCTCTCCCAAACAAAATTACATGAGTTTTATGTTAACCACTATAATATTTTTCATTTCTTGTATGGATTTGTACGGTTAGAATAAAAGCAAAAACAATCTACCTTTAAAATGAATTGTACAGAAGGCTTAAATTTTAATCCTCCCTAAATGCACGTTGATTATTTTTATAACTAATTCAGGGAAATGAAAGAGTGGAAATCTAATTCCCCTTTCTCATATTAGGCACTTCAAATGCATGGATCTTACAGATGTAAACAAAGCTTTATGAGCCCTATCAGATAAGTTCAATATACTCCAAGCATTTAGTCAGTTTCTGAGATAAGTTTATAGTCTTGTTAGAAAGCGACCAAGTTGAAATGAAGGCTGAGAAAGGGAAGACTTGGCTCAGGTGCAGCTGTCATTCCCCATATATCGCCATCTGCTGGGAACATTGGGCACTGCAATTGTGTACAGGACCACATGCATAAAGCTTAGTGTAGATTGAAGGGGGCAAAAAAATAAAGCTGCGAAGATTAAATTAATCTGAAAATACCAATATATTAAATGAATTACACAACTGAATACTTTGTTACATTATTAAATGTTATCTTTTAATAATTTTATTCAGTGGTCATTTAAAAACAGAAAAAGATCATTGTACTTTCCAGGAAAGCAGATGGCATTCCTGGTTGTGCCTATCTTGCAGTCACCAGGAGAGGGCGCCTAGCATAGTTTCCAGTAAACAATAAGTATTCAGTCTTTGTTGAATGATTGAATGGCAGCCCCTATATCCAAGAAGTCACTTGTTGACATATAGCCTATGGCACAAAATGATTTCTGTAAAGTGCAATTTGAACAGAAAGCTTTACCTAATTGAAAGCACTCTTAATTTCTACTATCGTGCTCTGTAGACTAATTTTGGAGCAAATCCATACAAAATGAATATTACCAGAAATGTAATGGGATTTTATAAATATCTTAACACTATGAAACACTTTGAAATGACTAAATGATTTTCATAAAATAAAAATGATGCAAATATGTGATTGACTGAAGTGTATAAATAGAGAATAAACTGACATATATGAGTTTAGAATTTTTAATATCTAATGTTAGTGCTTTGAGTAAGAACAAAGTCAATAAATTCTTCCCCAAGTGCCACAGTCTTTGTAACCCTGGCTCCTAACATAGGGCTTAGCACAGAGTAGACACTCAAGTTTTCCTAGTTATTTGAATTTAATTTAGGTACTATATGTAAATGTTCAATGCAAGCAATATGTAGGAAACTATCTATATGCCCTTTCCATCAATAGAATAGACAAGCTTATTGAGAACAGAAAATATGCATTCATTCGTTTTATATATCCAACAGTCTGTTTAGTGCTGGTAAACAGTAGACACTTAATAAATGCTTATAATTCACAGTTAATGAAGGGAGATTACAAAATACTTTAGGAAGTAAATACAGACTGATATTAAGATGGGGCTTGGTAGAAATAATGAGCTCACTTTGGGGTAGAGACTACTGTTATTTTTCTAGAAATTTACCATTTCTCATATCTAATGCTCTTAGAAGATCCAGATCAAATTCAGTGTGATACAATGGAGACTGAAGAAACTTAGTTTAATCAAGGTCACGCAACCAGGAAGATTTAAGACTCAGGTTCAAGTCATTCTGCAGTCCCCCCTCCTCCCCCTCCACCCCTATTGCATCCCTACCCTGTCATTGATATATCCCACCGAAATTCCAGTCACCTCCTACCCAGTGGTTTTGGCAGACACTAAACCCCACAAGTTCTAGTTCTCAGCCAAATGTCTCTTTGTCGTTATAGCGCCTCCCCTCAACAACTAGGTACATGCTAAAAATAGCTAGTAAAAAACATTAGGATAGATGTTGTATAGGCAAGTCCTACAGCAATAAGGCACAATGAACTTTTCTCTTATTCTAGAAATGAATAACTCCATCTCCTTTTATGCAAAATATTTATGGGCTGCTAGAGAAAGAGGTCACACATTCCAAGGGGGTCATTTATTTGCCTTTGCCCCTCCACATCTTTAGAAACACACCCCAATGCAATGTTACAACATAATGTTTAAAACTGCCCGAGAGTATTCACTGATTTACAGGTCAATGCAAACAACCACCACGGTTATGCAATGAATTGTGTTCCTCCCCCAAATTCGTATGTTCAAGCCCTCACCCCTAGTACCTCAGAATGTGACTGTATTTGGAGATAGAGCCTTTAAAGGGGTGACAAGGGTTAAATGAGTCACAAGGGTTGGGCCCTAATCCAATATGACTTGGGTCCTTATATTATAAGAAGCAGAAGAAACACAAGGAATCTACTCACTAAGGAGACAGGTCATGTGAGGACACAGAGAGAAACCAAACCTGCAGACACCTAGATCTTGGGCTTCAAGCCCTTAGAACAGTGAGAAGATACGTTTCTATGGTTTAAGCCTCCCAGTCTGTGGTATTTTGTGATGGCAGCCCAAGCAACTAATACAACCAGGGAGATTCTAGTTTCAGCAGAATCTGTGGCCTTCTGTTACACAGATGATGTGAAGTGTGTGTGTGTGTGTGTGTGTGTAAGGGTGAGTGATGCCATTGGTTGTTTCATTTCTATTAATCTCTGGAGAGATACTGCTATGATTAGTATCCATTTTCATGATTTACATGTCTTTTATTTATTAACTATCTGAGAATAACTCACATTAATTTTATTACAGCTTACTATAAATGAAACCCTTTAAAAACTCAGGAATGTTTTTACAAAACTATCATCAGCTGTGAGGTATGTGCTAGTCTTGTAAAATGTGCTTGCTAGTGATTTGTCAGTCTGTTTCCTGGCAACGGAATGGCTTCTGGAGCGTCAAAAGATGAGGTGGAAGAAAAATAAGCTCTTGTTAAAATGCAGTGAAAGCTGAACCTATATTATGGGAAATTTGCATTAATAATTTCTTAGTTACTTAGAAAATCCAGATCAAATTCTGTCAAACTACATCATGCTATCAAATTTAACCTCTCCCTTTCCAGCATAGTTTCTGAACTTCTATGATCAAAGTTGTTGACCTTTGTTAGTAATGTTCCCTATCTCTTCTTTTATGTCAGTATACTTGTATACCAGGGCTCCAGGCAAAGGTAAGGGCTCCCCTCTCCCAACCCCAAGTCTCCTCCCCAAGCAGCTTATGCAGAATATAATTCTGTGCACCCTGAAGGCACTCAATAAATATTAGAGGAATTAATATTATGCAAGTGTTTTGAAATTGAGCTTCAGTTAACAAGTCTTATGAATGTAGATAAAGTAAACTGAGAAAATTAAGCAATTTTGAAATAACATGATAAAGTGTGGCAGGGAACAGCAGGTGCGGAAAAATCAAGTCTTCTAGGAAAAGTAGTCTTGGAGCTTTAATTACCGGAACTGAAGCAAGGAGTTGTCCTCTTAACTCCAGCGTATATACAAAGCTTAAAACTATGAAAATTTACACTAGATTGATGGTTTTCTTTTAGTATCCTGATGGAAATTTGTTCATTCCTGTATTGCTGTTGGTGTGAAGTGCTAAATTATAACTGTCATCACTGGTTGGGATGATTAACTTAGTTCATGAGCAGTGTCATAGCATTAACCAAGGGAGGTGGAGGTTGTTTTTAGCTTGAACCCCAAGGAAAAAGGAGCTAAATAGAAGAGATTTAAAAAATCCAAGCTAGAATAAACAGTGAACTCTCAGAGTGTTGCTGACAAGAGATAGAAACAGGATTGACTACTCAGATTAGATAAAGTTCTGCAGACTCAGAAATTGAGCCGTTTTTCAGGACAAAAAGTAGAGCATGCGGCAAGCATCTTACTGAGCGTTACTGGAGGAAAACCAGCCAATGAGAACTTGGGCCCCCCTTTTCACCATATCCGCCAGTGGTGGTTATACCCGGAATAAACCACACCAAAAACTAGAGAGCCTTATTGAGAGTGTGTTAAGCTAAAATAGCTCCGGCAAAATGTTGTACAAATTCTAATCTGAGGCGCATCTCCTATTATGACATTAGTTTCTTTCTGTGTCTCTTTAAGCTGAGTGCCCTCAGTTGAAGGGTTGCCTGCACTGGCTTCTCTGACGAGTCTTAGAACACTCTTTCTCTCACACACCCCTTAACAGCTGGCTTTTCATAATTTCCCATGGAGAGTTCTATGCTACTGTTGCCTTTATACTCACCACCCTACTAAGAAATAGTTGCAAGTTGAGAACTGTCCTTGGTCAAGTTCAGCTGTCCATTAGCATTTCATCATAGCTGGGCTTTTCTTCTTCATCTTTTTTTTTCCCCCCCTCTGGAATGGACAGGAGTTGTCACACTTCTGAAGCAAACCTCAATGATGTGTTTGGTCCTTTTGAAGGAGTCCTTGCTCAGAGATCTCTCTGATATACATGTCTGAACTCAGCGTCGATTCCCCTTTTGATCTGCTAACACGGGTAAGAGCAAGTCTTTCTCTGAGCTGCGCTTTACAATACCAAAGATCTACGGTGAGCTCATTCTACCTGGCTGGTGTCAAAGCAGCTATTCATCCAACCAATATTTGAGCGCTTACTATCAGCTGAACACCACACCAAGACGTGCATGAAGATTACACAAGGCTATGCTTCACATACAATGAATTCAGAACTTAAAGTTTAAAATTCAGAATTTAGAGACACATAAACAAGTGGAAGAAGTGGTTCCTTCTGCCCGAGGGAGCCAGGTAATGCTTTATGGAGTGTTTGGCTCTTGTTCTAGGTCTTAAAGGATGAAAGAGAATTTTTTTAAAAGCCAAATTTAGCATTTAAACTAATGAGGGGCCCCTCCCTAAGAGCCTGAGGTGAGGTGCAGTGTAAACACATCAGGGTCACATGATGGGGCAGGCTATCTCTAGGAAGGGGAACAGGTGATTTCCCCCAATGGAATGCTGGACAGACAAAAATTTATATTTACTCTAGAACTGAGGAAGACCTAGGAAACATTGATTTTTTTTGTTTCTTTGTTATTTTCTTTAACATGAAATCCAGCCCATGGAAAATCTAACATAAAAAACAAACAAACAAACAAACAAAAAAATCTATCCTTGTTTGAGTAATTCCATTTTCAAATTGGCAACATGCCCCATCAGAAATGTTTCTAAAAATTCTTAAACCAAAAAATAAACAGTATTTTAAATACATTTTTTGCAATTTCAGGGAAAAAAAGGTAAGCATTGAAATATATTAAGCAAAAGATGTAGATTTTTTTCCTTAGCAAAACCAAAAAACTACTCTAACAGAGTATCTTCCAATTTTTTATTAAAATTTTATTATTATAAAATGTAATTAGGTTACACAGGACTTAGCTTTCTATCAAGTTCTATATACTCTAGAGGTATTTTCATTTATATATGTCTCTTTGCCTACATGTAAGTAAGTGAAATTTAGGTAATCACATTAATAGATAAAATAAAATTTTAGAAAGCTCAAAACGCAGTAATTAGGTTTAAAATTACTTTAAGGAAATACATCTGAATTTTAATCATTTTTAAAAAATAATTATTCTCTGTATTTAACCATTATGTAATGTAAAGAATACTGTTATAATTTATTAAAATAGCATGTAATCTAGTTTCTTATTAGGGACTATTAATATGTATAAGAGAATTGTTTACAACTAGTATCACATTAGCCTTCTCTGATCTACAAAAAACACCATTGCCTTAGAAGGCATTAAATTACTTCTACATACATGAATATTTTATCTCTAATTAATCAAGCCATTTATTTTTAAATACTTTTAGTCCTTTCCTCAAATATATAACCATTGCAATATAGTAAAGATCATAATTTAGACTGTATGGGGTTATACCATTAATTAAAATTCTATCTATGGCACAAAATAATTATAACTTTAAAATCATCTAAGTAAGTTTCTGTGCCCTAAAGGCTAAATATAACTGAATATATGCAAAATAATTATGGGAGAAAATCTAATATTATGATGATGTACCTCACTCTAAGCAACAGATACTTTCTTGGAAAGTTCTGTGTAAATTGGGCTATATTTGAAAGGATATATAAGGAAAACTTACAATTGGTTCCTCTTTAAAATGATTTTTTTTTTGAGTTTGCAATGTCTTGTAAAATGAATGTCTTTTTTTTTTAAGATTTATTTATTTTTGGCTGCATCAGCGTCTTGTGGCGCACAGGATCTTTTGTTGTGGCACGGGCTTCTCTCTGGTTGTGGAGTGCAGGTTTTCTCTTCTCTAGTTGTGCCGCGAGGGCTACAGAGCACGTGGGCTTTGTAGTTTGCAGCAGGAGGGCTCTAGTTGAGGTGCACGAGCTCAGTAGTTGTGGCACGCGGGCTTAGTTGCCCCGTGGCATGTGGGATCTTAGTTCCCTGACCAGGGGTCAAACCCATGTCCCCTGCATTGGAAGGCGGATTCTTTACCACTGGACCACCAGGGAAGTCCCCAAAATGAATGAGTCTTAATTTCTCCTTTTAAATTTCTGAATTTTCTTAAATAAGACATGTGTGAAGTAATGTCATTTCAAAATCATTGAGCACAGGACTGATGCTGGACCCACCAACCTCGGAAAGAACACAGGTTAAGTCTGCCTGTGAGATGGAGCTGGTGTTTGTAAATACAGGCAGACGTAGAAACAAGTAGAATGTGATATTTACAGATTCTAAAAAATTACCAAGCCACAATTTCTCTGGGTTTTTCAAGTCATTTGCCTAGCTACCCCTAACATGTTATAGCTTAGAAAATTACTGTTAGCTTACAGATTTTCTCTAAAAATCAATTTTAAAGATGAGGCATAAGATGCCAGGTAATACCCACATATTTTTTTTTTACCATATTTAGCTTTCAACAAAATATGTCCTCATCCCCTGTGTCATAGAGATAGCATTATCTTAGATGCAATGGAAAAACATGAAAATTATTGTGTTGAAAATTTTTAAACTTTTCATTCAGATTAATGAGTTTGATACAGCTGATCCTCAGATGTAGATGTAAGTTTGTTTTGTTACAACTAATTTGTACTGCATATAACCATGCTTAATATTTTTCCCATTTAAACATAAACTGCTTTTTAGAAATCCTTTTTTTGTTCTTATTAGTTATCTATTTTATACATATTAGTGTATATAAGTCAATCCCAATCTCCCAGTTCATCCCACCACCCACCCCCCGCCTTCCCCCCTTGGTGTCCATACATTTGTTCTCTACGTCTGTATCTCTATTTCTGCCTTGCAAACCTTGCAAATGGTTCATCTGTACCATTTTTCTAGATTCCACATATATGCATTAATATACGATATTTGTTTTTCTCTTTCTGACTTACTTCACTCTGTATGACAGTCCCTAGGTCCATCCACGTCTCTACAAATGACCCAGTTTCGTTTCTTTTTATGGTTCAGTAATATTCCATTGTATATATGTACCACATCTTCTTTATCCATTCGTCTGTTGATGGACATTTAGGTTGCTTCCATGACCTAGCTATTGTAAATAGTGCTTCAATGAACATTGGGGTGCACGTGTCTTTTTGAGTTATGGTTTTCTCTGGATATATGCCCAGTAGTGGGATTGCTGGGTCATATGGTAGTTCTATTTTTAGTTTTTTAAGGAACCTCCATACTGTTCTCCATAGTGGCTGTATCAATTTAGATTCCCACCAACAGTGAAAGAGGGTTCCCTTTTCTCCACACCCTCTCCAGAATTTATTGTTTGTAGATTTAGAAATTCTTAGTTTGGACTGAACATGTATGCTTGGTATTTGTGAGATTTTAAAATAATGATATAAATTATAATGGGTTTCTAATTTTTTAAATTCAGTTCAAATACCTAATTGTGAAATAGAAGATTCAGTATTAACACCCTCTTACTTCAAAGAGCCTGTTACGTCTGTGAGCACTTTTTCCAGCTTTATTGAGATATAATTGACATATAACCTTGTATAAGTTTAAGATGTCCAATGTGTTGATTTGATGCACTTATATATTGCAGTCTGATTACCAGTGTGGCTCTAGCTAATGCCTCCATCGCTTCTAGGTGAGCATGTTTTTTTGTTTGTTTGTTTTAACATCTTTATTGGAGTATAATTGCTTTACAATGGTGTGTTAGTTTCTGCTTTATAACAAAGTGAATCAGTTATACATATACATATGTTCCCATATCTCTTCCCTCTAGGTGAGCATGTTTTTAATGTGTACTGAGGAACACTAGTGCTACAGAATGTAAATAGCTGTTGCAGAAAATGAAGCTCTTATGACCAGTCAAGTCAGGAGACACAGGTTTAGACAAAGATAAAGGCATTTCCTTACTCTAGAATCTTTAATATGTTAATTAATATATAATGGGAAGCTCTAAAACAGTGTTAAAGAGAATCTCCCAACTTTGTGAAGAATTTCTTCTCTTTTTTTTTTGTTTGGCAAAGGATTTGTTTGTCTTCCCTGTGTTTCTCAGAACAATGGGGACAGTCAGTAAAAATACACTGTAACGCCAGGAAGGACATGGCAGGAATCCTGAGAACACCATCACTGTCAACAGGCACATGTACAATGATTTCACAGTGCTTGACTTTGATGCAAGGACTATCCAACTATTAACAGTTTGGAAGCCTTAATCCTGATCTATTTTTGGAATTTTTTACAATATTTGTACCTTTAGATATAATAGTGCCTGGTACATGGTATGTGATAAAGAGATATTTGCTTAGCAAATAACTATAGTCTGTCTCTACTCAATCACTTTCTATTCATGTGACACTTTGTCTAATCTCTTTAAACCTTAGATTATTCATATGTAAATGGAAATAATAATAGTACTTTACTGGTCTACTGGGGCCACCATAACAAAATAACATAGACTGGGTGGCTTAAACAACAAAATTTTTTCCCACAATTTTTGAGGCTAGAAATCCAAGGTCAAGGTGTCAGCAGGGTCGGTTTAATTCTGAGGGCTCTCTTCTTGGCTTGTAGATGGCCATCTTCTCCCTTTGTCTTCACATGTTTGCCTGTCTGTGTGTTGATCATGCATAGAAACACCACTCTTGCTGGATTAGAGCCCACCAAGTGACTTCATTTTACCTTGATTACCTCTTTAAAGGCCTATCTCCAAATACAGTCACATTCTGATGTATTGCGGGTTTGGACATCAACGTATGATTTAGAGAAACACACGATTCAGCACATAACAAGTACCTACCTCATTGGGTTGCCGTATACATTAAATAACATTTATATAAAATCCAGCACAAGGTCTGGGATGTAGCAAGAACATATTAAAAGTTAGTTATTTATATTGATTTCTATTGGCCCAGACTGTTTCCACTTGAAAATATAATGGTCTAAGATTTTCAAACGAAACTCAAGTATTCTTGAAAATAAAATAACAAAACTGTAGGAAAAAATATTATAATGTAATTTTGACCATAAAGAAATAGATTTTGAGGGAAAAAAATGTCATAAGATTACCAGATGTGGCAATCATGAACTCATGCTGAAACTAACATGACATTGTAAATCAACTATACTTCAATTAAAAAAAGAGTAAAAAAAAAAATATATCTGCTAACCAGACTAATTATTAAAATATGTTGTTAGAACTATCATACCCATACTCAGATGAATAACAATAGAATCTATGCTTTTAATTTGAATATAAACAATTACATATTGTATTAATTAAGCGTGTTAAGTGGACTCAATGTCCCCTGCCACATTTGCGTTGTGGTATCAGGACTACTACTCAGAGTCTCTTAACAAGTCTGTACTTTGTAGTCGTTCATGTCAGAAGTCTGTTCTCCCCTACCTAAATGCCTTCTGTTTTCTGACCACAATGCCTTGTTCCTGTTGGGTATTCTCTTATGCTACAGTATTCCCAAGCAGTCATGTCAGTCTTCTATCCTTTTCGCTATCCACAGCGGAATAATTCTCACTTTCAGGATGGCATGATCAAGTAAGACCAATGATGGGCTGGGAAAAGTTTAAAAAGCCAGCTCTTGGCGGGGGGGGGTCCTGATTTGTAGAGCTGCTGATTTCGGTGGTGTAATCTGGCTCATTTCCAGCTACCAACGTGATGTCAACTGGCTTACTAAACTCGTGGTAATTTAACAATCTCCTCTGGCCAGGCTGCGCAAGCCAGCTCTGCTATTCCACCAAGAGAGGGCAAAATTAGACTTTCCCCCATTTTTCCAGCAGAAACGATTTAGGAGCTGAAGAATTCCAAACAAGCTTAGAACTAGAAGCGTCTTTGATGGTTGCCACGCCATCTCTTCTATTTTACAGGTGAAGAAATTTCCATCCAGAGAGGTTAATCGTTACAGTTCCTTGCCCTGAATCTTTATGACTGTTGTCTTTACGCCAACGTGGCTTAGCAGACCAGAGTGTGCTCAAATGTTCTTTTTCCACAGTACTGGATTAAAGATCAGCCTTTGACCTGCAGCTACTGTCATTATTTGTCGAGCTTTTGCTGTGTATCACTTAAAATAATGAAATTATGCAATCTTTAAGTTCGCTGGGACTGCAGAGGTTCTCTCTTGTGCAGGGCAGTCCTTTCTACACCCTGTCAGGCATGTGGTCATCCATCTCTTATTTAAAGTACTCTACCTTTTTTGTTATTGGTCAGCTCTAACTGTGAGAAAATTCTTTTAAAATAAAAGACAGATAGTAATAACCCAACTTTAAAAATGAGACAGCAGAGGATCCAGGAAGCCTAGGTCCAGAAGAAAGTGAGTAATATAACTGGAATTAGAACCCTGAATATAAACCTAAGCTAGTAATCTTTCTCCTATACCATGTAATACCTCCTTGTTCCTGAATGTGATTGAAGAGAGTAAGGTGGGGATTGTGCTATATAGATTGATTCTACAACATTGATAACTTTTCAAAAGTACAAGACAGTTTTCTATCCACACACACGTATTTGTTTGGTTAACTATAATATGCTGAAAACCTAGGCCACACAGCTTGCAAACAAAGATAAAAGAGGCTCTTCCGTTGAAAAAAAACTTACAATCTAGTTGGAGAAATGACATATATGAAAAGGTATCTGATGGTAAAAAGCTATAAATAATAAATGCCTATGAATAGTACAGATACAAAGTGTTACTAGGGGTCAAAGGAAAAAAACAATCTTAACCTTGGCAGGTACAAAATGCCCAGAAGATTTGGAATTAGACTTTACAACGTGATCTCAACCTAATTTCCAGAATTATTGTTTCTTACTTTCCTACACAAATAGCTCAAAGCAAACATATTATCATGTTGAAATGTCTGGCATTTTCCTTCCTCTGGGCATGTACTTATTCTGTATACTCTTCTCCACTCTCCCTACCCTAGAAATTTTCAAAGCTCAGATCTAATTGTATCTCTCAATATTTACCATCACTATTTCACCAGAGGAAGTCATCCCCAAATATTTGAAATGCTATGGTACTTCTTCGTAACCTTTCTAGGATAATTTTCCTTTAAACAAAACATTGTATTTGTATATGCAATAGATACTTTTCTTTAAAATAAAACCTAGGGAGTATCTACATATTTATTATAACGTGGTTACCATTGTTGAAAACATTTTTAAAAATTCCTCTTTGGAATTGCCATCAGAGCTCATTTTAAAACCGAAAGAGATTATTTTTATTTTACTGCCAATTGTCATTTAGTTGTTGTTTATTTCTTAATCAGTCATTATTTACAGTCATCTCATTACTTTAGGACTACAGAAGACCACTGTCTTCCTGGATTTAACTTTATCATTTCAACTATTATGAGAGACACAGAGAAGTAATGAGTCACATAAGATGCACTTTTTCTAAAGTAAAATTTGAATAGTATATGATGTAAGATTGCTGTGCAGAAGCAAATTACTTAGGTAATGAGGAAACTTATGTAACTGCCCAGCATCCATGTCTCAATGCAGGTTTTTGTGTTCTCCACCCACCACCCTATATATAAAAACTCCTGTGAAGTGATTCTTTTAAAATGATTTTGAAAATAAAGCCAATTCTTTGTGCCAGTTTAAACAGAGTCGAGATCTTTAGATTAAAAAACAAAGTGAAATGTTGAAATTGATAGTGAATCAAATCGATGATGTAGATAGGGTACCATATACTTTGCATGGAAATGAGAGATTTGTGAAACTGTTACAGTGAATGCTGCAGCCAGAACAGTAAGCACATAACAAGCGAGAGCTAAAACTGGAAAGAAAATTGAGACTGCGAGTTTTCTTACTTTGACAGAAGTATTATTCAACAGAAAATCCTGGTATTTGTTATTTAAATTACTTTAGATTCATATTTATATATTCATTACAGGTTTGAAAGTCATTTCCTGTATTTTATGAAGGAAATTATATATCTAGTTCAGTAGTTCTCAACCCCTTTGAGATTAAGAAAACTTTGGCGAATTGATGAAACAGTACTCATCTCAGAAAAATGTTTTTATATACAAACACAATTTTTCACACAAGTTCAAGATTTTACAGATCCCTGAGGATCACCCATGGGCCCCAAGATAAGAAAAACAGTTATCACTAAAATTAAAGTTTATATAGACACAGAGTAAATACCTCGAGAATATCAAGGGGTTTGCTCTAGTTTATATTTCCCATCATGCTTAGCACATTGCTTTGTAGTAGTCTGTGTCCAGGAATATTGCAAAAACTGTAACAGCTTTTGAGTCTAATCAAGAGTTATCTATAGGTAATTTCCAGTAAATTTCATTCCTTATATTTAGCTCATATACCAAGTATGATCCTATTAAAATTTATCATTGCTCATATAGTTACAGGTATACAAATAATGGGTTACCCATCGTTTTTTTCTCTTTCAAATGATGAGAACCTCCAATATGAATTCACAACTATAAGATTACGTGAGACAGAGCCCAAACGACATGGTGAGCAGCATGCTATCCTATATTAAGTGGTCGTCACCATCTTTTATCTACTTGACATACAGTAACAACACATCAAAGTTATTAAGATTAATGGCCTAATGATTAATGCTGGAGTGCACATATGTAATCAGTCTGAATTAAGATTTCTGTGAAGCATATGGAAAATATCTGAAACACAAATTCACTAGTGTGGTATTTGTACCATTGAGTATCTTGCACCTAGTTAAAGTACAAATGAGATCATGTATGTGAAGGTGGTTTACACTGTGATATGAAATGTAAAATAGGGATTTGTAGCATCATTGCTTTCTCACTAATTTAGGGATTTGTACAGAAATGTATAAACAGCAAAATAAAATTCAAAAAAGTTTTAGTAAATTCTTTAAATAAGAAATGGGGAAGATTCATTCATTCATCCATTCATTCATTCAACAAAATTACTCTAATACACATAAAGGAGGGTTCTCTGGTTTCAAGCCCATGATTATAGACGGTGATCTATAGGTTCTTATCGGTAAATTGCTTTCCCATTGCAGTTTTGGGGTCAAGATGTCATCAGAGAACAAGCATGTAACACTTGCTCCGCTGGTAAATGTTTTTAGAAATTCCTTTCATGGCTTATTCATAGAAATTCTTTAGATAGAAAACAAGTGAGTTTTAAAATCTACAGTAATTTGTTTTCACTTGCTAATTGAAGTATTCGCAATTATGCCCCTTGATTGTCTGAAATAGCTAAAGCCAGGTCAAAAAGTTCTAATTTGGATTGAAATAAATTAGTGGAAACCACTTTGAAAACATGGAGACCATGAAACAGACTTACAGTTCTTTCAAAATAGCCTGGAAAAGAATAATTGGAATTCACTAGAGAAGATTTTATCACTAGCAAACCCACAGTACCAATGCATTTGCACTGTAAATGTTTCACCAGGTTGAGAATGGAGTAAGTTTCCTTCCTTTTAAAAAACTAAATAAATAAATAAAGTAACTACGAAATAGCCTTTCCTATAACTGCTTGTCCTAAGTCCCATAATCAGTAATTAGATCCTGGCAGCATTCTTTATCATTTTCAATCTATATAGGATAGACAATTTAACTTGGCATAAGGATGAATACAAATTTTTTAAGCAAAGAAATTAGAAGTGGTTAAAACTATGTTTATATTGGTATGTAAGTCCACTCTAAATGACCTGTGCTTAGATAAGTCTCTCAACCCTTTCTTTCATTTGAAACAGGAAATCATTTGAGGTTTATCCCTGTAGGTTTGAGGTTAACTTTCGCCTTGAAGAACTCATCTAAACACATATGTTTTTGAAGACAGTTATTTAGTTACTGCTGCTGGTGGAATACAAAAGAAAAAGAACTCTGAGTTACAGACTTTCTATATAAGAACAAGACAGGATTCACCTCCAAGAATATTACACACATATTCTTGATTAATATTCTACACTATTCTTATTTCAGCAATTGGAAGGAAATCAACAGCAGGCAGATTTTCCAGTGTTGTAAATAGCTGTGTCCTCTGACAAACCCACGGACTAGCTGGCCACTGTACAGTAACTGGTAGTAATTCCAGCTTCTCATCCTGAAGCAGTGTCATGATTAGGGCCTGAGGTCAGTGCAACCAGTACATAAACCTTTCATCTGAGATCCGGTTCAGTAGCTTCAAGTGCCTATTGAGCCTTCATTCCCTTGAATACCCCACTAACAGCTCGAGGTCATTATTTGAACCCAAAATTAAACCCAGCTGCTCACCCACCCTTTATCCCACTCTCCTCTTTATCAATTACTCTGTTTCATCATCAACTTCAACTTCTTTCCAATATTTGGCTTGAAATATTAATTTTCTCTTTCATCTCCCTCATTAACCATCTTTAACTAGCAGTAAAACCCTGTCAACTCTTCTTTTGAAATATTTTAAAATTTTGATTCCCCTCCTATTGTTTATTACAATGACATTCATAACCTCACTGATAATCCTAACAGCCAGCTAACTAGTCGCCCTGACTCTGGTGTCTCCCTTTTACAATCCAACAAAAAAAATGACTTCATCTTTCTTGTTATTCAAATGGTGGAATTGCAGCCCATCGTAGCCATTAATTTTGCTCCACACAGATCATGAGCACATCTAAGTTTTAAACACAAATTTGTTTTCTTCAAGCACAGACTTAGGAGGCAGTAAGTGTAAGTGGAAATGTTCTCTCCTTCCAGAACGATTGTATCACCTTGTTTTTTAAAAACTTAGGAGTAATCCTAAACTCTTTTTTCTCCATCCCCTCACCTTAAATCAATCCCCAGTCCTCTTCCTAAATATCCTCCAAATTAACCTCTCCTTCCTAAACCCTCTCAACTACTTTAGATCAAACTGCCCTCTTTCCTTCTTGAACAGTTAAAGTAGATTTCAGTCTCCCCTCCCAATTTTTGCCTCATTTGCAGCCTCTCCTAATCCATCCTTCACATTACTATCAGAATTATTGTTCTAAAATATAAATCTGATTATGTTTTCTTACAGAAGTTCCTTCAATAACTCACCATCACCTATATCAATTTCTCAAAGCATAGCCAAAGGTCACCTGCATCTGAAGAATTAGGGGTTTTTGCTTAAAACATAGATTCTCAGATCCTGCTTCAGATTACTGGACAAGAATTTTTAAAAGACTCTGAAATAATAATATTACATCCCATTTGCCTTCAGGTTAACGTCTAACTCACATGCCACAATGATATTGTTCCTGTCTACCTTCTAATTTTATATCCTCCTGCACTTTCAACCTATACTTGTATCATAGCCCTTAAGAATTGCTTGTGTCCCCTTAAAAGTTTGTGATCTTTCATACATCTGAATTTTCAAGCATAACGTTTCTTCTGTCTGGGCTACCCTTTGCCACCATATCTGTATAATAAATATCAGTCATCCCTCAAGACTCAGTGGAAGCAACATCTTTACCTGGGAAGATTTTACTGTCCTCAATTCCCTGTTTCAATTTGGTAAGTCACTTCTTGCTTATCTGATAGCCCCTACAACACCACTTGGCCATTAATTGCTTACATACTTGTTTCGTTTAGAGGACCGTGAGCTTCTTAAGAACTACTAATATATCGTACCTAAGTTTATATTTTTAATACCTAACACAGTGCTCAAGAAACATTTGTTAAAGGGATTAATTGAGTAAATAAATAAGTGAAGGGCTTCCCTGGTGGTGCAGTGGTTGAGAGTCTGCCTGCCGATGCAGGGGACACGGGTTCGTGCCCCGGTCCGGGAAGATCCCACATGCCGCGGAGCGGCTGGGCCCGTGAGCCATGGCTGCTGAGCCTGCGCATCCGGAGCCTGTGCTCCGCAACGGGAGAGGCCACAACAGTGAGAGGCCCGCATACTGCAAAAATAAAAAATAAATAAAAAATAAGTAAAATAAAAAAGTGAAGGAGGAAGGGAAGATGATAGTATGTTGGGGACCTTACCTATTTCAGGTAAGACCTGAAATAGTGTCTTACCAAAATATCCACTGCAAATTTTATTGTATGGTATTTAAATTGAACAGTAAATATCCATGTAATTCAGAACTATCAAGCTCACAATTCTTTTTTATTCTCTCCCCAATTTCTTTTTTCCCATCTGCCAGTCTGGTGTAATTACAATTTCTACCTTGGGGTAGTGAAAATTAATTGGCTTGCAAATAATGATAAATTAGTCAATGTTCATAAAATGCTCTCTGGATGAAAAGCACTCCATCACCTCTAAGCATTTTTTATTTATTATAAAATAAACTGATGCATTATCAATACTTAGGCCACACTTGTGATTTATGCCCTAAATACAATGAAGATTTTTCTCTGTCTAGTTCTAAAATCCAGTCTACCTTTCATTCTGGTATGTAGAGCCTTACATCCCTGTCACTGTGGGAAGACATATGATGAAATTAGATACCATTTTGCAAAGTCTGAAACAATATTGTGGATAGGAGAATTTATAACACTCAGTATATTCTGGCTCTAATTCTGACTGTGACGCTCAGGTTTAAATTTCACCCACAACCTTGGAAGGCCTAGGGCTGGTTGGGTTGTTTACAGCTAGTTTGGGAAGTATGTTACCTCACACTCAGGATATCCCAGGAGACATAGAAACCCGCAGGTCCTGGCAAACAAAAAACCATGCAAAAGTGGCAATTAGGGTTTATAGAAGATCCTTTCTCTGAAGAGGACCAGAAGCACGTTTCAAACAAGCCCACATTCAAGGGATTCATGACTATATATATATATATATATATATGGAAAAGCCACTGCTACTTTTAGGAGCAAAAGGTTAAATACCTGGAAAGCATGCCACAGCACCCATTGCAACCTGGCTCTGGAACTTCTTGTCTTTGTGTTCAATGTTCAAGCCTGCTCCTTCCGCTTGGTTTCCTTGTTTTGATCTTATGTACTTTCTTGACACTGGTTTGGTTCCTTCCTCTGGTTCTTCCTTCTCTTTGCTATTCTAGATCACAAGATATACTTGCCCAAGGGTGAGCTAGAATAATAGGACTAGGATTAAGACAAAAAAAGAATTGAGGCAGAGTTGTCAATCCTACCACAAAGTAATTCCTCCACATTCTACTTCTAAGAATGATTATGCATAATGAAGTCGAGGGCATGTGATTTTCCTGTCTCTGTATACCTGCCCTTCTGTTTTTCTTCACTCTCTCTCTACAACAACAGCATCTCAACTTCTAGATCTTTGCTGGAGTTCTTACTTTCCTGATGATATCCTTCTCCTATGTATATATCTAAATGCAATGTCAAGCTTGAGTTATATCTCTGCCTCAATTATTTCTCCAGCATTCCTACCTTCTTCAGACTCTTTTAGCATACATCATCTGCATCACTTATTGAGTATTTAGTAATAACCTTTGCCTTTGCCATTTTAATACTAATTGCTGTTCATGTTACTAGCCATGAATTTCTTGTACTTTTTCAATATCAATGCCTAGCATAATATCTTGCCATTGCAGGTTTTTTTTCATTGGTTGGTTGTTTTTTTTTTTATTTAAGGTTCTTAATGTCGATTCTGTTCTCTTACTCCTGTCAGGAACCATCAAATATATTGTTTTCTGTAAAAGAAATGCATAATCATTTGCTTTATATTTATACTTCTGGGCTTCCCTGGTGGCACAGTGGTTGAGAGTCCGCCTGCCGATGCAGAGGACACGGGTTCGTGCCCCGGTCCGGGAAGATCCCACATGCCGCGGAGTGGCTGGGCCCGTGAGCCATGGCCGCTGAGCCTGCACGTCCGGAGCCTGTGCTCTGCAACGGGAGAGGCCACAAGAGTGAGAGGCCGGCGTACAGAAAAAAAAAAAAAAAAAAATTATATTTCTCCAGCTCTACTGAAAAATAATTGACGTATAACATATGTAAGTTTAAGGTGTACAGTGTGATGATTTGATACACGTATATGTTATGAAACACCACAATAACATTGGTCAACGCCTCTATCACCTCACATAATTACCATTTTTTGGTGTGTGTTTATAGCATTTAAGATCTACAGTCTTAGCAACTTTCAAGTATATTATACAGTATTATTAACTAAAGTCAGCATGCCTTATTCATCTTAGAACTTATTCATCTTATAGCTGGAGGGTCTACACCTTGACCAACATCTCTCCAATTCCTCCACCAGCTCAGTCCCTGGCAACCACCATTCTACTTTCTATTTCTATGGTTTCTGCTTTCTTAGATTCCACATATAAAAGAGGACATACGCTATTTTTCTTCCTCTGTTTGACTTGTTTTGCTTAGCATAATGCCCTCAAGGTCTAATCATGTTGTCACAAATGGCAAGATTTCCTTCTCTCTTATGGCTGAATAATATTCCATTGTGTGTGTGTGTGTGTGTGTGTGTGTGTGTGTATACACACACACACACACACACACACACACACACACACACACATAGTACATCTTCTTTATTCATTCATCCGTGACAGACACTTAGGTTGTTTCCATGTCTTAGCTATTTTGAATAATGCTGCAATGAACGTGGTGGTGTAGATATCTCTTTAAATAGTGATTTCATTTCCTCAGTATATATACCCACAGGTGGGACTGCTGGATCATACAGTAGTTCTATTTTTAGTTTTTGGAGGAAACTCCATACTCTTTTTTCATAGTGAACGTAGCAGTTTACATTCCCACCAACAGTGCACAAGGGTTCCCGTTTCTCCACACCCTCACCAACACTTGTTATGTTTGTTCTTTTTGGTGATAACATTGTAACAGATGTGCGGTGATAGCTCATTTGGGGTTTGATTTGCATTTCCTTGACCATTAGTGATGTCAAACATCTTTTCATGTACCTGTTGGCCATTTGTATGTCTTCCTTGGAAAAATGTCTGTTCAAAACCTCTGCCCATTTTTCATCAGATTGTTTTTCTGCTACCGAGTTGTGCAAATTCCTTATATATTTTGAAGATTAACCCCTTATCAAATAGGTGATTTACAAATATTTTCTCCAATTCTATAGGTTATCTTTCCATTTCGTTGGCTATTTCTTTTGCTGTGCATTCACTTTGTAGTTTGTTGCAGCCTCACTTGATTTTGCTTTGTTGCTTATCAAAGAAATCATGGCCAAGACCAATGTCAAGGTATTTTTCCCTGTGTTTTGTTATAGGAGTTTTACGGTTTTAGGTTTTACATTTAAGTCTTTCATCCATTTCCAGTTAAGTTTTTGTGAATGATGAAAGATAGGAGTCCAATTTCATTCTTTTGCATGTGAATATTCAGTTTTACTAACACCAATTATCAACTTTCCCCATCGAATATTCTTGGCCCCCATGTCAACTATTAGTTGACCATATATGCATGGTTTTATTTCTAGGCTATTGGTTCTGTTCCATTGGTCTATGTGTCTGTTTTGATATCAATACCATACTATGGCTTTGTAATAAGATTGAAATCAGGAAGCGTGTGCCTCCTGCTTTGTTTCTCCTTCTCAGGACTGCTTTGGCTATTTGGGATCTTTTGTGGTTTCATACAAATTTTGGTAATTTTTTTTCTATTTCTGTGAAAAATTTTGCTGAAATTTTGATAGGGTTTACATTGAATCTCTAGATGCCTTTGGGCAGTTTAGGCACTTTAACAATATTAATTCCTCCCATCGATGAACACAGGATATTTTTCATTTATTTGTGCCTTCTTCAGTTTCTTTCATCAGTGTCTTAAAGTTTTGAATGTACAGGTCTTTCATCTCCTTGGTTAAATTTATTCCTAAGTATTTTATTATTTTTAATGCTATTGTAAATGGGATGATTTTCTTTATTTCTTTTTCAGATAGAAAATTTATTATTAGTGTATAGAAATGCAACTGATTTTTGTATGTTGATTTCATAACCTGCAACTTTACTGAACTTGTTTATTGTGACAGTGTCTTTTTGTGGAATCTTTAGAATTTTTCTCTATATAAGATCATATGGTCTGCAGACAGACAATTTTACTTTTTCCTTTCTGATGTGGTTGCCACTTATTCCTCTTTCTTGCCAAATACGTTTGACTAAGACTTCCAGGACTATGTTGAATAGGAGTTAGATAGTCAGGACCCTTCTCTTGTTTATAAACTTAGAGGAAAAAAAATATATTTTTAATTGTTATATCCACCTGGTGAATTGATCCTTTATCATTATGTAATGACCTTCATTGTCTCTTTTTACAGTTTTTGACTTCAAGTCTACTTTGTCTGATATGATATAATATAGCTACCCCTGCTCTCTTTCGGTTTACATTTGTGTGGAATACATTTTTCCTCTCCTGCACTTTGAGCCAGTGAGAGTCCTTAAAGCTGAAGTGAATCTCTTATAAGCAGAATATAATTGGGTCTTGTCTTTTAACATGTTCAGCCACTCTATGCCTTTTGACTGAAGAATTTAATCCATCTACATTTAAAGTAATTATTGATAGGTAAGGACTTACTAATGTCATCTTATTAATTCTTTCCTGGCTGTCTTATAGTTCCCTTGTTTCTTTCTTCTTTTCTTGCTGTCTTTCTTTGTGAACTGATGATTTTCCATGGTAGTACACTTGGCTATTGCAGGTTTTAGTTGAAGCTGTTCATCTCTCGTTTCATTTAGTTTGCTTGTTCCTTATTTGAGTTTTTGTTCAAGTATCACCTTTCACAAAGAGACACTCCCTGACCACCCATCCAAAGTAACTCCAAACACAGCCAGCTATTCCACCATAATTCTCAATTCCTTTATCATGAGACCTCTTCCACATAGCCCCTTGCCTCCCCACTATAGTACTCCCAATGTCAATTAATGTACATAGTATATAATAAATGCAATAAATATTTATTGAATGGATGAAATCACTCATTAACTAATATTTACGTACTATTCTGTGTGATGCAGTGTTATTTGCTGGGAATATAGTGAGGGGTACAATCATCATCCCTGCCCTCATGTAGCTTACGCTCCAATAATTGAAACAAACATTTATCAAGAGTCACACAAATAAATATATGAAGCCTATACATTATTTCTGATGTTGCAACTGGCACCTAGATGATGCTTCCGTGCACCTATGAATCACTCAGTTTTACCAGTAAACAGAATCTAATTCCAATGATTCAAAAGATTTTAAAGAAAGGAAAACTTATAGAGGCAGGGACAGTACTAAGGGAATGGACAGAGAATTTGTGGTGCTCAGAGACCAAGAGAAGAAAGCCACTGCTACCTTTAGAAGAAAAAGGTTAAGGAGAAGAAATAATATAATTGGAACCCAGTGAGTACTGAAGCCATGGAAAGGGACCACACAACAGGTGTGGTAATCAAGAAGAGATGGCAGCCACTGCCAGAAATACAACCAAGTGAGGTCCAAGGTCAGGAAAATGTATCCCAATGTCTCTCTCATCCTCTTCTCTGATCTGCTCATATATACCACTGACCAAATCCAATTGGAATCCACGTGGCAAGAAAGTATGGGTGTTAAGTCCCTAGCTGTCAACCTTGTGGGGCACAGGGTAAAGCAGGGAAAGGTGGAAATTGGATTTGGGGTGAGTATGTTGAGGGATGGAGGGTAGAAGGGCATCAGGAACAGAGAATGGCCAGGAAGGCTTAGAGGGGCTAGAAACTAGAAACTTCTCTTCCCCAGATACTTCAAGGTGAGATAATTTACTAATTATGATTCTGTGGAAAGGGTAATAAACTAGTCCCAAAATAATAATTATGTGAAGTGATCAATTTCATTAAAATTTTTTATTATATAAGTTCTGGGTATACAGCATTATAGTTCAATATCTATATACATTACAGTAATCACCACCACAAATCTAGTTTCCATCCATCACCATACAGTTGACCCCCTTCCTTCATTTTTCCCACCCCTCAAACCCCCATTGCCTTTGGTAGCCATTAATTGTTTGCTGTACCTACGAGTTTGTTTTTGTTTTACTTCGTTTGTTCATCGGTTTGGTTTAGTTTGGTTTGGTTTGGTTTTAGATGCCACTTATGAGTGGAATCACATGGTATTTGTCTTTCTCTGTATGACTGTTTCACTTAGGATTATACCCTCAAGGTCCATCCATGTTGTCATAAATTGCAGAATTACATTTTTTATGGCTGAATTGTGTTCCATTGTACATATATATCACATCTTCTTTATCTATTCATCTATCAATGGATTCTTAGGTTGTGCTCATATCAGAGTGATCAATTTTAAAACTAGGTAATAAAAAGTCATTTTTTAAAAATCCTGAATTATCACTTAAATAAGGATTACTATGTTACATATATTTTGCCAAATATCTGCATTCTCGACAGTTTATCGTAACAGGAGTTTTCGTTCTTCCTCTAACCTGCTGTGTCAGTTTTGAAGCTGTTGTCTCTCAGCTCTAAGCCTTCCCATCTATACTCTACTGTGTGATGCTACAGCTGAGACAAAGTACATGTTTCTTTTCTCAGCTGCTAAGTTCTGCCATCGGGATGAGACTAGAAGGCAGGTGGAGGGAGAGGGGACCAGTGGATGCTCCCTGTTCTTATCAGCGTCGCCCCAGCAGCAGCTGGTTGTTCCAGGAGCAGTTGGTTCCAGTTTCCAACCTTCTTCTCACACCCAGAACCAGACTCCTTGGGACCTCTCTGTACCAGTACCAGATGAGCTGTAGACTCGGAGTCCCAGCTTCACTGAGTGCCTTCTCCAAGCTTCTAGATCCTAATGGTCTCAACTTTTTCACTTTGTTTCCAACCCTGAGGATGGTAATTGCTGCCTGTGTTTACTATCTCTGTGCTGTCTTAGTGCCCCCCATTTCACTTTTTTCAGCTCTCTCATACCTGTTTAGCCAATTCCCTGTGTGCAGGTATTTGTTAAAATAACTGGTGTGGTTTACGTTTTCCTGACTAGACCTAGACAGATACAGTCTTTCTCACTGTGCCATTATCCCCATCCTTCTTTCCTAACCCAACCCAATCCATTTTTGAAAGAGTGGAGTAGTTATCCTCATAGCCATAAATATATTGCTTCAGATAGCTTGAGATAGAATCTCAATGATTCCAGAAATAGATCAGATTTATTTGTGCATCTTCTATGTGTCAGACGCTGTGCTTAGCGTGGTAGAAAGTATCTCTGTGTCATCATAAACCTGCAATCTGTTAAGGAAGACAAAGTTTACAGATGTAGGGGGAAAACCTACCATAAATACAAGGCATGTATATCCATGATATGTGAAGTTTGGAGAAAGAAGGGATTAGGTGAGGATTTAATAGTTAAAAACCACATCATGAAGGAGTTGGCCCTTGACCTCTCTCAAATGATGGGAAGAAGGTAATCAAAATATCGAAAGGCCAGTGAATATTATAAGAAAAAGTATAATTTGGATGGATGCAATATGTGTGGGTTTTATTTTCATTCATTCATCCACTCCGCTCATATATTAAATTTATTCCACGTGTATTTTTATAGACCTTCTTTATGCCAGACCCTCTGAGATCAATGGGAGATCCTGAGATATGTTGGTGGAGAAAAATAGACATACCCCTGTCCCTGAGAGGCTCATATGTTAATAGGAGAAATGGAGTTACTCAAATAGTCACACTACAAATGTATAATTGTCATTGTGCTGTCCTGTAAAAAAAAGACTCATGGGCCTATGGGAAGATATAATAGAGGAAATTAGGCAAAGTGAGGAAGGAATAGCTTTCCAGGTCTAGCAGTTGGCACGTGCAAAGATCTACAGGGAGAAGGAATAAGGTGGGTACAGGTGCCTGGAAGGAGGTCTAGGTGCCTGGATGGAGGAGGGGGCAGGGGAGCATGGGTTCTATGGAATGATATCCATTGCCATCTTACCAGGTGCAAAATTAGAAGCATTGCAAATCAATAGGCACAGGAGACCAATAATAAAACAGTAAGGACACTGCCAGAGTCACCTGCAATTTATGTAAACCATCAGCCCTTGGTCAGAGTTGCAGCCCCAGGAAATAACATTCCAGGCCACAAGCTGAGAGTGGAGGACTTACGTCCTCACCCCAGTGTGCTTTAGCAGAATCGTGCTCACCGATGATTCCACAGGGGAGAAAGAAACGGGAGGGTCATCTGATGTGGAAACGAAGGACTAGCTCTCTCAAGCAGCGCGTTTTAATTTCACATGCACAGAGGAAAGCCTGCTAGCATCCTCTGCTAACCTAACCTGTTGGTCTCCAAAATGCATGAGTTGATTACAAGCGCAGATGACTTGGTTATAGAAAACAGTTTCGGCATTTGGCATAATTAATGTAAATATTGCCTGCAATAGAAAAGTAATCTAACACCTTCTTTATTTAAAAGACGTTTAATTAATGTCAAGTGGTGTCATGAGTGGTAATCTCCCCCTGCTTGCCTTCTTCATCATCCTGCGTGTAGATGCTCCCTGCTGCCTTGTTTCCCTGCAGGCTTAAGAATCTAAACACATAGAAGGGAATTCACGCTTTATTTCTAAAGCTTTCTCTTTTCTTTCCTTCAGAGATAGCGCCTTTCTTTCAGTAGGAGGAACTATTCCCAAAGCCTCTTGAAAATTCTTTTCTTGTAGACAAGTTCTGTGTCTTACACTCTTTGCAATGACCTACACAGTCTCACTCCAAGTTGGTAAGCCCAACCGTTGGGAGCAGAAATGTAGGTCATCCTTACTGGCCACTGCCTAACAACTGGGCACCTTCCTCCTCTCACTCTGCCTTCACATTGACTCCACGGGGATCCTAAACAAGACAAGAAGCTGGTTGAGGTGTGAAAAGCAAATGTCAGGAAAACAGAGGGAATTGTATATGGCTTACAAAATAGCCAGGAGGGATTTTTCTGGTGAGCCGTCTTCCTTTGGAGGGAAATGGCCTGCCCACTTAGCATCTGTGATTTAATATTATTAGCTAAGGGGCTGGTCACTGAAAAATCCGTCTCTCAGTCTAGCAAGCATTTGCATCTTAATTTATAATTTCTAAAGCAAGGCGTGTTCATTTTCTTGGTGATCTCCTTCACAGTTGTTTTAGACTTGGAGCAGTAAAGAGGTCTTAGCGGTTTTAGGGGTAGGGTCTTAGCGATTTTAGGGGTAGGGTCTTCAAACAAGATTTCTTCAATCTTTTGGCTGATGGTTGAATAGTACCATAGAAGAAATGTTCCGTTGTTATTTTCTAATTTCTCGGAGTATCTAGGAAAATAGATACTTAAGTATCTATATTTAAGTATCTATATAGATACTTAAATAGATGCTTAAATAGTTAAGGTGGTTACCAGGTAACACGACATCAACAGGATAAAATGATTGAATGTCCAAGAGCTTGTTACTCACCACAGCTCTTTTAAGGATTTACAGCATCTTATCCGCCTGGGTTTTACAGGTTGCAGATTCTCTATCTTGCTTGAGTAATGTTGTTTCAAACCACAGTTTCCATGAAACAGAGACCTGGGCAAACACTAAAATCCCTTTAAATCAGAGGCCTTCACTTCCAGAGTCCTTAACCTCGTGAGATTATTTCCAAACGATCCAAACCTGAAATGCCTCGATGTGTCCCTTGTTAAGCAGTGTCAGTGCTTCAAGGGTTACCTGCTGTTTCAAAGATGTAACATTTCTTCATACTTAAACATGAAGAAAAACACTGGCACCAAAAAGTACCTTTCTTATAGTAAAGTTTCATGTTGGCATAAAAATACTTTGCTTTGCTTAAAAGTCATTTACTTACTCCAAATCAAAATATATTCATAATTTATAGGAGGCTTTTTTACTTAAAAACATGAAGCTAATCCTGATTTAGTCTAAATATAATTTAAGAACATTTACACTTTAAAATGTATGTCTGTGGTTGTGAAACTTGCTTGCTATTTTTATAGAGGACTCGTGTCTGATTTAAAACCAAAACATTGCAAAGGAGTGGATCAAAGCTGGAGAGGTTTTTTTAATCGCTTCTGTGAAAAGCTCCCTGGGCTCTGTAAAAAAAAAAAAAAAAAAAAAATTAAGTATTCATAGTATATTTTCTATAATATGAAATCTTTCATGGATGAAGCAGAAATCCAGACGTACCTGCTCACCTGTCAGACCAAACTGGGGAGAGAAACACCCCAGGTCTCCCACCAGAGATCAGCCTAAGAAATTGGCGAAGTTGGTTCCTCCACGTCTTACTCTACCTTTTCACTTTTGATACCTTCGTGCTGATTGAACTCCTTTCTCCCTAGAGAACCCTCAACTGCTTCCGGTCATTCAGAGGCTGCTGCTGGAACAAAGGGGGATTGTTTTCCCCAGACCTCTACCTCCCCTTGCCGGAAACCTCCCTTCCCCATCCCCCCTCCCTCTGCGCGCTGTGCTTTACAACTAGAACAAAGAGTTAGTACTTACACTAGGTAACATGTCTCCTGGGCCAACTCCCCAACATGTTCCATCTCCTATTTACCAGTTAGAATCCAGTATCTCTCAAACATCACTGAGAAGTGACTCTAATGGAAATCATTCCAGGGCCCTTTGGTCAATGGCTGGGACAGATAGTACTTGGAGCATAAAGACAGCTGCCTTGCCAGCTCTGTGTAATGCTTTTCCTCCCTTTAATTCATCTCCCCACGCCACCACCACCAATAAAGCTCCAGAGAACTTTCTCCATGGATTTATGACAACTGCTTGCCTGACAGAAAGGTCAAGAATCAGTTCATCACCCAGTGGAGAGCGCCAGTACACTCCTGACAGTGTGCTAGGCACCTTGGGAATATAGAAAGAAGTGAAGGCTTCTTCTAGGGGTTGTAAAACAAGAATCCTCATCCCTGATGATAACGAGAGAGCAAGATGGGCCAGCAGGCGCTCCTGGGGGTCCTTGTAATAAAGGCTGAAGGAGTTAGAGAACAGAAGTGTCCTGTAGTGCCTACAGTGCTTGAGGGGATGCAGAAGGGCATGGGACGTGTCAAAGCCTCACAAGGTAAAATTATTTAGATGGGTAGTTAGCAAGCAGCCCTACCGGGGTGCTCGGAGAATAAATGTGTGATTTTTTAAAGTCAGAATAGTAACCAAAAATGTCACAGTAAAGTTAGGACGGGTCAGTCACCCTGGGATTGCTGCGTTTGGCAGTCTCTTAGAAACAGAGGTGCACAGCAATTGGCTCCAATAATCCTGGGAGAATAGCCTAAATAAGACATGAGTTTTGAGAATTTTTTTAAAGCTATGCCATACCTAGAGAGTTGGTCACAGAAGAGGAAGAGGAACTGGGGGTTCTAGTTCTGGAGAGCTTTGGGCACTGGTACCTCATCCAGAACAGCTCTCCTGGGGCTAATCCTACCCATGACCCAATTCCAAAGACAGTTGCACAAACTGGATGGCTTAAAACAACAGAAATGTATTCTCTCACAGCTTTGGAGGCTAGATTTCTGAAATCAAAGGGTCAGCAGGGTTGGCTCCTTCTGAGACCTCTGAGGGAGAATCTGTTCCATGCCCCTCTCCTAGCTTCTGGAGGTTATTAGCAATCCTTGGTATTCCTTGACTCCAACCTCTGCCTCTGTCATCTCATGGTTGTCTTCTCCCTGTGTTTCTCTGTACCTTCACAGGGCGTTCTCCTCTCTATGGTTCTCTCTCCTCTTCTTCTTTTTTTTTTTTTTTTTTTGCGGTTCGCGGGCCTCTCACGGCTGTGGCCTCTCTCGTTGCAGAGCACAGGCTCCGGACGCACAGGTTCAGTGGCCATGGCTCACGGGCCCAGCCACTCCGCGGCACGTGGGATCTTCCCGGACCGGGGCACGAACCCGTGTCCCCTGCATCGGCAGGCGGACTCTCAACCACTGCACTGCCAGAGAAGCCCTCTCTCCTCTTCTTATAAGGACATTAATTATATTGAAATAAGGGTCTATCGTACCTACTCCAGTATAATCTCATCTTAACTAATTGTATCTATAATGACACTGTTTCCAAATAAGAGAGCCTTCTGAAATAATGAGGGTTAGATCTTCAACATATCTTTTTGGAGGATCCAATTCAACCCATAACAGTATGTAACTTGAACAATGCCAGTAACTCAGGCCTTTTAGGCATGATGGCCCCTCAACTATGTGCAATAATGGAAAATTGCTCTTCCAAAAAGAACCATACAGGCAGCAGCTGGAGCAGAGAAATGTCTTTATTGCTAAACTATAGACATGAACTTTGAAAACAGATTTGTGATATAGGTGGGTTCTTCATACTCCCATAGCCTCTGTCTTTGCCCGGAAAACTCACTTGTTGCAAGGATGCTTATGTGCAATTAGTGATTCTGCAGTCATATCCATCAGATCATCATCTGTATAAGTAAGATCAACTCAACCTCCCATACCTCCTGCATTCGAAGGGGCAAAGGTTTGGAAAATCTTTAACATAAGCATTCTGGTCACTTTGGCTTGGAACCCACCTCTCAAGCCTTAGCTACTCTATTGTGGCAGATTCATGGTGTTAGTGGACACATTTTTTATGTCTTTCTGTGTCTATGCCCATTAGTATATACTCTGATGCTGAGCTTGGCCAAGTCACTTGCTTTGGCCAATGGAATAAATGCGATTCAAGTTAAGTTTTGAAAAATTCCTTCCACATTTCTGCTCTTTCTCTCTTCATCTGCCTCTTCTGCCTTTGCCTTGCTAATATGTCAACATGTTCAGGCTAGGTTGCTGGAGGATGAGACACATTAAGCAAAGCCTAGTCATTTGTCTTAGGTGAGACCCTAGACAAGTAAGAGAGCCCAGTCAATGTCAGCAGAGTCACCTAGCCAACCTACAGCTAACCAAAGATACATAGGTAAGCCTTAGAGTGCCCCGCTCAGCAGAATCAACTTACCCATAAATTTGAGAGTAATAATAAATCATTATTGCTTTAATCTACTAAGTTTGGCGGGTGTTTGTTATATAGTATTATCGTGGCAACACATAATTGATACATGCAACAATCAATGCTACTCTAATACCCATGACCTCTACTATAGCTACAGAATATGGTCAGCAACGATGCTTCAAACAAAACTTATGACATTTTAGTGCAAGTGTTCATAATAGGAAGGGTAAATTTGGGGAGAGAATAAACTCTATTTCTGCATTTCTTGCAGAGATCAGGTCTTCTTCCTGTAACTCTAGTCCCTTTGTTCCAGTCCCTGGAACAAATCAGATTCTCAATAAACATTTTTGGATTAATGATTGAATGATTTTTCCATGTAGCATCTCAGAAGAAAATTGAAACTGCAACAGGAAAATCATGATGTCTTATACATCTTAGGTTTCCCAATTTTGTAATTACAGTGGTGACCATGTAGTAAGAACTCAATAAATAGCACTTGCTTATTTGTTAATTGACTGGTAAGACTCAGCCACTATCAATTATCCTTGAGGAATGAACCAAGAAATAGAATTAAACTTCATTAAGAAAGATTTCATTTAGCCCATAAGAAGACCTTTGTGACATTCAAGGTTCCTAAACACTAGGGAAGGATATTTTATTGCTTCTCTAGAGAACTGATGCCTCTTATGTGACTTGCAGGGAGAGCACTTTTCCACATGGGATGTATAGTATAATCCACAGTCATGGAATTGGCCAATTATCATTCATCATCCTTTCTTTTTTTATAATTCTACATCCATGTGTCAACTTCAAGTTCTTAAGACAAAAAGGGCATCCCAAATTATCTGCTATTTTATTTAATAAAATATTTGAAGAAAAGTATTCCAGATATACGGGAGTAGTATTTTATGAAATAACACTAAAACAAAGATACTAACAGGAGCCGCCCATTCACTAAACATTGAGGAGCCTTCATGATACCCAAGCACTGTGCTTGGGGCTGGACAAACCATGTACAAGCTCTAATTTTGACTCTTGGGTGGAGGAACAGGCAAATAACTATTTATGGCAATGTGATGCTATAAGGGGCATATATATGGTGACAGAAATGAGGGAGTGACTAATTCTGCATGAAAAAGGAAAGGCTTCAGAGTGGTGTCAATATTTGAACTGAAAGTAGGCAAAAATTCACCAAATACAGAAGGAGGGGAAGAACATCAGGCAAAGAGAACAGACTGCAGTCACAGTGAGTAGCTCAGTCTGATGCTGCATGGACTACATGAGATCAGTGTCAGGAGATGAGGCTACAACATAGACTTGGGTCCTTCCCTGTAAACGCATGTGTGTCTAGCTAAGGAGTCATGTCATCACAAGCTACTGCAAGATTTTTACTTAGTTAGGACTTAAAATGTTTATTCCAGAGAAGAATGTAAAGAATGAGTTAGAGTAAACGTGTACTAGGTGGGAAATAGCTCTACCCATACAATGTGTAATGTGTAAGCAGCCATCATCTGAGGGCTACCCTTCACACAGTTGGTGAGACAGACTGTGATGTGGCCAGCTGTAGTACCTTCAGTGAATGTTCCTGATGAGTGTTGGCTTATGGTTAAGTTGTCGTACTGTTAAATAAGACTGTGGTCTTTTCGTCCTTTCTCAGTATGAAGCTATCTCAATTAAGTGGAGGAAAGGGAGGAAGGTGTGGAAACCTGCCAATATTTGTGCAATGTGGGGAAGTTCTTAGCAACATTACAGAACCAATTATTAAAACTCTATACGCCTGGGAAACTGTGACATTTTATAACACTTGAAAACAAAAGCTTTCAGGTGTCTGTTCCATTTGATAGACAGTTATGAGAATTTCCTACTCAATAGAAAAAAAAAAAAAGGAGAAAGCAATGTACTATTTCATGTTGAAGAGAAAGAAACTGAGACTCAGTTACAAACAAGCACAATGAGTAAGCTAGTCTACAGCAGCCCCTGAGTGCCTACTATAAAATTCATCATTAAACACGTTCAGGCTTCCTGTGGTTGGGTCAGCTCCCTTGGTAACCTATTAGCAATACACGCATAGCTTGTCTTTCCTGTTATAGAGAGAGAGGTGATCTTCCTATGTGGACAGGCTGAGGAATGTCAACAAAGGGTACTTTCTGAATAGACATTTTCCGACTCAGATTATACTGTTTTCCAAACAAAACCATTTTCGTCTGCCAGAGTCCTAAAAGTTTTAGGTCTTTACAAGTATTTACTTCAAGTATCATTTCTCCAACTACTGCTACGTGTGACAAGTTTATTTTACAAAGCTGTCATTAGCCCCACAGGACTGTCAAGAAACACTACTGATAGATAGGGAAGGGGAACAGTTAGGAATCAGCAGCTTTTATGTCAGAAAATAAAAATTAATAAATTTGGCACCAAAAGGCAATGAGAAGGAATGTGAAATAGCAGGAAAGGAGTGGGTATGAGAGTAAAGACAGTAAGTTTAAGAGCTCAGTGCTGGGTTTTGGCCAATACTAAAGAGGTAAAATTAAAAACTAAACATGAAAAGTACGTTGCTGCTAAATTTCATTCTAGCATCCTAAGAGAGAATGATTATACATTTCCCTTTTTCCAAATATTTCCTTTGACCTCCTTGTGTAAAGAAGTCCTTCTGTCTTATCCCAGTGAACAAAGGCTCTGAAGGGTAACTGTGAGAAAGGAAAAAAGCTTTCTTTCTCATGATAAAAGATATGGCAAAAAAAAGATTAAAAATACTTTCAAAAATTGTCAAGCATCACAGTGATTTAATTGTAAGAGGGAGAAAAGCAGCTGATGGAGACGATTGAGCCGTTGTATTATCTTAGCCACTCCATAACTTTTGATGCACTAAATGTCTAGAAAGACAGTTTGAGTTTTTTATATCTTATAACTAAAGTCAGTTATCTTCTGATTTTTACTCTTTGCTTTAATTAGGAGATAGCAGTCATAATATTTTAGGGTGTTTATTCATAAATTTTGCAAATATTTGTTGAACACATATGGTACCAAATTTGGTGTGATGCACATATGGAAAAGAAATAGCAATACAAAAGTTCTTCCTTTCAAAAAGTTTCCAGTCTAGGGATATATATGCATGAAATAATGCAAAGCAATGAATGTAAAGAACTAATATAAACATAAATGCCAAAGATTTTCATCCGTAACATCTAGAATTTAAGCTGAAGTTTTAGAAAGGAGACTATAGTATATGTGCAGTCTTCTACAACTTGCCTTTTGTATGTAACTAAGCATCACTTTCCTCATCTAATAAATGAGGGTATGTGTTTAATATCATATATATTCAATTTTGTGCAAAGTACAATGGAGAAAAAGATCATTTAGCACAATGCATTGTAAATACATTGAGAAATTTTACGTTTTTGCAGAGCATTTATACTATCTTTTATAAATCCATATTCTTGGATCTCTCGAAGTGTTCCACGTATTCAATTAAAATCACCAGGTAAAGGTCAATATATTGCAGTTTTTTTTCATCAAAAAATAAAATATATCAGTAGGTAGCTTGTAATCAATATATTAGGGTTTTTTTAATGTAATGTGGCAAAAGATAACATTTTAACCAAGCTTATACACACTAAATGGAGTTTTGTCCTGGCCTTTGAAAATTCACCTTTGGAAAGTTATATTTTAGTGATAAATCTTTGGCTTTTAAAAAGGTCACATTAAGTAAAAGTAATGTGGGATCTGTTTCTGTATCCTCTGACCTCATTTTTCCCACCAGCTACCACCCCATTTGTCTGCTCCTCTTCCCTACAAAACTCCTCGAAAGATTATAACTTCTCTTTACCTCACTTCTTTCTATTGTCTCTCCAACCATGTCCAGTCAGGCTTCTCTTGCACGCTTCCAAACAGTGCCTTTGTCAAGGTGACCAGTGACCTTATTGTTCAGCAGATTTTAACAATGGTGTCCACTCCCTCTTCACTGATACACTTTCTTCCCCTGGCCCTATAAACCCTCCTTCAGCTGCCCTTATGGGTCACTAATTCTGTCTCTTCCATGGATGCTTGCTTATCTCCCTAGTGTCCTAACTTTGGATTGGCCTAGGGCTCAGTCTTTTATCTTCTATTCTTCTTTAACGACACACAATCTCTTGGTGATTTCATCTAGTCTCTTTGATTTCATACCCTTTATATGCAAATGACTCTAATTTTTTTTTTAATCTCCTGCCAAGATTTCTATCCTGAATTCTAGACTTGTATATACAACTGCCTACTCAACATCTGCTAGGATGTGGCATAGCTGTATCCAAATTAATATGTCCGAAACGGAACTACTAGTTTTGGCTCCCTTTCCCAAAGTATTCCATTTATATTCTTCCCTATCTTACTTGATAGCAAGTCTATCCTTCCAGTTACTCAAGCTAAAATTCTGAGAGTCTTCCTTGGTTCTTCATAGATTTACTATCTGATCAATCATAAAATCCTGATGGCCTTCAAATCCTATGTGGACTAAGTATCTCTTGTCATCATCTCCATGCTTGGTTGGAGATACCATCATCAATTAGCTGGATTCCTCCCCAGTGATTTTCAGAGTGGTCTTGCTACTTTCAACATTGACTCCTCTCCAGCCTGTTCTCAACAGCAGCCAGAGTGATCCTTTTAAAAACAAAAGTTAGATCTTGTCACTCCTTTGCCCCTCCAGTAGCCCCCATCTCATTGAAAGTAAAAGCCAAGGTCCTCACAACAGCCGACAAGGACCTACAAGGACATCTGACTCTTTATTACCTTCTGATTGAATTTCTACTAATCTCTATTTATTCAAAGAAGACATAAAACACCCACTATGTTAGGGCCATTATTCTCTGAAACGATCTTTCGGATATCCTAATTGCCAATTCCTTCACCTTCTTCAAGTCTTTGCTCAAGTATCACCTGCTCAAAAAAGTATCCCCAACCAACCTATTTAAAATAACAACCTGCACTCCCAGTCCCCTTACCTCATTCTATCTTTTGGTATCACTTATTTCCATCTAATCAACTATAAAGTTAATTTATTTATTATATTTATTTGTTATTGTCTCTATTTCCCAACTGGAATGCAAGCTCCATACAGAAGGGGATTCTTGTCAGTTCTGTGCGCTCATGAGACAACGAACAAAGAACATAGCAGGTACTGAACTCTATAGGTACCTGTTCACTAAACCGAGCTGAAAGGCAAAGAGAATGAGGTCTGCACATCACCTGAAACCGTGAAATATGGGCATATTTGGCATTATGATAGGGTGACACATGCCCAGAGTTATATCATCCAAAAAATTCCAATTTAGTTTTAACTAGTTTGATTTTATTTTTTCTTATAATGACACGTGTAATTATTATTTGTTATCTTTAAATTCTAAATTTGCTTCTCTCAATATCCATCTGTATCTGAATCTTGACCCAATAATTTTTCAACTCCTTGTTTGCTCCCAGTGTTTGTTAAATTTTAGTCTGATTTTCTAATTGTCCTCAATAGGAGAGTAGGTCTGATATAGCTACTGACCATCACTAGGATTGCAAGTCCCTCCAAGCGTCCACTCTGGACCCTCCCAGGGGAGTAAGTAGACAAACTCCAAGCGAAAGGACAAGTCAGAGGTCTACCTTTACCCTCTCCTTTATGAAGTCTGCCTGAGATAAATGGGTATGTTTCTGAGCTCCACAGACCTTCCTGCCCTCATGAGCCCTCATAATAGGGAAAGGAATAGAAATTGCCATTTCTGAGGTCATTTTTGATCCCTGTTAGGAGAGGGTGTTTAGGGCTTCTTATTAACCCCAGATGTTTCTGGGAATATTTTCATTTTTCTCTTTCTTACCCCATCAGAGATGACAGTCACTGGCAGCTCCAGGAAGACATCATCTCAACTTAGCAAGTCTAGCAAATGGGAAGGTTTCTTCCCTCTCCCAATATTTGTTTATCAGTCTCAAAATAAGACATGACTAACCAAATCGGACTATGTCTAAAGGGAGGGAGGGAGGAAAAACTACAATACTCTAAATAATAACCTAGAAAACAAATAGGAAGTGGAATAAATGTGATTTCCCACATCAAATTTTCTGGGCATCTGCCTACTCCAGCTCTCCATGTGCCCAGCACTGCGGTGTTCAGCCTTAGGGATGCAAAGCTGAATAAAAAATAGTCAGTGCACCCCCTTTGTTACTAGCTTCTGGGGGTGAGTAGACATGTGCAAAGCGATTATATCAATGATGGTGCTATAACAAAGGTATTAAAAACATGCTATTTCCTTAGGGCTAGAAGTGCTCAATTCCACTTGTGGAGATCAAAACGTTTGCTTGGAAAAAGAGGCAAAACTGAGATCTCTTTATGAGTAATTAAGCTTTGCCAAGGTAGGCGAAGGAATAGCATGATTAAAATGAAAGATCTTCTCCTGCTAGCGAGGAGATTGGGATTAAATGGAGTAGTAAAGTTTTTAATTTGCAATGAGGAATGTCAGAAGGAAACCAGTGAAAAAATTGCTAAGCCATATTCAGGGCCTGGTTGAGTTTGGAAACTATAAATTTGTTATGCTACCAACCTTCACAGCTGTGTGATTCTTCTTTCCTTAAGAGTGCTTGAGCAGCCTCTGATTGGTAAAGACAGGTGGATATGCAGCAAGGTGAAATTTCCTCTCCAAAGAGGTGCCAGAATCCTATGACAAAACTTAAGGGAAGACTTCTGGACTGAGAGAAGGGAGATTTCTTTACTTGGGGGATAGAAGATGCAGAAGACAAGAGAGATGGTTTTTCAAGTAGAGAATACATGTTGCCTGGAAAACTCATCCCTCAGGCACTGTGGGGAGACCTTGGGGAACAGATGTTTGCGTATAAGTTCAAAGTGGTGCTGAGTCTGAGCCATCAGGGCTTGAAATTCAAGAGCCTAAATGCTGAGGCCCTGTGGACCAAAGCCAAAGATTATATTAGTCTCTACCTTTCATTCAGACAAATCTCTCATCGCCTTGTTCTTGTGGCTAGAAAATTCTGCACTAGTTATCTGTGCCTGTAAAAGGACAGGGGTTATGCCAGGTTGCCTGATCACCAATACCCTCCCACAAAGATCAACTTATTCTGCATCACAAATCACAGTCAAGATATGCAAATATATTCCTTTAAATATTCAGATTAAATGATCCTCTCTTACTCATTCCAGCCATCCAGAAATCACCAACATCATTGTCTCTGGGTGTTCTCCACTGTGATACCTCTACCTCTCTCAAGGATAGGTACCTCATCTAGGTGGTCAGTTCTGCTTATTATGTGCTTAGAGTCGGAAAACTGAACATTTTTTGGTTGTTCTTTAGGAATTTGCTGCTGATATTGACAGAGTAGAGATAAAATACAGGTAGTCGAGTTATACAACTATCATCCTTACGTAGCAGTAAACTCCACTGAAATTTTTAGGTTAGAAATGGTTTCTTCTATATTTTTAAATTAATAGACCTGAGAGCAGTTTTAGATTCCCAGCAAAATGGAGGAGAAAGTACAGAGAATTCCCACATACCCCTGTCCCCTCACACGCACGACCTCCCCACCATCAACATTTATAAAATCGATGAACCTACACTGACACGTCATCACCCAAGGCCCATAGATTACATTAGAGTTCACTCTTGGTGTTGTACATTCTATGAGTTTGGACAAATGTATAGTGACATATTCCACCATTGTAGTATCGTAGAGAATGGCTTCACCCTGAAAATCCTTTGCTTTCTGCCTACTCATTCCTCCCTCCTCCCTAACCCCTGAAAACAGCTGATCTTTTTTCTGTCTTCATAGTTGCCTTTTCCAAAATGTCATATGATTGGAATCATACAGTATGTAGCCTTTTCAGGCTGGGTTCTTTCACATAGTAATATGAATTTAAGATTCCTCTATGTCTTTTCATGGCTTGATAACTCACTTCTTTTTAAGTACTGACTAATATTCTGTTGTCTGAATATGCCACTGTTTATTTATCCATTCACTTACTGAAGGACATCTTGGTTGCTTCCAACTTTGACAATTATGAATAAAGCTGCTATAAATATCCTTGCACATGTTTTTATGTGGACATAAATTTTCAAGTCATTTGGAGAAATATCAAGGAGCATCATATGGTAAGAATATGTTTAATTTTATAAGAGGCTGTCAAACTGCCTTCCAAAGAGTTTGTACCAATTTGCATTTCCACATGCAGTGAATGCTGTTGCTCCACATTCTCTCCAGCATTTGATGTTGACAGGGTTTTTGATGTTGGCCATTCCAGTAGATGCGTAGTGGTATCTGACTGTTTAAATTTGCAACTCCCTAATGACATATGATATTGAACATCTTTCCGTAAATTTATCTGCCTCTGTATATCTTCTTTGGTGAGGTGTCATTTCAGGCCTTTTGTCCATTTTTGAATCAGGTTGTTCATTTTCTTATTGTTGAGTTTTAAGAGTTCTGTGTATATTTTGGATAACAGTCCTTTTTCAGATGTGTCTTTTGCAAATATTTTCTCACAGTCTGTAGCTTATCTTCTGACTCTTTTGACAGAGTCTTTCACAAGGCAGAAATTTTTAATTTTAATGAAGTCCAGCTTTTCAATTTTTTTTCATGGATCATGACTTTGTGGTTCCAATTGTTTAATTATCTCTTGAGAAGCTTATAATCTACAGGATCAGATGTGTATTTTATTATTATCCTCTGATCCTGAGTCTCATTTTTCCCTCTTTGTTCTAGGGGAATCTGTGTGGCTTGTCTTTACCTTTTATTAATTACTTTTCTTCTGGGTCAAATCTATTCATCTGCCTCCTTCATTATTTTTTATTCAGCATCTGGGTTTTTCATCTTTCTGCATTCTTTACTTAACTCAGATTATTCCCTTTTCACTGAAGACTTTCATGGAAACTAATTTCTTTAGTCTTTTCTTTCTTTTTTTTGGAATATAGTTGATTTACAATGTTGTGTTAGTTTCAGGTGTCCAGGAAAGTGAATCAGTTATACATATACATGTCAACATTTTTAAGATTTTTTCCATTATAGGTTATTACAAGATATTGAATATAGTTCCCTGTGCTATATAGTAGGTCCTTGCTGTTTATCTATTTTATATATAGTAGTGTGTATATGTTAATCCCATATTTATTTATCCCCCACTCCTTGCTATCCCCTTTGGTAACCATAAGTTTGTTTCCTATGTCTGTGAGTCTATTTCTGTTTTGTAAATAAGCTCATTGGTATCATTTCTTATATTCTGCATATAAGTGATATCATATGATATTTGTCTTTCTCTGTCTGACTTCCTTCACTTAATTTGCTAATCTCTAGGTCCATCCATGTTGCTGCAAATGGCACTATCTCATTCCGTTCTATGGCTGAGTAATATTCCATTGTATATATGTACCACATCTTCTTTATCCATTAATCTGTTGATGGACATTTAGGTTGCTTCCATGTCTTAGCTATTGTGAATAGTGCTGCAATGAACACTGGGGTGCATGTATCTTTTCAAATTATGGTTTTCTCCAGATATATGCTCAGGAGAGAGATCGCTGGATTATATGGTAGTTCAATATTTAGTTTTTTAGGAACCTCTGTACTATTCTCCAAAATTGTTGTACCAATTTACATTCCCACCAACAGTGTAGGAGGGTTCCCTTTTCTCCACACCCTTTCCAGCATTTAATTTTGTATTATATTTGAAAACAGAGTTAAAATATTTTGTGAATATCTCTAAAGGTATATATTCAGAAGAGCTAAATCTCTTGAAACCCTTCTACTGATATGAAGGATCTTTTGCACACTCACTGTCATTTTTCTTTGCTTTTTCATTCTTTTCTAAGAAGCTCCCATGCTAGTCTGGGGTTGTGGTATAAGCTGGCAAAAAATGAATTACTTATCACCAAGATGAGCATTACTTCAAAACTCAAATATTTCCTAAAGAAAACATCAGATCAGAATTTAAGGGGAAAAAAGTTTGACAGTACATACCCTTACTAATTTGAAAGAGTGGGAAGGAAAATGAACCTCTCATCCCTGGCAGAGCTATGATCATGAGTCATCTCTCTGCATAAATATAGATAGTACCATTGGAGAAAGGTCCATGGCAATGCCTGGTCTTTTTGTTTTTGAGGTAGTTCACTCTTAATGCACCTGATGAAATGTTTTTGTCCACAGAGGTGCTAGGTAGTAAAATGGAGATGCTTCATTAGCCTCTCAATTCCCTGTGAGCTTCCATCTCTTAGGAAAACACAATTTTAACCTCTGAGACAAAAGGGTCTTCTGTGGGATTCTACCAGGGCATTTGTCTTCTTCTCTCCTGCATGGAGGAGGAAGGAGGAACATTCTGCTTCTCTCAGGAAGATAATTACACAATAGTCTTCAGTTTTGCTTTTCCACATGGTTTCATACATTTAGGAGAAATACTTCAAATTTATGATAGGCACATGAGAGGGCAGACAGCAGAAGCAAGAAGAACTACAGTCCTGCAGCCTGTGGAACAAAAACCACATTCACAGAAAGATAGACAAGATGAAAAGGCAGAGGGCTATGTTCCAGATGAAGGAACAAGATAAAACCCCAGAAAAACAACTAAATGAAGTGGAGGTGGGCAACCTTCCAGAAAAACAATTCAGAATACTGATAGTGAAGATGATCCAGGACCTCAGAAAAAGAATGGAGGCAAAGCTCGAGAAGATGCAAGAAATCTTTGACAAAGACCTACAAGAATTAAAGAACAAACAAACAGAGATGAACAATACAATAACTGAAATGAAAACTACACTAGAAGGAATCAATAGCAGAATAACTGAGGCAGAAGAATGGATAAGTGACCTGGAAGACAGAATGGTGGAATTCACTGCTGCAGAACACAATAAAGAAAAAAGAATGAAAAGAAATGGAGACAGCCTAAGAGACCTCTGGGACAACATTAAATGCAACAACATTCGCATTATAGGGGGTCCCAGAAGGAGAAGAGAGAGAGAAAAGACCCGAGAAAATATTTGAAGGGATTATAGTCAAAAACTTCTCTAACATGGGAAAGAAAATAACCACCCAAGTCCAGGAAGCACAGCGAGTCCCATACAGGATAAGCCCAAGGAGAAACACACTGAGACACATAGTAATCAAACTGGCAAAAATTAAGGACAAAGAAAAATTATTGAAAGCAGCAAGGGAAAAATGACAAGTAACATACAAAGGAACTCCCATAAGGTTAACAGCTGATTTCTCAGCAGAAACTCTACAAGCCAGAAGGGAGTGGCATGATACACTTAAAGTGATGAAAGGGAAGAACCTACAACCAACATAACTCTACCCAGCAAGGATCTCATTCAGATTTGATGGAGAAATCAAAAGCTTTACAGACAAGCAAAAGCTAAGAGAATTCAGCACCACCAAACCAGCTCTACAACAAATGCTAAAGGAACTTCTCTAAGTGAGAAACACAAGAGAAGAAAAGGACCTACAAAATCAAACCCAAAACAATTATGAAAATGGTAATAGGAACATACATATTGACAATTACCTTAAATGTGAATGGATTAAATGCTCCAACCAAAAGACACAGGCTTCCTGAATGGATACAAAAACAAGACCCATATGTATGCTGTCTACAAGAGACCCACTTCAGACCTAGGGACACATACACATTGAAAGTGAGGGGATGGAAAAAGTTATTCCATGCAAATGGAAATCAAAAGAAAGCTGGAGTATCAATTCTCATATCAGACAAAATAGACTTTAAAATAAAGACTATTACAAGAGACAAAGAAGGACACTACATAATGATCGAGGGATCAAGAAACGTAAAAAACACAAGCACATGGAGGCTAAACAATATGTTACTAAATAACCAAGAGCTCACTGAAGAAATCAAAGAGGAAATCAAAAAATACCTAGAGACAAATGACAAGGAAAACATGACGATCCAAAACCTATGGGATGCAGCAAAAGCAGTTCTAAGAGGGAAGTTTATAGCTATACAAGCCTACCTCAAGAAACAAAAGTCTCAAATAAACAATCTAACCTTACACCTAAAGAAACTAGAGAAAGAAGAACAAAGAAAATACAGAGTTAGCAGGAGGAAAGAAATTACAAAGATCAGAGCAGAAATAAATGAAATAGAAACAAAGAAAACAGTAGCAAAGATCAATAAAATTAAAATCTGGTTCTTTGAGAAGATAAGCAAAATTGATAAACCATTAGCCAAACTCATCATCAAGAAAAAGAGGGAGAGGACTCAAATCAATAAAATTAGAAATAAAAAAGGAGAAGTTGCAACAAACACTGCAGAAATACAAAGCATCCTAAGAGATTACTACAAGCAACTCTAGGCCAATAAAATGGACAACCTGGAAGAAATGGACAAACTCTTAGAAAGGTATAACCTTCCAAGACTGAACCAGGAAGAAATAGAAAATATGAACAGACTAATCACAAGTAATGAAATTGAAACTGTGATTAAAAATCTTCCAACAAACAGAAGTCCGGGACTAGATGGCTTCAAAGGTGAATTCTATCAAACATTCAGAGAAGACCTAACACCCATCCTTCTCAAACTCTTCCAAAAAGTTGCAGAGGAAGGAGCACTCCCAAACTCATTATCTGCGGCCACCATCACGCTGATACCAAAACCAGACAAAGATACTACAAAAAAAGAAAATTATAGACCAATATCACTGATGAATATAGATGCAAAAATCCTCAACAAAATACTAGTAAACAGAATCCAACAACACATTAAAAGGATCATACAACATGATCAAGTGGGATTTATCCCAGGGATGCAAGGATTCTTCAATATACACAAATCAATCAATGTGATACACCATATTAACAAATTAAAGGATAAAAACCATATGATCATGTCAATAGATGCAGAAAAAGCTTTCGACAAATATCAACACCCATTTATGATAAGAACTCTCCAGAAAGTGGGCATAGAGGGAACCTACCTCAACATAATAAAGGCCATGTACGACAAATTCACAGCAAACATTGTTTTCAATGGTGAAAAACTGAAAGCATTTCCTCTAAGATCAGGAACAAGACAAGAGTGTCCACTGTCACCACTATTATTCAACATAGTTTTGGAAGTCCTAGACATAGTAATCAGAGAAGAAAAAGAAATAAAAGGAATAGAAATTGGCAAAGAAGAAGTAAAACTCTCACTGTTGGCAATGACATGATACTATACATAGAGAATCCTAAAGATGCCACCAGAAAACTAGTAGAGCTAATCAATGAATTTGGTAAATTTGCAGGATAAAAAATTAATGCACAGAAATCTCTTGCATTCTTATACACTAATGATGAAAAATCTGAAAGAGAAATTAAGGAAACACTCCCATTTACCACTGCAACAAAAAGAATAAAATACCTAGGAATAAACCTACCTAGGGAGACAAAAGACCTGTATGCAGAAAACTATAAGACACTAATGAAAGATGATACCAACAAGTGGAGAGATATACCATGTTCTTGGATTGGAGCAATCAATATTGAGAAAATGACTATACTACGCAAAGCAATCTACAGATTCAATGTAATCCCTCTCAAATTACCAATGGTATTTTTTACAGAACTAGAACAAAAAATCTTAAATTTTGTATGGAGACACAAAAAACCAAAGCAGTCTTGAGGGGAAAAAATGGAGCTGGAGGGATCAGACTCCCTGACTTCAGACTATACTACAAAGCTACAGTAATCAAGACAATATGGTACTGGCACAAAAACAGAAACATAAATCAATGGAACAAGATAGAAAGCCCAGAGATAAACCCACACACCTGTGGTCAACTAATCTATGACAAAGGAGGCAAGGATATACAGTGGAGAAAAGACAGTCTTTTCAATAAATGGTGCTGGGAAAAGTGGACAGCTACATGCAAAAGAAAGAAATTAGAACACTCCCTAACACCATACACAAAAATAAACTCAAAATAGATTAGAGACCTAAATGTAAGACCAGACACTATAAAAGCCTTAGAGGAAAACATAGGAAAAACACTCTTTGACATAAATCACAGCAAGATCTTTTTGATCCACCTCCTAAAGTAATGGAAATAAAAACAAAAACAAATGGGACCTAATGAAAGTTCAAAGCTTTTACACAGCAAAGGAAACCATAAACAAGACAAAAAGACAACCCTCAGAATGGGAGAAAATATTTGCAAATGAATCAATGGACAAAGGATTAATCTCCAAAATATATAAACAGCTCATGCACCTCAATATTAAAAAAACAAACAACCTAATCCAAAAATGGGCACAACACCTAAATAGGCATTTCTCCAAAGAAGACATACAGGTGGCCAAGAAGCACATGAAAAGCTGCTCAAGATCACTAAGTATTAGAGAAATGTAAATCAAAACTACAGTGAGGTATCACCTCACACTAGTTAGAATGGGCATCATCAGAAAATCTACAAACAACAAATGCTGGAGAGGGTGTGGATAAAAGGGAACCCTCTTGCACTGTTGGCGTGAATGTAAATTGATACAGCCACTATGGAGAACAGTATGGAGGTTCCTTAAAAAACTAAAAATAGAATTACCATATGACCCAGCAATCCCACTACTGGGCATATACCCACAGAAAACCATAATTCAAAAAGACACATGCACCCAATGTTCATTGCAGCGCTATTTACAATAGCCAGGTCATGGAAGCAACCTAAATGCCCATCGACAGACAAATGGATAAAGAAGATGTGATACATATATACAATGGAATATTACTCAGCCATAAAAAGGAATGAATCTGGGTCATTTGTTGAGACATGGATGGATCTAGAGCGTCATACAGAGTGAAGTAAGTCAGAAAGAGAAAAACAAATATATTAACGCATATATGTGGAACCTAGAAAAATGGTACAGATGAACCGGTTTGCAGGTCAGAAATCGAAACACAGATGTAGAGAACAAAGGTATGGACACCAAGGGGGAAAAGCGGTGGAGGGGTGGGGGTGGTGTGGGGTGATGAATTGGGTGATTGGGATTGACATGTATACACTGATGTGTATAAAATTGATGACTAATAAGAACCTGCTGTATAAAAATATTTTTAATATATATATGATAGGCACATGATATCCATCATCTTTTTAATTACCAATCTATGTTATATTATCTAAATTTACTCTATTTACATTATATTTTACCTATTTATGAATTATCTTCTGTTTTGTAATACATTCTTATATTGACACCACCATCTTGCCAACAAATCTAGATTCAAATGTTTTAATATGTATAACATGAAATTACAAGCTTTTTCCATGGCAAAGAGAGTAAGTTATATTTTTGGACTCTAAGGAATATTGTAGGAAGATATTGCGGATAATAAGTCCTAAGTAAGAAGCAGATTTATCTAAAATAAAATGCAGGGTACTGAAAAACAGTAGAGCGATAAAAAAAAAAAGAGAGAGAGAGACAGAGAAGAAATATAATTTCAGATGATTGATTACACATACAAGGACTTTAGCGGGTCAAAGACGTCAAGGAGGAATAAAGTCAAAGCCATGGACCACTTGCTGATTTTGATGAAGGAACTTACCATACTGGCAGCAGTTTCCATGGGAAGCCAAATAGGTGTGTTCCTAAGGTGCAAAGAAGAAAAGACTTTATTTTTTAAGGACTAGGGAGGTGAAAGCAAGATAAATTAGTGCAAAGAACTGTAACCACAAGACTGAGGAATTAGAAAGTGTCTTAGCCTAAAGCAGAGTTATGCTATAAGGCTGTATTTGTAGTTTGTAATTGATTCTGATTAGAATGGGTTCACTCAAATTCCTTCACATCATGCTTTCAAACCAAGCTGTTGACTGCATCTAAGAGAGAAAGGTTATTATGAGAGAAGAAAATCAATAGAGAAGTTTTCACACTCACAATTTTTTGACTAGAAAACTTTTCTATTTGGTACCTTAGAATGAGATAAGAATGAATCCCAAGTAGAATATCATCGTAATGCACATTAAACATTGTTGACTACCCTTAAAAAAAAACCTATCAATGTTGCCTTTTAATCATTTCCCCATAGATTTTATTTCACTACTTCTTCATCAATGTCTTTTCTGAATCCTTTCCAAATATTCCAAGCTCTTAAACCGTGTAGCCAAAATTGTACACGTGTCCTTGTCTACCCTTTCCTGCATATAAAGGGAAAAGCATTTCACAAATGTCAATGAAGTTACAATCAAAAGGAAGGTGAAGTCATGAATTTAAATATTAGAAACTAAGTCGTTTAACTAAAGGGAAGAAGTCTTTTACATAAGGAGACAAGAGCAGCCATGTTCAATGATCAATGCCCCTTGCAGTGACAAATCAAAAGTGGAACAATTGAGAATTCCATCATGACAGGGAAAAGTACACTCCTCTGTAGGAAAATCAGAAAAGGAAACAGTGAATTTAAAAAGAATGACTCATTTGAAAACAAAACAACAACAAAAGGAAACATAAAAAAGCGAGTAATACTTGCCTTCTTCCACTATTCACAAGTTCAAAAGAACATTTGAGAAATGCCCTGTTTAAGTTAGGTAACTAGTTTAGTTGTTTAAGTTAGATAACTAGTATGTGAGTTGAAACAAGACTGGAAGTCTCAACTCAAACGTTAAGAATAAAAACTCTTTCAAGATTCTTAATAGCTTAATTGTGCACGCAATATTGAATTTTACTGAAAAAGTTAGCTAAGAACCATTTTTTAAATTTTTATATACACATTTTCCCTATATCGGATGCACCTCTTTGACTGTAAATTTAGGCTTTTATAATTCTGAAATACTGAGTTAACTCATATAAGGTTCTAAAGTATATAAAGTCATACAATTACTTTGAATATTAAGATTCTGTGCAACATAAAAAACTGTTTCAGTCCCAAAGAGATTCTCTAGAGAAAGGTAATTTTTAAGTGATTTCCTCTTGATGTAAAGAGTTCTTTAGGTGTACTGAAATTGTTCCAAAGGAATGTGTCTGCTACAATTAGGCCCTGGTAGAAAAGATGTTACCTTGAAGAGAAAAACAACTTTAAAGATGCGCCTTTCAGAAAAATAGTGATTTCATTACAGTTTGTTTAGGTAAACTAATGTAACACTATTTGACTATTTATAATGTTAGGTATTGTTCCCAGGCAGTAAAAGAAGTATATACTAAAGTTTACAAATTCAAAAGTTCCCCCAGACAAAAAATTTTGAATTTGAGTTTTTATCAAGTTACTCTAATAATGTTTTTTTTTGAGAGATTTGTAATATAAACCAAAACATTACAAAACACAGATTTAATTCATTTTAATATCTGTTGAGTGTTCCCTGCGTATTCCGTACTGAACTAGGGGCCACTAAGTGGATTGTGACAAAAAATGAACAAATGCTTGTTAACTTTGAGGGCACCTAGAACCTAAAGCAGGCCCAAGAGAAAACTAACCAATTCAGCATACAAGCCATTTAAGACAAATGAATAGATATGCACTGCAGAGAAGTAACTATTTCATAAAGGACCTTTATGTTTGAGCTTTATTTATTTTTTTGACCACACAGCACTTCATGCCGGATCTTAGTTCCCCAAGCAGGGGTTGAACCCAAGTCCCCTGCAGTGGAAGTGCAGTCTTAACCACTGGACCGCCAGGTAAGTCCCTATGTTTGAGCTTTAATTTCAAAATGTTATGGCTTATTTTAAGCACGTGTTGATGAAAGATGTTTGCAAGTGAAACTTCTCCATGATCTTGACTTCCTGATCTGAGAAATAAGCCTTTAATAACTCGCTATCAGGGACACTAAATGCAGTTTTATGCAGCAACACTTTGATCGTATTTTATTGAATATAAGGTGTATTTTTTAAACATTTTAACATTTGTTAAATCAGTTTGCATTTTATAATCTGCAGTGTCCTTCCATCATTGTTGGAATAGACTGAGACCAATTTAAGTTAAAATTTCTTCATGAGATTTTGGACCACGTTGGTGGTGTGAATTCAGAACACAAATCTGGTTGTGGTTCAAATTCTCAGAGGAGATACACTTTTTTTCCTCCTACTACCTGGTACTAGGATTGAGACATGTACGTTTCCTTGCTCTCTCTTTCCTCATATTGGTTTCATCTATTTTTGCTCTTACACTTAATTGTGAGGCCCTTTGATATCCTACCTTGGGTGTTTCTGCTTTCATAATACTATGCAAAAATAACAACCCATCTGACAATGGAAGATTTCTTACATTCAGTGTAAAACTGAAACTTGTCTTACAAATTTTCAAGAATTCCTAGAAGATATCAATCATGACCAAGTTTTGGGCAGAGAAAAGAGCCATTGTATGCCTCACGAAGGTATCACTGAGGGATAAGAAACTGCCTACAAATAAAATGGGTTATAAGCCCATTTGCTTTGCAGAAAATCAAAGTTTAGAACTCTATTATACACTTGCTTTGGTTAAATGTGAAGGTTCCAAATCTGCAACTGAAAAAGTAAAACTTACTGGTAAAAGGAGGTAGATTAAAATTTATTTGTTGAAAAAATAGTATATTAATAAATATGCAATCATATTTAAATATTGGCTAACTTCATCTTAACACATATATTTTTCTCATGCTTCAAATAGATCACTTGAGAGAAAGCATCATGAAAACAAAGATTTTTCTCTCACTGTTTAGTGCTGTTATGCCTAGATTTAGAATATTGTTTGACACTTAATAAGGACTCAAGAAATATTTGTTGAGCTAGTTAATTAATGGATCAGATCACATCCTGTGGTGCATAGCTATTTGTATACATATTATGGTCCCTCCTGAATTATCAAGTGCTTGAAGCTTGAGTCTATGTTTATTTCATTCTTGGGCCTATTTAATGAGACTCAACTCTGTAAGCGGAACCATCAACCTGGCTGACATTAGTCGCTCCATATCTGCTCTGTTGAGATACACAGTAGTTAACTAAACTCCAGTTCTTATCTGGAAGAATCAATAATCTTGGTAACCAGTAAACCATACTGACCAATTTGCCATGCACCAGCTGACTGTATACACTTACGGCTTGATTAACGCTGAGGATTTTAGAGTACAGTTTGACAGATTCTTACTAAATAGCATCTTATAGCAACTTCAGGAATCCTTTTCACAAGTCCAACAGTTCCTTCATTCATAAAACTGTACACTACTAAAGAAATGCGCAAGTGCACTAATGATCAAAAAGGCAAGTAGAGCTTAATGGGAAGGAAATAATAGAACTTTATAAGTGTAGTTTTGAAGAGATGTGATGTCATAGTAAACTCTGGGGTACTTGATAAGGAGTATAAACCGCAGCAACATAATCATCATGGTTTTAGAGAAACTATAAACTGATAACCATCTCTGACACCAGAAGATAAGCCAAGCCATGTGAGTTTTGCCTTGATATCCTCTTTAATGCAGCTGAATGAAAAAGATAACTTAATGGTGCTTTGTAGCACTAATTATTTGGTAATAATCAAAAGGTTTCATGATCTGAAAAAGTTGTTTCAGTACAGCCCATTAAACAATATGAAGAGCTATTATCCCATCCCACTACCTTCCTGCCACTCAGGTGTTCATTCACCAGCTGCTTCCTAATTAAGAGCATATAAAAGGGGAATAACATGAAGTGTACAATCGGATAAGTTTATCCAGTCCAATTTTGGTGCCAAAAATAAATGCTTTTATTATAATTTTGACCAAGACAATTACTAATATTCATATTGCCGCTATTCTAAGCCCATGAAAAAATCTTCTCTGAGCCTAGTTTATTATCTGAATTATGGAGTTGAAGCCCTCTCTAATTGTAGCTAAAGTAACAGCATGTATTTTTATTCTTACCAATATGTATAAGGTATCTTAAAATTCAGGCTAAATAATTTGTAGTCAACTGGTCTCCTGATAAAAGATTTTATTCCATATATTTTATACAGTTGCTACTGAGTTGCAATACTTATGTGTTGATGGATCAAAACAGTAGTCTCCTAAATGTCTGTAAACCAGAGAGAAGGAGAGAGGAAAGGAAAAGAAAAGGAAGAGAAAAAAAAGAAAAGAATTGAAGTTACTACCAAAGACATTCTTTTTATTGTCTCCCTTTACTACCCATTTACAGTTGAGAAATTGGTTTTGGACTTGTTTCACACTTGCTAGAAAAGAAGTAAATTGTCTTTCCCTTGGCTTCTCTGATCCAAGGAGTTGGTGACTCAGAATTATCGATAAGAGAACAGCATCCCTTCTGCTCATTGTTGGACTGTATTTCTGAAACCAGAGCATTAACAGCTTTGTACAGGTGCAAAGGTAAATTGTCAAGCAGGGAAAGAGATACCAGTACCACCACAGGCCAGTAAAAGAGACAGAATTTTAAGAAGGAAAGGCCTCTAACCCAACTTTTTGCCATGTCTGTTAAGAAAAAGTCCTGATTTAAACACAGTGTTGGCTTCTATTCAAAATAATGCAGTTTGTTAAGGCAGCAATACTTAGATTCTTCTGGAGAAACAGCATTCTGAATTCTGAAAATGAATTTAATAACATAAAGGAGATAACTTCAAAAGGTAGTCATCACGTAAAGATTATGATCCAGTTTGCATAGATTCAAATCCTGACTTTGTCACCACGGCCAATCTCTTTAGCCCTGCTGCATCTCGCCTTCCTCATCTAAAAAGTGAAAACATATATAACTTGCAAAAATGTTCTGCCTCATAGAACTGATGTGAGGATGAAATTATTTAAAACATGCAGAGTGCTCAGAATTAGGCCTGACAATGGGCATGCACTAAATATTTATTATTGTGCAGCTTGGACCAGGTTCTCTTAGTAACCTAATAGCCATGGCCCTTAAACACTTTTCATCTGTTAAAGAAACATTGATATTTCATAGAATCTAGGGGTCTTATAATACAATTTTCTCAAAAGAAAGTGAAGAAAGAAAACAATTACGGCCAAAGATTTGATGCCGGTACCATCTCCTGAAGGAATGTTAGCCACACTTCAGCCACCCATTCACTTTTTGCCTTCATGATTTCACTATAACTTCCAAGTACCTGGGTTATATTTTTATAACCCTTTTCTTTATATTGAAGTAAGTAAATTTATTTTTAAAATAAAACCTTATATAATTTTAATCTTTTAATTTGAGCATATATACACACCTGTTATTTTTTTGCATCCTTTAATTTGACATACAAACAAATGTCTATGTTAATTGGTTATTAAAAAAAGAGTTTTTTCCATTCCCAACAGAGCAAGAATACTGAGTCATTAATAGCAACAAAATAAATATGTGAAACAATTTCTGTTATCACTTTAGAACTGAAGAATTTTCAGAACTAGAAAGTCAACACTATTACTGAATGCAAACTAATACTAATTCAACTAGGAGTTTGTTGACAGCTTAAAGCTAAGTATGATAAATATCATACTGATGAAATTTTGTCATGTCAGGGATATTTCCAGAGCTTTTTTCAAATCTACAAAACATAAAACTGAGTGATAAGGCTATGAATGCAGATACTCAAGGAAGTATCAGATGTAGAACATTTGGGGAAATCATAAAAGAAGGTTAGTTACCCCAGTATGTATTTAATAAAAATGAACCTGGTTTATTTGGTGAAAAAATTCAAGTTAAATTTATATCAGGAAAAGCAAGACTAGGTCTGGTTTTAACACTTTCCAAGACTCACTCTTGAGCTTAAACCCATTTAGTGTCCTTGGGCTTATGGAACTAGTAGTCTCAGAACAAGCTTTCCCAGGTACAGGAACTTACGTATTAATGCTTTATCATCTGCAAAGCTAAGACATTTAAAAAATATTACCTAAAAGGAATTGGCTTTTGTCCTAGCAAATACAAGCTGATGATTCTTTCCTACAGATGATTAGTTTTCAGTCCCAAGTTAATTATCACTCTAAATTCTATAGAAAATTAGTTCTTATTTAAAAAATTGGGAGGAAGGATATGCACTCTAACTCTTTTAAATTGGACCTACAGTGTAAAAGTTGGGTTATAGATTCATCTTAATTATTGATACATGGCACACTCATCATTGGCCCCTACATGGCCTGATTTTATTTAACTGGCTATTTGTAATGACAAAATAAGCACCTGCAAGTACATCATCCCAAACAAAAGTGAGGACCTTGACCTTTAGCCTACACTTTGCCGCATGATTTCGACCCCAACCCGTCCCTCTACTTCCCCCACTTCAGGTAACGCCCATCCTGAATTCCGTACTCCCCATTCCCTTGCTTTCCATTTTACATGGTATTAATGCATCTAGATGTATTCCTTAAAAGTGTGTTGTTAAGGGCTTCCCTGGTGGCACAGTGGTTGAGAGTCCGCCTGCCGATGCAGGGAACACGAGTTCGTGTCCCGGTCTGGGAGGATACCACATGTCGCAGAGCGGCTGGGCCCGTGAGCCATGGCCGCTGAGCCTGCGCATCCGGAGCCTGTGCTCCGCAACAGGAGAGGCCACGACAGTGAGGGGCCCGCGTACCATGTGCTGTTAAACATTAGCATTTTTATAAATTTTATAGAAAGTGTGTCAGGCTGTATGTTATTATCTGGAACCTGTTTTTTAATTAATATTATATAGTTAAGATTCACCCATAACTTGAATGTTGTAAATTATTCTGATTTGTGAATATCATGCGATTTTTCACTTTCCTGTAATGGACTTTTGAATTGGTTCCAGGGTTTTGCTATTGTGAACAACACTGCTGTGAAATTTCTGTACATCTCTATTGATGCATGGGTGCAAAAATGTCTCTTGGTTGCAGAAATAACTGGCTCATAGGGTGTGTACATGTAAGTACATATGATCCCCCAAACTTGGTTTTGTGCAGCTTTTAAATTTTGACCGTAAAAGAGATCATGGGCTTCTTTTGCGTTTTACTGATTACATATTATTACTGGCCAAATGTTTTTCTCTTCAGGGAAATCTACTTTTATATTTCTTTGTGCTTTTCTTAATAGTTAATGGAGTTCTTTACATATCCTTGATATGAATCCTTTGCTGGTTCTCTTTCTTTTTTTTTTTTTAACATCTTTATTGGAGTATAATTGCTTTACAATGCTGTGTTAGTTTCTGCTTTATAACAAAATGAATCAGTTATAGATATACATATGTTCCCATATCTCTTCCCTCTTGCGTCTCCCTCCCTCCCACCCTCCCTACCCCACCCCTCTAGGTGGTCACAAAGCAACAAGCTGATCTCCCTGTGCTATGTGGCTGCTTCCCACTAGCTATCTATTTTACGTTTGGTAGTGTATATATGTCCATGCCATTCTCTCACTTTGTCACAGCTTACCCTTCCCCCTCCCCATATCCTCAAGTCCATTCTCTAGTAGGTCTGTGTCTTTATTCCTGTCTTACCCCTGGGTTCCTTATGACATTTTTTTTCTTAAATTCCATATATGTTAGCATACGGTGTTTGTCTTTCTCTTTCTGATTGACTTCACTCTGTATGACAGACTCTATGTCCATCCACCTCATTACAAATAGCTCAATTTCGTTTCTTTTTATGGCTGAGTAATATTCCATTGTATATATTTGCCACATCTTCTTTATCCATTCATCCGATGATGGACACTTAGGTTGTTTCCATCTCCTGGCTATTGTAAATAGAGCTGCAATGAACATTTTGGTACATGACTCTTTTTGAATTATGGTTTTCTCAGGGTATATGCCCAGTAGTGGGATTGCTGGGTCATATGGTAGTTCTATTTTTAGTTTTTTAAGGAACCTCCATACTGTTCTCCATAGTGGCTGTACCAATTCACATTCCCATCAGCAGTGCAAGAGTGTTCCCTTTTCTCCACACCCTTTCCAGCACTTATTGTTTCTAGATTTTTTGATGATGGCCATTCTGACTGGTGTGAGATGATATCTCATTGTAGTTCTGATTTGCATTTCTCTAATGGTTAATGATGTTGAGATTATTTCATGTGTTTGTTGGCAGTCTGTATATCTTCTTTGGAGAAATGTCTATTTAGGTTTTCTGCCCATTTTTGGACTGGGTTTTTTTTTGTTATTGAGCTGCATGAGCTGCTTGTAAATTTTGGAAATTAATCCTTTGTCAGTTGCTTCATTTGCAAATATTTTCTCCCATTCTGAGGGTTGTCTTTTCGTCTTCTTTATGGTTTCCTTTGCTGTGCAAAAGCTTTGAAGTTTCATTAGGTCCCATTTGTTTATTTTCATTACTCTAGTAGGTGGGTCAGAAAGAATCTTGCTGTGATTTATGTCATAGAGTGTTCTGCCTATGTTTTCCTCTAAGAGTTTGATAGTTTCTGGCCTTACATTTAGGTCTTTAATCCATTTTGAGCTTATTTTTGTGTATGGTGTTAGGGAGTGATCTAATACCATACTTTTACATGTACCTGTACAGTTTTCCCAGCACCACCTACTGAAGAGGCTGTCCTTTCTCCACTGTACATTCCTGCCACCTTTATCAAAGATAAGATGTCCATATGTGCATGGGTTTATCTCTGGGCTTTCTATCCTGTTCCATTGATCTATCTTTCTGTTTTTGTGCCAGTACCATACTGTCTTGATTACTGTAGCTTTGTAGTATAGTCTGAAGTCAGGGAGCCTGATTCCTCCAGCTCCTTTTTTTGTTCTCAAGATTGCTTTGGCTATTCGGGGTCTTTTGTGTTTCCAAACAAATTGCAAAATTTTTTGTTCTAGTTCTGTGAAAAATGCCAGTGGTAGTTTGATAGGGATTGCACTGAATCTATAGATTGCTTTGGGTAGTAGAGTCATTTTCACAATGTTGATTCTTCCAATCCAAGTACATGGTATATCTCTCCATCTATTTGTATCAGCTTTAATTTCTTTCATCAGTGTCTTATAATTTTCTGCATACAGGTCTTTTGTCTCCTTAGGTAGGTTTATTCCTAGATATTTTATTCTTTTTGTTGCAATGGTAAATGGGAGTGTTTTCTTGATTTCAGTTTCAGATTTTTCATCATTAGTATATAGGAATGCCAGAGATTTCTGTGCATTAATTTTGTATCCTGCTACTTTACCAAATTCATTGATTAGCTCTAGTAGTTTTCTGGTAGCATCTTTAGGATTCTCTATGTATAGTATCATGTCATCTGCAAACAGTGACAGCTTTACTTCTTCTTTTCCGATTTGGATTCCTTTCATTTCCTTTTCTTTTCTGATTGCTGTGGCTAAAACTTCCAAAACTATGTTGAATAAGAGTGGTGAGAGTGGGCAACCTTGTCTTGTTCCCGATCTTAGTGGAAATGCTTTCAGTTTTTCACCATTGAGGATGATGTTGGCTGTGGACTTGTCATATATGGCCTTTATTATGTTGAGGGAAGTTCCCTCTGTGCCTACTTTCTGCAGGGTTTTTATCATAAATCGGTGTTGAATTTTGTCAAAAGCTTTCTCTGCATCTATTGAGATGACCATATGGTTTTTCTCCTTCAATTTGTTAATATGGTTTATCACGTTGATAGATTTGTGTATATTGAAGAATCCTTGCATTCCTGGAATAAACCCCACTTGATCATGGTGTATAATCCTTTTAATGTGCTGTTGGATTCTGTTTGCTAGTATTTTGTTGAGTATTTTTGCATCTATGTTCATCAGTGATATTGGCCTGTAGTTTTCTTTCTTTGTGACATCCTTGTCTGGTTTTGGTATCAAGGAGATGGTGGCCTCGTAGAATGAATTTGGGAGTGTTCCTCCCTCTGCTATATTTTGGAAGAGTTTGAGAAGGATAGGTGTTAGCTCTTCTATAAATGTTTGACAGAATTCGCCTGTGAAGCCATCTGTTCCTGGGCTTTTGTTTGTTGGAAGATTTTTAATCACAGTTTCAATTTCAGTGCTTGTGATTGGTCTGTCCATATTTTCTGTTTCTTCCTGATTCAGTCTTGGCAGGTTGTGCATTTCTAAGAATTTGTCCATTTCTTCCAGATTGTCCATTTTATTGGCATAGAGTTGCTTGTAGTGATCTCTCATGATCTTTTGTATTTCTGCACTGTCAGTTGTTACTTCTCCTTTTTCATTTCTAATTCTATTGATTTGTGTCTTCTCCCTTTTTTTCTTGATGAGTCTGGCTAGTGGTTTATCTATTTTGTTTATCTTCTCAAAGAACCAGCTTTTAGTTTTATTGATCTTTGCTATTGTTTCCTTCATTTCTTTTTCATTTATTTCTGATCTGATCTTTATGATTTCTTTCCTTCTGCTAGCTTTGGGGTTTTTTTGTTCTTCTTTCTCTAATTGCTTTAGGTGCAAGGTTAGGTTGTTTATTCGAGATGTTTCCTGCTTCTTAAGGTGGGCTTGTATTGCTATAAAATTCTCCCTTAGAACTGCTTTTGCTGCATCCCATAGATTTTGGGTCGTTGTGTCTCCATTGTCATTTGTTTCTAGGTATTTTTTTATTTCCTCTTTGATTTCTTCAGTGATCACTTCATTATTAAGTAGTGTATTGTTTAGCCTCCACGTGTTTGTATTTTTTACAGATCTTTTCCTGTAATTGATATCTAGTCTCATGGCGTTGTGGTCGGAAAAGATACTTGATACAATTTCAATTTTCTTAAATTTACCAAGGCTTGATTTGTGACCCAAGATATGATCTATCCTGGAGAATGTTCCATGAGCACTTGAGAAAAATGTGTGTTCTGTTGTTTTTGGATGGAATGTCCTATAAATATCAATTAAGTCCATCTTGTTTAATGTATCATTTAAAGCTTGTGTTTCCTTATTTATTTTCGTTTTGGATGATCTGTCCATTGGTGAAACTGGGGTGTTAAAGTCCCCTACTATGAATGTGTTACTGTCGATTTCCCCCTTTATGGCTGTTAGTATTTGCCTTATGTATTGAGGTGCTCCTATGTTGGGTGCATAAATATTTACAATTGTTATATCTTCTTCTTGGATTGATCCCTTGATCATTAGGTAGTGTCCTTCTTTGTCACTTCTAATAGTCTTTATTTTAAAGTCTATTTTGTCTGATATGAGAATTGCTACTCCAGATTTCTTTTGGTTTCCATTTGCATGGAATATCTTTTTCCATCCCCTCACTTTCAGTCTGTATGTGTCTCTAGGTCTGAAGTGGGTCTCTTGTAGACAGCATATATATGGGTCTTGTTTTTGTATCCATTCAGCCAGTCTATGTCTTTTGGTGGGAGCATTTAATCCATTTACATGTAAGGTAATTATCGATATGTATGTTCCTATTCCCATTTTCTTAATTGTTTTGGGTTTGTCTTTTCCTTCTTTTGTGTTTCCTTCTTTTGTGTTTCTTGAAAAGACCTTCTTAGGTCTTTTCCTTCTCTTGTGTTTCTTGCCTAGAGAAGATCCTTTAGCATTTGTTGTAAAGCTGGTTTGGTGGTGCTGAACTCTCTCAGCTTTTGCCTGTCTGTAAAGGTTTTAATTTCTCCATCAAATCTGAATGAGATCCTTGCTGGGTAGAGTAATCTTTGTTGTAGGTTTTTCTCCTTCATCACTTTAAATATGTCATGCCAGTCCCTTCTGGCTTGCAGAATTTCTGCTGAAAGATCAGCTGTTAACCTTATGGGGATTCCCTTGTGTGTTATTTGTTGTTTTTCCCTTGCTGCTTTTAACATGTTTTCTTTGTATTTAATTTTTGACAGTTTGATTAATATGTGTCTTGGCGTGTTTCTCCTTGGATTTATCCTGTATGGGACTCTCTGTGCTTCCTGGACTTGATTAACTATTTCCTTTCCCATATTAGGGAAGTTTTCAACTATAATCTCTTCAAATATTTTCTCAGTCCCTTTCTTTTCCTCTTCTTCTTCTGGAACCCCTGTAATTCGAATGTTGGTGTGTTTAATTTGTCCCAGAGGTCTCTGAGACTGTCCTCAGTTCTTTTCATTCTTTTTTCTTCTCTGCAGTAGTTATTTCCCCTATTTTATCTTCCAGGTCACTTCTCCGTTCTTCTGCCTCAGTTATTCTGCTATTGATCCCTTCTGGAGTATTTTTAATTTCATTTATTGTGTTGTTGATTGTTGCTTGTTTCCTCTTTAGTTCTTCTAGGTCCTTGTTAAATGTTTCTTGCATTTTGTCTATTCTATTTCCAAGATTTTGGATCATCTTTACTATCATTATTCTGAATTCTTTTTCAGGTAGGCTGCCTATTTCCTCTTCATTTGTCAGGTCTGGTGGGTTTTTATCTTGCTCCTTCATCTGCTGTGTGTTCTTCTGTCTTCTCATTTTGCTTATCTAACTGTGTTTGGAGTCTCCTTTGTGCAGGCTGCAGGTTCATAGTTCCCGTTGTTTCTGGTGTCTGTCCCCAGTGGCTAAAGTTGGTCAGTGGGTTGTGTAGGTTTCCTGGTGGAGGGGACTAGTGCCTGTGTTCTGGTGGGTGAGGCTCGATCTTGTCTTTCTGATGAGCAGGTCCACGTCTGGTGGTGTGTTTTGGGGTGTCTGTGGACTTATTATAATTTTAGGCAGCCTCTCTGCTAATGGGTGGGGTTGTGTTCCTGTCTTGCTAGTTGTTTAGCATAGGGTGTCCAGCACTGTAGCTTGCTGGTCGTTGAGTGAAGCTGAGTGCTGGCATTGAGATGGAGATCTCTGGGAGATTTTCGCCGTTTGATATTACGTGGAGCTGGGAGGTCTCTTGAGGACCAGTGTCCTCAAGTTGGCTCTGCCACCTCAGAGGCACAGCACTGACTCCTGGCTGCAGCACCAAGAACCTTTCATCCACATGGCTCAGAATAAAAGGGAGAAGAAGAAAGAAAGAAAGAAAAGAAAGAAAGAAAGAAAGAAAGAAAGAAAGAAAGAAAGAAAGAAAGATAGAAAGAAAGAAAGAAAAGAAAATAAAGTAAGGTAAAATAAAATAAAAAATAATTATTAAGAAAAATAAATTATTTTTAAGTAGAAAACAAAAAACGGACAGATAGAACCCTAGGACAAATGGTGAAAGCAAAGCTATACAGACAAAATCTCATACAGAAGCATACACGTACACACTCACAAAAAGAGGAAAAGGGGAAAAAATCATAAATCTTGCTCTCAAAGTCCACCTCCTCAATTTGGGATGATTTGTTGTCTATTCAGTTATTCCACAAATGCAGGGTACATCAAGTTGATTGTGGAGATTTAATCCGCTGCTCCTGAGGCTGCTGGGCGAGATTTCCCTTTCTCTTCTTTGTTCACACAGCTCCCGGGGTTCAGCTTTGGATTTGGCCCTGCCTCTGCGTGTAGGTCGCCGGAGGGCGTCTGTTCTTCGCTCACACAGGATGGGGTTAAAGGAGCTGCTGATTCGGGGGCTCCGGCTCACTCAGGCCGGGGGAGGGAGGGGCATGGAGTGCGGGGTGAGCCTGCAGCGGCAGAGGCCAGCGGGACGTTGCACCAGCCTGAGGCACACCGTGCGTTCTCCCGGGGAAGTTGTCCCTGGATCCCAGGACCCTAGCAGTGGCGGGCTGCACAGGCTCCCCGGAAGGGAGGTGTGGAGAGTGACCTGTGTTTGCTCACAGGCTTCTTGGTGGCGGCAGCAGCAGCCTTAGCATCTCATGCCCGTCTCTGGGGTCCGCGCTGTTAGCCGCGGCTCGCGCCCGTCTCTGGAGCTCCTTTAAGCAGCGCTCTTAATCCCCTCTCCTCACGCACCAGGAAACAAAGAGGGAAGAAAATGTCTCTTGCCTCTTCGGCAGGTCCAGACATTTTCCCGGACTCCCTCTCCGCTAGCCGTGGTGCACTAACCTCCTGTAGGCTGTGTTCACGCCGCTAACCCCAGTCTTCTCCCTGGGATCCGACTGAAGCCCGAGCCTCAGCTCCCAGACCCCGCAGGTGAGCAGGTGAGCAGACAAGCCTCTCGGGCTGGTGAGTGCTGGTCGGCACCGATCCTCTGTGTGGAATCTCTCCGCTTTGCCCTCCGCACCCCTGTGGCTGCGCTCTCCTCCGCGACTCCGAAGCTTCCCCCACTCCGCCACCTGCAGTCTCTGCCCGCGAAGGGGCTCCTAGTGTGTGGAAACCTTTCCTCCTTCACAGCTCCCTCCCACTGGTGCAGGTCCCGTCCCTATTCTTTTGTCTCTGTTTATTTTTTTTTCTTTTACCCTACCCAGGTGCGTGGGGAGTTTCTTGCCTTTTAGGAGGTCTGAGGTCTTCTGCCAGCGTTCAGTAGGTGTTCTGTAGGAGTTGTTCCACGTGTAGATGTATTCCTGATGTATCTGTGGGGAGGAAGGTGATCTCCACGTCTTACTCTTCCGCCATCTTGCCCCGGCCCCTTTGCTGGTTTTCTGAATCATGAATATCTTCTGTCAACTCATAATTGTCTTATCACTTTCATAAAAGTGATAAATGTAAATAAATGTTTTATTTTAATAGAATTAATTATGTCTATTTTCTTATTTGAGACAATGTCTTTTGAATCTTAATTAGAAATATTTTTCTGCCACTAGATCTTAAAGATACACAACACATTTTCTTTTAAGAATTTTAAAGACGTTGATTTCTCTCCTTCTCTTCTTCCTCTTCCTTTTTCTTGTTCTCCTTTGTTTTGGTTTACTTCTCCTAACCCCACCTCTGAGAGAGGAATGCTATTTTGTCTTTATCTATATGGACAACTCTTTTTTTCCAGTTTTATTTCTTGAAGAATTCCTCTTTCCCTACCTCTGTCTATATCAACCTTTCATAGACAAATGGCTCTATTTCTAGGCTCGCTATTTTGTTCCACAGACAACTGTTTTCTACCCAAGCAACACACTTTCTTTTTGGGTGTGCGTGTTCTTTTATTCATTGAAGTATAGTTAATTTACAACATTGTGTTAGTTTCAAGTGTACAGCAAAGTGATTCAGTTATATATATATATGTTAAGAATATAGATATATATTCTTCTTCAGATTCTTTTCCATTGTAGATTATTACAAGATAATGAATATAGTTCCCGGTGCTATACAGTAGGTCCCTGTTGTTTACCTATTTTATATATAGTAGTAAGTATATGTTAATCCCAAACTCCTAAGTTATCTGCCCCCCCCCCACTATCCCCTTTGGTAAGCATAAGTTTGTTTTCTATGTCTATGAGTCTATTTCTGTTTTGTAAATAAGTTCATTTGTGTCATTTCTTATATTCTGCATATAAGTGATATTATATGATATTTATCTTTGTATGACTTACTTCACTCACCATGACAATCTCTAGGTCCATTCATGTTGCTGCAAATGGCACTATTTCATTCTTCATTATGGCTGAGTATATTCCATTGTACATATATATCACATCTTCTTTATCCATTCAACTGTCGATGGACATTTAGGTTGCTTCCATGTATTGGCTATTGTAAATAATGCTGTAGTGAACATTGGGCTGCATGTATATTTTCAAATTAGAGTTTTCTCTGGATATATGCCCAGGAGTGGGATTGCAGGATCATATGGTAGCTCTATTTTTTGTTTTTTGTTTTTTGTTTTATTTTGCGGTACACGGGCCTCTCACTGTTGTGGCCTCTCCTGTTGCGGAACACAGGCTCCGGACGCGCAGGCTCAGCGGCCATGGCTCACGGGCCCAGCCGCTCCGCGGCATGTAGGATCTTCCCAGACTGGGGCACGAACCCGTGTCCCCTGCATCGGCAGGCGGACTCTCAACCACTGCGCCACCAGGGAAGCCCTATTTTTAGTTTTTTAAGGAACCTCCAAACTGTTCTCCACAGTGGCTGTATCCATTTACATTCCCACCAACAGTGTTAGGAGGGTTCCTTTTTCTCCATACCCTCTCCAGCATTTATTATTTGTAGACTTTTTAATGATGGCCATTCTGACTGGTGTGAGGTGATACCTTATTGTAGTTTGATTTGCATTTCTCTAACAAGTAGTGATACTGAGCATCTTTTCATGTGTTGTTGACCATCTGTATGTCTTCTTTGGAGAAATGTCTATTTAGGTCTTCTGCCCATTTTTTTGATTGGGTTGTTTGTTGTTTTAATATTAAGCTGTATGTGTTGTTTGTATATTTTGGAAATTAATCCCTTGTCAGTAACATTGTTTGCAAATGTTTTCTCCCATTCTGTAGGCTTTTTGTTTTCTTTATGGTTTCCTTTGCTGTGCAAAAGCTTTTACGTTTAATTCAGTCCCATATGTTTCTTTTTGTTTTTATTTCCATTACTCTAGGAGATGGATCCAAAAAAATATTTCTGCAATTTATATCAGAGAGTGTTCTGCCTGTTTTCCTCTAGGAGGTTTATAGTATGCAGTCTTACATTAGGGCTTTAATCCATTTTGAGTTTACTTTGTATATGGTGTTCTAATTTCATTCTTTTACATGTAGCCCTCCAGTTTCCCCAGCACCATTTATTGAAGAGACTGTCTTTCCTCCATTTTATGTTCTTGCCTCCTTTGTCATAGATTAACTGACCATAAGTGCCCTTATTCTTCTGTGGTATCTGGCTATTATTAACTTACATTTCCATGTATATTTTAGAATGGTCTTTTCTGTTTTCTCTTCAGTTTACTTTTCTTCTTCCTTCTGGTTGAAAGGTTATCAGACTACGGGCCAAATTGACATAAAGCCTGTTTCTGTATAACCAGAGGCTAAGAATGGTTTTTCCATTTTTAAATAGTTTTTTTTTTTTTAAATACATACAGACGTACCACAGAGATATTGTGGGTTGGTTCCAGACCACTATTGCAATAAAGAGAGTCACAAATTTTTTTGATAAAAGTTATGTTTACACTATACTATAGTCTGTTAGGGGTAAAATAATATTATGTCTAAAAAACAAAGTACATACCTTAATTTAAAAATACATTATTGCTTAAAAAAGATGCTAACCATCATATGAGCCTTCAGTGAGTTGTAATCCTTTTGCCACTGAAGAGTCTTGCCTCAGTGTTGATGGCTGCTGACTGGTCGGGGTCATAGTTGCTGAAGGTTGGGGCAGCTGTGACAATTTCTTATAATAAGGCAAGGATGCACGCACTCCAGTGTTGACTGCAGTACTGTTCACAGTAGCCATGACATGGGAGCAACCTAAATGTCCATCGACAGAGGAGTGGATAAAGAAGATGTGGTACATATATACAGTGGAATACTACTCAGCCATAAAAAGGAATGAAATAATGCCATTTGCAGCAATATGGATGGACCTAGAGATTGTCATACTGAGTGAAGTAAGTCAGACAGAGAAAGACAAATATCAAATGATATCACTTATATGCAGAATCTAAAATGAAATGATACAAGTGAACTTATTTACAAAACAGAAACAGACTCACAGACTTAGAGAACGAACTTATAGTTACGGGGCGGGCCTGGGGGAAGGGTAGGGGGAAGGGATAGTTAGCAACTTTGGGATTGACATGTACACACTGCTATGTTTAAGATAGATAACCAACAAGAACCTACTGTTTAGCACAGGGAACTTTGCTCAATATTATGCAGCAACTTAAATGGGAAAAGAATTCGAAAAAGAATAAATACATGTATATGTATAACTGAACCACTTTGCTGTATACCTGAAACTATCACAACATTGTTAACCAACTATATTCCAACATAAAATAAAAAGTTAAAAAAAAAAAAGCAACAACGAAGTTTGCTGCATTGTTTGACCCTTCCTTTCATGAAGCAATTTCTTTGTAGCATGCCGTGCTGTTTGATAGTGTTTTGCCCACAGTAGAGCTTGTTTCAAACTTGGATTCAGTTCTCTCAGACTCTGCTGCTGCTTTATCAACTAAGTTTATGTAACATTCTAAATCCTTTGTTGTCATTTCAACAGTCTTCACAGCATCTTCACCAGAAGTTGATTTCATCTCAAGAACCACTTTCTTTGCTCATCCATAAGAAGCAACTCCTCATCTGTTAAAGTTCATGAGATTGCAGCAATTCAGTCACATCTTCAGGCTCTACTTATAATTCTAGTTCTCTTGCTATTTCCACCACATCTGCAGTTACTTCCTCCACTGAAGTCTAGCATCCCTCAAAGTTATCCATGAAGGTTGGAATCACCTTCTTCCAAACTCCAGTGAATGTGGATATTTTGATCTTTTCCCGTGAATCACAAATCTTCTTAATGGCATCTAGAGTGGTGAATCCTTTTCAGAAGGTTTTCTATTGACTTTGCCCAGATTCCTCAGAGGAATCACTACCTATGTCAGCTATAGCCTTTTGAAATGTATTTCTTAAATAATAAAGCTTGAAAGTCAAAATGACTCCTTGATCCGTGGACTGAAGAACAGGTATTTTGTTAGCAGGCATGACAACATTCATCTTATACATCTCCCTCAGAGTTGTTGGGTGACCAGGTGCATTGCCAATGAGCAGTAATGTTTTGAAAGGAATCTTTTTTTCTGAGAAGTAGTTCTCAATATCGGGCTTAAAATATTTGGTAAACCATGTTGTAAACAGATGTGTTATCATCCAGACTTTGTTGTTCCATTTATAAAGCACAGGCAGAATCGATTTAGCATAATTCTTAAAGGCTCTAGGATTTTCAGAATGATAAAATGAGCATTGGCTTCAACTTAAACTCACCAGCTACATTAGCCCCTAACAAAAGAGTCAGCTTGTCCTTTAAAGGTTTGAAGTCAGGCATTGACTTCTCCTTTCTAGCTATGAAATTCCTAGAGTCTTAGGTGGCATTGTCTTCTAATAAAAGTCTGTTTCGTCTACATTGAAGATCTGTGGTTTAGTGTAACCCCCTTCATTCGTTATTTTAGCTAGATCTTCTGGATAACTTGCTGCAACTTCTGCATCAGCACTTGCTGCTTCACATTTTGCTTTTTCATTATGGAGACAGATTCTTTTCTTAAACCTCCAAACTCTTCTTCTGCAGCTTCCTCACCTCTCTCAGCCTTTGTAGAATTGAAGAGAGTTAGGTCCTTGCTCTGGATTGGGCTTTGGTTTAAGGCAATGTTGTGACTGTTTTGATCTTTTGTCCAGATCACTACAACTTTCTCCATATCAGCATTAAGGCTGTTTCACTTTCTTATCATTCCTGTGTTTACTGGAGTTGCACTTTTAATTTCCTTCAAGAACTTTTCCTTTTCATTCACAACTTAGCTAATTGTTTGCAAAAGAGGCCTAGCTTTTGGCCTATCTTAGCTTTCAGCCTGCCTTCCCCCTGAGCTTAGTCATTTCTAGATTTTGATTTAAGGTGGGAGACACATGACTCTTCCTTTCACTTGAGCACTTAGAGGACACTGTAGGGTTATTACTTGGCTTAATTTCAATATTGCTGTGTTTCAGGGAATAGGGAGGCCTAAGGAGGAGAGAGATGGGAGAATGGCTAGTTGGTGGAGCAGTCAGAATACAGGCAGCATTTATGGATTAAGTTTGCCATTTTACGTGGATGCTGTTCACAGCACCCAAAAACAATTACAATAGTAATATCAGCGATCACTGATCACAGATCACCGTAACAAATATAATAACAACGGAAAAGTTTAAAATATTGTGAGAATTACCAAAATGTGACACAGAGACACAAAGTAAGCAAATGCTGTTGAAAAAATGGTGCCAATAGACTTGCTCCATGTAAGGTCGCCACAAACCTTCGTTTTGTGAAAAATGTAACGCACAATAAAGTAAAGCACAATGGAATGAGGCATGCCTATATATGACAGAGACCATCTGTGGCCACAAAACGTAAAGTCTACTCTCTGGCTCTATACTGAAAAAAAATCTCCCAACTCATTCTAGAAGATTTTCTCAATTTAGACTTCCAACGCATTATTTCATTCTTCAATTTTATGTTTTTGGTATTTAGTTCATATATGTTGTGCAATTGTTCAAAAAAATTAGGCTGATATTTATGTTTGGTCTTTTCTCATGTTTTCTTGTTCATAGACTTATGGCTAATCCCTTCCTAATAACTTTTAGAACATTTCATTTGGCTAGTTTTTTTTAAAAAATTAATTTTTATTGGAGTATAGTTGCTTTACAATGTTGTGGTAGTTTCTACTGTACAGCAAAATGAATCAGCTATACATATATATATATCCCCTCTTTTTTGGATTTTCTTCCCATTTAGGTCACCACAGAGTATTAAGTAGAGTTCCCTGTGCTATACAGTCTGTTCTCAATAGTTATCTATTTAATACAGAGTATCAATAGTGTATATATGTCATCCCAGTCTCCCAATTCCTCCCACCATCCCCCTTTTCCTCTTGGTATCCATACATTTGTTCTCTACATCTGTGTCTCTATTTCTGCTTTGTAAATAAGGTCATCTATACCATTTTTCTAGATTCCACATATATGCATTAATATACGGTATTTCTTTTTCTCTTTCTGACTTACTTCACTCTGTATGACACTCTCTAGGCCCATCCATATCTCTACAAATGACCCAATTTTGTTCTTTTTTATGGCTGAGTAATATTCCATTGTATATATGTACCACATCTTCTTTATCCACTCCTCTGTTGATGGACATTTAGGTTGCTTCCATGTCCTGGCTATTGTAAATAGTGCTGCAGTGAACATATTCTCAATTCATCTTTCTAATATGTCTGCTCCTAATGAAATTCCATAGTCTGATATGCCTTTTTTCCTCTTTTAAATAGTTATACTTCTCAAATATCATTTTAACCTGTTGGCCCTATGATGAAGAAACCCAGGCATCAGAAAGCCAGCCACTGGCTCCTCAGTCTATAAAACAGATCTACAGATTTGGAATTTTCTCTTCACTTCCCAGAGAGAAGCCACATTAGATTCTCCTTAGATCATGATTTGCCAGCCCTGAGACTTTGGAGAAAAAGGGATGGGAAGTAAATGCTAGTGATCAGTTAGTATGAACTTATTTTTCTGGGATCTTCATTCACAGGTGTCTATCTCAAGGCGGTAGTGTAGAGAGGCAGGAACAGGACAAATGTCTCCTTTCCCATTCTACTCTGCCTTAGCCCATTGAGGCTGTCTCCTCCCCCAGGTCAAAGTCATCACCTTCCAGATATCTCACCATTCTATTCTGCCTTAGCCCTTTGAGGCTGTCTCCTCCCCCAGGTCAAAGTCATCACCTTCCAGATATCTCACCATTCTATTCTGCCTTAGCCCTTTGAGGCTGTCTCCTCCCCCAGGTCAAAGTCATCACCTTCCAGTTATCTCACCATTCTACTCTGCCTTAGCCCATTGAGCCTGTATCCTCCCCCAGGTCAAAGTCGTCACCTTCCAGTTATCTCAAAACACCCTGCTTGCTCCCACCACCCGTTGCCTTAAGGGTTTCCCATGGTATTCTTGGTCTTTTTCCTCTTTAATTCCTTCAGGATTCATCTTGAAAGAGGGAACTAGTACTAGCGGCTAAGAGAATATTCTAACATTTTAAACTGATACGCTTTACACAACGTTGGAAATTGTACAGAAAAAAAGTTTATATTTAGTATGAAAAATACACACAAGGCAATTAACGTGCTTATTGAATCATTGATTAAGTTATATCCTGACAGCCTTAGGATATAATTTTCCAAATCAACTCTGCCTACTTAACTGTAAGAATTGGGCAGGCAAGTTCAATACCTCCTTCTCAAAGTTATTTCTGGTTACATAACATACAAAATAAGGGCTCCCTCTGAGTTACAGCAATATTTGAGTGATTTTACAAAGTAAAAGGAACCCTAAAAGAAGAAAGGAACAGCTAGTCAGAGAAAGTTGTGTTCCTGATAGATGACGGAATTGAATCAAATAGCTGGCTGGAGGCTAGATAGAGCGTCAATGCCTGACAGAAAATCTGGAAAGACAAAACAGAATCCTGTAGCTAAAATAATCTATACATAATCTATAGGCTCCACATTGGGAATAAATAGTTACCCTATTCCTGAGAATTAGTCCTCTGTGTAATTTTATGAAGTCCCAAGTGATTGCCCCAAGTAGAATGTTCTATGAATATATTTAAATCCTGTTTGTCTACCTCTTGGTGATTCAAGAAATCCATGCATTTATGCATGTGTTGAAAATGTGGCCACCGTAGCTAATGAATCTGCAACTGGATGGGAAAAGAAAGTGATTTGTTAAATGCTTCGCAGCAGCTGCATGGAGTCATTTTGCTCAAGTTGACAAGTCAAAAGTCTGATGGAAAATCACTTTTTCTTGAAAGATGCTGACAGGAAAGGAGCTACATGCTATTTTGCTGGTGCCATAAAAGTAAACAGGCAATGTCATTGAGAGAGAAATGAACATTGAATAAATATACATACTTATTCAATTTATTTGAATGATTGGGAAAGAAGAGTCTATTGCTTTCATGGTTTGTGGACATTATTAAAATTTGAAATAATTATAATAATTATTAGCATACTAATGTAAAGTCACACACACAGGCATTCTTCAAAAAAATTATTCCAGTTGGCAGTTTTTCTGCAATCACCTGTATAAACCATGCATTGACCTTTACAGAAAGCAAAATGGGTGGACGTGGTCACCCATGTCTGCATACTAAAATCACCAGCTTATGTGTATGTTACGTTCTATCCTAGCCACTAATTCTAGTTATGTAGTTCACCTGTATACTATGGTATCTCTATTTGAAAAGGAGTCCTAGTAATATGTTTTGCCTTTTCTTAAAGTTCGGGAAAGTTGTAGAACTTAAGTAGATATCTACAACTAGCAAACTATTACTCTGGTAGGGAAAGAATAATTTCTACATGCATATAATTAAAGGAATTGGTAATCATTGCCCCTTTGCCTTAACTGATGGATCTTCTGATATTTAATTTACAAGTTCATCCCAATTTCTTTTTGACTTTGAAAATGTAGTATTTAAACCAAGAGCTCAAAACGTTTTTAAACAGGTTTGGAAAGAAGGGGAAGTGAGAAGAAAGTCAGCAAACAAAATGTTCCATTGTTGACAAATGTTTTCTTTCCTGAAAAAAAACAAAAAACCTAACATGTTGCCTGCCTATCACAGCCTCACGTCCAAGATAAACCAAACAAGCAAAAACATCCCCGGGTTCACCCTGAGCAAGGTAAAATAAAGCAGCTACACTGATGGGAAAATGATAGTTTTTTTCTCACTTTATTACTGGCATGGAAAGATATTCTAATAAATCTGGTTAAGGGAAATATAAATCATCACCACAGCAGAGTTCTTTGAAGATATGGGAGGCAGCATAACCTCAGACTTTGGCGTGTGAGCTCTGGCACCAAATTTCCTGGGTTAAAATCTTGTCATATTTCTCATCAGCGCTGTGACCCTGGTCAATTTTCCCAATTTCTCTGTTGCTAAATTTATAGGGATACTAACAAGAACTACTTGATGTGGTCGTTTGTAGAAATTAAATGTGATTTTACAGTTAAAACACTTTTAAAAGTGTTTTGTATGCACATAGCAAACCCTCAATAATTTCATGGTTCAATTCCTACAAAGTACTGTTACCATTAAGTTCCTATCATAATTACTACAGGCGCGGGAAGGAGTTAGAAGGAGACAATGGTGATGTTGTTGAGTGCGTTCCTATTTTACTGTAATCACTCATGTGAGACAGCATCACCTTTTGGAGCTGCCCATGATCTAGAACCTTCTCACATTATAGAAGCTAAAAATGCCACGTACTTGCTCCTCAAGCCTTCCTTTGCAGGGAGGACGCGGACTCAAGACCAAAGGCCATCAAGTGAATTTTGAATCAAGAGTTAATTATGTCCAGGAAAGGGGTATGTAGCAAGTCCTCTCTGGCAGATGCCGTTCTCAACCTGGAGTGGCAGATGCTAGAAGTGGTGCCCAGTCCATTACCTGCAGGGTCAGCAAACCAAGCCGCCCGTGCAGACTCCAGCAGTGTCCTCCCAATAGGCCATGCAGGCATTTCTTCTGGCTTTGGAGGTTCTAAGTACACCTGCGTAGCTCCCTGGAGGGTCTATGAGCTACTTAAGTATCCTTTTAATTAGTTTCTTGCCTGCTTAAAACAGTCAGCCAGAGTCAATTTCTGTTTACATGTAATTAAGGTATGTGATAGAACTTTAGTGTTATTGAAACTCTCTCCAGAAGAATGTATTCATTGTGTGGTTTAAAAAAAAAAATCTTTTCAGTGGGAAAAAAGAGCCCTAAATACTCAGTTCACCAAATAAAGTATGTATCAAATACATATAAAGCAGCAGTTTTCTAAATTATCTTTTAAAAATAATTGTTAAACTCATTACACAAAAAAACCCTGATTCTTGCTTTAAAAAAAAAAAAAGAGAATACTGATAAGCATGTAAATACACACACACACAAACTTTAAAATTCCACTACCCAGAGCTAAATATTGTTAAGAGTAAATCCTCCTAAGCTTTTCTATATGAGTTTGTGTGTGTGTGTGTGTGTGTGTATAATTATGTCATATATCCATTTTAGCACTACTCTTTTCTTTCTTTTTTACAATGCATCATAAATATCCTTCCACTTCAATTAAAAAGTCTAAATCATTTTAATATTTGCCTGATAGTGTTATACTCATTATTTAACCAACACTGTAATATTGGGCAAAGCTTTATATCGACTCTTTCAAGCTTGTAAATAATACTATAATGGACACTACTCTATTCTATGTACATTTTTTTCACATCTGCCCTACTATTTTCTTCAAATAATAGAACATGTGAAGGACTGAGTAGGTCCATCTTAAAACAGGAGAAAGTTCCAAAGGTGATTCTGATATGTGCCTTTTAGCTTGTATCAATATTTATTTACTCTTCTTTTTAGATATTTTTTTGAGGTAACATTGGTTTATAACATTGTATGTTTCATGTGTACAGCATTGTTTCTACTTCTCTGTACACTGCAGTGTGCTCACCACCAAAAATTTAGTTTCCTTCCATTCTCATACAGTTGATCATCTTGACCCATTTGCCTCTCTCCCTGCCTCTTTCTCTCTGGTAACCATTACTTTGTTCTTTGTATCTGTGTGTTTGGTTCAATTCGGTTCGGTTCGGTTTGTTCATTAATTTTGGTTTTTTGTTTGTTTTTTATATTCCACAGTTGAATAAAATCATTTGATGTGTCATTTTCCATCTGACTTATTTCCTTCAGCATAATACCCTTTAGAACAGTACTGTTCAGTTGGATTTTCTGCCGTGATGGAAATGTTCTGTGTCTATGCCATACAATACAGTAACCACTAACCATGCATGGCTGTTGATTGCTTGATGTAGTGTAATTGAGGAACTGCACTTTTAATTTTTAATTAATTTAAATGTTTTAAAATTTAGATACCACATGTATCCAGGGGCTACCGTGTCAAATAATGCAGCTCTTCATCCTTTATGACTGTTTTTTGAACTATACATTAAAACATTATGAGGCTGTCTCTGGTTTTGTATGTTCTTGTGTGAAATCCCTTAATGTTTCTTTCTTTTTTTTTTTTTTAATTAGTTTCCTTTGGCCTTTAATGACATTGGTACTTTTTTTTCTTTGGCTGCATTGAGTCTTTGTTGCTGTGAGCGGGGGCTACTCCTCGTTGCTGTGCGCGGGCTTCTCATTGCAGTGGCTTCTCTTGTTGCAGTGCATGGGCTCTAGGCACGCAGGCTTCAGTAGTTGTGGCACTCGGGCTCAGTAGTTGTGGCTCACAGGCTCTAGAGCGCAGGTTCAGCAGTTGTGGCGCACAGGCTTAGTTGCTCCGCTGCATGTGGGATCCTCCCGGACCAGGGCTCAAACCCATGTTCCCTGCATTGGCAGGCCGATTCTTAACCACTGTGCCACCAGGGAAGCCTTCCTTAACATTTCTTGTATTGGTAATAATTTTTTGACATTTTACATCACATACATTTGATTTCCTGCAGAGAAGTGAACATAATGTCCTCTAAATAGGAAAAATAAAAATAACTGAACAAGTGACATAATTGCCTTTATGTTTTTCAAAGGTAATCATTAGCCTATATTTCTGAAGCATGTTAGTATCAAGAGTGTCAAAGTGACAGAACCTGTGTGTCAAATCTATTTTAAACAAAGCATTTGCTACATTTTTACTGCTTCTTTTCTTACTCCTGTACCATAAACTTTTCAGTTTTTGAGCATTTCAATTTAGAAATATTCTATTATATTTAAAATTTCTTCTTAGAAAACTTTTTAATTTTTAGTTTTATAATGAGGTATCTAACAGTAATTTAAATTTGCATCTTTAATCTCCATTAATGCCATTTCTTCCTCATTCATATGCTTTTATTTATTTTCAATTTTTGTCTCTGTTTTTCTAGCACATGAAGTACTATCAGGTATATAAATTGAGTTATAGCATTTTCTCATCAAAACTCCTCAGATCTTGTTCTGTTGTTTTCTGAATTTTAAGTGTATATCCCTTGAAGTATGATACTGGTTGTTTGGGGGGGTTCTTGAATTTTTTTTTTTTTCCTGAATAGATATTGTTATGGACTGAATTGTGTCTCCTCCAACTTCATAGGTTGGGGCCCTAACCCCCAATGTGACTATATTTGGAGATAAGGCCTTTCTGGAGGTGTTAGGTTAAATGAGGTCATAAGGGTGAGCTCTAATCCAGTAAGACTGGTGTCTTTATAAGAGGAAAAGATCCAGAGATTCTTATAACCTGTACAGAGAGAAGATGCCGTAAGGACACGGTGAGAAGGCAGCTGTCTGCAAGCTAGGAAGAGAGGCCTCACCAGAAATAACCTTGTCAGTCCTAACAGAGTAATATAGATGCTCTTCAGATTTCTCCTTATACTTTGTCTTGAACTAAATTGAGGAACATCTGTTATGCAGAGAACACTCTACATTCTCTGTTATCTCATCTCATTATTTTAATTGTATGTTTCATCCTCTTCAGTTAGGAAGCAGTGTTGAAGTTGCCTCCATATCACCAACTGAATTTTCTTCAGAAACACTTCCATTCTTTAAGTCTGAATTTCCATTTGAATAGTGTTGCTATTTACTTCAGATCCTTATTTTACTTTATTTACCTCCTTTTGTTGTCCTATTCTGTTACCTACACTTCCATTTTCACTTTTCATCTCAATTTGTTCTCTCCATGTGACCTGTTACATCTTTTCTAAACAGGCCGTTATCTTTTTTCAGTCTGTAGATTATCACAAACATTTCCCTGGAATTTTTTAATAGATCCTGGAATAGATCATTTTTAGAGTTTTGCTTTTCCCCACCAGGAGAGACTTTTTCTCCTTATTCTGCAATGATTTTAATAGCCTACAGTTAGTTTTTATTCTTACTCACCCTTAGGTCAAGGAGATCTATACAGACATGAAATCATTTAATTTTCCTCATTCCCTGTTCCTCCTCTCCGTCCTCAGACCTGCACTGGAAGGGCTGTTGATGTTAATAGCTTCATTTCAAATTTCTTGTTTCTACTGTGCTTTCTGCTAGTTAATCTGTTGCTTTCCTCCACTACCCGGTTTTCTGGTATATAAACTGACATAGCAGAGGAAAACAATACATTTCCCAGCTTACCCTTCTCCTGGGTCTGAAGTTCCCAGAATGTTCTCTGTCAGCACTCTCCTTCTACTTCCTTTCCAGTAGTTTGCTGGGATTTTTGTGTTTCTCTCAAGATGAAGAATACTGACAAATAGAGAGATGAGGTACAGGAAATGGTATCTACCTGCCTCACTTGGTACTCTTTTAAGGATACAGGAAAACATTTATCATTCTCTTTATATATCATAAATTCTAAATTTCTGAGTCAGAGAACAGATATTTGGGAGCTACTGACAAAGATTCTCTTCTTGACCCAACTCTAATGAGGATCCTCTGAACTCTCTTCTCAACTTGGTCCTGGATTTGGGGCTTCAATGTTCATCTCTGCATTGTCCAATTTTAGCAGGAATCCTGCTGAGTCAGTTTAGCCAGATTTCCCTACTCTCAATATCTGATCAATCTCAGTATCTGATCAGGTTTCTCACCTTCCACCATCCCCAGGTGGTGTCTAATCACCCCAGCTTGCCTACAGCAAAAATTCTGTTATGTCATTTCAGCCAGAATCCCCCCTTACTCCTGGTGTTTCCTCTTAGTAATTTTCCATTCACTGATCACCCCCTGCCACACACACACACACACCCTGCTCCTTGGCTGTAATTTTCCATTTTTCCTGTTGTCTTTGTAGTTGAGCCCAATCTCTCCCCCTACTGTAAAACCCCATACAGTAGACTCTGTATCTATTGCAGTAGCCCTCCTATATAAAGTCAGCCTCACTGTTCATTAACAAGTTTCATGAATAATTTTTTCTTTAACAATATGGAGCCTCTTCTTACTTTTAAGTGGTCTATTTTATAAGGCAAAGATGCAATGTATTGTATGCTATAGCCTGGATAATGTGTGTGTGTAATTGCATCAATTAATTGCTTACTAGTATAAAGAAAAATTTTTCTCCAGACGTTGGTTAAAAATGGCAAGACAGATTTTATTCAAACTGTTGTAGTAGAGGAGAGAGACTTCAGTTCAGTTGAACTCAGCTGAGAACCAAGCTCATCTCTGAATAAAACAAAGACAGATTTATACCCACAAGCAGAGTGAAGGGATCAGTGGATGAAAAATTACTAAAAGGAGACATCATGCGTAGTGGAATTCTTGCTAAACTGTTTTAATTTGTTTCTTGCTAAAGACAGACCAAAAAACTTACATATCAAGGATTGGGGATGAAGAACTTGATCACATATCAAGGATCAGGGGATTCACACCAAAACCAGGCACAGACACAGAAGACCAAGGTTGAGGTCTAGTCTAGATGAGGGCTCACAGGATCTTGACCAAAGCTTGGTCAAAGAGGAGTCTTCTAGATCATTTCATCGGGCTATTTATCAGTCCTACTTTCCCATATTGTACATGTTCATCCTGTACTACATTTTTATGGAATCTTAGTAAGAATATAAACAAATAATCCACTGGGAACAGATAATCAGATATCCTTTCCCACAGAACTCTACCAGTTTTATTAGAAGGTAACAAGTTCACAGTCAGCACCATATTTCTTTCACTGGAATTTAAAATAGAAAGAGGAATAAGAATTCAGTGCTCAGTAATGCACTCAATATTTTAAATCAGCCCTTCTAATAAACTTTATCCTTTTTGCTGTTCTTTACTCTTCCCTATAATTTTGTGAAATAAATAAATACTTTACTTTTAAAAATACTTCAAGTTACTTTTAATTACTGTCCTACAGAAAAAATTATGTAACTTAAAACTGTAATTAAAATACAACATGATGGTATAAATAATATAGATAGTATAAATTTAGGTAGAGAGATAATTGAAAAAATCATATATATGTGTGCATGTGAATACATACATATGTGTGTATATATAAATGTATATAAATATATATATTTATGACAAAAGAAGAAAAGTAAACAGGAATAGAAGAAAAACTAAATCCATGAAAGAGTCAAACAACATTCATGGGGCTTCCCTGGTGGCGCAGTGGTTGAGAGTCCGCCTGCCGATGCAGGGGATGCGGGTTCGTGCCCCGGTCCGGGAGGATCCCACGTGCCGCGGAGCGGCTGGGTCCGTGAGCCATGGCTGCTGAGCCTGCGCGTCCGGAGCCTGTGCTCCGCAACGGGAGAGGCCACAGCAGTGAGAGGCCCGCGTACCGCAAAAAAAAAAAAAAAAAAAAACAACAACATTCATATTTAATAGTTTTATGTCAGTTCTGATACTAAACTTTTCCCCAAGAAAGGGAAACCTGATCAATTCAAGTTCCCACAAGACAAAAGCAAACAAACCAAAAAACAAACAAACAAATAAACAACAACAAAAAAGCAAGTTCTCAGGAAAATAGCAACTATTTAGGAAATGATACTGGATAGAAATCTCTCCTAGGGATCTGCTTTCAGATCATCAAAATATCCATTAATCTGCAACGGGAGAGGCCACAACAGTGAGAAGCCCGCGTACCGCAAAAAAAAAAAAAAAAAAAAAATCCATTAGTATGGTTGGTATCTATGAAGATCCTTTGTTTACTCTACATTTTGCTTAGAGAAGCACAATCAAAAAGCTCTAAGTCGGGCTTCCCTGGTGGCGCAGTGGTTGAGAGTCCGCCTGCCGATGCAGGGGACACAGGTTCGTGCCCCGGTCCGGGAGGATCCCACATGCCACGGAGTGGCTGGGCCCGTGAGCCATGGCCGCTGAGCCTGCACGTCCGGAGCCTGTGCTCCGCAACGGGAGAGGCCACAACAGTGAGAGGCCCGCGTACCGCAAAAAAAAAAAAAAAAAAAAAAAAAAAGCTCTAAGTCATCCACACTGTCGAGTCATTCATTGTGGACCACACAGGGCAATTCATGGGAGCTTTCATCACTGCTTCAATATATACCCCATGTGCTCTCTAGTCCACACAACAACTCCATTTCACAGATGAGAAAACTGATATTCATAAAAAGTGAACAACTTGCTAGTAGTGGCTAGAAGGAGTTTAAAACATAGATCTAGCTGGTTGTGAAGCCATTATTCTGTCTACTTCTCACACTACCATTCTGGCATTACTATTCAAGTTGGAACTATCCTATTCTCTGAATAGAGTGTGTTCATTTTATGCATCAGCAGACCTGAATTAAATAGATTAGTATGCAGAGAAGGTGTTTGTGTCCTGAGTTCTTGAGGATATGTCTGTAGAAGAAAATATGAAACTAGAAATATGGATACTGGTTTCCATGAAGAAATAAGGTGTCTTGTTTCTGGGAATGTCCAAAGGGCACGGCCGAAAGGATGCAGAGACAAGCTTTGCCTCTTTCTGTGATCTCAAAGCCTGTCCTGTTTTGAGCTATACATATACCTTTTAATATCTGAGTAGAGCTTATTTCTTAATATAAGATGATTGTCCTAATGTGTTTCATCTGTATTACATTTTCTTAATGCTTTCAGAATTCTACAATAGTGCAAGGGTAAGTTAAAAATCCTTATCATTACTGCATCCTTCAAATTCAAACTAAATAGCTGAGCTCTGAGTGCTTATAATAGCCACAGAATAAAATTGTGAAACTCTTCCAGGATGACATTAGCCACGAAAAATTAAGAAACATGCAAGATACATTAGGAAAAATAAAAGCTGCTTAGAAATGTACTGAACAGACTTATGTACTGACTAGACCAAACGGCCTCAAGCTTCCAACCTCTTTTGCTTTTATCTGATGAAATAAGAGGAACACATCAACTGATGAAAAAGTTTTGCCCTTTGAACTTTTCAGTGATCTACTATTTTTTTCACATAATATAATTAATACAATAACAATGGTACTAATGCTTAGTACAGCGTTTCAAAGAAAACATAGAACTTTTCAGTACTGCAGTTTTAGAGATTATTTTAATATTTTATCTCCAAAGGCTAATTTTTCTTCAAACTTTAAGATAATGGCAAACCAATAATTTTTTAAAATTTGCCCATTTCCTATATTCTCTTATCAATTTTAAGTGGCAAATTGTTTTAATAGTGTCAAACTTGCTATAACATCAAATTTGCTTAATGGAAAAAGATTGATTGAATTAACAGCAAGATGGAACATAACAATAAGAAAATATTTACTGCCCTTGAAGTCCAAAGACCTTCTATATTACTCCCAAAGCATACTATTTTCACAATATCACATTGCCTCTCAAGTGTAGTGTTATCTGTTTCATTGAGGAACGGATGCAAAATAATTTGCATGAAATTTGCTCCCCGGTGCTCATTCATTATAACAATTGTTGTTACTTGCATTTTCTGGCTACTTCCAAACTGAAAAACGCTGTTCTGAAAGAATGTTTTATTGTCCCTGGAAGAAGATATTTTCTATCTATTCATTACCATGAAAATTTTTTCTTCACTTCACCTCTGAGAGAAACTATCTTAAGTTTACTCAATTTTTTAGGGAAGAAGTGGACATTCACATAAAAGACCTCATGAATCATAGCGTTATAAATTTACAACTGTGAAATTTTGTTCTAGTTCCACTGATTTAATATCATAATTGAATAACATAATTCGTAATTTCAATGTGTCTTCTGGCTATGTGCGCAAGGAAAAATTAATTAAAATAGGCTACCCTATTCAACCAAGTTATAGTGAACAGATTTGTAATTATTCAATAATACATGAGAAATATATAAAATAATTCTTAGCTTTGAGAAAATATCTTTGGTGTATTTCTGATGGGCATATTTATGAGGAATTTTCCAAATTGGAACTAGCTTGTTTCAAATACCATATAGAGAAAGCAAAATAAAGGTCTCTCTAACTTATGCCTAAAACTTGACTTGCTTTTCTGTGGTAAACGTCCAAAATGTCTGCCTCAAATGATTTCTGTAATTCAAAGCCTAAGAGATGGTGAAATATTTTTAGATCAAGGATAATTGGCCACAAAAACGAGCATAAAATAAATTCCTAAAACTTTGTCATCCATGAGGTTGAACGAAAGATTCAATATCATACTTACATCAATTTGTGATATTACCATGAACAAATCATTTTTGAAAGTGATATTTGAAGGTCTGAATTTTGTCTCTGGCCATTCCTTCCATTATGGACAAAAGTACATTCGAAGTAGTCAAAACCTCTCTCATCATCTTAATGTCCTTCCTAAGTATTCATCAAGCCCCAACTTTCTGTTTCAAGTGGGACATCAAAGTGAATCATATTATTTTCTTCTGAAATAAAGCTCACTTTAGTGATATTGAGTATTACACAAGGAGGTAGGCAAGAAGGTAGTGTCCTGGGACTCAAGTTGTAAACTGGAAATGATGTCAATTTAAAATTTTTTACTCCACGTAGCCAGTTATCCACATTTCTACTACTAAACATCAAGGTTAAATCTATTATGCTGCATAAATATGGTCAAATATTTTATGCAATGAAATGATAAATGCATTACAGATATAATTAGGCAGAATGCCTATGCCTAGGATGACATATATTCACTGATCAGACACATACATTAGTTTGTAGTTATGTTCCCTGAAGCTGTATCTGAAATTATTCATGAACTCTGGACCTATACCTAAAGGAAAATCTGAAATAATTTACCACATTTTCACATTAATGTTATTTATATCAGCTGCATGACTCTGTTTCACTATTTCATTCCTTCTGTGTATGAATGATAAACGTGGTAGAAAAAATACCAACTTTGGAATCAGGCAGACCTGGATTCTAATCTCAGCCGTGAGCCTCACGGGAGATGTGAACTTGAATAAATTACATCATTTGAGTCTCAGGTTGATGTGAGAAATAATGTTTTAATTCTATAAATTCTTCAAATACAGAAAAATATTTCAAGAGACAAAAAATTACTGAGCCTTTTCTTGGGTATAGCATCAATAACACAACTTCCTAGACTTACTAAGAACTAATCTATACAGTTGGTTTTCATAAATATTTGCCTGAACATGTTTATCAGTCAGGGATGAAAAAAACTAAGCCCATATAGTTTATACTTGCAAAGGAAGAAACCAAAAAGTAATACTGTCTTAATAGGCAGATTTGTTTAAAAGTCTTCTGGAAAAGACAGAGCTATAAACTGAAAATGGACTGATTTCTTAGTGACCTTCAAGAAAGTATGTGGTTATTTGATGTCTTTGTTGCTCCTATCTCAATAAAAACCCACTTTCATATACTTAGCTCCCTCTATGATTGATATAAATGTTACTCAGTGGATTAAAATGTTACCCTTACCAGAAATATTGGTATTTACACAGGGTGCAAATAATGTTATTTTAAGTTTGAGCCAATGAATTGGGTCACACGGGCCCTCCCTGAATGTCTGAAATATTACTATAATTGGCCAAACGATTAGCTACTGTTAGAGAAAGCACCAATGAAGTTCTGCCACATCATTTTTTTAAAGGTTTGTGTGGTGTTTTGTAGCACCCCATCTGAATTGAAGTAGAAATCCGATTGATTTTTCTTTTTTTCGTGTAGTACGGGTTGTTCAGGTCTGCTATTTTATCCTAGTGATTTGTGGCATCCACTCCATGATATGGAAAATGTCTTTATACGTAGGAGCCTATTTAGACGAGCTCTCATATACTGATCAATATGAGGCAAGGTCTCATTATCTGAGTTAGTACAGCTTTATCATATGCCTTGATGTCTCTCTGGGAAATTCCTCTGGTTTTATCTTCTTATTCAAGAGTATTATGACTATTCTTTTTTTAAATTGAGGTATAGTTGATGTACTGTATTATATAAGCTTCAGATGTACGACATCGTGATTCACAATTTTTAAAGATTATATTCCATATATAGTTATTATAAAAAAGTGACTATATTCCCTGAGCTATACATTATATCCTTGTAGCTTATATATTTCATACATAGTAGTTTGTATTTCTTAACCCCAGACCCCTGTCCTGCCCCTCCCCTCTCACTTCCTCCCACTGGTAACCTCTAGTTTGTTCTCTGTATCTGTGAGTATATTTGTTTTGTTATATTCTTTCATTTGTTTTATTTTTTAGATTCCATATATAAGTAATAGCATAGAGTATTTGTCTTTGTCTGACATTTCACTTAGCGTAATACCTTCCAAGGCCATCCATGTCGTTACAAATGGCAAAATTTCATTCTTTTTTATGGCTGAGCAGTATTCCGTTGTATACATATACCACATCTTTATCCACTCATCTGTTGATAGACGCTTAGGTTGCTTCTGTATCTTGTCTATGGTAAATAATGCTGCTATGAACATTGGGGTGCACATATCTTTTCGAATTAGTGTATTTGGTTTTTTGGATATATACCCAGGAGTGGAATTGCTTGGTCATATGGTACTTATATCTTTAGTTTTTTTGAGAAGCTTCCATACTGTTTTTCACAGTGACTGTACCAAACTACATTCCCACCAATAGTGAAGGAGGATTCCCTTTTCTCTACATCCTCTCCAACATTCGTTATCTGTGGTCTTTTTGATGATAGGCATTCTGACAGGTGTGAGGTTGTTATGCCTAGTATTGTAACTTGGCTGTACCATATAGCCTTTAGAATCAGGTTGCAAATTTGAAAACTTCTGTTGGAATTTGGAAGGCAATTGTATGACTCTCTATACCAATCTGGAGAATAGGTATTTTCAGTATACGGTATAATTTCAACATTGAGGTTATCTCTGAAAATAATCAAACTTTCCTGTGGTGGCTACTGATATCTCAGGTGTTTTGATATACAGATCAGGATCCATAAAACCAGTAGTGGGGCTTCTTACTTTAATATGAAACATTATATGAAAAAAGCTTGTTTCATCTGAAATTGTTCTTCAAGTTGAAGTCTTGTTGGCATTGTCACTCAAAGCATTGGTTTACAGTTAATAGGTTCACAGAACAAGAAAAAAACTTCAGTTCTACTGAGCAAAGTTACCTAATTTCATTGACAAAGTCATTGAGTTTCACTAGGAGTAACAAATGGAACAGGTATAAGAAAAGCTGCATGCATCCTGGAATTTGACTTCTTTATTGAAAATTCAGGAAAAAAAATAATGCATCATTTTACAGCTGTGGGTTTGTGGTGATATTTTTAAACTAGTAACTATGTGTGTTTGTTTCTTCATAGTAGAAAAAACTTAAAACTGAATGTTTAAAGAAATGAGAATACATTTAAATATAAGTGAAATAACTAGGAATTTTGGGTAGTTTAGAACTTGGGGTTTTTTTCATAATCTCACCTGCTGTATTCTTCCCCTGTACTCACACACCCACATCCCATTTTCATCCCACTCCAACCCTGAGCATCACTGCCAGACTCTGTTCACTCTGTTCAAGAAGGCATTCTTCTATCTTCAAGCCACCCCTCTCTTCTGTGTCATGTGTTGATACAGAGATTCATTTACTTTATTTTGCTATTAGCTACTTAAATGTTTGGATAATTGTCAACTGATATGATCTAACTACTGCATTTATGTGTCCCCTTTTTATGTGGTTTGCTGCTACATGATAATAATAGCTAATTTTACTGAGCAATTATTATATTGCCAGGCACTGCTGCTAAGCCCTGAAGGCTTAAATTATCCTCTGTCATCTTCACAACAACCCTGAGAGGTTTATATGATTATTAGATCCTTTTATAGATGAGTCTAGAGATGTTAAGAAACTTGCCTAAAGTTATAGAACTGATGAAGGACAGAGCTAAGAGCAGAATCTAAATCAGTCTGTCCCCAGAGGTGGGCATTATTACCCTGTGCTCTTGTATGGTGCTTACCTATTAGTTAAGGTAGCATTTGAGATAATTTTTAGGTTGTATCATCTTCGGATTCAGTTAATTAGTACCAATATTATTCTTCCCATCTGTCAGTTTTCCGTTTATCTCTCAGCCTCTTAGCCAAATCCCAAAAGTGATATTTAAATTCCCCTAGATAAACTTAGAGACCAGAAACTATTTAACCCTGTACAGATACTTTCATTTTTATAGAGTCGAAAGAAAAAGTATAAATAAATAAACTGGAAAATTGGAGCATTAGAGTATTCGGGGCTATGCACCATTACAATAGTTATTTTTTTAAAATAAACTAATCATTTTAGGTTTACATGAACATTATCAGCTTGTGTGTTTTTGCCTTCGTTTAAATTGTGCACATTAACATAAATACACAGAGCAAAGGGAAGTAAGCAATTTGCATTTTATAAATATAATTAGCATTAGCAGGATGTATGCACTCTGAAAGTCTAGGTGATATAGTTGCATTAATTCTCTTCCCTGATAGGTTTAAGTGATTCTGGAATATATTCCTTTCTAATGAGATTGTTCTAACAAGGATAACTCAGTTTGATGAACATTTAGAACTCAATAGCGTAGAACTTCTAGAATTTTAACAACATAATGAGGTATTTTTTGGCTTTCTGTGCATCAAGCTTTCAAAAATATCTTTAAAATTATTCCTATAATACTTGTTTGCTACAACTTAGAAATTTCATTCTGAATAAAGTGAATTTTTTTTAACATACCAAAGTGCAGCCTGTACCCAAGGAATGACTATGTAATTGTGTGATTTTTCAAATAGGTTTTATATTCTTATGTAAGAAAAGAATCCATTTAAAGAAAAAAAACTTAGTAATGTCTAATTCAGTGTGAACACTGAGCAGAGTATAATAATTTGAAAACCTACAGTAAATCCTAGGAAATGTATTTAGTCACCCAAAATATGTGTCTTATTTCTTAATGTATTATATTCATTTATGTTCTATTATAGCTTATCTTTTTTGAATAGTTCAGAAGTTTACAGAGTGTTTTGACTTTAACACACTGTGGTCTTTTTACTGATTGATTAAAGTGATTTTTTTTCCCCTCTATGGAGCATAGTAGCTATATCACCAAAGCCAGTAAATCCTCAGAGATTAAGGTTTAACACAGGGCTCACTTATATTCGTAAAATGTTATTTACAAAGGAATTTATTCTGTGTTGTGCTCAAAAATTGGAATTTTCCAATTCCATTGCCCAGAAAGCCTCCATTTAGTTGTCTATGAGGTTATACCACCCACACCCACAAGCTCACCATTTTTTAAGGTTCCTGGGATGGAGACTCAAAAAACCTACAACCTAACATCAAATTTTTATTGTAAAGATAGTTTACTTCTGCAAATAGTGAGTTGCAATCAATTAACTAACTTCGAAAATCAATCTCACTTTTCACATTGGACAGTTTACAAGAACTAAGTATAGTGAGAAATGTATGTTATACACTATGGTGTTTTCATATAAATTGTCAAAGAATTGTAGGTCCTAAATCACATGATGGCTAAATTATCTCCTTGCTTTCCTGCTTTATTTTTTTTCTTATTTTTCTCCTTCTTGCTTATTTCCGAATTAGGCTCCATAACGCTACACAAATCAGTAAAATATTCACAGAAGCTTTCATGAAGGTATGTTATACTTGACATGCCTTGGTTTGCTAGGGCTGTCATAACAGACTGAGTGGCTTAAACAACAAAAAATGTATTTTCTCACAGGCCAGGAGTCCAAAATCAAGGGGTTGGCGTGGGTAGCTTCTTCTGAGCTCTCTCTCCATGGCTGGCAGGTGGCCACCCACCTGCTCCCTTTTCACATGGTTGTCCCTCTGTGCACACACACCCCTCGTGTCTGTCCGTGTGTCCTAATCTCCTCTTCTCATAAAGACACCTATCAGTTGAATGAGAGCCCATCCATTCAACCTCATTTAAGCTTAATTACTTCTTTGGCCCTGTCTCCAAGCAGACACATTCTAAGGTACTTGCAGTTAGGATTTCAAGACATAAATTTGGTGGGAGGAGTATACAATTTAGTCCATAACATGACTAAACTACTTTTCTGCCAAATAATCTACTTCCCCTCACTCCAGTACCCTTCCCTATGGAACGGTTGTCATTATACGTTGCTACCTCTTTACCTCTTGGTCCTTGGTCTGGCCAATGAAATATAAGCAGAACTTTTAAAGGCTACCTTGTGGCTCACATGATCTCTTTTCCCTTGGGCACTATTAAAGATAAATGCTTCTTTAACAGTCTGGATCCTAGAGTAAAGATAATGTAGAGCTTATCTGAAGCTTGTCTTCTGTGGATATCTATGGTGAGCAAGAAATATATCTTTGTCGATATAAGCCACTAATATTCGGGGGATCATTTGTTTTTGTAGCATACAGTTTATTTTGATTCGTATATATGTACATCATTGATGTCCTATTAAATCCTCTGTGATTCCTTATACCCTAAGGGTAAAAATTGAGTACCTGATCCCTTGTTTTGTTTACAATGGCTCTGAAAATAAGAAATTAAATTATTTTATTGATTAATAAAATGGATATATAAAATTTCATGAATTATATATTTCATCTTAAATCCAGGAGTCTTGTGCATTCAATGTCACTCTCCAAGACCTTATTCTTCAAGACATGTAAAGAAAAGTTATAGCTTCTACTGGTGATTTCATAGTTAAAAATCAATATAATTCAGAAAGAAGTTGAATATTAGTATGCCAATCACTGTTCCTTTAATCATATGTTTGAACCACTACAGCATATTCAAGGCTATTTGTGTAATTGCCCTTTCAACTGTATTAGATGTACTTAATCTAAATTACGGTATATATACACAATGAAATATTATACAATCATTAAAGGGGTGCTTATGAAGAGTTTATAATGACATGGGAAATTAATACTGTGGTAGAGTAACACATAATATACACAAAATAATAACAAATTTGTTTCTACTGAAATTCTTAGGAATAGGAAAAAAATTGGAAAAATCCAGGAAACACAATTTTAATTGCAGTGTCTTTAAATAATAGGATGAGTGACTTTTTTCTCCGTTTTCAACTTTCTTTTGGGTTCCAGAGTTTGTACCTTGAGTACATATTACTTTACACAATGATTCTTAATAAATTAAAATAGTACCAGTACAAAACACAGAAATTCAAATCATATAAAAATGTCAAGGAAAAAAATCATCTTAAACTGCAAACACTCGCAGATTAAAAACCACCTTAAACATTTGCAGAACATACAAGATCCATCTCTATTCATATATATTGAACAAGAGAAAAGAGAGAAGGGAGAAATGTGTTAATACCATATATACTCTTTTGAAGTTAAATTCTATTAAATTTTATTGTTAATTACAGTTCACAAAAGAAAAACTGGAGTAAAGTTGAATACATTTAATTTTTCAGATACATATTTTTAAATGATATGAGTTATTATTTCCTTAAAAAAATCCTCTGAAGTTAAGAATAAAGGAAACCATTGTGACTTCTAACTACATGCTGTATCTCCACTGTAAAAGATGAGACGATGAGCATGGCTATATGTTCTCCTTCTTTTCTCTCCCACTATCCTGTCACATATGTTACATTATGTCTACTTTAGTGAAATTTTTAATATTTATATTTGGTTATGCAACCCAAACTTTTCAAATTGTTTGTTTGCTTTTGACTTAAGTGGATTCAGTGTTCTCCACCAGCTCTTTGCCACACGCTTTCCATTTCTGGATCCTCTTGGTTGGCTGGGAGTGTTACCATCATGTAGTTTTTTTGTTTTTTTTTTTAATGGGGGCTCGTCCCTGATCTATTACCTGAGATCTTCATGTTCAAGGAAATCTGCCTTCTACATTTATGCCTATTTTAGAGTCAGATTTTCTTTCGTTAGTAGACTTTGCTTCATCTCCTTCTTGCAGTGAATGTTGCTGTGAAAAAGTCTAAGACCAGTCTGATTTTCACTGTTTGGAGTTGACTTCTTTTTATTTCCTAGAATCTTATTCATGATTACATAAAGCAGCTCTGTGCAGACCTTTTTGCTCTAATATATTAGATAAACTATCTCTGACACTCTTCCCGTTAATTAGAGAATCATGTATCGTCTTCTACGAGCTATCATTTGAAAACTAAGTGTTATTCCATCCACTTTTTCATAGTATGATTATTTATCTGGCCCTTTTTCTCATACTCTGTCAACAATTGTCTTATCCCCTTCTAATCTTCTAATCTGTTTTACCCCCATTTATTTAAACCCACCAGTGCAATGCTGCCACCTTCAGGTCCTGGGTGAAATACAACTGGAAATTATGAATTGGTGCCTTCCTTAAAAGGAAATATATATTTCCTGATGGAATGTAAATATAAGGTCAGGTACAAAAATAGTATTCTTAGAGTTTATGCTATCCTTCGAATTCCTGTCTCTTTTTCTAGCCTTTGGAATTCAACATCTACTTTGTGTGGTCCTTGGGAAGTGGTAAATTCATCCTCTATTTTCTCACACTGATTCTTCTCTTGTTCTGACCTGGGCACTGACCTACAGAGGGTAACACATTTGGCTCCAGACGATCTATGTTCTCTTTCATCTGTGGACTCCCAAGTATTTATTTGTGTATTCTAGCAAACTCCTTTGCTATTCTGTGCCCTAGGGATTCTAGGCACACAGACAGAGACAACAACCACTTATGATCTTATGCTGATGTAATGCATCTCCTTCTTAGAATATAATTGTCTCCACTTTTCCAAATCCATCTCATGATTCACATCTTAACTCAAATCCCCACTCTGCCCTGAGCCCAGTTCCCCAGGAAGCATAACACCACATCAATCACTCTGTATCAGAAATGAACATAGTTCCCCACTTAATTGTTCTCTAGTTGCTTCATTTGTGCTCATTTATATTTATGATTATTTTATGAAGCCACTGAAGTAAAATCTTCTTTAGTTTTCTCCACACTTTCTGGTGTAATAGAGGACACACAGTAAATACTCAGCAACCCTATAAGTGTTACAGTATTTATGAGAGATACATCTAAGTGTTCAGTCAAATGAGATCTAACATGTCTATCCCTTTCTCATTCCATAGTAGGAATGAGATAGATAAAATGCAACATTAATCTTGAGCTCCTTGTTCTTCACAAAAATAATTAGGCATTATACTATATTATTCTTGGTACATACGAACCAGTTACTTAATGTAGGCAGTTCTTGCTCTGCAAAGTCATGCAGAGTCATGAAGATGACTGTGCAAGCTGAAACCATGCAAAGCAATCTTAAAAATCTATGGGAAAATTTATGATTGTTCAAAGACCATTAAAAATTTTGTCAGTATTAAGAACTCTTACTGTTGGCTATAAATATAGAGGGAAGTGAAAAAGAGTAAAAGAAGTGTGTATTTTATACATTTTATAATGTATAAATTTAAACATTAGATATAAATTTAAACATTTATAAATGTATAAATTTCTAATTTAAAACATTAGAAAATTGAGACGTGTTTTATTTCTGTGCAAAAAACTTATCAAGGGTAATTTGAACAGTACTTGCTTTCTTCTCACAGTATAGTTTATGACTGGAGTGAGCATCTTGTCTATGCCTTAAAGAATCATAATGCTCCATTCTAAGTTTGGATCAGGTAATTTACTTATCTTTTGCACTTTCAGTGTCAGAAAATATCTCCAAGAGAACCTTGAAAGTGAAGTTTTTTGCCAGCATCACTTCCTCTAGGACACTTTTATCCCTTTTATCACAACCACATTCCTCCTTTGTGTCTATAATTTCACCTTCACCAAGTTCTTCTGGCTCAATAACTAGAGTCTTTCAAATGGCAGCAATTATAAATCACCGTTACCAGCCATTATAATTCCACTGTTCAGTGTGAATCTCATTTCCAGTGTTATCACTTTTGTTTTCTTTGCTGCACTTTCATCTTTATTGGTTAATTCCCTCTTTCAACTACCATTTTCATGAAATGTCACATAGGTTTATCATTGGGGAACAAGTAAGCAACATAACTACACACTTTGCTGTCTGGGCAGGAACTGAATAACAGATGCACAGTGATCAATTAGCCACAGATTTTGAGAAAAGAGATGTGATTGGTCGTTGATCATAATATACATCTATTATTTATGTGGTGATTTGTGGACTGAAGAGCTATCAGCTAATTTTGTCCTTTATGCAATTATTTATAGTTAATATATAGGGTAACTGAAACTTGAACTGTGTTGCTAGGGGCCTGGTGTTACTTAACTAAAATGTGGTAACTGAAATTTGTGCACATACAGGCTATACAAAGTGAGACTGCCTGTACTTGGTTGTAATATTTTTTAGATTGATTATTCTGTAATTTCCAAGAATAATCCTCTCTTCCTATTCTATAATTATTTAAGATAAACATATTATTTTTCTTTTATTAATTTTTAGGAATTTATTCTATATTTTTATTTCAAAATTTGAAGTTAATAACAATGTAGTTCCTTAAGTATGCCTCTTAATAATAGGAATATATCCAAGTACTGTATATATTTTCCTACTAAGTTATGCCTTACATCTTTTGAATATAATTGGAATGCGATTCACCCAGTCATTGCTTTCTTAAAGTAACATATAGTTGGGTTTTATTTTATTTTTAACTTTTTTTTATTTTTAAATAACTGAAGTGTCAGGAATGTATACATTGAAAACCTTCAGTTTTTATACCATTATCTGTTATTAGTTTCCCTTCTTCTCTGGCAGAGCAATAAAATTCTATCTCTTTTTTTTTTCTTCATTGCCTACTATATTTGAGGAATAGTTTCCTGATTTATTCATCTATTTAGTTTTATTTGTGTATTTTAATCCTCTCAGCTTGTTTCATATCTTGCTTCTTTCATAAGCTAAAGCACTTATTTCCCTAAGTAATTCTCTCTTCCTACATTTACATACAAAACATTTTCCAAGTTATCCTATTATTTTTCCTAAATTCTATCTTCCATGTTAGATATTTCCAATAATCACATATTTTTGGCACCATTCCCTTAAATTTCAAAGCAAACTTTACCTAATTTCTTATCTAGTCTTAGTTTATTGTTCTTGTCATTAGACTAGTCAATATGCTTACAAAGATATTTTCCACTAAAAAGAAGATTGGCAGTATGGAGTTGTTGAAAACACGCTCATCTAGAATTCAGGTGACCTTGGGACTTCCCTGGTGGCACAGTGGTTAAGAATCGGCCTGCCAATGCAGGGGACACGTGTTCGATCTCTCGTCTGGGAAGATCCCACATGCCATGGAGCAACTAAGCCCGTGCACCACAACTACTGAGCCTGCGCTCTAGAGCCCGCGAGCCACAACTACTGAGCCTATGTGCCACAAATACTGAAGCCCGTGCGCCTAGAGCCCATGCTCCTCAACAAGAGAAGCCACCACAATAAGAAGTCCGCGCACCGCAATGAGGAGTAGCCCTCGCTCGCCGCAACTAGAGAAAACCCGCGTGCAGCAATGAAGACCCAACGCAACCAAAAATAAATAAATTAAATAAATAAAACTTTTTTAAAAAGTGGTATAGAATTCAAGTGACTTGAATTCTACTCCTAGCTCTAATCTAAGCAGTGTGGCCTCTAGAAAATCAATTTTTCTGAGCATCGGTTTCATTATCTGTAAAATGATACACATTTGGGAAGGGAAGATCTAAAGTAGACAATTTGTATGTTTCTTTGACTTTGTATCCCATCCTGATTGAAGTTTCCTTTTACTGTGTCACTTAAAATTTTCCTTCAATATCAACTTTGAATATATGCATTTATCTCTAAAATATTTCTGTCACTATGGTAACCTCTTTAGGAATATAAGTATGTTAACTTTGAGACTCCTCCCCCCCATAGTTTCAAATATTGTTTCTAAAGATTCCTAGCCATTCAAAATACATTATATCAGAACCTATTCTATTCCCCCAAAATCAGGCATATAAAGTAGTAAAGATTAATTCCGTTATGATTAGATGATCATATATTATAAAATATTGTCATTCTGTTGGTGCTGACACAGTGAGAAGAAAAGATGTCTTCTTTTGTGTTGCTTTACTAAGACATTGTATCAATGAGGCTTTAATCAGAAAGAAAGAGTCCTCAAAAAGTATTTACAACAGAAGGAGTCTATTACAGAGATTTCTTTTTTACATGGATGATGGAGGACTAGAAAGCCAAATAGGTGATGGTGGACCAACATGAAACCATCACCACCCCTAGGCAGGAGAGACAAAGAAAAGAGGTACCGTTATCAAAGGGCAAGAGCCAGAATCACAACCACGTGAAGGTAGAATCATGGCAGGACTTCACCGGGAGCTGGAACCACAGAGGAGGCATATGGCCCCCACCAGAGAGCTGTCCCAGGGGGAGGAGAAACAGGAGGAAAAACACTCCACCTTTCTCCTCTCCTTCTTCACCGCTCCCTCCACAACCCTAATATCACCCTGCAGTTTCCAGCAGTGCCTCCCATTGGCTGCACCCAGATGCAGGCTTGCTGACATGAAGCCTGGGAAATGCAGCCTGCAGAGGCCAGCCCTACAGGGCAAGAGAAAGGAGTGGACCTGAGGGCCAATAAGCCCAGGACAGCCCAAGTATACATAATAGGCATGCTGGTTTCCTCCTCTTATAAAACAGTCCATCCTTTGTCTGAGAGAGGTGCTGATTTGTTTTATATCTGATAAAAAATAAATCACTCTTTTCTGCAATAAGGATGATATTTATCAAAGAAAGTACATCGTTTCATATTACTTAGCAAAATGAAAGAAATTCACCAAAACAATACAATGCAGGAGATATTTTTCTCAGAATTTCATTAGCTAGATCTGTATTACAAATCAGAATGAGTCTCTGGGAAACCCAAAGACAAGGCCAGATTTCTAGTGAAGAGGTAGAATTACAGACCTCTTCCACGCTGAATTCTCCCTCTGCTTACACACACTCTGCTAAATATGGCTGACTATCCTTAGGAAGCAAGTCCCTAACCTTTCTGTGCTGTACCCTGTCCAGCTGACTCACAAGTCAGAGGGTGGAGAAACCAGGGCTAAGCATCCTCTGGGAACCACAGGCATATTTAGCTGCTACCCATCAACCCAGAGACATGACCTAAAGAAAACAGGGCCAACATGCAAGGCTCTGTTCTAAGCAGTTCCCATGTGTTAACCGTTCTAAATGATTTTTTTTGTATATCGACAACTTTAATATTCATTAGTGCAGCTAATTGCATATAACTACCTAGAGTTACTTCAAATAACTATGCAGTCTCATACTTTCAGGTTTTTCCACATGGTTCCCGCTTCCTGAAATGCCTCTACCCCTAATCTACCTTATTCATTCATTTATTTGTAAAATATGTGTTGAGTACTCACCACATGGAAGTCTCTTTGCCACCATCTAGGGGCTCATCGGTCTGTAGGTACGTGCAGGGGCTGTGGGAACACAGAGGATAGGTGTGTGAATCCTATTTGGGCAGAGTGATGACATGAAGGGCAATAGGAGTTAGCAGCAACTTCAGAAATGCCCACACTTTGACGTCTTCCCTGATTGACCTCCCCCTCATATTAATAATATGAATATGACAGTTAACATTAGCTTCTCCGTATTACCATTCTTTCCATTTTGTTCTTTGAAGACCTTGTATGCAATAAAGTTTCCTCTACACAGTTCCAGAAGACAGGATTAAGGCCAGTAGGAGGAAGATCGCCATCTTCCTAATTTGTTTTCACCTTAAGGATGAAGCATTCTTTTTTTTTTAATATGTATTTATTTATTTGGCTGCGCCGGGTCTCAGTTGTGGCAAGTGAGATATTTGTTGTGGCATGGGGGGTCTTTAGCTGTGGCATGTGGGATCTAGTTCCCTGACCAGGGATTGAACCCGGGCCCCCTGCATTGGAAGGATCCTTAGCCACTGGACTAACCAGGGAAGTCCCTAAAGATGAAGTATTCTAATATTAAGAACTGCCCCAAAACTGAAGACTTGAAGTGGTAGAAACCCTGTTTCTGGAAGTGTTTAAACAGAAACTGGGTGGTCCTAGGAACATTATAGATAATGCATTGGGTAGGAGATTTTATGTAGTGATTTGCAGATTACTTCAGACATAAATTATGTAAATTTTTAAATATATCATTAGTTATGATATCCATGAAGTTTTATCCTCATGGATATATATAAAATATTCAAAACGTACAAGCCTACAAAAATAATGGAGTTGATTTTTCTTCTCTTCACCAAGTCCTGTAATACATTGTAAAAAAGAGAGAACTGATTACAGTGGCTACCATTTATTGAACCTTTGCTGTGTTCCACACACAGTGCTAGGTGCTTGGTAAACATAATCTTTAATCCTCATAAAAGTTCTGCAAGGTAGTTATTATTAACAGACTAAGACAGAGTGGTTAAGTAACATATCCAAAGTCACACAGTGAATCAAAGAGCTAAAAATTCTACCTTGGTCTGACTCCAGATTCTGTACTAATTTACTACATTCTATGGGTCCCACTTTGAGACATCAACTTTAAAAAAAATGGAGCACTAAATATTTATTGAATGCTTGGTGCTGGTAGGTTTAATAAAATTTTTAAATAAATATAAAATGTAGTTCTTGCCCTTAGGAGTTGAACTATCCAGTCAGGAAAAGAAAATACTGTATATTAAAGGCTAACTAACAATCACATCAAGAAAATGAGTGCAAAAAAAAAAGGATGAGTGCAGCACATCAACCTTAATTTTACATCTAGAATATAAAAGTTATAATTTTCCTTCCTAGTAGTTACTTACCCAATCAATTAGGTAATCAATTAGCCAGTTATAACCATTATTTTGATTGAGTTTGGAAACCAAGATATAAAATGTCTAAATATCGCCCTTTTCCATAGCTGAAGGACTATACTAATGATTTTCACTGAAAAGGCCAATAAATATGCCATAACCTCTTCAGTGATTTGGGCCCATAAAATTTGCCCTTTGATTTACAAGTCCAGCTGCTCTTTACACAACATGGTATTATTTGCACGTCCTTCCCTTTAGACTCGTAATATACTTGGATCTTTGTTCAAGAATAGCCCCCCAAACCAGCCTGAGGCTCCACGAGCTGCCCTGCTCTCGGCCACCGCTACTGTCCTCACAGTGTCCACTAGGCTGTGTTGCTTCAAGTGGTCTTCCTGTGCCATATATAGTCGATTAATTTTGAATCGAAAGCCCTTCATGGTTGTCATATGGATGTCATATCGTCTAATTTGGAGTCTACCGTCTAAATTGTATGAGTGACATGGAGTAGTGTTCTATCTAACAGGTAATGAAATTATGTACCGTAGATGAAAGATACCTATGGAACAATGAGACACCTCTATTCCAATTTCCAACCTATGGGCAGTATATCTCTACTGGACTAAAGAATTATTACAAGCAGTTCTCAAACTCATATTCCTGCCACAAGCAGAATAAGGAATGTACACAAGCATATATGTACTACTATTTTCATATATGTATGATTAAGAAAACAAATTTATTCAAACGGTTACTGAATTTATATAGTTTTATCATTTTTTAATCAATGGATACTTAAGATATCTGTTACAGATTAACTTTTGGGGGGAAGCAGACTCTGAGACGGTGTTTAGCATGTAGGATATTTATTAAGGGGTATCTGTGGAAGGGAGAAGAAGGAGAAAAAATGAACAGAGAGATAAGTTGAATTCTGATGCAGGACAAATGCCAGCCTCAGCTAACCCCATGAGGGATTCTCGGGCTAGAAGGTCCTCTTCAGAGTAGCCACAGTCACTCTGAGGTCTGTCATTGGGTGTGGGTTAATCAGGAAGTGTTGTGATCTTGGACAAGGAGGCTTTCTGGGGTCAAGGCAATTTCAGAAGAGGTCTGGCTGTCAAGGGCTTCCCAGCAGCTTTTTTAGCAGCTAGAGCAACAAGTACTTCATTGAAGAGGGATCTGGGCAGCACATCACAGTGTCAGCTACAGCCCTTTCCTTGTGCTACTTGGGAGTCACAATTCATACACATTCTGTGAAAAGGTCCTCCAAGAATCCAATAGACCACTCTTCTAGAGGGAAACTTAGAAGAGAAAGGTGAGTAGAACTGTGAGATAATAGAAAATATATGTATTGGTCTCTGTTCCCTGTTCCTGGCACAGACCTCCTAAAATTCTTGTAGTTTCCTAAGTGATAAAAGCATTAAGAGCGTCTTTTGTTCTAACATTTGGTCTTTGGCCCCAGTTTCTGACACAGAGCTCCTAAATCCCTTGGAATTTGCTGAGTGATAGCAGTGTCTTTTGTTCTAATGAGGTGACTTTGATGAACACCTGGATGGGAGCTGGTCACCTGTCCCATACGTGCCCCATTTCTAGCAGGATTCTGTGATGACACTTTCATTCTCCAGGTGTTAGTGATAACTCAGATTCTGTGTATTGTAGCCCTTGATATGTTTGTGTATTCCCCGGTCTCTACTGTACAATTCTACCCAAGAAATTGGTCCCTATTGGGTAAGGATGGGAACCTTTACCAAGTATACTTGCCATAATCTTTCAGGGTAATTATTCCAGGGAAAGCAGCTTTTTCTTTCATCAGTGGGCTCCAGATCCAAAAACTGGCTCAGTAGAGAAAGTGGGAAGAACATTAGAGCTTTATATTGGAGAAATTGCCCTTGAACTCATAATCATCCACCTTTAGTTTCTTTTGCTGTTACAGATTGAATGTATCTTTACTTCTCACTTATTTTGTCCCTAGGGTCTTCATGCTCTATTAATATTAGTGAACTTCTGCTTCTCCTACTTTGCAATTAAATATGAAAATTTCATCCACCTGACTTCCAACAGGTAACCCTACCAGGTTTCCTCCACTGCTCCAAGCCTGTCATCCCCTAGCAATGGTCCTGTTGCTATTAGTGATGCTAGCTCCCTAATACACTCTTTTATCACCAGCCTTGTCCTACAGAGAACCACCACCACTAATCCCAGTGATGCTGGTGCCACTCTCAGCAGCATTCCTTGTGGCTTTGGTAAATGGTGTACCCTCTGGGTCTTCCTATGGCGCATAATCACCTGGTACACCTCTTGGCTTTACATAGCCAGCCCACTTTCCTGAGCCCGTAAACACATTGTCTGTTCTCTGCCAAAGCAGTGTCTGGCACTTCATCCTCACTTAGCCCAGGCCATTGACTACCCCAGGCTTCTGGGGGCCATCCTATTAGCAAATTTGCACCATCTCCTAGGGTCATTACCAGAGTGTTAAATCCAGTATTCTGGGAGAGTGATCTCAAATTAATAACCTTTCCTTTATCCAACCTTATGCACTGGCCCTCTTTTTTTTCTTTTTGCAGTACGTGGGCCTCTCACTGCTGTGGCCTCTCCCGTTGTGGAGCACAGGCTCCGGATGCGCAGGCTCAGCGGCCATGGCTCACGGGCCCAGCCGCTCAGCGGCATGTGGGATATTCCCGGACCGGGGCACGAACCCGTGTCCCCTGCATCGGCAGGCGGACTCTCAACCACTGCACCACCAGGGAAGCCCTGCACTGGCCCCCTTGATCAAATACCCTGAGTTCAAGCCGACGCATACTTTCTTGGCTTTTGTTGGCATGTTTCTAGCAAGGCCTTGTGTATCCTTAGATAGAGAATCATTTTCCTCACTTGTCATTCTCAGCACATTCCCAGCTGAGCTGTTTTGTGAGTTAAGCCTAGCTATTGACCCAGTGACCAAGTAGGGAATAGGAACAGATCCTGAAGACGGAACACGTTATCTGGCATGGAAGAAGCCTCATTACCTTGAAGCCAAAAGGAGTGGCTCATTTGAATAAGGAGGGCTGGGCCATTTTAGCATCTTACTTTCTTTAAACTTATTATTTCTCCCATAAACCTCAAACTCATGATACATTACACCAGCTAATTCAGTCCTTCCATTTGCATACTATACCAATTCACTACTGGTAAAGGTTTTAACAATTAGCGTGGGGGGCTATCTGTTTTCTACCTTCTACCAGCTCTAGGGTCCTCTTTGCCAGCAGTCAGTGAGCGTTGCAGCTCCAAACCCCATTTTAGCACCTGCTTTCTCAGAACATTCCTGGCATCAAGTATCACTGGTCAGTTTGGATTCCCTGTGAAGCAAATTCTTAGATGTAGTTTAGCAGGCAGGATATTCATTAAAGAGTGGAACAGAGGGGAAGTAGAAATTTCTATTCATGACCATGCAGTTACATCAAATTCTATCAAATGTGTAAAATTTAATCAGAGAAAAATAAAAACAATGCTGGAAAATTCATCTGACAATTTCTTTTCAATGTTTGTGTCTTACATTAAATCTTAAGAATTACTATTTTGTTTTGAATGAATTTTCAAAACCTTGATTTGTGTGCATAGAAAATTTTCATAGCAGAATTAAAAGAAGCTGGGAGTAGAAATCTAGCAAGAATAAATGTGAATTTACTCATTGTTTTAACATAGTTATTGAGCATCTACTATGTGCCAGACCCTGTTTTAGACACTAGGAATATATCAGTGAACAAACGAGAAAAAGATCTCTGTCCCCAGGAAGATGAGGAAGGTAGACGATGAACAATAAACATAATAAATAAGTAAATGATATAATGTGGAAAATGTGATAAGTGCTGGGGGGCAAATGAGCAAGGTAAGGGGGATTAAAAAAGTGTGATGATGCTATTTTCAAATTAATGAGATATTCATTGTAAAAATCTCTAAGAAGTTTAAGTTTGAGCAGAGACTTGATGGAGAAATGAATCAGAGTGTCAGTGTTTGTTCTCAAGCCCTAATTTCCACAGGATGATGTAAAGAGGGCCAGGTAATGAGTACACAGGCAGTGGGTTACACTGCAGAAAAATCCCTAAACGAGGGTATCCAAAACTTTTATAATCAGTAGTAATCCTGCTTGACTTTTGTCCCAGAGAAAGACACTATTTCTATCATCCAAGGTTGTTCACTACACAAACATCCTTAAAAGATATTTTAGAAAAGAGAGTCAGTGCCTCTTCTCACAAAACTTACAGAAACGCTGTAGACCCATAAGGAATGGTCTTCCAATGACTGAGACGTTGACAAGAGCAATTGGTTGGACTGATGGGATTTAAAGCCTAATCGCAGTTTAGTTCTAGAAAGAATGAGAGGAGAGGATTTAGAGGCAACATTACAGGTCTATAGTTACTGTCTTCTGAAATGTTTTGCTCCAGTAGATGGGATAGTAGCTAAAAGGGAAGTGTACTTGAAACAGGTTTTCTCTTTTTGTTTTTTTTAAGGTGGAAGGGACAAAAGTACGTTTGTAGGCTGATAAAAAATTACCTATTAAATGAGGAAAAATTGGTAATCTGGGAAAGGGGATGCAAAATTACTGGATGGTGCATTTGAGTAGAGAAAGGGGGGAGATTTATTTGAAAGTATAGGTTTCAACCTTAAGATTACAGCTTCCAGAGGGAAGAGATCATAAGAATAGAGACTGAATAGATAAATAGATGTGGTGTTGAGTTTGTGGAAGTTTTCTTCTGATCGCTTCAATTTTCTCAGTGAAGGAGGAAGTAAGAGCAAAAGTTGAAAATGAAAATAAGAAAATGTTGGAGATTTGAGTAGAGAAGAGTAGGTATGAAATAGTATTCTAGGAGAGTGCATAGACCAGAAAACTACAGTATGGTGGCCAAGGAATCTACCTGAGGCTCCTAGCCATGAATTTGAAGTTAAATCACTCAGCATGGTTTTGTCTTTTTCCAACTTAGTTGCACAAGTGCAGGTGTAGATTAGGTGGAGCGTTGGAAATAACCAGTGTTTTGGGTTTTCCCATCTTCTGCAGGTCACCTGCATTGTCAACGTTGGAAATAGTGAAAAATATACAGGTTGTGGTGACCCTCCACTTCTACTTGTTTTCCTCCCTTCAAGGTTTTTCTCCCAGTTGTCAGCCCCGCTCACCTACAGCGACTTTTAGCCATCCCAGATGCAAACACTAGAGCTTTCCATAGACTTCTTTTCCCGTTCTTACCAACGCGTAAGGTCTAAGCCATATGATGAATTCTCTCATTTCCACATCATTCAGAGTGTTTCTGCTTACCTAATTAAACCTCTGCCGATCCAGGTGCCTCTTTATTTTTTCCCACAGACCTTTGGAAACTGGGCCTGGAGGTCAGCTAGGTGTTTTCCTTGTTTGTTCATTGTTGCTGCCCAATTACTGTCTCTCTTCTTCCCTAACCTCTGCCCCATCTCAGTTTCAGATCTCTTCTTATCAATTATACCACCACTACGTTCCACTGCTGCTTTCATCTTCACGCTTTCTTTCTGGATTCAGTGTCAATCTCTCCAATGTCAAGCCAGCCTCCTTCTTCCTTTCTCCTCTCTCTCTCTTTCTGTCTCTCTTTTCATGTCTGAAATTTTTTAACATTTTTATTTTTTAATATATTTTCCTTATTGAGGTATACTTTCTATACAATACAATGCAAAGATTAAAGTGTGCAATTAAATGAGTTTTGTCAGATTGAGATACAGCCATGTTATCATCACCAAATCAGATATAGAACTGTTGAAATCTCTGTGCCTTCATACAAAAAACTATGAAGCTTCTCTCACATTTTTTTCCCTTTAGAGGCTCTGCTTAACTTGTCTTCTTGGCCGTACCTTTTCTCCATTTCTGAATGAAATCCATGAAGATACTCTCAAGACCTAAATAAAATATGTACCTCCTCCTCCATGAATCCACCTTTGAAGGCAAATCTTGACCAGTTGTTCTCTCTTTGGTTCACATGTGGCACTTTGCTTATATTTCACTTCAGCAATTAGCAAAACTTGCCACCTTTATAATGCTCAGTAGGTCTTCAGTTATTGGAAAGCAGGATGGTGTCATATTCATCTTTGAACCACTAGTGCCTTGAAAACAGTAGCTGCTTAGTAAATGTATATTGAATCTGGAATGGTGGTAGATTTTCTTTTCATCCTTTCAAGTTGGTACACTATTTGGGAGCAGGGAGGACAAAGCCAGGTTGAGCGTGGCAGTCATCCTCAACCAGACGGAAGACTCCCATAGGCACCCAAAGTGTCAATGAGTCTGCAAGGCACTCACCTCTCCTCCTACTCCTGTCTTCTCCCTCCAGAAAAGGGCAACAATAAGAATGACGGAGAATACTTATTGAGTGCTTACTGTATACCTAATAGGATGCTGGTTGCTTTACTAATTTGTTTCCAGTGCTCTTTTAAAGTTTTCCTTTCTGTCAAAGTTATTCTGGTATAAAGTTAAAAAGCAACTTGTATTTGAAAACATATTTAATAACAGCAGACTATTATCCTACCTGTCCCCACCTTCCTCCAGTATTGATCTGTAGAAGTACCTCATCACTTTTAGTCTATTCCTTCTGGTATTTACGTCCATATTTCCAAACAATTATGCTCATAATTCTATTTCTTGATATTTCAATTTTAGTCATCGTCTATTGGTTTCATGTTATTATGAGGATTGAACTCCTTTCTGCCATCATTTCTTATATCTTTTCAACATCCACGCTCTCAATATAGTTACATCACAATTTTTAGTTAAAGCTGCAGAGTTTAGATTATTTTGACAATGTAAACAATGTTCACATTTAAGCCAAATAGTAAACTATGCTTGTGTCTTCCTTTGTACTTTTTTTTTGGCTGGAGTCTATATATCCATCATTTCTTCACTTGCTTAGTTTTATATATACATTCCTGTTTTCCCCCAAATGCCCCAACTAATTTGTCAAATACCTAAGCAAGATATTTCCAACTCAAATACATCATATAATCTGTAATTTATCTCACCCTTCTCAGCACTGCGATCTCTTTCCAGAATTCCACCCTCTGGAACCTGATTGGAACCTCCTTTTATTAGAGTGCCTTTACTGGATCACCATTTCCTGGATCCTATGTTTTTTTCTATCTCTTCTTTATCCTACATTTTGCAGAAGCACATCTTTCAGTACCTTCCCAAAGAGAGTGCAAGTTAGATACTATTTTTAGTTCTTGTATTTTTTAAGGTGTCTTCATTCTGTTTTTCATCTGGTCAATAATTTAGCTGGGTTTAGAAACGTCAGAATTTTGAAGGTATTTCTCCATTGATTTCCAGTGTTAGCGAAATTTGGTACCATTCTGAGATTGATTCTTGCATGAGAGCCATTTTTCTTTCTGGATATTTCTAGGATCTTCCTTTTATGCCCTACTGTCTGTAATTTTACTCTAATATGCCTTGACATGGGTCTTTTAAATTTACTGTGCTGTGCCCTCAGAGTGAGTTTTAAATCTAGGGATTCATACACTTCAGCAAATTTGACTGCATGCATAAAATTTGCCGTTTTTGAGTGATTCTGCGAAAGACAAGAATTGTCAGTGCATGATCTTATCACTGTAAAAGTTTCATCAGTAAAAGCATCTAGGATGGAAAAAGAAATGGGAGTATATTTTTGCACAACTGCTTATCTAGGCCAGCCTCTTATTTTTATTTTCACTTGGCTCGTGTGCAAACATGCTGTCACGTAGTTTCCATTTTCTCTTCCAATTTAAGGTTTTAAAAGAAACTTGAAGAGCCTAAGCTATTTTTCAACACTCTCTTATTCTTTCTTGACCTCGATTTCTCCATCAGTAGAAATTAGTCTTTTTCTGCAATAAAATTCTGTAGGATAAATAAAATATACCCACAATGTCTTTGAATTTATCAATCCTGTTGTGGTAGGCTGAATAATGCCCTCTGAAGATGCTGTATCCTAAACTCCAGAACCTGGGAACGTGTTACCTTACATGGGAAAGAGACTTTGCTGATGTGATTAAGCTGAGGCTCTTAAGATGGGAGATCACTCTGAATGATCCTGATGGGCTCAACACGATCACAGGGTCCTTACGAGGGGGAGGCAGGAGGGCCAAAGTGAGAAGGGGAGATGTGTTGGTGGAATCAGAGGTCTGAGAGAGAAAGAGATTTCAATATGCTATCCTGCTGGCTTTGAAGATGGAGGAAGGCATCTTCCTCTAGAAGCCAGAAAAGGAGGCATTCTCCCCTAGAGCCTCCAGGAGGAACCAGCCGTACTGACAATTTGATTTTAGCAGTAGACTCCTGACTTCCGGGAACTATGAAATGATGGATTTGTATTGTTCTAAGATACCAAAATTGTGAGAATTTGTTAGAGCAAAAATAGGAAATAATATGTCAGTTTACTAGCTCATCATTTTTGGAAATTATATTAATCTGACTTTAACATATAATTATAGTACTTATTGACCGATTCTGTACCAATCTCTTTTTGGGATTAGATACTGAACTTTCACTTTATAATTAAGAACCTCATGTGCCTGGGTTATAAGACCCAAGAGGTATGGATATAAAAAGAATTTCTGTAGAAAAGAGCACACAGTTTATCTCCCCATCCACTGCTCACTTCAGACTAGATTTCAGTCAGGCACGCAATGCTTCCAGCAAAGGCAAATCTTTAATTCTACAGAGTGCTGGTTAATAATGTGGGCCTGGGTTCAAATGCTGCCTCTACTACTAGCCAGCTTTCTAAGTTTGTAAGCCTCAGTTTCCTTGACTGTCAAATAGTGGAGATCATTAGAATTCCCAATTCATAGAGGTTTTATGAGAAGTAAATTAATCCATGTAAATTACTTAGCATAATGCCGGAGACAACATAGGTATGAGCCCTCAGCAAGGATAAGTTATTATTAGTATTAGTTATCATCATTATTATTAACACCAGTTTATTAAATTATTCAAAAGGAAATACATTCCTATCACACCATATTGTGTGCTCTTTCTTTGGGACTATGTCTGCTGTTGCCAAACCAAATTCTTCTATTAAAGGTTATATTTTTGAGCGACAATTTTGAAGTTTGTTTTTTCTTTTCTGTAATTCATGTGTTTTCCATTTCAAAATAGGTAGAGACTTCCTAAACAATACTATTTCAATATGCATTAAACAAAATAATAAAAATCTTATTGCCATATGGTAAGAGTCAGGAAATCTGGCTCCCACATAATGAAAATAGGACAGATTGCCTTCCATCCACCAAGCCTACAAAATATCCATCAGTTGGAAGAAATCATCTCAGTTATCAACATGAGAACTGGCTTTACTTTGCAACTGTTTCCTTATATGATTCATGTCCTTTGCCACAGCTACTTTTCTGTGATAAAATATTTTAGGAATATTTCTTCTAAAGAAGACATCTATGTCAGTAAGTGAAAGTGCACTGTCAGTTCAAAAGAAAGAGAGGGAAGAGGAAGGAAGGAAGGAAAAAAGGGAGGAAGGAAGGAAGGAAGGAAGGGAGGGAGGAAGAAGTGAGGAAAGAAGGAATCAGGATGTTATTCTGATAATTTGATATCCAGGGGGTTTGTCTGTTATTATGGCATTGTGCCAAGTCTAGTTGTTTTCTGACATATTTTTAGGTCTGTACTTAATGTACCATGTCTATTTCTTTATCAGTCAATTTGAGTGTTAATTGCTGGTGCATAATCTTAGCAACATTATTATTCCTGTTGGTAAAGTCTTCAGCAGTGAACAACAGACCGTTTCCTGATTGCCTGTTCCATTGCCACACTAGTTGTTCCTTCCCATTCTGTTGCTTCCTTTACCACAGAATTTTGCAAACTTCTCTGTCCTAAGACTCATGAAGTAAAAATAGAGGTACTCAGGCCTCTCCTATGGGGAATCTGATTTAGTAGGTCTGAAAGGGGGGCCAGAAAAACTATATTTTTAACTGATGAATCCTATGCCAAATTGGGAACACTAATTTACACTACTTTATATTTGTAAAGTTACTTTTTTTTTTTTTTTTTTTGCTTTAAATCCTCAAAGGAAGCAAGGATTGATAGTAAACACATGAAAGGATTCGATATAGGCTTCCAGTGGTTGAAGGAGAACAGTCCTTTCTAGCACTTGATTACAGATCTCTGTAAAATCCTAAGGAATATATTCTTGCCTAATCTGGCCACACAAACAATAGGACACAGTGAAGAGGTTAAAAACAATTCAAGAATCAACTTACCAACCCATGATCCCTGTCCACAGCAAGCTGCTGTACTAGTGTTTGCAATAGCTTCTAGGTGAGAGAGTCTGCACCAAAAACTGTAAAAATGCCTTGAGTGAAGAGAGGGCAAAAAAGAGAGTAACTCCCATCTCATGCTGGAACACGTAGTAAATTGCTTAAACTATAGAAGAACTTGGCATCTGCATTCATTACGGGGACAGAAAGGATAATAAGGTAAGCTTTAGTTTACCATTTTAAACATGATTTCTCCTATTGCATATTTTAATTCCCTGGCCTCAGGGTCCTTTTTAATTGGGAGGAAGAAGTGTCTATTGGTGGTTGTTTTTTCAGATATCTTCCATATACATAACTCTGATCCCTTTATAGTTCATGCCTTACCAAAATTCTCTTAAAGTGGAATATTTGTTGAAAATCAGACAGATGGTGATCTGGAAAAAAAATGGGAAAACATCCATCTTCCATGTGTCTTTTAGATTCCAGCTCTTTTTATAGTTACAGAAAATTAAGAGTTTTTGCCCTTTCTCAGTTTTATCAAATTTTTCAAAAGTTAGATAATGCTCTTTTGAAGTCAAAGGAATCTATAAGAACAAAGACAAGACAAAGAAAATGGATGTAAATGAGGATGATTTCTATAACCTCTCATATTCTAATTCAAGAATTATTTCACAAGCACTAAGTCCTGAGAATCTGACAGCTGCTGAAGGTTCAACTAATAAGTCTTTGCCTTCTTGGAGTTAATACTGGGCGGGAGATGGGGAGGAAGTAGAAAGAATTACAGTTAAGTGATAAACATGCAAAGGGAATAAAGGAGAGGAATTGCCTAACAAAGAGGTAAAGCCAGACAGAACGGAGGGAGGTGAACAAATCTTAACAGAAGAGGTAGTATGTGAGCCACAGTAATATAGGATGAGCTGAAACTTGCTCTGAGCATTCGTTCTTTGTGGGACAGATTTGAGGATATTCCATTAACTGAAGTGAAGGAATCTGTGGAGAAGAAAAGGGATGGATGATTGACAAGATCTCAAAGAGGGAAGGAGGGCATACGATCGAAAAAGCAGAAGGTCAGATTAGCTAAAACTAGAGATGGAGGCCTCTTCCTTAGAAAACTGACAAAATGGTTAAATGGGATTAAGTGAGATTGTAGACAAATGTGTAGTCCAAAGGCAAAACATTAAGGTAGTTTAGGAATCTAGACTTCCATTCTTTTTTTTTTTCTTATTTTTTATTTTATTTTATTTTATTTTTCAACATCTTTATTGGAGTATAATTGCTTTACAATGTTGTGTTAATTTCTACTGTACAGCAAAGTGAATCAGTTATACACATATGTACATTCTTTTATATATTCTTTTCCATTATAGTTTATCCCAAGATACTGAATATAGTTCCCTGTGCTATACGGTAGGACCTTGTTGCCCATCCATTCTATATGTAATAATTTGTATCTGCTAACCCCAAACTCCCAGTCCATCCCTCCCCCACCTACCCACCTTGGTAACTACAAGTCTGTTCTCTATGTCTGTGAGTCTGTTTCTATTTCATAGATAGGTTCATTTGTGGCATAGTTTAGATTCCACATATAAGTGGTATCATATGGTATTTGTCTTTCTCTTTCTGACTTACTTCACTTAGTATGATAATCTCTAGGTCCATCCATGTTGCTGCAAATGGCATTATTTCATTCTTTTTTATGGCTGAGTAGTATTCTGTTGTACATATGTACCACATCTTCTTTATCCATTCATCTCTCAGTGGACATTTAGGTTGTTTCCATGCCTTGACTATTGTGAATAGTGCTGCAATGAACATACGAATGCATGTATCTTTTTGCATTATAGTTTTGTCCAGATATATGCCCATGAGTGGGATTGCTGGATCATATAGTAATCCTATTTTTAGTTTTCTGAGGAAACTCCATACTGTTTTCCATAGTGGCTGTACCACTGACACTTCACCAACTGTGTAGAAGGGTTCCCTTTTCTCCACACCCTCTCCAGCATTTGTTATTTGTAGACTTTTTAATGATGGCCATTCTGACCGGTGTGAAGTGGTCCCTCATTGTAGTTTTGATTTTCATTTGTCTAATAATTAGTGATGTTGAGAATCTTTTCATGTGCCTATTGGCCATTTGTACGACTTCTTTTTAGAAATGTCTATTTAGGTCTTCTGTCCATTTTCTATTGGGTTTTTTTTGTTTGTTTGCTGTTGAGTTGTATGAGTTCATATATTTTGGAAATTAAGCCCTTGTCAGTCGCATCATCTGCAAATAGTTTCTCCCATTCCATAGGTTGAATTTTCATCTTGTTTATAGTTTCCTTTGCTGTGCAAAAGCTTGTAAGTTTGATTAGGTCCTGTTTGTTTATTTTTGTTTTTATTTCTATTGCCTTGGGAGACTGACCTAAGAAAACATTGGTAGAATTTATGTCAGAGAATGTTTTGCCTATGATCTCTTCTAGGAGTTTTATGGTGTCTTGTCTCTTATTGTCTCTTATTTAAGTCTTTAAGCCATTTTGAGTTTATTTTGGTGCATAGTGTGAAGGTGTGTTCTAACTTCATTGATTTACATGCAGCTGTCCAACTTTCCCAGCACCACTTGAAGAGACTGTCTCTTTCCCATTTTATATTAAATAAATATAGAGCTTTAAATGTGTTACCTTAACTAATTCCTCCCAACAGGGTTGGTACTGTTACTGACTCCATTCTACCAAATAGGAATTTGAAAATTTAAGAAATTATGTAACTGCCCCAGGTTGCACAAGTCTTGATTGATAGAGTTGTAATTCAAGATAAGAGCATTGGCTCAGAATGAGAGGGACAGTTAGGGAAAGCTGTGAACGATGTAGATAAACTCTCTTGAGAATTGGAGAAGAAGCCAATGGGGAAAGAGAAAAGAATAGTTGAGGAACACTGAGGGCCCAGGTAAGAGTGAAATCCTTTGGTCTGATAAAAATCAAGTTTCTTTTCCAATGAAAGAGAAGCGTGGATATTGGAGAACATTAGTGACCACTTTTGTTTTCTTTTTTAACGTACTTACTTGTCAATAAATAAGCAGCAACACCCTATGTCAGGTTCCTTTTCTTTTTAATCTAATGCTCTGTGAAATTTGAAATTGTGATATAACAGTGCAAAAACATCAGATTTGGTATTATCAGAACAAACTTGTAGTCCTAACTTTGGATTTGTAATTTTTAATATCTCTAGGGTTCATCTCATCTTTAAAATGCAAATCATCTTGAAGTTCACATTCCATCCCTGTAAATTAACTGACATAATCATTTAGAAATGAGATGAATGTGAATACACAAAGGGACTATCTTCTTGTGCTTTAGTTGATCAAAACATGCATATGTATATATGTTTTAACAAGTTATTTTCTGTTTATGTAATGCTAAACAGGAGATTCGAGAAAGCGTTGACAGTTCAAACATGTCGATAGTAATAAAATTAATCTTTTTTTAATCAATTTAGTTATTTAGTTATTTTTGGCTGCATTGGGTCTTCATTGCTGGACGCAGGCTTTCTCTAGTTGCAGCGAGCAGGGGCTACTCTTCGTTGCGGTGCGTGAACTTCTCATTGTGGTGGCTTCTCTTGTTGCAGAGCACGGGCTCTAGGTGCACAGGCTTCAGTAGTTGTGGCACGTGGGCTCAGTAGTTGTGGCTTGCAGGCTCTAGAGCGCAGGCTCAGTAGTTATGGTGCACCGGCTTCATTGCTCCGTGGCATATGGGACCTTCCCTGACCAGGGTTCAATCCCGTCCCCTGCATTGGCAGGTGGATTCTTAACCACTGCACCACCAGGGAAGTCCTAATCTTTTTATTTTATATGTGCTTTGGAGTAACAAGATTTGATTCATCCTCTGTCTTCTTAAATATCTAGTTTCCAGTTTAATTCAATAGTCAGATTTAAATCAAACCTCAAGGCAAAGAGAAGCTCCATGTCTGAAAGTTTCCAAGTTAGTTGGAATGGAGTCCTATTTAGTAAAGTTTCAACAGTGGTGATCATCTTCAGGAAACTTGTAGGGTAAATTTCTACTTGACTAAATTTATTTACTAGGGCATTATAACTCAGATTTTGTTTTGCTTTTCCATGGGAAAACAACTGAACTGATTAAGTTTATAAACAAAAATAAGTTTAAAAGAGAATACACATACTTTTTCAAGTGTACATGGAACATTTACAAGAGAGTATATTCTGAATGTATATCATGGCTCAATAGATTTCAAAGGATCCCATTCATACCAAGTACGTTCTCTATCAAAATGGAATTGAATTAGAAATGAATAACAGAAATATATCTGGAATATCCCCCATTATTTGGAAGCCAAATAACATATTTCTAAATAATGTGTAGGTCAAAAAAGAAATTAAAATGGAAATTAAAAACTATTTTGAGCTGAATGAAATGAAAATACAACATATCAAAAGCGTGGGCTGCTGCTAATGCAGTACTTAGTGAGATATTTTTGGCCTTCAACACCTATAACTGAAAAAAAGAAAAAAAAAAGACCTCAAGTCAAAGCCTTCAGCTTCAAACCTTAAAAAATATAGAAATGAAAAGAATTAAACCCAAAGTAAGCAGTAAGGATATATCAGAGATCAAAGCAGAAACCAAAGTGATAGAAAACAGAAAAAAATAAGAAAAGAAAAAGAAAATCAAAGGAACTGAAAGCTGGTTCTTTGTGAAGAAAAATAAAATTGATAAACTTCTAAAAGACTGATCAGGAAAACAAAAGATACAAATTGCCAATACCAGGAAGAAGACCGGTAACATCATTACAGAAATTACAGGTATTTAAGTGATAATGGGGGAATACTATGTACAAATGTACATCAATAATTTCAACAACTAATATGAAATGACAATTTACTTGAATGATAACTACCAACACTCACTCAAGAAGAACTAGATAACCTAATAATTCTGTATCTTTTTTTTAAAAAAGAATTTGTAGTTTAAAATTTTCCTGAAGAGGAAACTCCAGACCCAGATGGCTCTACTGGTAAATTTTATCAAATTTTTGAAGAAAAGATGACACAAATTTTACACTAACTCTTCCAGAAAATTGAAGAGGAGGGAATACTTCCCAACTTATTCTATGAAGTCAGTTTTACCCTGATCACATAACCAAAGATACTATAAGAAAATAAAACCAAGGACCAATATCCCTCATGACTATGGCTGCAAAGATTACAAATAAAATCTTAGCAAATTTAATTTGACATTGTGTGTAAAAAGGATTATGCATCACTATGTAAATGGGGGGAAGTTCATTCCTAGAATACAAAATTGTTTTCATGTTTGTGAAGTCAATAAATGCAAATCACCTTATTAAAAAACTAAAAAAGAAAACCCTTTAATATTCTCCATAGATAAAGAAAAATATTTTTAAAAAATTAACGTCAATTCCTGAGAAAGTATTCAGCAATCTAGGAATAGAACTTCCTCTACCTGATAAAGCACATCCACAAAAAACTTACAGCTAATATCAAACTTAATGAAAGCCTGAATGCTTTCCGCTAAGTTCAGGAAGAAGAAAAGAATGTCCCCTATTACCAACATAGTACTGGAAGGTCATCTATCCAGTGCAATAAAGCAAGAATAAAAAACAAAAGGCGTAAAAATTGAAAAGGAAGAAGTAAATTGTCATTATTGGAAAATGATATAGTTATGTATGTAGAAAATGTGATGAAATATACAGAATAGCTACTAGAACTAATAAGTGTGTTTAGCATGGTTGTAGAAATGAAATATTAAATATTATTATTAATAATATTTAAAAATATTATTTTTAATATAATATAATATTAAATTATATATATATATAAATATATATTTATATATATAAATTTAAATATATTTATAAATTTATATTTAATTATAATATAATATTAAAAAAAAGAGTTCTATTTCTATACATTAGCAATGAACAGTTAGAAACTGAAATTTAAAAAGCAATGCCACGGGCTTCCCTGGTGGCACAGGAGTTGGGAGTCTGCCTGCGGATGCGGGGGACGCGGGTTCGAGCCCCGGTCTGGGAGGATCCCGCATGCCGCGGAGCGGCTGGGCCCGTGAGCCATGGCCGCTGAGCCTGCGCGTCTGGAGCCTGTGCTGCACAACGGAAGAGGCCACAGCAGTGAGACGCCTGCGTACCACAAAAAAAAAAAAAAAAAAGCAATGCCACAAATTATAATAATATCAAGAATATGAAAACTTATAAATAAATATGACAAAAAAGTGCAAGACTTACACTTTGAAAACTACAAGACAGTGCTGAGAGTACTTAAAGAAGATCTAAATGACTGGAGACATATACTGTGTCCATGGATCAGAAGACTCAATATTGTTAAAATGTCAATTGTTCCTAAATTTTTCTGTAGATTTAATGCAATCTCAATCAAGATTCTAGCAGGCACTTTGTAGAAACTGACAAGTTGAGTTTAAAGTTCATATGGAAATGCAAAGAACCTGGAAGATCAACTTTAATAAACGGGGACAATGTTGAAAGATTTTTCACTATGTAATTTTAAAAAACGATTATATCTTTTATTTATTTATTTAGGGTGCACTGGGTCTTAGTTGCAGCATGCAGGATCTTTAGTTGCAGCATGCGAACTCTTAGTGGCGGCATGCATGCAGGATCTAGTTCCCCGACCAGGGTTTCAACCCAGGCCCCCTGCATTGGGAGCATGGAGTCTTACCCACTGGACCACCAGGGAAATCCCTGATTATGTCTTATAATAACTTGAAATGGAATATAATCTGCAAAAATACTGACTCAATATGCTGTATACCTGAAACTAATATAGTATTGTAAATCAACTATACTTCAATTTAAAAAATAAATAGGGAACTCCCTGGTGGCACAGTGGTTAAGAATCTGCTTGCCAATGCAGGGGACACAGGTTCGAGCCCTGGTCTGGGAAGATCCCACATGCCATGGAGCAACTAAGCCCATGAACCACAACTACTGAGCCTGTGCTCTAAAGCCTGCAAGCCACAACTACTGAAGCCCACACACCTAGAGCCCATGCTCCACAACAAGAGAAGCCACCACAGTGAGAAGCCTGCACACCACAAAAAAGAGTAGCCCCTGCTTGCGGCAACTAGAGAAAGCCTGCGTGCGGCAACAAAGACCCAAATCAGCCAAAAATAAAATAAATAAATAAATTTATTTTTAAAATAAAATAAAATAAAAATAAATAAAAGGAAAAAACTGATTATAAAGCTACAATAATTGGGACTGTGAGATATTTGTGAAAAGACAGAGAAATAAATCAATGAAACAGGAGAGGGATTCCAGAAATAGACCCACAAATGTATGGTCAACTGATTTTTAGCATAGGTACAAAGGCAATTTAATTAAAAAAGGAAATTCTGTTTAACGAATGGTGATGGAAAAATTAGACCTGACAAGCAAAAAATAAACTTCAATTAATATCTCATACTATATACAAAAATTAACTCAAAATAGATCATAGTCCTAAATTTTAAAACTATAAAACTTCTAGAAGAAAACAATGGAGAAAATCTTTTGGACCTTGGGTAAGGCAACAGTTTTTTAGATATAACACCAAAAGTTTGATTCATAAAAAATTACTAAAATAGATTTCATCAAAATTAAGAACTTTTTTCTTTGCAAGAACTCTTAACAAAATGAAAAGATAAGCCATGGATTGGGATATGACAAAGGAAACTGTTCCCAAAATATGTAAATGACTCTCAAAATTCTATAATAGAAAAAAAAAAAAAGCCCAATAAAAAACAGGCAAAAGGGCTTCCCTGGTGGCGCAGTGGTTGAGAGTCCACCTGCCGATGCAGGGGACACGGGTTTGTGCCCCGGTCTGGGAAGATCTCACATGCTGCGGAACGGCTGGGCCTGTGAGCCATGGCCGCTGAGCCTGCGCGCCAGGAGCCTGTGCTGCGCAACGGGAGAGGCCACAGCAGTGAGAGGCCTGCGTACCGCAAAAAACAAAAAACAAAAAACAAAAAACAGGCAAATGATTTGAACAGATCCTCATGAAAGATGGTGGATGTACTTCAATTAAGGGCAGAAAAAGATGTTCACCATCATTAATCATTGGTGAAATTCAAGTTAAAACCTCAGAGATATCAATATAAGAGAGAAAGGGATAGAACAGGAGGAAGAGATTATAAAGGGGCATGAGTAATGTTTTGTGGGTGATTAATGTGCTCATTATCTTGATTATGGTGATGGTTTCATGAGTGTGTACACATGTAAAATCTTGCAGATTTTATGCTTTAAAAATACTCATTTTATTTATGTCAATTATACTTCAAGATTCCCCAAAGAAGTAGCTGAAAGAGTTGAATATCGTTGCTTCTGAGAGGCCAAAATTGGCTGAGAGACATTGGGTGCAAGCAATTGCATTATTTTAACAAAGTGCTTTTGGTATTAATTTTTTAATAAGTGCGTGTATCACTGTTTTTGAAAATAAAATGAATTTTTTTCTGTTTGAGGCAAACAATATAAGAAAACATAAGGTTGTTAATTTTTATATCATATTCAAAGTTATAAAAATATTTCTCAATTCATCATCTCTCATATTCCAATCAATCCTGGATCTGCTTGTAGTTGAATCATCCTTCTGTGTCACTAGGAGCATGCCTGCATCTCTAATGGCTCTACACTGTACCAAAAAATGTTTGCACATGTCAGATTAGTGCTGCATGGCAGGCAAGTTATTGATTTAGGAAGAGATAACATCCACACTCCCGCTTTAAATTCTGGATTTATGAGGCCTGAAGGACAGATTACAGCAAAACAAGGTAGTTACAGAAAGCAGGGACTGATGGGGCTCACTTTAGAGTAGGTAGATGGTATGATCATCTATGTAGGTCATCTTTGGTCCCTAAAGGGATACATTCTTGCCTGTAACTCTTCACCATTATACAGTCGAGGGGTCCTGTCAGTGCTGAGAAAAGTGTTGACCTCTCACTACTCAACAGCTCTTCTGTAATGAGATTAGATCACCATTCTGAAAGATAAAATAGAGTTTATAGTCATCAGGAACTTCTGCATCTTTCACCAGGTTCATCATCAGGAAGATCCCATCCTCCAGGGATTAGAATGACACTTGTGTAACTTTCAGTATTAAAATGTACCAAAACAAACAAACAAAGAACAAAAATGGGGGGAGGTCACAAATAATTAAGACCCTAAAATGTGAAACAAATTGAACAATGAGGTCAAGATTTTGGGAGACAATTTTTCATGGATTGCTTGTTTTTCTTCCTCTTCTGAGCAAGAAGAATTGACATTTACATTCTAGACTTTGGAAGATAGACATAGTGTCTGCCATCAGGATTGAGGTTCTAGTTGCTTCTTCACCAAAATAATAAAGATAATTTCTCCCTCTGAGGCAAAGTTTATGCAGATTTGCTCTCAGCCTATTAATAGATTGGTGGTTTCTTAAGCTCAGCTGTGTGTATAGTAGCCACCTGGGACGACCTGTGTTTTGCCCTTGTGAGACTTGCAGGACAAGAAGAAACTATTCAAACACTAGGCTCATGCTGCCCACTGTGCCATAAATAATAAAGTCCTTTGTCTCTAACCCAGGAGTCTGTGTCCTTTGCCGGCATCCATGAAACTGTGATAAGCTAATTTTTAGCTTGCAAGTACTGTAAAAACCCCAGACCCTTCACAGTTCTTGACAAGCGTGTACCATACATTTCGGTTGGCGTTGCAGAAGATAGCAACCAGGGGGTTCTATGAAGAGTCCTTTCTCAGAAGGAAGAGGTTAAGCAGTATGGGTAGACCATGAGAGAGGCTTATAGAACTCAAGAAGATATTTTACTTACTAGATTATTGGTTTATTATAAAAGGATATAACTCAGGAAGAGCCAGGCAGAAAAGATGAATACAGTGGGGTATAGGGAAAGGGCACAGAGCTTCCATGGCCTCTCCAGGTGCCACTCTCCAGCACCTCTGTGTGTTCACCTACCCAGAAACTCTCTGAACCCTGTCCTTCTGCGGTTTTATGGAGGCTTCATTACATAGGCATGATTGATTAAATTATTGACCACTGGCAACTGATCCACCCTCCAGCCCCTCCTCTTTCCCCTCCCCAGAGGTCATGTGGTGGGGCAGAAAGTTGTAACCTTCTAATCACATGATTGGTTCTCCTGGCAACCAGCCCCCTTCTGTAGGTACTTTCCAGAAGTCACTTCATTTACACAAAAGACACCTTTATTACTCTCAAACACTTAGGAAATTCCAAGGGTTTTAGGAGCTGCGAGCCAAGAACTGTGAATAAAGACCAAATATATGCGAGAAATATATTTTGGTCATTAGAATAATTAAATATATATTTCTTATAAATCATAATATCACAAGTAAATAGACAATGGCAACCTGCTATGTGTAGAAGAAAACAGAAAAATGGAACAGAAAAAAAAATCAAAATATTATGAAAAAAGGTCCAGTGAAAAGAAAGCCTAAATATAGGGATTGAAAAGTTTCAATGTCTAAGAAAAGGAAAATAAATAAAAAATTAATAAATAAAAAATTAATAAAAATTAAATAAAAATTAATAAAAATAATTAATTAATAAAAATTTTTAAATAAAAATTAATATTAATAAATAAAAAATTAATAAATAAAAAATTAATAATGTAAGTATAAAAAAGGAATCTTGCAAGAATTCAGAAAAAAGAAACTGAAACCACAGAAATGCATTAAGGGGAGCTCCAAGGAGCTTCATTTCTTTATATCTCAGAGGAGAAAGAATTCAGCCAGAGGCAAGATGATAGATAAGAAGTGATTTATTAGAATAGGATGCTTGTGAGGCTTACAAGCCAGTGGGCAAGTGGGGCGTGCTGTGCCCAGAACTTAGTGGCCTACAGTTTGATAATCAAAGGAAAAGTGGGGAGGGGGAGAAGGCCACTTTCTTCGTCATTCTTGAGTAGACGTCATGCATCCATCATCAGTTCCTCCTCTGTGTCGGGTGAGGGAGATTTCTTGTCCCTACATGGTCAAACTGGGACTGTCATGGCGCAATGGAAATGGGCAAAAAGGCGGTAACATATACTAAAATATGGTAAATCATCTCAGGTTTCAGTATAATGTCACTTCTTCCTTATATTTTTGTTTTCAGTGTGCACGGAGGACCATGTCCTAGGAATCATTAACTTACTGGGCTCACTGGGCAGGATATGGGTCTCATGCTACCATTGTTTTATTGTTTTGGGGCATGTCTCATGCTTCTGTTGCATGTTTTTTTTGCTAAGCAAGCCTGCTTGGTTTTGTGGGCAAGCAAACCTGCTTTCTTGCATGATAATTAACTTACAGGTGTCTCCCATACTTTTTTCTCTATTTACAATCCCCTAGTGGGATTAACTATTTAATCACCTACATTGTCACTTTACTCTGTCCCTATTAAAGCTAGTAGCTCACTCAGGGAGAATGAAGAAGATGAAGAAAAAGGAGAAGCATCAGGAGGAGGAGAAAGAAGAGGAGAGAATCAAAGTGTCAACACAGTAGAAGAAAAAAAAATGTGATGGTACGTTTTGTGTGCCAATTTGGCTGGCCCACAGTGCACAGATATTTGGTCAAACATTATTCTAGATGTTTCCATGAAGGTGTCTTTTGGATGAAATTAACATTTAAATCAATGGACTTTGAGTAAAGTACATTATGCTCCATAATATGGGGTAGGCTTAATCCAATCAGTTGAAGGCATTAATAGAACAAAGACATCTCCCCTGAACAAGAAGGAATTCCACCAGTGGACCGCCTTTGGACTCACATATCAACTGTTCCCTGAGTGTCCAGCTGCCAGCCTCCTCCATGAGATTTTGGGTTCACTAAGCCTCCACAATCACATGAGCCAATTCCTTAAAGTAAATCTCCCCCTCTCTATATGTGTGCGTGCACACACACACACACACACACACACACACACACACACACACACATCTCTATACGTATTATATGTATATTGCATATATGTGTATACTTGGTTCTGTTTCTCTGGAGAACCCTAGCACATGACCCAAGAAGTGTTTGCCCAGAGAGGATTCCTAATAATCCTAAACATTCAGGACATTGTGAACGATCATACTCATGAACCTAACTGAAAATATTACTTAAAAATTTAATACAGTCACCCAAATATTAAGTAAAAATTAGAAACTCACAAATGAGTGTCATAATATATAAAAATTGATTAAGAGAAGTAGATCCAAAGAAACATAGATTAAGTATAAATAACTTGGTAGCTACAAATGTAGTATAATTGTTGTAATTCATGAAAGGAAAACTACATAATAGATAAACAATAACTTGATAGTAATGGATTAAAAAAAATCACTTTAAAAATGGCCATAGATGGGGAGATGGGGAGTTGGTGGTTGGAAGTAAAATTTCCATTTTCTTTGTCTTTCATGGGGAGAATCAAAAGGTACTATTTAATTAGTTGGAGATAAATTGAGAATTATACACTATTATTTAAAAATATGAAGGCAATATCTAATCTGAAACAAGGGACCCAATTGCTGTGTTTGGTTCTTGGTATGGAATAGCTTCCTATATTTGCTTATTAAACTAATTTTTAAAGAATTCTCTTTTTTATATAAATTTATTTATCTATTTACATTTTTAAAATTTTTGGCTGTGTTGGGTCTTCGTTGCGGGGAGCAGGGTTACTTGTCGTTGTGGTGCACGGACTTCTCATTGTGGAGGCTTCTCATTGCGGAGCATGGGCTCTAGGCGCACAGGCTTCAGTAGTTGTGGCACGCAGGCTCAGTGTTGTGGCACATGGGCTTAGTTGATCTTTTGCATATGGGATCTTCCCGGACCAGGGCTCGAACCCATGTCCCCTGCATTGGCAGGCAGATTCTTAACCACTGCGCCACAAAGGAAGTCCTATTAAACTATTTTTACACTTATGTTTATTTGATGTTAATAATAATATTTTCAAAAGCCACTTTATCTTATTTATTTTATAAAGACATATGAAAGTAATCACATAGGGTGGTATTCATGATTCCTTTGGAATCAGGCTCCAGAATCAGGTGGATGTGGCTTCAGAATTATGACTCAGCCGCTTAGTTGCGTGTTGACTTACACTCTCTCAGCCTCAAATTCCTTCATTGATTTTAGAATTCATATATATTTCCTATACTCTGTCCTTGATATATTCAGCATAGAGCGGCCATTAAAACAATTACAGACGAATGTATTGCCAACCAATATACAGAATTCATGATCTATTTCAACTTTTTAAAGCAAGTGATTAAAATGTTTCCAATGTTCTCACCTGACCTTAATTACTGACAATTTCATTTTGTTTACTAGCTTCCTTTGTTGCAGACCTGCTTCTCACTTTGATTACTTCATGGCATTATTCATTTACAATACGTTACACTTGGGCTCTATGTATTTCTCTTGATACATACATAGCTTCTTGGTACTATAGCAGGTGATTTCCCGTCCAGAATGGTTTGCGTTTCTATTACCATGCAGATTACTTTTCTTAATTAAAGTGGGTAGCTTTATAAATTGGAGCTGAAAGAATTTGGTTTCTCTATGAAACTCTCTGTTCTGCCATTCATTATGTGAAGTGTTTGCTCTCACAGTCACACTACCATTAACCAGAGGGCAATAATGCTTCTGATTTAGACAGGCTATATTTAGACAATTAATTCTATGAAATATAAAAGGTCACTCACTATTCCCTCATTGTTTGTTGAAGAATAAAAAGGATGAGTAATAGACAATCAGGCAAAATATAAAAATGTGGGTTATCCATTACAAAGAATATATTTCCAAATGAGTCTATGGTTTTAACAGTAGTATATAATGTTAGAATGTTTATATCATTTAAGTTTAATTTTAGGGAGTGAGCTGATTAATTGTATGCTTCTTTTAATATGGTTATTTGAATTGTATCGCAACTGGGAAAAGATCTTAATAAAATGTGATTGAACTTTAGAAATATGAAGATCTTTAAAGATCATCTAGTTCGTGGTATCAGTGCTTAGATTCCCTTGTACCCTTTCAGCTGTGACCTGTCAACAATCAAAACTCTCACTTTCCTTGGAAGCCTGGACTTCCTTCTGAGCAAAGAACTCCAGGGAGCCTCTACCAGTAGCTCAGAATTGTCACTTGAGATTATACCTATTTGCCATAATTTCTCTTAACCCAATCCTTTTATTTTAGAGATGAAGAAACTAAAAACAAAGAAGTATATTGATTTGTGTAAGGTCATTAAAAAGTTGTTCCCAAAGCTAAAATAACTCAGATCTCCTTACCAGTACAGTGTTATATGTCCCTCATCAAACTGACCTCCACCCGATTCCTACCTGTGCTGCTATGTACCACGCATGCACACATACTCACAAAGTCAGACACGAGGAGATATATAGACACACACCTATTAGGGTGAAGGTGAATAACAACTTACACTATACAGGGCTGTGAGAACATCCTAATATTTATTATGAGGCGAGAAAAAGCCACAATATTCACATTTAAGCTTTGTACACAGCTTTTGGATGATTGTACTTCCTGGCAAAATGATCAAATTCAACAATATATACCTCAAAGGGAGACTTTCTTCATATTTCATTTTATACGGTGCATGTTACACAGTTGCCAAACATCACAGTAGACAATTGTTAAACATCCGACGTATCTTAAATATTTCACCTTCAATTGTATATTTCCAAATCTTGTGCTTGTTTGTTTTTTTTCCCCGGGACATAACTAAAGGATCTCCACCAAGATGTGTGTCATCTTGAAATAAAAGAGTAGATGTCCTGTCTTTTGGCTCCATTTTAAATTTTATTTTTATTTCTAGTTGATACATAATTCACATGCAATAAAATTTACCCTTTTAAAAGTGTGTATAATTTAGTGGTTATTACTATGTTCATAAAGTGTTGTTACCATCACCACTATCTATTCCAAAACATTTTCATAACTGCAAAGTTAAAAAAAAAAATCTCTGTGCATTAGCAGTTATTCCCCACCCTCCCTTCTGATAACCATGAATCTATTTTCAGCCTCAATATATTTACCCATTCTCTAGGTTTGATATACATGGAATCATATACATGGAATCATGCAATGTGTGGCCTTTTATCTCTGGCTTCTTTCACTTAGCATATTGCTTGTGCTTATCTCTTGAAATCTTTGCTAGCTTTATGATTTGGTTAGTATTTTTATAATTATTACCTTTTACCATTTGAAAGAGAGTCTTTTACACAATAAAATATGCTCTTAATTTTCTGGTGTCAGATTATTTACTATAATCTCAAATTATACATGTTATGGTTTTATCCTTATAGTGTGTGATATTGAGAAAAAAGTAGAAAAATACAGAGAAAATAAAGAGAAATATAAAAAATGTTATCAAACCCTTTTCAAATCTTTCTTTGTTCTCTTAATGGAGGAAAGATATATACATGCATATAATACATTAACATATCTATTTATATAATAATATCTTATTTTAATATAATGTTACTATATAGATAAAACATATTAACATATAGATATAATAATATATCTAATATAGAGATAATATATATATACACACACACAATATGTATTAAATATTCAATAGAAGAATTTCTTTAATTGAATTGGATTAATGTATCATCAAGTCACTTCTTATCAAAAGATACCCTCAGTTTTTATAATATTTACGTCCTTTTCTTTTTTTTCCCAATATTGTAAAGAGACATTAAATAAACCAAATATGTGTAGGAGTGGTTACTAGTCATGGCAGTAAATTTGAATTTTGAGAGAAAAATAAAGGGCTAAAACATCTTTATGTCACTAAAGGTTTACTCAGGCGTTCTTTTAGTAATTACTTAAAAGAGTATTTAAAATTAGCCATGCTGGGATGGAAGGAATGGGAGTTGGGATTAAGAGAGGCAAACTATTATATATAGGATGGATAAAAACAAGGTCCTACTGTATAGCACAGGGAACTATTTTCATATCCTGTGACAAACCATAATAGAAAAGAATATGAAAAATATGTATAACTGAGTCACTTTGCTGTACAGAAGAAATTAACACAACATTGTAAATCAACTATACTTCAATACAATTTTTAAAGAAAGAAAAAAAGTGAGCAATGCTAATAATCCCTCATCTTTTCGTAAAGCTAAACACAAGTTTTATGCTCAAATTTGCATCTAAATATGAAGAAATAATTCAATTTAAAAAAGAATCAATCTAAATTATATTGTCCTCTCTTCTCTATTTGAAAATATGCTCATGACACTCTAAGACTATCCTAAAATTGAATCAATAAATGAAATCTCTTATGCAAATAAGTCACAAAATAGCATTTGCTTATACAGCAAAACACTGTTATGACAATGTTGTGTCATCCTGTATTTTGGCTCATTGACTTGGCTTCCTACTCTCATACACACATCTGCTGACATAAGATTTATTGGCCATCTTTTAATTAAACTGCTGAAGCATGAGGTTGGTAGGAGTCATGAGCGCGAGAATAATGATTGCATTTCATTCTCTTATTTGGCTAATTTTAGGATAGTTTTAAAAATTTTTTTGGAGCTAAAACCCTAATTGAAACTTACTGAAGACTGTAAAGACATTAATATCTTTTGGTATTAATCCTAGGAGGATATTTTATATAGTCAGCATTTTTCATAGTTCGTTCTTGTGTTGTAGCTATATAGGCTTTCAACTAGTTTATTACTCATAAATTACAGAGCCTTGAAGCTACAATAGACTCAGTGATCTTATAGTTGTAGAAGGGTCAACATCTACCATCAAAGGCAAGTGGATGCTTGGCTCTATTTTAAAATATTTTTATGTATAAAAATTCTCGGGGCTTCCCTGTTGGTGCAGTGGTTGAGAGTCCGCCTGCTGATGCAGGGGACACGGGTTCGTGCCCCGGTCCGGGAAGATTCCACATGCCGCGGAGCGGCTGGGCCCGTGAGCCATGGCCGCTGAGCCTGCGCATCCGGAGCCTGTGCTCCGCAACGGGAGAGGCCACAGCAGTGAGAGGCCTGCGTACCGAAAAAAAAAAAAAATCTCTAGTTTGTTGACTAGCCTGTTCAATATGGAATCTTGGTATGTGGTTATAGCCAGTATAGCTCTCAATATATTTAAAAGGAAAACCTGGAGATACTTAAGGATAAAAGAATTAGGATATTCTATGCCTCCTGTATACCTAACTGGATTCAGATAGATTCTGAGATTTTTATGATCCAGTTAACCTCTTCATCCTGCTATCCTTTCGTCTCCTAATTTTTCTTTAATCACATGATATCTTTGTTAATCAAATTTTAGATGAATTCAAATTCAACAAACACTCTCTTTTTGAGAGGCATTATGGCAACACTGAGAGAGAAAGAAAGAATGAAGCATGGTCTCTGACTATAAGGATTTCTGATTTTGTAAGTAGATAGACATGTTTAAATACCTTTAACATCATGAAGACTGAGATTGATGCTACAGTAAAACTGGATTTTACTTGCAACATTGTGACCTTGAGTAAGATATTAAACCTCTGAAAGCCTTCATTTCCTCATTTGTCAATGAGATAATTCATGTGAACAACTTGGTCCAGTGCCTGGTACAATTCTAAAAAAAAAAAAAAAATTAGCTACCTACAACTACTTGTTATTTAAATGGTATCAATCTATATTTCTATAAAATCAAAAGAGTCCTATAGGATGCCATGAAACACCCCTTCCTCTGTATTGAATGAAACCGCTGTGTTATATGATAACAAAGACAATTTTTATTGCATGTACCTGGAAATACAGAGATATAGAAATAATAGAGAAGATTCATGGGTTTATCACTCCATAATTTTGCTCATGCATTCATATTACTCTCTACCTATTTAATTCTAGCCTGCAACCTGCTATTGCTTCTACTCACAGGCAATCTTCCACAAATGCTGTCATATATTTTTTTAAATTACAGTAAGGTTTTACTATGTGCTAGGCCTAGTAGATGTAGAAATGAATAAATGAAAATTCCTGTTCTTATAGTCTTGTTGGTGGAGAAAAAAAGTAAACCAATATTTACAATAAGATGATGAAAGCGATTGCCAAAGCAGAACCTGAAGCAAAGGCTATGTGCAGGTAATTTATTTGGGAATTAATCGCAGGAAATGAGTAAGGGGCAGTGGGAATGAAACAGGGAAGAGAGAAATTCTTTACAAAGAATGTGCTCTCCAGTTGGCCCTGTCTCTTGGAGACTGGCACATCATCCCACTGGACCTTCTGAGGTACTTTACAGATGTGTCTCAAAAATGATGTCTCCTTTACTCTTTCTCATTGGTCCCCTTCCTCATTGGCCAAGGCTAATCCAGGGCTTTAATTTCCCTGAACTTTCAAGTTGTGTGTGGCCGAGTGACTACCTGGTCTTGCAGGTAACCCATGCCACTGGGGCAGGAAATGAGAAATGTGTTCTCTATTCCCACCTCCCTAGCCTCTGACTCCTTCTGCAATACCTTGCTAAGGCATTTCTGGAATCCCCACCTCGTTTACTATACACCATTGTTGTGCCCAAGCTTCAAAGAAACATTTCACCAGTTTTTGGACCAGCTCCAAATGGCTTTACTGGGACATTGCACCCCAAGTCATGGGTAAATGCTCTTAAATTAGTAAATACTCCACTATTAAGACTGTTCTAGTTACTTTGGGCCAACATGCTGAAGCTCCACTCTCACATGCGTTCTACATATTCCTGGCTACCTGCTAACCAGATGGTGAATACTTTTGGTGTTCAAGCTATTTCCTACCAAAGCAGGGGCTATTTCCTATTCCAGTTATGCTTAGCTCTGATCCAGGATATAGGGCTGGAGGCAGTGAGGAAGAAAGCATCATCTTGTGAAGCTCTGGCTTCAGGCAGGGTTTTTGCAATGTTTCCAGGTAACGGAAAGCTGCTTTCCTTTAGCAAGAGGATGACGTCTGCCAAACTCAAGGGTTCTTCTGATGGCTTAAGATCCTCAAACTCATCCACACAAATGTCCTATTTCAGGACTTATGTGCAGGCCATTTATCTGGGAAATTATTTCAAGTAGCAGGAGAGAGGGACAGTGGAAGTGAAAAGGGAAAGGGTGAAAAGTAATACAAAGATGCATCACCTGGGAGACTGGTGCTCAATCCTCAATCCTTAGGACTTTTATGAAAGACTCAGAATTATCTGCCAGGTTGATGTAATAGGGAACCATCTCTCCATTGTCTCTCATCTCCTAGTTGTCAAGGGTTACGCCATGCTACTAATCCTCCTGCATCTGTGGGTATCTCTACCACAGTATCAGGCAAACCCTGAGTCAGGAAGTGAGAATTATGTGAGACAGTCTGAGTTGAAGCATTGCCCAGTGCATCTGTGTAAACCTGGAGTAAGTAATCACTAATGCGTGGCTGAGCGGGGGAGGGTGTGAGGAAATGGAGTGGCACACAGAGGCGTCTGAGTGTCCTATAATAAAGGCATGGGCTCACGTTTACCATTTCCCACTACACGATATACATTTGGCAGTATCACTTGTATTATTACTTATTCCTTATATAACTTTCATGAGTGCTTGCTCTGTCTTCCAAAAAATATGTAAGCTCTCTGAGAGACAAGACTTATTTCATTTATTTTAAATTTAAGATCACCCATCAATGTGCCATGTTCCCTAGAGTAGCATGTTAAATAATTGTCCATTACATAGTAAATGTATTTCCAACTTCTCAAATATTTTGCTTCTCAGATAATTGACTTTAAAAAGCTGGGTTTTTTAAAGTGTATTTCCTAGTAAACTAACCCATAATCCTAACACTTCAATAAAAAACTTTTTTCTTTGCCTATGTTAACTGCTGTGATCATACCACATACTTAGTATTATGCTTTTGAAAGTAGAAATATTAAATAGGAGTTAATTAGCATTTAAAATAATAGTAAGCCTATTTACTATAAATAATCCCTTTCAACAAATTTATAACCATCCAGCCATAATAATAGTGAACACTGTGGGATAATTAATAGACTTAATTCTCAGTTACCATATGTAATGGAAAGGAGTAAGTTGTGACTTAATTTTTAAAATAATTTACCTTTGAATTTGGAATGTATTATGGACTTATAACAAAAATAATGTCTTATATTTATGTAAAATCAGTGGCTTTTGCTTCAACTTATATTAAACTTTTTATCCTTAAATTAAGAATAGACTTTGTGGAAGTTATACCCAGCATTAGTATTGGAAGGAAGTTTATTTGAGATTTAAAGCCACAAAGCGGGTAATCTGTGTCTAAATAATTGTGACCATATATGACTTCTCTTTTTCTTTTACTTTTTTGCAAGTAGATATAGACATAGACAGACCTAATGAAGGACTCATTTTTAGATACCCAAACTTATGCTTAATTCTGAAACCAACAGAATGCATCTTGGGACTTAGCAGAGTGTAGGTTCTTCTGTCTTGGCACAGAAAGAATTCAGAGAGAGGCAGAGTGACAGGTAAGCAAAGAGTTTATTAGTATAGGCTGCTTGTGAGCGGTACAACTGGATGGGCAAGGGAGTGCTGCCCTGAGAACTTAGTGGGCTACAGTTTTAATCACTTAAAAGAATCACATAATCAAAGGAAAAGTGGGGATGGGGAGAAGACCACCTTCTTCCTCATTCTTGAGTAGAAGTCATGCTTCCATCATCAGTTCCTCCTCTGTGTCGGGTGGGGGAGATTTCTTGTCCCTACATGGTCAAACTGGGACTGTGATTGGTGCAATGGAAGTGAGCAAAAAGGCGGTAACATATACTAAAATATGGTAAATCATCTCAGGTTTCAGTATAATGTCACCTCTTCCTTATATTTTTGTTTTTAGTGTGCACGGAGGACTGTGTCCTGGGAATCATTAACTTACTGGGCTCACTGGGCAGGGTGTGGTTCTCATGCCACCATTGCTTTATTGTTTTGGGGCATGTCACATGCTTCTATGCATGGCTTTGTTGCTAAGCAAGCCTGCTTGGTTTTGTGGGCAAGCAAACCTGCTTTCTTGCGTGATAATTAACTTACAGGGGTCTCCCATACTTTTTTCTCTACTTACAATTCCCTAGCGGGATTAGCTCTTTAATCACCTACTGTCCCTTTACTCTGTCCCTGTCATTCCATAGCGAACCTCTTTTCACTGCCATTCTCTCATGAGTGTGCAGTGGAGTTTTCTAGACGTTATATGATATCACATCATATATGTGATTTGTGATATCACAACAGATTAAATGTAGAATCAATATGAGAATACAGCTCTCTTTTATTAAGCCAGACAGTAAGATTGGCAAAAATGTAAAACAATGTCACCCTTTTCACTACTGCCTTTTAAAATAAAAACGTTATTTTATCTTAACAAGCGATTGACTTACTTTTATTGTTAAATAAATTGTTTAAATTTTTTCTCAGCTTTAATTTAGAACATGGCAAACATTGATCAATACAGCCCACATAATCAAAAGCTCTTTGGTTTTGCAATCATTTTCAAGAGGGTAAAGTTACCCTGAGTTCAAAAAGTCTGAGAACTGCTGCAGTGTATCAATAATTGTCCAATGATAGGACTAGGCAGAGAATTCAGAAAGTGAGTTCAAGGTGGACTAGAAGATTCTGTGAAGGCTTTTTGAGGAAATAGGAACTTGCACTGGGTCTTAAATGATAAAGGGGAATTTGAGCTTTGTAGAATAGAAAGGGCCCCCAAAGTCGGGGAGCCAAAGACGGAGGTGCAAACCATGGAGTGGGCGGGGGTAGAGGAATTAGATGTGTTTGGCTCTAAGGGGAAAGCAAGTGGCAGCAAAGTAATGAGAAAAGTAGCAAGAGACAGGTAGGAAAGACAAAGGCTAGAACACGGGACTAGGGGAATTTAAATTTAATCATATTGGCTTTAGGGAGCCAATGAAGGTTTCCAAGCAGAAGGGTGACACATATAATTTTGCTTGGGGGAAATTCATTTTGGTGGTGTATTAGATTCTACATGGAGGGAAATTAGTCGAAATGTAATCTTAGGGGTCCCTGTATAAAATGATAAGGACCAGTGCTAGAGTTTCAGGGTCGGAAGCCTGAGTGATGGGTGAGAATGGAGTAGAATTAAGGAAAACAGAGCACACGGCAGGGATTGGAAGGAAAGATAAAATATTGATAATGATGATAAATCCACCATTTGATGTTGAAGACGCTTCTGGATCATAACTACTAAATGATGTTTGACACAATTTACATATTAAGTCTATTTTTTTCATATTGGAATTTTTAACTGTGTGAATTCATAAGCAAAGTGTGTGAAACATTTAAAAATTAATTTGAGGGACTTCCCTGGTGGTGCACTGGTTAAGAATCTACCTGCCAATGCAGGGAACACGGCTTCGAGCCCTGGTCCGGGAAGATCCCACATGTCGTGGAGCAACTAAGCCCGTGCGCCACAGCTACTGAGCCTGCGCTCTAGAGCCCACAAGCCACAACTACTGAGCCTGTGCTCTACAGCCCACGAGCCACAATTACTGAGGCTGCGTGCTGCAGCTACTGAAGCCCGCGCGCCTAGAGCCCGTGCTCTGCAACGAAGAGCAGCCCCCGCTCGCCGCAAGCAGAGAAAGCCCGCGCGCAGCAACGAAGACCCAACACGGCCAAAAATAAATAAATTTTAAAAAATTATTTTGAATAACTGATGATTCTCCATTTTAATCATGCGAGGTCACTGAAAGTTTACTGTAATTTCCACATTGATATCAACTATTGGTCTGTTTTACTTCATAATCAAGAAAATATATTTCTTGTTGATTTAAAATTGTTAGTTCACGTATTATCAGCCCCTTTGTGTGAGAAGCATGAATGTCCCTGCAGCTTGCTCCTGAGCTACAGCTTCAATATCATTGCACAAAATAAATCCCTGCGTTACAATGCTTTTTGTCTCCTTCTTTAGAAGCTCCATATGCATTCCCCTCATCCTACCCTATATTCATTTACATATAATTTAATGAGTAAAATGACTTTTAGTAATAAAACCAGTGTGGATTAAACCCCATTAACTAATAAATTGGGGTATTTACATTTTGAGCTTTTTGATTAGTCCTGGTTTTAGTCCAGGAAATATCCTTTGACATATTTCTTAATAACTAATTTAGCCCCTAGAATAGATGATGAACTCTTGCAGGAAATCAACTGAATGTGTCATAATATTCTACAAATAAAACTTAATGACTGATTATAATTTCAGCTAAATACTTAATTTTGCCAATATGAAAAAATATATACTTAGCTCAGCATTCGTGGTGTTTTAAAAAAAAAGCTACCCGTTATTTCTTTCCTTGAAAAATGACAGAGTTAAAAATGAACATTTATTCAGTGAAATAAAATTATTGGCATATGAATATTGGCATATAAGGTGCCTTATTTGGTGAGTTTAGGAAATAAATTAGGAAGAAAGCCATGTACCTGAAGATTCAGTATATAGTTTACTCATTACATTTTAAAGTTCAATTTAACCTTTTATATATAATTCAAAAGAAGAGATAATTGAAAAGAGGTAAAAATAAGTTAACTTGGCCACTTGTATCCTAACAAATTACAGCATTTCTAAACCATGAAAAGTACAAATCAAAATAATCCTGTTAAGTATTCAGCAGGAAACTCACATCTGTCCAAGCTCAGACAATATGTTTGCCATAATAAGGAGAGTGAAATTATCTCTTCTGCTCACCTGGCTTCATAGATTCCTTTCCAATGTTTTCCTGGCTCTGTAGAGCACTTCTTCAATTATTTCAGAATCTCTGAGATACTCTCCACGCACTCCTGTGACCCTCTTGGATTCTTTTCTCTTTAAAAGAAAATTGCTACAGATTGCATGAATTCAATAGCTTCAATCATTTGTCCATATCCCTATCTTCCTTGTATATAATTTCATTAAGATGAATTGCATTGTCTTAGTGAGTCTAGAATACTCTGGAAGCATTCTGCCAAAAAGCCAGATTTTGGACTTTGACCTCAGGGCATCTGATTTATAAGAATTTAAGAAAGTGATGCCCTCCCCATTGGTCCTCACAGTGGCCCCCCAGTTACTAACCAATGCACCGTTCTTTGAAATTATATTTCTTGACCCTACCATATGCTCCACTGGCCCCTCCTGATACATGAAACATGCTGAACAAATAAGTGAAATGCTGCTCGAGATAACCAGACAGTCAACATAATTAAATCATGTGCTGAGGGATGTTTCTGGAAACATCCCAAACAGAAACATTAGGTTCTAAAATGTAACTGTACAGGCGCATGCTCTTTAGTACCATAATTCCATTTGGTGGCTCTTGTACTCGACTATTCCTTAACACTGTGTTTTACATATGAATTTATATTGAATTTGATAGATATTCTAGGGCAGAAATCTAACAACCATGAAACGATCATATGCAAAGGATTTTTATAAATGCTACTAAATTATATGAATAAAAGGGAATATTTTAATGCTATGCGAAGTAGCACTAGGTTGAGGTTTAACAATACCTATAAAAATAATCTAATTCCTGTTGATTATGTAGATATAGTACTTCAAGATTTTAGTTACTAAGATAGAGTTTAAAAATAATTGAGTATAATTTATCATAACATAAAAAATATTTTTATTCTAGAATATTTCTAAGAAACGCTCAGCATAGAAAACTTGTTTTAAATAGCCAAGTGTTTGAAAAACACTAAAATTACTTAGATATACTATCTGACGAATGAGTATGTTTAGGAAAATGAGAAAAGGCTGCTAGGATTAAATATTAATGCCTAACGTTTCCAAACTGGTTTTCAAACTGTGTTTCTTGGAGTTCTAGGTGTTTTCTCTTTACACTGTCCTCTGTGTAACATAGCGGCATCTGTATAACAGATCTGGGGGAAAAGGTTTTTATTCTCCTGTATTGCATCACAGTGTTAGGAATAGGGGGCTGAAGTCTCTGTTCACATTCTTGCGCCCTGGTAGTCTATCCTCCACACAGCAGCTAGCGGGATGCTTTGACACCACACTGATCAGCTCCTCTCTCCAGTGGAAACCTGCTGGATATCTAGCCATGTTTCTTTCTTTCTTTTTTTTTTTTTATATCTTTATTGGAGTATAATTGCTTTACATTGGTGTGTTAGTTTCTGCTTTATAGCAAAGTGAATCAGTTATACATATACATATGTTCCCATGTCTCTTCCCTCTTGCATCTCCCTCCCTTCCACCCTCCCTATCCCACCCCTCTAGGTGGTCACAAAGCACCAAGCTGATCTCCCTGTGCTATGCTAGCCATGTTTCTTAGGCAAGGACTATGCCTATAGTATCTAGTAGAGTAGAGTTCATGTCTGGATTCAGTTAAATATTTATTGAGCACCTAGGACCACAGTGGGAGATAACATAGAGTTTATAATGTTTTAGAATTTACAAAGTTTTAGGTACTGTTCTAAATTATTGGCATGCATGCACTTCTTTCATCTTCATTGTCTTATTCTTATCCTCATGTTACAAATAAAGAAGCTGAGACACAGAGAGGTGATGTAATCTGCCTAAGATCACACAGCTAGTTAAGAAGAAGAGGAAGGAGTCTAGCCCCAGTGCCCATGCTCCCAGGGACTCCACTGTAATCAGTGCAGCGAGTACAAAGGTAAATTAAACACAGTCCTTGTCCTCAGAGTATTTACTATTCAGCAGGAGGGAAACATATTTGCAATGTAATGGTAAAAGATAATCATGACACTAGCAAATATTTATTAAGAATTTATATATTCTGAGCTTTGTAATAATTCCCTTATATGTATTGTTTAATTTAGCCTCACAAGAATCCTATAGATTTTTTGATTAGGAAATTAAGATAATTTTGCTCAAGATGAGAAGAACAAATTAGCTCCTGACTCCAGTCAGCTTGGATTCCTCTGGTTCTAACAGGTCTTAGTTTTCCTCTGTTGAATTATAAAAAACTTCACAGAACACACCAAACTTGCACAAGGCCACTCTGTGACTGTGACAGAGAAAGACAAAAATGAGTCCCGTTATAATCTTGTCAGAACATAGACACAAAGAAGAGCACATTACAAACCACAAAAATGACCAAATGTTCCCTATCTCAGCTGATGTAAGTGACTCATCCTTTTCTGATCAATTTTGTCTTTAGCTCTACTTTGTTCCTCTAACCTTCTAAACAGAAATGGTTAAGACACCATCATGGACTTGCCCCTGTTTCTGACAGTTCCTAATCCAGTGCAGAACCATATTTTAAAAATCCTTCCAAAAATTTTAAAAACAAGCCTAAATCCTATAGCAGTTTCTTCTAACAGTCTTACTGAGATTCCCCCAGTTCCTCATGATGAGCTATCTCCTTTGTTTGCAATGAGCCAATAAACTCAACTTAGTTCCACTTCAGGTGTGTTCTTTGGCTGGAGGATATTAACAGACACTCAGGTTCCACTAAGGTTGGGCCGAGACCCTCACTGTTGGACCAGGACTCTAGACTCAGTAATAAGGTACACACTGGGCCCCTTTGAAATCTCTACCTGCTCAAGTGTTCAAGGTGTCACCCTGGCCACTTATGGGAGGTTAATTTCACTCTGAACTAAGCTCTGATTATTATTTCATTATGATTCTTCAGCATTGGGTTTTTTGTTTACTTAAGAACAAGTTCTCTTGGGACTTTTTTGGTCATATGATCAGATTTATGTTGTTTCTCAGTGAATTGTTTTCTGGCTTTGTCATATTCACTTCTATGGTCTGCTTGTTTATTCTATAAGAAGAAAAGTCTGTAAGGAGGGGATAGACATAGACCTGATAAGTCCATCTTTCAGCCAGTGCTGAAAAAGGAGTTCAGAAGGTGTCAACAGACTAATGTTCTTTGAGTAAAAATGCATTAGGTCACCATTTCAAAAACTTGTAAGGAGTTTTCCCTCAGTCTTGTGAGAAATAATTTATGTAGTTTCATCCCCAGAGTCGGGGGCGGTTTTCTGGCTCCTGATCAGGGCAAGTTTTAGAGATACAAGTTTGCACAAACACCAACGTTACTGACCACTGGAGTTCTCATGGGGCCATCTTGATCTAACTCTGCAACTCTTTCAAGCCAAACCCCTCTTTCCTTTATGTTCTCTAAATATAAGATAGACTTACTCTCTGACTGGTGAAATTTCCCAGAGACGATGTGAAACTGCAATGACTGCTGGGGGAACTTTTGACATTAGCAAGATGTTCATTTGAAAGCTCCCTTGGAACAAAAGAGGAAGAAACTCTCATGGGGAGATTGTCTTGACTACAACAAAGAGATTATTTTATTCAATGTAGAAGACTTCTCTTTCATTTCATTTCTTCAGGGTACAATAATCCCTGGCTTTTAAACTGAATGGCTTGATAAAATTGTCAAACACTCTTTCTCTCTTTTGTGTATATATGCCAAAATGTGTTTTCCTGCATCTAAACTTTGTCTCCTCTCCTTGCAAATGAGAAGACAATTAGCTCTTTTCAGTGATAATTTAATATTTGTTGGAAGTTGGCTTCTTCTCACTTCTTATTTTTCTATTTCTGTTATTCTCCCTCTCCTTTTCTTGTGCTTGGGAAATCTAAAGAGTAACAGATTAGAAAAATCATATTTCTTGTATACATGCACTTTGGGGATATCTAGTGCAAACACTAAAAGTTGTTTAAAAAAAAGAAAAACATTATGGTGTTACATTTGTTTTAAAAATTGTAGAGGCTTCAGTGTGCACTTACTAGCCTTCATTACTATAATTATGAGCTTAAAAAAAGAGATATTAGTTCCAATATGTGAAATAACTTTTGGCATTATTTAAAGGGTCTGTTAGATTTAGTTTACCATATAAAAATAATATTAGCACAATATTTAGATTTATACAAATCAGGGTTAAATTTCACAGTTTAAATTCCCTAAAATGATTTATGATTTAAGTAATTATTTTTTTAATTAACATATATGAAAACATATATGTGTGTATACATATATGTATATATACATAATGAAAACAGTGGACATCTTTTTAAATGTTTAATTTTATGAAATTCTTACAATGTTGCCAATCATGAGGACTTAATGTATTAACTAAGATTATATTCCAGGTTCTTAACGAACTTCAAGACCTTGGACTATTCAGGACAGTAGTGACTATTATAATAGCCACTGTAGCTACTGAAATTTAAATTGCTTAAAATTAAATAAACATTCAGTTCCTCAGTTGCACTAGCCACAGTTCAAGTGCTCAGTAGTCACATATGGCCAGTGGCTACCATATTAGACAGTACAAATATAGCGCATTTCCATAACCAGAGAGTAGCATTAACAGCAGACTTAGACATATGATTAAGCTACTTAGAAAATAATCTTCGGGTGCTGGGTATTTTTAAGTAAGAAAGGTAAAGCAACACTGATCACTGAAAACATTCTGCACCCAATTCCAATGTGTGGCAGGATTTTTCCATAGCACCAGGAATTCTCAAACACTACCCGGGTATCCTACAGTTGAACTCAATTTTGGCACTATTTACCCCAGAGATAGGAGATAGCCTCAGATCTCACAAGTTAAGTCCTCAGCCCTACAAGACTGCACACCTCCCTTCCACTCTCCTCACCCTCCCACCCCTCCTTAGACTCCAGACACAAACCCAGGTTAACACCTGTGCTTCTGACAGTCATAAATTGGAAGTTCCAATGACCTGGGTTCTATTAATTTGCTAGAGTGGCTCAGAGAATCAGGGAAACATTTTACTTATTAGGCTATTGGTTTGTTATAAAAGGATGTAACTCAGGACCAGCCACATAGAAGAGATGCCTAGAGAAATGTATGAGATAAATGGTGCAGAACTTCCATGCTATCTCCCAGTGCATCATTCTCCGCCCCGCCCCCCGCCCCGAGATCTCCACCTGTTCACCAACTCAGAAGCTCTCTGAACTCAAACATTCATTACATAGGCATGATAGATTAAATCATTGACCATCTGTGATTGATTCAACCTCCAGCTCCTGCTCTCCCCTCCCCAGAGGTCAGGTGTTGAGACCGAAAGCTTCAACCCTTTCATCACCTCATTAGTTCTCCAGGTAACTAGCACCATCCTTAGGTGCTTTCCAAATCTCACCTGATCAATGTTACAAAAGACACTTTTATCACTCTCATCACTTAGGAAATTCCACGGGTTTTAGGAGCTCTGTGCCAGAAACAGGACAAATATGGTCTTCAAAATGCTTTGATAACATCCCTCTAAAAGAGTATGGAAGACTAGATACCCTTTTGTGCATTTTAAAGCAAATATCTAAAAATTCTCATCATAAGTTTAAACAGCTGCAAAGAATAAAATTTCCAACAAGTTATAAATACTGACATTTAAAAAATAAGTCACAGCATTCTTTTAAATATTCCCAAAGTATGGAAATGATGGCCATCATTATCCATTACAAAACTAAAAAACAAGAAGGAGCTCTTCTTTTTAACGGTTGAATATTTTATATTACATTTGTACCCTCCTGAACTTGTATTTCCATTCTATTGCCTCCAAGGATTTTAAATATGTGCTTTTCATAAAATTCTTTATTAAAAAGTAAATTTTGTATTGAAATATAATACACATAAATACATCATAAGTTTCTGGCTCAATACATTTTTACGAAGAATATACACTCATCTAATAGCCAGCATTCAGATCAAGAAATAGGTTGTAAAATATTTTTAGCACCCCAGGGTTCTCTCTTGGGTCCTCTTCCACTGTCCTGATTTCTAATCTGGGATAATAAATATAATAACCAACAATGGCCAGATCATATATAAAAATAGAGCTTGGATCCACAACCTGCAGCAGCCTGCCCAGGAAACCAACCCCTTATCTATCATAACCCAATAAGCCAGGCTGCTGTAAGTTGGACTAGTAGGAAGTCAGATTGCTAGCTTTAATAACAATCTAGGAAACCAAACAATAACTTCTGTAATAATTGATCCTGAATGGCTAGGGCTTGATTAATAACTGACAGCTTCCCTAATTTTTGTCCCTGCGTCCAGCTTAAGACCAACTAGAGAAAGCTAAATATGTACCCCTAGACAGTCACATAGGTGCCCCCTTCTGATTAGCCCACCTACAGCTTCCCGCATGTCCACAGCCTCCAGTCATAGCACAGCTGAAGCCTTCCTCTTTTTCTACTACTACTGTTTCCTACTTTTCTGCCTATCTTTGAGTCTTTGCCCAAACTCAGGTGATGGCAGCTGACTCACTTGTTATTGAATAAATGGCCTTTGCCTGTTCTCATTTGGTTGATCTTTGTTTATTTCTACAAATCCCAATATATTTTGTGTCTGGATCTTTATGCTGTAAAATTCATTCATATTATGTATAAGTGTCATTAGTTTGTTTTTATTGATATATAGTGTTACTATATCACAAATTATTTCTCTATTTTACTGTGATGGATATTTGGTCTTTTTCCAGCTTGGGGCTTTTATGAATAAAGCTGCTATACAAATTGGTACCTATCACGTGCTGACTGTATGTTTATGTGGAACTTTTGGGTCTTGGGTAGGTGTATTTAGCTTTAGCACGTACTGCCAAACAGTTTTTCAAGGTGGTTAAACCAATTTACTCTCCCACAGGCAGTATAATCTGATAGAATTTTATCCTAATATATACTTTTTTATGCTTGGAAGTCTTTTATTGATCTTTTTATGCTTCAGAGTCATTCTTCTATGCAGACAAAGAGTTGTATAAATTGAAATTTGATATAAACAAACTTGTGACCATGAGGCTATATTAAAATTTATGTTTTGCACTGAGTTATCGTTATTAGTAGTACCGCATTGATCAAATCAAAATAACGTGTTATGAATTTGAGAAAACAGTAATACACAGGAAAATCAAAATTGTATTGGGAAAACATTACTTGTAGAAATAATTAAAGTTTTTAAAAATTAGTTTATGCATCTGTGGATAAGAATTATTTCTAGAATGAGAATATTCGGTATCACTTTCTTATTTTAGATTTTTGTTTATGTTAAGTGCTAAGAAACTATGTTCACAATAATTAGACAGGCATAGAAGATGTCTATTATCACAATATCACTCAGTTCTTTGAACTACTGTTGAGTAAAAATGTCCCAATGGGATCAGATTGCCATTAGCTATAAGGGCCAGATCCTTACTAATTCCTCAAAGCCCTTCTCCATCATCGAAGAAGGCAATTATGTCTGTCTCTGGTTCCAGGTAAAGTGTTGGATAAACAGGACCCTCGCATATTCCCGAGACCCGGTGTTGGCTTCAGTGGCAGGACAGCCTACGGTTCAGATTGGCGAGGTGGAAAGCCGCGTCCCTCGCTGCCGGGGTCTCCGGATGGAGTCCGGCCGAGAGCGCAGCGCGGCGTGCACGGAAGCTCCGGCTCCCTCGCCACGCCCACTTCCTGCCCCATCCCGAGCTTCTCCAGGTCTCCTCTTCCAGTGAACCGGATGCTCCGTCAGTTACCTCCTCCGCGTCCTCCGGTGCTTCCCGGCTCCCTGGCAAGGCCGCAGGCATCCACGCGGGGACGGTCAGGGGGCTCCCGGCGGCTGGCCTGGCAGGTGTAGGGCGCCGGTAGGAGCTGGGCGCACACGGTTACCGAGCGTGGAGGAGACACGGCCCTGCGGCGATGGGTGCCAGGGGCGCTCCTTCACGCCGGAGGCAGGCGGGGCGGCGACCGCGGTATCTGCCCACCGGGAGCTTTCCCTTTCTCCTCCTCCTGCTGCTTCTCTGCATCCAGCTCGGTGGAGGACAGAAGAAAAAGGAGGTAGAATGAATCCTCTGGGCATTCCCGGGAGGGCCAGGACGGGTCCGGGAAGGCGGGCCGCGTTCATAGGCAGCCTTCCCGCGTTGCTAGGCAGCCGGGCCGCCAGGTGTGGGCGATGGCTGTTTTGGGGAGAGGTTGGGAGGCCTTTGCGCAAGTCCTTTGGGCTCCACAGTTTCAAAAGTGGGGTTGCCCAGTGCTTTCTCAAAAAACAACGAAGCATCGTCTTTTGTGCGCCTAGCACCTCACACCTTTAAGACACGGAGCGTTTTTGACCCTTACTTGAAGGCAGAGTTTCGGGGCTGTCGAGTCAGTAAAAAGGAGTGTGTTGGATGTGAAAATACCGTTTAGGAGTATTTCAAACCTATAGGAACGAGTTGTCCTTTGTGTTTATTACCCTGCTCTCTTCGTTATCCGTTTCAGGAGGCAACAGCATATTGAGACCGTGTTTAAAGTTATTTTGTATTTTATATACATTTTTAAAGCTGTATATTTTTCTTTATATTAAACTCAAGGTATAATTGTGCGAATAACCTCATATTTAGGTTGCGCAAGTTTATTTGTGAAATTCAGATCACCTGATTTCAATCTTAGTCCTATAGTAACTCTGATGAGCACGCGGATTGAAGTAACTGACCGTATTTAAAGTAGTTGTAGAGTTATTTGTGAATTTCAGTTATCCATCTCTACCTTGGATGGTTGATCTAGTGGGATTAGAAAAAAAAATACTTTGGAAATGTAAGGTTTCTAATTGTACGTCATTTTAGTGAGAGTGTCTCTCCATATTAATTGCAAGTAGTTTTTCCTGGTGAAGTTTTATTTACATACACGTGGCTCTAATTCGGGTTTCAAATATTACCGCAACTTTCTTGACAGCTGGGTGGAAAGAGTGAAAAAACAGCCTCACACACAAGTAACTCTGATTCTCTTTCTCTTTACTCCTTGCCTGAAACAACTCTGAACTCAGTATTTTGCCTTCAACTTTTTTATTTTAACTTTTTTTTACTTTAACATAAAAATAGGCCTTAGTGAAATTAGTGGTGTTATAGTAAGAGGTTTGATGAAGAACCACTGTTAAATTAAGACTGTATTTACAAATATAACGATTTTTTTGCCTAGCATTTGGTATTTATGTACATTTCTTAGATTTCATAGTTTTTCTCTTTTTTAATTTTTTTATCTTAGAACCTTGCCAACATATTTAAAATTTATTTTTATATTTTTAAATTTAATTTTATTTATTTTTATACAGCAGGTCCTTATTAGTCATCAGTTTTATACACATCAGTGTATACATTTCAATCCCAATCTCCCAATTCATCCCACCACCATCCCCACCCCTCGCCGCTTTCCCCCCTTGGTGTCCATACGTTTGTTCTCTACATCTGTGTCTCAATTTCTGCCCTGCAAACTGGTTCATCTGTACCGTTTTTCTAGGTTCCACATATATGAGTTAATATACGATATTTGTTTTTCTCTTTCTGACTTACTTCACTCTGTATGACAGTCTCTAGGTCCATCCACGTCTCTACAAATGACCCAATTTTGTTCCTTTTTATGGCTGAATAATATTCCATTGTATATATGTACCACATCTTCTTTATCCATTCGTCTGTTGATGGACATTTAGGTTGCTTCCATGACCTGGCTTTGTAAATAGTGCTGCAGTGAACACTGGGGTGCGTGTGTCTTTTTGAATTATGGTTTTCTGTGGGTATATGCCCAGTAGTGGGATTGCTGGGTCATATGGTAATTCTGTTTTTAGTTTTTTAAGGAACCTCCAGACTGTTCTCCATAGTGGCTGTATCGATTTGCATTCCCACCAACAGTGCAAGAGGGTGCCCTTTTCTCCACACCCTCTCCAACATTTGTTGTTTGTAGATTTTCTGATAATAGCCATTCTGACCAGTGTGAGGTGATACCTTATTGTAGTTTTGATGTGCATTTCTCTAATAATTAGTGATACTGATCAGCTTTTCATGTGCCTCTTGGCCATCTGTTTGTCTTCTTTGGAGAAATATCTATTTAGGTCTTCTGCCCATTTTTGAATTGGGTTGTTTTTTTAAAATTGAGGTGCATGAGCTGTTTATATATTTTGGAGGTTAATCCTTTGTTCATTGATTCATTTGCAAATATTTTCTCCCATTCTGATGGTTGTCTTTTCATCTTGTTTATGGTTTCCTTTGCTGTGCAAAAGCTTTTAAGTTTCATTAGGTTCCATTTGTTTATTTTTGTTTTTATTTCCATTACTCTAGGAGGTGGGTCAGAAAAGATCTTGCTGTGATTTATGTTGAAGAGTGTTCTTCCTATGTTTTCCTCTAAGAGTTTTATAGTGTCTGGTCTTACATTTAGGTCTTTAATCCATTTTGAGGTTATTTTTATGTATGGTGTTAGGGAGTGTTCTAATTTCATTCTTTTACATATAGCTCTCCAGTTTTCCCAGCACCATTTATTGAAGAGACTGTCTTTTCTCCATTGTATATCCTTACCTCTTTTGTCATAGATTAGATGACCATAGGTGCGTGGGTTTATCTCTGGGCTTTCTATCCTGTTCCATTGATCTATATTTCTGTTTTTGTGCCAGTACCATATTGTCTTGATTACTGTAGCTTTGTAGTACAGTCTGAAGTCAGGGAGTCTGATTCCTCCAGCTCCGTTTTTTCCCGTCAAGATTGCTTTGGCTATTCGGGGTCTTTTGTATCTCCATACAAATTTTAAGATTTTTTGTTCTAGTTCTGTAAAAAATGCCATTGGTAATTTGATAGGGATTGTATTGAATCTGTAGATTGCTTTGTGTAGTATAGTCATTTTCACAATATTGATTCTTCCAATACAAGGACATGGTATATCTCTCCATCTGTTTGTGTCATCTTTGATTTCTTTCATCAGTGTCTTATAGTTTTCTGAGTACAGGTCTTTTACCTCCTTAGGTAGATTTATTCTAGGTATTTTATTCTTTTTGTTGCAATGGTGAATGGGATTGTTTCCTTAATTTCTCTTTCTGATCTTTTGTTGTTAGTGTATAGGAATGTAAGAAATTTCTGTGCATTAATTTTGTATCCTGTAACTTTACCAGATTCGTTGATTAGCTCCAGTAGTTTTCTGGTGGCATCTTTAGGATTGTCTATGTATAGTATCATGTCATCTGCAGAGAGTGACAGTTTTACTTATTCTTTTACAATATGTATTCCTTTTTTTTCTTTTTCTTCTCTGATTTCCATGGCTAGGACTTCCAAAACTATGTTGAATAATAGTGGCGGGAGTGGACATCTTTGTCTTCTTTCTCATCTTAGAGGAAATGCTTTCAGTTTTTCACCATTGAGAATGATGTTTGCTGTGGGCATAGTTTTTCTTGAGAAAGGGAGAAGATTTGAAAAGTAGTTTTTTGTGTGTGTAGTTTACCAGAGCAGAGGGCATTAAAAACAATGAGGAACTCCATGCAAATTCGGATGATTTATCTCCTAGAGAGATCATTGTAACCATGGTAACTTTCAGTTGGGAGGAAAAAAAAAAGCCCCAAAAAGTCTAATAAGTGTACATCTTCAAAGCGTCTTAGCATCTCCAATTGTAAGACTACTTTAACATGTGACATTTGTTAATTTAGTGTAATTATAAATTGTGATACACCTATTTCCATTAAATATATTTTATAAAGGTTATTTTAAAAATGCAAAATTAGGGAGAAAATTGTTGCGGATTTAAAAAGGATGTCTTCCAAAACTTTTATTTCTGTTAAATAGGAGAGCCTGATGATACTACATGGTGATATTGTAGAATACACATATTTTATTTAAGGAAAAGAGCAAAATAACATATAGTAGAAGTTTTAATACTTTATGTTAAATATGTTTAATACTTAATTAATTTATTAATTAACATATTAACAAATTAATTTTTAATTAATAGTTAATTAACATTTATTAATTAACATATTAATATGTTATTAAACATATTTAAGTATTAAGTAATTTAATAATTAAATATGTTTAATACTTTACTTTATGTCTCTGAAATGCAGTCTAGTTCAGTATCTGGTACTCAGTTCAAAAACTATGATCTCGAGCTTCCCTGGTGGCACAGTGGTTGAGAATCTGCCTGCTAATGCAGGGGACACGGGTTCTGGGAGGATCCCACATGCCGCGGAGCAACTAGGCCCGTGAGCCACAACTACTGAGCCTGCGCGTCTGGAGCCTGTGCTCCGCAATAAGAGAGGCCGCGATAGTGAGAGGCCCGCGCACCACGAGGAAGAGTGGCCCCCGCTTGCCACAACTAGAGAAAGCCCTCGCACAGAAACTAAGACCCAACACAGCAAAAATAAATAAACTAATTAATAAACTCCTACCCCCAACATCTTCTTTAAAAAAACAAAAAAACAAACAAAAGAACTATGATCTCTTCCAATACCGGAAGAAAAACATTCTTTTTTGGAAATATTGGTCACAAGTGTGTTACTTTTCTAGGGATATTCCAGAGTTGTTTTGATCATATGTGGCGGCTGCTGCTGCTTTTTTTTTTTTTTTTGCTTAGTTTAGAACCTGTTGCCCAGTATAAGATTTGACACAATTGAGCCAGAAAATATAATAGCTGGAACTTAATTTACTACAATAAATATTACAAACATAAGTACTGGAATAGTTGACTTGGCATGGATTGTGTATTCTTTTGTTCTGGGGAACCCAAACGGAAATCTAAAGTTGAACCTGGAATCAGGAATTGGACATTAGTTGCTTTTAAGGAAGTAACATTTATGACAGTAATAGTTACCACCATAGATTTTTGAATAGAACTGATGGTCCAGTTACAATTCATATCCTATCTAATTGACATCAAACCACTTAACTTCCCTGAATTTTAGTTTTGTTTAAAAATACAGGTATAGGGCTTCCCTGTGACGCAGTGGTTGAGAGTCCGTCTGACGATGCAGGGGACGCGGGTTTGTGCCCCAGGGTGGGAAGATCCCACATGCCGCGGAGCGGCTGGGCCCGTGAGCCATGGCCGCTGAGCCTGCGCGTCCGGAGCCTGTGCTCCGCAACGGGAGAGGTCACAACAGTGAGAGGCCCGCGTACCGGAAAAAAAAAAAAAAATTAAAAATACAGGTGTAATACTTACATCTCAGTGTTCTCATTGGGATTAAATAAGACTGTATTTAAAGTGTTTAGTGCAATGCCTAGAGCATAACAAATGATCAGTAATTTGGTAGCTGCTATTATGTATTCTTCATTCAAACGAAAGATAGACATGATAATGAGATCCTAAAATGTAATAAAAAATTTTTTCAAATTAAATTTTTTGCCAAATAAACTGACTTTATAATAATTGTAAATTGTATAGTTTATGGAATAAAATGTTCATTACTTATTTTATTATGAAACACTGAGAATTCCAAACTCTAACATTGCTTGAGAACTTCCCAAGAGGAGATTTTACCTCATGGAAGAATTGGTAGTATTCATGGATTTGTGTATGTGTGTCTACATATATAGGTATATATCTGTTTCTAAATGAACACATTTTCATTCATCAAAAAATAATTTTGTCATATTCTTTATTTAAGAATATAGTCAAGAGAAATAGTTAAATAGGCACAGAAAATTGACGGGAGATTTTTATAGTCAGTTTCCTTAATTACATTGAATAAAGTCATGTTAAGTGATTTTTGAATCCTCATGTTAAGTGATACAGATTTGTGGGAGACTTTAGCTTCTTAGTAGTATATCATTTGCATTTCTGATGCATCATGGGTTTCCATTATTTTGACAGTTTCTCTATTTCTTATATTGTTAACACTTACCAGAATTGTTTTAATCTCTAATGACCTCTTATAGTAGAATAAAAGCTCAAATTCTGTAATGATTTCCAGTGGACTTAATGACTTTACCATCATCAAAAGCAGCTACTGTCAGCCCTTCAAATCCGGGGGTCTTGTACCTGCAGACAGAGAGGGCCGACTGTACCACACTATTTTGTAGCATGAGGGACTCGAGCAGTTTCAGATTTTGGTATCTGCTGGGGTCCTGGAAGCAATCCCCCTTGGATACTGAAGGACAACTATAATATAATAATTTATACTTTCTGCAAAGAAAATGATTAGTGAATAGGCTACAACATGTAGGTAGCAGCTCATAGATATATTTTAAGAGAGAAGTAGTGTTATTAGTTGCCTCTGAGATAACTTCTATAAGCACACTTTACACTGAGATGTATATATCCAGTTACTCTTTAGTGACACAGCCTTGAAATAGAGACTTTAGTGTCTTAGCAAATGATAGGGAGAGGATGGAGGTAAGAGATGGATTTTGATTTTACCTTTAAGCAGAGAACTTAGGTGGAAGAAATAGCTTGTAAACATATGAGCACAACTTAAAGAAACACATAGTAATTATACTTTGATATGTATACACATACACCTGTCATGCTGATGTCAGGCAGCTGTGTCAGCTAAGTTAGATTTTTGTGTACAGTAACTCCTTGAAGAGTAATTGGGAATGACAGGTCTTACTTAAAATGGCCAAAACTGCTTGTCAATAACTTTGAGGCTTAGCCTGCCGCAGTTTCATGGATAATGGCAGAAGGCATGGGATTCCTGGGTCACAGGCGGACAGGTTATTACAGTAATAGAATTGCCAGAGTATCAGCGTTTGTGCTGGTGATGCAGGCCAGCTGACACCTGCAAATGTAGTGAATTTCAGAGCAGGAGAGGACCTTGAGCTTATGGAACCCAAATCTTTCATGATGGGCAGTAAATGTATTTGACTTCAGCCTTAGAGGGAGTCACTATCTTTATTAAATTGGGAAGTAAACAAACCTGATCTTTGTTCTAGAAGGGACAGTGTCTAGCAGAGCTGTGTGCTACACAAACATCCTTGAACAGATAGCCTAGAACAAAGTCAGTCAGTACTTGTCCTTGCAAGTTTTGTAGAAACCGTGATGAACCGTCTGCCTATGCAAGGGATCTAACCTGGGTCAAAAGGGAACACTTCAGGATATTTTCCTCCACATACACAAAACACCAGCATGTTCAGCCCCTTCTATATGTGTTCTCTTCTACGTGGAAGACACAGAGAAAGGGAAAGGGCAGAAACATGAAACTTGAGCCACAGATTCATCAGCTATTTGTTAACTGTTTTGGGCTGCATTTACTTGTGCATATTCTCTTTAGCCTTAAATAGTCAGTGAGTTTGGATGTGAGTGTGATCAGTATGCCTGTGACTACCTTAGTAGTCTCCAGGTTTGTTTGGTGTATTAGACCATGTGACGATTGCTTCTTTCCATAAGACTCCCACCTGGAGCATCATGCTAATTTCACCAAGATAGATTTACCTTTGGCTAAGTATAGGAGTAACTCTTTTCCTGCTAGATCATGAACAAATGTAACACTGTGTGCATGAGTATGTGTGGACCAAATAGGTAGTATTTACGTCAGTCTCTATCCAGTTTTTATTCTGTCCGTTGGCAAGATTTCTGCAGCTTCTCAAATTGAGCCTAAGAACCTGCTGTATAAAAAAATAAATAAAATAAAATTCAAAAAAGAAAAAAAATTGAGCATACCTAAAAGGGAACTCTCAATCCTTTCCTCTGCCCATCTGGCCCATCTGTTTTCTCATTGCTGTCAGCAGTGCTGTTTTATGGGGAACAAATTTTAACCTCATTTTTTTTTTTAAGTAATCACTTGCCATATATAATACTATATCTTTGTAGCTCTTATGTTTTGCACGTTGTACACAGAGAGGCTGACTTCACATAATTTCTAGCAGAGTCATACATAGATTTAAGGAGAGCATCTTGCAAAAATATGATTCCTCTATTATATGTAGATATGTAAAACATAAATACTTTGTTTGAATAGTAAAATTTCAAATATATTATTCAGAAAAATAGACAGTATTTTTTTCATAGTAATTGATATCTGTCTATCTCTCTGCCTGCTTGCCTGCTTGTCTCTCTGTTTAATGTCAGAAGGAAAAAGGTCAGTGTCAACAGTGAACTTCTGTTACAGAGTGTTTCACAATGTGATAAAAGTCCTAACTTAGAAGTATAGCATCCTGAAGCCATTAATGAGTTGAAAAAAGTTAAGAATAAAAGGAAGTCTTTACTAGCATTTATTGTTATTACATTTTTGGTTGCTCATATCAAGATACCTAACTAGTTTGACGTTTGGAAGTTAAAAGGAAATTTTCTTTCCTCTGTATGTTACTATGAGAACTCAACCATCTTTAATGAAAAGGGGCACTTGAGTATAGGTTAGATAAATTGTGGTACTGATTTTATTAAATGGAACTGTTTATTTTAGATGTGTATTTTTAGAGATGGCTTAATATTGCTGTCAATATGATTTGACTCAACTTTTGGAGAAATATTGTGGTTCAGTGTCTTCTCTGCTTAGAAACAAAGCAAACCATTGGAAAGTTAGTTCATATGATTTTTGTGGTAAAACTTAAGGTACAAGATTGATTACAAATTGTAAGATCTGTTTACTATTCATATTAAATTTAATGAGATACTGTCCTGTAATTTAGTGAATTTAACAAACTTGGGAGTTGGAAATAAGGCTTATTTCAGGAAATGAAAAAAAAACATAACAGGAGAGTTGATAGAAGATAGAATGCCAGGCATTTCACCTAAATTGTTTATAATTATCAGAGTATCTTGGTGATTGTGACAGAGTTTTGTTTGCCTTACCTTTGTCTTTGTTAACAGTATACCTTGGTTTTATTTAAGTAGTAGGAGCAATTGGGACTATCCCAAGCCCCAAGCAATCATTTTTATTAGTCAAAGATTATCATGATTATCCAGTACCCTGCAAATTATTGGTTTAGGAGTGATCACATGATACAATTATGTGGGGCTTTTGGAAGTTTCCTCCTTCTTCATAAAGGACCCAAAGTGGGGTAATTCTTTCTTCCTGTCTTTGGATATGTGTATGACAATGTGATGCATTGTTGAACCCATCTTGTAATCACAAAAAGTACAAGCCTGAGGGCAAAACCAGTAAGTTTATGCTGGCAGAGTAGAAAATTGGGAAGAACATGGGTACTTGATGGCATGACTTAACTAGCCTTGTAAATGCTTCAACTCTGGACTCCTTGTTATATGAGTTAATAAGCTTTCTTATTGTTTAAGACATTTCAATTTGAATTTCTGATTTTTTGTATTTGAAAGCGTTCTACTGAGGAAGGTCCTCTTGGATTAAGGGTTTTACCCATGACTGTACAACTTGTTAGTTTACAGCCTTACCCCAAAGAACTCTTTCTACATTATGTTTTAGTAACCGGGCCCTCTTTGTGAATTAGTTATTAAATATTAGTGGAGGACCATTTAAGTATGTATAGCTGTCCCCAGTCTTTAAATATCAGTTGTTAGTATTAGAAGTTTGTGTATGTTTCGGTGTCATTGAAGTGCATTTTCATGTTCCTCTTATTAAAATAACTTTGTTTTTATTGTATGAATTGAAATTCTCTATTCAAAAGTTATGTCCAAAACGTTGTAGGAAAGAAATTGGGCATAAATTTATTATGTGCTTATAAACTATTAGCCCAAGAACAGAGTGGAAGAGAGTAAGTATGCCCAAGATGTATTTGCTGTATGCTTTTTTCTGTTTGAATGTTTTTAAGAAATACTTATTCCTTTTGCTTTTGTGTAGGTAATAGATTGGTACGTAGTTTCATTGTAAAGACATGCGAAATAAAATTCAGGAAGATACTTAATTTTATTTTTAAAATGATCATGTTTTAATAATGTTCTTTTAGTTAACATCTGAGTTAAGATTAAGCAAAAGAAAAACTGGGACCTTCCTCAAAGATCAGGCTTTGTGCAATGCTTTGTGGAGTGGCTTTGCTGTGTCTTGCTCTTGTTTCCTGTGCATTTTTCCTCTTGGAGCCTTTATGGGGAGAAAGAGTGGCTGAGTCAAGGTGTAACACCATCATCATGGCACTCATTCAGCATAGCTTCCTACGGAGAGCAGCATGAGTCACAGGCTTTGATGTTGGAGCCTATTCCAAGCCATAAAGCGAATGTCGTGTGTGTGTGTGTGTGTGTGTGTGTGTGTGTGTGTGTGTGTGTGTGTGTGTGTGGTGTTTAAACACTGCGTTATAGAATGATAGAGCAGGAAAGTCAGATTTCAGGCTAAATAACAAAGCTGGGACTAGGAGGGAGTTTTCCTGCCTCCAGAGTTGCTATTTCTGCATCCTCGTGCTCAGTAATGCTGTCTTGTCTCTGCCCCTCCCCTCTTTATTACTTTAAGTATACTATCATTTCCTCTGTCTTTTCATGGCTGATCTTTTCTGAACTTCTTCATGGGTACTTGTTTTGTAAACTTCAAAATGATTACTGGTTTGGCAGCTCTAAAACAAACCTATTAATACTGCTTAGACTTGACCCCTTTGAGAACATAATTTATAAAATTAGGCCATCTGTTTCTTTATGAAGCTGTTTAAATAAATGAAATTAGTCTAAGGGAAGCCTAAGTCACAAGAGTCAGAACTCTGTAACCTACATGGATGACGAAAGTATGTAAGTTTCTGTTCCACCTGTCTTCCCCAAATAGTGCTTCCTACAGTCCCTAATGCTAAGGAAAGCCTTGTCATACATCTCTTTGCCAGAGCCAGAAATCCGGGCACATTCACTTAGTTTCAAACGTTTACTCAGTCGTGACTTTCTTCAACGCCCCTTCCTTCACCCCAGCTGAAGACGTCCCCTGGGACTTCCTAGCCAATGCTGTCTTGGGGGGTGCTCTTTACATGGCTCTAGGATGCAATCCCGCGTTCTTTGCATGCTCTTGAGTGCTTTTCCTGAGTGAGCCTTTGTCTGACTCTCCTATTTTCTATCTCACCACTGTTACATGCTTCCTTCCAGTGTTAACTTAAGCAGGGTACCCCTTCCCTGGCTCAGATAGATAGATGTCTGTGCTTATTCTTTATGGCACTTAAGTGAATTATTGCCTGTTGTCTCTCGTTACTGTTGTTCTACAAGCCCTTTGAGGAGAAGGGTTGTGGGTTTATTTTTGTATCTGTATTTCCATATTCAAGCATAGTGCCTTGTACTTGGTAAATGCTTAGTAAAGTTACTTTGGTCGAGATACTTAATCTCTCTAAATTATCTGTAAAGTGGAGATAGTTTGTTAGTCCCTACTATAGAGTTGTGAGCCTTACATGAGATAATCCTCTAAAGTATACTTAGCATAGTGCCTGGAACATAGTAAGTGCTTATTGAACGTTAGCTTTGGTGCTGATATTGGTGAATCACTGCAGGATGTTCTGTGGTTTGTTTTATGTTTCCAAAGTGAATTTTCATGAGTAGCATAAGTTGATTTGGCATTACAAAAGAAACTTTTAAAGGCATTTGATATGCATAATTTTTCATGAATACTTAATTTTCCTATGTGACAGATTCTGCTACTAAATTGGCTCTTGAGAAAATGTCATCGTTCCTTTCTTCAGATGATTAAAGATTTGGCAGTAACCATTTGATCATGGTTACTTTTCCTATTTGACTTCTTACAGCATTTGACAGGTGCTCAGTGTAGCCCTGTTTGGGGTTAACCTATCTGCAGTCCTTTGGACCTCTTGGAACTAGAGGTCTATTTCTCTCCCCAGGTTTGTGAAGTTTTCAGCTATTATTGCATTAACTATACTTTTTGTCTCTTTTTCTTTCTCTTCTCCTTCTGGAATTCCCATAATGCAAACATTGTTCTTTCATTGTGTCCCATAATTCCTATAGGCTTTCTTCACTCTTTTTCATTCTTTTTTCTTTTCGTTTTTCTGACTGGATAATTTCAATTGTCCTATCTTCCAGGTCACTGATTCTTTCTTTTCCATTGTTGAGTCTGGTTTTGAAACTCTCTATTGAATTCTTCTGATCAGTTATTATATTTTTGTACTTTAGGATTTCTGTTTGGGTTTTTTTTTTTTTTTAATTTCTGTTTATTCTACTGCTTGTTTTGTTGATGCATTGTGTTCCTAATTTCATTTAGTTGTCTGTCTGCATGTTCTTGTAGGTCACTAAACTTCTTTAAGAGGGTTGTCTGACAGTTCATAGATCTGCATTTTTTTAGTATCCATTATTAGAGCTTTATTAGTTTCCTTTGGTGGTGTCATATTTACCTGATTTTTCATGTTCCTTGATTCCCTACATTGGTATCTGCACATTTGAGTAAGTGGTTTCCTTTTCCAGACTTCGCACGTTTGCTTTGACAGATGTAGTACTTCACCAGTCAGTTCAATTAGGGTTTCTGGATCCCACGACTCCTACAGAGGTACTTTTGCTTTTGGATGGATGCTGAATTTTTGTTGTTGAGGGGAGGGAAGGATAAAAATGAGGGCTGACTTATGCTGACATGTTGTTGACTTCACTCCTATATCTTTTTTTCAAAAGTTCACCACCCTTGACATTTGTGACTTGACCCTTACATGGCTTTATACCAGAATGATGGATAGCATAGATTATTAGAACACCACTATTACCTCTACTATTTTTTTTGCTATTGATTTTATTTTATTTTTTATTTTATTTATTTATTTATTTATTATTTATTTATTTATTTTTGCAGTACGCGGGCCTCTCACTGTTGTGGCCTCTCCCGTTGCAGAGCACAGGCTCAGCGGCCATGGCTCACGGGCCTAGCCGCTCCACGGCATGTGGGATCTTCCTGGACCGGGGCACGAACCTGTGTGCCCTGCATAGGTAGGCGGACTCTCAACCACTGCACCACCAGGGAAGCCCTATTTTTTATTTTTTTTAAATTTATTTGTTTTATTTATTTATTTTTGGCTGCACTGGATCTTCTTTGTGATGCGTGGGCTTCTCATTGCAGTGGCTTCTTTTGTTGCAGAGCACAGGCTGTAGGCATGTGGGCTCTAGAGCACAGGCTCCGCTAGTAGCTGTGGTACGTGGGCTTAGTTGCTCCGCGGCATGTAGGATCTTCCCGGACCAGGGCTTGAACCCTTGTCCCCTGCACTGGCAGGCAGATTCTTAACCACTGCACCACCAGGGAAACCTTTTGCTATTGATTTCAGTTGTCACTTTTCTTTGGCGTTTAATGAAGCCTGTGACACTCTGTATAATTTGGTTTGGTCATTTGCTTTCTCATTGTCTTTTTTCTTATTTTACTGTTTGGTAGTCTTATAGAATGGAATTAGAATGAGAAAAGCAGGTAATGTGAATTCTAGCCCCATTGTTTATCTTTACAAATTATCTATTTGGACCACAATTTCCTTCTTTATAAATAAACTAGAGATAATTCCTCGCATAGGGTTGTTTTGAAGATGAAATGAAATAAAATGCGAACTTTACAAAATGTTAAGGGTTTTATGAAAGTTAGTTCTGAAAAATGATACGTGGGTTCCAGTTTCTTTGATATAAACTCTGGGCTCTTGGGCAAGGCACTTAACCTTTTGAAGCATCAGTTCGTTCAACTGTAAAATGAGAACATTGAACAAGATCATGATGTCTGAATCTGGGGAAAATAGGGAAAGTTTCCCATTGGCTGTCTGAAATTATAAACGTTTTTCATTTATGGCATAAATGGATTTTTCTGGCATGAGCATCTGTAACGTATATTAGATTTTTAAAATGTTAAAAGCTATTGGATTAAACGTTTGCTTAGATCCTTTCTAGATCGTATGATTATATGAAATATGGTAATAGAATGATTTATGGTAGTTTCTTTGTATATCAAAGGTAATTTTATGTCTTAGAGGTTGAATCTTAGTAATAGTTCTGCTCTTATTTGATTACAGTGTCCTTATCATAAAGAAGCTTAACTAATACTAGTTTTCAACAATTTGAGTTATATGATCCACAGAGGATAACCAAAACTAATTGTGGCAGAGCTATTTCAGTTCTTTTTATTTGCCTATCAGATAGCAATTAGATTTATACTTGCCTTATATTTGCCTGTTTCAAATATGTAATCTACAAAGCCACAAATTAAAACAATAAGCTATTTTTGTACATTGCTGTAGTATTCAGAATACAGCATAGGTGCTATATCTGCAGTAATTCATATAGATAAGAAAACTTAGAAAAGTAGTAATTTGAGTACAATCATTAGCACTGGCCTCTAGTGTTCAAGATACATATTAGCAGAATAAAAGAAACCTATTTCATTATCTAAAAAAGGAATTGGTGAGGGAAATAGGGTGTTGTTTTCCTTTTCTTCGTATCTCTTTTCTTTGTAAAGCTACTAATGTAAAATTAGGTTAGGTTAGCCCTATGGCATTTTCTACACAGATTGCAGTCCTTTGGTTTATGTATTTTCACAGGATTCCATCCTGTCGTGGTAAGTAGATGATCCCAGGGACCTTTCTGTATTGTTTTCCTGATTTGTTACTAAAATCTAAACTTCTTTAGTGTGGGAAGTTCCTAGTCTTACTTGTCTGTGTCATCATAATCATAACAGAAGCCCAAAGTAGATGAGTCTTTTATGTTTTATGATTGTTCGTCGCTTATTGGTTTCTTAAATACGTTGTAAATGTTTTTCATATTACGTCCATTTTGATTGTTTTAAATAGAAATAATAGTATTGAAATAAATGGTAGAAAATAAGTGTATTTGAGTGTCATCTTCCTAAAATACAGCACCTTACTGAATAAAGGGCCATGTCACTGACATTTCTCTAAAATGTGATCTACCATTCCTTTTTTCCAACAAATATTTGTTGATGAATACTACATGTCAGACACCATACTGGATTTTGGAGGTAAAGTGGTGAACAAGACAGCCACTGTCCTGATGTATCCTATAGCTCATAGTCCTGTAGGAGATTCAGACAGGAAAATAGGCAATTATAGTATGGTGTGAGAAATGCATAAACTGGGAAATGTTGGGTGCCGTGGTGTTATGTTAGCACATTGGGGTCAGCTGAAAACTGAAGATACACATAGGAAATGGCTTAATGAAGGGAGAAGTATTCTAAGAAGAAGAAATAGTACTAGTAAAGGTCAAGAAGTATGAAAAAACACAACAAGTTCAGGAAACTCAAAGTAGTTCGACATGGCTCAGCTTAGAATGCACAGGGTGGGGGAGTGGCAGGGTTGAGGCTGGAATGGAAGTCAGAGTCAAATCCCAAAGGACCTTGCAAGCCATGTTAGAGTCTAGACTTGACCTTGAAGTTCCTGGGAGAAACTGAAGGGTTTTATCTTGGAGGTGAGGATGAGGTTTATATTTAGGAGGATTGCTCTGGGCCTGCTGTGGAAACTAGCTTAGGTGGGGATGCGAAGTTGGAGGAAGGGCAGCAGTCTGCTCAAGAGGCTACAGCAGAACTGGATGTGAGAGGCAGTGATGACTTGTCGAAGGTTGTGGCAGTGAGAATGCAGAATGATCACTGGAGTTTTGAGTTCTGGGAGCCAGGTGAGGCAGTTCTTGGTGGTTGATTGTGTGTGGGATGAGGGAAAAGGAGGTAAGAATAACGACTACATTTCTTGGTAAAAGGGAAATTCTATTTACTGAAACGGGAAACAGGAGAAGGAAGAGATTTTGGAAGGAAGATAACATGTTCACTTTTAAGGATGTGCGCGATGCCCATGTGAAATCTAAACAGGTGTTTGAGAGGCGGTGGAATGTCTGGATATGGACCTATGATCTGGGCTGAAGATGAAATGGATTTGGAAATCATTAGCATCAATGGGAATTGAGTTTTTGGTGGTGGTTCAAAATCCCCGCGCCAGAGTATACAGAGTGAAAAGGAAGAGCAAATGCAGACCCTCAGGGATGGCAGTATTTCACTGTCCTTCAGAAGGCAAGTTTGCAAAAGAGACCAAGACTGCGCTGCTGGAGAACTAGGAAGAAACCCAGCAGATTGTGGATGTCACAGGAGAGGAATGTTTCAACAAGACAGAGGTCAACAGAGACGAATGGTGACAGGCTAAAGAAAAACTGTAAAGAGTCCTTTGGATTTAGGCGGAGCAGTTTAACTGTAGTGCAAGGGTGGAAACTAGAAGGGAGTGAGTGGGTTAGTGAATGAGTGGGTCGTGAGGAAGTAGACACAGCCAGCTCTTCTCATGAAGCACTTTTGCTGTGAATGGGTGGTGAGTTAAGTGAGTGGTAGCTGGAGAAGAGGTTGACATGGAGAGGGAAGATAACTGAAGTAGAGCCAGTGGCTGAGAGGATGGGAGCAAGGAGTGGGAAGCGGAGACCAGCAGGTGGAATTAGCTTCATACACGAATGTGGTGGTAGTTCTCAGCGCTGTTCACAGGTAGTTTTGGGTTTTCTTCCATGCCTGTGATGGGATTGCACTTTCCTACTCTTGTGAACTCAGGCATGGCCCCAAGACTGACTTTGGCCCATGAGTTGTGAGCAGATGTGTCACATGTCAGTTCTAGGCAGAAGCTCCGAGGGCCATTACATGCCTTGCCATTGTCTTTTTCCCTCTGGCGCGGTGACTGGGAATGTTTGACGCAGTGGGTGCTGTATCAGCCTGGGTCCTCTAGTGAATAGGATGCGCAGAGTCTCCCTGCCAACCCATAAGTTGGAGAAATCCACCATTATTTTTTTTAAATACTGAGATCTGGAGCTGTTAGTGCTCTGTAATTTAAGCTCTTTGGATTGTTCCAAGGAGTACTGACGTCTCTTGCCTTTCAGTGGGAGAAATGGATAAAAGAAGCAGGTGCAGTTGCAGGCACATTTGTTCTTTCGTTGGCAGAGATGGATGTTTTCTCTGTGAAATGGAAGGTAGACTAAGAAGGAGGAATAAGCTGGTAGGACGGGGAGGTCTAGAACAGTGAATACAGTCTTAAATAGCTAGAAGAGGTATTAGGTAATTTGCCTAGAATTACCCATTTTAAATAGCTAGAATAGGTAATTTTACTCAGAAAACACAGAGGCACTGCTATTATAAATACAAAGGTGGTTTGTGAATGTATTAGTTTTCTATTAATGCATAGTAAATTATTGCAAATTTAATGACTAAAAATAACTCATTTTAAAAAATCTCATAGTTTCTACAGGTCAGAAGTCTGGGTTCTCTGTTAGGGGCTCACAGGTGTGGCTGAAGTTCAGGTATGGCTAGGCTGCATTCTCATCTGGAGCTCTAGATCCTCTTTTTGGCTTACTCAGGTTGTTGGCAGAATTCAGTTCCTGGCAGTTTTAAGGACCCAGTTGCGTATTTTCTTGCTGGCTGTATTCTCTCGGCTCTTTAAGGCCACCCTCAGGTCCTAGCCGTGTGGCTCTCTCCATGGTCAGTTTAAAACATGGCTGTTTGCTTTCTTCCAAGCCAGTAGGCTCATGTCTCTGACTCTTCACTTACTTTGGAAATGCTCCTCTAATTTGGTCGGGCCCGCTCAGTATAATCTCCCTTGTGAGTAACTAAAAGTTAACTGACTACATTTGTACATCTTTGTCGTATAAGGTAACATACTTATAGAAGTGCTGTTCCGTCACGTTCACAAGTCTTGTCCATACTCATGAGGAGGGAATTATATAAGGGTTATGGGTCTCTGGGGATTTTTTTAGAATTCTACCTAGTAAAGTAGGTGAGCTTGCACTTTTAGATTTTTCCGTATTTTTAAGTGGTGGCTTATAAAATCACCATAAACAGTTATGATAGTGTATAGGACAACATTATTTAATATAAGACTTCTGGTAAGGCTGTAAAGTTGAAGTGATAAAATTGAAGTGATAATAAAATGGAAGTATCAAAGTTCAATCAGAAAAGCAGGAGCTCAAGAAGATGAGCATGCATGTATGTATGTGCATGTATCCATATCTGGATTTGTTACAGGAATCCGACTTTATGTAATGGTGGAGGCTGGTGAAGTAAGGATATTGTCTGCGTGTTTGCTTCTGGAGTTTGTGGTCCAAGAGCAATTGGGAAGGGAGGATGCTGTACGGTGGGAAGAATAAGAACAAGCTGAACCTCTGAGGATGGAGTGAAACCATCAGTGATTTTTAAAGCTCATAGTTCTGAAATTGCATAGTAAGGAGAAAATGGTTATTCACAAAAATAAGTAGTTGGAAATGATGAGAATTACTTTATAAACAACTCACTCATCTTGCAGCCTCAGGATACCAGTTAAACTGATAAATAAGTTCAAAGAGTAATAGACATTTTATTTTCTTTTTCACATGGGAAACTTACAATTAAAATTAAAAATTAAAAAGAAATTTTCAATCTGCCTAAAACTTAATTGTTTAGTGGAATATATTTTTAAAATAAATTTTCTTCCATGAACTGCTTTATAGAAATGTTTCCCTCCCACTCACCCCATTATAGGATAAATCACTGTTCCTCTCTCAGATATTTACTCAGGGTTTCAAAATAGAAAAATTATTAAGTTCAGATGTTTCTTCCACTTTTATGGCTGTTACTTTATATATCTTTGTTAGCCTCATAGCAAGGGACCCTGCATTTATAAATTGCACTTAATAATATTGTAGAGAATATTGGGAAGATACCTAAATTGGGATAGTCATGTTGTTTCAATTTAACTATCCACTAAAACATAAAATAAAAATGATTTCTTGTCTCATTTGAAATATTCATAGTAGCACCTTACCTTCATTCAGCTGCTAACAGACTGGTATTATAAAAAAGTAATACTATGGAATCCATTGTCTACTTTCTTATTACTGAGTCAGAATAGTGTAGAATATCAAGATAATGCCTTAATAAAATTGACAATTTATATGGTATTATCCTATACTGTTTTGAGAGATACATATATCTTTTTAATAGTGACTTGTGTTTGTGCATATACCTAAGCATAGTTGTCAACAGCTTTTAGAGAGCTACTTCTCATCTTGCTTTCCTGCTGTGGCTTTCATATTTTTATCAGATTTTATTACATTTTTTCTAAATTGTTTGTTGTGCCAGAGCTGTTTACCATATCAGTTCTTTCTTCTTCATAGACACAAGCTAGACTACATTTCCCAGCCTCCTCTACATTTACTTAGGGCCATGTGACGAAGTCATGGTGAATGGAATGTGAATGGAAGTGATGTCTGTCATCTCTAGCCTGGCCTTAAAGATTGCCCCTTGGCTTATGCTGATCGTCCACTACCCTGTTTGGAAGAGTCATCAGGATTGTATCACAAGCTTCCCTGTGAGGGTCTGTGTTACTTTGCCTCTGCGAATTGAAAGGTAGAAAGGGGGAGAGGCCACTGTTCTTTAGAAGTAGTTGAGGCAGATTCATGGGCAGATGTTTGCAGCATCAGCCAGGAATGTCCTGGACACCACTGGGTTCACTTACTATTGTTACTGAAACAAATTATCACAAACTTACTGGCTTACAACAATACAGATATAGTTCCAGAGATCGGAAGTCTGAAGTCAGTCTCACTGGGCTAAAGTCAAGATGTAGTAATAAGAATTGTGTTCCTTCTGGAAACTCTGAGGGGAGAATCGATTTCCTTGTGTTTTTCAGCTTATAAAGGCTGCTTGAATTCTTTATGATTCTTACCTGTATCACTCCAACCTCTTGCATGTATCCTTACATCTTATATTAACTGATCCTCTTGCCTCCCTCTTTTATAACCCTAATGATTATAATGGGCCCACTCGGCTAATGTAGGATAATCTCCCCATTTCAAGATTCTTTTTTTATTTGAAGTATAGTTGATTTGCAGTGTGTTAATTTCTGCTGTAGAGCAGTGATTCACTTATACATATTGAATATATATATATATATATATTCTTTTTTATAGTCTTTTCCATTATGATTTATCTCAGGATATTGAATATAGTTGCCTGTGCTATACCGTGGGACCTTGTTGTTCATCTCAAGATTCTTTACTTAATCACATCTGCACAGTTCCTTTTACCATGTAAGGTCACATGCTCTGAGTTTCTGGGAATTAGGATGTGAACATCTTGCAGGGATTGGAGGGGAGCACACTGTTTAGCCCATCGCAACTACTCACTTAGCTGTTACAGATGAAGAAACTTGGTGGAAGCCTTCAAGAAATAAATCTAAGAGCTCCAGGTGAGCTCTTGAGAATCCCATGCTCTGAGATTGTTGGTAGCTGCTTTTCTTACCTTAGTTTCTCCTGCACTTCTCAATGGCATTCTAAGCTTTTTTTTCTTTTTTAATAGATTTATTTATTTATTTTTAAATATTTGGCTGCATTGGGTCTTTGTTGCTGTGCACAGGCTTTCTCTAGTTCTGGCGAGTGGGGGCTTCTCTTTGTTGTGGTGCGCAGGCTTCTCATTGTGGTGGCTTCTCGCTGCGGAGAACGGGCTCTAGACGTGTGGGCTTCAGTAGTTGTGTCACACAGGCTCAGTAGTTGCGGCTTGGGGCTCTAGAGTGCAGGCGCAGTAGTTGTGGCACGTGGGCTCGGTAGTTGTGGGTCACGGGCTCTAGAGCACAGGCTCAGTAGTCGTGGTGCATGAGCTTAGTTGCTCCACGGCATGTGGGATCTTCCAGGACCAGGAATCAAACCTGTGTCCCCTGCATTGGCAGGCAGATTCTTAACCACTGCGCCACCACAGAAGTCCCTAGTCATAGTTCTTTTAACTCTTGACCCTGTCCTTTTGGTTAAGCCACTCTGACTTTCTGGGTCACAGTACTTTTGTTAGTTAAAAAATTAGAGTTGAGCTAGATCAGATATGCCTTTCAGCTTTCACATCTTATCATTCCTTTTAATGAAAGAATTGAAGAGTACTTCAGGGCAGTAGGGGAAGCTTTATTTTCAAAAGAGCACTAAATTTAATATTTTTTCAATTAAAAAGAATATTTCCTAACTTATTGTTTCTTTAGTTAGCCACCACTGATCACTCTCCTAGTGCTATCACAGCACATTTTAAAATTCTTCTCTCAAATACTAGCATACTGTCCTTTATATTACTCACCTTCAAATCTCCCATAGAACTTAGTCTAGTATCTTGCTCAGATCAGGTGCTTACTTAAGTATTTGTTTAACACTCTAAGTAGTGGCAAGCATTAGGTACACAAGGTCTCTCTTAACTGAAATTAAATAGTAATTGAAAAGAGGCCAGCTTATTAATCTAGTTAAAATGATGAACAGTATTTTAAAGAAGGGAAATTATCTAAAATTAAAATTATAAAAATTTATTCAATTGATCATATGCTTAAAATTTAGCTTTTAATTGAAAGTAGTCATGATTTATTAGAATGAACAAGGAATGAATAAGTGCTCATATTTTTTGGTGTGAGTTTTCTCAATAAAATTATATGATAGCATAGTCAGACATCTTCAGTTAATGCTTGACTTTTGGAGTATGATTCTGGAAGTCATTTTCATAAAAATATTTTCAGGTTTACCACTTTTCTCAGGGGTGCCTCTCAGTTCTTTGATATTCATATCATTCTCTTTTGAAGTACCTAATGTCATCCTCCTAGTTGGTCTTCTCTTTTCATGTGTTACTCATTATAATTCTGACACTCATTTGTCAGTGGTTTTGCATATAATTTGAGCAGTTCTGCATCAGTTTTAAAAATCAACTTGATGAAATCTTTTGACATTTATAAGATTGCAGTGAATTGTAATAATGACCAAAAAAATAGTGTGACATGGTGTGTTGGGATAGGTGCTGGGGTGAAATGAGGATGGACGTCTGCATAGGCATTACTCTTGTAAACGGATGGTTCATTAGTGAATATACCGTAGATCTTTTTTGCCTCTCTATGCAACTTTGTATTTTTTGTGTGCACATATTGAATACTTAGGTAAGGAGGAGCTCCTGTGGCATACATAGAACAGAAAACTGCTGTGAAATTGCTGAGATGAAGGGCTTGCTTGTCTTTGGGTTGCTGGTAAGAAAGGACATAGTAAAGAAGGTGTGGTGCCTATTATTTTTGTCCTCTGTAGGCTGTCCCTCCTTTCCCTCCTCTTTGTTTTCATCTTAACAATCCCCTCTTTAAGGGCCACAGGGGTGAATATATTACCAGGCCATGATGGTCATACCACTCATCCCACTTGTTGTATTTGCCACAGGCTTGGGCGAGTGACCTAGAGTCATTTACTGAGATTTTCTAAATGGCACTGGTAGCTTGCCTTGCTGATTGTGTATGAAATTGGAAGGATGGGATTTTAGGTTGCCTATCACTGCTGGCATGAAAAATGCTAATATACAGAAGCTAAGCAGATAAACAAAGAGATTTTCACAGATTCACTAAATATTTGAACGCTAACTCAGTGCTGGTCTTCGTTCTAGATATAAAAATTGTTGCCCTCCTGTGGCTGGAGGGAGTACCGACAACACGGTCAAGTTCTTGGATGTAGTCATTCCTGAAACCAGATTTATCTCCATCCTTCCTTGTTATATGTACTTATACAGTCCCTTTTTGTCCAAGCTAGATTGAATTAGGTTTATGTCATTTTTAATAAAAGTCATTTTGGTAAATATGAAAGCCATGTATAATTTCAGCTTTCATTAAGAAGATGATACAGATTTTTAAATATATGAATAAATTCTAATTTCTGAATTTGGGTAAACTTTCGTCATGTATTTTTATATTTTTTTTCCCAGTTTTCAGTAAATGGAGATTACCTTATCCTTTACTTTTTTCTTATATTCCGTTCCAGACTTTAACCTCATGGTTTTCTGGTGAAGCACTCTGGTTGACTACTTTCTTTAGTCATTCAGGAAGACGTAACTATTTGTTTAGTAAATATATCCAAGTAGACCTGCTTTAGACTCCACAGTTTTCTTTTTAATATCTTTATTGGAGTATAATTGCTTTACAATGTTGTGTTAGTTTCTGCTGTACAGTAAAGAGAATCAGCTATAAGTATACATATATCCCTATATCCCCTCCCTTTTGAGGCTCCCTCTTACCCTTTCTGTCCTACCCCCTCCCCCTCATCCCACCCCTCTAGGTCTTTGCAAAGCACCGAGCTGATCTCCCTGTGCTATGCAGCTGCTTCCCACTAGCTATTTATTTTACATTTGGTAGTGTATATATGTCAATGCTACTCTCTCACTTCATCCCTCCCCTTCCCACTCTGTGTCCTCAAGTCTTTCCTCTACATCTTTATTCCTGTCCTGCCCCTAGGTTCATCACAACCATTTTTTTCTTTAGATTCCATATATATGTGTTAACATACGGTGTGTGTTTGTCTCTTTCTAACTTACTGCACTCGGTATGACAGACTCTAGGTCCATCCACCTCACTACAAATAACTCAATTTCGTTTCTTTTTATGGCTGAGTAATATCCCATTGTATATATGTGCCACATCGTCTTGATCCAGTCATCTGTCGATGGACACTTAGGTTGTTTCCATGTCCTGACTATTGTAAGTAGAGCTGCAGTGAACATTTTGGTACATGACTCTTTTTGAATTGTGATTTTCTCAGGGTATATGCCCAGTAGTGGGATTGCTGGGTCATATGGTAGTTCTATTTTTAGTTCTTTGAGGAACCTCCATACTGTTCTCCATAGTGGCTGTATCAATTTACATTCCCACCAACAGTGCAAGAGGGTTCCCTTTTCTCCACACCCTCTCCAGCATTTATTGTTTGTAGATTTTTTGATGATGGCCATTCTGACCCGTGTGAGGTGATGCCTCATTGTGGTTTTGATTTGCATTTCTCTGATGATTAGTGATGTTGAGCATCTTTTCATGTGTTTGTTGGCAATCTGTATGTCTACTCTGTAGACTCCACAATTTTTTGGTAAATCATTTTTGAAGAGCACTGTATGATTACTTATGTATTGGATGAGCAAATATTGAGAACTAGGAATACAAATTAAATTTCTTAATTTCTTTTATTGCTATTATATATGATTAAGAATAAGTGAAACAGAAGTGTATTTGCACCATTACAATTGTTGAAATATTTTTGTCCTAGATGCCTCTGTATTTTGCACAAGTACTATATGATAGGTAAGCAACTTAATTCTTTCAGTCACTAATTTCTTACCTTCATTTATATAGTCTTTCTTGGTACCTATTGGAAAATGTATGGGCAATTTATTTTCATACAGAATATATACTCCTTAATAAGACTAACTGAGGTGAGAATCAGGAAATTTCACTATATGAATTTGAGATAACAAATTATAGCATAATGATAATGAAACAACATTATACATACTCACAAAGTTGAGTTTATCTGTCTCAGAATATCTGTGTAATCATCCTGACATCTGCACCAGGGCAAAGGTAATAGCTTATGGCCAGAAGGAGCCAGGTATTTAGAAGTAGGGTAATCATATAATTTATTGTCCAAACCAGGATACTTGTGAAAAAAGGTGCAATTAATAATTTTGGTGAGATAACAGGAGTAGACTGGGACTGTCCCTGCACTAGCTATGACATGTGTCACCTCACAAGTGGGATAGGGTTTTAAAGTGGATACACAGTTAATGTTTTCATCGATTGATTGGAATTATTTTATAGGAATTTTGATCAAAAAGTTCTCTTTCTCTCTGTATTTAAACACGGTTTACACTCCTGTCTATGATTCATTATCTGTTTTGTGCTGCACAAGGATTTTGTGTGTTGATCTGGTTGCTTTAGTGCTGCTTATTTCTCTAATTTTTAAACTCAGATTTAAAATTTTACCCTACTAGTTCTGCCTTTTCATCAGTTAAGCAACTGATTTTCATTAAAAATAGAGGTTTATTTGCATCCATGTATTTGTAAATAATGAACTTTAGATTATATATACAAAATACTGGTGGAAAATTTTTCTCGAAAAGGCCCATAGATATAAAAATGTACCCACATTATCATTACTCATTTATTGTTTATAGCTTGTCAATAACACTGAAGTCTTCGTAATTTTCTTAGTATGGTGAAACTCTGATTTTGCACATTGTATGTCTTCCCTGTAATTTATTTATTTCACAAAGCATGGTAACACATGTTTTAGTCTTTTCCTAGTGTTAAAACAATATTTTACACAGACACACACACACATATTGAGTGCTGAAACACATCTATTGAATGTTCACTCATCTTCATAATGATGCTTTTCAGAAATTGGTTAAAAGATTGTATTCTCTGGTTTGCAGTCTGTCACCTATACTTACAACATATGAAACTACATCAATTAAAATACAGCCTTATGTTTTTTTCTCCCTCCTTTATTAATCTGAAGAAATCTCAAACTTTTCATTGAGCAGCAGCTACTAGTAGTTTTGAGCTTGAAGAAGAAATTTGAAAATTATTTTAAAAACATGTAATTGTTTAGATTTACTTAAAACAGACACTAGTACTTACATTTTGTTGGTATGTTTCAACATAATTTATAATAAAGCAATAACAACTACCGTTTATTAAATACTCACTATATGCCATGTTTTGTTTTTTATATGTATTACCTCATTTAAGCACCACAACAACCCAGTACAATTTTATTTTACAGATGAGCTTAATAGAGTTGAAGTCATTTGCCCTGAATAATGCAGCTAGCAGTTGGGCCAATGTTGAAATTCAGAATTGACTTCCAAGCTGTTCCTTTTAATTAACTATGGCTCTATCTGTACTCCTCATACTGAGGCAGAAGAATGGATGCGTTCCTCTGGGGATCTATAGGTGCAGCATGAAGCCACCTGATTTTTCAGATTGTTTTTGTGATCTTATGTTTTATATTAAAGCACTCTGCAAACTTTGCTTTCTATTCCATTATCTATTAATTTTTTTATTTAAAAAATGTAATTGTCTCTTTTTTGTACTCTCAGTTGAATATAACTACTGCTTTAGGATGGTGTGTCATGTTTTTCTTGGCATACTGTTGAGTCACCCCCGGGGTGCTTAGGGTTATTCTGTTTGAGAACCAAGAGAATCTGAGCTATACTGCCTTCCATAGCAGCCGTGTCCAAAGTTATGATAGCTTCAGCCATGCAGGGCTTGTGTATGTCAAGCAATTAAATGGTTTCTAGAGAACAGTGCAGTGACAGCTGCTAGGTTGCCACAGCTGCTTGCCACACACTTCCATAGATTCTTCTGGAAGGAGACGGGGAGCTCAAATGGATTTAGGTAGTTTATTACTCCAGCAGACAGTATGACCTTCAGGTTTGAATGGGCTCTCCATCCCCTTACATCCCATGGGGTGATGCAGAGGTAGTCCCTGGTGGATGCTGTGTACTCATTGGGGCTGTGTCACAGTTGAGGAACCCTGAGTTTAGGAAACTTCTGTCTTTTAATGGGGGAGCTAGCAAACCTGTCCAGCCTTTGCTCTGTAGGAGAAATATCTTTATTATTCTGGTTAGGAAGCAAATCTCTCCTCTGACCCAGAGGGAAACTCTGTCTCTAGCTTCCCAGGCTATTTGTTTTACAAACGTTATTGAAAAGATAGTCTAGAAGAAAAGCTGTCCCAGGACAGGATATGCAGAAATTGGAGATCTTTCTCCCAAGTGCATGCCATCTTGCAACTTCTTGGAAATTCTAAATATAAGGGATTAAAAAAAACAAACCCACTTATCTTCACAGTACAAGGTAGAGAATGATGAAGCTGGCTAAACCAATTCTTAGGTAATTTAGCTATTTCCATTGCCATTTTGGGGTGATATTTTGTTTCTGGAAGTTTTTCCAGTCCTTTTTTTTTTTTTTGGACTCATTTATCTGGCATAGGTGGACTTAGGAAGTTCAGCATTCTCCTGTGAAGAGAGCCTCACTGGCATTCTAGCTGTTAACCGCTTCCTAGTCACTTGTTAGTTTTTTGTGCACTCACTTGATAGCTCTTGTGCACACTCCACCCCCACCATCAAGGTTTACAGAGATTTAACCTCCTGCATTCCCACTGTTGCTACCAAAAGTGTACGATTATGATTATAAATAAATTTGGTGAGCATGGGAAAATTGCATAGGTTGTAAAATTGTCAAGAGGCATTGTTCTTTCTCTAGTACTCGACTTCTTTTCTTCTGTGTTTCATTGTCATCCTGTTCTCATTTCTTCCCTAGGGTAGTTAGTGTTCATCAGATTGTCTCTCTTGCTCAGGCCCTTTCTTAAAACTGGAGGTTCTTTCCTACACTTAGCAGGTAGGTTAAGGTGGGCCTGGATAATAGATGTGATTTAATGCAGCATTTCACTGCCTCAAGAGTAATTTATATGTGGATAATTCTGGTAACTCTGCCTCACAGAGCTTACTTTAGAGTTTTTATTCACAGTTTTTTCCATAAGAGCTGGAGCTCGTTTTGTGACTAACGTGTCTCATTCCTCTTGAGAATTTGGCGGATTTATACCACTGCATTAGTCGTTTTGGGGTGCTGTAACAAAGTAGCATAGACTAGGTGGATTATAAGCAACAGAAATTTAATTCTCACAGTTCTGGAAGCTGGAAGTCTGAATAGATGCCAGAATAGTTGGGGTCCTGGTGAGAGTCCTCTCCTGGGTTGCAGATAGCTGACTTGTCATTGTATTTCCCACGGCAGAAAGAGGGTAAGAGAGCTCTCTGAGGTCCCTTATGTAAAGACACTAATCCAGTTCCTGAGGGCTCCACCCTCATGACCTAATTACTTCCCAAAGGCTCTGCCTCCTAATACTATGGCATTGGGCATAAGAATTTCAACGTGTGAGTTTGGGGGCAGGGGGCACAAATATTCAGTCCTTTGCAACCACCATAGAGAAGTAGATCAATCAAATATTATTTTAAGCTAGATGTTATACTTTCTGTCCAAATGGGTTTTCATCTAGGTGTAAATTACTTGCAAACAGACGGATCAGCCAGTTAGAACCTAATAAGCATGTCTAATTTCATACAGCCCCCGACTTTCAGTGGCTTGACTTCCGACTCTTTGGCTTTACAATGGTGGAAAAGCGGTACGCACTAGGTAGAAACCGGACTTTGAATTTTGATCTTTTCCTGGTCTCATGTTACGTGGTAGGATACTCTCTCGTGATGCTGGGCAGTGGCCTTGAGCCTCAGCTCTCAGGCAGCCACTCGTGATCTCCAGGGTAAACAACTGATATACTTACAACCATTCTGTACCCGTACAAACATTCTGTTTTTCACTTTCAGTACCCTATTCAATAAATTATGTGGAATATTCAATACTTCATTGTAAAATAGGCTTTGTGTTAGGTAATTTTGTCCTACTGTAGGCTAATGTAAGTGTTCTGAGCACATTTAGGGTAGGCAAGGCTAAGCTATGATGTTTGGTAGGTTGCGTGTATTAAGTGCATTTTCGACTTATAATATTTTCATTTTAGGATGGGTCTTTTTTGGGACATACCCCATAATAAGTTGAGAAGGGTCTATACTTCTAGTTGTAAGGATTGTTTCTTGCTCTGGAACTAACTTTCCTAGTGTTATTATATTTTAAGGTTATTTTGAGGTAGAAAAGATAGTTTAACTTCTGGGAGTTTTTTTTTCCTACAGAATATTTAATTTTTATTAAACATTTAAAAAAATTTATTGTTTAGAAAATTTTTATATTTACTGTAAGCTTACTTATCAAAAGCAATTAGTGATTTTTAAAATATACTACATTGTCTTTTTAAATGCACATTTTATGGGACAGATTGAATCAGCTGAATAATTTTTGTGTGTATATATATACATATCTTTTGTATATAAACATATACTCTATATTAGGAAATAACAGGAATTTTTAACATTCTTTTTTTGTATTTGATTCTTAACACTTTTTAAAAGGACTAAGGCTTCCTAGTAAGTGGCCAATGCGGTATTAAAAAACTACTGAACTGGAATAATTTGATTTTATTTTGCAGCGCTTATTTAAACTTGTTATCTTCTTAATGGCAATAATCTTTTCATGGCAACTAATTGAAATATTAAGTAGTTAAATATCTAATGTGTGTGTGCATATATTGTTTCATTAAATAAGGGAATAATAGATATTTTATTTCAAAAATTCCTTTGAGATGTACTTCTTTTACAAATACATAATTTTTGGTGGAAATGATACGTATTTTAGACTTTTAAAATATACTTTTACACCCAAGGTTAAAATGAATTTAAAATCTAAGAAAGGGTTATAAAAGTGAATCAGAAATTTATGATTTATATATTTAAATGGATACTACTTATAAATGGATATAATAGCAACTGAATAAGATTACAAATTTCAGATTTTGAGGCTGAGTGTAGTTTTTCTTTTCCCTGTTGAAATTTAAAAATTATGATTATACTTTGGTTCTTTATTTATTTGAACCTACTTAGCACAAAAGTTGCCATTAAAGCAGCCATCAGAGTCTTTGAATGATATGTGCAGAACTCTTGCTTGCTTAACTGTGGAAGACTGAAGTATAAGTTCGTTTGTTTATGGACCAGCTTCCTTTTGCTAGGTAATTAGGAATCCACTGCTTTTTCTATAAGGGTGTGAAAATGGAGCTAAATTAAATACCCTCTTTTTCCTGAAGAATGAGACTTAAACCAATTTTTATAAATTCTTTTTTTGTTGTTATCCTAACACATTTCTGTTTTGTTATCTGAGTACCCAAATTGGTTGAGGATATATCTTCATGCTATAAGGAGGAGCATTTTGAACACTTTAAATATCTACAACTCTATCTTAAGTTTCTAAAAATTCATATTAACATTTTTAAATGGCAATTAAATAATGAAAGATTAAACAGAGTAAAATTAAAGATGCTATAAATAACTTGTAAAGGTACCTATAGCTAGGTGACCATATAAGTGAGCATCAGAATTGGAACTTGTTTGGGAATGAAAGGAGACGCTCACAGTAGTTACCCATGGCAACAGAAATAAACCAGGGCTGTCCCAAGCATGTCTAATGCAAATAGCCTGAATGATGTTATTTCTTTTTTTTTTTTTTTTTGATGTTATTTCTTAAGGACAACATTAAGTGGTATATTTTAGTTTAGATGCTTTTAAAAAGTAAATTTGCCATCTTACACAGTGGATCCTGGAGTTAATAAAGTACTGTTTTGTTTGATGTTAATCAAGTCAGGACAGTTTGCTCCTGCTTAGATTTTTGGAGGTAGAAAACATGCTCTGAACTCTGATGTTCATTTGGTTCTGTTTTAGAGTTTGTTTCTTTATTCTTTATTTGATGAGTTATTGTCATCCTCTTTTTCTTTAATTCTTCAAATGTGTTTTTTTAGTGCTTTGAACATACTTATATAGTTACTTTGACACCTTTGTTCCCACTCAGAGGTGGTTTTTCTCTCACCTGCTTTTTTTTTTTTTTTCCGTTGTGCAAGGGTCACACTTTTCTGTTTCTCTGTATTCTTATCGAAAACTAGATATTTTAGCAGTTCTGGATTCTGACTACCCCCCATGTCCCCTAGCTTATTCTTGTTCTTTTAATTTTTTTTGCTTATTTATTTAGTGGCTTGCCTGGATTAATTCTGTGGAGTATCTTTCCGCTGCAGTATTCAACCTCTGATTTTAATGCTTAGTTTTTTTCCTCGTTTTTAGTTTTAAGCTTGGCTACCTAGGAATTGCCAGTGATTGGTTAGAGGTTGTGATTAAGAGTCCAGACCCAGTAAGTCTTCCATCCTTTGCCAGTGGATCTGTGTGTGGTTTGAGGAATGTTTTCAAAGTTAAGGGAGTTTTCATGTCTTCTTTGCATTTAGCCAGGGGTTAGCAGCTGGCAAGTTCTTTTTCTAATGGTTCCTGAGAATGTGCAGTATACTGTACAGGCATACCTTCCTCGTTTTATTGAGCCATTAACTGACAATGAGTCATTAAATGACATTGTGGCAATGCTGCTTCAGATAGGTCTATCAGCGATTTTTCCATCAGCATTTGCTTTTTTTGTGTCTCTGTGTCACATTTTGGTAACTCTTGTAATATTTCAAACCTGCTAGCAAAAAGATTATGACCTGCTAAAAGCTCAGATGATGGTTAGCATTTTTTAGCAATAACATTTTAAAATTAAGGTATGTGCATTGTTTTTTTAGATATAATGCTGCTGCACACTAAATAGACTACAGTGTAGTGTAAACATAAATTTTCTGTGCACTGGGAAACCAGAAAATTTGTGCGACTCCCTTTATTGTGATACTTCATTGCGATGGTCTGGAACCAAACGCACAATATTTCTGAGGTCTGCCTGTATACATGCAGCTTTCCAGATGGTTAAAAGGTGAGTATAATCTTTGCAGGGCTTTTTTTGGCTGCCTCTTTCCTTGAATCCCTCTGTTAAATTTCTGACCAGTGTATTATTTTTCTCTAATTGCTTGCCAACGTCATCTCTGTCGTCTTACATAATACCTCAGGCTGTGCTGCAGAGCTGGCAGTTCTCACATCTGGCTTCTCTTCCTGATTGGGCCTCTGTTTTGTTGTCTTGGAGCTGGGCTTGGGGAGATGGAGCCTGTTTCTCCCTGAGTAACCCCTCTACCCATGAGTAGGAATTAGTAGGGGAAGGTAGTCACTGGTCTTCTCAGTTTTTCCCTCCTAGTGTAGAACCTTCACCTCATGCCCTGTGAACAGGGCTGGGCAAGGGAAAGGGGCCGCTTCCTTTTTCTTCTCAGACTCGTCTGCCCGGAATAGAACTTTTGCAACACATAGCTGGGATGGGAATGGGAGCATGGCTGGCTCAGATGCCACAAACTCTGCTGTTCTTACCAGGATTCAGTAGATTATCTTGAATAGATGCTTTTCAATATTTTGCATGCCCTTAGGTCAATTTCCAGAGACTTTAAATGATTGTTTTTGATAATTTTCACCAGTTTCCTTCTTTTTTGCTGAGGAAGAGAGTCTGCCAAGCTCCTTTCACAGCCATTCTGGAAATCTTGATTCTAGAAAGCATTTAGAAATATTTTATGCATCTGATAGATGGTGAAATTAACTCATGGAAGGCTAAGTGACTAAATAATGCCATAAGCTAATTGGTGATGAATCTGACCTTTTTTTTCCCCTTGATTTTAGGTTCTACTCATTCTGTAATTCCCGTGGTTTTCAAACTATCGTTAACATAATATTAAAATTCAGCTTTGAGATAGTGTGGGATATACTGAAACCAAACTAGCTAGGCTATGGTTTATACAGCTGTGAAAGCTTTCTCTCCACCGAATACCAGGATTGATTTGCTAGTCTAGATTGATGTGCCCTCCTCTCCTCCTCTCTCACTGTTCCATGTATACCTGGAGCGCCAAGGTGAATTTTCTCCCAGGTAAGGGAGGTCAGGTCTTTGGCAGTTGTATAGCCCACTAAAATGGCTCAACTGAAACTAGTAGTACGTATTAAAATTATTTTAATTGTTTATTAATAAATGGCATAACAATATTAAAAAATTAAAAATAGGAAAGTAACATCCATAATCTGTACCCTCTTACAGTTGCCCTTTTTTTCACATAATATTTCTTGGTTTAAAGCATACACAGTTGATATGTTGTAGTTAAGATTAACTGTTCTTGAAATTCAATGTAATAACATTTGAAAGACAATCAAGATTACTGAATATATTATTCAAATAATATTTGAAAGACAATCAAGATTACACTCTCAGGATTGATTTGACTCTGGTTTTCTGTGGCTCCATTTACATTGTAGAATTGTTTTTTCTATTTCTATCAAAAAATGCCATTTGGGATTTTGGTAGGGATTGCATTGAATCCATACATCACTTTGGGTAGTACGGACATTTTAACAATATTGTCTTCCAATCTGTGAATAAGAGGTATCTTTCCTTTTGTGTCTTCTTTAATTTCTTTCTTCAGTGTTTTGTAGTTTCCATTATGCAAGTCTTCCACCTCCTTAGATAAGTTTATTTGTAAGTATTTTATTCTTTTTGGTGTTATTGTAAATGGGATTGGTTTCCTAATTTCCTTTTCAGATGGTTTGTTGTTAGTATATAGAAATGCATATTGTTGATGAGAATGCAAAATGGTGCAGACACTATGAAAAACAGTATGGAGGTTCCTCAGATAATTAAGAATATAACTGCCATATGATCCAGCAATCTCACTTTTGGGATTTTTCAGAACAATTGAAATCATAATCTCAAAAGAGATCTCTGCACTCCCATGTTCATTGCAGCACTATTCCCAAACACAAGGTGTAGAGTCAGCCTAAATGTCCATTAACAGATGAATGGATAAAGGAAGTGTGGTGTATACAGTCAGCCTAAAAAAAGGAGTATATAACAACATGGATGAACCTTGAGGATATGCTAAATGAAATTCTGGTCACCGAAAGACAATTACTCCATGATTCCTCTTATATGAAGTATCTAAAATTGTCAAATTCATAGAATCAAAGAGTGAAATGGTAGTTGTCTGGTACTGGGGAGAGAGGGAGAATGGGGAGTCACTAATCAATGGGCAAAAAGTTTCAGTTAAGCAAGATGAATAAGCTCTAGAGATCTGTTGTACAACATTGTGCCTGTAGTCAACAGTAATAGAATTACAATTTGTGAAGAGGGGAGATCTCATGTCAAGTATTCTTACAGTAATAAAATTCAAAAAAATTACCCACCCCAACCCCCCCCAAAAAAGATTATTCCGTATACCAATTGCAAACAACTATGAATGAAACAAAGCCTGATGATGATACTGTATTAAGATACATCCTGGGCTGTGCTTCCTCACATCCTTAAAACGGGTTTTATGACTTCCTAGTCAGGAATCATTAAGTAATGTCAATTGAGTAGGTTAACAGCAATGACCATATCTGGTAGGAGGAGAGTCACTGCTGATGTGGTTTCCCTTTTCCTGTGACCATACCATCCTGGGAAGTTGAAGAGCAAATTTTTTTTTTTCTGAATATGCTTTAGAATTTCTCTGTAACATCTCTCTCTGTTTAAAATCTTGGCTTAATTTTTTATTTATTTTATTGAAGTATAGTTGATTTACAATATTGACAATCTAATTTTTACTCAAAGTGTCCACCTGTGGTGATCAACTTTCAGGATACTGTATATGCCTTATTGTGTGGGAGTTTTAATTAAATTACATCTACTCCAATGCCAGTTATATTCTTTAGTGAAGGGGAATGGTAATGGATTTTCAAAACAATGGATTTTTTTTTTTGTTATCTTTCTTGGACAGTTCTTTAAAAAGTATGTACGTGAAGTACGAACCATTTATATGTTCCAAACCAAAAATAAAATTTAAAAAAACCCCTCTTAATTGAGGAGAGACTCCTCTTAAATGAGGATACAGTTTTAGGGGGAAAATCAGGAATGGGATGAAGGAAGGGGAGTATTACCTTAGTAAGCAGGTGAGCTGAATTAAATCTTAAAACAAATGATGTAACTAGATTGCGCTCTACTAATGGCAATATTTTGTAAGGAACTGTTAAAAACAGCTCTTCATGGGAAGTGTGATCAGACACTGTGGCATAACTAGTATTTTTGTGGGAATTAAATATACTTAGATGCTTAATTGATGCTAACCTTATTTAATATTTCTTTAACATTTTTAATTGTGAACCTCATGAACATATTATAGTTAATTTGAGTAGAGGACAAATATATTGATGTATTAGTGAATAGTTGTAAAATTGTTAATCTCAGAAAAGCATTGACTTAAAGGCAAACTGATCAAGAATAAGGGTGTGTTTTCTTTTTATATTGTAAAAGTGGGAAAAGATTCCAGTTACATATAAAATTATATTATAATTATTTGTTTTAATTTATTGATCATTCATTAAATGTGTACTAGCACTGTTACAGGAGTTTACAGGTTGAGGGGGAATCTAAAGGTACCTCCCATTCAGAGACTCTGTTTAGTGAGGGAGACATATATAAAAACTAACAAAAACAATATGGTAAGTGCTAGGTAGATTCACTTTATGACCTCGTAAGAATAAGTCCATGTCTCTGCATGGTAATTGAATTTAGTCTTGACTCATAAGGAGGAGCTAGACAAGTTGATGAAGTCTGCAGGTTGGATATGGAGGGAGTGAGTGAGTGACTGAGAGAGAGAGAGAGAGAGAGAGAGAGAGAGAGAGAGAGAGAGAGAGTGTGTGTGTGTGTGTGTGTGTGAGAGAGAGAGAGAGAGAGAGAGAGAGAGAGAGAGAGAGAGAGAGAGAGAGAGAGAGAGACGGGAGGTGAATGGAGAATCCCGGGTGGTGAGAACAGGATTCACAAAGGTACGATCTGAAAATATAATGAATTCAGGGAATTTCAAATGGTGGGGCCTTTTGCATGTGCAGAGTTAAGAGTTCTGTTGGGATTAACATAGGTGAGGCTGGACAAGTATGAATGGAAACCAAGGCTTTAAGGGTCTGAAATGTTACTCAAAGCAGTTGAAATTTGTATTGTAGGAGATGTGGAGACATTGAAGGATAATATACAGATATGTGAGATACTACATATCTACCTTTAGAAAGATAACACACATTAGTGGAGGAAGGATTTGGGGTTGGAGATGTTTTAAATATAAGACTTTTGGAACAAAGGCCAATCAAGGTTATGAAAGTATCAGTTTGGAAAAGATAATGAAAGGCCGCTGGTGTTACGGTAAAAGGAATGGAGAGAAGGATATAAGACTCAAACATTTTAGGAGGTGGAATGGGTACCAGGATATAAGGAATGAAGGAGAATGGGGACTGTGTAATGAATTCTGTGTTTCTGGCTTAGGCAACTGGTGAATTCACTGGCATTAAGAATACAGGTGTGGGAACTGTTAGGATCCACATGGGTTTAACTTTAGACACATGGCAGTTTAGGTCCTTGGCAATTTCATTTAAGGTTGAGGAGAGCAGTGTATAGACTTAGGATCCATAATAGGTGTTATAAATGTTTAAGCTGATAGTTAAAGCCATGAACGTAGATGGAATCACCCAGATGAATTCATATAGAATGAAGAAAGCAGGTGGCCAGAGGAAGCGGCATTCTGGGGCGGGGGGGTGGGAACCAGTGGTGAAGAAGACTGAGAAGTAGTGAGGGGGAGGCATGAGGAGAGCTAGGAGCGTGGGGTGTCTCAAACTAGGAAAAACATCTGAAGGAGGGAATGATTAATGGTGCTAGATACTGTGTTCAGATAAGGTAAAGCCAGAAGAGTGTCCATCAGATTTGCTCATTCATCTTTAGTTTGCTGGGAACTTTAAGTGTAAGTATGGGGATTGAATGTTGTGGGTTAAGGAGTGAGGAGTTTTGTTGTTGTTATTTTAAATGGGAGAGGCTGGAACTTGTCTGTAGGGAGAACACCAGAAGGAGCCAGTAAAACAAGATGAAGATGTGAGGGTGGGGTGGTAGGGGGCTAAAGGATTAGTCAAGGTCCTGGGATGATTAGGTTCCTGGAACCCAGGTGATTATTCGGTGGCTGCAAGTATTTTGACCCTTGCTTTTAAAGTGTGCCACATGGTTCTTCATGACTTTTTTTTTTCTTAAATTCCATATATATGTGTTAGCATACGGTATATGTCTTTCTCTTTCTGACTTACTTCACTCTGTATGACAGACTCTAGGTCCATCCACCTCACTACAAATAGCTCAATTTCGTTTCTTTTTATGGCTGAGTAATATTCCATTGTATATATATGCCACATCTTCTTTATCCATTCATCCAATGATGGACACTTAGGTTGTTTCCATCTCTGGGCTATTGTAAATAAAGCTGCAGTGAACATTGTGGTACATGACTCTTTTTGAATTATGGTTTTCCCAGGGTATATGCCCAGTAGTGGGATTGCTGGGTCATATGGTAGTTCTATTTGTAGTTTTTTAAGGAACCTCCATGCTGTTCTCCATAGTGGCTCTAGCAATTCACATTCCCACCAGCAGTGCAAGAGTGTTCCCTTTTCTCCGCACCCTCTCCAGCATTTATTGTTTCTAGATTTTTTGATAGGAATAAATACACAGACCTACTAGAGAATTGACTTGAGGATACGGGGTGGGGGAAGGGTAAGCTGTGACAAAGCAAGAGAGTGGCATGGACATATATACACTACCAAACGTAAAATAGATAGCTAGTGGGAAGCAGCTGCATAACACAGGGAGATCAGCTCGGTGCTTTGTGACCGCCTGGAGGGGTGGGATAGGGAGGATGGGAGGGAGGGAGACGCAAGAGGGAAGAGATGGGAACATATGTATATGTATAACTGATTTACTTTGTTATGGGGCAGAAACTAACACACCATTGTAAAGCAATTATACTCCAAGAATGATGTAAAAAATAAATAAATAAAGTGTGCCGCATGGATTAGCAACATCAGCTTCACCTGGGAGCTTAACTGTAGCATCTGAGGCTCACATTCCAGACATTTTCAGAATCTGCATTTTAGCGAGATCCTGAGCATCTTATGCATCTTAAAGTTTGAGAAGAACTTGAGAGAATAGAATAGGACATGATGGGAATGTGGGCTGATTTTAGTAGACTGATCAATTAGAAATATAGGATGAAGTTTAGGAGGGAAGAGTGTAGTATGGAGCAGAGTTAATTTAACATAAGATTAAAGTGGGTAATTAAAAATTAAATTTTAAATTAATATTACATTTACCATGAGATAGAAAATAAGCCTGCTGTTTCATTGAGATTCATAAGTAGTATGCTGGTTCAGTAAGCTTAATGTTATTACAACCTATATTTATTAGGTCCTATTCAGATTCTGTGTATAATGCCAAGCTCGCAGCCTTAGATCACTTGGACAATACGTGTAAATTTGAATTTAGCTCAAAAGAAGAAATACAGATGTATTTTATTTGCCTCTTGTTAGGTCACTTATCACCATCATCATTATTATCATCTTACAAATGAGGCAAATAGCCTTAGAGAACTTAAGTAATGTAGTTACTGTTCCACTGTTAGTTCATGGTTGAGCCAAGGAATGATTCAGATTCTTCTGATTCTGGAGCCTCTTGTGGAAAAGCTGGGGGGAAACTTCCATGTCGAAGCAAATGAGTATAAAATCTCACTGTCTCTAGTAAGGAATAGGAAAGAACTAATAAACTTAAACCTTCGTTAAGGTAAACTTGCTCTTGTTGGTGGGATAGCTTTCACTTCGCAATGTATCTCTTAATTTCTGATTACCATTTAAAGTCTGGATTAGACCCCAGTCTATTAATGTTCTGTTAAAAGCCTCTGACTTAGTACTTAGGCAGCCACATATTATTGTGTCATCATAAAGTAGATGATAGATGACATTCATGGATATTTGAATTTTAAAATTAGTCATCCTGGATTTTCTTTTCAATTTATACAAAAATGTTTTATTACTTATCAGTTCAGGTTCTTGTAAATGTGGTTCTCTAAATCTTGAGAATTTTGTTATGTAATTACTAATTTAGTATATGAACTATGTGTACTAGATGGGATAGAAAATGAGAGCTACCTACCCTCCAGGTGGTAGTTTAAAAAAATTTGTCAGTTTTCCTTCACCGCAATGGTAGTTTTCTTTGTTATTTTTCACAGCTGTTTTCTTTAGATTTTGATATTTTGTTTCTTCAGCTGTTATGGTGATACTGATATGGGAAACAGTCCCACACTCACTCTTTTGGGGACCTCTACTCCTTGACTATATGTGGCTGATTTCTGTATGTCTTTTGGTAATAAATTAGGGGTATGAAAAGTTACATACCCTCACCACTTCCAAAATACTTATAGATTATTCTGTTGCTTTCTCCTCTGCGAAGATACGTCTTATTATTGATTCATCAAATGAAGAAGCTTGAGATTTTTTCCCCCACCGTTATTAGTGTTTATCCTGATATCAAATTAAAAAGAGTAGTAAATTTTGCCCTTTGAATTAGTTGCATGTGTATTCTGAGAGAACTGAAATTATACATTTTTAATAAAAATTTGATTTGGCTGAAGAAGAATTTGTTATTTTTATGGTGGCAATGATAGAGGCAGGACAGAATCTTGGATTTTGTTTAAGAAGCCTGAGCTTGAAAAATGGCTTTGCCATTAACTGACAATGAGGTTTTAGAAAGTTGTTTTTCGTGGTGATGGGAAAACTGGACAGCTACATATGAGAGAATGAAATGAGAACGTTTTCTCATACCATATTAAAAAAAATAAACTCAATATGGATTAAAGACCTAAATGTAAGACCAGAAACCGTAAAACTCCTAAAAGAAAACATAGAACACTCTTCAACATAAATTGTACCAAGGAAACAGAAGCAAAAATAAACATATGAGACTTAATTTAAAGCGTTTGTACAGCAAAGGAAACCATCGACAAAATGAAAAGATAACCTTCTGAAATGAGAGAAAATATTTTCAAATGGTGTGACCTTTAAGGGGTTAATATCCAAAGTATATAGACAGCTCATACAACTCAATATGAGAAAAACAAATTGAGTTTTGCTGAAATAAGCTCAACTTTTAACATGTCTCAATTTTTATGAGTTTGGAGTTTGAGGAAAGGTCAGACTTGGAGATATGGACCTTTGGGGATTTATTAGCCTATAGATAATATTAACAGAAACTCTTCATTATGTATTAATGTGCTTTTAAACAATGTTTATCACTTATTAAAATGGTGTAAACTACATTTTCACCAGGCCAGTAGCATGGTCAGAGCATTATTATATACTTCCATAGACATATTTTCTAAAGTTATTAATAGTTATGTATACATTATCATCTGCTCTTTGAGTTTCATTATTTGTTTAAAACCAAAAACCACTTGAGTTATGATTTGCCACATGTTGTTCCCAAAGGTTAATTTAATAATACAGTTACAATTCCAATGGTTATATATATATATATATATATTTTTTTTTTTTACCATAGCTCTACTATCCATACCTTCCTAACTTCTTGCAGTCTTTCCTCAGTTTCCACCATTGTATTGAAGTCACTCTGTTGCTTTTCATTGGTTTTCTTCTTTCTGTACCCAAGATCCTTTTCATCCTTTTATTCTTTATGCCCTGTGCACTACTGGTTATCATTATTTACTCCCTCCTTTTCTGTTCTCATCCTTGCCTTTTAATGACTGTCTCTTTTTCTTTTCTTCTCCATCAGTCAAAATGTTACCAATTCTGAAGATGTAGTGAAAGCATTAAACTACTCTGTGAAGTTGTCTCTTACTACTATAGCCAATATTGATCTTCTTCTTTTCATTATTCAATATCACTAACTTTGTCATGTGCTAATAGTACTATGTTATGAGATGTTTTTGTACATGTATGTTTTTTTCTCCCCAACTTGTATGATTCCTGAGGCCAGAAACTGTATCTAATTTTTTAACTTCCAGAATTTGGCATAGTACAGTATTGTATACATTGAAGGCACTCGCTGAAGAACTTTTGTTAAAGTGATTTATGAAAATACAATAATCATTGGTTACATGTACGTATATTTTAATATAATGTTCTGAATCCAGGTTTCCCGACATGAGAAAGCCCTTTTTAAATTCCCCAAAATCAAGGCATTTGTTTATTTTCAGTCCTTTCATGTACTCAGGTAAGAGAAACTCAAGAAATCAAAGCCCTAAATAGCTATGCTGGTATGCCGGGTCACACTTTAGTGATAAGTTATTCTTGAAAGGTATGAATGTTAACATGCTATTTTTGTGCTAATGGTATTTACTTCAGAATCAGAGTTGATGTGTGTCTATTGACTAACATGTTAAAGATAAGTTTGAGGGATGTCGGGCAACAAACCTGAAAACATTTTTTTAATAGTGAGCTTCATTTTAGAGCCATAAAATTTCCTGATTTGGGAAATTTGGCACAAAGACTTTGGGATTTATTATAAGATCTATATATAAGAAACATTTTGGATGATTATATATATTGTGTCAGTACTTTAGAGATGTCACTCTGCTGTTTTCTCACTGGCATTATTTCCAAACAGAAATCTGCTGTCATCCTTATCTTTGTGCCTCTGTATCTAGTGTGCCTTTCTTTTTCTCTATTTTTAAGATTTTCTCTCTGATACTGGTTTTGAGAAATTTGTCCTGCACTTTGGTGTAATTTTCTTGGTTTCTTGTGTTTGGGATTCGTTGTACTTCTTATATGTGCATACGTGATCTTGCACTTCTTAGAATGCATGATTTCATCAAATCTTGGGAAATTTCAGCCATTTATTTCTTCAAAAATATTTTTATCCTTAAAACTATTATTATACAGTTATTGGGCCACTTAAAGTTGCCCCACATCTCACTGATTTTCTGTGCAATCTTTGTTATTTTCTTTTCTCTGTTTCATTTTAGATAGTTTTATTGTTTCATCTTTAAGTTCAGTAATGTTCTTCTGCATGTGTAATCTGCCATTAATCCCACCCATTGTATTTTTCATCTCAGATATGGTAGTTTTCATCTCTAGAAGTTCAGTTTGGGTCTTTCACATCTAACATTTTGAGCATGTTGAATACAGTGTAATGTGCTTTTGTGCTAATTTTAACATCTGTGTCAGTTCTGGGTCAGTTTTGACTAATTTCTCTCCCAATTATAGAATGTATTTTCCTGCTTTTTTGCATGCCTAGAAATATTTGATTGGATTCTAGACATTTAAAATTTTACCTTATTGGATGCTGTTTTTTTTGTATTCCTATCAGTATCATTGAGCTTTGTTCTGGGATGCAAGTGTTTTTGATCCTTATGGGTCTTGATTATAAGTTTTATTAGGCAATACCAGAACAGCATTCAGTTTAGGGATAATTATTCCTCACTACTAAGACAAGACCCTCTGTGACCCCACCCAGTGCCTTGTGAATTAGGAGCTTCTCGGTGTGGCTGGTGGGAATAGGCACTATTCTGGGCCCTTGTGAGTGCGGCATACTCTTTTCATTATCCTTTCAGATAGATCTTTTTTCCAGGTAACTTCCTCACATGCAAGTTTTGATCAGCCCTCAGCTGAATACTTAGCGGCGGGGTGGGGCACCTGTAGATCTCCAGGGTTCTCTCTTTGCAGCTCTCTTTAGCACTCTAGTCTGCGATTCTAGCTGCCTTGGTTACCTGCACTTGCAGCTCCTTCTCCGTAAGTCAAGGGAGTCACCTGAGCTCCACCTATGTGCCTCAGCCTTGGATCTCTTTCTAGGCAGTGTGGTAGAATAGTCATAGGGCTCACCTTGTTTGCTTCCTGTCCCGTAAGTATCACTGTCTTATTTCTTGATGTCCAGTGTCTTAGAAACTGTTGTTTCATATATGTGTTTGCCTTTGGTTTGTTTCAGGTAGGTGGGTAAATACAGTCCATGTTGGCTTATCTTGGCCAGAGATGGAAGTATTCCATTTGTTATTGCTTTTTGAAAAGCATGGTGAGGTTGATAAGAGAAATTTTTGAGGGAGCTGGTCATTTTTAAGCTGAGTGCAATACAGCTTTATATTTCCCTAAAGTTTATAGCTTTATTTTAGCTTTATATTTCCCTAAAGTTATCGAAAATAAGTAGAGGTCTTTTCTAGTATGTGTATGGAAATCAAAGTAGATTTAAATTCTTTTATCCTTACAAGTTGTACTTTACCCATCTTTGCTGTAAGAATTAAAATGACAGTTATAAGTTCAAGGTATGCTTTAAAGAGTTAGTGATTTTAGTGAATGACTGTAATTTGACCAATTGGATATTAAAGGCTTCAAATGTATATCTTTAATATCTTTAATATTTCTCAGGATCTTTAGAATTTAAGTTCTGTGTAAAGTAGCTCTAGGATGATAGTATTCTCTAGACTTAGTTCCACAGTTTTCTAATCTCTCACCTATGGTAATATAACATTTCTTTTCTCAGAAGGAGTTTACAAAAGGCATTTAAATACCTAAGTATTCCTTTCCATTTTATAGCCACATGTTCTAATTGGGAGCATATAATCTATCTGTAATAATGAGATGAAGTTTCTAAAATAGATGCCTTTTTAGAAGTTGATTTTATTTGCATAATTGCTTACAGAAAGAATAATAATATACCATGTTTTTAAGAGTGTTTTGCTAAAAAAGTATTGACACTTCAGTTATTATGCCCTATAAATTGTAACCTTAATTTTATGTATTCTGTTATGCTAATATCTTCATACATCAGTTATAGTTATATTTCCCCTATAAAATCCCAAATTTCATTGACTTGTAAAGAGATTTTGAAAGTGCGATATAGGGTGTGGGCATTGGGAGGATTTACATTACTTTAAATGAGTGTATATAGTTTTATGATTGGGATTGAACATAGTTTTATTATTCATAAATCTTTTTCTCCTGTCCCTGAATGTTTCATGAAATAAATATCTTCTAATTATACTCAATTATCACTTCAAGTAATAGAAGATAGTTTTTTTTTTTTTTTTTTTTTTGCGGTATGTGGGCCTCTCACTGTTGTGGCCTCTCCCTCTGTGGAGCACAGGCTCTGGACGCGCAGGCTCAGTGGCCATGGCTCACGGGCCCAGCCGCTCCGCGGCATGTGGGATCTTCCCGGACTGGGGCACGAACCCGTGTCCCCTGCATCGGCAGGCGGACTCTCAACCACTGCGCCACCAGGGAAGCCCTAGAAGATAGTTTTAAATTTAACATAGTGAATTGGCCTACAGGTTGTGATGGAGACTGTGCAGTAGGTGACAGGGCTGATAGTCCAGTTAAAAGCTTGCTCAGTTAGCAGCAGTTGAAAGTAAATAATTAGTTGTGGAAGGCTAGGAGAAACTGCATCAGTTCGGTTCCGTTCAGCAGAAGAAAGAATTGTTGCCTGAGAATATCACCAGGGGTAGCACAGTAGGAAGAGGTCCGAAACATAATGAAAAGTGACATACGGAGTTGAGGTAGCACCTTGCTCAAGGTCAGAATTATGACAGTGGGAAGAGGAGCTAACTCAATAATAGAGATTTGCTGCAGATTTTAGTGGTGGTAATTTAAGTCTCTCTCATCCAGCCCAGGAGTTGTCTGTACTGATATCGGGGGCTCAGGGGCCCTTGGAGCCTAAGAGATCTAAACCAATATCATTTGGTTTGTCTGCGTATAATCTGGATAACTTTTTTGAAGGTAAACTCTGTACTGTTCTTGAGCCAATTAGGTGCTGGGTTCCTGACTAGTTTCAGTTCGTCACTATGCTTGATATTACTGGATAAATTCATGTTTCTTTTTTCTTTATTCTCTTTAGCACAGTGAATTCTGAGTTAAATAAAATTCTCTGCTAATTATTTCTTTAAATGATCAAGCCTTATAAAGTTGAAATTGAACATTGAAATTACACTGATAGCAGTTAGAAAAACTTTCATGAATGTGTTCTTGGAAAATGAAGACCAGATATCTGACATTGGAATTAAGGACATGTATTGAAAGTTTATGTCTAAATCCTAACTTCTTGCCATCTATTTCATACTTTATCATTTGTCAGAAATAAGTATGACCTAGGTTTTTAAAGTAATTGACATTTTAATTTGGTAATGGGGGGAAAAAACCTTTAGTTGATACTGAACATTGTTTTTCAATAATAATATATAATTTCAATAATGTTTATTGAGCAACATTTATGTATGTATATATGTACACACACACACATGTGAGCATGAAATGCTGTGGCCCATCGTTGATAGTTTCAAAGTAGTTTTCATATAAGGTTGTTGGTTTTTCTCCGTTTAAGATAATTAATTGCTGTAAGCATCTAGCTATTTCCAAACTTCAAGAGTTTCTGGTTGAAGAGGGGATTCAGAGAGTATAATATAAATTGAGACTTTATGTAATTCTTGTTATTATAATCAAAACCTCATCCCCTCCCCCCAACCCTCCAAATACTACTTAAAAAGTTTTTCTTTTGGCTTTTCTTGCTTGTATGTGTTTTAGGTTCATGATAATATTCCTTTTTTACTGAAATTTTGATTGAGTTAGATGACCTTTACGTTTATTACAACCTAGAGATGTGATATTCTGTTATAAATTTTGCCCTATTTTATAGTTAATCAAAACTAACATTTTGTTCCATTGCACGTTGGACCATAAGTAAAAGTACTGAAGTAGATTTTCCATCCTCTTTTATTTCCATGTTTTGAAATAGCTTTGCATGGTTTTCAAAGTCATTTAATTTAAAGTAAAATACTCTTAACCAGTACACAAATATAATTCAAGATTTTACTGTTAATTTGATATTTAATCTATGCTGTAGGATTTAGGACATCTCATCATGTTAGATGAAATAATCAGTATTTTCCATTTTGTTTATGACTTTTTTTTCTTTTTGTTATGACTTTTTTTTCTTTTTGTGGGATCTTCCTGCACCAGGGCTTGAACCCGTGTCCCCTGCATTGGCAGGCGGATTCTTAACCACTATGCCACCAGGGAAGTCGGGGTTTTTCTTGTTTTTTTTTTTTTTTTTTTTGGCTGCATTGGGTCTTTGTTGCCCTGCACGGGCTTCTCATTGCAGTGGCTTCTCTTGTTGTGGAGCAAGGGCTCTAGGCGCACAGGCTTCAGTAGTTGCAGCATGCAGGCTCAGTAGTTGTGGCGCACCGGCTTACTTGCTCGGCGGCATGTGGGATCTTCCCGGACCAGGGCTCAAATCTCTGTCCCCTGTCCCGACTTTCCTCTTAAAGATGTATAATTTTAGTACGGTAGGACAAGATTTCACACATCTATGCAGGATATATACATCTTGCAAATGTGTTTGTTTTAAAAATTGTTTTGTTAAGCATTTGAGTTATAAAATTCTAACTTGTTGTCTAAATATATTTGCTATTAGAAAACTATAGTTAAGCTGGGACAAAGTGAGAGAGTGGCATGGACATATATACACTACCAAATGTAGAATAGATAGCTAGTGGGAAGCAGCCACATAGCACAGGGAGATCAGCTCAGTGCTTTGTGACCACCTAGAGGGGTGGGTTAGGGAGGGTGGGAGGGAGACGCAAGAGGGAGGAGATATGGGGACATATGTGTGTGTATAGCTGATTCACTTTGTTATATAGTAGAAACTAACACACCATTGTGAAGCAATTATACTCCAATAAAGATGTTAAAATAAATAAATAAAAATTTAAAAAGTCAACTATACTTTAAAATGAAATAAAAATTAAATTAAAAAAAAGAGAAAACTATAGTTAGTCCATGGAAGAACATTTAACTGGCAGTGGGGGAGGGGAACACTGACATCTGCAATGAAAGTAAAAGAAAATAATATTGCTGGAGCAATAGTATTTAAGAAAAATGCTGAATGATGGAATTGGGGAAAAAATCCTTGTATTTAAGGATAAGCAAGTTTGATTAGGATTTAGGTAGCCTTAGAGAATATAAAAAGAATGTTATTAATAATTAACTTTAAGGACAATTCGAGGTGGATAATGATTCTTATAGTTCATTTTGTGTATAAATTTGTTTTCCTTAATTTTTATCATTTTTCTTACTCTTAAGTTTGTTAGACATATAGAAGGTATAATTTTATTTCTGTTTGTTTTATCTTAATGGATTATTTTAAAACGAATTGGATAGGCAGTTAGGAGAGAGGGATAAAAACATACATGAATATTTGAGGAGGTGACTCAGCAACGGTTGTGAGATATGAGGTATGGGATATTGTTTTGCTATTTGAGAACTGAAATCACATTCTTGAACCTTCTCAGTGAGGGTTCAGCTACCTGCTATATATTACAGATTCTGAAATTTTTTTGTGTTAGCATTGTTGAACTTGCTAATAAAGGAATTGTGTCCCTGGTAGATTAGATAAATGGAATATCAGTGTGAAATTGCTTCACAACAATAGAAATGACTAATCTGAATTTCTTAATAATTATTCATATTGAGAGTTTATGTGTGTGGCACTGTGTTAAATACCTTATGTGTTTAGTGGAAATACCTTTTTTTCCCCCCATTTCAGCAGGAAAAACAGGTTTACTGAAATCAAGAGAAGTAATTAAAATTACAGGTCTGTAACACTACAGAATTCTAAATTATAGGTTAACTTTGCAGGAGGTCATTAGTGGATTTGTTCCCATGGTATCCATGGGTAGCAGGCCTAAAGTGGGTTCATTAACTGAAATATTCTTATGAGGATGAGGTCTTAATCTATTTCAGAGGACTATTTTAATAAGCAGTATTTGTATTTATTCATTAATTATAGTGGCTGTCTATATTTGTAAGTGTATAAAATGTATTACCCCCCATCCCCCCCCCAAAAAAAACAACACACAAATGTTTCCCCAAACTATTCTCTGACCAATGTATACTCATAGTAGGGGTGGAAGGTCTAAGTGCTTAAAGAGGTTAGTAGATTGAAGGGATCTGGGGAGAGATGCTAGCCCGTTGAGCAAGAAAGCCCATAGTGGTGATACTCCCCCCTAGTGGTGGAGCCTGGTAACCCAACACTTTAGAGCGAGGCTGAGGTCCCATTCTATGGAGAATTTTTTGTTTTTTTAAAAAATAAGCCACAGGCCACACAACTCATCAGAACTAGAACTTGGGTTGCTTCTGTAACAATTTAGATTTAAATTCAATACCTCCTCTTTAAATTTATTATTGTCCACTTATAAAACCTGTGGTTCTGTAGCAGTGGGGGGCATTGCTTTAATGTTAGCTTCAAGCTAAGTCTGAGGAGACTTTATGAAGGAAGTAGAGAGGTGCAGAGTGGTATTTTGAAGGTAGTGGTGATGTTTGTAATGGAGTTAAGGCTCCTGATGAAGAGAATGCCTGAATTTCTGAAGGAATGATGGCTTTTGAGACCTTGGGAATGATTTTTCTAGATTTGAAGATAAAAACATACTCATATTTCTAGTTCCAGTCATTAAAGTATGAATTTCTTTTAGGATTCATTTATATTTTTTTCAACTGTGATACACAGTATACTAACTGAAACATTTGATTTTAATACACGTGTGAACATGATGTTGGAATTCTTTCAATTTATTACATTGATGTATGCTTTGGGCCAGTTTTTCTCTCTGAAAAATTTGTTTTTCTACACGCACCGTGACTACCTGTAACCTTATAGGAATTGCATTTTGTGGCTTGCTTCATACCAGTTTTTATGAATATATTTGCTTTGTTTACATATACTTTGTAAGAATTTATTCAATGATAGGTTATTTTTATTGTGGTTTGTTTTTTAGTTTCCAGAATTAACTGAAATGCAGTATCAGTATTTACTTTTACATAACACCTTGGATTATACGGGACTTCATTTACTAGTAATTTTATTGTTTTGTTACCTGCTGTTTACACAGAATGACTTATTTCCTGTGGAGTCTGTGTGGAATACATGATAAAATTTGATTTCTCTGGAAAAAAACTCCATTAAATGAACTTTAATACAGATATGATGAAAAATATTTACTAGGTTTTATCTCCCCACAATTTGTCAAATGGATTGTAGTTTTTACAGCTTCACATTTTACACTCACTTGTTAAAAGTATTGTTGAGCTTATTAGAGGCAGTTTCCCGTGGTGGAATGAGGAGGTGATGCAGCGTCTCTGATACGCAGTGTAGAGTTTGCAGTCAGTCAGCACAAGTAGCTGTCTCTGTGGTCTCCTGCAAATTGCCTCATCTTTGCAACAATACACACACACAGGCAGTTCGTAGAGGAAACCTGAGTGGTTAGTAAACATATTAAAATATTAAAATGCATATAATATCATTGATCATGAGGGATATGAAAACTACAAGAGATGCTATTTGTTACTTACCAGCCTGGAAGAAATTTTTAGAAGTCTGACAGCTGTAGGGTTGATAAAGATGTGGGAAAATAGGAACTCATACATTGTCGGTGGGAGTCTAAATTGGCATAATTAGTTTGGATAAGCCATTTGGCAATGCCTTACGATTGGTTACTAACTGTTTTATGTGCTGTGGGCGAATTTGACAGTCTGGTAAAGTCTATGCACTTCTTTGCAGAATAATTTTTAAATGAATAAAATACATAGACATACAAAAGATAATAACCTCACTGAAATACTGTTATCAAAATATAAATGTGATTCAATAATGTTTGTTTTTTTGTGAAGTCATTTTATAACAAGAATCTAATGACAGGTCTTATAACTGAGTTCAAAGTAGTGAGGAGTATAAACAATATCTAGAGCTATCAGCAACAAGCAGAATGAAAGAGGAAAATATTCCTGATTTTTATTGGTTACAAAGTCACAGATACTGTTAATTCTGTGCTGTTTGTTGTCTCTATTTATAATTGAAATCGTAAATTTTAGTTAGAGATTTGTGAAAATGAAGATATGTTTTCCGTCCTTTCCAAGTTCATGGTTTCCCTGAATTCTAATCATGGAAGCAGTGGAGACCCAGTTTAAGAACTCTTGCAGAGAGCGTTTATAAACCACGAACGGTGTTCATTGTTTATAAGAATTTTTTTAAATCTTATAAATGGTTAGAATTCTTATAAATGCTCTCCAGCAATGGAAATAAATAGATTACACCTGTATGGGTCAACAGGCATAGGTTTTTAAAACAAAACTTCGACTTAAAAGTTTCAGTATGAAATTAGAAAATATTATGCTAATTTTAAAAACATATAAAACTATATTGCATATTGCTGATGATTTCATGTACCTGTTTTTGTGTGTGTCTCTGTAGATAATAAAGATAGGTTTAAAAGAAATAACACTTTTGCCTAAATGGGAGAGAGGAGAATAAGATGGGATAAAGAGTTCAGATATACCTGCAATGTTTTAAATGTTTATGTTAAAAAAAATCTCAGACTTAATAATAATCAGTTACAGATTGCGGGTACATAGGTGTTTGCTTTGTTATTCTTTGTACTTTTCAGAATTAAAACAGTTCTCAAACATCTTAAAATAATGATTATGATGAAATATTTCATTATAGTATATAAATAAACATTGTAATAAAAAAAGAAGTGGTACAGAGACAGATTAGTTGAAAGGGGATTAACTTCTTTCATTTGCTTCAGGTACATATAGCTTATTCCTGTACATAATTGTACTATTGATATTTTGTGACTAATGCAAGTATTTGTTTGCTTTTTGCTTTTCTATTTAGATTGTAAAAGTAAGCCTTTAAATAGCAGTTGACGTTTATGGTAGCAGAATGGAAACTCAGTTAATGTGGTTAGGACTGTGTTACTCTGCAATAACTTAATAGCCCTTAATTTGTCCATTTCTGGCATGTTTTTCACCAGAAAAGCTCAAAATTTTATCTTTCTAGACCCAGGAAAACGGTTTTATTTGTTGGGCTTATATTGGTTTCTTGTATCTCTTCTCTCTAATGGTTCACTAAGTTAGATCAGAAATATCTGGGATTGCTTTCTTCACTTTCTTAGTAAAGAGATACATAAAATCCTGGTTATTGAAGAAGAACTTTTGATAAATACTCCAGGTCATTTTCACTGAAATGAACTAAGGTGTTCGTCAATAAGGATGAACGTAATGGTAACTGCACAAGTTAGAATATAATGAAACGTCTTCATTTTCTCAAATACCAACCTGACCAAAAAGTAAGGATTAGATTGAAGTGAAGTGAACAGAGCTTCCAAGAGCATGGACTCAGTCCATAGATAGGAAGGTTAGTAAGGAACTGCAAAGATGCACAGGGTAACCGAGGCAGTCCCTGGCTGTGTTGCACATTTCTTCCTAGAGAAATCAGAATTTCTTGTCTTTTAACTATTCTTTTTTGGATATCTCTTTCACTGTCTCTTTCCAATTGGCAATAACTGTTGTTTTATTGTTTATAAAGTAATACAGGTAAACATTTCAAATAACATAGAAACTAATAAAGTAGAATAAATACACCCCTGTAATCTTCACCTCTAGAAATAAACCATTATCAATTCACTATATATCCTTTAATATTTAGCATGTATGTAAAATAAGTTAATGAGTGAATAGCACATGTTTATTTTTAAAATATGAAATAGTTCTTTACGTAGTGTTGTGATAAGTAATCCTTTTGGATTTACTTAAAGGTAAGTTGTGACTATCCCTTTAGTAAGTTTGTCTCATCTTGTTAATGACTATAATATGTTCCATTTCATACCATATTATGATCTAACCAATCTCCTTTTTATGGGCACACATATTATTTCCAAATATTTGCAATTATAAACAGTGCTGCATTGAGTATCCTTTTGAATAAACATGTGTGCCTTGTCTGATTCTTTCTGTAAGATAAATCCCTAGAAATGGTATTGCTGTACTGAACGGTACATGCATTAAAATTTTGTATGTATTATTAGTGTGACCATGAAAGATTGTACCAATGTATGTCTATATTGTTTACCTTAATATTTTACAGTGGTGTTTTTAATATAACATATTATATTCATATGTGAAGTGGAAACAAAATGTTTTTATAGTATTTTTACCAAATGAATATTACCACTAAACATATGGGACCTTATGTACATACCACTTCCAAGTCTTAGTGATCAGCTTTCATCTTGGGTTGCTGTCTCTGATCATAATAGCAAATGTTTTTAAAAGAGTAATTCTCCTGCCACAAGGGGATGGGGAAAGAGTGTCTGGACCAACGACTATGTTAGCCATGAGAGAGCTATGTTAATTCTGTTTCTGCATTTCCAGTAAATTGTTCCATTACTTAAGTTATACAAGTATTTGTCTATGAGGCAGGCACCAGGCTGGGCACGGGGGACACGATGAATGAGACACAGTTCTGGGCTTTAAGTTCTGGGGTTTATTTTAATAATTTAGTGGTAGAAACTGATAAGTAGCTGATAATAGGCAACTATTTAAAAAACTAGCATTGTGGTTATAAAATGACATTTGTAAAATAATACCCTGTAACAAAAAGCAAAATAGAAATGTTCACAGATGAGAGCAAAAAAATTTCACAAAACAATTTAACCACCTAAAAACAACTGTCATTAATGTTGGATGAATTTCATTTTCCTCCAACATTATGAGTATTTTTAAACCTTTATAAAAGTTGAAAGAATTTTACAGTGAATACTCAAAAATACCCACCACCCAGATTTTACAATCAGCATTTTACTGTGCTTGCTTTATCATGTGTCCAATCCTATCATTTATCATCCATCTTTTTAAAGTAAGTTGCAGAAATAAGTATCCTTCTTTGCGTCTACATGCATAGATTAACTACTATTTTAAATAGTACTGTGTTTTAAAGTCTATATTGATTAACTATGTGCTATAGAAGATGTAGAAACTTTGTACTCTTACATTCCTTCCCAAATTCCCTTTCCTGTCTCCAAATATTTGATAAATTACTTTGTTTAATTTTGGAACATAACGCAAGTGTTATAAATCTTGAGCAACCATATAACGTATCCAGACAAGGATATTTGTGAGAGAGAAAGGAGGTACTATTCATGAGTACGCTGGGACAGCGAGTACAGCTTGGGTGCTCCTAGGCAAATGAAGATGATCAGACTGTCTATAACAATAGCTGCTGGAGTTGTTTATTATTCTTAGTTTTATACTTAAGTGTATTTGTATTTAATAAATTAAACACTATAGTCAACATTTAGTTTTTACCACAGTTTATTTCCTGAGTTCTTCATTTTGAGTCACCTCTGGCTGGATTTTATCCACAGCTTCTCCTTTCCTGAGTTCTTTATTTTGATGCATCTCTTGGTTGGATTTTATCCTCAGGTAGTCCCCCCACCTCTGTGACTGGGTCTAATTTGTACTGAATTCATTAATTTTTTACTTGCTTTGTTACCTTACATTATTTTTATACTTTTAATAAATAATATATTTCAATATGCTATTGTTCTTTTATTATCCCTATAATAATAGGGATAAATGGAACAATAGTAGAGGTATCCCTTATCTGGAAAGGGAGGCACGGTGTGAGGTTAGAATATTGTTTCTAATACTACTCAGTGTTTTCTACGAAAAGCCCCATGTAATTAGTTTCTTTGGAGGTTTTAATGCCCCCAGTTTTGGGGTCTCTGCTAATAATACAGACTTCGGTTAGTAGGTAGCTGTTATAATTTTGATAGTATACTGTTTATATGAAATGACCAAACCCGATCTTTTGTTCTATCCAAAGACTTGGCTTGCTTCTGCCATTTGTAAGTAATTTGGTAGACGAAATTCTACTTAGGTTAATAAAAAAGGTATTGGAAAGCTTTAAAGTATATTAGAAGCTTTGATTTCCTCTTGGCTTGCTTTCTGTTGGATTCTATTTAATTTTTTTTGGTTTTAATAATTTTACCATCACAAATTTTACTATCAAAAATTTATATGACTCAAGAATAAACCTGCTGAAAAAAATCATCTCTTCATTTTGCAATTTATGGAATAATGTTTTTATTTTTCCATATTCTTGTAATAAAACTTTTCTTCAGCTGTAACACGTAGTACGTTGCTCTCAATAGTGAAGAGTTGTATACAACCACTTCTAGAACAGAGCAGATTATTTTATGATACAATGCATTATTATAATAGGGTACCTGCTATACTTGTTGATGCTGGTAGTGACCATCCTGCCTGGATCTTTGCTCTCGAGGCAGTAAGGCCCGATGGCTATATACAGCCTCAAGTTGATTTTCTTCTCTGCTCATACAGCTACTCTTATTCTTTGTATCTGGTACCTGTTTTACAGTGGGATATTGATACAAGAATAAATGTCTAACAGAAGGATATGAAGGAGTTCAGGAAAGAAGGTCTCAGAAACTAATGCAATAGTGGAATAAAAATGGGATGCTCATTTAGCCCTTGTCATGATTGTTCCATATTAAAATGACTTCATATTTTGATCCTTCAAGTGAAAACATCATGGTCCCCATTTCTAATGATGTTGTCTCTTGACAGGAGAGTATTGTACTTCAGCAGTTTTACAGTGAAAAAGTCACAAAGACAACCCACGTGAATTTAAGAAAACCTCCTCCCAAACCAAAAAAAAAAACAAAAAACAAACTGTGTTCACTTTATAGTAAAAAATAAAACAGAATAACCCCCGATTCTAAAAAAGACAGTTTTTGACTATTTACATGACTTTGATTTATTTATCTGTAGATAGTTAGTAGTTATTTAGTTGTAGTTAGTATAAACTTTGCCTTCTATCTTTCCACTTAATGTTATAATAGAATTTTTTCACTAGTTACAGACCACATATATATTATTCTAGTCCCTATTATTTCATTGTTTTAATATGCTCTTTATTTCCTGGCTTTTTTATTTTTATTGCTGTTAATCACATAACTATGTTCAGATATTTTCCTTTGGAATTATTTTTTAGGGTATGTTAAAGTAGATGTGATTACATCACACTGATAATAATTTATTATTTTGTATCAATGTTTTTGTGTAGGGCCTTACTTTTTGGGGATGAGATGTATTTCCTAGTATACCTGAATTTATATAATTCCATACATTCATTAATCTAATGTTGTTACTACTACTAGTATCAAATACAAAATATTTCAAAACACTGTGTGATAGTCTCTGTGTGTTTTCTCTAATAAAATTAAGGTATAACGGCATTTAACCTTAGGAATCTTAAAATTTATTACTGCCATGGGATAGGTTTTTCATGGAACAAAACATTTTGATATTTTTCATTGTAGAATTCATATTCATGTGTTTATGTAAATGCACTACTATTTTTGTGAATTAGGAAATCCTAGAATAATTAAAATTGATAATAAATTCTTGAATTATTAATTTTAAATTTGACCACAGTACTTTTTAAGTTCTTATGGTTATGTCAATTATATATACTATAAATATGCAAGTTCGGGAAACAGTTGCTTTTATAATACTCTTTGCACTTTCGAAGCAGTGAAAAAATAGAGCAAAGAATCTATGATAAACTGAAGTTAGAAATCCTTTTTTTTAAAGTTACATTTGAATAGGAATAATAAATTACAGATTCTTAGTTTATAGCTTAAAAATTTTACAGATTCCATTCAGTAGATACACAGTGTATGTAGAGGGAGCTTCAGGGCCAATCAGGAGCTAGCCATTCTCAGGATGCTTTGAAGGATACAAAATCATGGAAATGTGGATCTTTTCCTAGGGAAATTTTCTGGGGAGAGTTCAGGTTAATAAAGTCACTACTTAAAAGAGTGTCACTGGAAATATTTTTACTGAGTCTCTAGAAAAAGTTCACTTAATTGAATATTGTAGCACCATCAATTGAAGTTCTATCCTTTCTACAAAAGCATGAATGTTTGAAAAAATATTTTCACCAATAACTTTATTTCTACATTTCTCATTCAGCTCTGAATTGAATTAGATACTGTCTTTAACATGTTGGACTTAAAAACTTATGTAACACTCTCCCCCATATAAACTTGTAGCTGCGCTGGTATTGGCCTTAGGTAGCCGGCTGGGTTCCCTTTTCTGTAGTTACACAGCCAGGTTCTCTTTAGGATCTACACTGAGGAAGAATTGGTCTGGGGTTTTCCAGTATTTCTTTCTTTACTTTTAAAGAGCTTGATATTAAATACATCAAAGAACTCTCAGTATGATTAATGTATTTTTGAATCTCTCACTTTTTCACCTTTGAAGTAATGATAGTTGAGGTTTTCCTGTAGAGTGTAGATTACATTTCCTGCAGAGGTACGATGATTTGCCGAGTTCTTACCTAACCCTTTGTTTGAATCTTTGCTCTCTTTATGGCATGTGTACTGTATGCATTTTTTATTTTTGATAAAAATGGTGTATTTGTCCTATTTATTGTGTAGCTCATTGAGGTCTTAAGGCTGAGTGCCCTTAAGGCTGTTGGTGATCTTTAGTGAACACTTTGTAATTATCAATACATGGAGTGGTATAATCTCTGATATTTTGATTTCTGGAAGCATTCATTGCCCCTTATATTTTATTCAAATCTGAGAAGAATGGCATGATATTAAGAAAATGAGTAAGGATTTTGGGGATCAAATAATTGTAGAAATTGAAGCTAACTTTTTTCCCAAATGCAAAAATATGCATCTGGCTGCTTCTCTTTGCCTTGTCAGTGGGCTTTGATTGAGCCTCTTGGATATTCAAGTTTTGAAAAGTACAGCTCTCTTTTCCTCTCAGAGACTTTCTATAAAATACAAGGAAGGACAGAAGGGTCATGAAGTTTCTGTGGGTCACTAAGAGATACCTTCAACATGTACTTCTTATTCTCATTCCAAATTTATGTCCTGTGAATTATTGTAAGCAAGTTAGTGTGGCTATTTTTTCCTTCCATTTTTATTGAGATATAATTTACACATGGCACTGTATAAGTTTAAGGTGCACAGCATGATGATTTGACTTACGTGCGTCATGAAATGATTACCACAGTAAATCTAGTGAACATCCATCATCACGTATAGATACAAGATAAAAGAAAAAAAAGGTTTTTTCCTTGTGATGAGAACTCTTAGGATTTACTCTCTTAATAATTTACATGTAGAACATACAGCAGTGTTAATTCTATTATGTTGTACATTATATGCTAATACTTGTCTTTTTCTTTTTTTATAGTTCCCTGTGCTATACAGCAGGTTTTCATTAGTTATCTCTATTATACATAGTAGTGTATATGGCACCTGAACAAATACTATGTAGGTGTAAATACAACATAGGTGACTAGAACAGACACATGAATAGCTATCCCTCTGGCAGATGTTTTTTTAAGACAAGAGACCACATACGTATCTTTGTTTTGGTGCATCTGGTCATCATTAAAATTTACCTAGGGATAAAATGCTGGAAAAAAATATGGGTATAAAAGTATTAGTGAGATTTTTTTTTTCCTGTTTCAGCTTCACTTTGGAATGAACAATTTCATTACATGTTGTTTAGTGAAATGTACCATTTCTTTGTATTTTTGTTACGAATTGGTTAAAAAAACATGAATTGAGAAAAAAATTGAGTAATGTCATATGTTGGGGACTGGCATATGTCGATTATGCCAGTTTATTAATAGTGAATTGCCTTACAATTCAGTTTTTATAAAAACATCAAGATAAAAATAGAGGGCTGGGCACCTATAGTTAGTGTGACTGAGTATCTTACCTTCATTAATATGTGGGACCTGCTGGCCCATGATTTTTACAAGGTAACAGGTAAAGACAGGGTTTCTTCCTTGAAGATTCTAAATTTTAGATTTCTTTTTCCTTTTAGACATGGTAGATATATGGCATCTGTGTCTCTATTTCCCAGCCTTGTGCCAGCAGCAGACAAAACTCAACGGCTCACACCCTCTTTACTGATAGTATCAGTGTGGATTTCAAAACTGCTTTGTACTGAATTTAAATTAGCTGCTACCAGTCAGTTAGTGTTCACAGAAATAAGATCTTGTGTGTCATCCTTTCCTGAGCTGGCACTAAGCCATTTAACAGCAGAGCCACAGCCGTAACACATCAATATAAGCAACGTATATTTTTTAAAGCTAGAGCTTATTTGCTGTAAAGCCTTGAGAGTAGGATCTGTTGTACTTTCATTTTCCATAAACTTAGCATAGTGCTGGTCATGTATTTAGTAATCCACAATGCATGTTTAGAAATTTAGCACAATGTTTGCTATGTACTAAGTACTCAGAGAACATTTGGTAACTCTTGAGATTAAAGTACTAATAAGATTAAAAAAAACACTCCCTCTGTAGTTATTCTTTTAGCAACCTGATTGAGGTTGCTGATAGAAATTAACCCGAGGAGAAGGGAACAGAATTTGAGTGCCTGTACTTTTCCGGATGCTGTGCTAGGAGTTTTCCATACATTAACTCATTTAATTTTACCAATTTGTGAGATATTATTTCAATTTTATAGATGAAGATGAGATTCAGAGAAATAATTTGGTCAAGTCACACTGCATGCAAATACAGAATCATCATTTAAACTTGAGCCATTAAATTCTATTTTTAAAATGAACATATGGTGCCTTTTCAATTTTTAAAGGTTGCACTGTGTTCCATATTATGGATGTTTCCATGCTCCCTTCACTACACAGAATTCCCTTGGGCATGATTTCGTTTCAGGTTTTATTCTCCAGTGGGAAGAGAGATTCATGAGCATCACTCTCTTCAAGAGACCAAAAGGGACACACAGACAGAGAAGGTGGGGAAGTCTTAAAGGTAGTCCTGGGCAAGGGAAACTGTAGCATGAAGAAAAATTCCCAACAAAGAGGGGTACAAATGGCCCTGAAAAGGGAAATACTTTGAAGGAACAGATACACCCAACCTTCTCTGTAAAGAAAATCACATGCCTGTCACAGAGAAATGCAACATAGAATAAACCCTATTTGTGGACTGTAGCTCAACCTGTGATTCTTTCTTAGTAGATTTTAAAAGCATGAATTCACATTAATCAGATTTCTGTTCCTTACTGAATATTTCTACTCCATCACCTTGTAACATTTTCCTTTGAGAATTAACTTAACCTTCTTTACAAAAAATGCTCTTGAAAGTTTGAATCAACCATGATGCCCTAAAAACCTACCTTCCTAGACCATTTATTTCTTTTTCTGTGCAAAGATGACTAGTTCAAGATGCGATGAGGTTTCTCTTTCCTTATGTAGTAGTGTTGTCCTTTCTTCATTATGTAGACTCTTACTTTTTTTTTTTTTTTTGGCTGTGCTGCATGGCTTATGGGATCTTAATTTCCTAACCAGGGATTGAACCCTGGCCCTTGGCAGTGAGAGTGGAGTCCTAACCACTGGACCACCGGGGAATTGCCTTAACATTTTTATTTTGAATGCAATGTGTTCATTTGAATATTAGGCTATTGGTTGCAAGAATTTTTCTGTAACCTCTAAAACCTGTAAGATTCTGCAGTGTGTATAGATGTTTAGAGTATGTACTTTGGAATAAGACTGGGAATCCCCAGTTCTACCATTTACTAGCTTTATAATCTCGGACAGTTACTTAATGTCTTGGTGCCTCTGTTTCCTTGTCTCTAAACTTGAAATGTCAATGATTCCCCCATCATAGGATTGTTATGAGGATTGATGAATTCATTATACAAGAAAAGCATTTCGTACAGTACCTAGCACGTAGTAAGCACACAGTAAGTGCTAGCTATTGTTGTTATTACTACAGATCTTTAAGGTGCATGACTGCTATGTTTTACACCTTTCCCTTTTTATTTTTTTGTTTCTAGACCTGATTTGTTAATATAGTTGAGTATCTTCAGAAATTATTGCTGTTTATGTTTTTTTTCACATGGAAAGACATGTATTTGGTTTACTAAGACTATTTTCTCCACATATAGAAATTATTGATTTACCTCCTTTTTAAAATTAGAATGTTTCTTTAAAAAAAAAAACAACAAAAACCCAAACTAATAAACCTCTGTACCACTTACCATGGTAAGGTGTTTTATCTCAAACAATAGGTCAGCAGTACCTTTTCCTCTAATAATGGGGGATTTGAGGCTTGTCAGATGAGTAAAAGTGAGAGCTCACTAGAGATGTCAGTTGCTGGTTTAAGGTAACTGGTGTACTTTTTAAAGTCTGTTGCAAGTAAAACCACTTCAGGGTAGGGCAGTGGCGAGAGCTACCATTCCTTAGACTTCAGCTTCATCCTCTGTGGATTAAGCTTATTATTGCTGTGCTGCTATGGTTGCTATGTGAGTTTAATAAGATAGCACATGTGATGTCCATAGCATGGCGCTTAGCATGTCTAAAGCATTAATATTCTGAGACTGTAACTAGAGAAAGATAGACTTTTATTTGAAAATATCTCATTATTTTTTGTCATCTAATATTTAATCTGAATATAATGTTCTTCACAAGTTCTCCAGTAATAGCCAGAATTAAAACTGTGGTTCTCATGTGTTTTGATATATATTCAGAATATGTAGGAAATTTGACAGGAAAAGAATTGTAGACTACATATAGGATTATAGTGGTAATATCACCCTTTGTTATCTAACAATAGTGAAAACAATACTTCCACCAATACTGCCTTGTATTTTATAGAACTTTATAATTTACAGAGGTTTTTACCTATCATCTCTCAGTATATCACCTAGGTATGTATTGGAAGGTCAGATGTTAATAGACGAGTCCCTAGGTTCTGAGAGGTGAAGTGTCTTGGCCAAGTTTTCGTGTGTAGTGACCAGAGCGCAGCCCTTTTTCTTTTCGTACAGGACTCTTAGACTGTGCTTGGTGTGCTCAGGTGTCATACGTCTCATCAATTAAGATTTCGTCTGTGCCTAGGTCCTTAGTCCTTCTTAAATGGCACAGTTGAAGCCCTTCTCTTCCGACCACTCATTCTTTCTTGATTTTCCAAGGCTAACAAATTTCTTATAGGAATACAACCCTGTAGAGTTTTTTACTTCTCAGACTTTTTCAGGTAAAATGGACAATCTAAAGATTAAGAGCGTTCTGTACAGAGGCTAGAGTGTTACTTTCACTGTCACCCCACCCTGGAAGAGAATCTTCCTAGCCCCCACCTCCATGGTACCGTTTCGCCTCACTGCACCTCCCACCATCCCAGTGCCTGCTGCAGTAAGCCACTATTCCTGACTTTTAGCACAGTAGATTTTTTCCTGTTTTTGATCTTACTATAAGTAGAATCACGCAGTGCTCTTTTGTGCATATGTGTCTTTCGCTCAGTTTCCTCTTCGTGAGATCCCTCCAAGCTGTTTGCATGTTGATGCTTGGAGGGGAATTGAGAGTTGGGTTGAGGCTCCCCATTCTGCCCTTGCTAGCGAGGGCGGGGGTGGAAGGGCAGTGTTTCGTCTGTGGTGTTTGGCTAGACCAGAGCAGTTCGTTTTTGTCTTACTAGGTCACCCTTTTTTGTCCTTTGGGTAAAGAGAGCAGGCTTTTCTTGGGGTTTTTGTTTGTTTGTGTCCATTGGTGTTCTTGGATTGCCAATGTTTCTGGCTACCAGTCTGGGATGGGTGAGGCTGAAACACAACTCAGGGCACTCACCACCACAGTCTCTTCATTTTGGGGTTGCCAGCCAGCCTTCCTTCTTCCCACTTTCCAGAGCCTTCTTATGCTTGTCTTTCATATGACCAGAGTTTTTAGCTGTCTTTAGTGGGGGATTAGGGAAAAGCATACCTATTCCATCTTTCTGGAAGTGAAAGTCTACTTTACTTTTGATATCTATTTTTATAAACTTTTACAATTGTTAGGAAAAATAGATGAAATATTTTATGCATATATGGTCAGTTAACAATGACTGTTCACCAAAACAAGAACTTTTAGCAGAAATGAATTTTAGGTAAAATATAATCCCACGTAATTCTTTGTACTTGAAGAATTTTAACCCTGTGTAAATTTAAATTCCTGTGTTTATTGCAGAATCTTTTAGCTGAGAAAGTAGAACAGCTGATGGAATGGAGCTCCAGGCGCTCAATCTTCCGAATGAATGGTGACAAATTCCGAAAATTTATAAAGACACCACCTCGAAACTATTCTATGATTGTTATGTTCACTGCTCTTCAACCGCAGCGGCAGTGTTCTGTGTGCAGGTAATGTATGTATTTAAAAAATTAAAAACTATTATTGTATGATTATATGTTTGTTAGAGTTAAGATAAAAGAATATAATAGAATTAAACATTTGTTCAATGTTGTAGTCAACTATAAGTGCATTTAAATGTAAGCTCAAAGTCATTGTTTTCTAGGAAATGACTTTGATAGGCTAATATTTTTATATTGTATAAAATATTTAACCAGTCCACATGTAATCATAAAACAGATTTTTTTAATCTTTATGTCCTGTATAAAGGTACATATGTTATAGAATTTGGTTCAAATATTGCCTTGTAGGTCACCTACATATATCTTAGGGGCAATGAAGTAGCCCCCTTAAACATACTCTGATTAAATAGTTTAATCAAGAGGCCATACTCAAGGAAGTCTGTTTACTTTTCAGTACCTCTAATGATGAGAAATTTCTTCCTATGATATAGAAATTTCTTCCTATGATATGATTTGAAGTAAATGAAATATTTTTCAGTGGGAACATACCAAAGAAAGTTTTGGACAAGTATAAATATAATATATATACAACAGTGCTTATTTTAAATTAAACTTTTTAAGTTTGAGATAATTGTAGTTTCACATGCAATTCTAGGAAATAATACAGAGAAATCCTATATACCTTTTACTCAGTGACCCCCCCCCCCCCGCCAATGCTAACATCTTGTAAAACTGTAGCACAGTTTCACAAACAGGATATTGGTATTGATACAGAACAGTTCCATCACAGTAAGAATCCCTCCTGTTGCCCTTTCTAGCCACACCCACCCCATCTCCCCACCTCCGGAATTTATTCTCTATTTCTGTAATTTCATCATTTAAAGACTGTTATGTAAGTGGAATCATATAGTATATGACCTTTTGGCTTTGGCTTTTTTTACTTATCATAACTCCTTCAAAATCCATCCAAGTTGTTGTATTTGTCAGTACTTCATTCTTTTTATTACCAAGTAATATCCTATGGTGTGGATGTACTGCATGCAGTTTGTTTATCCATCCATCTGTTAAAAGACACCTGGATTGTTTCCAGTTTTTGGCTATTACAAATACAACTGTTATGAACATTCTTGTACAGGCTTTGTGTGAACTTAAGTTTTCACTTCTCTGAGATATATGGCCAGAGAGTCCGATGGCTGAATTACAATGGTAGTTGCATGTTTAGCTTTATCAGAAACTGCTAAAATGTTTTCTGGAGTGGCTGTATCATTTTAGAGTCCCACCAGTGGTGTGTGAAGGACCTAGTTTTTCCATATCCTCACCAGCATCAGTGTTGTCATTGTTTTCTTTTAGCCATTCCATGGGTATATAGTTTTAATTTGAGGTTTTATTTTGCATTTCCCTAGTGTAATGGTGTTGAACATCTTTTCGTTTGCTTTTTTGTCATCTGTGTATCACCTCTTTAGTGAAATATCTTTCATTCTTTTGCCTATTTCTATTTGAATTTTTTTTTTACTGAATTTTGAGAGTTCTTTATATACTGTAGATACTAGTCCTTTGTCAGATATGTGGTTTTTAAATATTTTCTCCTAGTCTATGGTTTGTGTTTTCATTCTCATAACAAGGTCTTTTGCAGATTTTAATTTAGTGAGTCCAATTTATCAGTTTCCCCTTTTACAGATCTTACTTTTGTTGTCAAATTGAACTCTTTGCCTAGCCCTAGATCACAAAGTTCTATTTTTTTCTCTTCTGTGTTTTTTTTGTTTTGTTTTGTTTTGCGGTATGTGGGCCTCTCACTGTTGTGGCCTCTCCCGTTGCGGAGCACAGGCTCTGGACGCGCATGGCTCACAGGCCCAGCCGCTCTGCGGCATGTGGGATCTTCCCGGACCGGGGCACAAACCCGTGTCCCCTGCGTCGGCAGGCGGACTCTCAACCACTGCACCACTAGGGAAGCCCTTCTCTTCTGTGTTTTTCTGAAAGTTTTATAGTTTTATGTTTTACTGTTGATCTGATCTTTGGGAGAAAGGATTCAGTCTTTCATCACTAAGTATGATACTAGGTGTAAGAGTTTTGTAGATGTTCTCTATCAGGTTGAGGAACTAGTTTACTGAGAGCTTTTGTCATGAATGGGTGTTGGATTTTGTCAGATTTGGGGGAGTCAATTGATAGGTTCTTTCTTCTTTAGGTTGTTGATATGGTAGATTACATCGATGGATTTTCAATCGCTGAATCAGCTTTGCATTTTGGAATAAATCCCACTTGATTGTATTATATTATTTTTATGTATTGCTGAATTCTATTTGCTAATATTTTGTTGAAGTATTTTATATCTAAGTTCATGTCAGATATCGATCTATATTTTTCATTATTTATACTGTCTTTGTCCAATTTTGGTATCACGCTGATACCTCATAAAATGTATTGGGAAATGTTCCCATCTCATTTATTTTCTGGAAGTGATTTGTAAAATTACACAGTTTTAGAAATTATGTTAATTCTTCTTTAAATGTTTGATAGAATTCTCCAGTGAAGTCTTCTTGACCTGGAGATTTTAAATTACGTATTCCATTTCCTCAATTGTTAAGGACAGTTCAGGTTTTCTGTTTCTTCTTGGCTGAACACTTTCTCTTTTCAAGAACAAACACTTGTAGCTCCACATTCATACTCTTCACGTTGTATAATCATCTGTAGACTTTAGATTTCTAAACCATTTTGAACTTTAGTGGAAACCAAAATTATTAGTAATATGGGCCAATGAAAACAATAAACCAATTTCTCTCAGACTAGCTTGCAGAAAGGTAATTTCAGGATTCTGAAATTTTCATGAAAGATTTTATCACAATCTAATAATGAGTATATGTTGGGACATAGCTCAAAGTGGGTAGAAAAGATGAAAAGCAAAATATTTTGAAAAACACCATTTCAGATGATTCCGAGTTCCCTTCCTATCAATTTGAGGACCAGTACTTAAGTGGACATTAACATTTGTCAGAATTAGGTTAGCATTAAGGACAGGGTATATTTATGTTTATCTAAGGGTGCTGAAAAGCCCTCCTGAGGCAAAAATACCATCTTAGTTGGCATTTGGTGTAACAGTTCAGATTCCACAAAAATATAAACTGTCCTCTGGCATCCTACAATACCTTATATATTTTAGGGAGATCATTTCTTTGCTTCTAAAAGTTGAATATATTGATTTCCTGTATTCACCACTGTTATGAAGAAATCTATTTAATTATTATATTTTTTGCAACTGTAACCTAGAAAGACTTTATTATCCAAGTATTTATTTTACAGTTACATATAATTGTACATATTTTGATAACAAACCACAGCATACTGTTAAATGGTATATCCTTTAAGTAATAATTTACTTAATGCATTATGTTGTTAAAAGGTTAAATATGGACCCTCAATTTTTTAATGACGCTTAGCTCAAAATAACCTTTATTTACTTGTTTATTACAGCCTTTTTTGTAATAAACTTTTAAATTTTAGAGTAGTTTTAGATTTACAAGAGAAAAAGATTGAAGTTATTAGGAAAAGTTAATTCATGGATCAAGATGATGGTGAAGTTGTTAGAGGAGAAAGGAAGAGCCCATGAAGGTTTAGAGGCAAATAAGAAGTGTAGAGCAGACAATGTGCTTCCCATACCTAGACATTCTGGTTTAATTGGTTTTCTTTGCCGGGGGGGGGGGGGGGTCAACACATTGACATTTTAAAAAACATGCTCTAGGTAATTCTAGTGTGCATCCAGTATAGAGACAGGGAAGCTAAGAAGCAGGTTCATGATTCACAGCTTTTTAAAATTTAATTTCGTTGAGGAACAATGGGAATGGATGAAGCCTTATTAGTTATTTGGATGACCATATAGCATTGACAGGGATCCTTTATGAAACTAGAATACTCAGATTTTTAGTGAAGAATCTATAGAATTAAATGATTTCTTCCCCAGTACTCAGCAATTTAGGAGCAAGAACACCCTCCATAGGGATTAACCTGTTTGCTTTATTCTACGAAGTGGATTAATCGGCACATATTCTGAGAATGCTAGTGAGAGTATATCTGAAATGTATAACTGTGGGTTAAAAGTTGGTTAGGGGGTCAAAGAAGCCAGGGGACAGCTGATAAACTAGGTGTGATACAATTAAGCTAGATTTTCACAAGAGTGAAGGAGAGGTTTTGTGTGAAAGGAGGACGGGGTTGAAAATTAGGAAATTGTAAAGAGTTGATTAAATAAATGAGTAAATTGCTAAAGTATAATGTAGATGATTGTGGATATAATAGAGAAGCTTTAGGAATGATAAGGCTGGGGTCTCATCTAGATTATAAACATGTATGTCGAAATAACTCAGGATTTTAATGGAACTGGAGAGGAAAAATATTAAGTGAGCTGAAAGAGGGATGTCTTGGAGTTTATTGGATGAGGTTGATAGATTTACATTATATTTTATAATATAAATTTAAAAGGAGGATCTGTTAAATAATTGTGATTGAAAAGTGGTCTGAGATCTACTGTCATTGAGCCAAGAGAGTACCGAATGTGACCCATATGAGCAGAGTGAATGAAAGAGATCTCAAGGGGACAGCCAAGATGGAAAGCTAAAGAGGAGTTTCAAGAAAAATTTTCAAGAAAAAGTATTCAAATTATATTCTGTATTATAAATTAAGTGCCTCAGAGGGAGTTGTAGATTCATTGAGAAAGGCACTCTATCATCAGCAGTCATTTTTGTTTAAAAACTTGAATTCTCCTGGGTCCTTCTGTGTCAGTGTAATTTGGGACCACTTCTATAATACTGCTATAATTTTTTTATAATTCTGTAGAGTCATTGAAATGTTCATAGCTATAAGTTTAAAAGAATAGTGCTTTCCTTTGTGAGATTTTTTCTGCTTTTTTCTTTTCTTTAAGAAAAAGTGAAATTTTCTTCTAGAGTTGACACACTTAAAGATTCTCCAGTTGCTTTTCTTTGCTGAATGGCTGATGAATGAGCTATTGGCTTCCTTGTAAGCCCTCTTAGCAAATCATTCTGCTCTTCTTTCACAAAGTCAGTTTCTTCACAAATCTCAGAATTCAATTCTCACCTTCCTCAGTGCACACATCAAACTCCTTGGCCAGATAAAGTTGTTAAATTAGGACTACTCAATATAATTCTCACCTCCCGTAAGTGTTAACTCCAAACTTCCTTTATCTAATTGTACTGTAAGGAATATTCCCCATAATTGCTAAATCTTTTAGATGTATTCTACCACAAAGTTACTTACCTCTACCAGAATTCGCTAAAAATTCTAAGAACAAAATAACCTCTTCTAAGGTTATTACTGTCATTCAATAGATGTAAGAAAAAACATCCAGATGAAGGAAAATCAAAAAGTACATGTAGAGTCAAGCAGGGTGCACATACAATCAAAGCTTGGTAATGTATTGGAGGTTAATATGTTGTTGGACTTCAAATAAATGAAAAAATGATTAGTAATTACAAAGGTATTTTAAAGAGGAGGGAGAATAAATTATTACGTTGATATATTAGATATTAACTGGCTAACATCTTTTCTTCTCTAACTAAATAAAATGATTGTTTATTATGTGTAAACTATTTGGGCAGTCCTGTGTTAGGTCATTTATATATATAATATCTCATGTCATTCTCATTACTCTAAAAGGTAGGACTGAGAAAAATCCATGTTTTAGATGACAACATCAAAGCTGAGAGGTTGTATAATTTACCCAAAGTCACAGAGCTAATTAATACCTGTCAGGGTTGGGTATATATATTTGTGACTCCAGAGCTAGTAAGTTTAATGCTTTCCTTAAGTGTACATATTCATTATTGTTCCTACCCTGTGAACTGTAATTTGCATTTTGCATTCCCAACTAAGATTATTAATCTCCTAGTGAAGGGATCCATCAGCCAGCATTCCTTAAACTCATTAGATCATGAAAAGCTTTCGTTCAGATTAGCATTTCATAGCAAGGGCTGGTGAGTTGGAGATAGCTGGCCAAGACCATGTGGAAGAGCTCATCAGCCTTTTGTTTCATTACAGTGAAGTCATATCTCTTAGGAGATTCAATTCTAAAGTGAGCACATAATGTGAGAATCATTTGTAGATAATATTACCGTGTCTATCTCTTAATGCACTGGTAAGTGCTTTCTAAATGGTTTTGGGATTACAACCCTTATCATTTCCTTTAGTCCTTGGATAATATTTCTCTATGGCCTTAATTCTTAAGTTTTTCTAATATGTCTGGCTACCTGGACAAAGTATTCCACTTCTTTGTCAAAGACTGGCAAACTCTCATGCCATTCACACATTCTTTGCCTGGCTTGGCTAATACGTGAGGACTGTTTCAGACTTGACTGAATCCATGACCAGTTTAATATAAGTGATGTTTTAGGGTTACTGCTGAACGCTGTCTAGTTTAATTATTTCTTTAGGTCGAAGGGATGTGATTTAAGTTCCCTGTATTAAATTTCCTCCTAGGTGTGTCTTCCTCAGATTGGATAATCCCAGCTCTTTTACAATGAATAAATGGATGTTTTCAGTGAACTTTAATTATCTATGAGACACTGTAGCATTCTCTGAGCTCTATTTTCTATATTATTTGTATATAAAGTCCAGATTTAGTCACCCATCTTATAATTTCAAACCTACAGAAAATTGAAACAGTAGTACAAAGACACCAGTCTACACTTCACCAAGATTTCACTAATTATAACATTCTGCCACATTTGATTTTGCTCATTGCCTTCAAGAAAGACACATAAGAGTTGTGAGTTTACATTTTATTCAGGGTCTTACTGGGGACTATATATAGCCTGGGAGACAGCCACTCAGTTAGTCCTGAGGAAACTGCTCTGAAGAGGTAGGGGAGGGGCCAGTTTACAAATTTTTTTGGTTTGGAAATAACATGCAGTCTTGGTAAAAGCAATAACACACATCTTGGTAAAAGATCACTGATAATTCCAAAGAACAGGTGTATGTTAATGATTTAGTGCTTTGCTATGTCTGGGAAGATGCAAGCATCTCGGGTCATTGAAATTCATCCTGAGATATGTGTCTAACTATCTAAGGGCCTGTTTATCCAAAGCACAGAGCGCCTCACCTGTTTTTCATCCTGAACTCCTCTTGGTACACTGTCTGTGGGTGACTGCAATGGTTGCGACTTAACCCCTGTGGAGGTGGGTGATGAGAGATGCTCTTTGTTCTTCTTTGTTCACATTCTTTTAAGTATAAGTAAAAACTGAGTCACATACCAGCAAATGTACTTTTAACTTGTAGACATCATGAAATATCACTGCTAAATATTTCAGTTTGCATATTTTAATAAGACATTCTTACCTAATCAGAATACCATTATTACTTTTAAGTGAAATGGCATTAATTCAATGACATAATCTGCTTTTTTAAAAGTACTATAGCAGTTATTTGTGTACTTCTTATTGCATCCTATCAGGAGGCACATGTTAGTTCTTTCAAACATCAGTGATGAGATCGATCACTTGATCGAGGTGGTAATCATTACATCTTTCTGTTATACAAGTATATCTTTCCCTTGTAGTAAGTGTTTGGGGAAGGTGAATGGGTTAAGAGGGGGGACACTTTGAGATAACGTGACTATCCTGTTTCTTGGCACTTTTTTACCCAGTGATTGTAATATCCATTGATCATCTCTGCCTGAATTTGATATTACATTGATGATTGTGAAGGGGTGATTTTTAAACATTCTGTCATTGCTTTAACATTAATTAGTTGGTATTCTTCTAGAAATGAGAGCTTTTCTTTCCTCCATTTGCCCTTCTGAGTATCTCAATGCAGAGATTCTTTTTTTTATTTACTAATCTGTTGCTGTGATTATTCTTCTTCAGTGTTCAAGTTGCCCTAAATTTGATCAGTGGAAACCAACTCCTGTGTCATTTACATGCCTCTGTTAGTCTTTGCTTTCTGGCTCAACAAAATATTCTAAGCCTACTTTATATACTTTCCCTGTCATGGAACTGCAAGAAGCATTTTTTTTTTTTACATCTTTATTGGGGTATAATTGCTTTACAATGGTGTGTTAGTTTCTGCTTTATAACAAAGTGAATCAGTTATACATATGTTCCCATATCTCTTCCCTCTTTCAAGGAGTCCTTCATCTTTTTGGTAGGAAGTGATATTTAGAAAGCAAGAACTGGGCAAGTTATACTGTTTGTATACAATGATAGTATCATTGCTTGCAGCCTTTTTTAGTAGATAGAGCTAGGATGTGTGTATGTGTGTACCTACACACACATACATACATACATACATATATAAATTATGACTTTAACTGGATCTCTCCTATTCCAAGCTAACACTGTAGGGTTTTTCCTCTATTTTCCCTATTCCATAGTTTTATCTCCTTTCTCCAAAATGAAAACCTGGATCCCAGCAATACTGGTGTATTTGCTCATTTGCTCTCCCTTTCAGTGCATATAAAATAGTTTTAGAATTACAACACCAGTATGATCTCTGAAAACAAATCATGAACTAGACTTCCTAATTTCTGCACAGTTCCTTTCTTCTTTTAGCTATGTGTCAGTTTTCTTAGCATACAACCTGTTAAGATTTTTTGTATGTTAGTATTATCATTTTTCTTAAGAGAACAAAAGTTCTGCTGACTCATAAACTGAGTTGCTACTATGCATGTTATATACAGTTTAATATCTCTTACGTTCATATACATTTTTGCTGTAATATATGTGTTGGAATCGCATGTTCACGTTAGAATTGTTTTCCAAAGAAAAAAATAGATGCTCAGAAAACATAGGTGTGATGGACACAATATCTTTATCTGGCAAGTAGTGAATTATACAGAGCCACTTACAAAGTGGTAGTTAACTGTGGATTCTTCAGCTCTTCAGAGGCATTGGGTCTATTTAATATATTTCAGTATATTCAGTAGGGTCCTGAATATTTGTAGCACAACCAGAGAGAAGTCACTGTTGAAATCTTTGTGCAGGGTGTTGTTTACCAGTTTTTTTCTCTTCAGGGTATCAGAACCGTAAGTAATGGATGGTTCCACTCATACCAGATCTCTCTCTATATATATCACTATCTATAGAAATTGAATAATATGAGGTTTTATGAAGATACACTTTGGAATATCCATGCAATATATAGTTACATCTATATATAATTTATCATAAAAATATAAATAAGAGGCATACATAGAGATTTTAATATGAATCGTATAGGAAGTTTGATTAACATTAAAAAGAGAAACCATATTTCTTTAAAAATCCCTTCAAGGGTATAAAAGATAAAAACTACATTCATCATGGGAGCTATATTAAATATATACAACTATGGATGAGTTAATAATCCTTTTTAGTTTTGCATAACCCTTTAAAAAGGATTATAAACTGCTATAGCATTTGGATTGATTTTTTTCTTGTTTCCATAACCAAAAATTGAGAAGATTTAATAGAAGAGTTTTCCCAGAACCGTGCCCTGCAGTTACTGCTTAGGCCTTCCTGGATGCTTTGCTGCAACTTGACTGCCCTCTTCAGGCTGCATGTTAATAGATTAGGAAAATCTACAGTGTTCCTTCCATTCATAAAGTTACATCTCTAATGTTCCTATGAACTATTAAAACAAAGTACTTTTTTAGCTAACAGTGTTGGAAATGTGCTTATTTAAGTGCTACGAGCATTTGTGGTTTTCAGCTTTCAATTTCAGATGGCAGTGAAGTTTGAAGGGTTCTAATAAGCATTAATGATACCTTTGCTCATTAGTCTAAGCTGACACAAACATATGCAAGAAGCCAGTCACTTTCTTTGTCATTAGTTAGGCTTCTTCTATCCCGTTACGCATGAAGAAGTTGGAATATGGAGAGATAAGAGATAATGGAGTTAAGTTTAGAGAACAGGGTTTATGTTATTGGGGCATGTTCCTTCTAACAATCTTTTTTACCCTAAATAGATATCATCAACATTGAAATATGTTTTTCTCAGGCTTATTGAATTATTTCTAGTGACAAACAGATCTGGTCTCTAGTCCTATTGCTACTAAATTACCTTCAACAGAAGCAAGCCCCCATTTACCTTGTCAGTAGTAAGTTTTCTCTGAGTATTGTATTTGTGTTGAAAAAATGTAATTTGCTTAGCTCCCCTGGAATTCTTTATGCCAACAGATAGATTCCTAACTAGAAGCAAGATGTGTAGAAAATTTTGCTTGTTGCTTTGGTGCTCTAGATTCTAAAGGAGAATATGTAAGAAATAGGTCATATCTTCATTTATATAGTATTTTAATAGCTGCATATATTTTCCCAACTAGACCAGTATAGTAAGGTTCTGAGTGGTTTATAAACATTTATTTTCTCCTCCTCTAATACATTATGCACACTGTTGCCAGATACAGCTTTCTTAATTAGTATTTTGCATAATCTACTTCTTTCAAAACACTTGTAGTAGTTGTTCACTATTTACAGAATAAAGTCAAGATCTTATTTATCTTTCTCCTGGAAGAGAGCTTCCAGTCTATTCTTTCCTTATTTTCTAACATGAAACTTAGTTCTGTTATTTGACTACATAATATACATTTCAGACTGGGTAGTCTTTGTTTATACTGCTTCTGTTGCCTTCATATTCTCTTCCTGTCCTTCCTTGATTATTATAATTTTAGTCCTTCCATTCTTTTCTGAATATTTTCACATTCACACTTTGTCCAGCTGCTCAATCCACTGTGATCCCATTCTCTTCTATATGCTGTATAGCATCTACAATCTGCATTCTTTTTTCAATATATGTATCTTACTTGTGTGTTAGTGTGTGTCTATTCTGTTCTCTGACAAGCTTCTTAAAGGCGGAGACTGTGAGGTATACTTTTTTATTATTGTAGCATATATTAAAACGCTGGATAAACATCACTGATGATTAAGATCTAGATTTTATATTTCATATGAAATTGATTTAGGAACATGATGTTAGGAGATGATTTAGTCATTATAATCTTTCAAATCAAGACCACTATTCCTTTGACAAATAGCATATATTTGTGATGGTACAAAGATTTAAGGTGTTTCTTTTTTTCGTCCTAAGACCACCTATACCGTGAAGCAAACTGGCCTTAAAAGAGACATTAACCTGTGACATAAATGTGACTAAGTGGGCTTTTAGTCAGACTGTCCAGAATTCAAAATCTCTAATTTAGTATTATTTAGTTTTAGGGTATATGTAATATATTGACTCTTAGGAAAGTATATTATTCATCATCAAACCTTTATTAAATACCTATTCTGGACTAAGGCCTAGCCACCGAACAATCACTGCATAAACATAGTATGCATAAGCAGAACAGAATATGCATAAAATAAACAGCGCTGCACGGCAGCTGAGAATTTCCATTTCTGACAGTTGCCCGAAGTATTATAGAGAATTGAAGTGGCTTCTGAGGGAGGGGCATTTTTGAGCAAGCTTTTGAAAGAAGGGAGGACATTTGAAGCAGAGGATTTAATGATTTAAAGCTTAAAGAATGAACACAGGGTGTCACAAAACGGAGAGACCCTTTGAGCATGTGGTATGTTCCTGTGGATACAGACTATAGATGTAAATTGTGGCCAGGGGATAGGGGCTCTTGTCTTCTCTTCTGCCCATGGTCTTCGTTATATAGGCAGTGGGGAACTCTTTAGGACTTTGGAACAGAGGATAGAACCCACAGCTGATTATTAGGAAATTAAACTGAGGAAGTGGATGGTGTAGAAAACAGAGTTTGAAGGCAAAATGAATTCATCCTCTCTGACCCCTCAATACCACTTACCACATTTTCTCGTTTTATTTTCTTCAGAGTATTTCCAACTATCTGACATTTTGTGTATACTTGTGTGAGGCATCAGTTTCTCACTAGAGTGTATTCTCCTTGAAGTCAGGGCCCTTGAACTTATTATTCAGTCCTTCGTTACCTGACACATTGTTGGCACTAATATATATTTGTGGAGTGAATTAATGAGTGAATGAATGTATACTTAGTAGATTCTAATAGGTCTGGGGTAGGTTATAACATTATAAGGGAAAAAAGTTCAAGATTATCCCAGTCTTATGTCATTCCATAAGATACTATACACAGATGTTGAACACTAAAATTTGATAGTATTTTTCCTGTGTATTTTTCAAAATGAAGCATTTTCATTTCTCAGAGCATCATTATCATAAGAATGCCAGTTTTTGCTAAACTGCTTTCTTAATTGTTATGCTATCATTTTAACGATTTTTTTTTAAGGCCGCACTGGTCTCTTAAGGTTCATTAGTACAGAGATGTTCAGATCTACTTAATCGTCAGTGCCAATTCACCGTGTGACATTACTATACATTTTTTCTTTGAAAATCAATGATGAATAATTACCTGTAACATTATATTCCATATGACAGAAATCAACTCAGATTTTAGGGCTCATATTGGTCCTAACTCTGCTTTTATTTAGGGTTCGAAGAGGAGCCGTGAGGCACTGTTTTAAATAGATGAGGGAGGGTGTGAACCATGTAATCTGCGTATATCCCTCCAGGAGACAGAGAGCATGTTCCCATTTACATCACAGCTTCATCTCTCCAGTACCTTGAAGTCTTTCCCTTCCCAGCCCTCGTGCTTGCTGTTCCTGCTCTCCGAAATGTCCGTTCTCCAGCTCTTTTCAGCGATGGCTTTTTCCCATCCTTGGGATTTGAGCATTAGTGTCGCTTCATCTGAGAAGCCTTTTATGACCGCGTCATCTGAGTAGATCCTCCATTGTTTTCTGTAATACAATTCCATGGAATTTTTTTTCTCAGTGTATATCTTACCTTTTAATGATTTTCATTTGTTTATTTGGTTGTTTATCATATGTCTCCTCACTAAAACGTCAACTCCATGAAAACAGAGACCTTGGAGATTAGCTCACTTCTTGCTGTTAGGTGCTCAGGTTAAATCTTATTTAACCACCAAAGTTTTAAAAGTTTGTAATTATTTCATTTGAACAGATTCAGAATGTATACAATATAGTTTTCTGCCTAGGGAGCACAGTGCAGTCTCAGGCTGATCTTTACAGTGGTCGGTTTTTGTACTGTGCTGTCTTAAAACGTGCCCTTAAGGTCTTTATGCTAAGTGACCTCAGATTATAGCCTTGTTCATATTTAGCCCACTTAAATATATTTTAATCATAGCACTGTTATGTGCTCCTTGTTAATAAAAAAGGGCCTAGAATGTCCCTAGCCCTTGCACTCACTTATTTGCAGACTTAGCCACAGGCAATCACTGTTATTCCTTTGTGTTTTTTTCTTCTGGTGTTTTTTTCATACCTCTAAGTGTTAGTCTTATATATTTCATGCAGTAGACCTGATCTTTACATTTCTGGCTCTAATAGGTGAGGATTTAACTCATCTCACCCCTTACCATTTTTATAGTTTTTATTATTGTAAACAGTAAATAGCGCTCTTCTATTTCTTGTTCATAAGTGTAAGTGATATCTCTTGATTCCCTAAGTCGAAGATTAGCAAGTACACCTTCTTCCTCCCTTTTACCTACCAATCCTGTATTGTCATAGTTGATAGCTCTTACATTCTGTACTGTAACCATCATTACATCTGTGCTCTGTCTGTAGGTTGACTTATTGTTTCTACAGAAATAGCATCAATTGCAAAGTAGTAGGTTTTTATTATGGTTCCTTTTCCACAGTGCTGTTGTTTATGACCCCCTCCCTGACGCAAAAGAAAATGTTCAAAATGACTGCCTTTTCCCATCACCTAGCAATCAAGATTATGATACATTTTAATTTTCTTCTTCTTTGGACCTTGCCTTTTAGATTCATTTTGTTGTTGTTTTTCCTGTCGCAGGACCACACGTGCCTTAATGATAGTCTGGGCATCGTGCCACTCTTTCTAATTGTAATGGTTGCTTACAATCGGTTCTCTTCATCTTGAAGTCCAAGTAAATTCGTCCTGATTTGTATTTCATAGCTTCGTAGTTGGATCACAGCTTTCTTACACATCTTCCACCTTTCCTACTGCATCATATTTCTAGTTGCCCTTTTACCTTCCTTACAGTTCTTCTATCACACTCTCATTTTTACCATTTCTATCAATTATAGCCTAAGGTAATTTCATATGACTTACATTTTTTCAAACGTGTTTATTTCAAACTTAATCGTTTGGCTTGATATACAATTCTAGATTGAAAATAACATGCCCTCAAAACTCTGAAGGCGTTATTCTGTTATCTGCCAGCCTCTAGTGTTGTAAAATATCACAATATGTTGGTCTTTTCTTATTCCTCTTATTCAGAACCTGGGAAGTAATTTTAATTTGAATACCTAGTCTCCTTTAATTGTATTATGTTCCCAGAAAATTTCCTTTGTCTCTTCTCTTTTTGGGGCTCCTTCTATGTGAAGATTGGGCTTATTGGATTATATGCCTAGGTACCTCTCTCCTTCCTCCCACCAATACTGTCCACCTGTGTCCATTTTGTTCTTTGAATTTTATTTAACTCTATCTACTAATATTGGTGTTTCATTTGAGAAATCATATTTTCTATTTATAAGTGCTTGCTCTTTTACATTCCTTGCTCTTTTTTTTTTTTTTATGTGGCATTGTTATTTTTTTGTGAATACTGTTGGGAAAAGCAACAGTATGATCATCCTGCCGTGGGCTTTGATGATCCTGCATGTTCTTGCTGGGCATGCCAAGAATGCCAAGGGTTGTGTGTGCGGTGACAAGCCTTAAGGAGTGACATGTGTTTCACTGAACAAAGCATGGGGTTTATCATCATGTGCTATAAAAACAGTAAGTCCTCCATACTCAGTATGGCTGTCCTGTAACACAGTGAACTGTGTGTGCAGGTATTCAGGAAGGGCCTTTTGTGCTACCCCATGAACTTGGGGGCATGGGGAACTGATGCAAACAAACATGAAGAATAAAGTCCATAAGGTCTCTAGCCCAGGAGTCTCATGGCTTCTGCCAGCATCCATGAAACAGTAATAGGCTAGCTCGTTAGCAAGATGAAATCTCAGAGCCAGCATCTCTGCTGCTTCTAATCCAGTATTTTTCCTAGCTTCTCCTTTTACTGCAGTCTTCTCTGGGATTGTAACTTCCTCCATCAAAACTTTTCCACTAGCCTTATGTTTTCCAGATAGTTCTTGAACTTGTTTATCTGCTGCTGACTCCACTCCAAGTCTTTTTGTGACTGTGGGGTTATACCTTTTTATATCTATACTTCTTTTGGGAGAGACTCCCCAGATCTCCTGTGAGTAGTCAACCGTATGGAAGAAGCCCCCTCCCCTGTTTTTAAAATTAAAGTTTTAGCAATCACTGTTGCTTCTTTTTCCATGACTATACCTACATCCTTCTAGCAACACCGTTTCTTTATTTCTACTCCCTGCCTTCACCTAAATATAGAGCTTTAGTATCTGGCGTATCAACAAAATGTCCAATAGAAACAAATTTAAAATAGGAGTAAATATGCTCTTAGAGAAGGGCTTGTGTGTGGCATTTGGTTTAGCTACTCAAATTTTTGCTTACTTTTAGGTGTGAATGTAAATGCATTTTTAGATAGATGGAATATATAAAGGTGCAGTACAAGTGTATTTACAGTTTTAAAACATATATCCATGATTTTTATTTCTCCATTAAAGTGAATTCCAAAATTCTTAAAAATTGCTCTGTGCCTGTTACTAAAAATCATCAGAAGATTTAAGTTATATGTATAGGAGACGGCACAAAATGATTTTATCCCCTGTAAAAAGAGTTGTCGGGCTTCTTATTTAAAGGGTCAGGATGGGCTTTTTTGCCCACACGCTTTCTATTAGAACTCCTCCACTCTGCCCTTATGTAGTGTAATAGCAAACATAGCAGTAAGTAAAGGTATCAGTGTGGCTGTGATGCAGTAACCCTTTATTCACGAATGACAAAGTTTGAATTCTGTATAATTTTTACCTCATGGAATATTCTATTTTTTTACCTCCGTTTAAACTATAAAATCTACTCTTAGCTTGCAGTTCATACTAAAACAGACCAACTCTTGTCCCAGAATTACCTGTTTTATTAATAGCTTTGTTAATGTTTCAATACTGATAATGTTTCTACTCTGTCCCATTATCCTTACCAGGCAAGCTAACGAAGAATATCAAATACTGGCTAACTCGTGGCGCTATTCCTCTGCTTTTTGTAACAAACTCTTCTTCAGTATGGTGGACTACGATGAGGGAACAGATGTTTTTCAGCAGGTAAAAGAGTTTTGTTTTAATAACATATTTAATAGAGTTAGTTAAGATTGCCGCATCTCTGTTTGCCAGATAAAAATACAATTCAGTGCATGCAATGAGTAGTTATTAATTATGTGATATGATTACAATAATTACAGTCAATGTTACCTTTATCAGTACATAGTTTTTGCCATTAGTGAATAAACACATTTTGACTTTTCCATTATAGAGGAAGTGTGTTTTTTCAGCATACAGTGGCAGTTTACATGCATTAGCCTTATTTTGATATATTGTATGTGGTTTGGGTGGTATTTTGCATAAATTTGTGAAATTTTATATAAGATTCAGTGTAAGTTTTACTTAACCTTTATGCTGCTTTGGGGGGATATAAGGCCTTTAAGGGGGTAATTAAAGTTATATGAGGTCATAAGGATGGGACCCTAACCCAATGGGACTCACGTCCTGCTTCCTTTATAAGGATACCAGTCCTGTTGGAATTTGTCGTGATTACATCATCATCGCTAACATTGAGTCCTTATAAGTCCAAGGACTCTTCTAAGTACTTCATGTGTTTTCTTTCATTTAGCTTCATAACAATCCAAAGAGAAATATGTTTTTTTGTTTTGTTTTGTTTTGTTGCGGTACGCGGGCCTCTCACTGTTGTGGCCTCTCCCGTTGTGGAGCACAGGCTCCGGACGCGCAGGCTCAGCGGCCATGGCTCACGGGCCCAGCCGCTCCGCGGCATGTGGGATCTTCCCGGACCGGGGCACGAACCCGTGTCGCCTGCATCGGCAGGCAGATTCTCAACCACTGCGCCACCAGGGAAGCCCGAAATATGTTGTTTTTATCTCTTTTTCATAGATGAGGAAATTTAGGTATGGAGAGGTTAACATCACTTGTGCAAGGTTACAGAGTTAGTATATGGAGATAATAAAATAAAATGGTGATAGAATTTGAGCTCAGCTGTCTGGCTTCTTGATCCCTGCTGTTACCCTGCAGTTATTAATTTCTTGTATTTATCACTACTTGATCATGCCTTTCAAATGTAAAACTTAGTGCCATACCCAGCATTGATTAGTTTGGGTATCTTGGTCTATTTTATTTTTCTCACATGTGACACTCTGGTGCAGTTCTTTACCATGTCATGGAAAAGTATTTAGTTCTGTAAAGACTCAAGCTAATTGTAAATGGTCCATTAGTGAGTGTTTCTGCTTACTTGCTTCCAGATTGATAATTCATTCTTCTTTGACAGTTTCTAGTTGAATAGAATAAATTCTCTCCTTTTGCCTTCAATACCCTTTACCGTTGGGCTTTCCTATTAGTATTCTTCATTTATTTTTTTCTTATAAATTTATTTTACCTTTTGGGCATGTTTCCTTTTGTCTGTCTATTCAAGAAGTATTATTGAATTGGTGAGAAAAACATACATAGTTCTTCCCCATAAGGAGCTTATAGACTAGGGAGCTCATAATATAAAAATAAAGAAAAACACATAAACATAAATGTGTAATTTCAAATAACCTCGTAAAGATAAATTACAGTACTATAACATCCAAATATTTTTTCATGTAATTTATACGTCTGTGTAGAATCTCAGGAGACTTGGCCCTAGAGATCATCAGATGGTAGTGCTATATATATAGCATTTGGTGTATACATGAATATATATGTTCACTCAGTATATACATGAATCCTCTCTGCCATCTTAGAAAACAGTCACCCAGGTCCAGTCTGATTGCTAGAGCAGAGGCTTCAAGCCCAAACATCTTGGCCAGGCGTGGAAGCTGAATGAGGGAAACCAGTTACATGAGTTTAGTTTCATTATGGGATCTTTGTTTATGTACATACTTAGTATATTAAAAACATTAGTTCTTCACTTGAATAATTAAATATGTTCCCTCCGATCTTTATTAGAACAAAATCTTTCTTGGTCTTTTTTAAAAATATATATATTTAATGGAAACACTCAAATTTCACTTTTTTCCTAACTGCTGTAAGAAATAAAATCAGCAGAATGCCATGCAGCTGACCGTTGGTTTCACTGGCATGGGTGGGGCTACAGTGGACTGGACAGGACCAGCCGACCCAGTGAGGGAGATGCAGCTCAGCTCTCTCTCTAGTGAAGAAATGCAGGCCAGTGGAGCTAGATCTGTTTTTCAAGTAGAGACCCAAATAATGAATTTTTATATGAAATTTCCCTATCTTTAAAATGTTGGTAGCTAATTCGAATTAAAGAAAACCAAACAAAATTGTGGGACAAAGTAATCCTTCCTTTGTGCTAGGTACTGACTATATAGGCTGCCAGTATATAAACATATAGATATACTGTTAGATATAATTGTTGAGTTCTTTTATAAGCTTTAAACATTTTTTTTAACTTGGGCATAGATGTAAGAGTTGAAGTCAAGGGCTTCCCTGGTGGCACAGTGGTTGGGAGTCTGCCTGCTAATGCAGGGGACACGGGTTCGAGCCCTGGTCTGGGAGGATCCCACATGCCACGGAGCAGCTGGGCCCATGAGCCACAGCTACTGAGCCTGCGCGTCTGGAGCCTGTGCTCCGCAACAAGAGAGGCTGCGACAGTGAGAGGCCCATGCACCGCGATGAAGAGTGGCCCCTGCTCGCCGCAACTAGAGAAAGCCCTCGCACAGAAATGAGGACCCAACACAGCCAAAATAAATAAATAAATTTATTTAAAAGAAAAAAAAGTTGAAGTCAAGATTGTTTTTAATTGAAAAATTTCCTCAGGTTAATTTTGAATCAGCAGAATTCCAAACACAGCACTGCTTTGTTTTTCCAAAACCTAGCCCCTGGCTTAGCAATGAGAGTTTTCATTTTAAAATGCAGCATTGCATAAAAGTTATAGCTGCTAATGATTTTTATGGGGAATTATAATTACAAAAATAGCGAAGTGTATATTTTGTTTTACTTGGGAACTACTAAAAGGTTCTTAATGCGTATGTTTTCTTTCTTGCTAACTACTGAATTGCATTTTGTTGAGGTACTCTCTCTAAACTGATGTTTTAAAGCACTGTCGCTGTGGTGTCTGGATATGACATTAAGAACAAGTGAAGAAATTTGACAATCTCTGGCTTGTTGGAGACTTGTTTGGAAAGTAAATTATATGTGATTCCCGTGTGATGGCTGAGGCTAAGTGTCTGACAGCAGGCCAAAAAGTTAATGATGTGTTAGAAGGTGCTCTGCACTAGCAGTCAGGAGTGTGTTGTACCCTGCTTTGTGTAGCCTTGGGAATTTGTACATTTTAATTAGGATGGAAGCTTTGAATTGTATTTTTTTAACTCTAAAATTCTAGGATGTGAAGTGTCTTAGCGTGGAGTTTCTGATTGTTCCAATGCAGGGTACTTCCTCTCCCTTGAATCTTACATTTACATATTGGCTTACATATTGGCTGTAGCTATCTCTTGCGCATTTGTCAGGAAACACATGAACAAAATGTGGAGGGGGAGAAATCACAGGGAAGAGAGGAATTGGTGACTGTGTTCTGTTCAATTTAATAAAAATTACTTAATGTCCGTAACATGCAGGCCCACAGCTGGTACTGCTGTATCTTTACCTTGATGACAGCAAGCATGATCTGATGTTTGTTGTTACTTCAATTTGCTTTTTATTCTCATTATTGGGGAATTCTGAACTATATACTGGAAGTCAGGGCCAAAAATCTCTTTGCCTTTCATTTGAAACATTTTTCATAATTCTTGGGCAGCAAGAGTTTAATCTGTATGTATGTTTTGCAGTTTACTCCTCAATGCAAATTAACCTCATATTTGTTTTTAGACATGATACTGTTTACACTAGAGTAGTGTTTTATTCAGTATACTTTTCAAATGGACCTTGCCTTTAGAAAATAGTTATGAGATATAACCATTTTGAGACAGTTGAAATAATGGAGGAGTTGAACAAAAGTCTTTAAAGTTTTAACAAAGAAGTCAATATACTTGAAATTAATTACATGATATATTTATCTTTCATCAAATGCCGGTCGTTTTTCTTTAATAACTGCTTAAGAAGTGAAAACAGTCCATGTACCACCAAATTACAGTGTTTCTGTTTTGCACTTTGAACCATTTCATTCTTTAGTTGTAGAATTCTAGAAAATAAAGATGGAAATGGCCGATGAAATAGATGATGCAGCTGAGAATGTGAATGATGTATGTTAAATGTGAAGGTTCGGCAAGCTTGGCCTAATCCCTAAGTTCTTTTCTATTCAACAATATAGTAAGATGACTAAAAACAGTAGTTAAGCTCTGGAAAGCCACTTGGATTTTCATAATAAACGCTATCTTTCCAGAATTCATGCAGGAAAAAACCCCATAAAACGTCAGATGAAGGATATATAAAGATTGGTGGGATGTTGTATTTAGTATGTTTTATCTCATGTTTTACAGCTCAACATGAACTCTGCTCCTACATTTATGCATTTTCCTCCAAAAGGCAGACCCAAGAGAGCTGATACTTTTGACCTTCAAAGAATTGGATTTGCAGCTGAGCAACTAGCAAAGTGGATTGCGGACAGAACGGATGTTCATGTATGTTCGTATTCCCTACCAGTTTTAGTAACAGGCTAATTAGTGTGGTTTGGTAGAACATTGTAATAAAGCCACAGGATTTTTTTCTTTTTTTCAATTTCTCTATGGAACATTTCTCCTTGCTTCAAGAAAACTGCATCTGATAGCTGTAAGTTAAACTTTGAGTTAGGTGAATTTAAATGGTTTTTAAAATAATGGCTCTTAAAATATCCAGGAACCATTAAAGAATACGTAAGTTAGGCACAAGGTAATTTCACAGGCTAAAAAATATACTGACTGTTGCTCAGCGGTCTTAGTAATCAAAGAAATTCTAATTAAAAAGCCAGATGTATAATTTTTAACTATCCTTTGAGCAAATGAAAATGGGATAATACCCACTTTTTCATGAGCCATGTGAGAAAATGCCACTGACATATACTGTGCTTGGGACTATAAATTGGTGTAACTATTCTAATGGTATGTGTCATGTCTTTATTTTATGGAATTTAACTTAATAATAGGAAAACAGTGTAAAGTTCATTTTAATGGAAAAAATCGTAAAGAAATCAAATGTGTAAAAATAAGAGACTAATTAAGTGTGCCAGAGTCTAGACAGTGGTTTGCAAGAATATCTGATGTAGAAAGAAGCTTAAGGTATAACAAGTGAAAAAGTAGGTTAGAAAAATAGTATTTATAGTATGACTCAGTAAAGCATAAATATGAGTGTAGATGTATAGACAGTTTATTCAGCAAGTAAATGAACAAAAATGTTGATGATATTTCATGTCTGTGTGGAGCGCTTAATGTCACCAGAATGTTCTACAGTGAACAATTATAAGCAGCTACTTTAAAATTATATTTACCTTAGAAGTAATTCAGAAGCATTGATTTTTACCATAAGGTGTAAACACATTTATTCTCAGTTGAGAAAGATGTCTCTCATATTATACTACCGTCATTGTAAATAAAATAATATAGGTATTAATGATATTTCGGTGGCTAAACTGACTTCCTAACTCATCAGTTTTTTGGAAATGTTTTGGCAGATATTCAGCTCTACAATGTATCATTTATTTGGTACAAAATATTAAAGGTAGTATGGAAAAGTACTATTAATTCTTTATAAGAAATACTAAATTTTAATCAGAAATGATTCTAACCTACTATCATACTTACGCATTGTTAGTAGATATATATTTTCTTTACAAATGTGGATCTATTTATAAATAATTTCAAATTAAAAAGTTCCACAGATGAAAATAGTATAAATAGTTCCAGTGTATACCCTTTATCAGGATTCACATAGTGCTGACTTTTTACAACTTTTGCTTTGCCATTCTTATTCTCTTACCTCTCCTCCACCCTGTCTCTCCACACATACTTACACACCCACACACAGTCTTTTTCTGAACCATTTTAAGGTGAATTGCATCTCACGACCTTCACAGATTTACACTGGTATAATATTTCTATTTGAGCTATGGTATATATTCTAGCTTTGTCAGTTGACCTAATACTATCCTTTAATAATATTTTCCCCCCTTCAGTACAAGATCCAGTCTAGAGTTAGGTATTACATTTACTTGTCCTTTAGCCTTGTTTAACCTGGAACATTTCCATAACTTATCTAAAACTTTGACATCTTGAAGAATATAATCCTCTCGCACTTTTTGAACTGAATGATCCTTATTTGATTTGCCTGATGTTTTTTTTTTTTGGACTGGATTCTGCTAATGCATTCTTGACCACAATACCACAGAGGTCATGTTTTGTTCTAACTACATGTATAGCCCATGATGCCCTCTGTCCCTCATTGGTGATGTTAATTTTGAACATCTTACCATGGTGTCTTTCATTTCTCCATTATGTAATTGCTATCCCCCCCCCACTTTCTAATTAGTAAGCTATCTATGTGGAGACACCTTAAGATCATGCAAATATCTTACTCCTCATCAAAATTTTGTCAATATTTAGCATCCATTGATGAACCTTGCCTGATCCAGTTTTTATCATGATGGTTGCAAAATGATGATGTTCCAGTTCTAGCAATTTGTCCATATTTCTAGTTGGCTCATAGCATTCTGCTGTAAGCAAGAGTCCTCCCCTCTTTATCACTTACTCATTCATTGGTACAGACTCATGAATTGCTTTTTTTTTCCTCCAGTGGTTTGTAAGTTATTACTGTGCCTAAATGTTTTGGTGCCAAAATTGTTCTAGATTTGACTAGTGGGTGTCCCTTCATGCTGGCTTCCCTGTCCTTGTAACATGTCTCCATCATTTTCTTTTAAACACTTTCTTACCTTCTGACATAATATGTCTCAGGATCATCTTGTATCTACACATCTATTCTACCCAGTGCTCAGTTAGCCATCTCTCCGAGGAGCCTTGGTTTCCTCTCATGGGGAATGTTACTGGAACCAAGGTCTGTGAAAATTACAGCTACTTTAAAAAAAGTAGTCTGTATGCTTTGATAGTCACCATCAAAAACTGAAAAGACAACCCAAGAATGGGAGAAGTGTTTGCAAATCATTTTTCTTATAAGGGACTTATATCTAGTGTATATGTAGGACTCTTAATAACCGATAAAAAGGCCACCCAATTAAAAAGTGGGTAAAGGGTGTGAATAGACATTTCTTCAAGGAAAGTATACAAGTGGCCAGTAAGTACAAAAAAGATGCTCAACATCATTAGTTATCAGCAAAATGCAAATCAAACCCACAGTGAGATACCACTTCACACCCACTAGGGTGGCTAGAATCAAGAAATGATGTCATAAGCACTGGCAGGTAAGTGGAGAAATACGAACCCACATACACCACTGGTGGGAATGCAAAATAGTGCAGCCACTTTGGTAAACAGTTTGACAATTCCTCAAACCGTTAAACATAGAGTTTCTATGTGACCCAGCAATCCCACTCCTAGGTATATACCTGAGAGAAATGAAAACATACACCTACACAAGAACGTGTACAAGAATGTTTATAGCAGCATTATTCATAATAGCCACAAGGTGGAAACAACCCAAATACCCATCAACTGATTAAGTGATTAATGGATAAACAGAATGTGATATCCATACAATGGAATATTCAGCCATAAAAAGGAATGAAGCAGTGGCACATTTTCCAACAAGGATGAGCCTTGAAAAGATGATGCTAAGTGAAAGAAGCCAGTTACAAAAGACTACATATTATATGAAATTCCAGAATAGGGAAATGTATAGAGACAGACAGTAGATTTATTAGTGGTTGCTTAAGGTTGGAGGGTGAGAGGAATAAGGGAGTGAATGCTAAAGGGTATGGGATTTCCTTTTGAAGTGATTCAAATGTTCTGATACTGACTGTGGTGATGGTTGCACATACCTGTGAATATGCTAAAAAAAAAAATTGGACCGTGTACTTTCAAAGGGTGGATTGTATGGTATATGGATTATAGCTCAATAAAGCTATTTAAAAAAAACCTTTTAAAAAGTTCCAATTCGAAATAATACAAGTATTATACCCCCCCATCTCACCTCTACTTTTTACCAGATGAGTCCATGTTCCATGGGTGAACCAGAACAGCTCTGGGATGAATATAAGTAGGTTTTGCATATATTTAACTGTATTCACCTAAAAGCATCTTAAGAGCAAGTCGTGTTACATAGCCATGATGTTTTAAGGCATGTAATTTTTGACTCATAAAGAGCAAAGGGAATGTTATTTCCAGGTATGAAAAGTAAGGTGACACCTTTCTGAATTATTTGTGTTAAAAGACTGGAAGGACTAGAATATGGTTCAGCGAAAAAGATTAATGTTTTTCTTTAACTTTAAAAACTTTCACTGTATTCTTGCAGATTCGTGTCTTCAGACCACCCAACTACTCTGGCACCATTGCTTTGGCCTTGTTAGTGTCACTTGTGGGTGGTTTGCTGTATTTAAGAAGGAACAACTTGGAGTTCATCTATAACAAGACTGGTTGGGCCATGGTATCTCTGGTATGTTAACACATTTACCCTATTTCTTTGTGTAATGGTATAAGTTGTATAATATTAACAAAATGAGCCAGATTATTACTATAATGGAAATCAAGTCTGGATGAGAGGAATTAACTTTTTAGGACTGAAGGTGATATAATTTAAGTTCAGTTAGTCTAGACTGTGCTATCTTCCTTCTATGTTTCACTTTTAAAATATAATGTCTTCCCCTGTGTACTTGGCATATTACAAGTGCTAAATGAATGTATGTTGAATACATTTAGAAATATACTAAGAATTAGTAGTTTGGAGAGTCTTACAAACTGAAGCAGTTGGAAATGTACTCATTCAGTTGTTTTTATCCAGCAACTCTTTTCTTGTGTCTCTACTATGTTCCTGATGTTTATTAGGTACTGGAGGTATAAAGGTAAGACATAGACCCTACCTGTACGTAATTCATCGTGGGGATACAAGCTAATCAGAAGACAAATACAGTGTAATGTTACACATGCTGTGATGGAGGTAAGCACAAAATATCATAGGAAGGTCACCTAATCTTGAGTGACGAAGGTCATGACAGGCTTCCTAGAGTGTGTGACATCATTTATGTTTTAGAATGATCACTTTGGTAGCAGTGGGCAATCAATTGAAGGGTATGTCTGGGATCAGGAAACCTGGTTAGGATACTATTAGGAGAATCCAGGTGAACGTGATCCTATTTCAGTTTGTACTAAAAGAATCTTTCTTCCCTTTATGATTGTGCTAAATTAAAAAAAATACTTAGCTAATAAAATGGAAATGTGAACAGCATATAAATAAAATATATTCAGTGATATATCTGATATTTAATAGTTATACTAATTAAAAATATTGGTGTAAAATAATATAAATGGTAGCATAATATCTGTATTATGCAAACAGACTTAAATTCTTACTAGAAAATGGAGCTTTCCTAATTATAGTGGGTTAATATTTTTCTCTTTGCTTTTTATATTTTAAAGACATATGACTGTTTAAAGCAAAATATAACACTGCATTGATGGATTGGTGGGTTTGTTGTGTGTGCATGACAATAGCATGTTAAAGGATAAATTGAGCTATGTTGTTGAAAAGTTCCTATATTTTACCTGATGTGGTTCAATATCAACTTTAAATTGACTGGGATGAGTTTAAGATACATATTGTAATCCTCAGAGGAACAATTGAAAACATAATACAAAGAGATTAGCTGGAAAGCTAAGATAGTGATTAAAATGGAATACTAAAAATATATAATTAACACAAAGGAGGAATGAAAGGAGGAACAGAGGAGTAAAACACAAGAAACCCAGTACAATTTAAAAAATGACAGACCTAAATACCATCATATCAGTCATATCATATCAATATACTTATGTACTTTAAATATAAACAGATTTAGTACCTCAATCAAAGGACAGATATTGTCAGTTTGGATCAAAATGCAATAGCAGACTATGTGCTGTCACACAGAATATGTAAAGGATTATTGCTACTCAGTTATAAGGCAGAAATCATGGTTTTAAAAAATGACACTGTTTATAGGTAAGACGGCATTATACATATGCCAACCTTTTTCTCCTGGTGATATAACTATAAAACCTGGAGAGAATGCAACGCTCAAGTATTTGATGTCTTTAAAAAGTGTCAGCAGGTAGATCAGGTAAGAACATCAGCTTTCAAAATGACATCTAATTAGAAGATGTTGAGGGTTGATAATTTTTTGTTTACTATTTTGGTTTTTCTTGACTTAAACTCAGTTCAGATTGAAAGTTGAAAGTGAGCCATGTGGAGCGAAGATATCTGTGGTTCTGGCTCAAGGAGCAGTAAAGGGAATCTATAAAGCTCATCAACAAAATGAAAAGCTTTTGATGTCATATTCAAAATATTGCTGTGAAGACTAATGTCAGGGAGCTTTTTCCCTATATTTCTTCTAGGAGTTTTACAGTTTCAGGTCTTATATTTAAATCTTGAATCCATTTTGAGTTGATTTTTGTGAGTGGTATAAGATAGGAAGTAGTTATTCACATTATTTTGTATGTGAATATTCACTTTTCCCAGCACTGTTTATTGAGGGGACTGTCCTTTCCCTTTCCTTGATGTATAGTCTTTGCTTTCTTGTCAAATATTTATTGATGGCATATGCATTAGTTATTTGTGAGCTCTCAATTCTATTCCATTGGTTTATGTGAGTTTTATGGTGATACCATACTGTTTTGATTACTGTAGCTATGTTATATAGTTTGATTTCAGGAAATGTGATGCTTCCCACTTTTTTTTTTTTTCTCAGTATTGCTTTGGCTATCTGGGATCATTTTGTGGTTCCATATGAATTTTTGTATTGTTTTTTCTATTTCTGTGAAAAATGCCATTGGAATTTTGATAATGATTGCATTGAATCTATAGATGGCTTTGGGTAGTGTGGACATATTAACAATATTAATTCTTCCAATCTAGGTAGTTGGATATCTATAGTTGGACACAAGATACTTCCCATTTGTTTTCTTTAATTTCTTTCATGAATGTCATGTACAGCTCTTTCACCTTCTTAATAAAATGCTTAGGAATAGAATTTAACTTTTTGATGCTGTTGTAAATGGGATTTTTAAATTTCTTTTTTGGATAATTTATTATTAGTGTAGAAATGCAACTGAGTTCTGTATGCTGATTTTGTGTTTTGTTTTGTTATTTGGCTGTGTTGGGTCTTCATTGCTGCACGTGGGCCTTCTTCACTAATCCTTGTTGCGGTGCGCAGGCTTCTCATTGCAGTGGCTTCTCTGTTGTGGAGCATGGGCTCTAGGCATGTGGGCTTCAGTAGTCGTGGCACACGGGCCCAGCAGTGGCACAGGGGCTTAGTTGCTCCACGGCATGTGGGAATCTCCCTGGACCAGGGCTCAAACCTGTGTCCCCTGCATTGGCAGGCAGATTCTTAACCACTGCACCACCAGGGAAGTCCTTGGAAGTCCTTGTATGTTGATTTTGAATCCTGCAACTTTAGTGAAGAAATCAGTGATTAGTTCAAACCCTTTTTTGGTGCAGTCTTTAGGAAGATCATATCATCTACAAACACAGTTTCACTTCTTTTCTGATTTGAATATCCACTATTTCTTTTTCTTGCCTAATTGCTCTAGATAGTACTTTAGTACTATGTTGAATAAGACTGATGATAGGACACCCTTTCTTGTTCCTGATCTTAGAGGGAAAGCTTCCAGCCTATCACAGTTGAACATGATATTAGTTGGGAGCTTATTGTATCTGGCTTTTATCATGTTGTTGTACATTCTTTCTATACCCAATTTATTGAGTTTTTATCATGAAAGGATGTGGAATTTTGTCAAATGCTTTTTCTATATCAACATCAATTATCATGTGATTTTTATTCATTTTGTTAATTGATATATCTCATTGATTGATTTGCAGATGTTGAATCGTCTTTACCTCCCAGGGATAAATCCTACTTGTTAATGGTGTATGATTCTTTTAGTGTGCTGTTGAATTTGGTTTACTGTATTTTGTTGAGAATTTTTCATGTATATTCAGCAGGGATATTGATCTGTAGCTTTATCTTTTCGTATCAGTGTAATACTGGCCTCATACAATGAGTTTGGGAGTGTTCCCTCTTTAATTTTTTGGAAGAGTTTGAAAAGGAATGGTATTAATTCTTCTTTAAATGTGTGGTAGTATTTTCCAGGGAAACCATCTGGTCTTGGGCTTTTCTTTGTTAGGAGGTCATTAATTACTGATTCAATCTCCTTACTTGTTATAGGTCTGTTCAAATTTTCTATTTCTTCATGATTCAGTCTTGATAGGTTTGTGTTTCAAGGGTTTATCTGTTTCTTCTAGGTTATCCAATTTGTTGGCATACAGTTGTTCATAGTAGTCTCTTATAATCCTTTGTATTTCTGTAGTATGAGTTGAATGTCTCCTCTTTCATTTTATTCATTTACCTTGTCACTTGCAATCATTTTTTCCTTCACGTCTATTTTGTTTGATGAGTGCATAGCTACTCTGTTTTTTCTTTTGGTTTCCACTTGTGTGAAATATCTTTTTCCATCCCTTTTTTTGAAACTATTTGTCTCCTTGAAGCTGAAGTGAGATTCTTGAGGGCAGCATATAGTTATGTCTTCCTTTTTCATCCGTTCCTTCACTCTGTGCCTTTTGTTTGGATAACTTAATCCATTTATATTTAAAGTAACTTTTGGTAGATAAGGACTTACTAATGTTATCTTATTAACTGTTTTCTAGTACCATATTACAGTTTGAGAGTATTCTGAATTTGACTATATACTTGCCTTTACCAGTGTGTTTAGCATGAAGAATGTTTTTCAGTATTTCTTGTAAGGCAAATCGATTGGTGATGAACTTCTTACCTTTTGTCTGGGAAAGTTTTTATCTATCCTTCAGCCCTGAAGGATAACTTTGCCAGGTAAAGTTCTCTTGGTTGGCTTTTTTTTTTTTTCTTGTAGCATTTTTAATGCTTCATTCCACTGTCTCCTGGCTTGCGAGGTTTCTGCTGAGAAATACACTGATAGCCTTAAGGGGGTGTATCTTGGAGAAGATGATTTAGGGTTGAAATTTAGGGTTGAAATTTGAAATAACTTTGCCAGGTAAAGTTCTCTTGGTTGGCTTTTTTTTTTTTCTTGTAGCATTTTTAATGCTTCATTCCACTGTCTCCTGGCTTGCGAGGTTTCTGCTGAGAAATACACTGATAGCCTTAAGGGGGTGTATCTTGGAGAAGATGATTTAGGGTTGAAATTTGGTGGTACTACGCTGGGAGAACAGTATTTTGCAAAGTGGAGAAAATAAATTAGGGCAGGATTGTGCACATGTTTGTGTTTAGCAAATATGCTTAGAGAGAGTAGTTTTGAAAACAAGTCTACTTTTTAGTAAGTTTACTGCTGTTAAAAACTATCTTTTTTCCCTCAATTTTAATTACATCAGGAAGGGACATTCCCTAGGGATAACCTCTAATAAGCAAAGCAATCCTTTGACTTTTTCCTATGTTTATAAAGACCTTTATGTAAATATACATATGTATAAGTATTTTTAAAAATATATTGTTCAGTGACAGTTGTATTTGTTTCCTAATTGTGAAAATTCAGATTTAATTCTGTTTTGGGGGTTCTTTTCATCAGGCATTATTTCTTAAACTTTCTGCCCCTTTCTTCTTTTCTCCTGGGACTCCAGTAATGCACAGATAGTTCCTTTTAGAGTTATGTAGGTTTTTGACACTCTTTTCTATTCTCTTCTCTGTTCCCCCTGACTGGATAATTTCAAGTGATCTCTACAGATTCTTTCTTCCAGTTGATCCAATCTGATGTTGATATTTTCTATGGCATTTTTCATTTTATTTGTCATATTCTTCAGCTCCCAAATTTCTATTTGGTTCTTTTTTATGAATCCTATCTCTCTGTTAAACTTCTCATTTTGTTCATGTATTATTTTCCTGATTTTATGGAATTATCTTTGTGTGTTTTCTTGTAGCTCATTGACTGAGCTTCCTTAAAACAACTATTTTGAATTCTTTATTAGTTGGTCACTGGAAAATTGTACTCCTTGGATGGTGTCATGTTCCTTGAAATTGAAGTCTTGCATTGCTTTCTTCATATTTGAAGAAGTGTACCTCTTCCAAAATTAGGTGGCTTTGGGAGAGAAATTCCTTTCTTCAGTCATGTTAGGGACTCTGAGGCTTTCTCAGATCTTTTCTGTGGATAAGCCTGTTCCGTCTTGTGGGCATACTCAAGATTGTATCCTTTCTCTCAATCTTGTAAAGCTAGGTCGGGTGCTGATAGCCTCCCATTTGCTCACTTTCCCTAGGGTGTTGCTGAATGCTCTAGTTTGTGTCCTTTCTCCTAGTCCTGCAGAGTTGACTGGCTTTCTGCACATGCCAGTAACTGTCACAGAGGCTTACTTTCACCACCTTCAGGGTATGCACAGCAAATGCTGCTTATGAACATAGAAGCAAAAAGTTTTTTGAAAACGTGTTACCAACCAAATTTAGCTAATTCATGATGAATTAATAAGAAAGTGAACTTTCTTAATTAGGTTAAGGGTATCTTAAAATCTCTAGCAAATATCTTAGTAGTGATAACTTAAAATGATGCCTACAATCACCTGCTTTTCATCATTTTACTAGTGGTCTTAGTCAAAGCCTAAGAACAGAAAAAGAAATACAGGAACAAAAAAGTGTAAAAAAAGAGATTTACCTAAGATATGATTTGTCTATGAAATGTCATCACAATTTATGGAGAACCAATAATGAAATTAATACTAGAGTTGAACAGTTTTCTGAATTCAAAGTCAGTCCCCAAGAATCATTAGTAAACAATTTCAATAGATAATTGAAAATATAGTCTCTTTCCCAATAGGAAAAATAAAAGTAACAAAGGAGGAAACTTTAATATATATGCATACAAATGTATATGCTAAGTGTCAGTTTTTTCTTTTTGCCTTCTTGCAATAGCCCTTCCTCCTTCCATTTTTCTTTTCAACCAAGAATTAGTGGTGTTTATGACTGAGTTGGATGTGATAGGATAGACTAATAAGCAGCCCAAGCAAATCACCTTAAAGCACCCATCATCTGCAATAATAACTAGAGTCTAGAAATTCACAGAGAACCTCTATGGCTTTGTGGTAGATAGATGCCTAAGAACATTTATGTGATGCATATATGTTAGTACTCCAACAATCAATTTTCTTGCACCTCTGCTACATCATGCAGATTTGTTTTTCTTCTTTGAATCCTTGAAAGCTAATGTGCTTGGCATAACAGAAGATATTCTAACATTCACAAACACATACTTGAGAAGGAAATCTGGGCAGGTATATCTGCTCCCCAGTGGCAGCCTTTCAGAAGTCAGTAACAGGATGCAGAGAACAGACATGTTTTCAAACAATACATTTGAAAACTACTCTGAATATAAAATGTTCATTTGTGGGGTTTTTTCTTTTCTTATCTGCTGATGGCTTATGAAACTATTCAAGTCACTTAAACAATGAGGTCAGATAAATAATTTGAATCTCCTTTACCATTTTCTGTCTGATAGTCACCATTACCACCCCAAACTTGATTTTTGTTTATAAAGAAAAACTATTTTTAGGTGAAAAACTGGATTTGTTCAATTCCAGTCTTTTTTTAAATCCTATTCTTGGGATATCCTTACAAAGTTAAGAGGCTATCCAAAATGCTGAAGCATTTATTCAGATTCTTAAACATCTATTAAAAGCAACCAATATCCCATTTTCCTTTGGAAATGAGAATATATTTTAAAATAATTTTTGGCAAAAAGTCTTGTCATCTGATTTGTAGAAACTCTGATGAAAGCCTTGGATTGCACAGTAAAATGAAAGCTCCTAAAATAAAAATAGTAATGAACTGTACAACAGCAGACCACTTCTGTAATGAAAAAATTTATATGCAAAAGGAAAATAATGAGAAAAACAATTCGGTAGAGAATTTCTAGCCACATGCTCACTTCTTAGTAAAGAACAAGTCTACCTACAATTAGCAGTTGTGTCTTACCACTGAACCTGTGCAGAAGTACTTCTGGGATTACTTAGACTGTATTCTGTGGCTGGTAACTTTTTCTTTTTCATTATCATATTCATATTATTGTTTATGACTCACGGGATTAAGAATGAAATGTATACTGGGGAGAGAAGGCTATTCATAGTGCTTTAGGGTGTAGGATAGAGACAAAGCTTGCAATTGCACAGGGGAGGTAACATATGGAAATGTTGAAACATACATAGACATTGGAGCTTCCTGGTTTTGAGTTTAGAAAAAAAATAGGTAAAGGAGTATTCGTAAGTACTTCCTGGTCTCATGCTTCCTAAGGGGAAAAAAGTGCTTGTTAACTACTATTTAATAGGTACTGATGATTGCTTATGGAGCTGAATATACATTGGTTCTGTTTTGGTTTAACTTGGCTTTCCAAACTTCCTCCACCCCCTAAAGATGGAGGATGGTGGACAATAAGCATACACAGTACGTGCTTCATGGTGAGTTTAAAGCAAAATGGTTGAGTAAAGTATTGAACTACACCGGTACATAACTTCAGGGAGTGTAGGATAGATATATAGTTTATGGTCTTCAGGAAGAAATGCTGACTAGGAATATCAAAATGAGCTAAAATGTTATGTTTTGTAGCCCTTGAATGCAGAGTTTCATGGAAGGCTAATGCTCTTCAGAGATGGCTGTCATTTCAAACCAGAAATATGAGTGTGAGGAGTAGTTACATTCATTAAAAACACAAAGAAAAACATCCTAAGAATCTGCGAGTAAAACCATGAAAGATAAAACATCATTTAAAAGGTCTAATAACCCAAACCTTATTATTACAGTAAATCTCAGTAGGACAGAAGCTGTTTTCTGCCTTTTAACACTGATGCTTTGCATTATAGGATGATTCACATACCTTAATGTTTCTTCTGTCTCAAAGAAATTATATGTTTAATTATGTTAGTTTTATGGAAAAGCTAATATATATTATTACACAATTTTCACATTCCTGAAAGGTTCTTTGGTGTCTATACATTATGGTGTATCAGTAGAAATGTATTGTTTTGTGAGTGCTCTGAAGTCAGGGCAGCTCTGACTTCAAATAGAGTGGAATAAGCTCCTTTTTCTTTCAAATTTTTCTTGAATAAAATTATGTACTTTGTAATATCATAAAGGTACGATCTCTGTGGCATATTATTTTGTTCTCTTTCCAAGTGAAAAGCAAATAATTGCTGATAATATTTGTTTGAATAAAAAGGTTTTCCCATCAGGCAATTGAATCATTTGCCCATTTGAAGACAGGTATGTCCGTTATTTCTGTGTATTTTTGTTTGGGTCAGGAGTATGGCAACAATATAATGAATTAGTATCTTCTTAGGGTATATTTTTCTTAATAAATCTAGCACTTAATTTTCCTTCAGGAGGATAGATAATGTTCTCACTAAACTTGAAGAACATTTTAAAATTACTCATAGATAGATGGACCTGCCTCTTTTTTTTGCATTTGAATGTGGTTGTCTGAGTTTTTTGCTTATTATAAAGTCACCAGTAAGCCTCAATGTGAAGATCCAGTACATGGAGTGACCACCTAGCTTCTATACTTCATAAGATTTCTCAATAGAGGGAACATAATAAAGGCCCTACATGACAAGCCCACAGCTGACATGGTACTCAGTGGTGAAAAGCTGAATGCTTTTCCTCTAAGATCAGGAAGAAAGCAAGGATGTCCACTCTCACCACTTTTATTTGACATATTCAAAGTCCTAGTCAGAGCAATTAAGCAAGAAAAAGAAATAAAGGACATCCAAATCAGAAAAGAAGAAGTAAAACCATCACTATTTTCAGATAACATAATACTGTATATAGAAAACCCTGAAGACTCCACCAAAAAACTACTACAGTTAGTAAATGAATTCAATAAAGTTGCAGGCTAAAAAAAATCAATATATAGAACTATGTGGCATTTCCATATACTAATATCAAACTGTCAGAGAAATTAAAAAACCAATTCCATTTACAATTCATCAAAAAGAATAAAATACCTAGGAATAAGTTTAACCAAGGAGTTGAGAGAACTGTACACCAAAAACTATTAAGATATTGATGAAAGAAATTGAAGATGATACAAATAAATGGAAAGTTATATCATGCTCATGGATTGGAAGAACTAGTATTGTTAACATGAACTACCAAATATTATACTACCCAAAGCAGTGTACAAATTCAGTGCTATAACTACCAAATATTATACTACCCAAAGCAGTGTACAAATTCAGTGCCATCCCTATCAAAATTCACAGAAATCGAAGAAATCCTAACGTTTGTATGGATCCATAAAAGACCCTGAATAAAAATCAATCTTAAAAACAAAGTTGGAGGCATCATGCTCCCTGATTTCAAACTTTATTACAAAGCTGTAGTAATCAAAATATAATGGTATTGGAATAAAAATGGACATACAGATCAATGGAACAGAATAGAGAGCCCTGAAATAAACACACACATATGCGGTCAATTAATTTATGACAAAGTAGCCAAGAATATACATTGGGGAAGGACAGTCTCTTAATAAATGGTATTGGGAAAACTGGACAGCCACATGCAAAGGAATAAAACTTGACCCCTACCCTTACCCTGTACACAGAAATTAACTCAAAATGGATAAAAGAGTTGAATGTAAGACCTCAAACAATAAAACTCCCAGGAGAAAACCTAGGTGGTAAGCTCTTTGATGTTGTTCTTGGTGATAAGTTTTTGTATTTGACATCAAAAACCAAGGCAAAACAAGCAAAAATAAACAAGTGGGACTACATCAAACTAAAAAGCTTCTGCATAGCAAAGGTCGACAAAATGAAAAGGCAACCTGAATGGAAGAAACTATTTGCAAATCATGTATTTGATAAGGGGTTGATATCCAGGATATATAAAGAACTCATACAACTCAGTAGTAAAAACAACAAGTCAATTAAAAAATAGGCAGAGGATCTGAATAGACATTTTCCTAAAGAGATACAGATGGTGCAGGTACATGTGAAAAGATGCTCAGTATTACTGATCATCAGAGAAGTGCAAATAAAAACCACCATGAAATGTCACTTCACACCTGTAAGAATAGCTATTATTAAAATGTCAAGAAATAACAAGTGTTGGAACCCTCATGCACTACTGGTGAGAATGTAAATTAGTATAGCCACTGTGGAATAGCATATGGAGGTTCCTTAAAAAATTAAAGTAGAACTACTATATGATCTAGCAATTCTTCTAGATATTTATCAGAAGAAAACAAAAAAACTAATATATATGTACCTCCATGTTCATTGCAGCATTATTTACAATAGCCAAGATATGGAAACAGTCTAAGTGTCCATCAATGAATGGATAAAGACATTGTGGTAAATACAATGAATATTATTCAACCATTAAAAAATTAAATCTTGCCATTTGTGACAACATAAGTGGACCTTGAAGGCATTATTATATTGGGTTGGCCAGAAAGTTCGTTCGGTTAGTGAATACGTTGTTCAGTAAAGTTCTTGGTGAAACTGAAGAATGTGTACTTAAAACCAAACGAATTTTTTGGCCAACCCAATACCAAGTGAAGAAAGGCTTACATGTGGAATCTAAGACAAAAACAAAAAGAGCAACCCCTCCCCAAAAAAAACCCCAACAAAACCAGAGATACAGAGAAGAGGGGGTGCGTGGTGCAAGTAGGTGAAATGGGCACAGGGTGTCAAAAGGTACAAACTTCAGTTATAAAGTAAATGACTATTGGGGATGTAATGTACAACATGGCAACTATAGTCAGTACTGTACTGCATATTTCAAAGTTGTTAAGAGAATAGATCTGAAATGTTCTCATCACAAGAAAGATAGTCTATATATGTATGATGACAGATGTTAAACTAGACTTACTGTGGTTATCATTTCCCCATATATACAGATATCAAACCATTATGTTGTACACCTGAAACTAATATAATGTATGTCAGTTACAGCTCAAATAAAATAAAAGGTGAATTGTGAATCTCAGTGTGTTGTGCATCTCAGTGTGAAATGTAAACATTAACACTTTTAGAAGAAAACATAGGTATTTATCTTTATGATTGCTGGATTGGCAAAGATTTCTTGAAACAGACCATAATGGAAGAAATAACTGGTAAACTGAACTTCAGTGAATTAAGAACTTCTGTTTGCCAAAAGATACCATTAAGAAAATGAAAAGGAAGGCAAGTCAGAAGCTTGGTAAAGATTATTTGCTATGTGTATACTTACTTATTTTATATATATAAAGAACTTTTAGAAAACAATAAGCAAAAGTCAGATAATCAGATTTTGAAGAGGAGTAAAGACTTGCTGGGTACTTTACCAAAACATTCAAATTTCAGTAAACATATGAAAACATATTCAATTTTGTTAATCATCTGGATATTCTGAAATAAAACTGCAGTATAGGGCTTCCCTGGTGGCACAGTGGTTAAGAATCCACCTGCCTATGCAGGGGACACGGATTCAAGCCCTAGTCTGGGAAGATCCCACATGCCACAGAGCAACTAAGCCTGTGCGCCACAACTACTAAGCTTGTGCTCTAGAGCCTGCGAGCTGCAACTACTGAAGCCCGCATGCCTAGAGAGCTCGTGCTCTGCGGCAAGAGGCCACTGCAGTGAGAAGCCACACACCACAATGAGGAGCCCCTGCTCGCTACAACTAGAGAAAGCCCATGCACAGCAACGAAGATCCAATGCAGCCAACAATAAAAAAACAAAACAAAACAAAAAAACTATAGTATGGCCTGCCACACCTCTACCAGGATAGCCAAGATGAACATACACACACACACACATGCAGAGATAATGCCAGTTGTTGGTATGGATGTGAATGGACCAGAACTCTGAAACACTGCTAGTTGGAGTGTAAATTTGGTTGAAAGTTCTGAGAAATGTTTGGTTAGTCCACTAAAGCCTGGTATACACATACTCTGTGATGCAGCATTTTCAAAAAAATATCCTTACCCCTTTGGAGGGTTATGCAGGTAATGATTAGGAAGAGGCATCAGTGGACACCTGTTTTTCTAACAGTATTCCACTTCCTGATCTCAGTGTTGGTTACAAGGGTATGCTCATGTAAAATTCATTGAACTGTATGTACCCTTATGAATCATGTCCTTTTCTGCATGAATATTTTAATAAATAGATAAATAAAATTCTAGTTAAGTTAATTACAAAAATTTAAATTTCCAAACTAATGAGAGCAGTGAAGTACTGGACATTTCAGTTGTTAAAATCAAAACAGGAAATATCAGTTATACTTACTTAGAAAAAGAGTTTCTATAAATCTGGGCCATTTTGCATTTTAGAAGTTTATGTTTGTTTAGTATGTTGTGAGAAGTGCCACAGCTCTGTGTGTAATTATAAATAAATACTGTAAATACATCTGTCACTACTTGAAATGACTCATGTTTAAACACCATGTTTAAGCCGGCTTTTCTTTTATTGAACCATTTCTTGGAATTTTGAATAAATCATGTATTAAGATGAATTTTTTAACACTTCTGTAACAAACCATAGATAGTGTAGCTATTGCTGTTTAATTTTAACATCTCATTTTAAAATTTGAGCATTTTCTCTTATGTGTAAGTAAAATTTATAATATTGGAATATATATATTTCCTATTAATGCATTAAATCACCAGACCTCATGTGGATCTAATAACTACCATAGTTTTCAAGTAGTCTGAATATAAACAATATTTTGAGATAGTTACTCTTATAATATAAAAATGTTATAGTATGAAGATATTTGCATTTCCCTCACTAACGAAAATCACAGGTGCTGCTAAAACTATTGTGATCTGTCGACTACATTCATAGTTGAAGGAAATGATATATTAGAAGATAGTGAAAATGAAAATTTGCTTTTATCCCATTTAAGTACCCAGATCTCCTTCTGCCACTGCATTCTATGCACAGCCCCTTGGAGTCTGTGTACTGCTGTATTACTTGAACCTTTTCTGCTCTTATCTAAGAGTAACACCCCCACTTGTGTACTAGATCTTATCGCATCTCGTGTATTCAATGACAGTTTTCCAACAATTCTCCCCTCTTTGTCATCCTAATGTTTTCTTTTATTACTGAATCATTCTCGGTAGCAGTGCAAACATCTCCTTATTCATCCTAAAGGGACATGATACCATTTTCCCTTGCAGATATTGTTCTATTTACCTGATCCCTCTTAGAGCAAAACTCCTTGAAACAGTTGTCTACATTGTTGCCTTATGTTTTCATAAGGCTTTTGCCTCACTGTTGCATTGAAAATGCTCTAGTCAAGGGCACAAATATTTTCCAGGGAAATAAATTCAATTTTTAGTTCTGGGTCTTCATATTACTGCTCTCTTTGTATCTACAGAACTGATGTCTTCATCCAGAATCACTTGTCTTCCAGGAGGCCACACTCGTGATTTTCCTTACTTCTTTGACTGCTACTTCTTAATCATCTTTGTTCATCCATTTTTTATCTTCTGCACTTATTTTGGTGTTAACAGGGTTCTGATCTTGGTCATCTCTATTTATATTTACTTAATTGGTGTCCAGCTTTAAAGGTTAAATACTGTCTAACTATTATTGAGTCCTAAATTTTATCTTGGGGCCAGATCTTCCCTGTAAACTCCAGACTGATAAATCCAACTAGCTCATGCTGCACCTCTACCTGGAAGTCTACTGGGTGTCTCCAAATGAACAGGTACAGGACAGACTCCCCATCTCAGGCCCCAGACCTAATTCTCCCATAGCATTTGACTTCTCATGTTCAAGTCAAAAGCCTCATAGTCTTCCTTTACCACTTCTTCCCTGCCATACCCCACATCTAATCTTTCAGAAAATCCTGTTGACTCTTCCTTCCAAATATGTCCAGATTCCAACGATTTCTCACCATACCTACCACCCTTGTTTGAGCTCTAATTATTTCTTAATCCACTTATTGCAGTAGCCTTTTAACTATATCCTAGCTTCCATCTTTACCCACCATATGGTTAATTTTCAAAATTCCAACCCAGGAGGCTCTGGGATCTGGCCCTGTACTACTTCACCAACCTTATCCATTTATCCATTTCCCCTCATCAACTGTCCTTCAGTCGTCTTGGCTTCTTTACTCTTTCTAAAAGGTGCCAGACATTGTCCTTCAGTAGAGCCTGGTTCACTGGCTCTTCCCTCTTTCCCCAAGTATTTACATGGCTTTGAGACATCATCAGATCTCTGCTGAAAATGCCACTGCCTTGGAGAGGCCCCTCCCAACCACTCATTAGTATTGCAACCCCTTCTCTCATGAATTCTGTCCACCTTCACTGCTTTACTTTTCCTCAGTTCATTTATCATTGTCTCTCATATGACTTAATTTTTTACTGTCTGTTTTCTCCCTATAGAATGTAAGCTCCAAGAGGGGAGTTTCCCCCCTTATATTTTTGTTCATTGTTTTATTCTTGGCTTCTGAAACAGTTCTTGAATATATAGTGGGTTCTCAGTATATAAATGCTGAATGAATGAATGAGAAATACCTACTTATTTTTTATGATTCAGAGCACATGTCACTTATTTAGGATTTTCACTGAAGGGCAGGGACTATCTTTATCTTATTCATTGCTATATTCCTAGTATCCAGTAAATACTTGGTATGCTCAGTTAATAATTGTCAAATGAGTAAATTAAACTGGAATGGCTTCAGAGAGAACCATACATAGACCCCAAGCGTAGAGAGGTTGGTTAGGTAGGAGTCCTAGGCAGGTACGGCATTAACAAGATGTAAACGTAGGCACTGCTTCCTGGATGGAGGGGGTGGAGCAAGAAGAGTGACCTGAATGAAGCACAGAGAGCCAGTTAAGGGGTGTGGGGCACGGTGCTATTTAGGAGTGTGGGACCAGGTTGTGGAGGGCACTGGGATAATAATAACTTACTAAACCTCCATAGCTTAAAAAGGTTGATGCTAATATACTCCTAATGTTATAGGCCCAGAATGATGAACTTCTCCAACTGCTCAAGACAGATCTGAAACTCAAGTGTTCTAATTTAAGAGCCTCCGTCTTTAACTACTATGATATACTGCTGGGCAAAGTACGTTAAACATACCAGTGGTGGATCTTAAGAGTGTTGCAGGTCATTCGATAGATACTATTGTCTTTTAACTTCTTTTTAACTGTTATAGTTTTTAAGTATTTCAGTGTCTCAAATGAATAGTCAAGAAAAAATAAGTCTTTTCAGGTTGTTTTGTATTTGATCATTCCCCAGCGTTTGACCATTTTTGACCACCACATTCTTCTTTTTCAAAATTCTATCCTTGGCTTCTGTTACACTGTATCTCCTACCTTCATTTTCTTCCTACTTCTGTGTCCCAGGTTCCTTTGCAGGCTCCTGTCTATGAGTTTATGAACTTACAAGTATTCATCAGTGTTCTAGCCCTCTAGGCCTTCTATTTTTCTCACCCTATTTACTCTTCTTGAGCAATTTTATCCATTCCCATGACTTCAGTGAACAACTATGTGCTGACAATTCCCAGATCTGTAGTTTTTCTTCTCTACATCTCTGTCATTAGATATATATGTAAATGTCTCTTAGACATCTCACTCTCCAAAGATGTTTTGAAATGGATGTTTTGAAAGTACATTAGAGTTAACACATTTAAAAATGAACTCCCCAAGGCAATCTACAGATTTGATGCAATCCCTATCCAATTACCAAAGGCATTTTTCACAGAACTAGGCCAAAAAAAAAAATCTTAAAATTTGTATGGAGACACAAAAGACCCTGATAGCCAAAGCAATCTTGAGAAAGAAAAACGGAGCTGGAGGAATCAGGCTTCCTGACTTCAGACTATACTACAAAGCTACAGTCATCAAAACAGTATGGTACTGGCACAAAAAAGAAATATAGATCAGTGGAACAGGATAGAAAGCCCAGAAATAAACCCATGTACCTATGGCCAGTTAATCTACAACAAGGAGGCAAGACTATACAATGAGAAAAGACAGTCTCTTCAATAAATGGTGCTGGGAAAACCAGACAGCTACATGTAAAAAAATGAAACTAGAACATTCTTTAACACCATACACAAAAAAAATCTCAAAATGGATTAAAGACCTAAATGTAAGACTGGATACTATAAGAGGAAAACATAGGCAGAACACTCTTCAACATAAATTGCAGCAATATCTTTTTGGATCCACCTCCTAGAGTAATGGAAATAAAAACAAAAATAAAAAATGGGACCTAATTAAACTCAAAAGCTTTTGCATAGCAAAGAAACCACAAAACAAAAAGACAACCCACAGAATGGGAGAAAATATTCACAAACGATGCAACCAAAAAGGGATTAGTCTCCAAAATTTACAAACAGCTCACGTGACTCAATATCCAAAAAGCAAACAACCCAATCAAAAAATGGGCAGAAGACCTAAATAGACATTTCTCCAAAGAAGACATACAGATGGCCAAGAGGCACATGAAAAACTGCTCAACATCACTAATCATTAGAGAAATGCAAATCAAAACTACAGTGAGATATCACCTCACACCAGTAAGAATGGCCATCATCAAAAAGTCTACAAACAATAAATGCTGGAGAGGGTGTGGAGAAAAGGGAACCCTCTTGCACTGCTCGTGGGAATGTAAATTGGTACAGCCACTATGGAGAACAGTAGGGAGGTTCCTTAAAAAACTAAAAATAGAGCTACCATGTGATCCAGTAATCCCACTCCTGGACATATATCTGGAGAAAAACATGGTTCAAAAGGATACATGCACCCAATGTTCATTGCATCACTGTTTACAGTAGCCAAGATGTGGAAGCAACTTAAATGTCCATCAACATAGGAATGGATAAAGAAGATGTGGTACATATATACAATGGAATATTACTCAGCCATTAAAAAGAATGAAATAATGCCATTTGCAGCAACATGGGTGGACCTGGAGATTATCATACTAAGTAAGTCAGACAGATAAAGACAAATATCATATGATATTGCTTATGTGCGGAATCTTAAAAAAAATGACACAAATGAACTTACTTTCAAAACAGAAACCGACTCGCAGACTTCAAAAAAAACTTATGGTTACCAGGGGGGAAGAGTGGGGGGGATAGATTGGGATTTGGGATTGACATGTACACACTGCTATTTTTAAAACAGATAACAAACAAGGACCTACTGTAAAAAAAATAATAATTAAAACAGAGGGAGCTCCAAATCTTTGTTACCTTCTTCCCTTTCACCCTTAACATGCTTCTGCCTTATTCTGTATCTCATTGGGTGTCACCACTGACTACACACTGTTGCTCAAATCAGAAACCCAGAGGTTAATTTTGACTATTTTCTATCAGATCAATCATTCACCAAAGTCTGTTGATTCCATCTCTTAAATATTTCTCCTGTTTGTCCAGATCTCTCAATTCTGTCACTACCATGGAATTGGCCACTATAGTCTCTCAAGCATTTTTATACATCAGCCTCCAAAATGATTTCTCTGCCTCAAGTTATACTTTGCTCCAGTCTATTCTCCATACTGTGACTAGTACCATCCTTCTAAAATACAGACTTGATCATGCATTATTTTTCCACCATAGTTGGAAATAGGAATATCAAGTGCAGCAGAAGGCAGAGAAGGAATAGGCAGACAGGTAAAAGTAAAACCAGAAATACATACAGTTTCAGTGCTGATTTAGTGACTATGAGGGTTAGGTCCCCAAAATGATAGAACTCTAGTATTACTGAGCATCTACTAAAAACAAAAATGTCACTTGCTTATACTATAAATGTGTTTATTCACGAGATATATCTTTTCCTGGATTTTAAAATATACTCTGCCTTTCACACTACTATAGTATAATCTATCTACAGAATAATCAACTTTAATGTATTCTCTAAATCACTGACATGATACTCTTATAAATTAGATACACAATTAACTTTTCTCACGTAACAGTTTCACATTTTTAAATGACTTTTTAGGTGGTGCATCATTCTCTGTTTCACTTCGGGCCTAAATTCTAATGTACCTTCTAAGTTTAAAGTGCAAATATTTTGTAAAATCTTGACTTTCCGGAAATACCTCAATCTATGCAAAGTCTATGTACAAGTCAATCTGACTTTTAAGAAGTTTCAGTTTATTTCAGAGTTATTCTCAAGAAAGTGTGGAAAGGATTGAGATTAATCTCTATAATCCTGTTATATCATTTTTATTTTCTTTTGAAATATTGTGGTTCCCAAGAAGTTATGAAACAGAGTTCAGATTTATTCTCTGGGTTTAAAAATCCTCCATTAATTTGCCTCATCCTACTTTTCCCCTTTTGTATCCTCGTTTCTCCTTTAAAAATTGTGCAAATCTTGTATGTTTAGATCCCCAGTCACACATTGCTCATTCTGACCTTGAATCTTTGTTGATACAGCTACCTACCAGAGGTGGGCAGTTCAAATAAAGAGTGAGCTGGGCAAGTTCTGAGACAGTAGGAAGTGTTTTAACCTGAAGACATATTTCAGTCTAAAGATGTCCATGTTTGTAAATTTAAGCATGTATGATTTAAACAAAACATGCTTACATATAAGTTACAGTGATTGACTGTGACCTCTGGTTCATACTGTTTCCTCCCCCACCATCTCTGTAATGTCTCGGATCTTTAAGATTAGTTTTCCAAAAGCAGCCTTTTTTGCTAGATCTAGCAGGAATATGGCTTCTGTGAATTATTCCTGGCTATATCTAAAACATCATGTTTTACCTGTACTTTTGACTAGCTCTAGTTAGGACATATCAGATTATCAGTCACAATGCCAGATGCTTTACATATGTTACCCAATTTATTTATTTACCCATTAATGTATGTCATCAGCGTAGTTGGTATCCCCAGTTTATAGATATCAAATCTGAGAAGCAGAAGAAAAGTAACTTACCAAAGGTCCCATAGTTAGTAAATGAAAATGATTTTAATGGATGAGCTGTTACATGATATTTGAAAGATAGTTTCATGAGCATTTTTTTTAAAGAATGCAGTATTCTCTTATTTTTCAGTTTACATGTTACAATATTGTACCCTGTTTTTTCAGTGTATAGTCTTTGCTATGACTTCTGGCCAGATGTGGAATCATATCCGTGGACCACCATATGCTCATAAAAACCCGCACAATGGACAGGTGGTAAGTGCATGTTCTGTGCATCAGTATTATGAACTTTAATCCTGTTTACATAGGAATCCGAAATTATGTTTAGCATTTAGTAAGAAAGGATTCTATTTGTAAATCGAAATATATGTTCTTTCTCTTCTCATTTACTACCTTCACCATGTACATACACACAACATGCACATATATATATTTTTTTTTAGGGTGAGGACTGCTTTAGCGTGGATTAAAAAAAATTCAGTGTACCTACTTATCAAATATATACACATAAATTATTTTTCCAACTTTGCAGACTGCTATGGTAATAATATGTAATGCCAAAAGAGGAAATAGGAACAGTCTGTAGCGAGTGTCCCAGCAATGATAAATTTAATTTAGCTCAGAAGATCATTAAGAACCCTGAAGCCATTGTATTAGGATGCCAGGAACTGTTTGCCAGAAAATTGAAAGTGAAATTGGTGTGTAGTTAAATCAGTAGCAAAATTTGCATTAGTAACTGCTACTGTTTTGCTGCCTTCCCTTTCCTTTTGGTGGGTGGGAAATATTGTCATAGATCAACTTTGCAGAATACTGTCTTTGAGGCTTAGTATTAGGTTGGGGAAGATTACTGTTCTAAAATGTGCCTTTTTTCTCTAGCTTTTTCTTTATACAGATTCTGAGGGAAGAATATAATGACACCCCTCGTGCACTCATCACCAAACTTAATCACCAGTTCATAACCAATCTTGTTTCATCTATTCTCCCATCCAGTTCTCTTTACCGCTGTTGGATTCTTTTGAAATAACTGCCCAATATCATTTCATTTCAAACATAAATATTTCAGTAGGTACCTCTAAAAGATGAGGCTTTCTTAAAACATCATAACCACAGTACCAGAGTCACACCTAAAATGGTAATAAATTCTTAATTTCTGAATATTGTGGCTCTGAATGGAATAAAGTTATCCCATGGCCAATCATGTTATAATTTCTCTATAAATATAAATGTATAATGTAAGCTTATGAGGTTTGTTCTTCATTGCTTACAGTACTTCAAATATCTTTAATATTAAAAAAGCTAACAAGTTATTTCTTCTTCCTAAATTGTTTGTGGCTTTCTTTGAACTTCTTTGTGGAACTGTAATATAGGGGTATAGTTCACTTTACTTACTGTATGTACCCTGATGGCTCAATTAGATTTTAAGGGCTGGTTGCTAGTTACAGTCACTGATACTATATAATAACCATTTTGGTCTCATATTTTTGTCAACATTTTCAGATTTCTTCTATAGGTGTCAAGAATATGGAGTCACAGTTAGACTCTGGATAATCAGATGCTGTAGTAAATCAGACATGTCTTTTGTTATGTGTACTCTGTATTTTTTAAATCTGTCACTAATTAGAAAAGTGATTTGAATGTCTAATATTCAAAATTAATTTTACAGAAAAAATAATTGGAAGTAATTATCAAGCAATAAATTGTCCCCTTATCTTCAAGTCTTCCTGACCATCCTATTTAAAAGTGTAGTCCTTTTCTCTCATCCTCTTCCCCAATACCCATACTCACTGTCTTCCTTTCCTTTTTAAATTTCTTCTCCATAGCACTTATAACACATTATATAATTTACTTATTTTGTGTTACTTTTGTTTGTCTTTTGCCAGGACCCCAGTAGGGTATAAGCACTTGACAGCATGGCTTTTTATCCACTTTGGTCCCTGATATGTTCCTATTTCATAAAGAGGGCCTGACACAAAGATTTGATCACTATTGTGTTAATGATACTTAAAAGTGTAAATTTTGGAAATTGATAAAATTTTTATTACTGCCTTTTAATATTCTTATAACATTTCTTAGGCAAATAAACATATTAAGCATTGCTTTTTATTATTTGCTTAAATACATTTGTTAAAGTATATGAAAAATTCATCAACATTCTTGTGAAATGTTTTAGCTTATGTAGGGGAAGAAAATATAATTTTCCCTCTACTGTTCTGAGTCTTTGGCTGAGGCCCCTGTAACAAAAGACAGAATAACAAGAGAAAAACAAAATGATTAACATGTATACCTCATGTATACATGGGAGATAGGGAAAAATGAATAACTCTCAGAGGTGGCTTAGAGCTCAGGCTTAAGTGCCATCTTCAGTTGCAGACAGAAAGAAAGGTATTGAGGGAAAGCCAGTTGTGGAAGTGACCAGGAAAAGTAAGACAAGCAAAAGTGAGGTGTGGCGTGCAGATTTAAGTTTGCGGTTGCCTTCTCCATTGATAAGGATCTAAAGTTGTCTCCAAGGATTGTCTCCACCTGTAGGTTGTCTCTACCTATGTCCTTGCTGGTAGAGAAAGGAGGAGGGACACGGTTGTGAATTTATGTCCTGCTTTTAGGCAGATTGGAGAAGGCAGAGAACTTTTCTAGTATCTGCTTCTTCTCAGTGCCTTCAGCTTAAAATAATTCTTAGGCCAAAGTGGCATATTTTAAAGTGTTGTATTCTGTCACTCTTCATTCTCACTGTAATCTTCTTACCATTTCAACCATTGCTTTGCTAAATCATGAGACTCGAATCCCCTCATCACACGCCGTTCACTGGAGTAAGCGCCAAAAAAATTTGCACTGATCACAGTAACAGTGACAACGTGGATGCCATCTGTTGCTCACTGAGTATATGCTAGGCGCTAGACTCCACAAATGAGTATTTTAGGCCACGAGGCGAATATTCCTAAAGCATACTTTGACTATATTGATAATATTAATATGTGTGGACCAGAGTTACCAGTTAAATTGAAAATCCTAAGTGGCTGTCCATTACTTGCCCATTGTAATTTTCCTTTCCAGCCTAAGACCTCTACTCCTTTGCAGAGAAACTCAGTGTTAGTGTATTTGTACTGTCCCTTGTCCCCTAATATATGCTTTATTTTGCTGCTTCCATTCCTGGAATTTCTATCAAATCATGCCCATCCTTCAAATACCACCTATTTTGCCAACCCTCTGAAATGCATTCCTTAATTAAGTTAGAAATTCTTCTTCCCTTTACACATTTATAAATATGTAGTTAGCCCATTTATGTATCTCTGCATTCCTTTATAATAATATCTTTTTAATATTTTATGTATTAGTCAAATTCTTAACATAGGGAGTTTCTTTTAAGCTATTTTTCATCTTTACACTTACATACAGCTGGTCCTCAATGAATGTTTTATTAAATGATTATAGAGACTCACACTAGGAGATTTTGGTTTCTTGAATTGTATTATCTTAATTCTTTCCATTTATTTTTTGTCACTAGTCTGAATGATAATAGGATCAACATGTCACTGTTAATTCCACATAAACCAGTTAGTAACCTTAATGTGACAGGAACACTTATTTTAAGGTTTAGATTAGATTGGAAAGAAATTTTCTCTGTTGATTTAGAAAATGTTTTATTTGCCCCCTCCACATTGTTGTATTACTATTTTGTAAGTAGAGATTGGCATGGCCCTTAGGAAAAGGTACTGTGATGGCCCAGAGGAACACATTAAGAAAACAGAATTTTCTATATTTTCAAAAGAAAAAAACTTTTCCTTCATACGTGCATCTAGTTTTCAGAGTACGTATTTTAGCTTTTCAGCACCTTAATCAAAAGTTACAGAAATGATGAGACTGAAACCTATAACCAGGTTGTTTAAAGAAATGAATTTTGTCCCAAACTCTTCACCCTCATATTTTATAAAAACATTTTTTCTTACATTTGAATAAAGTATTAGGATTGAAGGAAAAAAACCACGAAAGTCTTGGAAATATAGGAGCTTCTTGCTGCACAATCAATTGCTTGAGTGTGCTCTTGGCCAGAGATGTGGATATGGTTTTGGACTGATCTGTTAATTACTAAGATGTTACTTACTAAGCAGTATAGACAAAAGCAGGTTAAAGGGGCAGGAGAATGTTGCCCATTAGTATATAGCTCTTTTCTTGTTTTGCATTTTAACGTATTTTAGCAAAACTTCCCTTCCTGCTTTTTAATATGCATGATGTCAACATACACTGAAACAGAAAATTGTTTTTGTTTTAATGAATTTATTTGCATAATAATGTGTTTTCATATTACTGGAACAAAATAGAAGATTAACTTTGCTTTATAAAATCAAGTGGTTACTGGTACAGAATTACACTTTAAACAATGACTGTTCATTAGAATAATAATAGTGAATGGTTTTCTTTATAATAGATGTGTTTAAATTTCAAGATATAACTTGAAAATTAGCACTATCCTTCTTTGGTAATTTCTTCATATTTTAACCTGTATTTCTAAAAAGAAATTACCATGTAGGATTTGTGTTTTTGAGAATAACTATAATTAGGCTATTTATCTCTTTCAGTGGTATGGAATAAAATGACAAAGTGAGTATCTTATGAATATTTATAAAGGAATTTTATAATTTGGCATTAATTCTTATGACCAATGCACATTTAGTGGAGTAAGGTATATGAAACAGTAAGTTTACTGTGGTTTTCATATTTGTAACATAATTGAATAACCATTTACATTTTAAAGACTTATTTTTAGGTAGCTATTACACATAAATATCAGCTAAATGAATTCTAATTTTTGTTCATTTTTTCTAAATTAATTTTTAAAATATGTTTGGCTTCAACTATTTGATTTATGTTAGATAATTTAAGAAATTTGTATTAAAATTGTTCATGAAGAAGTATTTCAATGTTAAAGTGAACTTAACTTTGTAAATACTTTAAAATTGTACTATGAAGGTCTGTATGGTTTCCAGAAATAGTTGGGTTGTTCCCCCGCCCCCCCCACCCCCCGGTTTTTCTGAAGTCGGTTTCTAAATAGAATTCTGGATGGTGGTGAGTTCTTTTGTGTCAAACTTTTAAAATTGCCTAATTTGCTGTTTTTCCTGTATATGGGAGTTTTTAATGGATTTGGCGTTGTAACATCTAGTTTTATACCTTTTAAGCATAATACTGTGAGGTCAGAGAGCAGGTATTTTACAAATGAGGAAAAATAATAGTCCAAGTAGTAGAAGCCAGAATTAGAATGGTGGGTCTTGTAACATGATCGAGAGTCATTCGAAGACTAAGTTGATAATAATTAGACTAAATATTTAAAATACATATTTAAAGTTTAGACATAAATGTTGTTAGTAACAGTGGTTAATGTTTGGATCTTGATGCTAAAATCTATTTTAAATTTTTGACAGAAATTCTGAGTCTGAGGGCCCTGAGCAATCTATGAATATGAAATGATACCTACTATTTTCTGCAGGGAGATTGACTAATTAAATATGGGTGAAATGTCATGAAACCTCCATAACCTTGACAAACATAGTCCTTTTAAATAAAGTGACTAAGACCTAATAAGACCCTAGAGGCTTAAAGATATACGTGGCCAGGTGTAATCCTAGAATGTGTCATTAGCTTCCAGGCTGTATTTTTCTATTATCTGGTTCCTCTCATTATTCTTTAAAATATGATACTTTGACTTCCTCTTTCAACTTTTGCTTTTAAAGTTTACTTTCTGATCATAAAATTAATAAATGCTCACTATGGAAATTTAGAAAATTATAAAAAATAGGTATCAATAAATGCAACCCCTTGTAGTTTCATGTCAAGGAGAAAGAACACACTATGTAGTTAAGTAAACTGTCTCCCTATAGGTAATAGATTACAGAGAATGTCGTGGCATTAAGCTGTAAAGTTATGAGAAGTATGAGATGCAGAACATTAAAAGCTAGGCTAGTCATTCAAAATATAAGCAGAGAGATTAAACGCCCACTGAGAATTGACTAGCCTTTCTTGCATCAAGCAAATACCATAGATTTAAACCTACATACGCACAGTTTAACAAAGGGGATGGGTCTATGTACATTCCTAAGGTGATGCTATAAAAAGATGACAGTGAGACAGAAGTGAAGAGAGATTTTTCAGGGTTAAGATGGTGGTATGATACACCTCTGCCTTCCTTCATGTTAAATACTGATAGGGATTCATCAAAATGCAAAGCCAACAACAGAATTACAAAGTAGAGCTAACTAAACCCAAATCCCAAAGCATGGGAGAACTTCTGTTAACATCTGAATTTATTGCAGTGGACATTGGCATATAGTTTCTTTGTGCTTGTGAACTTCCTCAGAGTTCTCTTTAAGTTGCCATCAGTATGCTTACACTTATTCTACTTATTCCCCAGAAACATTGCTTTACTTCCCATGTCGTCCTCTCATCTTACCAGAGGTTTCATGTTCTGCCTCATGCTGTCAGGGCTATACTGAGCTACTAGTGGGAAAGACAAGTGGATAACAGATTCCTTTGTTGGCCCCAAACATGAAAAGTCATGGTTCTTTCTGTGAAACAGCATTAAGTCATGTTTCAGAAGCATAAGCTTCACACCCATTGTTAACTTCTTCCACTTGTGCTAACTTTGGAACCCTACAACGTTAGATAAATGTTACCAGGACTTCAACTTTTCCTCATTTGTAAAATTTCAAGGTAGGTATAAGTGGTTTCTGTCCCCACGCCACATTAACCCTTACTGCCCTTATAGACTGGCTGTCTCATGGAGTAGTGAAGGGATGTTTGGGCTGTGAAACGCATGTCATACCAAGAGGGGTGAATGTGGCTCCCCGCCCCCCTCCTCCCGGCACCCCCAGAGGACATTTGGTAGTTTCTGGATACAGTTTTGGTTGTCACAACGGTGGGGGCAGCTGCCCTCTACTGGCAGCTAGTGGTGGAGCCAGGGATACTGCTAAGCATCCTGCAGTGCAGAGGACACTGCTCACAGCAAGGAAGCACCAGGCTCAAACATCAGAGTTGAAAATGAGAAGCTCCAGAGAATCTTAATTGTTTTCTTATATATTTTGTAGCCAAGAAGGCCATCCTATCTAGCATTTATACCCAAAGGATGACTTTCTTAAAAAAAATTTTTTTTTAATTGAAGCAACCAGTGAGTGCTTCAGATCACACTGACCTGTGGTTTAATGTTTGGGAGGATTGTATATATGGAACACCATCACTAAATATAACTGATATGAAAATGTTTTGGGTATAACTGTTTGCTTTAATCTATCTTAGTAAACGCTATTTAATCTTGGACATTTTATATATGCTTACAAAGAGATGTTTACATAAGAGAGAGTAAAAATGACTCTTAGGCCCACGGAGTCATGTTTACGCCTTGTCCTGAAGTATACAGGCAGAGAAACAGATGGGAAGAGAACGGGCTTGAGTTCTTCCCAAGCTCTGCCTCTTAGCAGTTGTGTCGCTAGGGGTGGAAGTTTCTTAGACTCATTTAATATAAGAAAAGATGGACTAATACTGCTTTTCTTACCTTGTAGTTTGTGAGATAAAATATAATCATAGATGTATAAGCGCTTTTAAAAGTTGAAAACACTCCTGTCTTAGTCTGGGTCCCTCCCAGAACAGACCCAAAGACAACAATTCAGATGAAAGTAGCTCATGCTGGAGGTGAGGCAAACGTGAGAAAGGAGCGGGAAACTGAGTTCAGGAAGGGAAGGCAGTCAAAAAAGATGCCGTATCCAGCCCATGAGCGCTTTGGGCCACTGAAGCTTAATACTGCTTGGGGATCTCTGGGAGCTGGTGTGGAACACGTACAGGGATTTTCCCACCCCAGTGGTGAGGGAAACTAAGGTATTGATATTTATATACCAGCTCTCATCAGTCACTCGTTGAGTGCTATTTCTCTGGGGAAGGCGTTACTTTCCCTGCACTGGTGGATTTCAGGCTGGTGCGCGGGCAGTGCCCTCGTAGATGTGTCTACTACAGCTTCTCATAATATGCTAAGAGTTTATTCTTTGTTAGTAGATTCCAAAACAGAGGAAAAAAATCATGAAGAAACATACTTTTCAAATGGTGTTAAGATACCACGCTCTGAAAACAATAGCAACAAGTAGTCAAAATGTCTCACCAATTGTGAATAATTTTTTAAGTCAATATCATATTTGTCTTGTAGATAATCCTGTAGGGAAAATTATAAAAACATATTTATTTAAGAGTATCTTTCAGAAATTGTTTTATCCTGTTGTACATTTTAACAATTCTTATATAGGTGAACAGATTATTTGCTCCTTTATAGAAGGTTTGTTACTGATGCTCTGTCAACGGGGCCTGTGTTTTGAATTGTATTTTCGGGAAGGGGTATACATTCCAGTCCTCTCAGCTATCCATCCCCACTCCTCATTCACCTTAGGATCAACACTGGTTTGAGTGGTGGATAGTTTGTGGCCATCAACAGAATTGATATATAGTGGGCCTGTGTCAGCTCTGAACTTCTGATTCTAGCTTCAGTAGTTCAATTTTCTCTCTGAACTGAGCTAATTGGATCAGACAAGCTTAAAAGACTGTGGAGTATGTTGTTGGGTCTTTACTTAGCTATTAGCTTTAAAAAATTATATATATTTGTAATATCAGTGACTGTTCACGTTTGCACATATTAATTGTGAAATAACACATGCCTACAAGGATCTACAGATGTTACCAGAGTAAGTTTCACCACACTGAACTTAAATGTAAATGAATATAGACAATGTGAAGAAAATTAATAGTGCAGGCAGTATGTTACTATGCTGATTTGCAAGTTTGTTTGTTACTGTTAAGTTGCTATGTAATGGCACAAGTCAAGTACTAATGGTCTACTTCACGGCGTGAAAGTCATCACAAAAACAGTCATTACTGTGTAGCTAAAGGGAATCTATATAACTGTGTGATTACATGGGACATAAAGACATTTTCTGTCGTTAAAAAAAAAAACATCTTGAATGAGATGCATTCAGTTAAATAAACTTGTGCTTAGATTATAACTCCCAACTAAATAAATATATTGTCCTCTTTTTTAAGATTTGGCTTTTAGCTGCTGCCTGAGAGTTGCTATGGGTTTACCATATATAATCCAAAATTTTTCACTACATTATACTTCAGTTGTGAATGTAGCTAAGAGCTGTGTTCTGCATGCACATGCAAAAGCATTTTGTTGCAAAAATGCATGCTGCTTAATCGAGAACTTATCGTTAATGTAGCACTTGTCTCAGGTGGCCATAATAGTCTTACACTTTCTCCAGTGCTGCACACTCTGATGCCTCAGGGATTTTGCATACACTAGCTCTTTGAGGGACATACTTTAGTCCTAAGTGGAAAATTGTATAGGCTTATTTAAACTAAATACAATTATTTTATTTAGGATATTCAGGAGTTTTATTATAATCTTCATACCACCAGCAAAGAGAATGTCAACATATAACAAAAAGTTTTAAACAAAAAAAAAACAGAAAGAGAATAATAATTGGTAAAGGTATGCAAAAATTTTATGGTAGAGTTTGGAATTGAGAGTCTGCCTTTTCATTTATTCATTCCTTTATTTTTCCATCCAATAAATGTTTGTTGAGAGCCCATTCAATACCAGGTACTGCATCTGCCCTAGTAGTACAGCTATATCATGGAGCTGATAGACTAGTAGAGAGATGCAGTATGATCTGGGTTTGCCCAAAGTCTTGTTCATTAAAGCTCTGCTTATTATTGCATTGTGTGGTATTAGAAACTGAACTGTTTTAAAAGTTTGCCTCAGTACCATGGTTGCTCTGTTGCTATGGCCTTGCGTCTTCTCTCTTGGCAAGCTTTGCCTTATCTTTTTATTTCTTTTGATTTTAAAATTTTTTGTGTCTAGTTGGCCATTGGTAAGACTCTGCCTTTATCTCTGGCATCTATTGCTGCTTCTCTCTGCCCTCTCTACACGTGGTTTTGACTTTCATCATCACAGTATGCACTCTTGATCCTAAACTGACTGACCTTTACCAATTCTGAAGCCAACCCAAACTGCTCCTTTACTTCCTTTCAACTGTTTAGCTACTAACAACCCTGGCAGTTAATTAAGAAGGACCATGTAATTTGTATCCTTACCACCTATCAAAACATTTCACACATGGCAGATATTAAATAAAAATAAAGCTGAATAGATGAATAAATCTTTCTTTGCAAATAGGAACTCAAGTTATATTTTCAGCCTTTCAAAAATGTTAACTATGTCTGAAAAACAGCGGCTTCCCTCCTGAGCTTTGTTTGTACTTTGTAATTAAAACCTTGAAGCACATACCCAAAGGGATTATAATACTACAAAATGAGAATGTGTTTTACGATGTCAAATTTAATCTAATACAGTTAAACATTCTGAGAATCCAGAGTAAATGTGATTTCAGAGAAAACAGTAAAAAAGCAAAGGCACGAAGAATTGACCTGCCCACAGAGAAAGGGATAAATAATACAAACCAGTTAGCAAATAACTTTTTTCCAACTTTGGTAAATTATTGAGTACATTGCAAAGAATAATGGACTAAATAGACCCCTATGGTCATTATAAACCAAGGAAATTATTCTCATACTATGAATAAAATTGAGTCAATTATATTAAACCTAATAAGCATATATATTCTAATTTTTAAAAAGCATTTTAGAGGTATATCTCCACAACTTCAAAATAAGACCATGTAAATTTCGGTAACTCAGAATATTTCTTATTCATTGCGTATTTTCCAACATCATTACATTTTGATTCTTTAAAATGCTAATCAATGATTTAAATAAATTTTTTATAAACTTGGATGAAATTAGCATTCAAAAATTATTTCAATATTCATATTATCACATCACCTTTAGATATAAAGATTAGGAGCCATGAGAAAATTTGTGTAAAATTTACATATTAGGTTACATTAAAATAAGTTTTAGGGCTGCTGTATACTTAAGTAACCTTTTTTCCCCATAAAGCCTTAAACACCACATCATATGTGTCACATATATTTATCAAAACAGAGAATCAAATATACTGTGTCCCTCTTATATTAAAAAAAAAATGCCAGCGTGACTTGGTCATGCTATAGACCAAATTATGCTATAGTTTATGAATAATTAATAACCTCAAGGGGAAGAAACAATAGGTCTGCATTGGAGAAATGTCCCATTATCTTGGAGGAGTCATGCTGAATATTTTGAACAGTAGATGTCTTTCTCCCCTTCCGTACATTCTCTCTTACTCATTTCTTCCCTCCCCCTAAATATTATTAAACTTTTGGTGTCATTTTAGCTAAATAATAAAAATAGCCTAAAGAATGTATTAGAATAGGACTCAGGTAGAAAAATGAGTCAGGTGTTTTATTTTCTGTTAATTCTTGTTAACAATGTACACATAATACATTTCCTTTTATTGTAAGTATTATAATTGTGGGATGACATTCCTCCTTTTCTGTACTTGTAAAACCCTCTTCCTCTCTCATCCAAAAAAGGGCTGCTTTTTTGCATGAAGTCATTTCTTTATGCTCCTGGATGAATATAAAGTTCTCCAATTCTGAATGGCCATGGTAGTTCTTTGTCGTATTCATTTTTCTCAGTCTTAAATAGTTTTTGCATAATCATCTCCACTAATAAAATGAAATTACCTTGGCCACAGAATGAGAATATTATTTATCTGTATAATTCTCTTTATAAGACTTATACAGACTTGTTGAATTAATGAATAAATGAGCCAGAGAACATACACACAAAATGATCAAACCTGATGGATTATGTACATTTTATTCTGTATTTGGGCTAATAATGTTGTGTGTGTTCTCCTAGCTATTTATAAAGTGTCAAAGTTTTTGTTTTGTTTTTTATTTTCTTGTTCTTAAGTTAATCGGAGAAAATAAGTGCTTTAAATTAATTTTGTTCTGCTCACTAACTAGGAGACCATTGACCATATACAGTATAGAAATGACTACTTACGAAATTATTTCTAGCTATACAATTATATCTAATAGTCTATTAATAATTTACTTACACAGGTTGTAATTGTTTATTTCTTACCTTACTAAAGTTTAATGTATTTGAAAAGTTTGGACTTGTCTGATTTGGGTTTATCCCGAACTGTGTATTGAAATACAAAATCTATACCATAAAATGTTTTAAAACAGTTTTTAAATATTGCTTGCCTCTACTATAACTTCTAATCTTTTCTTTTATCCCTGAGTGTAATGTTAAAAAAAACTGTTGAATTTATAATATTCTAAATAAGCCTCATGCCTAAAATGAGTTTTATAATGGATGTACTAGCAGAGCTGCTGTGTTAATAATGCAAAGATGCTTTAATTCTCTCCCAAAGAAGCAATTACTCTGAAAAGCCACATTTTATTTCTGCCAAGAAACAAAATTGCTGTGTCCTACATCAAATCTCACAAAAATCTGTTGTCGTGTTATGTCTTCATGATATTCTTATAGTGTTTATATTTTAGTTTTGTTGACTAGAAGCCATTATTCCTGTAATAACCAATAAATTAGCTTATTGGTTAATATATTAAGTTCTGAAAGAATGGATCATCTTCAACGTATTTTTAAAAACTAACAGGGTTATTAAAAGACACTGTAAATATAACTAGCAATCATTTAACTATAATAACTCCTCACTGAGTTATAATCTACACTTCATTACTGATTATTAAGTCATTATTAAAGACATTCTCATTGTAAAGTTTTTTTTTTTTTGATGTGGACCATTTTTAAAGTCTTTATTGAATTTGTTACAGTATTGCTTCTGTTTTATGTTTTTGGTTTTTTGGCCACGAGGCATGTGGGATCTTAGCTCCCTGACCAGGGATCGAACCCACACCCGCTGCATTGGAAGGTGAAGTCTTAACCACTGGACGGCCAGGGAAGTCCCAAGACATCCTCATCTTAGAGAAAGTTTTTTCTTTGTATATTTTTCCAAACACTTCCTACATTCACCATGGTTCTGGAAAGTTTCAAACCTTCATAGCTCCCGTTTTTTTCTATTTCATTAACGCTATTAAAAAAAATCCAAGTTGCTTGGTGTTTAAGTCTCCAGCTGTCAGTAATCAAAGTCTATCATAAAATCTAGCATTAATAGGGGTAATATGATCTGAGATAATTAATGACTTAAAAGTGCTAATAGCAACATAGGAGATCCTAGGCTCCCAGTCCCCCATGCGCCTCATAAAAATCAATTATTGGACTGCTATCCACAAATAAAAACCTAGAAAGTCCACTTAGGAAGTTTTAGCCACACAGTGGAACAAAACCCCTGCAAATAATCTCATGAGAAGGGAAGGAAAACAGCTTTGTTTTGCCTGCATCATCCCACCCCCATGCTGGCATTGTTCAGCACCGGGAAGGAACTTCCTAGCTAGAAAGAATTCCCCGTGCCTAAAAAGGAAGAGTGGGGTGAGCAAACAGCTTCTTCATCCTTTTGGGGCCCTGTGCTACTTCAGCTTCACACCACCCACACCAACAAAGCTGAGACTTACAGAGCCAACCAGGATCAAGGAGGACAAGCAGGGACTATTATTAGCACATATGCAGTGCTCATGACTGCATTTCGCAGAGGCCTGCTCTGAGGACAGACTCAGCAGCCTTTGCCACTGATGAAGCCAATGGCCAGCACAGCCACCAGGGACCCCCAGCAAGTTTTGCCATCTTTCACTCCACAGGTGTTTATGTTTGCCGACACTAGCCACCTGAGTTCCTCCCCACCCCTGCTGTAGCTCCAGCACTGCACCAGCAGCCATCACAGTCCTCTGCATCTGCACAGGTGTAAGACACCAGCCGTCTGAGTCCCTCCCCACCTTCACAGGAACCTGGGAGCCATGGTGGCTGTTAGTTCAGGGCTCTGTCATGCAAGATGCAAGTCTAGATTCCTGCTAACCCCGCGCCATGTCCGGCAACCTGAGCAGAAGCGGTAAGCAGAAGCAGAAGCCTGAGTCCCACCACAGACACACACACACACATGTGCGCACACACATGCATACCTGGTGCCACCACATGCCCCGCACCTGGTGGTCTGGACCACTAGACCCAGGATGACAGCATGCTTTATTATGCCCCACCCACAGGTGAGACACGTCCCTTATCAAAGTTAGTTCATAAAGCCTGAAAGAGTGACTGCTGCTTAAAATACTTAGACACCTATGCAAGTCTACAGGGATCACAAAGAATCAGGGAAACATGGCCCCACCAAAGAATACAGTAAACCTCTTGTAACTGGCCCCAGAGAAATAGAGATCCAGGAATTGCCAACAAAGAATTCAGAATAATTGCACTAAAGATGCTCAAAGAGCTATAGGAAAACACAGTTAAATAATTTAACAATACCAGGAAAATGATACAAGAACAAAATGAGAAGTTCAACAATGAGATAGAAAACATTAAGTAGAACCAAACAGAAAGGTTGGAGCTGAAGAATACAATGCTGAAGAATTCAGTAGAGAGCTTCAAATGTAGACTTGACCAAACAGAAGAATCAGTGAGCTAGAAGACACATCAATTTTAATTATCAAGTCAGAGGAACAAAAAGAAAAAAGAATGAAAAGGAATAAAGCACTTATGGGACTGACATAACACCATGAAGAGAAATGATGTATGCATCACTGAAGTCCCAGAAGGAGAAGAAAGGATAGAAAGCTTATTTAAAGAAATAATAGGGAATTCCCTGGCAGTCCAGTGGTAAGGACCGCATGTTTTCACTGCTGAGGGTCCAGGTTCAGGTTCCCTGGTTGGGGAACTAAGCTCTCACAAGCCACGCAGCATGGCCAAAAAAAAAAAGAAAGAATGGCTTAGAACTTCCCAAATATGGGGAGATATTTGGACTTCCAAGTTCTACAGCTAATAGGTCAACCCAAAATTTCAATTTAAAAGATCTTCTCTAAGATGCACTGTAACAAAACTATCTGAAATTGGAGACAAAGAATTTTAAAAGTAGTAAGAAAAAAATTTTCTTACACATGGTAAGCCCCAGAAGACTATCAGAGATTTGTCAGCAAAGACCTTGCAGTCCAGGAGAGAAAGGAGTGACATATTCAAAGTGCAGAAGAAAGAAACTGCCAACCAAGAATACTTCACCCAAAGTTGTTTTTCATAAATGAAGGCAAGATAAAGACTTTTCCTAGTAATTCAGGGCATTGATCATCCCTAGACCTACCTTACAGAAATACTGAGAGGAGTTCATCAAGCTTCACCAAAAGTAACATGAAACGTATGAAAATGTACAACGTATTGGTAAAAGTAAACATATAGTCAGATTCAGAATAACACTGTAATATGGTGATGTGTTAGATACTTTAGTATAAAGGTTAAAGGACAAGAGTATTAAAAATAGCTATAGCGGGCTTCCCTGGTGGCACAGTGGTTAAGAGTCCGCCTGCCAGTGCAGGGGACATGGGTTCGTGCCCCGGTCCGGAAAGATCCCACATGCCACGGAGCGGCTAGGCCCTATAGCTTTAACAATTTTTTAATGTATAAATAATATAAAAAATGTAAATGTGACATCAAAAACAAAAGAGGGAGTAAAAGATTAGAGTCTTTGTATGTGATCAAAATAAAATTGTCATCAGTGTAAAACGGACATATATGTATATATAAAATGTTTTATATAAGCCTCATGGTAACCAGAAAGCAAAAACCTACAGCAGATTTACAAAAGATAAAGAGAAGGGAATCAAAGCATATCATTATGGAAAATCATCCTTTCACAAAGGAAGGCATAAAGACAAAGAAAAGAAACAACAAAACAGCCAGAATGACATTAGTGAGTCCTTACTATCAATAATTATTTTTAATATAAATGTATTGATAATCAAAAAGCATCGAGTGGCTGCATGGTTAACATAAAACACCAACTATATGCAGCCTACAAAAGATGCACTTTAGCTTTAAGGACACAGGCTAAGCATGAAGGGATGGATAAAAGGTATAGCATGAAATTAGAAGGCAAAAGAGAACAGGGGTAGTTATATCAGACAAAATAGACTTTAAGCCAAAAACAGTAACGAGACAAGAAGGTCTTTATATCAATATAATGATAAGGGGATCATTAAGTTTACTAATATTTGAAGAAGTATATTAGTAAACAGATCTGAAGGAAGAAGCAGACAAAAGTACAGTAATAGTAGGGGACTTCAGTACCCCACTTTCAACAGTGGATAGATCATCCAGACAGAAAATCAAGAAGAGATCATTGGGCTTGAGCCATACATTAGACCAAATGGACCTAACAGACATATATAGAACATTCCCTCCAACAGCAGAATACACATTCTTGTCAAGCACACATGGAACATTCTCCAGGAGAGACCGTATGATACGTCACAAAACTAGTCTTTGCAAATTTAAGAATACTGAAATCATGCCAAGTATCTTTTCTGACTACAGTGCTGTGAAACTATTAATCAATAACAGGAAAAAATGTGGAAAAGGTCACATATGACTAATAACCAATATCATACTCAACAGTGAGATATTCAAAGCTTTTTCTCTAAGATCAGGAGCAAGACGAGGGTGCCCACTCTCATCACTCCTGTTCAGTGTAGTACTGGAAGGCCTAGCCAGAGTAATCAGTCAAGAAAGGGAAATATAAAAGCATCCAAATCAGAAAGGAGGAAGTAAAACTCTTTGTCGCTGGTATGAAAATGTATAGAAAATACTAATGACTCTGCCAAAAAACTGTTACAACTAATCAACAAATTCAGTATAACTGCAGGATAGAAAATCAACATATAAAAACCAGTTGCATTTCTATATATTCACAATAAAATATCTAAGAAAGAAAGAAAACAATCCTATTAACAGTACTATCAAAAAAATTTGTGAATAAATTTAACCAAAGAAATGAAAGATCTATATACACTGTATACTGAAAACTGAAGATGCTGATGAAAGAAATTGAAGAAAGCATAATAAATAGAAAGGTATTCCATGGCCATGGACCAGAAGAATTAGTATTATAATGTCCATACCATCCGAAGCCACCTATAGAGTCAATGCAATACCTTTTAAAATTCCAATGGCATTTTTCACAAAATAGAAAAATCCTAAAATTTATGTGGAACTGTGAAAGACCCTGAATAGCCAAAGCAATTCTGAGAAAGGAAAACAAAACAGGAGACGTCACACTTCCTGATTTCACACTATACTACAGAGCTATGCCAGAGCTTATGCCAGTATGATACTGGCATAAAAATAGACACATAGATCAATAGAATAGAATTTGAGAGCCCATAAATAAAACCTTGCAAATACGATCAGCTAACATTTGACAAAGGACCCAAGAATACTCAGAGGGGAACGGATATTCTCTTCAATAAATGCTGTTGGAAAAACTAGATAAGCACAGGCAAAAAAATGAAATTGGACCCCTTTCTTACACCACTCACAAAAATTAACTTGAAGCGGATTAAAGACTTAAACCTAAGGCCTGAAACCATGAAACTCCTAGAATAAACATTGGGAAAAAGATCGTTGACAATGATCTTTGCAATGATTTTCTGGATGTAATACCAAAATCACAAGAAACAAAAGCAGAGTAAGTAGGACTACATCAAACTAAAGAGTTTCTGTACAGCAAAAGAAATCATCAACAAAATGGAAAGACAACCTACAGAATGGGAAAAATATTTGCAAATTCTATATCCAATAAGGGGTTGATATCCAAAATGTATAAAGAATTCATACAACTTAACAGCAAAAACATAAACAACCTGATTAAAAAATGAGCAGAGGAACTGAATAGACATTTTTCCAAAGAAGGCATGCAAATGACCTAAAGGTACGTGAACAGAGATGAATCAGTATGGCTACTCAGCAGGGGAATGCAAATCAAAACCACGATGAGATATTACCTCACACCTGTCAGAATAGCTATCATCAGACATAAAAGAGGTAAGTTGTCAGCGAGGTATGTGGAGAAAAAGGCATTCTTGTGTACTTTCAGTGGGGATGTAAACTGGTGCAGCCACTATGGAAAACAGTATGGGGTTTCCTCAAAAAATGAAAAACAGAACTACCATAGGATCCAACAACTTCACTTCTGGGTATACATCTGCAAAAGCCTAGATAGGGAAACAACCTGCATGTATGTCAGTGGATGAATGGATAAATAAAATGTGATATATATATACATGTATATATATAAAATGGAATAGTATTCCACCATGAGAACATCCTGCCACGTTTGAAAACTTGAATTAACCTTGAGGGTACAATGCTTAGTGCAGTAAGCCAGACAGATAAAGACAAATACAGTATGGTATAACATAGGTGGAATCTAAAAAAGCCAAACCTAGAGAAACAGAGTAGAGTGGTGGTTACCAGGGGTTGAAGGTGGGAGAAATACGGAGATACTGGTCAAAGGTTATAAACTTTCAGTTATAAGGCATGTATCTTATATGTCTACCTTATAAGAATATCTTATATCCTGGGGATATCATTTACAGCAGAGTGAAATGAACATAGTTAACAATACCGTATTATATAATTAAATATTGCGAAGAAAGTAGATCTTAAATGTTTTCACCACAGAGAAGAAATGGTAATTATGTGATGTGATGGAGTTATTAGCTAATGCTATAGTGTTAGTCATTTTGCAATATAAGTGTATCAAATCAACAGGCTGAACATATTAAAACTTATACAATGTTATATGTCAATTAATATCTCAGTAAAGCTGGAAAAAATACTGCAGAGAAAATACTTAAAGTGCTACTTACTCCAGAAAGAAGATTAAATTCAGAATGAAACTTACTTCCTTGTTAATTATGGTTGGATTTTCTAATGAATTTTAGATAGTAATAATGCATGGCTTTTTTCCCTCTCTTGGACTAGTGTGACACATCACTGGAATACTTTGTGGCTTGTTAGATTTAGTGCGGTTTTCAGAGTATAGACTTTGTATTAGGCAGTAACTAACGCAGTAGGAAAAGCTAATTCTGTGTCTTATAAAGCACTTAGAGGGGAAATAGAACTTATAAAATAGGTGTTTGGGTTTTGTTTTTTCTTTACTAAATGGCTGTCCTTGCAATAAATAGCATAGAAGCAAGAGTTACACAAACAACAAAGCCCATATAAAAGATCATCCCAGCACATTCTTTATAAGCAGGATTTGGGTCAGCATAAAGGATATTCTACATCACAAACTACTTATAGTGTACAATTTAATAGAATCCATTATCAGTTGTAGAAATCGAATACCTTGTCCTTTGCATGTTCCTGAGATCAAAAAAAAAACAGGACAAGATTGCAGTGACAGCAGTAAGCCTAGGTGATGGTATTTTAAATATCCAAATCCACTCAGATCCAAGTAAACTCGAAGTCTAGGAAACCAGTGGCACTGAGCCAGAAAAAATTGAAGTTATCGTGCGATACCACAGAAATATTTACATTTCAGTCATTTCAGTTCAGTTCAACAAATAACTGCTGTGTGCTTTTCACTCTCTGTTGCTCTGGCATTGTAACAATATTCTGGGCTTAATTCTTGCATTCTCGAGTTTCACAGTTTAGTCAAGGATGCAGGAAAACATAGAGTCCATTTTGTATACAGTGTGACAAGAGCTATAATCATGATAAAGGCAAAGTGATATGTGAGCAGAGAGTAAGAAGGAATGACAGACCTTTCCCCTCAGGCTGAGTACTGTAGGAAAAATAAAATTCTGTCAGTTAAAGGGCAAGTGGAAAATATATTCAAGATAGGACAGTGAACAAAGGCCATATGCCTTATTCAGAGAAGAGAAAGTAATTTGATGTGATTAGTGTCTGTGAATGTTGAGAACTGAGACTATAAAGATACCTTGGTGCTGTATCATGGAGGACCTTAAAAGCCTTGTGGTAATTTGTTCTTAATCATAAGAGCAGTAGGAAATCATGGGAGTATGTGCAGAAAGAGTGGTGTGACATGGTGTGAGAATGTCTGTCTAAATGATTTTGCACTGTGAGGCTGCCCCTTTCCTGTTTTTTGTTTTTGGTTTTTTTTTGGCTAGAAAGAGCAGGCTTTTGTTCTGTCTGGGCCATTAATGTTTCTGGCTTCCCAGCTTCTCCAGTATCATCCACTCCAGGACGTAAGAAGTACAAAGAAACCCCAAGGAACTAGCATTGTTCTTTGGTTCTTGAGGTCCCTAGCCTGTATGTGTTCTTCTCCCTACCTTTCAGAGTCTTATGTTTGTTTTATATATAAATAACATTCAGGGTTTGGGGCAGTAGTCAGCACGAGGAATGAGGAGAAATACGTCCATTCCATCTTGTCCATAACCACAGGTTTTAAAATTGACTTTTACAAATTTTTTATGGAAGTAAAGTGTACAAGGTAATATACAGATCTTAAATGTACAACTTGATAAGCTTTCATACATGTATATATTCCTGTAACAATCAAAATATAGACTATTGGTGTCCCCCCATGGGTTTCTTCAGGCCTGCTTCCATTTACACCCCACTCCCTCATAGGATGCCACTGTTTTGATTTCCATTGCCATAGATTAATTTGCCTGTGCTTAAAAATTTAAGAAAACAATTACAGAGTATATATCTGTAATATATATAGTTTTACTTAACAGTGTTTTTGAGATTGAAGATGATTTATGAGTGTCTGTGTGTGTGTGTGTGTGTGTGTGTGTGTGTATATAGTTTTACTATTAAAATTTTTAAGCCATAGAACAATATATTAAAAGTAATGTTTTAGGGACTTCCCTGGTGGTACAGTGGTTAGGAATCCGCCTGCCAATGCAGGGGACACGGGTTTGAGCCCTGGTCCAGGAAGATCCCACATGCTGCGGAACAACTAAGCCCGTGTGCCACAACTACTGAGCCTGCACTCTAGAGCCTGTGAGCCACAACTACTGAGCCCGTGTGCGGCAACTACTGAAGCCCGTGCACCTAGAGCCCCTGCTCTGCAACAAGAGAAGCCACCGCAATGAGAAGCCCGCGCACTGTAACTAAGAGTAGCCCCCGCTCAGTGCAACTAGAGAAAGCCCGCACACAGCAACAAAGACCCAACCAGCCAAAATAAATAAATTGTTTTTTAAAAAGTAATGTTTTAAGAAGGAAGTTAGTTGTACAGTAGGTGTTTTGGGGGTGAAGGGGTGGTTGGTGCATGGAGACGTATAACCCCCCACAGTGTCATCAGACAACCGTTTAAATAAAGCAAAGCTAAATGTATTATAACTTGCTACAGTAAGAATCCCTTTGCAGTATCTCAGAAGTAGGAAATAGAAGTAGGCTATTTATAGGATCTTGCGATATGAACTCAAATGGTTTAGGGTGGGCTTTTCCAGGCAGGTGGCTGATTTGAATTAACCAAAATTTTTACAGAATAGGTTACCTGGACACCTAGAGGTGAAAATCTTTTCTTTAATTTTTTAACATCTTTATTGGATTATAATTGCTTTACAATGTTCTGTTTCTGCTGTATAAACAAAGTGAATCAGCTCTACATATACATATATCCCCATATCCCTTCCCTCTTACGTCTCACTCCCACTCTCCCTATCCCACCCCTCTAGGTGGTCACAAAGCACCGAGCTGATCTCCCTGTGCTATGCGGCTACTTCCCACTAGCTATCTGTTTTACATTCGGTAGTGTATGTATGTCAGTTCGTCCCAGCTTACCCTTCCCCCTCCATGTCAAGTCTTTCCTCTATATCTGCGTCTTTATTCCTGTCCTGCCCCTAGGTTCTTCAGAACCTTTTTTTTTTTTTTACATTCCATATATATATATGCTAGCATACAGTGTTTTTCTCTGACTCACTTCACTCTGTATGACAGACTCTAGGTCCACCCACTTCACTACAAATAACTCAATTTCATTTCTTTTTATGGCTGAGTAATATTCCATTGTATATAAGTGCCACATCTTCTTTATCCATTCATTTGTCGATGGACACTTAGGTTGCTTCCATGTCCTGGCTACTGTAAATAGTGCTGCAGTGAACATTGTGGTACATGACTCTTTTTGAATTACGGTTTTCTCAGGGTATATGCCCAGGAGTGGGATTGCTGGGTCGTATGGTAGTTCTATTTTTAGTTTTTTAAGGAACCTCCATACTGTTTTCCATAGTGGCTGTATCAGTGTACATTCCCACCAACAGTGCAAGAGGGTTCCCTTTCCTCCACACCCTCTCCAGCATTTATTGTTTGTAGGTTTTTTGATGATGGCCATTCTGACCCGTGTGAGGTGATACCTCATTGTAGTTTTGATTTGCGTTTCTCTAATGATTAGTGATGTTGATCATCCTTTAATGTGTTTGTTGGCAATCTGTATATCTTCTTTGGAGAAATGTCTATTTAGGTCTTCTGCCCATTTTTGGATTTGATTATTTGGTTTTTGGATATTGAGCTGCATGAGCTGCTTGTAAATTTTGGAGATTAGTCCTTTGTCAGTTGCTTCATTTGCAAATATTTTATCCCATTCTAAGGGTTGCCTTTTTCTCTTGTTTATGGTTTCCTTTGCTGTGCAAAAGCTTTTAAGTTTCATTAGCTCTCATTTGTTTTTGTTTTTATTTCCATTTCTCTAGGAGATGGGTCAAAAAGGATCTTGCTGTGATTTATGCCATAGAGTGTTCTGCCTATGTTTTCCTCTAAGAGTTTTATAGTGCCTGGCCTTACATTTAGGTCTTTAATCCACTTGGAGTTTATTTTTGTGTATGGTGTTAGGAAGTGTTCTAATTTCATTCTTTTACATGTAGCTGTCCAGTTTTCCCAGCTCCACTTATTGAAGAGGCTGTCTTTTTTCCATTGTATATTCTTGCTTCCTTTATCAAAGATAAGGAGACCATACATGCGTGGGTTTATCTCTGGGCTTCCTATCCTGTTCCACTGATGTATATTTCTGTTTTTGTGCCAGTTCCATACTGTCTTTATTACTGTAGCTTTGTAGTATAGTCTAAAGTCAGGGAGCCTGATTCCCCCAGCTCCGTTTTTCTTTCTCAGGATTGCTTTGGCTATTCGGGGTCTTTTGTGTTTCCATACAAATTGTGAATTTTTTTGTTCTAGTTCTGTGAAAAATGCCATTGGTAGTTTGATAGGGATTGCACTGAATCTGTAGATTGCTTTGGGTAGTACAGTCATTTTCACAGTGTTGATTCTTCCAATCCAAGAACATGGCATATCCCCTTCATCTGTTTGTATCATCTTTAATTTCCTTCATCAGTGTCTTATAGTTTTCTGAATACAGCTCTTTCGTCTCCTTAGGTAGGTTTATTCCTAGGTATTTTATTCTTTTTGTTGCAATGGTAAATGGGAGTGTTTTCTTAATTTCTCTTTCAGATTTTTCATCATTAGTGTATAGGAATGCAAGAGATTTCTGTGCATTAATTAGAGGTGAAAATCTTTAAGCTGTTTGTTCAGGTGTGCAGACTATTGTCTCTGATAAATTGATCTGTAAGAACTACCTGAAGCAAACAGTGAGGTTGTGTTTTTTTGGTTTATAGTCTTATCTTTGCCAGGCGAAGATTTCTTTGAACAAACTACTAAGTCATGTTGACGCAGATGGTCTCAGTTCTCAGGGATAAGTTAAAAGTTTGCTGATGAATTTCAAGTTATTAAGGCTGCAACCACAGTAACAGTGATGTGATGAGACCGGAAGAACCATTAGATAAGGAATCAGTATGGTATATTTGGAGTAAAAATAAAGAGATTTTGTTTTCAGGGGCTGGTGGTGCTTATTTTTGTAGACTTTTCAGTTTGGCATTTAATTTTCAGACTTTTTATAGATCTTATAGATGGAAGGGATTCTAGAAGTTTATCAAGGCCAGAATCCTTTGAGTAAGAATCCCTTTTATAAGATCCATATTAAATCATAGTGTTTGAGCCTCTTTTTAAACAATTTAGATGAGAGGGAACTCAGCTTTCTCATGAGACAGCCAATTGTAGCTTTATTTGTTGGGAAGGTATTTCTTATATTGGTTTGAAGACTGCTCCTTTGAAATGCCTAATACTAGTACTCACCGCCCCACCTGCTGAAATCTCATAGAATAAGTGCCTTCTAAGTTCTGTATATCAGCTGAACAAATGTGAGGTGGGTTATCATTCTGGACTCTTTTCTAGGCAACCTATTCCCAGTTCCTTCAACTGTTACCATGGGGCAGAGTGTAAGTCCTCACTGTCCTAATTACCATCCTCTGTTTTACTCTCGTTTGTCAGTGCTGCTCTTAACTGCAGTATTCAAGTTTGCATATTTTTCTTTAGATATGTTCTGAACAGGGAGGAGGAGAAGTATTTATTTCTGGGTACCAGACTTACATACTTAAAGAACAACAACAAAAACAAAACTAACTTTCTCAGAGCTTTCTAACAGCTTCATCACACTTAAACTCATGGCTCATTTGGTTTCACCATTACTAGGGACAGTTGAGGATGACAGGTCATGGGTTACCAGAGAGATGAGTTGAAACTACCTGTTTATGTGCATGATACTTGGAAGTACACTGTCCCTAGTTACTAACTGAAAAGACAATAGCTACTCTTTGCTTCAGATCTGTACCATCTAAAAGTGAATGTATGTTTTTGTAATGAGTTGGTGTAAGAAGAAACCACGCTTCTGCAAGTTGAAAGAGAAAATCTAGTTGTATTTCTGAAGGAATGCCCCCTCAAAGAGTTAGTGGTTTGAGAAAGAGAGATCAGAAAGCATTGTCAGTAGAAGCCCAAATGAATAGACGGTATTTGGTTTTCTTATATTTTTAAAGAAATCTCTGTTCTTCGGTGATTAACTCTTAGGCAAGGAGAGATACCACACATCTGACTCTGCTAGTCCTTCTTTGAAAACAGCTGTGCAAAGGCAGGAGCACTGATGCTCTTGTTATTTTTGCTCCATTCCAACCCTAGTACTGGGTGGAACTGCTGAGATTCTTGCTTGTTGATTCCCCAAATGATGGCAAAATGTCATTCTCCTTGCTTGGCTTGCTGTTATTAGGGAAGGAAGCATCTTTCTAAACTCTTTTTGAATTCAAGGACTTTGTAGAAGAAATAGCAGGGGTCACTAGTATAGCTGTAAACTTTAAAGAGATATGTGACTGGAGCCTAATTAATTACAGGATATAGTACAATGGAAATAGAGGTTAAAATAAATAATGTATTCCAACTACCCTACACTACTCATTCTTTTTCTGATCTATTTTAAATGGGAATTTCTTCAAATTTCGCATACTGTGGGTTGCACTTGACTTGGAGAGTTTGAAGTTTCAGTCTTGTTTTTAACATTGTGTATTTTATATTAGTGATACTGAAAATAAGTTTTTGGCAGCCTCATTTGTTCACTTGTTTATTCATTCAACAGAAGTTTAAAGAGTGTCTACTAATACTGTTCTAGTCAGGCTGCTAAGTAATCTTGGCTACTCACTACAGTTAAGGGGCGAACAAAATAGATGAAGCTCCTGACCTCTAAAAGCTTCCCACTTAGCTGGGGGAAACAGAGAGTAAAAAGCAAATGTGTCAGGTGGTAATAAGCCGTTTGAGAAAAATAAAGCCAAGCAATAGGAGGGTGGGGGAATGCTTTCTTATATAACGTCTGAGAAGGCCTGTCTGAAAAGGGATCATTTAAGCAGAGACCTGAAGGAAGTGAGAACGTGATTTATACTAATACCTGGAAGGAGCAACGGCAAATATAAAGGCCCTGGGGTGGAAACATGTTTAACATTTCTCTGGACTAGCGAGGAAGCCAGTGCAGTTATAGTGATGAGAGTGAAGGAGAGCATGATGGCTGAGGTTGGCGTGACAGCAAGGGTAGGGCTGGTGGTGTGGGTTGGCTCGCAGACCTTGTACGTACCCTTGTAGGGATATGTGAGCCATGGTGAGGACTTTGGACTTCCGTCTAAGTGGGGTGGAAGCCACTGGAGGATATTAAGCAGACGAGTGAGATGAACTGACATTTTAAAAGAATTGCTTTTTTTGAAAAGACAGCCATGCAGCTTTACTGGTTCTTGGTTTTCATTCACTTTAGGGCTACTAATAAAGTGGATTCTAATATTGGTCCTCCACAAGACACATGCAGAAATGTGTCCTCCTTCCCCACACAGAAGTGCACTTTGGAAGTATCGGGTGGTATTTTTGGTTTCACAGTGACTAGGGATCAGAGAAGCAAAATGTTATGCAGCGTGCAGGACACTAACAATCAGAATTTCCCCATCACAGATGGTGTGCCTTCATTCAGAAACACTCTAAGAACAGTACCAAGGTAGGCGTGAATGCCAGCTAGAGGACATTTCCTTTCCTTTCCTTCCTCTTCCCCTTTGCTCCTTCCTTTTTCTTATGGCACTCAGCCTCTATCCCCGTCTGTCCCTTTTCCTCTCATCCTCCATCCTTCTGTTTTTCTTTTGCAGATTTATGATGCTTAGGAATAGAGAGAATGAACATTGTTTGTTCCTATGTGATTTAACTCTTTTACCGTAGAATTCCGTAATGGGAAGGATCCTTACTCCAGTCATTTAAACTTTAGGTAAGAATCTGGGAACCAAAGACGTTAAATAATCTGCCCAAAGCCACATAGCAAGTTGGCAGCTCATAGTTTATGGCTTTGTTTCATTAGTGTATTATTTACATCTTTATATTTTCATGACCCATCCCTCCAGAGATCATTTAAAATGCCCTGGTTGCATGACTTTTTTCTCAGAATCATGCATTACTTCTTAGAGGTAGGGATTAGAGCCATAATCATCAAAATAATTATTCCAAAGAAGGAGGGCAGAGACAGTATTTTGATGATGAAAAGCAATATTGCTGGAATATTTTCTTTGGCTTTTATGGTGAGTAGAGCTTCATAGTGGTGTATATGTTTTAAAAAACAAAAGATTTACTTTGAACAAAAGCAAACTATAAATGTTTAAATATTCTAAACATTAATATATAAGCAAGAAGTCATCTTAAATGGTTGTAGAAAAGTAATCCAGAATTTATTCATTTTTGTGAAACTATTTTTAGAAATCAAGATGAATATTTGTTACATTAGATTTGATCACCTAACACTACTGCCATATATATTAATTTACATAAACTTTGAACAAAGTCTTCATGTAACCATTTCTTGGGGAAATATTATATAACTGCCAAACTGCCTTCAAGTGTTGATAGCTGGTTCTGATAAATCCTTCTCAGAAGACTGCACTCTAACCTCCTTGAGCATGACCGTGTGATAGATTAGGAAAAACAAGGTCTTCATGTCTCTTCTGTGTAGTATTGCTTCACTCCAGTGGTGATGGCAGGTGGGTCATGTTCAGTCAGTCATATTTCTTAGATATGACAGCTTCTCTTATTGCTGTCATCCCCTCTGTCATGTTCCACATATTATTAATAATGAGGTAAAACTCCATATGCACTTTCTTACTCATAAAGCTTGAATCTCCGTGCTGTGACTCAATAGAGATGAACTTCAAGGCATTCCATTGCCTACTGTTTTCTTAAATGTCGTTAACTTAAATTTTAGATGACAATTAAGTACACTTTTTTCAGATGCTCATATTGTACATGGTTGAATCTCTCCCAGATTTCAGTACTGAGTCTAACAGAAACAGTTATCTTTTGTACCTAAATGAACTGGATTCTCATCTAGAGACAGGAGCATTACCTGCCTATTGTCTCAATTCCCCTGACTGAGCATAGGAGTACACAGTGTGCCTCTGAATTTTCAGGACAGCAGGGATGACTATTAAAAGATACCACATAGCTGATAAAGACAAGATGGCGGAGTAGAAGGACATGAACTCACCTCTTCTTACAAAAAACCCCACCAAAATCACAACTAACTGCCAAACAACCATTGACAAAAAATGCTGGAGACATTAGGAGGGACGAGACAGTAGGAGGGACGCAATCGCGATAAAATCAAGTCCGATACCTACCAGGTGGGTGACCCACAAACTGGAAAATAATTATATCACAGAGGGTCTCCCACTGGAGTGAAAGTTCCGAGCCCCACATCAGGCTGCCTAGCCTGGGGGGGGTCTGACAATGGGAGGAGGAGCCCCCAGAGAATCTGGCTTTGAAGTCCAGTGGGGTTTTATTGAAGGAATTTCACAGGGCTGAGGGAAACAGAAACTCCACTCTTGGAGAGCACACACAAGGTCTTGTGTGCACCAGGACCCAAGGGAAAAAGCAGTGACCTCATAAGAGCCTGGGCCAGAACTACCTGCTTCTATTGGAGGGTCTCCTGTGGACTTAATTGACATTTATAGAGTATTCCATCCAAAAGAAGCAGAATACACATTCTTTTCAAGTGCACATGGAACATTCTCCAGGATTGATCACATGCTGGACCACAAAGCAAACCTCAGTAAATGTACGGAAATTGAAATCATATCAGGCTTTTTTTCTGACCACAATGCTGCGAGATTAGAAATCAACTGCAAGAAAAAAAACTATAAAAAACAAACACGTGGAGGCTAAACAGTATTCTACTAAACAACCAATGGAGGAAATCAAAAAATACCTAGAGACAAATGAAAATGATCCAAAACCTATGGGAAGCAGCAAAAGCAGTTCTAAGAGGGAAGTTTATAGCAATACAATCTTACCTCAGGAAATAAGAAAAATCTCAAGCAAACAACCTAACCTTACACTTAAAGCAATCAGAGAAAGAACAAAGAAAATCCAGTTAGTAGAAGGAAAGAAATCATAAGGATCAGAGCAGAAATAAATGAAAGAGACAAAGAAAACAACAGAAAAGACCAATGAAACTAAAGCTGTTTTTTTTTTTAAAAAAAAAGATAAACAACATTGATAAACCTTTAGCTAGACTCATCAAGAAAGGGGAGAGGGCTAAAATCAATAAAATTAGAAATGATAAAGGAGAAGTTAGAACTGACACCATAGGAATATAAAGGATCATGAGACTATTACAAGCAACTATATGCTAATAAAATGGACAACCTGGAAGAAATGCACAAATTCTAAGAAAGGTACAAGCTTCCAAGACTGAACCAGCAAGAAATAGAAAATATAAACAGACCAATCACAAGTAATGACATTGAAACTGCAATTAAAAATCTTCCAATAAACAGAAGTCCAGGACCAGATGGCTTCACAGGTGAATTCTATCCAACTTTTAGAGAAGAGCTAACACCCATCCTTCTCAAACTCTTCCCAAAAATTGCAGAGGAAGAAATACTCCCAAGCTCATTCTGTGAAGCCACCATCACCCTCATACCAAAACCAGACAAAGATATCACAAAAAAAGAAAATTACAGACCAATATCACTGATGAACATAGATGCAAAAGTCCTCAACAAAATACCAGCAAACAGAATCCAACAACACATTAAAAGGATCATACACCATGATCAAGTGGGATTTATCCCAGGGATGCAAGGATTCTTCAGTATACACAAATCAATCAATGTGATACACCATATTAACAAATTAAAGAATAAAAACCATATGATCATCTCAATAGATGCAGAAAAAGCTTTTGACAATTCAACACCAATTTTTGAAAACTCTCCAGAAAGTGGGCATAGAGGGAACATACTTCAACATAATAAAGACCATATATGACAGACCCACAGCAAACATCATTCTCAGTGGTGAAAAACTGAAAGCATTTCCTCTAAGATCAGGAACAAGACAAGGATGTCCACTCTAGCCACATTTATTCAACATAGTTTTGGAAGTCCTAGCTACAGCAATCAGAGAAGAAAAAGAAATAAAAGGAATCCAAACTGGAAAAGAAGTTAAACTGTCACTGCAGATGACATGATACTATACACAGAAAATATAGATGCCACCAGAAAACTACCAGAGCTCATCAATGAATTCAGTAAAGTTTCAGAATACAAAATTAATACACCAAAATCTGTTGCATTTCTAAACACTAACAGCAAAAGATCAGAAAGAGAAATTAAGGAAACAGTCCCATTTACCATCATATCAAAAAGAATAAAATACCTAGGAATAACCTACCTAGGGAGGCAAAAGACCTGTACTCCAAAAACTAGAAGACACTAATGAAAGAAATCAAAGATGATGCAAACAGATGGCACAATATACCATGTTCTTGGATCAGAAGAATCAATACTGTCAAAATGACTGTACTACCCAAGGCAATCTACAGATTCAGTGCAATCCCTATCAAATTACCAATGGCAATGTTTTGCAGATCTAGAACAAAAGAATCTTAAAATTTGTATGGAAACAGAAAAGACCCTGAATAGCCAAAGCAATATTAAAAAAGAAAAACGGAGTTGGAGGAATCAGACTCCCTGAGTTCAGAGCATACTACAAAGCTACATTCATCAAAACAGTATGGTACTGGCACAAAAACAGACATATAGATCAGTGGAACAGGATAGAAAGCCCAGAAATAAACCCATGCATCTATGGTCAATTAATCTATGACAAAGGAGGCAAGACTATACAATGGAGAAAAGACAGTCTCTTCAATAAATGGTGCTGGGAAAGCTGGACAGCTACATTTAAAAAAAAAATGAAACTACATTCTTTAACACCATACACAACAGTAAACTCAAAATGGATTAAAGACCTGAATGTAAGACCTGATACTATAAAACTCTTAGAGGAAAACATAGGAAGAACACTCTTTGACATAAATCACACCAATATCTTTTTCAATCCATGTCCCAGAATAATGGAAATAAAAACAAAAATAAATAAATGGGACCTAATTAAACTTAAAAGCTTTTGGACAGCAAAGGAAACCATAAACAAAATGAAAAGACAACCCCACAGAATGGGAGCAAATATTTGCAAATGATGTGACTGACTAGGGATTAATCTCCAAAAAAAAAAAAAAAAAAAATTCAAAAATGGGCAGAAGACCTAAACAGAGATTCCTACAAAGAACACATACAGATGGCCAAAAGGCACATGGAAAAGTTGCTCAACGTTGCTAATTACTAGAGAAATGCAAATCAAAACTACAATGAGATATTACCACATCAGTCAGAATCGCATCATCAAAATGTCTACAAACAATAAATACTGGAGAGGGTGTGGAGAAAAGGGAATCCTCCTACACTGTTGGTGGGAATGTAAATTGGTACAACCACTATGGAGAACAGTATGGAGGTACCTTAAAAGACTAAAAGTAGAGCTACCATATGGTCCAGAAATCCTACTCCTGGGCATATATCTGGAGAAAACCATGGTTTGAAAGGATACATGAACCCCAGTGTTCATTGCAGCACTGTTTACAATAGCCAAGAAATGGAAGCAGCTAAATGTCCATAGACAGGAATGGATAAAGAAGATGTGGTACATATATATACTGTGGAGTATTACTCAGCCATTAGAAAGAATGAAATAATGCCATTTGCAGCAACATGGATGGACCTGGGGATTATCATACTAAGTGAACTTCAAGTCAGACAGAGAAAGACAAATATGATATGGCTTATGTGTGGAATCAAAAAAAAAAAAAAGACACAAATGAACTTATTTTCAAAACAGAAACAGACTCTCAGACTTTGGGAAAAAAAGTTAACAGTTACCAAAGGGGAAAGGTGATGGGGAGGGATAAATTGGGAGTTTGAGATTGACATATACACACTACTATATTTAAAATAGATAACCAACCAGGACCTACTCTATAACATAGGAAATTTTGTTCAATATTCTGTAATAACCTAAATGGGAAAAAAATGTGAAAGAATAGTTACATATATATGTGTAATTGAATCACTTTGCTGTACACCTGAAACACAACATTGTTAATGAACTATACTCCAGTATAAAATAAAAATTTTAAAAAGATACCATGTATATACCTTATACCATATATTTATGGTATCTTTTGATGTATAATTGTATATGTGCTGCTTATTTTCATTTTAGAACTTAGTGTATTATTCTTTGCATTTATTTTATCAATAGATCAGTTAAGGAAGCAAATGAAAAGAAGAAAATGTTATTTCTTATGAACAGCATTCTATTTTGGGGTGCTTTTTCCTCAGGAAATGGAACAAAGATTTCTTATGATATATATTCTAACAAAAACATTTAATTAGGTAATAAAATACTTGTTCCCAAGTAAGCTTATAAAGAAATTATTCTTTAAACTTTCTTCATGACATTGTACTTATCAAACAGATATCAGAATCATCATGTGAATACTTAAAAAGCATTTTAAATGTCAGTAGAAGAAGCTTCCATTCTGCAATTATGTTTGCAGGAGTGGAGAAAAGATATCACTATTACCATTGTTTTTACAGTGTAAGCAATTTTACATTGCTTATATTATAAAATGTGGTTTGCAATATGATAGGTGTTAATACAATGATAAATATTTCATAACTTGGCAGTAAAATCATAATTACGCCTTTTGCGTGGATGCAACACAAAACACATTGAACCCTTGATTGTGCAAAAATCTGTTCATGAACATCTTCTGAACACTCTTGCACTGTACAACCATCTCAGCATTTCATGAAACTAGAGTACTTCTAGAGAAGCATATATTGTCGTCATCTTTATTCTACTCTTTATTCCACTCTTTTGTGCTTTTAAATTTGGGAAATTAAACTGTAGGTGAAGTCACGAAATTGATTCAGCCATCCAAACATTAAACAGTGATAACTAGAAAAACGCTAGTCCTGATCATTGAATCGTATGAATTATAAATCCTCATTTGTGAACTATAAGAGAAGTATATTTCATGAATTTTAGACTCCATATTTTTTCTGCATACTAATTTTGTTTTCAGGTTATGTCTCTGAAAGCTTTAGCACCACTGTTTACTATTACACTAAAAGTCTGTCAGACTAACCTAATTTTATGTAGGATGGTGTTATTTTCTGAGATTCAGCTACTTTCACAGTGTGTGCACAGAGTAACTGAACCTAGATAATAGGTTAATGTAAATGCATATACAGCTGAAAAATGCTTTTGCCAAGCTATTCTCAAAAGCTTTATATTTACATGTTAAAAAATCTGAAATTAGGTTTAAGGTGTTGGCTTTTTCTACCCTGAACTTCTGTAATAAGCATTGTAATGACAGTATTGAATACAATATAAAATTTGTAAATTGTAGGGCTTATGTTACGTCTTAAAACCTATACTTTTAGCAACCTATAAAGTTGCTAAAGTTAGCATAAAGTTTCTATTATGTCAAGCACCACTAAATACTGGAAATCAATCTCGATATGCTCCCAGAGCCACAGGGGAAATGACATAAATAGACAGCAGCCATGCAACTCAGTGACAGACATAAGCTTCAATATATTTCTGTGGGAGCAAAGATGGAGCAACAGCTTACTGCTTGGATGAATCTATAGGAGATGAGGAGAGAGAAATGAAAGAGCCCAGATCTTTTAAGTTTAAAGTAGGATTTCAACAAGTGGATAACTGAGTGAATTCATTTTCTAGAACTGCCATAACAAAGTATAACAAACTGGGTAGCTTAAAACAACAGAAATTTGTTCTCTCACAGTTCAGGAGACCAAAAGTCTGCAACCAAGATATTGGCTAAGTTGGTTCCCTTCTGGAGTTTCTGAGAGATAAACCATCCCATGCCCCTCTCCTTGCTTCTGGTGATTCCTGGCAAGTCTTGGCCTTCCATGACTTGTGGAGGCATCACTTCAATCTCTGTCTTCACCTTCACATCACCTCCTTCTGTTTCTCTGTCTCTTATAAGGATACTCTTTTTGGATTTAGGGCCCACCCTAATCCAGTGCGATCCCAGTCCTAGCTCATTACATCTTCAAGGACACTATTTCCAAATTAGGTCATGTGGTGAGTTTCTGGGTGGCCACGAATTGTGTGGGGACACTATTCAACCCACTACAGTGGGCAAAGTACAATAATAAAGAAAGTGCCTGAAGGCACAGAGGCATGAAAAGTTATTAGGTGGCTCAGGGTAATCAATTTAGAGTAAATAGAGTGAATTTTGAGTACTGTTCAGGTGATTCTAAGAAATTTGATATGGTACAGATTTGGAAAAGCCTTGTGTGCTACACTAAGATGTTTAGACAGTCTTCTGTAGGCATTTGGCTGCTAGAAACCTATAAGTCTTTGAGTGGCCAGGGGTAGATTTGTATTTTTTAGGGAAGTGATATGTAAAACTGTTGGTTGGAAGACTAGTTTGAAGACTGAGGTAACAGATAGTGGGTTCCTGAACAAAAAGTGTGGTAGTGACTCTAGACTGGTAATGACAGAACTTTATACCTGGTAAAATGAGTAGAATTAAGAAGACAGGACTGGGGTGATTTTGAGATTGGCTTGGGAGGCAAGTTGATAGCCTATGACATAACTAAGAATGTTCATGGGGGAGGAAAGATACAACATTAAATTTTTAGGTGGAGAATTTCATTGAGCAGTCAATCAGCAGGTTTTTTTTTAACTTTTTTTTTTTTTTGGATGTGGACCATTTTTAAAGTCTTTATTGAATTTGTTACAACATTGCTTCTGCTCTCTGTTTTGGTTTCCTGGCCTGGAGGCATGTGGGCTCCCAGCCCCCTGACCAGGGATCAAACCCAAACCCCTGCACTGGAAGGCGAAGTCCCAACCACTGGACCTCCAGGGAAGTCCCAATCAGCGGTTTTTTAGCAACACTTTCTAACATTATCCTAGGTATTTTGGAGATAAATATGCACAACCATGGTCCTGTTTCAAGAACTTTACCAGACATTTGGAGTCATGAGACTAATAAAAGTGAAGCAGAAAATAATTCAAATCAACATATAATCAGGTATAAACTTAGTAATTCTGACTTAAACATACTACAGAGTTTAAGGTTAGAAAAGGATCTATGTCATGTTGAGTGCTATAAGAAGCCTCATTTAGAAAGTGATACTGGGGGGGGATGAATTGGGAGATTGGGATTGACATATATACACTAATATGTATAAAATAGATGACTAATAAGAACCTGCTGTATAAATAAATAAATACAAATTAAAAAAAAGAAAGTGGTACTGAATTTAGATTTGATAAGTCATATTTAAGTTGGTTCAAAAGAGGATGGATAGCCTGACTAGAAAAGAGAGGGCAACCAAATACTAGACTGTGTTAAATTTGGAAAGGCATACGTAAAAATCTAGGATATGTAAAACCAACATAAGCTGTCTTGGAACATTAGGTAGGCAGATTGGTTACCACTGGGATTGGGGGGGGGGGAGGGAAAACACGTTTTCTTCTAGTTGTATTATCTTGACAGCCATATACAGTGCTGTTATTTTATTAGAGGGATCAAAGCCAATCTGGAAGCTTTTACCCAAATCCAAGTATGAGAGGATGAGAACAAGTACTACTAGAAAAGTTGTATTTTGTATATTTTTGGCTATTTCACATATATCTTAGTTCTTTGGCATACTGAACTTCTTGCATGTATTTTTATACCTTCTTCACTTTACCCCCTTCTACCTTACCCTTTATTTTCCTCATCAGAATTTAGCTCCAGGCAAACTCATGTGAGCCATCTAAAAATACCATATCTAAGAGCACAGGAAAACCTTGAGTGATGTGAAAAAGTGGATGACGACGAGGACCACAATGACGAACTACCTCTAATGTTAGGAACTTTACATGTTACCTCCTTCAGTGTATACAGTACCCTTATATGAAGTAGTCACTATTATCCCCTAATTACAAGTGGAAACTGTGACTCAGGGAGGTTAAGCGGCTTGATCAAGTAGAGCAGCAAGAGGACCTAGATCTCTCTGTGTAGCCTTGGTTTACAGTCACCGTGATACAGCATGTTGACTTACCTTCATCTTGTCGCGGTGCATTAAATCTGGCTTGCGGATTCAGCTTCCTGAAATGACTTACAATCACGTCTCCTTCCTGTTCAAAAGTCCTCTGTGACCTTCTTATTCCTATAAAATTAAAATTAGGCATAGTTATTTCTGCGTTTTATCCAAGACCCCTCTAAAGGTAGGGACCGCCTGCATTTCTAGCCTCAACTTTAACTACTTTCTTCCCAGTAGCCCATATCCAGTCCACGCTGTCCTTAGCATAGTGCTACCCACCTGCCCTTTCAGGAGCGTTTCCTCTTTTTTCTCTTGTCTGTGGACATTTTACTTTAGGTTTTATCTAGTTTTGATGCCATCTTCCAAGAGGCCTTGTTTGCTTCTCCATCCTTCCTCTTACTTTTATAGTGCTTTGTTTGCTGCTACTTACGCTACTTAATTTTTTGCTTGTTTTGTATGTTAGGTAATGTATAGTTATTTAAACTAGATTATAAACTTCTTGAAGGCATATGATTTTCTCATTTTTGTGGTATCTAGTACAGGGCCAGGTGCATCTTAAGCCTAGATAAGTAAAGAGTAAGGATGGAAATGAGTTCTGACCCCAAGTCTATAGTCAGTAATCCAGCTGCTTCCTGGCCAACTAGAGTAGAGGGGTTTCAAATCAGCAGGTTTGTTGAATACCCAGAAGTGCCTGTGGCTGGAGAAAGCAGTTGCTGAGAGGATGAAGAAATTACTTTTGAACCTCTCAGCTACTGTTTTTCCAGTTATGTGCTGGAATGGCTGCATAGACCCCCAGGGTACTTGTTAAAATGCAGATTCCAGAAAATGGTATCCAGAAATGTACCTTGTAGCAGGATTCCCAATTTATTTACTTATTTGTTCATCTGAGATTTTTTAAATAGCAACATTACATAAATTTAAGGAAGTGCACAGATCATAAGTGTGTGGCTTAATTTTCATGAAGAGAACACACCTACATAACCAGCACCAGATCAGGAAATATAGTGTAGCCTGCATTCCAGAAGCTGCTCCACTTATTCACTAGTTAATCCACCTCAATCCACCCGTCAAGGGTTTCCTGCGTTTTATGTACAGGAAGTTTCAGAACTTCTGCCTCAGTCCAGGCCTGCTCCTGGTCATGCAGATGTAACAAGCATTATTCCCCAAGGTACTTCCTCCTTTTTCTTCTCCCTCCCTTTGTTTCCTTGTCATCTTCCCTCCGTACCACCTATCCCCTTCATAATAAAAATTCATTAAAATTTTCTTCTGAAGAATTCTTGTAAGTTTCTCCTCGGTGTTGAACTCCTTAAGCCCTAAGATCATATTTTGGGAGTCTCCCCCTTCTATTGTAGGGTTCCAGAATTAGTCCACTAGGCATAGAAGATTCTGCTTTTTTTTTTTCCTCAAACCTTATTTGGAAGATTGAAAGGATAAAAATTTCAAAGTCTTTTGCCATTGATAATTTATTTTTTTCTGAACGAAAAGGTTATCTTATAAAATAGCTTACTACATTTTAAAGAAAAGAAAGGTACATATAGTTTTAATTGCTTTAAGCATTAATTAAGGACTCAATATATATGGAATTCATATATACAAACTACATAAAATAGATAAGCAACAAGGATTTACTGTATAGCACAAGGAATTATACCCAATCTTTTAATAACCTATAATGGAATATAATCTGCAAAAACCCTGAATCATCATGCTGTATACCTGAAACTAACACAGTATTGTAAGTCAACTATACTTCACTAGAAAAAGGACTCAATTTTAGAGTTTGTGATCATTTAACATTATCTTTAGATAAGTACACTACTGTATGGTGCAGACCTGGTTTACTAAGCAAATTAAAGCTGTAAACAGTTTTGACTGAGTTTTGTTTAGTTTGTTCAAGAAAATATCTTTAAGTGGACAATAGTACCTTGATTGTTTATATCCATAAAGATGATGCTAATTGCCAGTATATTTTATCTTTTACTGAGTAGGTTTTCTGCTTTTGAAATTTTACTTGACAGAGTTATTCTATTTGAGAATTTGTTTTTAAATTTATACCTTCCTTCTCCCCCCAGTTTGATAGTCAGGTTTTCACTATATTTTTAGGAACTGAAAGGAAACCATAAATAAGAAACTAACTTTATGAATACGTGTTGTTGTGATTTGTTAAAAAAAAAAAACATTGCAATAGCCACCAGATGATATATTAATTCCAATTAAGTAGGATAAATTAGAACTGTGCAGCCCTTGATTTTTTTTTAATATTTTCAAGAGGAAAAAAATCCCAGTAAGTTGGTTTGTAGCACTTATGTAAATGATGTTATATTTTTATTTCTTAGGATTGAATATTCTTTGTGTCATTGATATTCTTTTTGGAAAATATTTTTTACAATTTTGAAGACAATCACGTAGTAACTTCATTGAAAAGTAAGATTAGAGGGTCTTAAAAGACTTCAGAGGTTATCTAATTCATTCTTCTGCCTTCAGACATGATAATTTTTTTTTCAGTCCCTTTGTTCAGAACACCCATGCTGTCGATTCTTTTAGCACACTGGCCTCATATGATCATTTTTTTCTCTTTAAATTCTATAACCTACCTATTCATTCCACTTAAACTGCTCATTTGGGAACTATTTACTTGAAACCTCATCAAAACTTGTAACATTTCCCAAAACCAAGCTCTCAAACTTGAAATTAGTATCATTGAATTCAGTTTCTTCTATTCTCTTAGGTTGTCTGTGCCCATGAACTCACTTCATTTCTGGTCACTCCCAGCATCCTTCTGTCTGGCTCCTGTACACCCATCACTCCCCTCAAAATCACACCAAGTTCACCAGGGCTTTCCACGTTGTTAAATCAGATGGACATTTCCACAGCATTTGCAAGCAATTCTTACTGTTCTAGAATATTATAAACTACTTGATGACAAGAGTAAACATTTTGCCTTTCTTTAAAAGAACTTATTGTTCCCCAAATAATCTACAAATATTTTTGTAAACGTTGTAAAAGATTCAAATAATACAGAACTATGTAAAAGAAAATATGTAAGCCTCCTTTTTTAATACTCCTCTCTCAACTTGTAAAATTTGTTCCACAGTTAACAGTGGTTTACAATTTTGTGCAGATCTTTCCAGTTGCTTTTCTAAGCTTTTCCACCCATGTCCACTTGTACAAAAAATATATATGTGTGTGTGTGTGTGTGTGTGTGTGTGTGTGTGTGTGTGTGTATAATTTGTGTTTGTAAAAAGTCATTTCAAATTTCTCCCAGCAGTGCTGGCTGTTTTTGAAAAAAAGTACTTTCTGATTATAAGTGAAAAACTCATGGAAGAATTTTATTACAGATACGATGGAAAGACTCTCATTTGTTTCTGCTTGTTTTTTCCAGATAATGTTTCTTTGAAAATATAACTCTTTAGAATTGACAGAAAAGTGCAAAAGTCTTAAATCTATAAGATGAGTTTTGACTGGCCTTAAATAGCCAAATACAAAATTTGTGAGTGCCTTTTTCCCCCTATTGTGTATTTCTGATTAAGAACAAATCTGAAGAATTTCTTATGAATTAGCCAGTTTTAAAAAAAAGAGAGAAAGCACAGTTAGAAGAAGCTTTAGTCTTTACATAATGTATATATTTATAGTGTCACAAACTCTCAATATGTGAAGGTAAGTTCACATTTTGATATTTGCAAGCTCTCATGTAAGATTTTTTAAATCTATAAAGAAAAAGCCAGTGTTTTTAAAATGGAATTATATACAACAAAACCAATTTATATGTAAAAAATTCATTAAGTATATACAAATACTCCCTTGTAATACTAATACACAAGTACATTTGTAATACATTAATTACTAATGATGGAATACACTTTTGAAATATCTGGAGAAATATGATTTTTTAAATTATATGCTTATAGTACATACTGATAACCACCAAATATCAATATTTTTCAGTCTCAATCTGAAAAGAGTAAACTCTGATTTTATTAATTTTAAATAACTTTCATGCTACATAGCTGTTTAAAGCATCACTTTTTCTCTAAGATTTATATATAAAATGTCCAGAGTTTAACTGTTCTTTATGCTATTTTGAGGAATTTAACTTCATATGTTAGCTTCATCTAAGATGTTAAAAAATATGGAGTTATTAATAGATGCTCTAGATTTTTAAAAAATTCCTGAATTACACTACATATACAGAGTTCTAAAATCATTTTACATTTCACTTTAGGGTTTAAATACGTTTTGTATTTAAATTGCTTTAAAATATGTAGAAGCAAGTGTTTGAAGCCTGTTCTCTTTTTTAAAAATAACAAATATTCTGTATTCTATAAATGATATATCCTTTTTCCTGATACAGTGTTATTCATGTGAGTTTTAAGTCCAGAATCCTAACATTCTAAATCCATGTGTGATTAAGATACAGATTAAATGTTATAGACAGTAAGTATTATAATAGTTTAAGAGCATTAACTGTTTATTAATTAATTATTAAGTTTCATTACAAGAGGTAGAATTTGAGTTGGCATTAAATCAAGCTGAATTTTGGTTATCCAGTAAGAATAAAGATCATTTCTTGACATGGGTCAGGGAAAAAAAACAATGGAACAGCCTTAAGAACCCATATAGAGGTGGAAATGAGGATAGGATGTTTGGGGGCCATAATTTTTTTTTCACTGAGGTGTAATCTTTTTTAATAGAAATAGTGTGAGAATAAATGGACTTAATGTGGCATCCCAATCATGCCTACCTCCATACCCCTTCCCAGTAAGATTAAACTCCTTCCCATCCTCTGTTAATTTCCTTGTCACAGTCTACCTGATTAAAATCCTCTCCCAGTGTTCCTAATTTATCTCAACATAATCTCCATCGAAATACCCTGTTTACAGTTAACCATCTTTGGAGTCTTTTCCTTCCATTTCACCCTACAGTAATTTTCACCTTTTATATTTCTCTAGAATTCACTGAACACATAGCTAAACTGATAGCCAACATTATAGTCCTTACTAAATACCATGTAATTTAGTAGCTAATTTTATTAACTTCTGATCTGTTCAATCCTATAGCAGTCCTCAGTAAGAAAGATTCTATTATTATCCCCATCTACAAAGGAGGCAACTCAAGCCCAGACTCAAGTCTTGGTCTACTAATTCTAGAGTGTTTTAAGTACACTGCCCTCATTTTATTTTATCTATATGGTTAGAGATCTCTTTATGCAAATGTTACTGTGTTTCCTTTTGAGCAAAAACACCACGTTTTATATTTACTTGTTTTCTCATTTTATGGAATACAGTATCTCTTTTAAGTACTGAGTAGACAGTTGCTGGCTTGATTTCTTAATTGGTTGATTCAGAAGTGTTTGACTTAATTGCCAAGGGCTTTGGCCTCTAAGCAATTTTAAATTTTCAAAGCTTTGTGGGCAGTAGACTGATGAAAGTGGTGATTTTCGAAGATTTAGCTAGAAGTGAGAGATTGGAGTGTAAAGATTAGAGCATCTGTAATCCAAGCATGATATAATAAACATTCAGACACAATCAGTTGTGTCAAGGTAACAGAAAAATGGCAAATGTAGAATAGGAAGTGTTCACTGGCTCTATGATTGATGCAGACATAAATGCTAAAGTTGAAACTTGGTCATTAGAAGAATGGTTGCATTGTTGACAGGAACATAGAAGTCTAGCAAGTCTGGCAAAGATAAATTATTTTGTGTGGAGAATACTGACATTTGTTTGAAAAAATTTTGGTTTTAGAGTGTTAGGACATTCAAGTGGGATATTCAAGTAGATATATCCAATTAGTAGTTACTCCATAAAATGTGACACTATAGACCTGTCTGAGAAGGAGTCTTTCATACAAAAGAGCTATTGAATTTAAGAGTATGAATCATCTAAAGGAGAAAATGTGAAAAGAGAACAGAACGTCATGGACAAATAATGTAACTTTTCTATATTTCAATTACAGAGTCCTTACTAATTAAAGTACATGTTACCATTTTTAATGACCTCTTTATTTTAATAAACCCATGAACACCTAGATTTTGTTTTAGATTCATGTATTCCCAATTGAATGTAAATGTTCTATATATTAGTATAAATACTGGAATATATATATTTACTATGAATTTGAACTTTGAAATAACTAAATTTTTACTATACATTATATCTGTTATAAAGTTTTGATCTCCTTTTGCATAAGAACACACAGCAAACAAGAAATGCTGTTGTTCTTCCTTCAAAATATATCCAGGGTCAGATCACTTGTTATCACCTACCATCAACCTGCTTTACACTACCAGCATCTTCTATCTGGATTACTGTAGTAACCTCCATCTCATCTCTTTGCTTTTATCCTTGCTCCATTATACTCTATTCTCAGCATAGCTCACATTACTCTTCTGCTCAAAACTTACCTATTAAGGCTTCCCATGTGACTCAGAGTAAAATCTAAGGCCTCACCAATACACTGACCCTTCTGGTCCCTGAACACATTTCTACCTTAAGGCCTTCGCGCCAGCCATGATTTCCCTTTGCCTGGTGTGTGCTTCCCTCAAAATCAGTATCGCTAATACTGTATACAATTAATTTTATATTATTTATATATACATATGTGTATTATGTACTTATGTTGTTTTTTTTGTCTTTCTCTGGCTCTCTCCCCAACACACACATGTGTGCACAAACACTAGACTGTAAACCCCATGAGGCCAGGGATATTTGCTCTGTTCACTGTTATCTCAAGTGCCTAGAAATGTACCTATCACATATTAGACAATAAACACCAGTTGAATAAATAAATATAACAGCAGCCAACACTTAATGAAGGCTTACTTCATGTCATACTTTTCTAAAGCTTTAAATTATTCCAGCATCCTTGCTTTACTGATATGGAAACTGAACCATAGGTCGGTTAAGTAACACACCCCATCTCACACCGCTAGCAGCCTGGTTTCTAGCCAGAGTTCCCAGCCATCAGTGTGGTACTTCTGTTGAAGATGATCGCTGTGTTTGGTGCTATAAAGTTTTTATGGAAGAACCAGAAGTTGTATATTAGCCTCTACATGCAAAATACTTCTCATATACCTGGATTCACATTGTTAGTATACAATGATTAAATATACTAGATGAATGCCATTACTTTGAAGCCTTGAAATATTAAGCTTAAAGAAATAGAGAATCACACCAAGAATTTGATGTCTCATTTGCCAAATGAGCAGGCTCAACCAGTTGCAGCCATCATTAGTTAAAGCCAGTCTCAAGGCCTGCAGAGCCGTGGTACTGTCAACAGTGTTATATGGATCTAATATCTGAATCCTTATCAGCATCATTTTCATTTTTTAGACAGGTTTCATTTATCCTACCATTGTGCTATATTTCACATCAAATGTCAAGATAAAGTCTCTGATGTCAAAGACATAGAGGCAGTGGTTTTCCAGGCTTGCTCCTCAGAATGCAGTGATCCTGGACATTCGGAGAAAATGGATGACACTGGACTTTTAAAGCAGTTGGCATTAGGTGAACTTTAGAGCGAGTATCATTCTTAAGACAATATAAGAGAAGTTTCAAGGACTAAAGCTGTCCGAAGAACTGGACTAGAAAAACTGTCATAGCGGGTAGTCCAGCATGACTGGGACCCAGACTGAGCAGTGTTTTACTCATGTTTCAATCAGTGAGGCAGTGACAGGAAAAAGTACCAAGTACAAACAGTGATCAAAGGATGATCTAATAGATATGCTAAAAGATTCATAATTAAGGAAAAATTGCCTAGCCACCCAGGGTACTTTCATCCATGTGAAGATGCTTCCATATATAGGGTTATCAAAGATTATCATGTGAGCACTAAGAGTGAAAATGTGAATGTCCATTTTCACAGATAAGCCAAAAAAGAGGAAAAATATAAGAGACTATGCTTCAAAAGACAGTGGTCCTTTTCTTGTTTATTTTTGGTTTAAATGCATTTTATAGATTTTTCTTGATAATACCATCTTTTTATCACCTAGTAGCCCCATAAGTAACAAAAAATGATCTGTACCAGGGAAATGAATTAAAGAGAGGTTAAATGGCTTTCCTGGGGGAAAACATTTAAATTATTTGCAAAGCTAGAATAGGGCAAAAGAGAAACTCTGTTCCTGATGCATTTCTTACACCAATCACAGATGATGCAAAATATTCAGTGATATGAAATGGGTGATTTTATTTTTAACACAGAATCATGTAAATTTTAAGCTACATTAGTTGTTTTGTTGTTGTTGTTCTTGAATTTTAGATTACATTTACAATAATGACATGAGAATAGTAATGTTCCTTGATGGTTGATTTTTTTCCCAAAGATAAAAAGGAAAAAAGCCCACATATTTTTTTTAAATTATACTTCTCATATATATCTGATATGACAGAGTTACCAAAACTTTTGCATTGTAGATTTACATATTCAGTTCATCTCACATCAAAAGCTGTTCTGTTGGATTTTAAAATGAAGAATATAACATAACTTTTCATTTTGAACTTACTACTTTAGTTACCAAAAAAATTCTATGAGAGTAATTATACTGTGCATTTCAAATTTTCTTTCATTAGTGAATAAAAGAAAATCTATAATAAGGCTAGAAATGTGTTCTCAGGAAAATATTAATTACTAAAATTGCTTAGAAGCTGAGTCATAGGGCCTTTTAAGTTTTTGCCGTACACTTGGAAGAAACTTAGTCTTACTGCGTTGTCACATTTTTTACCTCTCAACATTTTGAAAGCACAGTGAATATGAGAAGCTCTCTCATCAGTCATATTATCAGTTTTTTTCAAAAAGTAAAAGGTGCTTCTCCAAACATAGTTTATCCCCAGTAGCTGTCTTACTAGTGTCTGGGGCTTAGGGTTGTTTTGTAGTATCTGCAGAGTCTTCCAGCTCTGCACTCTGTGTTCTCATTGGCTGACCTTCTAGGGAGGGCCAATTATAATGAACTATTTCAGCATATTCTGCTGAGGATTTCCTTAGTATCGATTGGAGCTTTTTGTTCTTGGTGTTCTGTTTTATTACTTTTTCTCCCCCTCCCCTCCCGCCTTTACAATATGTGAACTACCAGTCTTATTGACACTGTAATTCAGGTCAAGCTTATAAGGACAGCCATTTCTTCACTGTACTAGCAGGGCTGACAACTTTCTGTAGAGAAGGGTTTGATTAAGACCAATCATACCCTTCCTAGCCTGGGGAAATCAAACACAGTGGCATTCTTGGCCACCAGGATATAGATAATACCTATTTATATCTCTTAGGTAAATCCAGGAGGACTTCGCCTAGCTATTGTATCATCTATATCACATCTGCCATTTGGTGTAGCAGCCTAGCAAGAACTAGTGCTACCTCAGAGAAGTTTATGTAGTTTGATGAATAAAAAGAGGACCCCTAAGGAAAGGGCTAGGAATATGTACCTGTCAAGAAATGGAGAAATCTTTTATTAGGATGTCAGAGTGCTAAGTACCTCGGGATTTCCACTCGTTTTGTGCACCAGCAGGTGACCCGGATACTCCCATTTGCCAGCAGAAGCCCACCTGCCTGCCCGTCTGCCTACCTGCCTGCTCTCACACTTTGTTTTTACTATAAGACTCAAGTAATTGGTTCCATCTTAAGCAAGATTATAGTGTCATACAGTGGGAAGATCACAGAATGCCTTTAAGTACTTCTATTAAATTTAACACTAAATAAATAAGATAGTATATCTTAATAGTTCAAAAGAATCTCTTCCTGGATGTTAGTATTCTCAGAAAGAAACTGAGAAGGAAATAATAAAGGTGATTTCATTTTAGTTCTGGGTACCTGGGCATACCAAGGAGACTCAGGCCTAGGGTGTCATTACTGCATTCCTACTAACTAATATATCTTAAAATAGCATCTTCTTTATTTAAAGTTACATGGTTAAAAAAAAAAAAAAGGATTGATTCTATCATATATAGAAAACAGATCCCTCATTGTCTATAGGCTTTGACCAGGAAAGCAGTGGCTCTTCTACTGGCAAATCTTAAATAGGCAAGATTAACTTTGTTTTTCTTTCTTTTTAAAAAGACTTTATTTTTTTAAGATCAGTTTTAGGTTTACAACAAAGTTGAGAGGAAGGTACTGAGATTGCTTATATATCCCCTGACCTCACACATTTATAGTCTCTCCCATTATCAATATCACTCACCAAAATGGTTTTGTTTTTTTACCAAGGACAAACCTACACTGACACATCATAATCACCCGAAGTGTATAGTTTACCTTAGAGTTCACTCTTGGTGGTGTACATTCTATGGGTGGAAACTTAGATTACTGATTTCAGATCTTTCTTCTTTTCTAATATATGCATTCAATGCTATGAATATCCCCCAAGCACTGTTTTCATTACATTCCACAATTTTGATAAGTTGTTTTTCATTTTCATTTAGTCAGAATATTTTTAAATGTCTCTTGAGATTTCTTCTTTAACCCGTTATTTAGAAGTGTTTTGTTTTGGGTTTTTTTTTTTTGTGGGAGGGATGAGAATTAATTACTTAAACTTAAAGACATAAGTTTATTTAAGAGCAATGAGGGAACTCTTTTGACTTCTTGGAAGTGTTGCCAAAGAAAATACAGGATTTTCATCCTACATTCTGATTTTATGTTGATAATAAATCATCATGTTTTCTTCTTTTTGCTATTGCAGTACTTCTGTTGCAAAGAATGAGAGTCATATGCTAGACGAGTGAGAGATTATCACTTAAATATTTTCTTAAATTTCAAGTGTCTGCTCTTCTTGTACTGGGAGATAGTAAATAAGGGACTGAAAAAAGCTGAAAGGATTCACACAGGTAATTTTTCATGACGTATGCAAGAAGGGGGAAAGAAAATGAGCAAATAAAATTTCATAACTAATTTGAGTCAAACTGCATGAAAAGACTGGACAGAAAGAATTCATGTAGATGGTAAATTATAATCACAACAGCATTTCCTTTAGCTGTTGACAAGCTCTTGGTTCATTCTGCAATCATGTACTTTAAAAATGAAAGAAGGGACCAAAAGTGCTTTTGTGGATTTGACCTTGAACTGAAACTGTCATTTGGGTAACAGCAGGCACTATCAAACCTTAGTCTTCATTTGCCATTTTCTTGGTGTCATAAATGCTTCTTTTTAAATAAGTTACATTTTTTTCAGTGATCAAAATTCAGAATCACATCTCTCTGGGTTTGGTGTGAGCACTTTTTGTTTTCTTGTAAGGAACTTATGCCAAAGCATACCTACTTTGTTACAGTTATTAGAATTAAATGATATTGCATGTAGAGCTTGTGTTAAACACAATGAGTGCTTGATAAATGGTAGTTGTTATTAGCACTTGGTATGGTTGTATTTGTTATTATCTATGCTGTTACAGTTATTAGAATAAAACCTTCATTTCTTAGTTCTGAAGATCTTAGTTTCTAATCAGATGAAGTAATGTCAAGCACATGGCTTATAGTATTTTATTTGTCTTGCTACACTACTGTCATTGATTGGTAAATATTTAATAGAATAAAAAGAAAACACACATAATAGGATTCCTCAGAAGCTATAATGTGAATAAACCAGAAACGGCTATTTTTTAGTCAGTTTGCTTGAAGCTGTGATTTAAAAATATATCCAAACACAACTTTGGATGAGGCAGCTGCACTACAAATGACTGAGAAATTAGAGATGGAAACAAAGACAGTTTAGATCAGAGTATCAAGAGTAGCCTTTGCACGGAAATACCAAGACAGAATTGATGACAATATACACAAGACTGTATATGCTTCTGCAAGATCGTAGGAATCATCTAATCCCGTTCCTAGTTTTCTAGATGAGGGGATATTGACTATCTGAGAGATTTGGTGACATGCCCAGGGTTGAGGACAAGATGGAATAACTTTCTGACTCCTAGTTAAATACTCTTTCCATTAAAGCAGAAATACTGTGGGAATCAGCAAAATATCCTGGATGGAGATTTTTGTCAAATTTCTATAACTGACTGGTATCAACTAATATAGTTCTTACTAGGTATAGGACACTGTACATTTCTCAATGGGGTTAAACAATTATAGTAATTATATTTTGAAAAAAATCAGTTGAAATTCTCTAATAAAATGAATGCATTGATAAAGCTATCTCCTTATTTTTAAAACTTTGATAATGTGGAAAAGAGTCATATAACTTTTGATAGGTCATTTTCTACTTACTTTGAAGGATGGAGAGTCATTAGACTTAGTTGCTCTAATTTGTACCTTATGCTTATATTAAGTACATTTTACAGTAACTCTGGAAGAATCATTACATTGTGTGTATGTGTTTGTGGTAAAACCTTTTAACAAATTATATTAAGTTTACTTCTGATGTTAGGTTGCTTTCTACAGTTTACAGTTACATCAGCCAGCAACATTTTCATCTGTTATTTCTAGTTAACTATAATTATTTTATTCAAAAATAACTAATAATTATTTTATTCAAAAACTATAAATAAAGGCTTAATTCATAGATTCATCCATTGTTTATCTTCAAGGCATAAAACATACAATACAAAGAAAAAAATCTACCCAAGATCTGCTTTTGCCCAGATTGTAATTTTCGCTTCTTTGTCTTGTTTTATAGAGCTACATCCATGGGAGCAGCCAGGCTCAATTCGTGGCAGAGTCACACATTATTCTGCTACTAAGTATCCTTTAAAACACAGATGGACTGAAAAGAACAAAGCAAAGCTGCATGCTATCAAATTGATTTTTTTCTAATATCAAGACTTTCAAGACATTAAATTTTAAACTTTACCATTTGACTAATTTTCTAATTCCTATGCTGATTATTTTTTCTTGCATTGTAATTTTTTAAATTCTGAATCATTAACAGACTGTAATTTTCTCTCTCTTTTTTTTTTTAACTGACTACTGAATTATGAAGAATAGCTTTTGCTCTGCATTGATTATCTCTGGCTAGAGTTTTTTGTGACGTTTGTATGGTTTTCCCCTTTAGGATCTTAATGGGGAGAAAAAAGTGTCCTATGATATAAAAAGCAGGATAAAAAAATTATCTTAGTACTGGTTCCCTTAAATATTATAGTAAGTGAGAAGAGGGAGATTTAGGATAATTCGACATCTTTTTGGAACATGGCAGACTAAATGTTATGAATCAGATAACAGTACAATTTATGGTTTAGAGGTAGAAGGGTAAAAAAGATAGGATAGGAAAGAGGTAAGGTTCATGTCTAAAAACTAAATATGACTAGAATGAAGTAAGGTTACTTTTGGGGCAAAAGACTGTACTTTGGGGGAACACTGACATTTGTGTGAGTCCTGTGGAAATATTTGTATGTTAAATTTAGTGTTGAAAGTGTTGAGTCATTATCGGGATTTAGAGTGTGCCTTATAGTGTCATTTATAAAATTTGATTACTCTCCTGGTTACTGAGATTCATATTCAAATGAAGCAGTCTAGACCAAATTTTCCAGTATTTGATGTAACCATAACTATTTAAACCTTTAAGAATTCTTAGGACTCACCTAGGCCAAAACTTTATTTTATAGCTAGGAAAACTAAAACCGACAAGATTTAATGGATTTGCCTTAGGTTGGAGGAAGAACTAGGATTAGAATTGTTTTGTTTTGTTTTTAATAGTCTACTGGTTGTACAGGTTTTATATATATTATTGTATTATTATTTATAGGATTTCATGAATAAGTGTCAGCCATGACATCTTGAAGTTTTAAATTTTATTCTGGGTGGAAAAGACTATCTTTTAATAGCATTAAAGCTTTGTATTTTATTACTTTGTTGTGCTATAACAGTGCACTCTTTAATCCACCTAGCAAATATGTATATGCCACCTTTAGTTCTCTTTTACTTGCATAATATGTTCTGGACAGTGCATCAGGTGCCAGGATATACTGAGACTTGTATTAACTATAGTGGAGGAAAGGAGTGGGAGGTTCTTAAAAGCACTCCCAATTCTCAAGAAACTCACAAACTTCCTCATTTGTAACACCAGGTTTAGTAAACTAACCGCACGGGCACCTCTGTGGAATATGAGATAGCTAGCACAAAGAAACCATCTAGCACTCACTAAAGGCTTTGGTTTTTCCTGTTGTATTTTTTCCCATCTTTCTCACTCAAAACTTTGCTGGTCATAGATACCATGCATAAACATTTACTGGTTGATTCTTTTAACATTTGGCAAAGGCGTAGATGACCAGAAACAAAACAAACAAAACGAAAACATAGTCCTATGGTATTTATCAGAATTCTAAAAGTTATACTGGGAACATAATGGATTAATTTTTCTGGAGTGTGATTCGCTGAGCCCATTAATCATGTGTAATTAACAAGATAGTAAAATGATACCTTTGGAAGATCTGACCTTGGAAATGAAGCTTTAAATGCGATTTTAAGACTCCATTTTCTATTAGAGGGGAACTAAACACTATCTTTTTGAAACCCACCAAACAACATCGACCATCTTCTTCCTCTGTATCAGTTCTCAACATTTTTATTCCTTTCATCCTTGGCTACTCATACTTGAGTGCATTTCATGGAACTGTGCATATCTGTAACCCACTCCTTGCATTTACTTAATTACCTATGTGCTTTGTGGCTTCACAATTAAGAAGGTACTATGATGAGTATTTTTTGCTCTAGTCTGTTTCAGATTGTTTACTTAAATGTAGGTATTTGCAATTCCCTTCTCAAATTTTGTGATCTTGATAAGTTAACTACGTGGTTTCTCTTTTCCAGCTTTCATAGGATAAGAGATTAATACTTTCTGCACATTTAGAGGGAACTGAGGTGAGGAAATAAAATATTTGCAAATACATTTCTAGGAGCATCTCATCCTTATTAAAAAAATTAAGGGTAATGCCATATTTGCTCTTAATTTATCTTTTAATTATATAAGTTACTTTATGAAGTAAAACACATTTGTGTTAAAACACAGTACAGCAGTCCCCCCACAAGTCCATAGGAAATACGTTCCAAGACCACCCCCAGTGGATGCCTGAAACTGTGGATAGTACCGAACCCTACATATACTATATTTTCTCCTATACATACATACCTATGATAAAGGTTTATTTATACATCAGGCACAGTAAGAGAATATCCAAACTGCCAGCATCACTACTCTTGTGCTTTGAGGCCATTATTAAGTAAAAAGGGTCACTTGAACACAAGCACTGTGATCCCACGACAGTTTATCTGGTAACAAGATGGCTACTAAGTGACAAATGAATGGGTAGTGAATGCAGCGTGGATACTCTGGACAAAGGGATGATTGACATCCGGGCGGGACAGGGCAGGAAGGTGTGAGATTGCATCATGCTACTCAGAATGACATTTAAATCTCAATTTAAAACTTACGAATTATTTTGGAATTTTCCATATGATGTTTTCGGACTGTGGGTAACTGAAACCACAGAAGAGAACCTCCAGAAAAGGGGGAATATGTACTGGAGGTAACTTTTTGGTTCTTATTTGTATGGACTTTTTTTTTTTCTTTTCTATCTGATTTCAATCCATGATGTGGCATTTTAGCAGTATACTTTATTCCAAACAGCCTATAAATACATCAGGAGTACCTAGCAAAAGGAATGAAAAGGTGTGTTTGAGACCATCATTCCATTGTATGGCAGGAATTCCCCAAGGTTTCATTTCCTGGCTCACTGACATCAAGCTGAGATTTAGGATGCAAAGAAATTTCACAAACATTATGAAGTCTTCCATGTAGATTTTTTTTTTTAACATCCTTATTGGAGTATAATTGCTTTAACAGTAATACACAGAATTAAAAGCCCCTATTTTCTTTCTGCTACTAGTAACTATTTGTTGCTTTATCGCTCCTGTTATTTTTATTTACAGATATCTATGAAAAGAGAAAATGTCTTTCAAAATGGTGGACTCATGAAAATTATCAGTAAAAGTTTAATAGAAGCCAGTATCTAATCATTTCTTTTTTTATATATACTTTATGATTTTACTTTTCTTTGGCAGAGTCTACCGATATTGTTTAAACTTATCATGTAATTTTTTTGTAATTTGCATGTATATTTTTTCTCTTTAAACAACAACAACAAAAAAAGGTAAATTCCAGGTGGTTGCTTTTTGTTTAGAGAACATTTATGCCTTTTGGTTTTCTCTTCCTAATTTAGTAAGCGAGATCATTAGATGCAATTGCTATATACAAAATTTTATTGAAAAGAAACCTAAGAAACAACAGATGGATTCATTTGCTATCATAGGTTATTGATTCACATTTAGTAAAAGTAAGATTTTTCTCCCTTTTAGTAGTGTTTTATTTCAGTACCTTATGGGGGTGCGGGGGGAGAACAGTCCTAAGCAGTCTTTGAGAGAAAACTATTTTAAAAAGGAATAAAACAATGTTATGACGTTTTAATAAGGAATATACGAACTAAGACTAACTCATATAATCCTTTATATTTTTCCAAGTAAAATTTTTTTTAATTTTTAATTTAGTTATGTAATGAAAATATAAGGTATTTGCTGTTTGCAAGAAGGTAGACTGATAGAGAAATCATTTTAATCTGGTATGCCAGATCCTATAATCAGTGCTTGGAAGGAGCAACTTGATGCCTGCAGAAGTTGAACGGACTTTCCAGCTGGGTTTTGATACAGCAGAAAAAGGGTTTCTCCCCACGTGGAGAATGAGTGAGCGAGAATATTCCAGTGGAAGGTGCAACAGGTACAAAACAGGTACAAAAACATAAAATGAGAGAGTATTCTCAAACTGTGAAGGGCAGATTGATGAAAGGTTAGTTGGCTGGATAATGAATATCTTCCCATACCTTGCTAAGAAATTTCAATCACCAAGATACGTTATATGTGCTAGGTGAAACAAGACACATGAATGAGTTCCAGGATTGGCTTTACTGTCAAGTATGCAAATTCTGACCTGTCCCTTAATTCTGCATATCCTCTAAGTTCTGTAATCTCAAGAAGATGACATGAGATTAGTGCCAATTGGAAGTAAAAGTTCTGAAATAAAAGGCAAAGGTTTTACTAGCAATAATAACAGTTTTAAAATATTTAAAAACATGTATTCTTACATGGTTCATATTTGCTTTTCCTATGAGAAAAATATTTGTTTTCCATTTATTATGAAAGAGTATGATTTTACTCTGATTTGTTTTCAATCTATGATAGAGAGCAAATATTTCTTTTATTTTAATGTGTTCTATCCAAGGAGAAACATACTGTAGAAGAAAATCAGTGACGGATGCAAGTTGATATTTTAGATTTAGATAGAAGACCAAGTCTTCTATAATGTGCTGACTTTTTTCAACATTTGTTTGCATTTATCTTTAAATTGACAGTCCTGATTCTCTTCCTAGGAGCAACAGTAAACCCAACATCATGCGCAATTGAGACTGGATTATAATGTAATGCAAATGTATGTGTCACCAGTTCAGTAGGATGCTCACTGCCTCTGGGTTTTGTATATAATTTACACAAACAGCAACTTCTGTTTTATGTAGGATCATATCAATATTTTGACTTTTTTCATGGTAAGAAGGTGATTGACAGGATAAAGAGAGAAACTGGGGAGTACACAGTAGTTGAGTGTATATTGCTATGATATTAATCAATGCAAATGTGCAAAGTAATACATGAAGTAGAACAAGGGCGTGTGTGTGTGTGTGTGTGTGTGTGTGTGTGTGTGTAGGCATAGGCATTAACAATCTCAGAGCAATAGAAAAGTCTCAGGAACATTATAATTTATCTAGTGTATATTTACATCTCTTTTATTCTCTTTTAATGTTGAGACTCTTTATAAGCATAGTCAAATGGTTACACCCATCAGTTTAATGACAGAAAAGCATCTGTTATTCCAGAGTCAGACATAGAATCTCTTAGAGATTTGTAGGACCTTTCGTTAGTCATTCAGCCTTCCACCCAAGGAAGGAAGACCTACACATTAACTCTGACAGATAATCTTCAAGCTTATTCCTCTGTCTATAAATCAGTCCTTTATCTAAGAATGTTTATGTTACCAATGTGATTTTTTTTCCCGAAATGATAAGTATTATGTAGGCTCTCTTTTAGCCAAAACTGTTTTCAGTGATACAGTAGAACTTAAGCTAAATAATTCTCAGTACTCAAAGTCCTTAAGTTTAAAAGTATCTTTAAATAAAAGAGGAGGGGTTGGCAAGTTTAAAGCCATTTTAGTTTAATTCATATATCTTAATTACAGCCATCAAGTTTAAAGTAGGTTCACAGCTCATTCCTTGTTAAAGCCTACTCACTTTTGCGGGAAACATTCTGAGTACAAACTCACACTTGGTTCCTGACCCTGCTGCTTTCTAATAAAATATTTTATCTTGGAGTTGTACATAACACCTGTATCTAGTAATCCCTTTGCTTTAAAATTCCTACTTCAAGATCATAACACAAGGGTTTACTAAGTTTTTCATTTCTTTATTTTCACATAAGAGCAAAGCTAACTTCCTCTCAGACATAATAGTTTATAGTATCTTTGGCATGGTCTTTTAGATCCTCTATAGCAAGGGTTGGCAAACTAGGACCAGCAAGGGCCAAATCCAGCCTGTCTTTTTTTTTTTTTTTTTCTTTGCGGTACGGAGGCCTCTCACTGTTGTGGCCTCTCCCGTTGCGGAGCACAGGCTCCAGACGCACAGGCTCAGCCGCCATGGCTCACAGGCCTAGCCGCTCCGCGGCATGTGGGATCTTCCCGGACCAGGGCATGAACCCGTCCCCTGCATTGGCAGGTGGACTCTCAACCACTGCGCCACCAGGGAAGCCCCTGTCTACTACTTTTATAAATAAAGTTTTATTGGAACACAGCCACACCTTTTCATTTGTGTATTGTCTATGATTACTTTGCACTACAATAGCAGAGTTGAGTAGTAACAATACACCATACAGCTTGCATAGCCCAAAATATTTACTTTCTGGCCCTTTAGATAAAAAGTTTGCAAACTACTGCTATGTAGAATATGAATAGTAGAAAACAAAAACCCACAACAACCTCATTACCCCAAGACAGTTGCTTTCAACTTTTTATTATCTTTCTTTCCCTGCATTTCTCTTATTTATTTTTAAAGAGATGAGATTATATTGTTTTTGAACATTTTCACTTGACATAAAATTTTATGCTTATACATTATGTTAAAATAGATTTAGCTATTTTGTTCCTTTGCTTCTCCCTCATTATTTTCATCTAACCTTCTCATCATCCTTACTTCATTCCTTCTATGTTCTTTTGGTTTCCAACTTTTAGACACTAGCTTTGTGGCTTTGCACAAGTTATTTGGACCTCTCTGGTGGCTTCAGCTTCCTTATTTGTAAGCCGAGGATAATAATGATCTTCCAGTATCTACATCAAAGAGTAGTTCAAAGAGTAGTTGGTACTGGGTAAGATAGTGAACAAAACAAAGTTCCTACCCTTTGGGGGCTAACATTTGTAGTGACAGGACAGAGACAATAAGTAAATTAAAAAGATACGGAATCTAAAATTTCTTTAAAAAACAATGTTAATAGAGAAAAACAAAGCAGGAAAAAGAAGTACAGAGTTCAAGGGAGGCTTCTCTGATGTCATTGGAGCAAAAACCTAAAGGAAGTGAGGGAGTGAGTTACATGGACATTGGGGGGAAAGAGTATTCAAGCAGTGGGGTAGCAGTTGCAAAGATCCTGAGGTAGAGGGGTTCCTCTTGTTGGCGGAATACCAAGGGCATAAGTCAGAGCAATCAAGGGCAGAGAAGTATAGGAAGTGGGTCAGGATATAAATCAGGTACAGCCTTGGTGTCATTTTGAGGTCTTTAGATTTTACTCAGAGTGAGATGGAAAGCTATTAGAGTGCTCTGAGGAGAAGAATGGCATTACCTGACTGACTTTAACGATATATTAGAAAGTCCATACTATCTAAGGCAATCTACAGATTCAATGCAATTCCTTTCAAAACACTAATGGCATTTTTTCACAGAACTAGAACAAATAATCCTAAAATTTGCATGGAACTGCAAAAGACCCTGATTAGCCAAAGCGACCTTGAGAAAGAATGACAAAGCTGGAGGTATCGTGCTCCCTGATTTCAAACTATATTAAAAAGCTCTGGTAATATTATAAAAACAGTATGGTATGAGCACAAAAACGGACACATAGATCATTGGAACAGAGAGCCCAGAAATAAACCTGTGCACTTATGGTCAGTTAATCTACAAAGGAGGCAAGAATATACAATGGGGAAAAGACGACCCCTTTAATAAATGGTGTTGGGAAAATTGGACAGCTACATGCTAAAAATGAAACTGGACCACTTTCTCACACGATATACAAAAATAGATTCAAAATGGATTAAAGACCTGAAACTATAATACTCCTAGAAGAAAACATAGGCAGTATGCTCTTTGACATAGGTCTTAGTGTTAATTTTTTGGATCTGTCTCCTCAGGCAAGGGAAACAAAAGCAAACAAGTGGGACTACATCAAACTAAAAATCTTTTGCACATTGAAAAAAACCATCAACAAAATGAAAAGGTAGCCTACTGAATGGGAGAAGATATTTGCAAATCATATATGCAATAAGGGGTTAATATCATAATAAACAAAGAACTCATAAAACTCAGTATCAAAAAGCAAACAACCTAATTAAAAAATGGGCAGAGGACTTGAAGAGGACTTCCTCTTTTCTAAGGAAGACATATGATGGCCAACAGACAGATGAAAAGATGCTCTACATCGCTAATCATCAAGAAACCGCAAATAAAATCCGCGATAAGATACCACCTCACACCCATCAGAATGGCTATCATCAAGAAGTTAATAAATAACAATGTTGGCGAGGATGTGGAGAAAACAGAACCCTTGTGCACTGTTGGTGGGAATCTAATTTGGCACAGCCACTATGGAAAACAGTATGGAAGTGCCTCAAAAAAATTAAAAATAGAACCAGCATATGATTCAGCAATTTTACTTCTGGATATTTTATTTATCTGAAGAAAACAAAAACACTAATTCTGAAATATATATGCACCTGTGTTCATTGTAGCATTATTTACAATAAGCAAGATATGGAAGCAACCAAAGTGACCATCAATGGATGAATGGATAAAGAAGGTATGGTGTGTGTGTGTATGTATGTGTGTGTATACACACACACACACCCCATATATATATGTGCATATATATATATGTATATATACACAATGGCATATTACTCAACCATTAAATAAAAAGAAATCTTGCCATTTGCAACAACATGGATGGATCTGAAGAGTATCACACTAAGTGAAATAAGTCAGAGAAAGACAAATACCTTATGATCTCATTTGTATGCAGAATCTAAAAAACAAATGAACAAAACAGAACAAATCAAAAACAGACTCATAGATACAGAGAACAGGGTGGTTGCCAGAGGGCAGGTGGGTGATGGGTTGGGCAAAACAGGTGAAGGAGATTAGGAGGTACAAGCTTACAGTTTTAAAAATAGTCATGGGGATGTAATATACAACATAAGGAGTATGGTTGATAATATTGTAGTAATTTTGTATGGAGGGGATAGTTACTAGATTTACTGGTGGCAGTCATTTCCTAGTGTATTTAAATGTCCAGACACTATGTGGTATACCTGAAACTAACATAATATCGTATATTTCAATTAAGAAAAGATAGAGAGTATTTCTGAGACTTAGGGGTAGGAATTAATTTCATAAGCCAGAAACAATAACCAAAGCTCATAAAAGAATAATAATTTTGACCATACTAAAACGCAAACCTTCTGCATAACTAAAAAATTTAGAAGACAAGTAGAAGAATCTATATGCAACACTTCAATCAATTCATATCCAGAAAAAAGTGAAGCATTTTCTAAGTTAAAAAGAAAAGTATGCTTTTGGAAAAATGGACAAATAAGCACTACACAAAAGATTAAACAAAAAAGAATTAACATATCGAAAGATACTCAGACTCACTATTGATACAGATCCCCACTCAACAATTTGATAAAATCAATAGTTCAGCAATACCAACATAACGTTTCTTCAGCAATGTTAAGAGAAATGGAAACTCTTAACACTACTTGTTTTACAGAATATGATCGTACCTAGTAAATTGGAAAATACACATATCAGCCTCTCAAAAACTCTACCTCTAGGTGTAGACCCTAGAAAAATATTGCACGTGTACATGTAAAAAGACAGTCTTTGTAGGAGTATTTGAAATAGCAAACATTTGGAAACAAATGCCCATCAGTAAGATGAAGCAATAACATGTGGTACACTCTTATGAAAATCTTACACTTTTGTAACAACATTGTTTGAATTTGTGTGAAGTTCAAAAGCAATCAGATGAGCAGCATGTAGGTCACATAGTTTACATCATAATAATGCAGCAATTTACAGAGAGACAGTAGTAAAAATAACACATATGAAGATATATTAACAGGGATATGTTACACTTGAGTGACCATAGTTAATATCCAATAAAATATAATTTGCTTAATAAATAACTTCTCGCTAAGTGCATATTTATGTCTATGTGTACTAATAATACACACACACGTATATTAGGTACACATGGGTGTTCATGTATTCAGTTTTACCCTGAGAATACTGAATATATGGCTTTACTCTCATTAAAATTTTAAAGCATTTAATTTTTAAAACTTGTTTTCCCCAGAAATAAAAATAGTGTGATTTTCCCCAGTTGTATAAAGGAATTTTGGAAGCTACTGAGCAGATGGTGTCATAAAAGAAATATTTGTTTCATTTATATTATCTATATAAAATCATTTTTAAGTGTCATTTATATTTTGAATATTTATAAAAAATGTTTCTGTGATAGTTAAAATAATCCAGGACTCTATGAATTTTCAGTAGATCAAATATGTACATAAATGTATAGATTAGAATTTTACATGAATATAAAAGGGTGTTGGCAAAAAAAGATGAAAGGAGAACCCTAATTTAATTCCTTATTAAGGATCTACATCAGTCCTATCAGTCTGCTCCAGAGAACTAAGTTAAGCAGTCAAAATTCCCTGTGTATCCGCCGTTTGAGTGATACAAGCTTTTAATTTTTCGATCATTATTGACAACCTCCTATGACTCTGGACTCGAGGGAGTTTATATCAGTAAATTGTCCAAAACACCTTAAGAATAATGAATCCTTAAAGTCCACAAACTAACATACTGCTAGTGCAAAACATTCATTCTGTTACCTTGTCCTTTCGGGCCATGACGACATGATTGAAACACAAAGAACTTAGTAATTATCTAAATTTCAGAGGTTTTCAAACTGTGTTATTGTGGATTTCCTAAAAGTTGAGTGGTATACATGCGTGTCGGGCAGGGAGATGGTATTGCATGGGGCTGGTAGTGGCTTTTTCTCTTGGATGCATTATGCGTCCAACAGAGGTTGGTTGGTTGGACCCATGCTGAATATATTCTAATTTTCTATGATTGCCAATAAATTGTCATTCTAATTGTAACTGGTGTATACCTTTATGTATAATGTGAAATATCATTATTGGTTTTGAGAGTTTATAATTCATATGCACTATGAAAGTTCTGGAATTTAGGGGCATTTAGAATTAGACCTTTAAAATCTCAAAGTTTCAGGTTATACAGTCTAAAAATTAAGGCATATTTAAATACACAAAGAGCGGTAATCTTATGTTATATAAAGAGAATAAATTGCATTTACCTCTGTGTGCGTTTGTAATTTAATCATTCTGGGACAGAACACATTGTGTTCAGATCCAGAAAAATTAATAGATTTTATTTGCATCTATTTCTACTGTTTCCTTGACAACTACTATAGACGCTGCTATCACCATGGGGATGGTTCTTCTAAATGAAGCGGCAACATCCAAAGGCGATGTTGGAAAAAGACGGAGTAAGTCTCTGTGTTGGTATTTTTCTAAGTTTGTTTTAGTCTTAAGCTTCATTTAAATCAAATGGGAAATAGATAAAAGTCCTTTGTAAATGAACTTCTAAAGAAATGTTCTGGTTTGAAGACAGTTGTGGTGTTCCTTACTTTTTTCTGTTTCTTGGATGTGTGTGTGGCAAATACTTAAAAATACATTTCTTCCAAAATGGGACTGGGTGATTTTCTGTGGAACTGGATATAAAGAAGCGCTCTTATTCACCCTTGGTTGGGGTGCTCTGATGCATCTCTGCTGAAGCTGTAGTCTCTGTAGTCATGTCCACCCTACAGGAAGGGTGGAAAATTCTGTGGGCAGAGTCTTCAGAGGTTTTACTGGCTAATGATACGTTTCCCTGTGCCACAAGAATCAGGTATGCATTCAAGGACTGACTCAGAGAGAGAAGTTTTTGCATAGGTCTTGTACCCTGAAATACTATACTTCCGATTACCTCCAAGACCTCCTTTTAGCAACACTTAGAAAGGGGGCATTTCGTGATACCATGGTTTCCAGTGTCTTTGCCTTTTCCAATGATATTCCAAGATTTACAACTCTACCAACTTCCAGCACTATGTCTTAACAAGGTGACTACATTTTATCCTTTGACAGAACTGTTCCTCGAAGGGAGTTGTAGAAAAAGAATACATGTTTATAAAGTAACATATTTTTGGCAGGAAAAGGGAAAAAACACATGGGAAAAATCTTCTGCCCTGACGAGCAGAGGTTAGGAAAGGACAGACAGCCTTACATTCAGTATTTCCTGCCACAGATCTTTCTATAATTAATATAAAGTCCCCATGTGAGCTTATGCTTCCAGAAACCTGTAATTAAGATTTTTCTCAATATGCTTTGCATTTCTGAACCCTTTTTAAAACCCAGAATGTATGCGTGAGGAACACAGGCATCTGGAAAAGACTCATAATTTATTAAGAAGTTTAAAATAAAATCCAGACTTATTTTTTATGGGAATTTTAGTTATTGTGACATGTATGTAAATCAGTCATAGTGATTTCTAAATATAATTCTTAGGTATCTTAAGTGTTGAAATGTTTTGGATGTAACAGACACTTTAGTCTAACCTCTGTTTTCCCGTGATGCCATCTATACACTGTTAGAAAGAAACTACACAAGCGACGAACGCATTACTTTCTTTAGTTAATCATTGCTCAGAACATCATTTTATGATTTATGTTTTGAATAAAGAATGTGATGTTCTTGGGACTGGCAAGTAATATTTATAAGGACAAATTCTTATGTGTTTATATATATATCATGTATCCTTCATATTAAAATAGTAAGAAATATGTAATTTTTTAATTGCAGGTCTATAATTATATATATATAAATAATCACTCCAGCCCCCACCCACTGCCAGTTTATTTATTTGTGTGTCTGTGTGTGTGTGTGAGTGTGTGCGTGTGTGCGCGTGGGGGGGCGAGAAACAGACAGAAGGGGTGGAGAATGGGAAATATATTTTTTAAGTTATCCCTTTTGACTCCAGTGTGATTTTTACTTTTGATATAATACAAGTACTGTGATTATTATTGCCCAGGTCAGAATGCGTCTGTGTCGTCATAGCATCTTCTTCTCACAAGCCTGTTATCTCGTATGGGCTGCAGTGGTTTGTTGGGTCATTACTGACTCCTGTCTCGGGTCCTCTCCCCCACGTGCGAGTACTTGAGTAGCATCATTTTGTTCCACTGCACAGAATCAAGTAATATACTCTGTCTTACTTGATCACGTTTTGAGGCTTATTTCCCATCAAACACAATCAGATGAGGCTACCAAAAGCGGCAAAGGGAGTGAAAAAGTGTTTTACTCAGCTTCTGGAGAAAAAGACAGAGGAAAGGAAGAAGTATTTGGTAATGCCAAATGTAGGAAGTAGAAAGTAAAGCATCATGTCATTAATTCTGGGTTTACTAAGATTATTGTAAGCACAGTTGCTATGTCTAGTGGCTAGTGTCTGTCATACTTGGACATTCCACAATCTAAGGAAAAAAAGGTGGTTTTCATTTCTGCGGTATTCAGCGACTGTTTTTGCTTTGCTTTCTGCCAATATTCATTTGAAGTTCACCTTCATGAGTGTTACCCGAAATGAAATGCCACAGAGGCTGCAGCTCAATGCTATTAAGCACTTAGGACTTTTCGCAATTTGTTCTCAAAACTGAGAGAATGGTATTCCTACAGAGTTGAAAGAAAACTGACAGATTTCTAGACCATGTTTTAACAATGCCATACCTTATCTACTCCCTGATTTCCAGGATTGTAATTAAACCTGGTCTAATTTATATGCTAGAATAATTTAAAAATCGTATTTCATCACTATAGCAGCATATAGAACCATTTAATCTTCCTTGTTTCCGTCTGTCTTAGTGTGTTTAATCTCTTTTGTCTTCCCCTTTCTTTTATAATTAATTATATTAGATATTTCAGTGTTTTTAAAGAATTCCCTGAAACTAACGAAAGGATACAAGTATCGCACAAATGTTTTATTCTTAAGAAACGGTTAGCTATTTCTTATTAAGAGAACTAATTTCTACTTATTTACAGAACAGACTTAAATAAATTTCTATTTCTCTAAATATACCTGTTTTCTTTTATTCTAAACATACCTGCATTTAATTGGCTCAGATTTTTAAGCATTTATGTTTTGTTTATTTTACTAATAGCAATGTATCTTATTTAATTAAAATCCAATATATGTATTTGCATACATTTTTATTATGTATATTATATATATTTGATTAGTCATCTACTTTAGAGTAAAATCTTCCTAACCATAACAGAAAGGAAAAGAAATTTCCCTGTTGTCAACTTGCCTTGGACAAAGTGACACTGAAAACCTAGACCACAGCCTAAGCACATTCTGCTGTAAAATACACCGTGTGTTCCTTTGTAAAACAAACAAACAGTAATACCGAGACACTATTACCAGCTATTTAGGGGGATTTTCTCCTGCTTTGACTGTCCCAGAGTTCATATTTTCTCACTCCCCAAGCCTTTGTTCCTAGCCTTCAGTGCGCTGGGACGAACTGTTATTTGTAAGGAACAGGCTTTTACTGAGGCAATAATCTAGCCAATAACCTAAAATTACATTTCTCTGTAAATATTCCATGGCATCTGAAAATAAAATTCTATTGCACATTCTAATAATGCAAATGTCTCTGCTAACATAGCCAGTGGTTCACAATGCAGGGGCTGATAATCTTGTTTGCGGTTTATCACATGTTTTGTTGTGTTTTGTTTTGATCTCTCTGGGGGCATTTTAGTACTTGTAGGAATTCTGTAAGAGAAGAAAACCACCAGAAGACTTAGATCACTTTTGTGGTTTTCATACCCCAAATAGTACATTTTCATCGAGAAGAATGTGGAAAATAATGATTATCTGGTTTGTTGTACCTGTGTGTGCCATGAACTGTTACATGTAAGTATACTGTGATTAACTGAATGCATTTAAAAAATATAAACATTTGGGTTGTGTGTGTCTAGACCAATGGAGTTTTCTGTCTCTTTCTAGTCATTTGTCTAGTGGGATTAGGCCTGGTGGTCTTCTTCTTCAGTTTTCTACTTTCAATATTTCGTTCCAAGTACCACGGCTACCCTTACAGGTAATATCATTATACTAATGTGACTGTTTTCAGTTTTAACTAATAGAATAAATAGAATTTCATTGGTTAATATATATTTAAGGATTAATATAAAGTAGCTAACTTATTTGCCAAGTGACTTTAAACCCTTTAAGCAAGTTTTTGAGCACCTGCCATGTGTTCTGCATAGACCATATGAAGGAGATATAAGGCATGGTTCCTGCTGCCTAGCATAGCATAGTTTTATTTTAGAGATACATGTTATATGCATATTACATATGTACATAAACAGATAGCAAAATGTTTTAAATTTTGTGGAATTTATCAAAATTTCTTCTTGTCTTGGTTTGCCTGTCCATCATGATTTTTACTTCATTTGCAAAATTTTTTTCTCATAAAAGCTACTGTTCAGTGTCCAGTAACTTGCATCTTTTGAATTCTGCAAAGTTTTAGCTTTTTTTCCAATAAAAGCAAACTTGAAAGGGAAAATTAAATGATAAAATAACGTCTGGTCACTGGAAGTTGTATAATGAATATCTCCTAAGATTTTTACCAACATATTTTCATAATTGGGGATGGAAAGATGTTGAAAATTTATTCCAAAATGATGTTATTATAACCAAACTATACTTTTCACTAACGCAAAATACAACTGATGGGCCAGATTAGAGTTGTCCAGGTCATGAATTAGGCAGATTCACTTCTGGACCACATTCCTCCCTCAGCTTCTCTGAAAGGAATATTCCACTTTCTCTTTCTCTAGGGAGTCCTTCTAATAACCCATCCTTCTCTCTAATTAATAAGTAAAGGCTCTGTATTTCCTTTCTTAGAGATTTTGAAAACTCTTTTCTGTTGAGATAGACTAATGATATATTGATAGAAAATAAAATCTCATACCTTACGTCCCTTTTGCATGTGAACTGAGCAATTATATTAAGAGAATGTTTCTACATAGGTGATGGCAGCAATGTATAGCTTTTTCTGGGGCACAGAACTATTCCCGTGACAGAGATCTGATTCTGGGCTTACAATGAAGAGTAAGACGCTTCAGCCCTACCTCTCTGTTTTCTCATACAGACAGAGGCACATTTCCAATCTCTTCTTCTCACACCCATTAAAAATAAATGTACTAAAGGAGTGGAAGAAATGTGAGTATCAGATCTGAGCTGTGAGGCCATCTACCTTTAATCCTGCCTGCAGCGTAAGTGAATTTTTAAAAAACATTAGTTCTGAGGGCAAGAAGAGTAATAAGAAAGGCAATTAAAGCCTCCAGTTTCTTGATTTTATTCTTGACATTGGCTATCTAATTTTGGTTTTGAAATGTGAAGTCAGACTAATCAAATCTCAGGTTAAGTAGCGCCCAGGAAAGATGAAGTTCATGTTCTTTTTCCCCCTGCCCTACGATGGAGAATCACGGTTCTGTATGACTGGAGTCTTAGTTGGACTTGCATGTTTTCTGTTGATGGAATCTGCAGAAGAGTATTTCTATTTCTCTTAAGTTTTTATTCAGCGTGTCAAAAACAGTTAAATTAACTCATTTCAACCGACAGCATTTACAGTGTCCATGAAAGGTGTCTACTTTAATAAAAGGTGAAGTATAGTAAGGGATGTTGTGCGATTCTTAAAACCTATTTAGTTGACGGTCAGAAAATAGGGGAAGGTAAAGAGCAAATTCCAGCTTTCCTCATACACCAGAGCATCAAAATCTAACAAGAATATCATCCCCTATCTAGATCTTCCTAGTCATTATATTGCTATGTTAGAACAAGTAGAGAAAAGTTGTTTTTCTCGTTCCATAGAATAATGTTACATTTGACAGCACTATTTTGTTATGATATGAAGAGTTTAAGTTTGTCCTCTTTTCCCAAAAAGTAATTGTCATTTAGTAGTATAAATCTCTAATCCTCTGATTCTTTACCAGGAGTGGACATGTAAATCACCTGGGAAGCTTTTCAAAATACATATTCCAGGCCTCACCCTAGATATTCACAGTGAGCATTTCTGAACCAGAGTATATGCTTATTTCTTTATGAGTGTGGCATCAACCATTCTTATTGTGTCACAGTCACACTCCCTTTCCAAGGGCCCACCAGGCTAAACAAGGACTGGGCTTGCCGTTAGCTGGCCTCACGGGGCTGGAAGTGGAGATGTAAGGAGTCGGGTGGAAATCACGCCCAAGAGTGGTTTGTGAATATGAAATTTGACATAGTTTAGATGAAAACCGCTAAGAGGAGCTGCCAAGAAACAGACTCAGAACAGAGCTCAGCAAAAAAGCCTGGGAAACCCAGTGCACTGAAAGACTGTGACATGTCATTACAGAGACATGAAGGCAGGATCCTGCCTTTGGCCTCCACTCTTGCAAACTCCACTGTTTGCTGCGCTGTTCCAGCTCTTCCACGGCCCACTTTAAATCATTCTCTTAGTTTATTCATCTCTTCCCATATCCCTTCAAAGCTTTCTAATATTTCTCTTCAGCCTCTTAAGAACTTCTGTTTGTTTCTGCTTTCCTGCATTCTACCTTTTCCATGGATATAGCGATGCATCGTTCGTCAAGCTTCCATAAATCCTTCTAGCCCTCCTACTTCACAGCTCTCCAATCATTCATCATCAAATTCTCTTGCCTTGTCAGGTTGATAGAATAGGTTATATGTGTTCCCTTCATTACATTTACAGCATCCCTCTGAGCTAACAAAATGTGGTAGAGGGGAGCATTATGAGAAAAAATACCAACTTTGCATCTGGAAAGCTTTATTCTCTTATTAGTCTAACACGTGCATATATGCCAGGGTTACTTTAGTAATGGTAGGTATTGCTTTGGGGTTTGTTTTTAATCCACTGCATCATTTTCCTTCAGAATAAGGCTTTTTCTCAGAAATTTTATCAGTTCTCTTGCGAAGGATTATGATAATAAATAGATGATTAACATCAAGAGCAAGTGTTGCCAAAAGGACTGGAGGGAGTACATATACCAGAGATTGGGATAAATCCTCAGCTAAGTTCTAAAAACCTGGCAGTATAGTGAAAACAGTTTCTGTCCAACTAGTTCACTGGAGAGAAAGCAAAGGTGATCGCAAAAGCCAGAGTGAGAGGGAATAAATGAAAGAAAGGACAAGAGAAATAATTCTGGGAATAGTTGAAAGATGACATATTAATAAAAAAAGAAAAAGAGACGATTTCCCACTGAATTATCCTATGGGAGAGGCTTGGTCAGTTATGAACATAGTACCACATTCTGAAGGAGCACTTTGCATTCCCAGAAGCACGTGTCTGTGGCACCAGCATTATAGTATTTGATAAATAAAAAACAAACCAAATCTTGCTCCTGTCAGATAAAAGTAGTTTGTAGGGAATGAGAAAATGAGATACTCGACACCATCATTATAGCAAGAGGAAAGGTATTCCATATTCCAGAGGTATGTCTTGGCCTGGGCACTTCTGAAAAGACGTTGTGGATGCCCATCTTCAATGAGAGCTGGTGCCTAGTATAATGAATCATAAACCCTGGTGACCAAGAGCTAAATCAATCCAATCCTTTGTGCCAGACATACATTGAAGTAGGCTTGCAAAAAAAAAAACTTTCTCAACCAAGACCATTTCCTTGACTTTGAGATGAGCTGCCAGGACAAATAAACAGTTTTCTTCAAAAAGAATGGAAAAACCTCCCACTTCTGCCTACTTTAGATGATACCAGTACTTTGGATAAGACGAGAGATGTCCTTTACTGAAAATGCATATTTGAACATAACACCATCTACTAACTGAAAAACACCTTTAGCCAGGGGCTTTGGCTCCAATGCCAAAGTACTCTCTTGGGTGTAATGCCCCAGCCTTTGGTAGCCTTTGATATCTGTGTTTTAGGTTTGTGAATTATAACTTTTGTACCAAGAATGCCTCTGATGCACAGAACTATGTCCAGAATTATTTTAAAACTATTTTTTTATTTCCTCACAATTTTGAATTGTCTGATATACAACCTTTAATTTCTTCTATAAGGAATGATCTTTTTGCTTTTCATTTTTATTTTAATTTTAAACCTCACAAAACCTTAAACATTCATGCGCTTCCTATTTTCTGAGTACTTCACACTGCTATTTTTTTTTTGTTTTTGGTCTATATACTTGCTGAAAGGGATAAAAGTCTGTTACATGTTTACTCTATTTCCTTAAATGGTCCCCACATTTTAGTCTTAAGGGTTTTTTCCCCACAGTATCAACATGTTTCGTGCCATCACTAAATTCTCCCAGATCATCTTTAAGTTTCAATAAGCAAACTTCCCTCATTTAAATCCCTGATCTACCTGTTACTAGCTCAGTGACTTTGGGAAAGTTAAGTAACTTTTCTAAACCTTGGTTTTCTCATTTGTAAATGGGAAATGTTTACATACTTTGACATTTGTAAAGATTATATGATGTAAATCACTTAGCACATTGCCTGGCACTTAGTAAATGGCACATAGTATTAATTACTCAATAACTCTTTGATGCTAATTATTCTCATTAGTTCTGATATAAAGATTTTACACATTTATATTTAATTTTTCCTAAGCAGGATTTTTTTTTTTTTTTTTTGCGGTACGTGGGCCTCTCACTGTTGTGGCCTCTCCCGTTGCAGAGCACAGGCTCCGGACGCGCAGGCTCAGTGGCCATGGCTCACGGGCCCAGCCGCTCTGCGGCATGTGGGATCTTCCCAGACCGGGGCACGAACCCGTGTCCCCCACATCGGCAGGTGGACTCTCAACCACTGCGCCACCAGGGAAGCCCTAAGCAGGACTTTTTTACGCTAAAGATTACGCAACTGTTGTTTTGGGTTTTTTGGTTGTTGTTTTGAGGTTTTTTTTCTCTTTCTTTTTGATGTATAGTTGATGTACAATATAAGTTACAGGTGTACAATACAGTGATTTACAATTATTTTTTGTCTTTTTGTTGTTGTTGTTAGGGAGTTTGGGATTGGCAACTGTTGTTTTTTATTTGCATGATTCAGTTGGCGAAGAACAGATTTTCCCTGAACCTTTTGATGCACTTAATTGGTCTCTCGAATCCCTTGAAATTATCAGTGAAATATCAAAGATTATTAAGAATTTGATGTAATTACCATCTGAGCCATAGTTCAGAAAAAGAAGGAATTTTATTCTAGTGATAGCACTGAATTCATCTTGAGTATTAAATAAAGATTAACTTTAGGGCTTATTCCATTTTCTAAGAAGAGTAAAATGCTAGTGGTCATACATGAGAACCTTCCATTATGGGTAATTTCTTTCCCACTGTTTTCCACTGACACACTGATTCAAAGTTTTCTTCAAAAAATTTCTATAAAACTATTTGACATATCAAGTCTGTTTTAGTAGGAAAACAGCATGAAACATTCTCTAGTAATTCTATCATTTTGTTTCCTGTTTACGAATCTTTGGTTGTCTTTGAGAGGTATGGTATAATGGAAAAATAATGTTTAGAATCACAAGATCTGAGTTCAGATTCAGTATATAATTTTGTATGTTATAAGAACTGTGGCTCTGCAGTCACACGGATCCAAGTTTGAATCTTCCATTCTCTCTTCACTAACTTTGGGACTTGGAGTTACTTAACTTTTGAGTCTCATTTTTCATCACCTCTAAAAGTAGTGTTTTTATGGGGTTGGATAACAGCTTTGTTAAGCTTGTTTCTTCATCTGTAAACTTGGCATAATAATTAATACCTATCTGAGAATTTTGAGGGGATAAATTATATAATCAATTTGTAGTGCCTGAAAGGTAGTGGGTTCTCAGAAGTAATTACTTAACCTACCTCTTGCCTGTACTAGCCATTTCAGCACTTGGTTATTCAGTAGCACCTTACCACGTTTCATTTTTCATTAAGTATTCATATGTAACTTTTGTGTGTTGCAGTTCTTCTCATTCTAGAGTATCGTAAGGTATTTTAGAGAAGGTCCTTGGAAATGCCTTTTTTATATCTCCAAAGTGTTGTGCACATAGTAGGTGCTCATCATATACTTGTTAATTGAATATGTTTATTCAAAAACATTTTTTATTTATTCCTTACCTAACTGCAACAGGAACCATTAAGATAGAAACATAATGGAGAGGAGAGTATTGGTTTGCCACAGTGCACAACTCCAGAAGGTGGAATTCACATCACATGATACGCCATGGAGTTGTCAGGTTGTTCCACACACCCAGAGGGGTGTGTGGAGTGTGTAAACATTATTCCAGACACCTGGGCTCTAAAGATACTTATTGCAACCTCAAAATGATCCTGAGCTGGCTGGCATCAAAAGTAAATATAAAAATGTGTATTAATTAAGCTTACAATGGACATAGAAACTACTCCATTGTCTTAACAAGATACTTATAATTCATGATGGCTTTGGTTACTTTGAGAGATGATGAATAACCAAAAAAAGGATTGACATTCAATAAGGGAAAGTACAGAATAATAGGTAGACATGAAAGATATTCCTAATGAATTTTGAGAAAAGTATGCTAGTGAACAAGCACAGCAAGGCAAAAAATCCCAGGACGTACACTGTGTAACAATATCACTTTCCCTTCTACATCTTACTTAGATGTAGATCTTTCATTTGTAGGGAAAATATAAAACACAATCTTGAGCCGTACGAAAATAAAACACAGAAATGGTGTGGTGATCAATCCACAATATGTATCATTGATGAGAATTTCACTGGGATTGCCTTTCTGATGCTGAGTTCCAGCTTTGAAGAATGACGTAAAGGACCAAAGACTTAGAGGTGGTTCAGAGAAGAGCTGGAGTGCTATAGCGGCACTCCTGTGTGTGTCCTATCTTATCTACATAAAGAATACAGTGCTAAATCTTTGTAATACTATTGTACAAATGGAAATCGAATCTTAAGGACTATTTTCTCCATATTGTTGTATTTCACTGTGGTGTATTGGAAAGTGATCTGGACTTTGAGTGAGAAGATGTGATTTGGACCGTGGCACTTTAAAACTGTAACCGCAGGCAAGTCTTTTCATCTTCTCTGAGCCTCAGTTTTCCTCATCTTTCGGATAACAGCCATAATATTTATCTCATAAGTAAGACAAGTTGTGGCCAACTATTGTTTTACAAATGCAAGATAACTTAGAACTATGAGAGCTCGTATCCCAGCCTTACGCTGTTGTACTCAGCTGCTACAGGGACAAGCCCTCAGATGAAGTTTTCCAGCAATAGACTTTGACCCATGGACTTAACCACTGACAAATTTTTTTAAACAATAATATTCGTATGCATGCGTATGCCCACCACTTCAAACAAAATTTAATTCGATTTGGCTACTTCTGTTTTATTACTTGAGGGAGGAAAGCAGAACAGTTGACAGAAATATGTTTAATTCTGCTGAGGAAAAGTATAGTCAAATGCCTTTTCCACTAACAAACAATATAAGCTTTAATATCCAGAATAATAAAATACAAGTCTTCTAAACACGGACTGATTTTTTAGTCAATATTTGATATTGCAGAAATAGATACCAGGAACCTGCATATAAATCCAAAGTGATTTTTATAGAACACTCAGAGTCCAGGTTTTTTGATTTCGCACTGCAGTCCCTCAAACCTCAGAACACATGGTCTGAGCAGAGACACACACAGCAAAGGAAGCTCTAGAGGGTTATTTCCATTGTGCAAACACAACTTTCTTACGCCGGCAGAAACTCCACCACTCAGCAACCCCCGAAAGGAGGGATAGAGTAGGAAGCTCCTGTGATCTAGAAGTTCTGTTGTTCACGTGTCCCCCCACCTTACTCCACATACTAGCTTTATTGGTCTTTTCCCCCCAGACCTAGCATCCGTGTCTCTGACCACACCTAGTTATAATAATAATGTTATCCAGACTCTTCCAAAGTGCCCCACTGTGTAGGCTGTAGAGAAGAGGCCTCAGCAGTCGTTAAACTTGACAGCTCTCACCGTGCGTAACTGTAGGTATATCAATAGAAAGGTTTCCATTCCCAAAGATCCCTTTCCCAACTCCTAATAAAGTCCTGAGTTTCTTTAGGGCTTTATTTTAGATCATGTACTTCAGACCTGAAGACTTTTCTGGATTTGGTAATTTTCTGTTACAAAGAAGAGAGCCCCAGGGCTTTTGGCTGAAGAGGCCTGGCTGACAGCCATAACTACTTCTCCCTCGCATCCCCTTAGAACACTTGTGAATATAAAGGTTAGAAAATCCTGAGAACAGTGACTCATTAAGTTCTACTAGCTACAAGGCCAGGGGAACAGGAGTGAGTTCACTTCTTTGGCTCCAAGATGAAATCAGAGCAGCTGCCCCTTATCCACACAAGTGATTTCTGTGCGACCGAGTGCCATTACGTAACCATGAGGTCTGACTTCTTTCCCAGTTTGAGAACAGCAAGTGAGAACATTAGACAAGAAAATTCTGTCCAGCTGAAGATCTTGGTAGAGAACTTAACCTGCTCCCAATTGGACAGAATTCATTCATTCAAGAGCACCGCATACATTCTGGTTTTTTAAAACACTGGGGAACAGATAAATTAATTAAGAGAAGTCAAAACAAAATGCAAACCACTATTTGGTGCCTGTTCAGATATTTCACAGGAAGAGAAAAGGAACAAACATTACATATAACATGTAATATGGGTCTCCAGTAGCCACCCAATAACCAAATCCAGATGTCTCTTCTCATTCTGCAACCCGTGTAACCTTTCTAGGACTTTAGCTAACTAGCTCCTCTTGGACAGGCTATGCCCTGGATTTTGTAACATGGCACGCTTGGACCTTCCTTTTTCCTTTTAGATTACGTCTCAGTCCCCAATATACATGTTAAATCCTGATCTTTCTCCTGAGATCTAGAAACAGACCTTAATACCACATTAACACCTCACGCTCAACCCCAAAGCCAAGCTCATCTCTGCTCCAAACCTGTGTCTCCTGCCCTGCCCATTTTCCCTACAACACTGTTATTCTCATAATCATACAAGGTAGAAACCTTGGAGTCAGTTTGGTCTCCAACACTTGCTATTCCCACTGCTGCTGTCTTAATTTATATACCTAGTATCTTTTTCAGAATATCACCCAGCCTCCTAATTTATCTCCGTGTTTAGTCGTTATCATCGATAAGCCATCACTTACTCGAGAATAATGCAGAATCTTTTAAGATATGCACAGATTATGCTGCTGCTTCATCAAAATCCATTGATGGCTAACCAGAAAGAAGGAAAAGTTAATACATGTTCCTTCTAGAAAATATCAAGAAACTGAATAAAATTTTTTATAATCCCAACACTCAAGTTGGGATGTCAGCAGTTTGACTTGTATACATTTTGAACGTAGGGAAGGGTTATATTAAAGTTTGGTTCCACCTGTTTCATCTTCCAGCACAGTCTTCACTGTACCTTGTGGTTTAGAGCAGGGTTAGCAACTACTGCCTTTGGGCCAAATTTAGCCCACTGCCAATTTTTGTGTGCCATGTAAACTAAGAAAGGTTTAAATCACTGGAAAAAAGGGAATACTGTGATGTGACAATTATATAAAATTCAAAGTTCAGTGTCCATGAGTGGAGTTTTATTGGCACACAGCCAGATGCATTTGTTTATGCCTCGTCTTAGGCTGCTTTTGCCCTAGAGCAGCTTAGTTTAGTAGTTCCGAGAGAGACCTACGGCCCGCATAGTTTATTCACAGTGTGCTGACTCCTGGTTTAGCCGTATGGTGCACATGGAATCTGTTCTCATAATTTGTCTTTCCTCCATCAGCTCCTTTCGCTTAGGCTGTTATCCCTTCATTTCACTTGTTCCCAGTTTTTTCCTTTGTTTGCTTGTTTAAATTGTTCTTTGCCATCTTATCAAGTGTGTCACTGTGTTATACTTTATTGTATCCAGGTCTCTCTCCTCTAGAGAAGAAACATAACGGCCATGACTTTCAATCATTCCTTTTCTTGCAACACCCTTCTATTCATAATATTCTTCTACACAGTAGATGATCAGTAAGTCCTGTTGAATACTGACTGAAGCAGACTTCTGGGGGCCCTGAATTTGAGGAAATAGTTACTACTTTAACTAATCTTTCTCTAGAAAAACTTGATTTCAAATAATAAGCTTGTTTATGAACTTTTGGAATATCACTCCCCAGCAAGTCAGGGACTGCATTTTTATCTAAATCCTGAATATCTGCTATTGTGAGGGAGCATTAGCAGAGAGCCAGACTTAAAGGGAGAAGTGCTTTGACTTTGTATATACAAGGCCCCTCGGCATCCCTGATGTACTTGAAGTAATAATAAAGTTACACACTAGAAGGGAATATTTGCATCCCTTTAGCCTAGGAGAAGGGGAGCTTCTGGGGCATATTTGCTGGTCCTGGCCTCTACCTGTTCTTCCTGGGTACAGGTCAATACCCTTGCCAAGTAGCATCCATCTTATACTGCTACCTGAGTTAGGGTTAACCAGGCATGTATTCACTTGAGAATAAGCCAGCCACGGTAGTCAGTGTTGTAACTGTATAGACTACCATGTATAGACTACCATGAACTGTCATGAGATTCATTCATGACAGCAGGTGGACAGAAGTCCAGACAGAAGTTGATTGTGGTACCCAAGGCAGCTTCTCCCTCTGAGGAAACAGACTGCAACACTGAAAAAATACATTCCAAATAAGAGGAATATATTCAGTTTTTAGCATTCAACCGTTTTTAAGTATGATACAAAAGGATTGTATATGTTTTATAATAAGCCTTATTAGGAAAGTTATTATCCAAACAGTATTAGAAGCATGAATCTATGAGAACCATTAGATGATACATCAACATTAGACAGGTAAATGTGAGAAGAGCAAAAAGTATGTCAGACCCTGATACATAGAAATGAGGGAACTTATTTCTTGAGTGATGAAATCAGTATAAAACATTCATACTGGAATACAACTTGGACATTTATATAATAAAAAAATAAAACCAAACATGAACTATTGAATGATTACCTGGAGAATAATAGTTCATACTTTTCTAAGAAACATTTTAACAAAATATTTGACACTTCTGTGCCTCAGGTATTTCCGGTATCTTGAACAAATGCTTATAACTCTTTATGAAAAAGATTATTTTAAATATAAATTAGGTAGTACTCTGCTAGATTAAACTTTTATTTTAGTACAATAGAATGATTAGTTCAAAATTAAATATGTATTTCTCATTTCATAATAATATATAAAAAAAGATTATTTTAACAGTTTTCTAAAAATATTTCAGTTTGGAAAAAACCCTGGCATAAACAAATACCTTGGTAACTAAGGATTCTCAGTCTATTTCAATATTAAGAAAATACAAAGTTCCTTTTACCCTGTGAATGTAGCAACATATAAAAAGTTGTAGAACCTTTTTAACCTTTCCAGCACCAGAAAGTTAGCAAGTATAAAATGACCATAAAGGTCATATTACTATTCTTGCTTTTATGATGGTAATACTTTTAGCAGTGCTAAAAGGTGATCTTTAGTATTCCATCGCTGGAAATGTGCGGACTATTTTTAACAAAAAAAAGGAAACTATAAATTCTCAGGTTTCTTTTTGTGTGTGTGGCGGGGGGCGGGGTATGCGGGCCTCTCGCTGTGTGGCCTCTCCCGTTGCGGAGCACAGGCTCCGGATGCGCAGGCTCAGCAGCCATGGCTCACGGGCCCAGCAGCTCCGCGGCATGTGGGATCTTCCCAGACCGGGGCACGAACCCGTGTCCCCTGCATTGGCAGGAGGACTCTCAACCACTGCGCCACCAGGGAAGCCCTCTCAGGTTTCTTTTAAGTTATAAGTTTTTCAACTTTACTTATAGTTTTAAAGATTTTGTGATCAGGTTTTCTTTTTTCATTAACCCTTATTCTTCAGTCAGCTTTATCTTCAGGGCAGTCTTTTAATTGAGGACAGAGAAAGCCGAAGTGTTCATCTACACATGACATATATACCTGCTTTGCCATCAGTGTTGTTAAGGATTATATGGATTGAACAGCATCTGTATCTTAATGTTCTGAGGAATTTTACTTCTGACTCTTCATGGCATTGGTTCCCCTTGCAGGACTTAAGTCATAACTTGTTATCTCAAAAACTAGAAGCAATGTCTAGTTGCACCTAGATATCAGCACAGTGATTTCTGCCTTGTAATTTAGTAATTCCTCAGAAACAGATACAGGGTAATAAAAAGGTTAGTTTGTATTGCATAATTACTTTATTATATAATGTAAACCAATATAGATAACATATTTAAAATATGTTTAAATGTTTCATGTAATGTTTTATAATACATATATTTAATTTTAGCATATAGTATCACCAGGATTATAAAATATTAGCACTGGAAAGAACTTTAGAAATCATCCAAAACAACCGTTCTTTTCACTAATGAGGAAACCGAGGTTCAGAAAGATGAAGTAACGTATGCCTAGGGTATTATAATTTAAATGTTCAAGTATTAAACTTACTAGTTTGAACTTTTTCCCAACTACATGGCTTTTCAACTATAGTAACCATTAATATATTTTTTTAATATTTAGTTAAGAATTGGTTTATCTCTGGTTGTCCTAAAATTATGTTGTCAAGACTTTAGAAGAAAAAGTTGCTACCTGTTAGCAGAAAGGTACAAATAACCAACAAAAGCTTGAAGAATGTTATTTAAATTGACTCACGATTTTACAAACTTAAATAAATTTCTTTTCATAGGTTAAAGTTTTGCTTAGGGAAGTTAAGAAAGGAAAAATAGTTACTTTTTACTTGTATTTCTATATGTACATACAGAAATACATATTTGTGTTGTTTCATCAGAATCTGATGATATTTTTATTATGATTTATAATATATTCTTTTTTGGCTGTTCAATATAATGAAATTATAAAATCCTCAAAAGTCTTTAGTTATTTTAAGAAATGCATTGTAGATTAAATAACCAGAAAAAAATATTTTGTTTAGGACGTTGAAACGGCCCACTCCAAATATGTGTTTCAATCCATTCCCTTTTGTTCCCCTACATTGTCAGTTTAAATGCCGATTTAACTAATGGTCTAGCTAACAATGAGAACGGCTGACAGAAGTTACCCATTGGGAGATTAGGATTGACATGTACACACTGCTATATTTAAAACAGATAACCAACAAGGATCTACTGTATAGCACAGGGAACTCTGCTCAATATTCTGTAATAACCTAAATGGGAAAAGAATTCGAAAAAGAAGAGATAGCTGTATATGTATAATTGAACCACCTTGCTGTACACCTGAAACTAACACAACATTGTTAATCAACTATTTAAAAAAAAAAAAAAAAGAAGTTACTCAAACTTAAACACCACAAGTTCAAGTTCTTATAAACAACTGCTTCCACCCCTGACCTATTCTTACCACAAGCCTGATCCCATTACAGGAACTAGTTCAGAGAAATTGCCCTGATATAAAAATTAGAATGAGGTGAAATAATGTAACTGTGACATTTTTATTTTATATTTACATGTACTAATTTAGAATGGGATAAAAAGCACTTGGTGTTTTCTTTATTTTCAGCCCAGAATTTTCTTTCTTTTTCAGCTTTTTAATTAAATGAAGCCGAGTGGGATTTGCATAAAGTGAATGTTTACCATGAAGACAAAGTGTTCCTGACATACTAGTTCAAATTCTTGAGTTCATTTCCTTGCTGATTGTGATAATCCAGCTGTTTCTTGTACAGTTTTTTTAAACGTGAGTTTTCCTAGTAAACTTAATTCATAGACATGGATGGTTAAATTTAATATGGAAAGAACAAAGGCATCATCGAAGTGTTTTTCAAGCACATTATATTCACTGTATGCAATAGGTTGAAATAAATGACAATGCAGTTATGAATTCATGCTTTTAAACTGTTCACTCACTAGGAAAGAAAACCACAATGTTAGTAAAGGAAAACTATGAAATGTATCTTCATTCTTGGGATTGCACAGACACAGATGTATGCATGAAAATATGTCATGTACTGAAAAATTATACTTTCTGCAGTTTCAGTATAAAGGACATGTATGGTTACAAACAGCGTTTTGTTCTTTTTTGTTTTTTGTTTTGTTTTGTTTGCAGTACGTGGGCCTCTCAGTGCCGTGGCATCTCCCGTTGCGGAGCACAGGCTCCGGACGCACAGGCTCAGCGGCCATGGCTCTTGGGCCCAGCTGCTCCGCGGCACGTGGGATCCCCCCGGACCGGGGCACGAACCCACGTCCCCTGCATCGGCAGGCGGACTCCCAACCACTGCGCCACCAGGGAAGCCCGCGTTTTGTTCTTGTTCGTCATAATTAGGTAAAGGAAGTAGGACAGGGAGCTGGATGAATACTACTCAGATACCTACCCTGGGACGTGGAGGTCCTTCCCAGAATAAAAATGTAAAGCCAACATGACTAAATCAACATGCCTCAAGGCATCAGGCAACGAAAGCAACACACCACAACTAGGAATTAATTCTTCTCCAACTTTAGAAGTGTCACCCAAGAATCCAGACTTACAACCACAAAACTAACCCACTATGGACATTGTGCCCTTGTGTTATATGGAAGAAGCATGCCATCAAAACCTTATTCCCAGACCTAGATATAGATTAGTTATCCTAATATGAGGGACTCAATGATGCTTTCTTGAAAATCAAATATAGGAGTGTAACCATTACTATGTTTGTATATTGCATTTTAGTTTATAAAGCACTTTCCCATATGTTACGGTATTTTTTTTCTTCACATCAACCCTGTAAATTAGACAGGAATTTAGACAGGAAATGTAAATTTTATCTGACTTATTTAAGTACTGGAAGCTGAAAGCCACAAAAAAAAAATAGAGCTTGTAACTGGGCTTTCAAACTCTCAAACCTGAATTTCTATTTTCTGTGGTGCTTCCTAAAGAAGGATTTAGAAACACAGTTATTTAGTCAGCTCAATAAACTTTTTTTTTTTTAGGCTTTGTTATCTAATTTTCGTTAAGATCTTAGTAATAACCATGGTGAACTTTGTTAGTTGAGAGTTCCACCTGTGTAGTCTCAAACCAGGACCCAGGTGTATATCCAGTGACCCTGCCCGTTTTGTATCTATGAACTTCAGTAAAGAATGGGAAATATAAAAGCCTACAAGGGTATATGAAGTTAAATCCCAGGGCAGTATGTGTGCTAGCAGGAAGAAAGGTATGTTTTCAAAACACAATTATATTCAGCAAAAATTACGAAGTAAATTCTGCACTATGTTAACATTATTACATATTCCCAAAATCTATTATTAAAAATCACATTCATTCCCCTAGTTCCTGTTCACAGATTGATAAATTCAGTATTGCAGTGGCATTTATGGAAAAGCCATAAGTGATCATAATAATTTGTTTAATGTCTACATCTAGGTAGCATTTGACCTGCAAATCTTAATCCATTTAGTACTTTTCTGTTTTCTAAAGTTTATTCAGCACAAACATCAAAATTGGAGCTTGAGGCCAAGTTTTACATCGAGTAAATGTTTATTAATTACAGTTACTTACGTTTGTCCCCTTAAAGCTCAAAATTCTTATTAACAACAAACATCTAATCTCTCTGTATAAAGCCTAATAATGTTTAATCATGACCACAGTCAGAGAGTTCTCAGACACTGTGACTGAGGTAAGGAAAACTTCCCTATCTCAGATTAGTAAAAAAAAAAAAAAATTCTAGCCTATATTCCATAATTTTCTCCAAATATTAAAAATATGCCAACTATGAAAACAATTTTTTTTCAGAATTTCAGTTTAAAAAGATGTGGCTTCTCTATAGACAATTATTACTTTAGGGAAAGGGAAAATTCTGCCTTAAAATAAGTTGTTACTGGAGAGTGCTACAGACAGTGGCTCAAATGTAGTTTGCTTTCAGAATGTAGCATGTGGAAAATCACATACAAAATATATTATCTTTACCTTTCCCAAATATTTTAAATTGAAAATTAATTTGTATGTGCTGTTATATCCTCCAGTGTCACTTCAGCTAGATTCACTGCATGCAAGACTCCCTTAAAAATGTATTATATGGGTGCTTCCCTGGTGGCGCAGTGGTTGAGAGTCCTCCTGCCGATGCAGTGGACACGGGTTCGTGCCCCAGTCCGGGAAGATCCCACATGCCGCGGAGCGGCTAGGCCTGTGAGCCATGGCCACTGAGCCTGTGCGTCCGGAGCCTGTGCTCCGCAACGGGAGAGGCCACAACAGTGAGAGGCCCGTGTACCGCAAAAAAAAAAAAATGTATTATATGCTTAATGATCTCCAGTTAGAATAAGAGGAATTAACTTTCCTACTCAGTTGGAGAGAAAAATCTTAATATAAAATTCCATCTAAAGGAGTAAAAATCCGTTTAAATCTTAATATAAAAATTTCATCTATAATAACATCTGATGAATAAAGTGTTCCATTTTCCTTAGCACACTCTTCCTTGCATTAGATATTCACAAGAGTAAGCCCAATAGTGTTGTGTGTTTACTGTAATTTTTTTTTTTAAGCACATGAAGTAATATCCTTGTCAGTTACAATTCAGCAAGCATGGTAATTTGGGGAGATGAGATCTTGTAACCAAAGAGCTTGCCAAGTATTCCCTTTCTTGCTATCATGAGAACCTCTCTAAGGGTACATGAAGGGAGTGGTTATTCTAAATAAGGCATGACATACCAAAGACGTTAGACATCATGTTTTAAGAAGGACTGGTGACAGGGGCAAACACATTAGCTGTAGCATCTAGGGACAAAACATCTGAGTGGCCTCTCAGAAACTTCATGAACTCCATGGACTCTGAGGAACATTAAGTTTAAAACATTAAAACAAGATGCTTTTCATACGCCAGCAGTAAGCTATACTGGGTCTGACCAATAATCTAATAGTACTTTTTCTAATAGTGGGAAAGGATGAGCATAGTAGCTAGTTACACTCAAAGGGTATAAGTATATATATATAAGCCCCTAAATTTCCTTATGTAATTCATGAGCATCTGTCATTTTTTAAATTCTCCATACTCTGTATCTACTTATATTTCTGAAATATATGCAAACGTTTATATCTTAACTAGAGTGTAAGTACACAAAGTTTTAATAAAGATCACATATTCAGACTATAATAGGAAAATCATGTCACATTCACCCAAATGTTGGTGCATTACTTCCATAAAAAATATGCATATATGTCAACAAAAATGGCAGAATGAAGAACTCTAGGGACCTACCCCCTCCATAAAAACACTAAAAAAACTGGCAAAAACTGATAGAAATCAGTTTTGTTCAAAGTCTGGGAAATAGTTAAAGGCTTACAGAAACCAAATAAATGCTAAAACAACAAACATAACAACTGAAACCCAGGAGGATAGCTTAATGGCATTTCATCTTACTCTTCCTCCACCCTCCTCCTCAGTCAGCATCTTAAAAATGGCAGCCTGTGTTCCTAGTGTGGGTGCCTGGTTCTGGAGGAAACAGAACAGACCTTGTTCCCAAAGAACAGTGTTTGTTTTGACCTGTCTGGAGGGTCCTGGGAGAACTGATGCAAGGGTCTTGCCTTTGTTTCACCCAACTCAGAAGTTACTCAGGGTAGCAAAAAGGATACACACAGAGGGTGTTTCTCTAAAACTCTGAAGGTAAATGAACATGCTGCTGCCTGGGCAAAAGATAATAGCTGGGACAAACAAACAACAGACACAGCTGAAAGCCTGGGAGGAAAACTGGAGAGTGACATACTTTGGGTAATAAGGGCTTTGAAAAGCACCCACATATTCTAAGGAATCTAAAAGGACCTGCCAATAACCCAGGGCAGGATGCATCCTCATAAAAAATCTGGAAAGACCTTAAGCTTTTACCTCTTGCTGATCTTTACACCCAAGCCCAAGCAGGAAGTGAAGGCTAAAGCAGAATTGTAAACACCCTAGGTAAGTGTTGAAGGGGCACCACAACACAGTCCACCTGCAAAGACCAGGATAGTAATTTCTTTTGTTTCCTTTTATTTCTTTTTGCCTCTAGGCATTTAAGGAAAGCTGTCACACCACTATCTGACCACTAAGCTAATGAAACAGAAACTTCAGAGGCCACACTTGATAAAGAATAGAGTTTTTACGAACACAATTTTGAAAAGTCACCAAACTACAACCCACAGCGAGCAACAAAAACTCTGAAGAGGGAGCAGAATTCAATTTCCAGAATTGCCATATTGTAGTATTAAGAATGACCAGTTTCAAAAAATAAAAGCATACAACAAGAAAACATAGTCTGTTCACAGGAAAGAAAGTATTAGCAGAAACTATCCCTGACGAAGCACAAACATTGGACTTACTAGACAAAGACTATAACTGTCTTTAATATACTCAAAGAGGTAAATAAAACCATAAACAACTAAATGAAACTATTTGAAACAATGTCTCAAATAGAGACTATCAATAAAGAAATAGAAATTATAAAAGGAATCAAATACAAACTCTGAAGCTAAAAAATGCCATAAATGAATTGAAAAATTCATTAGAGGGAATCAACAGCAGAAAAGACAAATGTAAGAATCAGTGAACTTGAAACTACATCAATTGAAATGATCCAGTCTGAGGAACAAAAACAAAACAAAAAGAACGAAGGAAAAATGGGCAATGCCTATGAGACGTAAGAGACCTGTCAGACACCATGAAGTAAAAAGTACTGACTCTCAAATATAGCCAGAGGCAGACCAGGTAAAAGAAACAAGTAACTTGTGCTATAGGGCCACCTACTGGAAAACAAAGAAAGGCCTCTAACTACCAATGTGTTAAATTGTTAGAATCAAAGTAAAAGACAAGCTTTCCCTAAAGAAGAAAGGTATTTGCTACTTCAAAATGTGCCGGCAGAGGAACAACTCATCAAGCACCATGAAAAACCATGGTAACAGTCACAAAAATAAAATGACAAATCTCCAGAAACCAAACTTCAAGTCACAGAACACTGGAACCGGAGAGAATTCAAAATGGCTATCATGAAGAAACAAGCTACAAAAAAAGTAAGAAAGGCAGTTCAGTGAGCTCAAGAATCAGATTAACAGAAGGAACACTTTACCAAAGAGACTGAAACTCTAAAAAGAAGAACCAAACAAATTCTGGAGCTGAAGAACTCAATAAACGAGATGAAGAACATATTTGAAAGCAATGGAAATTTGAGGTTGCTAATTTTCTCTTTCACAAGGTCTGATCTAAGACAGAACTCCAGAAATGATTCAGGTAGAACAAGAGAGAGTATTTTTTTTAAAAACTGAAGTTTTGTATAAACTATTTGACTCTATTAGTAAAGACAAAATGAGAATAATGGATATCCCAGAAGGAAAAGAGAGGGAGAAGAAGGGCACAGAGAGTTAAGGTAATATTTGCTGATAACTTCCCAATCCTGGGGAAGTAATTGTATATAAAATCCATGAAGCTAAAAGAACACCTCATTATCTCAACAGAAAAAAAGAGCTTCTCTGATACACACTACAACTGGCAAAAGTCAATGGCATAGAAAACATTTTTAAAGCAGCAAGAGAAAAAAAAGACAGTAACCTATGAAGGAATCCCCATTAGGCTGTCAGCTGATTTCCCAGCAGAAACTCTACAGGCCAGGAGAGAATGGAATGACAGACTTGAAGTATCGAAAGAAAAACCCGTCAGCCAATAATACTCTGTCCAGCAAAGTTATCCTTCGATGTGAAGGGGAAATAGAGGATTTCCCAGATGAACAAAAGCTGAAGGAGTTAATCTCCACTAGACCCGCCCTATAAAGAAGTATTGAAAGCAGTTCTACCTGAAATGAAAAGGCAAAAGTACATAAAACTTTGAGTAAAGTCATAGATGGACAGATTCCGAAAATTGAAACTCTGTATCAGGATAGGTTGTTAAACAATTATAGCATAAAAATTAAAGAAAAAAAGCTATAAAAATAACCATAGCTACTTCAATTTGGTAACAAACTCACAAAATAAAAAGGGATCGTTTGAAACAACAAAAACATAAGGGGAAGAAAAGGACTGAAGTCATATAGGCAAATGAAGATGCTATCAGCAGACAAAGGACTAGTTTATTATTTTATACAAACCTCTTAATAACCACAAAACACACTTAGAGCAGAGGCACAACATACTAAAAAAGAAGAAACTGACAAAAAACAGAAAACCGCCAAACTAAAATGGCAGAAACACAATGAAAAACAGTGGAGTTTTAGAGCAACCATAAAATAAAATGACAGTCCTCATTTATCAGTAATCACCCTAAATGTACATGAGTTGAACTTGCCAATCAAAAGACATAGGGTGTCTTTATGGATTAAAAAAAAAATTAGACCCAACTATAAGCTGCCTCTACGAGACTAATCTCAGCTCTAAAGACAAACATTGGCTCAAAGTGAAAGGATGGAAGATGATCCTCCAAACAAATAGCAGCCAAAAGAAAGCAGGTGTAACCATACTCATATCAAACAAGATAGACTTCAAGCCAAAAAAGGTAATAGACAAAGATGGACATTATATAATGATAAAAGGGACAATTTATCAAGAAAATGTAGCATTTATTACCATATATGCACCTAACATAGGAGCATCAAAATATATAAAGCAATTATTAGCAGTCTTAAAGGAGACCTTGGCAGCAACAAAATAATAGTAGGGGAATTTGACACCCTACTTAAATCAATGGACAGATGATCCAGACAGAAAGTCAAGAAGGAAACAGTGGCCTTAAACGATACATTAGACCAGATTGACTTAATAGACTTACACACAACATTCTGTCCATTCTGCAGTAGAACACATTCTTCCCAAGTGCACATGGAACATTCAAGGATAGACCATATGTTGAGATACAAAACAAGTCTCAATAAATTTAATATATTGAAATTATATCAAGCATCTTTTCCAATAAACCTAGAAATCAACTGCATAAAGAAAGCTGGGGAAAAAATCACAAATCTGTGGAAACTGAACAATATGCTACTGAACAACTATGGGCTCAAAGAAGTCAAAGCAGAATTTAAAAAGTACCGGAAGACAAGTGAAAATGAAAATGTGGTACCAAAATCTATGAGATACAGCGTAAGTGGCACTAAGAGGGACATTTATAGCTATACAGACGTACCTCATGAAACAAGAAGATCTCAACAATCTAACCTTACACATAAAGGAACTAGAAAAAGAACAACAACAGAAAGCCCAGAGTTACTAAAAGAAGGAAATAAAGATCAGAGCAGAAAAGAATGAAATAGAGCCTAAACATATAATATAAAAGATCAGTGAAACTAAGTGCTGGTTCTTTGAAAAGATAAAATTGACAAAGTTTTAGCTAGACTCACTAAGAAAAAAAATGAGAGAAGGCTCAGATAAATAAAAGTCAGAAATGGTAGAGGAGAAATTATAGTGGGTAAAAAAGTAACATGAAAGATTATGAGGAATACTATGAACAAATTGGACAACCTGGAAGAAATGGATAAATTCTTAGAATTATACAAACTTCCAAAACTAAATCAACAAGGAATAGAAAACCTGACTAGACCAATACTAGTAACGAGATTGAAAGAGTAATCAAAAACCTCCCCAAACATTAAAGTCCAAGATCAGACAGCTTCACAGGTGAATTCTAGCAAACATTCAAAGAAGATTTACTACCTATCCTTCTCAAATGTTTTCAAAAAATTGAAAAGGAGGGAATGCTTCCTACTCATCTTAAAAGGCCAACATTACCTTGTACCAAAACCAAACAAGGACAACACAGACATCAACACCGATGCAAAAATACTCAAATTAGCAAACACAACACAACAATAAATTTAAAAGATCATACACCATGATCAAGTGGGATTTATTCCAGTGATGTAAGAATGGTTCAACATTTGCAAATCAACCAACATGATATACCACAAAATGAAACAAAAGCGTATGATCATCTCAGTAATGCAGAAAAAGCTTTTGACAAGATTCAACACTTATTTATGATTAAAAGACTCACAACAGGTATAGAAGAATACCTAAACATAATAAAGGCCATGTATGACAAACCCACAGCTATCACACTCAACAGTGAAAAACTGAAGGCTGTCCCTCTAAGATCAGGGACAAGAAAAGGATGCCCACTCTTGCCACTCTTACTCAACATAGTATTGGAAGTACTAGCCAGGCCAATTAGGCAAGACAGAGAAATAAACATTGAAATTGGAAAGAAAGTAGTAAAATTGTCACTAAAGATGACATGATCTTATATATAGAAAACCATAAAGTCTCCACCAAAAAACCAATAAAAATAATAAAAGGATACAAAGTTTCAGGGTATAAAATTCAATATACAAAAAGATGTTTCTCTTCTATACACTAAAAGTGAACTCACTGGAAGAGAAACTAAGAAAACAATCCAATTTACAGTCACAGCAAAAAAGAATAAAATAAATTGGACAAAGGTGGTAAAAGACCTGTCCACTAAAAACTCTAAGACACTGTTGAAAGAAACTGAAGACACAAAGAAGCAGGAAAATATTTTGTGTTCATGGATTGGAAGAATTAACATTACTAAAATGTCCATATTACCTGAAGCAATCTACAAATTCTGTGAAATTGCTATCAAAATCCCAATGACATTTTTTTTTTTACAGATTTAAAACAAAACATCCTAAAATTTGTATGGAACCACAAAAGAACTTGAATAGCTAAAGGAATTCTGAGAAAAAAGAAAGCTGGAGATATCACACTCCCTGATTGCAAATTATACTACAAAGCTATAGCAATCAACACAGCATGGTATTAGCAAAAAAAAAAAAAGCACAGACATAAAGATCAATGGAACAGAATTGAGAGCTCAGAAATAAGCCCAGACATACAGCAGGACAATTAATTTACAGCAGAGGAACAAAGAACATACAGTGTAGAAAGGATTACCTCTTCAATAAATGGTGTTGAAAAACTGGACAGCCACATGAAAAAGAAGGAAAACACATTTTTTTGTACCATACACAAAAACTAACTCAAAATGGATTAAAGGTGAATATAAGACCTAAAACCATATAAAACTCCTAGAAGAAAACATAGGCAGTATGCTCTTTGACTTAGGTCTCAGCAATATCTTTCTGGATATGTCTCCTCAGGCAAGGGAAGCAAAAGCAAAAATAAACAAACGGACTACATCAAATTAAAAACTTCTGCACAGTAAAGGAAATCATCAACAAAATTAAAAGATCTACCAAATGAGAGAAGATATTTGCAAGTCATATCTGATAAGGAGTTAATATTCCAAATATATAAAGAACTCATAACAAAAACAAACAATTCAATCAAAAAAATGGGCAGAAGATCTGAATAAACATTTTTCCCAAGACACAGATGGCTAACAGGCACATGAAAAGATGTTCAGCACTAATTATTAGGAAAATGCAAATCAGAACCACAATGAGATATCACCACACCCCCATCAGAGTGGCTATTATCAAAAACGCAAGAAATAACAAGTGTTGGCAAGAACGTGGAGAAAAGGGAACCCTCATAAACATAATGTTAGTGGGAATGTAAATTGGTGCAGCTGCTATGGAAAACATTATGGAGGTCCCTCAAAAAAGTAAGAACTACTATATGATTGAGGTATTCAACTTTTGGGTATTTATCCAAAGATACAAAACCACTAACTTGAAAAGATATATGCACCTCTATGTTCATTGCAGCATTATTTACAACAGCCAAAATATGGAAAGATATAGACACAATCCAAGATGGATGAATGGATAAAGATGTGTGTGTGTGTTTGTGTGTGTATACACACACACATATATACATGCCTATATACAAGAGAATACTAATCAACCGTAAAAAGCATAAAATCTTGACATTTATGACATGGAGCTTGAGACTATTATGCTAAGTGAAATAAGTCCAACAGAGTAAGGCAAATACCATATAATTTCACTCATGTGGAATATAAAAAATAAATGTATAAACAAAACAAACACATAGATACAGAGAACAGATTAATGCTTCCCAGAAGAAAAGAGGGAGCAGGGTGGGGGAGGGTGAAATGGGGTCAACTGTATGGTGATGGATGGAAACTAAACTTTTGGTGGTAACCATACTGCAGTGTATATAGAAGTTGATATATATGTTTCTTGTGTACATTATATAATGTTACAAACCAATGTTACCTTTTTAAAAAAAAAAAAAAAGGTATGGTACATGCAGAAAAGTACTTTTCTGAGGCCGATATCTAATATTCTTCTACTTAGAGGCGCCAAGTTTATATATATAACCCAATATATTCAGAAAGGTTTGAGAGACATAAAAATGTTGTTCATTCATGTATACCTTTGTCCATAAAATGTTTTTAATATTTAAAAAAATATATCCAACTATATGCTGTCTATAAGAAACTCACTTTATATCCAAAGACACAAATATACTAAAATGAATATGTGGAAAAAGATATTCCATGCAAATGGTAACCAAAGAGAAAAAGGCAAATAGAGGACAAAAACAATGCTATAAGCCAGTAAATTCTAACATATATACAACACTCCACCAATACCACCATGATACACATTCTTCACCAGTTCACATGTTAACATTCTCCAGTACAGACTATTTTAGAAAGTCTCAGTAACTTTTAAAATATCAAAATAATACAAAGTATCTTCTCCAACCACAATGGAATAAAACTAAAAAAAACTAAAAATTCAGTAACAGAAGGAAAACTAGAAAACTCACAAGTACAGTTGACACTTAAACAAGGCAGTGTTAATCTGCATATAACTTATAGTTAGCTCTCTGTATCTACGGTTCCTCTACGTCCATGGATTCAACCAACCACAGGCCATGTAGTACTGTTTACTATTTACTATGGAAAAATCTGCGTATAAGTCGATTTGTGCAGTTCAAACCTACATTGTTCAAGGGTCAACTCTATGCGGAATTAAACAGCACACTGTTAAGCAACCAGTGGGTCAAAGGAAAAAAATATTACAAGGGAAATTAGAGAATACCTGGAGTTGAAAAGAAGAAAAAGACACTTTATGCCAAAACTTATGGGGTGCAGTGAAAACGATACTTAGAGGAATAGTTATAGTGATAATGCCTATATTTTTTAAAATCTCAAATCAGTATCATAACTTTACATCTTAAGGAACTAGAGAAAGAAGAGCAATCTAAGTCCAAATGTTGCAGAAGGAAGGAAATAATAAAAAAAAAAAACTAGAGGAGAAACAAACAAAATAGAGAATAGAGAAACAGTTGAAAAAGTCAAGGAAACCAAAGCTTGATTCTTTAGCTAAAGGTTTGTCAATTTTGATGACCTTTTCAGACTCACTAAGTAAAAAAAAAAAAAAAAAAAAAAAAATTCTAATTACTAAAATCAGAAATGAAATTGGGAATGTTAACACCCTACAGAAATTATAGAGTACTATAAACAACTGTACAACTACAAATTAGATAACCTAGATGATATAGATAAATTTGTAGAAATATAACTACCAAAAGTGAATCAAGAAGATAACAGAAAATCTGAACAGACCTATAACAAGAAAATCAAATCAGTTTTTAAAAAGCTCCCAATAAATAAAAATGCAATACCAGATGGCTTCAAACATTTGGTAGAATTCACCAATGAAGAAGAATGAACACTAATCGTTCTTAAACTCCTCCCCAAAAAATGGATAATGGAATACTTCCTAACTAATTTTATGTGGCCAGCGTTTACTCTGATACTAAAACCAGGAAAAGACACTATAATAAAATTATAGACCAGTATCCCTTATGACTGCATGCAGAAATCCTCGACAAAATATTAGCAAATCTAATCCAACAGCATATTAAAAGTTTTATACAGCATGACCAAGTGGGGTTTATTCCAGCAATGTAAAGGTGGTTTAACTGATTTAAAAAAATTCAGTGTAATAGACTACATTAATAGAATGAAGGCAGGAAAGCTACACGGTATTACTAGTTGATGAAGAAAAATCATTTGGCAAAATTCAGTACATTTTCATTCTTAAAAAGTCTCAACAAACTACAAGTTAGAAGAGAACTTCTTCAGCTTGATAAAGGACATTTATGAAAAATATACAGTAGCATCATACTGAATAAAGACTTAAAGCTTTCCCCTTAAGGAACATGAGAACACCCCCTTTCACCACTTCTATTCAACACTGTACTAGATGTTCTAGCCAGAACAATTCAGCAAGAAAAACAAATGAGACAGCAAAATTTGAAATGAAGACATAAAACTATTAACAGATGACATGATCTTTATATATTAAAAATATCATAAAGAATTTTTAAAAAGTAAATGATTTCAGAGCTACAGGATACATGATCAACACGCAAAAATCAGCGGTATTTCTATACATTAACAATGAACAATCTGAAATGGAAATTATTAAAAGTTCCATTTAAGGTAGTATCAAGGAGAGTAAGATACTTTCGAATAAATTTTAATCAAGGACCTAAAAATATAAAACTTTGCTGCGACAAATTAAAGAAGACCTAAATAATGGAAAAACATTCTGTGCTCTTATATTGGAAAACAATATTGTTAAGACAGCAATCTGCAAATTTAATACAATCCCTATTAAAGTCCAGTGGTCTTTTTGCAAAAATAAGCAAGCTGATTCCAAAATTCACATGGAATTGCAAGGGGCCCTCAATAGCCAAAACAATGTTGAAAAAGAGGAACAAAGTTGGAAGACTCACATGTCCCAATTTTGGAACTTACTTCAGTGCTTCAGTAATGGAAATATCGGTACTGACAACTAACTACAAGGTCTCCCAAATAGGCACTGGCATAAGGATAAACATGCAGATGAACAGAATAAAATTGAGAGCCCCAAAATATAACTCTAGTCTCTGTTCTTTTAACTTTTGACAAGGGTGCCAAAATCTTTCAATGAAGACAGAATAGTCTCTTCAAGAAGTGATAATGGGACAGCTGGATTCCCACAGGCAAAAGAATGACGTTGGACACTTACCTCATGCCATTTACAAAAAACTAACTCAAAATGGATCAAAGACCTAAATATAAGAGCTAAAACTTGAAACTCTTAGAAGAAAGCATAGGCATTAAATCTTCATGATCTTAGATTTGGCAATGGTTTCTTGGATATGACACCAAAAACACAAGCAAGAAACATAAATTGGACTTCAGCAAAATTAAAAACTTTTGTGCAAAAGACATTTTCAAGGGAGTGAAGACACAATCCACAGAATTGGAGAAAATATCTGCATATCAAATCTAATAAGGATCTAATATCTAGAATAAAGAATTTTACAATAACAAAAAGATAAAGTCCCAAATAAAAATGGATGTTGTGGGTTGAACTGTGTTCCACCCAAGAAAGATAAATGAAAGTCCTAAGAACAGTACCCTGGAAGGGCTGGTTTGGAAATAGAGTTTCTGCAGATGTAATTTGTTAATATGAAGTCATACTGTAATAGGGTGGACCCCTAATACAATAAGACTGGTGTCCTTAGACAAAGGCAACTATGCGAAGACAGACAAAGGGAGAATTCCATATGGAGGACTGGCAGGATGCAGCTACAAGTCAAAGAATGCTAAGCATTGCCAGCAAACCACCAGAAGCCAAGAAGAGACAAGGACAGATTCCCCTGAAGATTTCGGGGGGAACATGGCCCTGCCAACACCTTCATTTTAGACTTCTAACCTCCAGAACATGGAGGCCATGAATTTCTGTCATTTTTGGCATCCAGTTTGTGGTACTTTGTTGCAAGAGCCCTAAGAATCTAATACAATAGGCAAAGACTTGAGTAAACATTAGGACAAAGATACAAAACCAGCCAACAAACACATGAAAAGATGCTCAATGTCATTAGTTATTTGGCAAATGCTAAATCAAAGTCAAAATGAGATACCATTTCACACCTACCAGAAAGGCTGCAATTTAAAAAGGAAAAGAACAAGTGTTAGCAAGCATGTGGAAAAGTGGGAGTGCACATTCACACATTATTAGTGTGAATGTCAAATGAATAAGCTGCTTTGGAAACAATATAATGGTTTCTCAATGTATTAAACATATAATTACCATATGACCCAGCAATTCCACTCCTAAGTATATACCCCAAAGAACTGAAAACAGATGTTCAAACAAAAATGTGTACACAAAGTTACATAGCTGCACTATTTATAACTATCAACAGATGGAACAACCCAAATGGCCATTAGCTAATGAATGAATAAACAAAATGCGTGTATCCATGCAATGAAACATTACTCAGCCATAAAAAGGAATGAATTGCTGATACACGCTAAAAGATATGAACCTTGAAAACATTATGTTAAGTGAAAGGATCCAGACACAAAAAGCCAATTCCATTTATACGAAATGCCAACAATAGAAAAATCTATAGAGATAGAGAGCAGATTAGTGGTAGCCAGAAGCCGGGGGGCAGGAGAAACATGGGGCATGACTACATAATGGGTTTAGGGTTTTCTTTTGGGGTGACAAATACTCTGGAACTAGATAGTGGTGATTGTTGAACAACATTGTGATGTAATTAATACACTGGATATACTCATTAAAATGGTTAAAATGGTAAATTTTATGGGGTTTTTTTTTTTACCACCACAAAGAAATTACACATGTAACTATTTAAAAAAAAAATTTTTTTGGCAACCTAAAACCAGTGCTATTCAAGAAGATATGGTCCCATCACCTGGACTTTCAGAGTCTAAATTAGGTACATAATGACCAAAAAGGTAGGTTTACAGATATACACATATGTATATATAAATAAAATATCCTTAATGGTAAAAAGGCAAAATTCTTTTATACAAAAGAGGCATTGCTTCTGAATGTGCCTTTGTTTCCCTGTTGTATTGTGCCTTTGTATAGGGGTAAAGAGGTTGATCAGTGTGGAAAACATGAGAAAAATGGGCAGAAAACAAGATAATCAAACCAATGTAGAAAAAGGAAATCAAGTTAAATGGTGGGGAGGGGTGTGAGATTGTTTTTCAATTCTTTTTCTTTAATTCTCCTGAAATTCTACTATACCATTTTTAGATATAGAAAAGATGTGCCTGTCTAATTCACTGCTTTTCAAATGCCTGGTAGTTTCTGTATTGTACAACACATTTAGTGTATCACTATGCAAGGGACAGTAGCCTTGAAGAATATCTTCACTGGTGATTGCTTTTATATCAGCATCTTTTCAGCTGATTATGAAAAAAATTCATTCTCATAAAGAGAAGCTTTTGAAAGTTCTCATAAAGCTTTTTAATTTCTGGTGCCTCATTTTCACCTATGATCATGTAGCTACACTTTTTTCTACGACCCCTAAGGAAGAAGGCACTTCTATATTTAGCACATGTTTTTAGATTTCTTTATGAAAGGACGAATTCCTGAAAGTGTGAGCACGTGGCTTGCCACTCCTCTGGGAGAGGAGGCTGTTGCTTGATACTTACGGAATACTATTTCTGAAGCATCTTTGCAATACTTGATGTGTCAATATACTGTTTTCAAATTTCAGTCCTAACTCAAAACGCATGGATGTAGATTTGATATTTGCCCATGTATTCATATTTGCAAGGTTCAATGCAGCTTTTTAACCTTCTCTGTATTATCAGTATTTGGTGTTTAAGAAATTTTAACATTTAGTGTCACTGTGCTAGATATTCAAATCCATTTTTAACATTCTTCGGGGACCTATTAGTAGTACTTTTTGCCACATTCCTATTGTCTCTAATTGGCAATGAGCTATATTATCATTTAAATATTTCTTCTTAATGGTCTTACACTCTACCATTGCAAAATACATTATTTTAAAGCCTTCTTTGGGTATTATAATCATTTAAAGTGATGTCCTCCAAAAGAATTCTATAACTCTCTGTGAGATTAAGCCTTTATTATGTGAAAAAAATCAAGGTAACAGGATTACCATCACAAACTTATTGGAGGGTGAGAGGTTTTACCAAGCTGTTCCCAACATGAAGAAAGGCATAACTTGCCTCTATGGCTTTCCCACAGTCCCTATTCCCTTTACTTCAATCCTCATTACTTATGAAGGGAGATTTAATTTTATCCTATCTTGGTGACAGGGCACAAAAATTAATGGGTAGAAGATCTTACATCTCCACGTATGTTGCTTAAATATAAGCTTGAATATCTAAATTCAGTCTTGTGCTGTGCTAGATGTTAGTGGATCAAGGAGGAAACACAGAGTCCCACAACTCGAGCAGATTCAAAGTATATAAATAATACTAACTTTTGGGACTTCCCTGGTGGCACGGTGGCTAAGAATCTGCCTGCCAATACAGGGGACACGGGTTCGAGCCCTGGTCCGGGAAGATCCCACATGCCTTGGAGCAAATAAGGCCGTGGGCCACAACTACTGAGCCCACATGCTGCAACTAGTGAAGCCCACGCACCTAGAGCCTGTGCTCTGCAACAGGAGAAGCCACTGTAATGAGAAGCCCACGCACCACAATGAAGAGTAACCCCCACTCGCCGCAACTAGAGAAAACCCGTGTGCAGCAATGAAGACCCAACACAGCCAAAAATAAATAAATAAATTTATAATAAATAAATAAATAATACTAACTTTTTATATGGCACCTCTAACTCTTTGAAATGTTTGCACATATATTATCTTATTTGAGGCTTACAGCTTCTTATAGTTGGTAAGGCAAGTATAACTACAGATTCTGTATTGATAGTTGCCTACAGCACAGAGGAAAATAAATGCTCCAAGACTGATGGGCTGTGATGCCTACTGGCTAACTGTTCCCAATTCATCCTCTTTTCTTCTCTCTGAAATTCCCTTTTAAAGTATCACATACACACATATATAGGGACACAGGAAGTGTAAATTCATGAAAGTTCTGAAAAAGTAAAGCTACTGATGTACAGTTTTGTCAGTTTCTTGAAGGAATTCACCTATCTTCAGTGTAGATGGACCAGATTAGAAATGATCAGCAAGGAGTCCGTGCTTAAATCTCAAACAAAAAGAACATCTGAAGAACACCATTTCCTTCTCCTTCACCCACCGATCCCAATGTGTGCTCACTGTGGAGATTCAGAGCCCAATACAATGAGGCAAAAAGATGCGGCTAACAAAACTCTTGCTCCCACCCCGTTAAGAGTCACTGCTCGGGTACCAAAGCTACTGATTTCCATAACAAGTCGGTTTATTGTATTCATTCTGGAAACTATAATTAGCACTAAGGTAACAACCTTAAGTGAGAAAGAGAAAGTGTTGCCCGTAACAAACCATCTTCCTCAATGGTGTCTTTTTAGGGTTCTGGGAATAACAGACAAAAAGATAAGGCAGAAATATTTGGGCTCTAATATTGTATTGGCTGTTACTGACTAATTATCTACTACACCAAGGGACTAAATTCAGGTCTGACTCAAAGAAGAAAACTATGAACAAAGATATTATAAGTTCAACCATCTTTTCTCTTTTATTCTGCTACGAACATTTATCGTTACCACACTGAGCACAGTATAAAATGTACCTTATGCCATTCACCTAAAAAATCATTATTTACCTAGATTTTTATACTAAATAAGAGATGTGTGTATTTCCAAAAGTACTTTTCCCAAAATATACCTTCACCTTATAGAAAGGGGGCTATAAGTGGCCTCAGAAAGGTGATTATCTGGGAATGCAAGTTACAGCAAGAAATTTTTTTTTTGGCGGTACGCAGGCCTCTCACTGTTGTGGAGCACAGGCTCCGCGGCCATGGCTCACGGGCCCAGCCGCTCCGTGGCATGTGGGATCTTCCCGCACCGGGGCACGAACCCGTGTCCCCTGCATCAGCAGGTGGACTCTCAACCTCTGCGCCACCAGGGAAGCCCGGCAAGAAACTTCTTATGCATGTTATTCTGCTTTGGGTTGTTAGATATCTAACAATGAATACAGAATGAGGCATTTAAAAGTTTTGTTTTTCTGAGTTTACATTACTTCTATCTGAATCTTAAACCCTCAGGGCTCTAGAATATTACCTCTCCAAAAAGCTAACTTTAATAATGTTTCAGGATTAGGGCTGGGGTTGGGATATTCTGTTTCAGTTATGCTCATGTGCATCCTGGGAAGTTACTAGTAGTAGTCCACCCTTAGCATTATCTTTTTTCCACAATACTTGTAGAAAAAGAGTAATGGTATATACTATTTGCGATTTTCCATAAAGAAATACCATGATCCATGGGATCAAGGAAAAGAACGCATATGTCTCCAGCGTGAGAAAGCAGGACCTTGGATAAAGGCTATATCCTTGGAGTGTGAAAAGGACAGAGAAGAATAGGGTAGCAATCCTAGCAAAACCCTGTAATTAGAAAATATACTGCCAGTAAAGAACCTTGATTTCTATTATTAAATCAGTAGAAATTTAATAATATTTAATAATATGGAGCCTAAGAATAGCTTCTGTTACACAGAAAGAACTATTACATCAAATTTACAAGGAAAAACCGTCCATTAAGAAGTATACTATCACAAAAAAGTGAAAAGGCCATACTGAAACATTGGGAGTAGTCGTTTATATAAAGTATTATTACTCACCTTTAGATAAGCAATTCCAAACACATACAACTATCATCTATTTTTAAAGATACTCAGAAGAGTCACTTTTATATTTGAAAGATGTAATAAAAGCCACACATAAAAAAGTATGTTGTAATATTTAAACAAAACATTTTATTCTCTAAGCCAATTTCATTTACCCTTGTTCTCAACGGCAAGGGAGAATAAATCATTTCTTTCTAATTATTAAATTCCCTTCCAGTCTTTTCTTATCCATGTGCAATCAGTTTTCCTTAATAAAGTTTGCTTTCCAGATGCTAAAAATTCTTAGAATGCTCTGTCTTTTGTCTCCTATTCCTGTTTATACTTGAAGGCAAGTGTCTAGTGAGCACCATCTTTGCTTTGGAATTCATAGTCTCTGTGGGTCCAAGAATTTCTCTCAGGTGTTGGGAAGGAACATTTCTGGAAGAGTTTCAAGAGACAGAAGAAGTATCTTTGCCTTCCATATATTTCCATCAATCTTGGCCTTTTGCCACTCTTCTTTGTACACCAGCAGGTATAAACTACTCTGAACCTGGAATCTCAGCATCCCCTAGACAGATTGTGAGACAGATTAGAGGCATAAAGAATGGAAGTAGTGGTGCAGATTCTTGAATAGGGGATTCATTATTTCAGTGACATGCTGATGGATCTTCTGGAATTTAAGAGTGGTAGTAAAAACTTTCATGATATTGTTATAGATTACACTGACACTAGCTAGATCCTTGACATACTCAAGGAATTTGTCTAAAGAGCACAAATTTCAACTTAGTCAATTTATTAATTGAATTTTGATGCTATACTGTCCAATATGTTCACTAGTAAATTGAATAAAAATAGAAAAATGAAAGCTGATTTGTGTTTTCAATAAGATGCAGACAACAAAAAGGATCATGTCCATAGCAGTGTAAAGGAAGATGAAAGGGGACATGATTAAGATACAGTATAGGATCAAAAGGAGATGGCAGTGGTGAGACTATGTAGGAAAAAAATTGAAAAAAACAATTATAAACTAAAAGAGATTAATAGAGGCAAATCTGTAGGAAATTAACTCAGTGTGGTAGAGAAAAATTTGAGACTGTAAGAGTTCCCAAGGGGAATGAAGACACTAAAACAGTGAGCAAAGACATAAAAAGAAATGAATATTCAGTCAAAAAATAATAGACACTCTTAAGGAAGATTATCATAACTGAAATTGAAGTAGTAATCAAATATATCATAGAAGAAAGCTTTCCTGTACTGAATAAATAATCTGGGGCTTCTCGGGTGGCACAGTGGTTAAGAGTCTGCCTGCCAATGCAGGGGACACGGGTTTGAGCCCTGGTCCGGGAAGATCCCACATGCCACAAAGCAACAAAGCCCGCGTGCCACAGCTACTGAGCCTGCACTCTAGAGCCTGCAAACCACAACTACTAAGCCCATGTGCCACAATTACTGAAGCCCGCGCGCCTACAGCCCACGCACCGCAAAGAGCAGCCCCCGCTCACCACAACTAGAGAAAGCCCACATACAGCAAAGACCCAATGCAGCCAAAAAAAAGGACTTTAAATAAATAATCTGAGTTTGAAGGCTAAATGATTTAACATGTTACAGAATAAGCTAATAGAAGAAATTAATCCCAAGATATATCCTCAAGAAATCACTAATTTCAAGACAAACGTGGGGGGTGGAATTCTATAGTCTGAAAAGAAAACTAATTAAAATGAACAGATAACTGTAAAGAATTTTAAGACCTGATAACATTAAGAGATGAAATTGAACTAGTATCACTCTAGAGTTTTAAGGAACATGTAGTTACCCTAAATTCTATGCCTATCTAATTGTATGACAGTTTTAATTTCTCTGTGAGGGCAAAATGTATTGCCTATTACTTTTCATGGAAAAAATTACTCAAAAAATATTCTTTATTCAACCATATGATTAATCAAATATAAGAACTTGAACAAAAAGGAACAAGAGATCAATAAATATTGATACCAGTGAAATGTAAAAAGTTGTGTGAACATTGTTGTAAATAAGTAAACCAATTGATTTTTAAAAATCCTTAATACATTTAAAATTTCAGTAAGTACATTAAAATTTTAGTTATCACAATCTTAATACATTATCCCTACAACTCACATTGGTAATGACTAAGAAGAGGAGGAGTGGTAAAAAGTGCTCAACTCCCAGGGTTAGATAAAATGGTATTAAAAAACATTATTTTTTAAATTCAATATTTTTAAAGAAGATAATGATTTTTGAAAAACATAAAAGTCATTGTATATGGGACTTCCCTGGCAGTCCAGTGGTTGAAACTTCACCTTCCAGTGCAGGAGGTGTGGGTTCGATCCCTGGTCAGGGAGCTAAGATCCCACATGCCCTGTGGCCAAAAGAACAAAACAATACAGAAGCAATATTGTAAAAAATTCAATAAAGACTTTATAAAAATGGTCCACATCAAAAAAAAAAATCTTAAAAAATTATTGAAAAAAAGTCATTGTATGTTTTAACATCCGTAAATTCAGGATCACTGGGGAAAAAAAAAATCACACCTACTTCTGATTAGAACTCTCACCAAACTAGGCTGAAGAGAACCTCCTCAACCTGGTCTAGAGTATCTATGGAAACCATACAGTCAATGTCATACTTACAGTTAAAGTTTTAATGCTTTCCTGGTAAGATCAGAAACAAACAAGAATGGTCTTTCCCACCATTTATCTTCAATAATACACTAGAGAGAGGTCTTAACCAATACCATTAGGTGAGAAAATGAAATAAAAAGGCATTCAGATTAGAAAGGATTAAATGAAACTATCTCCAAAGGTCATATAATTGCCTAGGTAGAAATCCAGAAAATTTACCACAAAAAAGTTATTAGAACTAATGAGCTTAACAGAGCCATAGAATGCAAGACCGATATACCAAAATCAGTTGTACTTCTACATATAAGTAATAAAAAAAGACATCAGAAATGAGGCAAAAGGCCATTTACAATACTATCAAAACATGAAATACTTATGAATATATCTTGTGAAAGGAATACAAGATTTTTACACTAAAAACCCTAAAATGTTGCTGAGAGAAATTAAAGAAAATCTAAAGAGATACACTGCATTCACAGACTGGAAGACTCAATATTGTTAAGATGTCATTTCTCCCCAGATATCTATAAATTCAATGCAATCTGAATCAGAATTCCAGGCGGCTATTTTTTTGGTAGAAATTGACAAGCTAATTACAAAATTGGTATAAAAATGCAAAGGACCTAAAATAGCCAAAAAAACTTTAAGAAAAAAAAGAATGATATTGATTCTAACACTTAATATAAAACTACAGTAATCAAAATAGTGACAAATTTGGACAAAGATAAAGATATGTATCAACAGAACAGAATGGAATCTATAATTAGGGCCACAGATATGGACAGCTGATGTTTGACAAAATTGCAAAGGCAACAGAGTGGAGAAAGGATAGTCTCAGCAAATGTTGAACAACTGGATATCCATACGTCTAAAAATTAATTTATATGTAAGGTGTGAAGAATGGATCAAAGTTAACTTAAAGTGGATCACAGGCCTAAATTTAAAACCTAAAATATAACTCTTTTAGGAAAAAATCTTTGACCCAAAATTACAAACAACAATTTCATAGATATTGCACTGAGTATGATCTACAAAAAATGAAATTAATAACTTGGACTTCATTTAAAATCAATGTCTAGGAAATCATAAACAAAATGAAAAGAATTTACAGACTGGCAGAAAATATTTGCAAACAATGCAACTGACAAAGACTTAATTTCCAAAATATACAAAGACTTCATACAACTCAATAACAAAAAAACAAACCACCCAATCAAAAAAGTGGGCATAAAACCTACACTGACATTTCTCCAAAGAAACCATATAGATGGCCAATAGGTACATGAAAAGATGCTCAACATCGTTAGTTATCAGAGATATGCAAATCAAAACTACAAAGAGGTATCACCTCACACGGTCAGAATGGCCATCATTAAAATGTCCACAAACAATAAATGCTGGAGCAGGTGTGGAGAAAAGGGAACCCTCCTACACTGTTGGTGGCAATGTAAATTGGTGTAGCCACTATGGAGAATGGTATGGAGGTTCTTCAAAAAACTAAAAATAGAACTACCATATGATCTAGCAATCCCACTCCTGGACATATATCCAGAGAAAACTAATTCAAAAATTACATGTGCCCCAACTTTCACAGCAGCACTATATACAAGAGCCAAGACATGCTAGCAACCTAAACGTCCATCAACACAATAAAATACTATTCAGCCATAAAAAAGAATGAAATAATGCCATTTTCAGCAACATGGATGGACCTAGTGAAGTAAGTCAGACAAAGACAAATATCATATGATTTCACTTATGTGTGGAATCTAAAATATGATACAAATGAACTTACTTACAAAACACAAACAGACTCACAGACATAGCAAACAAACTTATGGTTACCAAAGGGGAAAGGAGGGGGAGGAATAAATTAGGAGTTGGGAATTAGCAGATACACACTGCTATGTATAAAATAGATAAAACAACAAGGTCCTACTGTATAGCACAGGGAACTATATTCAATATCTTAATAACCTATAATGGAAAAGAATCTGAAAAAGAATATATAGATATAGATATAGATATATAGTATATAACTGAATCACTCCACTGTATACCAGAAACTAAAACATTGTAAATCAACTATACTTCAATAAAAAAAATAAAGATTTTTCTTAGTATTAATAAAAGTAAAACAGAAAAATAATGTCTACTCTTCAAAAGATACTTTAGAGAGTGAAAACATAAGTCATAGACCAGAAAAAAAGTCTTTGCAAAGCATGTATCTGATAAAGGACCTGTACCTAGAATACATGAAAAACTCTTAAAACTCATTAAGAGGGGTGGGATAAAGATGGTAGAGTAGGAAGACGCTGAGCTCACCTCCCTCAACAAACATCAAAACTACAACTATACCTATATTGAGTCTCATTAAAATCAACATAAAGACTAGCAGAACAGCTCTTCTACAACCAAGGTTATAAAGAGAGAACCACACGGAGTCTGGTAGGAGAGCAAAAGTAATATAGTTGAGACCCACATCCCCAGTGGGTGATCTGGAAGAAGAGGAGAATATCACAGCCTCAGGGATCCTCCCTAAAGACCAAGGGGTTCAAGCTCCACGTTGGGCACCCCAGCCCTGAGATCCAGCACTGGAGAGACAAGCCTCCTTGGTTGGTTTGAAAACCAGTGAGACTTACAGGAGGATTGCAGGAAACTGAGATTCTGCTCTTGAGTACACACCCAGACTTGCTTGCTCCCAGTTTTAGCACAGAGGCAGCAGATTAAAAACTGCCTGGTTCTCTGGTTGGCCTGCCAGGACTACCCCAGTGCACCCCCAACCTGCACTGGGTTCTGGTTCCAGCTCCCTGGGCCCTGGCTCTGCCCTTGGCCAAGGCAGCAACTACCATTGTGCCAGGGAGAAGAGGAGTTCACTCAGGACAAGGTGAAGACTGCTTTTGCACTGGGGAGAAGCTGCAGCTTGCTCCTGATTGTTGCCTTGTCACTATCCCCAATAGGGCAATGATCACCATCATATCAAAGGAGAAGCCCTGACTTGCAACAGGTTCTGGCTCTAGCCCCTGTGGCTCCAGCCTACATTTGACCAAGGTGGTGGCCACCAGCACACCCTGGGGAAAGATGCAGCCCATGCTCACCTTAGATCCAGCTCTCCCACCAAAGCTACTGGGCACATGGAGACTGTATAAGGATGCTCCCACACAAAGACATGCGTTCAAGAGTGGGACAGGTAATTGCTTTGCTTAATTTAATAGAGACAAAGGAAAATGTCAAACAAAATGAGAAGTCAGAGGTATATGTTACAAACAAAATAAACAAGATAAAACCTCAGGGAGAAAACCCAATGAAATAGAGGTAAGTAATTTGCTTGATAAAAGAATTCAAAAAATTGTCATAAAAATACTCATTGAGCTTAGAAAAAGAATAGAGGAACACAGTGAGAACTCTAACAAAGAACTTGAAAATACAAGAAAGAACCAGTCATAGATGAATAATAGAGTAAGTGAAATGAGAAATACACTAGAAAGCATTAATAGCAGATTAGGTGATACAGAAGAACACATTCGCAAACTGGAAGATAAAATAGTGGAAATCACTCCATCAGAATAGCAAAAATAAAGGTTTGTTTTTTTCTTTAATGATAGTTTAAGTGATCTGTGGGATAACATCAAATGTACTAATGTTTGCATTATAGGGGTCCCAGAAGGAGAAGAGAGGAAAGGGCAGAAAATGTATTTGATGAGATAATGGCTAAACTTTCCCTAACCGAAGAAAATATACCAAGTCCAGGAAGCCAGAGTCCCAAACAAGATGAACCCAAAGAGATCTATGACAAGACATATCATAGTTAAAATGGCAAAAGTGAAAGATAAAGAGATAATTTTAAAGACAGCAAAACACAAAGAGCCACATATAAGGGAACACCCATAAGGCCATCAGCTGATTTTTCAGCAGAAATTTTACAAACCAGAGACAGTGACGTTATATATTTAAAGTGCTCAAAGGAAAAACCCACAACCAAGTATACACTACTTGCAAAGTTATCATTCAGAATTGAAGGAGATATTGAATTTCCCAGACAAAGAAGAACTAAAAGAGTTCATCACCATCAAACTGGCCTTACAAGAAATGTTAAAGGGTGTTCTTTAAGTGAAAAGGAAAAGCCTTTAACAGATGAAGGAAAAAATCTCACTGGTAAAGGTACATATATAGTAAAGACAGTGGATCAATCACCTAAGCTGGTACACAGGTTAAAAGATGAAAACTGTAAACATCAACTATAACTACAGTCAACAGTTAAGGGATACGAATAAAGATGTAAAATATGACACAAACAAAATGGGTGTGGGGGGAAGTTAGTAAAAAATGTAGTGCTTTTAGAATGTGTTTGAACTTAACTGTTTAAAACAGGTAGATTATATGTACATAATACATATATACACACTCCTCATTGTAACCAAGCCAAAAACCTATAATAGAAATACAATAAACAAAGAGAAAGAAACCCAACTATAACACTAAAGAAAACTCAAATCACAAGGAAAGAGACTGAAAGAACAGAGAAGAACTGCAAAAAACCAGAAAACAAGTAACAAAATGGCCAAAAGCTACATACCCATCAATAATCACTTTAAATGTAAATGAACTAAATACTCCAATCAAAAGCCATAGGGTGGCTGAATGGATAAAAAAGCAAAAGCCATCTATATGCTGCTTACAAGAGATTCAATTCAGAGATAAAGACACAGACTGAAAGTGAAGAGATGGGAAAAGATATGCCATGCAAATGGAAATAAAAATAAAGCTAAGGAAGCAATATTCATATCATACAAAATAGACTTTAAAACAGATTCTTTAACGAAAGACAAAGACAGCATTACATAATCATAAAGGGGAAAGAAGGCATTACATAATCATGAAGCGGTCAATTCAGCAAGAAGATATCATATCTATAAATGTATATTTATCCAACAGAAGACCACCAAAAAAAATGTAGCAAATATTAATGGATACTAATGTACTTAAAATGAGAAATTGAAAGCACTACAATAGTAGGAAACATTAACACCTCACTTACATCAATGGATAGATCATCCAGACAGAAAATAAGTTAACAGATTTAAATGACTCATTAGATCAGACTGACTTAATAGACATATACAGTACATGTCATCCAAAAGCATCAGAATACACATTCTTCAAGTTTACACAGTAGATTCTCCAGAACAGATCACAAGCTAGGTTACCAAACAAGTTTCAACAAATTCAAGAAGAATAAAATCATATCAAGCATCTTCTTCAACCATAATAAATATGAAAGTACAAATAAATCACAAGAAAAAAATGGGAAGAAAAACACAAAAATGTGAAGATTAAACATGTTACTTACAACCAATGGGTCAAAGAAATCAAAGGAGTAAAAAGAAAAAAAAAAAAACTCCCAAGAGAGAAAACACCAGGACAAAATGGTTTCATGGATGAATTCTACCAAGTTTTAAAATAATTAATGCCAATTCTTCTCCAACTCCTCGAGAAAACTGAAGAGGAGGGAACAATTCAAAAGTCATTTTATGAGACCAGTATTACTCTCATATGAAAACCATATAAGGAAACTATGAGAAAAAAAATTACAGACTAACATCCCTGATGGATATATAGGCAAAAATTCTCAATAAAAAATGAGTAAACTGAATTCAACAGTACATTAAAAGGATCATACACCATCAAGTGAGTTTCATCTCTAAGATGCAAGGATAGTTCAAAATATGCAAATTATTAATTGTGATACACTACACTAAGACAAATATCACATAATCATTTCAATAGATACAGAAAGAGCATTTCACAAAATACATTTTTCATTATAAAAACCCTCTACAAATGAGATATAGAGAGAACATACCTCAACATATAAACTCCATATAAAATAAACCCACAGCTAACATTATACTTAATGGTGAAAAATTGAAAGCTTTTCCTCTAAGATCAGGAAAAAGATAAGGATGTACACTCTCATCACTCTTATTCAACATAGTACTGAAAGTCCGAGCCAGAGCTATCAGGCAAGAAAAAGAAAAGACATCCACATCAAAAAGGAAGAAGTAAAATTATCTTTGTTGGCAAATGATATGATTTATTTATATAGAAAATCTCAAAGACTCAACCAAAAAACTATTGGAACTAAATCAACAATTCACTAAAATTGCGGGATATAAATATCAACCTGCAGAAATTATTTGTATTTCTATATGCTATCAACACACCTGAAAAGGAAATAAAGAAAACTATCACATTTCACAACAGCATCAAAATAATAAACTGCCTAGGAATAAATTTAACAAAGTAAGTGACAAATCTGTACACTAACAAAAATTACAAGGCTCTGCTGAAAAACAATGAAGATACACACAAATTAAAAGACATTTTGTGTTCATGGACTGGAAGAGTTAATATTGTTACATGTTCATATTATGCAAAGCCATCCATAGATAGGGATTACGTTCAATCAAAATTCCAATGGCATTCTTCACAGAAATAGAAAAAACAATCCTAAGATTTGTATGTAACCACAAAAGACCCTGAAAAGACAAAGCAATCCTGACAAAGAAGAACAAAGCTGGAGGCATCATACTTCCTGATTTCAAACTATACTACAAAACTACAGCAATTAAGACAGTATGGTAGTGGCATAAAAACAGACACATAGAACAATGGAACAGAAGACAGCCCAGAATTTAGATTCAAATAATACTTGACAAGGGATCCAAGAACATCCAATAGGAAAAGAACAGTCTCTTCAACAAGTGCTGGAACAACTTGTAAACACATGCAAAAGAATGAAATTGGACCCTTAGCTTACATCACCCACAAATTTAACTCAAAATAGATTAGAGGCTTAATCATAAAACATGATTCCAAAAACTCCTAGATGAAAACAGTGGGGAAAAAAATTGCTTGACATAGGTCTTGGCAATGATTTTTTGGATACCCCACATCCAAAGACAAAGGAGAAGCCAAAATGACACAGTAGGAGGCATGGAATCACATGAAATCAATTCCCATAACTGCTGGGTGGGTGACTCACAAACTGGAGAACACTTATACCACAGAAGTCCACCCAATGGAGTGAAGGTTCTGAGCCCCACGTCAGGCTTCCCAACCTGGGGGTCTGGCAATGGCAGGAGGAATTCCTAGAGAATCAGACTTTGAATGCTAGTGGGATTTGACTGCAGGATTCCGACAGAACTGGGGGAAATAGAGACTCCACTACTGGAGGGCACACACAAAGTAGTGCACACATTGGGACCCAGGGGAAGGAGCAGTGACCCCACAGGAGACTGAACCAGACCCACCTGCTAGTGTTGGACATCTCCTGCAGAGGCAGGGGGCGGGGCAGCTGTGGCTCACTATGAGGACAAGGACACTGGCAGCAGTTCTGGGAGATACTCCTTGGCATGAGCCCTCCCAGAGTCCACCATTAGCCCCACCAAAGAGCTGTGTAGGCTCCAGTGTTGGGTCGCCTCAGGCCAAACAACCAACAGGGAAGGAACACAGCCCCACCCATCAGCAGACAAGCTGATTAAAATTTTATGGAGCTATGCCCACCAGAGCAACAGCCAGCTCTACCCACCACCAGTCCCTCCCATCAGGAAACTTGCACAAGCCTCTTAGATACCCTCATCCACCAGAGGGCACACAGCAGAAGCAAGAAGAACTAAAATCCTGCAGCCTGTGGAACAAAAACCACATTGACAGAAAAACACACAAGATGAAAAGGCAGAGGGCTATGTACCAGATGAAGGAACAAGATAAAATCACAGAAAAACAACTAAATGAAGTAGAGATGGGCAACCTTTCAGAAAAAGAATTCAGAATAATGACAGTGAACATGATCCAGGACCTGAGGAAAAGAATGGAGGCAAAGTTCGAGAAGATGCAAGAAATGTTTAACAAAGATCTAGAAGAATTAAAGAACAAACAGAGATGAACAATACAATAACTGAAATGAAAAATACACTGGAAGGAATCAATAGCAGAATAACTGAGGCAGAAGAACGGATAAGTGACCTGGAAGACAGAATGGTGGAATTCACTGCCACAGAACAGAATAAAGAAAAAGATATGAAAAGAAATGAAGACAGCCTAAGAGACCTCTGGGACAATATTAAATGCAACAACATTCACATTATAGGGGTCCCAGAAGAAGAAGAGAGAGAGAAAGGACCTGAGAAAATATTTTAAGAGATTATAAATGAAAAAGTCCCTAACATGGGAAAGGAAATAGCCATCCAAGTGCAGGAAGCACAGAGGGTCCCAGGCAGGATAAACCCAAGGAGAAACACGCCGAGGCACACAGTAATCAAATTGGCAAAAATTAAAGACAAAGAAAAATTATTGAAAGCAGCAAGGGAAAAATGACAAATAACATACAAGGGAACTCCCATAAGGTTAACAGTTGATCTTTCGGCAGAAACTCTGCAAACCAGAAGGGAGTGGCATGATATATTTAAAGTGATGAAAGGGAAGAATCTACAACCAAGATTACTCTACCTGGCAAATATCTCATTCAGATTCAATGGAGAAATTAAAACCTTTACACACAAGCAAAAGCTAAGAGAATTCAGCACCACCAAACCAGCTCTACAACAAATGCAAAAGGAACTTCTCTAAGTGGGAAACACAAGAAAAGAAAAGGACCTACAAAAACAAAACCATAACAATTAAGAAAATAGTAATAGGAACATACATATCAATAATTACCTCAACTGTGAATGGTTTAAATTCTCCAACCAAAAGACACAGGCTCGCTGAATGGATACAAAAACAAGACCCATATGTATGCTGTCTACAACAGACCCACTTCAGACCTAGGGAGACATACAGACTGAAAGTGAGGGGATGGAAAAAGATATTCCATGCAAATGGAAATCAAAAGAAAGCTGGAGTAGCAATACTCGTATCAGACAAAATAGACTTCGAAATAAAGAATGTTATAAGAGACAAGGAAGGACAATATATAATGATCAAGGGATCAATCCAAGAAGATATAACAATTATAAATATATACGCACCCAACATAGGAGCACCTCAATACATAAGGCAACTGCTAACGGCTCTAAAAGAGGAAATCGACAGTAACACAATAATAGTGGGGGACTTTAACAACTCATTTACACCAATGGACAGATCATCCATTTACACCAATGGACAGATCATCCAAACAGAAAATTAATAAGGAAACACAAGCTTTAAATGACACAATAGACCAGATAGATTTAATTGATATTTAGAGGACACTGCATCCAAAAACAGCAGATTACACTTCCTCCTCAAGTGCACATGGAACATTCTCCAGGACAGATCACATCTTGGGTCACAAATCAAGCTTTGGTAAAGTTAAGAAAACAGAAATCCTATCAAGCATCTTTTCTGACCAAAATGCTATGAAATCAGAAATTACAGGGAAAAAAACGTAAAAAACACAAACACATGGAGGCTAAACAATATGTTACTAAATATCCAAGAGATCACTGAAGAAATCGAAGAGGAAATTTAAAAATACCTAGAGGACTTCCCTGGTGGCACAGTGGTTAAGAATCTGCCTTTCAATGCAGGGGACATGGGTTCGATCCCTGGTCCGGGAAGATCCCACAAGCTGCAGAGCAACTAAGCCCATGTGCCACAACTACAGAGCCTGTGCTCTACAGCCTGTGAGCCACAACTTCTGACCCCACGTGCCACACCTACTGAAGCCCACGCACGGAGAGCCCATGCTCCACAACAAGAGAAGCCACAGCAATGAGAAGCCCGCGCACCAAAACAAAGAGTAGCCCCCACTCACCACAACTAGAGAAAGCCCATGTGCAGCAAGGAAGACCCACCACAGCCAAAAATAAATAAATTTTAAAAAATAAAATATAAAAAATGCCTAGAGACAAATGACAACAAAAACACGATGATCCAAAACCTATGGGATGCAGCAAAAGCAGTTTTAAGAGGGAAGTTTATAGCAATATAAGCCTACCTCAAGAAACAAGAAAAATCTCAAATAAACAATCTAACCTTACACCTAAAGGAATGAGAGAAAGAAGAACAAACAAAACGCAAAGTCAGTAGAAGAAATCATAAAGATCAGAGCAGAAATAAATGAAATACAAACATAGAAAACGATAGCAAAGATCAATAAAACAAAGCTTGTTCTTCGAGAAGATAAACAATTGATAAACCATTAGCCAGACTCATCATCAAGAAAAAGAGGGAGAGGACTCAAATCAATAAAATTAGGAACAAAAAAGGAGAAGTTACAACAGATACCACAGAAATACAAAGCATCCTAAGAGACTACTACAAGCAACTCTATGCCAATAAAATGGACAACCTGGAAGAAATGGACAAATTCTTAAAAAGGTATAACCTTCCAAGACTGAACCAGGAAGAAATAGAAAATATGAACAGACCAATCACAAGTAATGAAATCGAAACTGTGATTAAAAATCTTCCAACAAACAAAAGCCCAGGACCAGATGGCTTCACAGGTGAATTCTATCAAACATTTAGAGAAGAGCTAACGCTCATCCTTCTCAAACTCTTCCAAAAAATTGCAGAGGAAGGAACACTCCCAAACTCATTCTATAAGGACACCATCACCCTGAAACAAAAACCAGACAAAGATACTACAAAAAAGAAAATTACAGACCAATATCACTGATGAATATAGATGCAAAAATCCTCAACAAAATACTAGCACACAGAATCCAACAACGCATTAAAAGGATCATACACCACGATCAAGTGGGATTTATCCCAGGGATGCAAGGATTCTTCAATATATGCAAATCAATCAATATGATACACCATATTAACAAACTGAAGAATAAAAACCATATGATCATCTCAAGAGATGCAGAAAAAGCTTTTGACGAAATTCAACACACATTTATGATAAAAACTCTCCAGAAAGTGGGCATAAAGGGAACCTACCCCAACATAATAAAGGCCATATCAACAAACCCACAGAGATCATTTTCAACGGTGAAAAATTGAAAGCATTTCCTCTAACGTCAGGAAGAAGACAAGGATGTCCACTCTCACCACTATTATTCAACATAGTTTTGGAAGTTGTAGCAATGGAAATAAGAGAAGAAAAAGAAATAAAAGGAATACAAATTGGAAAAGAAAAAGTAAAACTGTCACTGTTTGCAGAGAATCCTAAAGATGCTACCAGAAAACTACTAGAGCTAATCAATGAACTCGCTAAAGTTGCAGGATTCAAAATTAATGCACAGAAATCTCTTGCATTCCTATACACTAATGATGAAAAATCTGAAAGAGAAATTAAGGAAACACTTCCATTTACCACTACAACAAAAAGAATAAAATACCTAGGATTAAACCTACTTAGGGAGACAAAAGACCTGTATGCAGAAAACTATAAGACACTGATGAAATAAATTAAAGATGATACCAACAGATGGAGAGATATACCATGGTCTTGGATTGGAAGAATCAATATTGTGAAAATGACTATACTACCCAAAGCAATCTACAGATTCAATGCAATACCTATCAAGTTACCAATGGCATTTTTTTTTACAGAACTAGAAGAAAATCTTAAAATCTGTATGGAGACACAAAAGACCCTGAAGAGCCAAAGCAGTCTTGAGGGACAAAAATGGTGCTGGAGGAATCAGACTCCCTGACTTCAGACTATACTACAAAGCTACTGTAATCAAGACAATATGGTACTGGCACAAAAACAGAAATATAGATCAATGGAGTAGAATAGAAAGCCCAGAGATAAACCCACGCACCTATGGCCAACTAATCTATGGCAAAAGAGGCAAGGTTATACAATGGAGAAAAGACAGTCTCTTCAATAAGTAGTGCTGGGAAAACTGGACAGCTACATGTAAAAGAATGAAATTAGAACACTCCCTCACACTATACTGAAAATAAACTCAAAATGGATTAGAGACCAAAATGTAAAACTGGACACTATAAAACTCTTAGAGGAAACATAGGAAGAACACTCTGACAGAAATCACAGCAAGGTATTTTTTGATCCACCGCCTAGAGTAACGGAAATAAAAACAAAAATAAACAAGTGGGACCTAATGAAACTTAAAAGCTTTTGCAAAGCAACGGAAACCTTAAACAAGACGAAAAGACAACCCTCAGAATGGGAGAAAATATTCGCAAACCAATCAACGGACAAAGGATTAGTCTCCAAAATATACAAACAGCTCATGCAGCTCAATATTAAAAAAACAAACAACCCAATCCAAAAATGGGCAGAAGACCTAAATAGACATTTCTCCACAAAAGACATACAGATGGCCAAGAAGCACATGAAAAGCTGCTCAACATCACTAATTATTAGAGAACTGCAAATCAAAACTACAATGAGGTATCACCTCACAGCAGTTAGAATGGGCATCATCAGAACATCATCTACAAACAACAAATGCTGGAGAGGGTGTGGAGAAAAGGGAACCCTCTTGCACAGTTGGTGGGAATGTAAATTGATACAGCCACTATGGAGAACAGTATGGAGGTTCCTTAAAAAATTAAAAATACTACCACATAACCCAGCAATTCCACTACTGGGCATATACCCTGAGAAAACCATAATTCAAAAAGACACATGCACCCCAATGTTCACTGCAGCACTATTTACAATAGCCAGGTCATGGAAGCAATGTAAATGTCCATCGACAGATGAATGGATAAAGAAGATGTGGTACCTATATGCAATGGAGTATTACTCAGCCATAAAAAGGAATGAAATTCGGTCATTTGTTGAGACATGGATGGATCTAGAGACTGTCATACAGAGGGAAGTAAGTCAGAAAGAGAAAAACAAATATCGTATATTAATGCATGTATGTGGAACCTAGAAAAATGGTACAGACGAACCGGGTTGCAGGGCACAAATAGAGACAGAGATGTAGAGAACAAACGTATGGACACCAAGGGTGGAAAGCCGCTGGGCGGTGTGTGTGTGTGTGTGATGAATTGGGAGATTGGGATTGACATGTATACACTGATGTGTATAAAATTGATGACTAATAAGAACCTTCTGTATAAAAAAATAAAATAAAATGCAAAAATGCAAAAAAAAATAACCTGCAAGGATATACTGGGTAAATAGCCAATATTTTATAATACCTATAAATGGAGTATAAACTTTAAAAATTGTGAATCACTAAATTGTATACCTGTAACTTACATAATATTGTACATCAACCATACTTCAATAAAAGAAACTTATCCATGCCAAATTAAAATTTAAAAGAACACTTGGAATTGATCCTAAACAGAATTATGTGGGTCCTTTGTAAGGAGAAATTATAGGAGAATAAATGGAGAGCCCTTGTTCCTGGCTAGGAAGAGTAGGCAATATAGAGAAGTTAGTTATTCCTAATTCCAACTAAAATTATAATTAGATTATTTTTAATATAAAGGATAATAGAGCATTTGCTTCGATTAATATTTAAGAATTTCTTTAAAGCATTTAACAAGAGAGTTGTCCATATGCACATATGCAAAAGAAAATAGATGAAAATGTTAAATAATTGTCACAGAGTAATGGAAGTAGGATTTTTTTGTTCTCTTTATGATATGTTTTTTACTTAGTTTTTTTTTAAGATGCTCAAGGTCACAATACTATTTAATGATGAAAGGATTACTTCAATCATACCACAAAATACCAATTTTTATAGAACTACTTTTTAGACCACAGTCTCTCAAAATCAGCCCTTGAATTATTTTGGCTCAGATGTATTGGGGACTAAAAGAGCCAAGTGTCAAAGGCCACAGACACATAGAGCTAAAGCAAGCAGTACTCTGGTGAAGACCCGATGACACTGAGTTTTACTGAAAGGAAAAGATGGTGTTCTCTTGCATCCCATTCACACAGTCTTCAACTGTGATCTGAGTGCAAGGCAACATACCCAAAGCGGATTTTAACAATGCCTCAGAGAGGCAAATAAACGCGAGAGTGCAGTCAAGGAAGCGATCTGTGTTTGGAAAGAAACAAAGCCATGACTATGAAGGATAAGAAATAAAGACACAGTGACTTTTAGATCCTGGGTTTGTTGTTGCAACTGAGTAAGACATTTTATTACAGAAACTCTTTGAACAAAGTTCTGTTATAGTTCACTGATCTACAGAGTAGTAATTCCTCTGTTTTAAGGTGCTTCAATAGATCTAGTAGATGCTGTTTCTAAAAGGCACCTAAATTACTGGCTTAAAAATTAGTATACGGCAAAAATTCAATGTAAAACCCAAAATAATCTCCATGGTTTAACAAGAAAGTAAACATCCTGACACAGTTTAGAATGATACTCTTCTAAATAAAAGGATATGTGTTAATATAAATATTGTATATATTTAATATATAAAATACCTTGAAATATTTAAAATATATATATTCATCTGTGAGCCCTTGTGATTATATCTCACTAAATATCACCACTTGCCAGGTATAAAAGCAGATGGGGCTGCCACATCCAGTCAGTCACCTAGTCCCTGATAAATGGCTCCCTAATCTATGTACTACTGTTCATCCCTAACTCTCTCTACAGATATTTTTACTTATCCTTGTAGTATATACCCAGTAAATCTCATGTGCCTGGCATACAGTAGGTACTTCAACATTTAATGACTAAATTAGTTAGAACTCCTAGAATTCAGGTTGTTCAGTTTTATTGTCTACATCTTTTTTGGCATTCTAGTATTAGAATAAAAGAACAGGTGAAAAGTTGATACTAAAATATGAGGATCTGAATTTTTATAAGGAGTTTTTCTAATTCAAATATAAAATTTTGCTTATGACACTAATGCTGCTTGGCATTTTTACTGTAAACTTCAACCATTCCTCTACCCCAAATATTGCACAAGCAGAAGTGTTTAATTAAAAATTACCATTTTATGGAATTTCCCTTTAATTATACTCATTTTTATCCTACTATCAAAGAAAGCTGCATTCTCAAGTGGCATAACCAAGATGAAAGAAAATACTGACTAATAAACTTATCTAGTACTATTTCCATAGAAAAATGTAAAGAGTTAACAACATTTCAATTTTAGTTAATGTTTGTTGTGATTAACATTACAAAGAGCATAGTTTCTGCCTTCTAAGGAGAGAACATGAAACAACTAAGGAACATTATTTTTAGAGGGTAAATTTGGATTTTCTAAAGACAACAATAACTATCACCACCACCATCTGCCCCTGGGGCGGGGGGAGGGACCCCTAAACCCTCAACGTTCCTTGAATTCTCTTCATTTTACTACCTCACACCAAATTCGCACTATTTTATACCATTCCAAAAAAGGGATAATGCTGTGTTAATCTAGTAAAGATCTAATTTCCAACACCAGTAGCTAAAATATTTAATGTTACTACATGAATTACAATCTAATTTCGGTGGTAATTAAGTGTTAATTCTTTACATATTCCTGAGCTTTTAAAAAATTAATATACGTATTTTAACACATAATTATTTCTGTATTAATTATTTCTGTAATTACACTGGCCACCAGCACTAATAAGCTTTTTATACGATAAATGGTTATAGTTTAAAAAATTAATATTGTACTCCAGTTTATGATGGTGGACTAAGCACATGTCTTTCACACCTCTCAAAAGACCCCTGACACTTCATTACATGCAGAAAAAAATAAATCTGAAACAGGTTTGATAACCAGAAATGATATCACCAACAGCAGAGAAATATTTAAAAACTGATTTCAGTAAGACAGAAAGTTGTCAGGATCTTACTAGATTAACAAGAGCAGAGACGGTTCAGAAGTGGGGGAGCTTTTCTCTTGATATTACCTCAAGATGACCCATCAATAACTAGAAAATAAACTCGTTTAGAAACATGGTGGTAATCAGGGAAAAAAAAAAATTCAACAGGCAATGATTAAAGGATTTTAATGGGAATGATACTTGGGACACAGGGTGAAGGTTGACAGGGGAAGGAGAGTAGGAGAAATTTTACATTTTTTAATACTATTCATTGTCTGAATGGGTTTTTGCCAAATTCTTTTGCTACTCTAGAGTAGTAACTGAAATATTCCACCTAAATATATTTTTCAAAGGTTTCGGAAGGTGTATACCTACCAGGTAGTTGATAATGGTTAGTTGCGTCCATTTTTGAATTGGCTGAAATTGTTATAAGGAGAATAATTTTTGTGTGTTTACCTAGCTATCTTTCTATTTGCAAATGCACTAAGTTCTCATGTAGAGTCCCGTCAACGCAGAGCAACTTGTAGTGAGGAGTGAAATCCTCTCCTGTTTACTACTCCCCTTCACTAGGTAGCCCTTGTTGATAGTTTGGTGGGTATCCTACCTGATTTTTTTCAATGCACATTCATATTACTTTTACAATGCTTATAGAAATAGATTTTCATTAAAAAAAGAGAAAACCTCATAAAGATATAAAGATATGAAATATGTTCAAAAACTCTGCTTAGATGAAAAAGGATTAAAATTAAAAATTATATGTGCATAATTATTACAACCAAGTAAACAGAAATAACAAAGCATCTATGCAAAGAGAACCTATAAAGATAATTCCAAAATGCTAAGTGTGATTTACTGGACAGTGTCTTTAGAATAGTAATAATAAAAAAATCCACCACCACCAATTCAACTCTAGACTAGAGGTTAAAAAACTTCAATCATATTTCTATCATAACCAGACACATGTGACCTTGGAAAAAAAATCAGAAAGACATCTGAGAACCCATTGATCTAATCTGTAAAAGGAAAGATTTCATTGGGTAATAGTGAAGGTCCCTTCTAGCTCTAAACTTGCTTTCTCGTATGATTCAGAATAAGCTTCCAAAAATTTTTAATGCATTATTAAATGGGATGAGAAGACAGCACACAGTCTAGCTCTGCTGGACTCCTGAAACTTTTTCGGAAAAATGATACTGTTCTATTTTAAAACTCCTGGCTGGTATTTACCCAGCACATTTATCTGGTACTTCAAGTTATTCTCATACTATTTATAATGTCTCATTTATATCCTAAATTGAAAACATCTGTCTTCATACCATGTCTGCAATGTTTCTTCATGCATATCATATTTTTGATCCAGGTTTTATCAAGAGCCAATGTAGGCCCTGATAAAAGTGAACTATCTTTGGAAACAAAACTTACTCAGACCTTATGACACTATCTTAATGAAAGAGTAAGTTACTAAATGTTACCCCCAAAATGTTTATGAATTGGAAACATTTATCTTAAAGGCATACTATGTCCCTGTGCAGACCACTTTTAGGGAAAAATATTTTAAGGTCTTTAAGATGAAAGATAATAGAATGTAGAAGTTAAAAATGGATGGAAGATATTCAGAAGGATGATAAGAAAATAGGTGATTCCTGTTTCATCACAAGGATTTCCAAGAGTAAAAATTTCTTCTTTCTTTTGTTGATTTATAAATAGAGAAAAAAAGCATGATATATTTCTATATATATCATGAATAGACTAGTCTTCACACACACAAACACATATAAATACACTCAAAATATACTAGAAACCAGTTAAAGATTAGACTAGGGTAGAATGATATGGTATGGAATTCAGAGAAGGTGTAAAGGGAGTCACGAAGCTTAATGGATTTTGGTCTCTTGTTATTTGCTGCATTCTTATGTTTTGCTTGTCTTTTTATCCCGTCACCCCACCACACTGCATCTCAAGATTTAGAACTTTGGCATTCCCCAGATATTTCAGATTTCATGTAATTTTTATTTCATCCTTCTGTGGCTTAATTTATTATTTTCCTGAGGTAAAATCAGGCTATCAGTTATGTCTCAGAAAAAGAAATTACCTTAGAAATTATTAATCCAGGTAATGTTAAATTCTGAGATATTTTTTCAACATGGTTTTAAAAGTAAGATAAGCAAGTTGTTTTCATTATCAGCATCATACACACTAATTATAGAATAATGAAACATCAATGCACTGGTCAATAATGGATTAGAACCAATCCTTGACAATGAAGCTAGGCAAGAAATATGAAAGGCAATGGACAAAGTAGATGGTGATTTGGTCTGTGTGAAATCCTGCCAGATTATATATTTGTCATTGATTATATTTCCTGTTGTATGGGGTCAAAGTCTTGTAAAACTGTCGAGAAAATACATTAAAGGATTTTATACTGCCAATGAAAACCTTTCTTAGAATAGTGAGACCAGTATCAGTGACTGCTGTGTATTTTTCTCACTATAACCAATCCCTTCTTTCTCTTGTAATATGTATTTCCAAAATATTAGAATTTGATGCTTTCACCTCGTAAGAGCTGCTTCCTGTATTGGATCTTAACACACAACAAAAATCAATCTGACCGAAAAATGTCGCTCACTAGACTGGTCATTCCCCTTTATCCCAGACTGAGAGTGTCTGAAAATAGAACCCACTTCCCAGGTTTAATACTAAAAACACAGTTCATATAATTCCTTCTCATTCTTCCAAGAATTAATGCTTGGTTGAATTAAGGTTGAATTTTACTCATAAGCCCTAGCATTTGTTAAGGAAGGTCACCATTTACCATTCAGAGAGATGAATGGAGTGATATAGTCACAACAGGTAAATCACTGTTCCGCTAATGTTCCTTTTCTCTCTTCTATAAAGCGTAACTCAGGAGGAGTACGTACGTTCCAGGAGAACGCTTCTAAACTCCCCGGAACCGTCTGACCTGTCCCCTTCTGCCCTACCCAGTACCTGCCTTCACGGGATGATCAGGGCTTGAACAGACCATGGCTGCAGGGACCTTTGAAAACCAGCCGAGAATACGTGGGAGAAAATTCTGATTTGAAAGAACTTAGTCTAAACTAACTCAACTAAATCCAAATAAACTAGACACTAACCTAAATCACGATGACTTCACATCAGGCCTCCTTCCACTCTTGTGGGGAGGCAAATGCTTACCTAGGAGTTAAATTTTAAAGCTGGTTAAAAGCTAATCAGCTCTTACCCAGGCCGCCTATCTGGAAACGGATAGTAATCTTCACTGACGTTTCTAGCAGGTCAAAGGTTCATTTCTCTCAGATGCCTGTTGTTTAATTAAATTGATTTCAGAGTGTGCCGAGAATGCTGTAGGCACCCAGGAAACGCTGAGAGATAGGCATCCTCATTTTAAAGCAAATAGGTAAGTTAGAAAGTCAGTCTCCTACAAGAGAGTGAGAGGCCTGAAAGAAGTTGTTGTTGGGTGTTTCTACAATTTTCAGCTATTTGGGGAGACGAGATGAGTCTCACTGGCAGGTGTTAGATTATTAGGAAAATTAAGTAGATGGCATCGGCAAACCAAGCCTCCTCTTTTCCTCAGCTGCCAGGAATTCCTACCCTCAGGCTTAGCTTCACATATGCTTGTCTAATAAAGCTCCTGCCATTTCAAGGAAACAGAATTGGTGTCATTCAAGCACTCCCGGAACTAAGAATAGCATCACCTCCATCTTCCCCGAGTGTTCGGCAAAAAACCTCTTTGTGTTTTCTGTGTCACTCATACCTGCCACCATGGATTCCACTGAGGTGCCTCGTGTCACTGGTTCAGAGAAGGAAAGTACCTGTGTCTCAGTGGTTGTCTGCAGTATTTAGCACACTGTAAAATGGACCTGGTACCCTATATGATCACATGACCAAGAACAGCCAAGCCTTAGGTCTCTGCACAAGGAAGTAACAGAAAATACCACTTCCACGCACAGTGTTTCCTATTGTCTAAACCTATCCACTTCGGTAATGTTATGTTTGCCTTTTAATTGTAGACTCATTTGATTTATCAGCCAGTCTTAAGAGACAGCTCACAAGTTTGCTGATAGAGAATCTCATGCAGATACCTAATTAAGGCCATTAACATAATGAAGCCATGAAATTTTGTGAATTAAAAACATTCTGAAAATGCAAATCATCCTAACAAGACGAAAATAAAGATCACCTGTGACAGTATCATATATTAGATATGCAGATATATAATTAGAACATAATCAACTTCCAATCTATTACAATGAGCAAAAATGCATTCATCCAACAAAGGTGCGCTGCGCATTTACCATGAGCCCATGCCACAGCAGACACTGAGGCCACAGGAAGGAGCGCGACAAACACAGCCCCCTCTTGATGAGCTTAAAAATGACAAGGAAAAAGAAAAGCAGATGGCAATGAAAAAGAAAATTACAGGCCTACGTGAGTACACGAGAAGGACATCCAACATGCACAAGGGCACAGGTACTGGTGAAATGCCTTATGATTCCTGAAGCATGGTGGGAGTTTTCCAGGCAAGGCACATAAATGAGAACTCCTGGAAGAAACCCAAACCTGAGGAGAATCAAGGTAAGCTTGAGGATATGAAATTAGTTGAACGTAAAGGAGATCTCATGGGTGAGAAGAGGAGGGACCAGGGATGTGAGTGGAGACATCTGTAGTGTTCATATCATGAGGGAGCCTGAAAGCCTTTCGGAAGGACTCGATACCAAGTCTGTTGGCACATCACTGGAGGTTCTTAAGCAGGGGAGTAGCACAGTTAGATGTGTATTTTAGAAACAGCTCTTTAACTACCATATGGAGAATCGATCAGGTTGGGGCAGGCATGGAGGAAGCTACAATACTCAAGGCAAAAATATGAACTAAAATCAAGGTGATGGAAGCGGGGATGCAAAGAACAGTGCTTTTATCTTAGAGAAAAGATCCACAACCTTCCCCCAACCCAGTACTTTGTGAGAATCACTAGACGAACTACCTTCACCAAATCCATCTGCCCTTTTCTTTGTCCATTTGCTAGTATAGATGCTAATTGAATGATAAAAACATGCAAACTGGGTAACTAGCCCTTTCTTTGTTACACACATGTACATACACACACACAAATTTGCCTTTAAATGTATGATTATATGTAATGGTGAGCAGTGGTAATCCTGTCATTTATGTATAAAGTGGTAGAACATACTTTGAGTTGTTTTTACATTAATATATATACACAGATCTGCCCACCTGAATACCTGGCAAGGATTGAACTGTAAACCTGGACAAGATCACCTCATCTGGTTCGTGTTTGGATAACAGGACCGGGCAGCCCAGTATTTTGAGAAATACCGTTCCGCTGTTGACCAGCTCTGTTAGAAATTTTTTCCCCTTTACATTGGGCCTAATTTTCTCCCAATAACTTTCACACCATTGCTAATGCTGAAATACGCCACCATTCCCTTTCCTCTTGTCCTACACATACGAAAAAAAATGAAGGTAATACATCAAGGAAGCTCATTGAAGCCCCACCATTCAGTCTAAAAAATGTACTAGTTTGACCTCTTGACAAAGTCATGGGTCTTCTTTAGCTATGTTTTTTTCTTACCTTCACGGTAAGATCCTTCCACGCTGTTCTACCACTCTATAAACTACTTTAAACAACACATCTGGTTCTATGGCATCACCTATGTGGCCAACCTTCACAACCTCTTGTTTCCTAGTATGAAAACTCACCTACTGAATGAAAATATTAAATACTGAATTGTGTTGTCCAAGACTTTCCTTTCTTGAAAGCTATAGAGGTTTTCCATTTGTGTTATCAATCCTGTTTGGATGAGAGTTGTGGTTCATGGACTAGATGTCTACGTTCCAGCTTGGACTTATGATTCAGAAAACAAGTGGGTCTGCTATTAGCCAACCTCTAACGCACACACACGCACACCTTTATAGCAAGTGACCGTTTATTCAATATTTATTGAACACAACATATACCAAGTAATGTTTAATACTTCGCAGTGAATGAGGAAGAAAATACGCCTGCTTTCACATTTTCCTATGAGAAATAGTAACATCCAGGCAACTAAATCAACAAGAAAAAGACACAGTGGCACATGCTACGCAGAGAATTCAAATAGGCTGACATCACGGAGTGGACAATATCGAGTGGGGAAGAGAGACTTCTCTGAGGAAGTAACATTGAAGTTGAGGTAAGAACGATGACTAATTACTTCACATCTGTACCTACAGCTGCATTTAGCCTGGAGCAAGACATGACCATGTGTAGGCATCTCATTTGAAATTCATGATCACAGCCCTCTATGGGGCCCTTGACATTACTGCAATCGTATGACCTTTCCCTATTCCATTTCATACCTACTGTGTCTTCAAATCCCCAATACGTCCTTTTCTTACTCTCTGCTGAGGCCCCTGCTGCTTATCTCACTGAGGAATTAGAAGTTATCACAAGAGATATTCCCTAGGCCCCCAGCTTCTGTGTCTACCCATTCAGGCTGTCTTTTCTCCTGCTGCTCTAGATGAACCTTCTGGGCTCCTACGTAAGTTTACTCCTCCCCTCCCTGCAGGAGATCAGTTGCCCTCAACTTTACCCTAAGACGTGGCTTCAGCCCACCCCCGTCTCTCCTCCATCTGCCACATTTCCTTCTCTCCCTGATCAGTCATCATCCCAATCTGCCACATGTGGAAACGCTGCTTCCCACCATACAGAGGAACAGCCCGTGTCCTTATGCTGACTGTAAAGCCCACCAAGATCTGGCCTTGGTACTTTTATGACTTTCTTTCTCCTCCATCCCCCTCTCGTGCTGCTCCAGCCACAGCGGCCTCTTTGCTGTCCTTTGAACCCGGCACAGCACACTTCCACCTCCGGGCCTTTGCACTTCTGACTTTTTTTTTCCTGCCTTGACCTAGCTTTCTCCAGATCTCTCTGTGACTCACTCTCTCACTTCCTGAGGTCTTTGTCCCAATGTTTCTTGTGAGATGTTCCCTACACCCTATTTATAACTCTGGCACCCACCATCTCCCTTGCAACTTTCATTCTCCTCATTTCCAATTTGTCACTTGAAACACCAAATAGTTCATTTATTTATACAGTATATAGTCTGCCCTTACACACTCCACTAGAATACAACTTCCACAAGGACAGAACATTTTTAAACAGTTTCCTGTTTTCTGTTTGGTTTTGCTTTATTATTGCTTTATCATCACAGGGTAGGGAAGAAACTGGCACATATAGAGTGTCACTAAATGTTGGTTGAATGAACGGAATGCAGGGAAGAAGGAACTAGTCTTACAAAGGTCATGGGAAGGAATATTCCAGGCACAAGGAATAGGTCGTACAAAGGCTCCTCTAAAGAAAAAAAGCTTGGTGTGTTAGAGGAAACCAGAGAAGACCAGTGTGGCTAGAGCCCAGCGGGAGGGGGAGGATGGATGGTCCAAGATACTTCCTCCTGAGGAAGTAAGAGTCAGAGAAGGAACAATGGTGTTCCCCAGCCCCTGAGTGATGCCTGCCGTATCCAGATGCTTCTCTCCCTCTGCTAGATACTAAATGAATGGTGTGTTTCCACTACAGCTCTTCTGGAACACTCTTCATTCTGCTGCATAAAGGCTCTTACAGAATCTGGGTGGGACCTCAACGCTGGCTCGGTCCTTTAGAATCACACTCTCCTTTGTCCTGGTCTTTTTCCCCCCATCTTGGCCCATCACATTTTTCTGAGGACCCAGTCTTTTTGTTGAGAGTAAATTTTGTCTATTTAACAACACAGCCAGTATAAAAGTTTTGTTTCTTCTAACAAACTCTGTTCTAGAGAGTTAACTGTTGGGTCTTCCATTTTTCCTCTCTAACTGGAAAATCAGGTTACACTTTTATTATATAAAATTGATGATTCCTCTCAAATAAAGGAATAGGTCTAACACATAATTTGAGTTCACTGGAATGTACTGTTAAGAACAGTGAAGATATGGGGATATATGTATAGCTGATTCACTTTGTTATAAGGCAGAAACTAACATCATTGTAAAGCAATTATACGCCAATAAAGATGTTTAAAAAAAATAAAAATTGTGAAGGATTTGGAATTTTATCCTGCCTGCAAGCTAACAGGTAGCCTGCCACAGTGTCATGGATGTAGAAGACGACATCAGATGCCTCATCACAGATAAAGGATGGTTTATTAATCAAAGCAATAGCAGTAGCCACAATAGCTGGATTTGCTGCTGGTTTCCCGAGCTTCAATTCCCAGAAAGCAACACAAAGATGGCCAGATGATGCCTGTACATGCAGTGGGTTAAATTACAGAAGAACTCTAAACTTTGGAACCCAGTTTAAAAAAAAAGAGCGGTAAGCAGGTTTGCCCTTTGCTCCAAATGGGATCACCACCTTTATTATACCGGTCAGTAAATATGCCTGCCCTTTGCTCCAGAGAGACAAACTGTATCTTCCATGCCTGTTTTCTGTACAAACATCCTTTAAAAGAATCCAGAATGAAAGGAAGTCGGTGCCTGAGTCACAAGATGCGCAGAAATGAGAGAGACCGATAAGGAGTCCTCTCCCAACAATACCTGCCCCTCATTTCTATACCATCCCGGCTTCTGATGAATTTTCCATATGCCACTCTGATAGCCACTCTGCTATGTGACTGACAGGCTGGGACAACCCCTTTCATGTGTCTTAGGCAGCGTTTAACTGAGACTATTAGCAACAGAACTCTAAGTGTCAGTAATGACCTTGACCATGGCCCCCAGAATCCCAGAAACAACCGTCTGAACAAATCCCACAGGCCATCAGGGTTTACATTAGAACATCAGCTAGCTTTCTAAGTTTCTGTATCCACCTTTCCACTTGGCCCAAGACATTAAGCCAACTACAATGAGTTGCATTAGAATTGGCACAAACTCTGCCTTGATCTATGAACAGAAAAGTACAGGGCAATTTGGTCTTTTGTAACAACCCAGGCCAGTGAGCTGAAACTGACGTATGGTCTTCCAGGGTCAAGTTTGCAAAACTGGTCACCTCAGCTAAAAATCAGAGACAAATTCTCCTATTTCTAAATGGAAGATCCCCAATGTACAGTTAACTCCTTGCAGGTTGCATATAAATAATGTGTCAGTTACCCCTCCAGGAAGCTCCTTCCATTAACCAAGAGCAGCCTAATTTTGACAAGACCTGAGGTCATGTGAGAGGTCTCATGTCCACTTTTAAGGTGTGAGTCCACCTCTAAGGCGTGTCTTCAGGAAGGAGGTAAGAAATTCTTGTCTTCACCCAAGAAGCATAGACCTGGGAGGACATGGTACCTCTAGAAGGAAAGTGTGTTTACATTACTCAGAATGTTGCTGAGTGGTACCTACTCCAGTTCTGGGGCAAAGGTTACCAGGGTCCGCAATGGGGCCTCCCAGCTGGCTGGTGGACACTAGGGTTTCCAAACAATCCTTGTTTTGGAGGGACTGCTTGAGGTCATGAAACCAAGCAGGACCCTGCGGGGCTCTCCTGGGTACAAAAGCCTTTCTGTGTCCTCCATTTCTAGTTTGTAGAAAAAGCCTTTAGGCTTCTAGACCTTCCCTGAGTTCCAAAGGGCAGATTTAAGCAGTTACTAATTAGGGCAGTGAGGGAATGTGGGAAGAAAGGAAAAGCAGTCAAGAAGCAATAGTTTGGCTATAAAACACAGTCCTAGTTCCTCTTCAAGGGATACACGTGGCAGTCTTTGAGTTCTGCAGGAACTAAGACATTGACCCACATGGAGGATGGTGACTATATGCTGACCACCATCACTAGACGCCAGTCTGGCTGGAACCAGGTTGATGATGGCGATACCCAAAACATGCATCAATCAGAGCCATGCACAAGCTGGTCATGCACCCCAAGCCCCCCTCCCTTTCACCCCTTTTATCTTAACAAACCTTACACCCCGGCCAGCCTGTGAGATGGATCTGAGACAAACCTACGTCTCCCATCTTCTCGGTCCAATGCCCTCTCAATTAATAAACCTTTCTCTACTCCCGACTCTGACGTATCGGTGTCTTGGGCCTCACTATGCATCAGACACATGAACTTGGGTTTAACAGTGAGTTCAACCTGCTGAGTGAACAAATGTTGCCTGCAATGTCAGTAAACAAAGGATGTTGCAGCCATCAAGCCATCCCATTACAGCCATCCCAACTGTGAGGCCTGATGGAACTCAGGATAGAAACAGGATGCCCACCAAGCCATCAGCCACTGCAGGCATCCCCTTCCCCTTCCCCCCCCCCCCCCCCCGGCACACACACGTTGCACCCTGAGGGGACTCAGGATGAGAAAACACAGGATACTGGCCCCAGATAGCTGAGGTGCCTATCAAAGGAATGATTTCAGCTGAGCCCAGACTTTTGCATGTTCTCATACATAGAAAAGCACTCAATTCATTAACTTGATGTCAGGTTTTCTTTAACAGTAATCTCTGAAGTTCTGACTGCCTGATCTTTGTTGCCGAAACTCCTAGATATCCTGCTCCACCCTACCTCTTGAGATCAGCCCCTCAGAGCCTTCTGAGAGGCTGTGTCCCCGGCTTAAGTCCTCAGTTTTGTCCACCAAATAAAACATAATTCTCACCTTTTAGGTTGTGCATTTTTTTTTCCAGTTAACAAACCTGTCCCTTAGGTTTATACCACCAACTGAGTGGCACTTGTCTACCCTACAGGGTCAGAAGAACAGACTGGAACAGCAACAACGCAACCTGAAAATGTATCAGCAGTACTGAAGCACCACCCATAGTCCCAAGGGGTCCAGAGTTCAGTGTAGTCAGCCTTTCAGGAGTGGATTGGAGCAACACACCAAAAATGTGACCTCCCTCGAGACAAACTGTTTAAGTTCCGTAAGTCATGAGCCTGGCTCCTACTACTTGCCTCTGCATCAGAAAAGTGTTCTTTCCCTGGTACCCAGTCTCCACTGGTGGCTGTGTTATCATGCCTGGTATCACAACGGATCTGGGAAGCAAGGGTGACAATCTGGGGCTTGATTGCTCTTGGTCTCATTAGAGAACAAGCTGTACTGTGTTTCTGTATGAGTGACCCAGAAGGTCTGATTAGCAGCTATGAATTATTTCCTCAGTTCTTGAGCTCAAAAGGGCTACCTTTAATCTGCCAGTCTACAGTTTTCCAAGTGGCAAACCAAACGGCTATGTCATTGGCAACAGCCTAAGAGTCAGTAAAAATGTAACAAAGTTCACCAAGTATTAGAGCAGCCAGAGCTCCAAGAACGGCCTTAAGTTACGCCCACTGACCACAGTGGCCACACCTATTTTCTGCATAATCGTCACTGAGATGAAACAGCCGCAGCAGCCTAGTTATACTAGTGGGTTTCAGCTCAGCGAAACCATCAGTAAACCAGGCCTAGACATTTAGTGGACAGGACGCACCAAGAGCTACCAATCTGTGTAAAGGATTCGACGACTCTCCCAAAGCCAGCAACCGGCCAGCCTAGGGGAGGAACAGCTGAATTCAATTGGTGATAATTGGCCAATTATTGTCTCGCTTTCCGCAGACAGTGTAAGGCTCTTGTATGCAGCTACTGCATCTGTCCCTACCCTTCTTTGCTTTTAAGTCCTTGGTCAAGCCTACGGTTTTCCTTTGTCTTTCTGAAATGCCATCCTATTTCTTCCAGAGCCGGGGGAGGACAAAGGTGAAGGCTGGAGGCAGTTTTTATGTTGCACTTTCAGTCCTCTACCCGCGACTGCTGCCAGTCTAGCGCACTGCCCCCAGCCCTGCGGGACAGGAAGTACAACGCTCACCCATCAGTGACTAGACATTCAGACACAGAACCATCAACAGAACAGGCTGGCAAATTCACATCAGCTTCCCTTTCCCACCCTGAACTCTTTCCGAACCTGAGGAGCTGATTCTAAGCACCTTTTCCTTCCATGGGTCTGGGTAGAACAGTACCTGAGACACCTTTATCCAAAACCTCGTAAAAGTTTGAATTCCTCCCCTTTCAACACCCCCAAGCACACTCAGGTGGGCCCGAAGAGTCTTTGCTTCCCCCTTGGGGGCAGGGAGACCACAAGTCTACGTCTAACCTTCTTTCTGCTTAAAGTAGCTGAGGTCAGGGCAGAAGGAGTGAGGAATGGCGGGCAGAGAAAGAGAGGCCCCGGGCCATTACTCGAGGCCTCGTACTTACCTTCAGCTCCCAGCAGCGCAGTTGCCGCTCTGGTTCGACAACGTGAACCTCGGGTGTTTTGGCCGGCCCGGTGCCCTGTATCGGGGGACGAGACCCCCGGACGCAGCCCGGCCGGCGGCCTGCCTTGCAGCCGGGACTGACGGTCCGCGCGCGCGACCGACCCCCACTTGCTTCCCACCGCGGCGGCCTTTAAGGGCGCCCGCTTTAACGCGGGGCACCTGCGGCCCCGCTGCCGCGCGAACACCTCGGCCTCTTGCCTCATTTCAAATACGGGCAACTTTTCCTTGGTGGTGAGATGACCGCAAGAATTTACCTAAATTTCTTGGGGTCAGTTTCTCATTCTCCAGCGGGGCTCTTGTATCGGGATCAGAAAGCCAATCCCGGGCAGTAAGATCCAGAATCCTAGTCGGCGTCGCTTGTATGGTTTCCCCAGGAGTTTCATTGTCTCAGAGAAATCTGCTCGGGAGGGATAACATTTCCTCATCGCAGCGAGAATCCACGGCAAAAAGACAAAAAGCAAACGCCCGAGTCCTCGCACTGCTGCCCTCAGGCAGCCCTGCAGTTGCCGGGAAGGGTTTCAGAGGTGATTGAGCTTAAAGAGGCCCAGCTGCTGCCTTTCTGCCCTAACGAGCTCCACCCCGTCAGGGTCCACGGGAAGCAGCTCAGGTTTTAGCAGTTAGCTGTCTCTCGAGTAGTCTTAAATCTCTCTCCTTTCGCACTCGGCGTAGTCATACTCGTCTGTAACTATTTTCTGAAAGAGTCAGGAAACTTTGCCTGCCAGGATGACTCCTAGCTGCCCTTGTTACAATGCAGTGGGCCTGAGCCGACCACCAGTTCTCAAGGAAGTTCCTCTGTCTGCAGGAAAGTTAACTACAAAACGACATACCACTCAGGCAGCGGTTCTTAAACCTGCTTCTGGGTACTCATCCTCTGACCACCTCTCCTCATTAATGAACAATGGGGGAAGGGCCATTTATTGTCCAGTTACTCACATGATTTGGTCAACAATCTCACTACCCATTCCCACGGACCCCCGTTGAATCTTGTTAATCAGCCCGTGAGGTCCTCACTCTTTATCTGCTAGAAAGGCATCTATTTCTCAGCATCCCACCCTCATCACCAGAACTGTCGAGGACTGTGAAGGGTCTGAAATGTTACCCTACTTGCAAGTTGACAAGTTAGCCGGCCACAGTGTCATAGATGTTGGTGGTTGCCCTGAAACTCTCAGCCAGAGATGAAAGATGGTGTATTATGTAAAGCAACAGTTGTAGCCAGACTCTGCATTTTCATGCCAGTTCCCTTCCAGTTCCCACAGGGCGACACAAAGAGGGCCAGATGACACCTCCAAGTGCTGTGGGTTGTACTACAGGAGAGGACCCCCGAGCCCCAATTTTGTACAACGGGCAGTAAGCATGTCTGCCCTTGGCTCCAAGGGACAGACTCCACTACCTGCCAGGGTTGTAAGCAAACGTCCTTTGCTGCAGAGACCCTACCTCTCTCTCTAAGGCTGTCCCTTGAATAGACGGTACAGAACAACCCACACCTTGCTCACAAGACTTACAGAAATGCAAGAGTCATGGCACACTAGCTCTTTGTAGCTTTTCCTTGACAACACCACTTGGAAACTGCATACCAAATGCTTTCTCCTGGGGATGAGGCTACTTCAGAGCAATGCTGCTTTTATGACTACCTATCCCCAGCCTGTGCTACCTGCTCCCTTGCCAGCCTGCTCTATAGAATGTAGAAATATTTATTTTTATTTTTATTTTTTTGCGGTACGCAGGCCCCTCACTGCTGTGGCCTCTCCCGCCGCGGAGCACAGGCTCCGGACGCGCAGGCTCAGCGGCCATGGCTCACGGGCCCGGCCGCTCCGCGGCACGTGGGATCCTCCCGGACCGCGGCACGAACCCGTGTCCCCTGCATCGGCAGGCGGACTCTCAACCACTGCGCCACCAGGGAAGCCCCCGGGGTATGTTTTTAAAGGACCATGGAATCTAGAATGTTGGGAGGGAAGGGAAGGCCTGAGGGAGCAGTCCAGCAGGACTAAGATGAGAAAGAAAACAAGCTGTGCGCTGCAGGTTTCGATGTATTCATATTTAGTTCTTTCCTTGCTAGGGAATAAATAATTCCCGCTCCATTACCCCCTCAGTAATGCTAATGACCTTCTCAGACTGAATTCAACCTCTCTTGAAAGGAGCACTGACCCTGCCGCCTTTTCCTGGGTCAGGGAAAACCATTCCCCGGTGTGAGCCTGTGCTCAGCACTCTGCATCCTTCATCAACTCAATTCCCACAGAAGCCTGAGAGGTAGACGTGTGTACTGCCATTTCCATTTAACAGGTGGACAACAACCAAAACGACATGGAGCAAAGGGGAAACCACTCACCCTGGGTCGTACCTGTGCAACCAGCTCTCTGTCTTTCAAAATCTATGGCTTGAAACACTACACTTTTATAGAAAAACAAAATTCAACTTGAGTAAATTTTAAAGATTGTATTGGCTTTGTTCAGTGATTCATGAATTGGGCAGCCTTCAATCTAGCAGAGAGAGAGGAGCTCCGAAGAGCTATACAAGGCAAGAGATTTTATAGGCAGAGGGCAGCAGGCGAAAAAGCAGGTCGGTTATTGCAAGGTTATTTTCCTTCCAGGAGACGGCAGGGGTCTCTCCAGCAGGTGGCCTTCCTAGAGCCGATCAGGTAGTCAGCATAGATCAGTCCTGATTGGTGTAAGATTCCATTTCCCGGAGATCTGAAACAGTAATTAAGTCTCCGTTTGGTGACATGGGGCTTAGCAGACTCCATTTTGGGCCTGTTATCTTGTTTTTAACAATTCTGAGTCCTTCCAAAATACTAATGTCAATAACAAGTTCGACTTAAGCCACAGCTGATTTTTAGAAGCCTCTAAGTCTGGTATATCTCATCCTCCTAATATACAACTAGTTTGATTTCAGTACCGATTCACAGTCAGGTTGTCCCAATAATAAAGATGGGGTTGCATTTATGTGTCACAGAAAAGACATAGTTTGCTTCTGCTCTGCCAGGAAACATCATTCCCACAAAAAAAAATTTACTTCCATTCCCGTATGAGGCTTCGGTGTCTTTTAAAAATCCCGGTGCTTGAGAGATGTTTAAGGTATGCCATTCCCGTGTTCACCATCTAACCTGGAGGGTCCCAGGATGAAGGAGGAAGACTCGCAGGTAAAGAAAGAGGAAGATGGAGGAAATTAAAGGCAACAAAGACACACTTGCCAAATTCACAAATTTGAAATGCACAGCTTTGCGGGTGTTCCTTCTAAGTAAGAATGTTTCTGTCTTTTCAAGTTACGTTTCCTGTATGAAGGGAATAAAAAACTTAACTAAATGTAAATATTTGCATTGAAGGGTATGGCTAAAAAAAAGTCTGTTAAGTCTGACTGGTAAGATCCTGAAAGCACAGAACAAGTATCAAGCATTTCCTGTAAATAGTGCCTAACAGACTAGTGTGTACCGTTAGTGCAGGATGGCAAGTGTGTGCTCTGAGCTCATTTCCTAGATTAAGATGCAGAAAAGTTCACAGCAAAGTTGCCTGAAAATGAAGGTGGGGGAAATATAGCTCTAACCCCCAGCTACTAATAAAATTGTAGTTACGATTATTCCTGATGGTTCACAAAGCTGTCGTAGACTCCCACATTGCTGCAAAGAGAGGCATTTAGTGAAGATAGCAAGTCAATCTGTCCATTAAACCCTTCAGTGAGTCTGATACCTGTGGTGTTGCTTAACTTTTCAGGGATACACTTTTACTATGTTGTTTAGTGCTCGAAATCCTGGTGGTAGGGAGTTTGGGGGAGTGAGGGGGACAGTTTAAAGAAAATGCCACAAAGCACGTGGTTGCCGAAAGCGTATTTACTGAAGAAATAGTATTTGTGTGATGAAACAGCTTCACAAATTTTATTGTAGGAATTATTGAGCTCTGCTACGATTTCTTGTTAAGTCCTTTTAACTCGCTTTCATCAGGAGATCAAACAAAATGACCTGTCCATTTTGGGATCTTGTAGCTTTTAGTAAATATGACAGCTCGGGATGTGTAGATGGCAGGGTAAATTGGAGGCAGGCCACCTGGTCACAAACACAGAGAAAGTCAAGTACTCTCAGGGCCCTGAGAGAGTTGTGAAGGCTGGGTGCAGTGGTCCGTGAAGGGCGAACCCTCTTCCTGCCTCACAGGGTTCAAGAGCTACAAGAGAACCTCCAGACGAAAAGTGGGGTGGCTCCACGAGGAGCCTGGAAAGACATGGCCAACCGAAGTTACATTTGCTTTTAGTCACTTAGCAATTCCCATCTGTCCCCTAAGCCTTCAGCTCTGATCAAATGTTCTCCCTAGGGAAAAATCTTGAATCATGTCTGCATGAGAAGGTATTAGAGCCTGAAAACTACAGTGCTTTTAAATGTGATTCTCACCCATCCACATAGTTTTTTGAAGACACATCACATAGGAGTAGAATGAGGAATGCCTGTGACCTCAGTTTAACTTTAAGCACAACATTCGTTAAACGTACTTAAATCTGCAATAGAAAGAGGCGGGCAACTACGGCAGACACTGGGTAAAAGCCCACACTCTACCCATGAAGCGCCCCAGAGACCACCAGGCATTTAACACGTTTCTTCTTCCTTGTCCGTGGTTCTCGAGCCAATTCTACTAAGATTCAGGTGCCCCTTCTCACAGATGAATTGCACATATTGTAATGTGGAAAACAATATGAATAATGTGAAATTCCTATAAAACATTTTCCTTCCCCAGAAATTATACTTGTTTATTGAATACTTACTATCTCTGTTAGACTATAGAGAGGAACTAATCCCTCATGCTTTGAGCGAGGTTAAGTGAAAGTGTTTAGAATTGGGAATCTTCACTGAACTTCAAATTTGTTAAGAGAGTTGGGATTGGATGGTGTCTTAGTCTGCTCGGGCTGCCATAACAAAATGCCATAGAAAAGGGGCCTTACACAAGAGACATTTTTTTTCTCACTGCTCTGGAGGCTGCAAGGCTGAGACCAGGGAGCCAGCATGCACAGGGTCTGGTGAGAGCTCTCGTCCTCACTTGTAGACAGCCACCTTCTTGCTGTGTCCTCACATGGCCTCTCCTTGAGTAGAATTGTTTAAAGGAATAGTGACCTTTTATAGAGCAGAAGCCCCGAGCTGAGTTGGACATCTAGAGATGCTGAGGAGGGGAAGAAGGGAAGATCATGACCCTGCAGCAGGAAACATGCTGGTTTTCCTGCACCATGTAGATGAAAGTCCATGTGGTTCCCTGGATGAGAAGAGAGTGATAGGACATTCTTGTAAATGGTGTGCCCTCTATTTGGAGGCCTATCTGGAAAATCCTATTTTTCCTCATTTGAAGCGTGGCTATGATTGCATCTACTGAATAAACACAGGGTTAATCACTTTATTGTTTTTTTTTGGATCCGGAAATATATCTCCATTGGTCAGATAATCCACTCTGTTGTCAGTCTGAGAAACACTAATCAGAGAGCAGATATACTTCTCAGGTAACTCAAATGAAGCATAGCTTCTCCAAAGAAAAGCTATTTGTATGACCACATAACCAGGATTTGGCTAAACGTTGCAGAAAATTGCTAATCACAGTCATGCTCAGTAGTCATTCAGCATTATAATTTTTTAAAAAAATTAATAAGCGTAAGCAAGTATTATGTGTGTACTATGTCACCTGTAAGTAATTGCTGGATTAAAAACAATATTCACGTTATCTTTAGATAAATATGTGATACTTACAAACAACTCATGGAAATATTGGCTGGGAAAAGACAGAGAAAAATTAAATAAAAGATCAAGGTCAATGTTGATGTTCACTCCTTTCTTCCAGAATTTACCCTCATTAGATCCTCATAAACACGGCAGCAAGTGAATAATGAGGGGTTAGTCATTTTCAAATTGTTCAAAAAGTGCTTCGTTTTTGAAAATAAGATTTCTCTTTCAGGCTATGCACTTCTTGTGGCTATTTTTAATCATTCTTTTCCAGGAAAGAGAAGTAAAGCCTAATAAGAAATATTTCATTGAAATGATTTATGTCTTAGTAAATTGAATATTAGTATCCTAATTTATAGGCATATACAAGGCAGTTTAAAACACTATGAAATCTGTTATTGTTACTAAGGCTATTAAATAACTTTATAAGCCTATATATGACTGTAAAAATCTGTAACTTCTTTCAACATACATTGTAACTTCTGAAATCAAGTAAAATATTTCTAATTAAAGAAAGGTCACATTCAGCAATGAGAACTGAAGAATTTAATATGGCAATACAATATATTTTCCTTTATTTATAATGAAATCTTTGATCTCAGTGGAGGTTGGCAAAGACTGAGTGTTCAAGCTACTGTACATTTTTTTTCCAAATGCTAAAAACAAAATTAAACCAAGCAGCTTAAATATAAGCAAATAATAAAATCCAAAATAAAAATTGGCAGGAAATTTCAGTAGCACAAAAAAATAGATAAGTTTAAAAACTGTTTAGAGTAGTATCTTTTTAAAGCCTCCTACACATACTAGCTTACCCACATACTATTACAGTACTAGCCCATATTTTATTGTAGAGATTAGGGATGCTTTCTTTTCTGACCTGCATTAGAAAAGAAGTGAGCACATAACAATTATCTACTATCTTTAGTGTAAACTTCCTCTACCTAGTAAACCATGTCCCCTAAGGAACTTAATAGCTTTGCACAGGCTTCTTGTCACAAGCTTTGTCCCATTATCATCTTAATACTGAATTTTATCTTAAAATATTAATCATAAAAAGAACATAATCATTTTGAAAAGATGCTGTATCATGAGCAGCAGGGGATAAAATGGATACATTTACTCAGATATTTAAGCCTTTCTTGAGAGTCTTTTATGGTTTATTCCTATAAATAAGAGTTTTTGACATTGGACAAAGAAAAATCAAAGGGATAGAAAACATCTTTCTATATATACCATTCCTTGGTCATTTCTGCCCCCAGCCTGAGTTCAGATTGTTGAGAAATATTCTTTAACTTATCGTTTTCAGACCTGCCATTATTACTTCTTTCGTGCAACTAAGAACATGGAAAACAGAAGCAGTCCATGCAGAAGTCTTTTAAATCCCCCAAGAGATAGAATGCCAGAATGGGAGATGGAAGTTTGCCAGAGCTTCTCATTTGTAACAACTTCTAGGCATGTGGGTGTTGGCGTTGGCTGGCTACTGCCCCTAGGATCTCTTCCTTGTTTCTGATTGGCCTGTCGCAGGGGTTGCTGATTGTGCTTTCATGGAAGCTGAAGTTCCTCCCCACCTGCAGCACACTGTCTTTTTAAAGAACGTTTTTGTAGACTACAAAAAAATGTTTGTGTGTGTGTGTGTGTGTGTGTGTGTGTGTGTGTGTGTGTGTGTGTACTTAGAGATTTGCACCATTCAGGTTTCTTTACAACTGGCAGTGCTGGACTTTGCCCAGCCTTTCAGAAAACATTCAACCCTATATCCCTCCTATTCTTTAGAACTTTAATGTTTTTCCAAACTCTAATAGGAATAAGGATCATCTGGAGAATGCACCTTGTTAAGTCATCCAGTTAAAATGCAAATTCTTATTAAATGGTACTGGGATACAGGCCGGGCTTCTGAATTCCTAACGTGCTCCCAGGTGATGCCTGTGCTGCTGGCCCATGGATCACAGTTTTAGTAGCGAGCCTTAGAACAGTATTCTCAAGGTGTGATCCCCGGACCAGCAGCGGTAGCATCACCTGAGAACCTGTTAGGAATCAAATGGTCAGGTCAGGTCTCAGACCTACTGAATCAGAAATTCTGGGAAGGGGGCCCAGAAACCTGTGTTTTAATAGGTTCTCCAGGTGATTCTGATGCACACTATGGTTTGAGGGCCTCTGGCTTACAGGATTATCTTCTGAAATATTTCTCCCATACCAAGTCATTATATAGAAGATGTTGAATATCATGGCAAAAACGTACTTTGCAGAGCATGAAACCAAAATACACCTCATATTCAACCATTAAGCTACAATGTGGGATAAAAGTAATTTGCAGGGCTTCCCTGGTGGCGCAATGGTTAAGAATCCGCCTGCCAGTGCAGGGGACACGGGTTCCATCCCTGATCCGGGAAGATCCCACACACCGCGGAGCAACTAAGCCTGTGCGCCACAACTACTGAGCCCACATGCCACAACTACTGAAGCCTGTGAGCCTAGAGCCCGTGCTCCCCAGCAAGAGAAGCCCCGACGATGAGAAGTCCACGCTCCACAATGAAGGGTAGCCCCTGCTCGCCGCAACTAGAGAAAGCCTGTGCACAGCAACAAAGACCCAACAAGGCAAAAATAAAAACAAATAAATAAGTTTATGAAAAAGCAATCTGCAATCTTCATTTTCTCTATGGAAAATTGATACATGAATATTTAGCTATGCTCCAATGTCATGAAAACAGATCATTATGTTCTGGAATATCTCACTCAACACAAACAGGTTGTACAGCTGACCCTTGAACAACACGGGGATTAGAGGCACCAACCCTCTGCACAGTCGAAAATCTGCATATGACTTATAGTCAGCCCTCTGTATCTGTGGTTCTGCATCCTTGGATTCAATCCGGTGCAGATTGTGTAGCACTGTAACGTTTACAATTGAAAAAATTCCATGTGTAAGTGGACCCACGCAGTTCAAACCTGTGTTTTTCAAGTCAACCATGTAAGGTACCTAAGCAATGGAGTATTCAGAGAACACGAGAAGCATTTTTCCATCCACTAGGGTATGATAGTAACCAAAAGACAAAAATGCCTCATGACCATCATATCGTAGAGGGGGTAGACATAAAATACATAAATTACAATAGAATATATATTACATAATTTATGTATATAATGGCATATATATGGTTGGTCCTGAATTAGAAGCAGGTGGGTGAAAAGTAGGGAATTTCTCCGTCCTTGAGCAAGTCCTGACTATTCTGATCCACTTGCTACAGAGGCTGTGGTATGGCTTCCTGGATGGGTTACTGCAGAACCTGTGGTTTGGGCTCCCTGGGCAGTTGCTACAGAGTTTTTAGGTCAGAGTTCTATCATCATACATGGTCTGCCCATGTCCTCTTATATATTCAGCCTCTCACTCTGAGAGAGATGGAAAGCCATCATAGAGTTTTGAACCCTACAATGAAGGGTTCAATGAAGAGAATTTGGAAGTTTTATTTATATATTAAAATGGTCACTCTGGCTCTTATTTGGAGAATAGATGGTCGGGAGGTAAGGATGAAAGTAGGGAAACCTGCTCCAAGGGTATTAAAATAATCCAGGCAGATGTGATTCTTACTGGTATCAGAGGGTTACAGGTGGAGGGTGAGAAGCAGAACGAATTCAGAGAAAGAAGAACCAACAGGATTTCCTGAGAGACTGAACATGAGGTAAGAGAAAAAGAGAGGCATCAAGAATGACTACAAAAATTTGGCTTGAATGAGTGGAAAAGATGGAAGTGTCATCAACTGAGGAGAAAGACTGTGTGTGGAGGAGGTTAATGGTATGGAAGATATGAAGCTCAGTTTGGACATACTCAGTTTAAGATGTTTACAAACCATTCACGTAAACATGTCAAGTAGGGAGTTGGATAAAAAGAGTTCAGGATAGAAGTCTAGATGGCATGTAAACTTAGGATGTGTCAGTAAAGTTACGGCTGTATTGGACTTCCAAGCGTGTGAGTGTAGACAGAGATAAGGACCAAAGACTGTGCCCCCCAAGTGACCCACAATAAGAAATCAGAGTGATGAGGCAGATCTAGGAAGGCAGGCAGTAAGGTAGAGAGAAAACCATGAAATTGCAGGGGCCTGGAAGCCAAGAGGAGGAACCAACCAACCATGTCACATGCTACTCCTTTTCCAGCTAAGCTGAGAGAACTGACCACAGGTTAGAACATGGGGATCAGAGAAGAGCAGCTTCAGTGAAGCAGAGGGGAAAAAACAGTGACTGGAGAAACTTTGAGAAAATCTGAAAGAAGAATTGGACGTTGAAAGCATAAGTACCTACATTTAGGAGTTTTCCTGTCAATATGAGAGAAAGAATAGCATGTTATATGGTTAAGAAAAAATTAATAGAAAGAAATTGATTTTGCAAGAGAGATGGGAGACTCTCACCTCCTTGGGCAGGTGACAGGGCACTGGGGCCAGCGCACACTGGAGGGAGATCTCAAATGTGAGCACTGACTCTAGGGAAAGCAGCTGAATACAGATGCTGGTAAGCAGGTCAGTGTGATAGGGTGAGCTTAGTTCTCCTTTGATCGCTCATCAGCAGAGAATGAAGGGAGAGGCGTGCTGGAGATTTGAGGAAAGAGGAAAAGGTATAAAAGAATCATTTCGAAGACTGGAAGTATAGGCAGTCTGGGAAAAGTAGCTTGGTTGTCTTGAGCCATTAAGGACCTGTCGTTTGTAGTAATGGTATTAAGGGTAAGCGGATGGCTCTAACGAACAGCTCCCTAATCTAAGAACTAAATAAAGCCTTTTTGTTTTCCTCTATCTTGTCACATTCCAGAGAGGTCAAAGGGCAGGGGGTGGGTGGGGGGAAGAGGTGCTTTGTTTCATGGATCTTTCTAGCTTGTGTCTTCAACCACTCCCCCTCCCCAACCCACTTCCAACTTCGAAGTCCTTCACTAAAACTTCTTCATGTATCTGGCAGAGGAGAAAAGAAAGAGGACCTGGTCAATTTCCTAGGTTTTCAGGAGTCAGACCTGTAAGTGGTTTACATACCACGTGCTCACATTCCAAAGGCTAGAAATCAGCCCCAAATCTCCTGCTAGCTGCAGAGGAGATTAGGAGATGGTCAAGCTATGTGCCCGGGAGAAAAAGGAAAGGAAACTGTGATCTGGTGAACACGCAAAGTGTCGGCTGTAGACGTGGAAATTAGAGTGATACCAGGCAGCATAGATGTGTGTTTCTCTCCAGATACATTCATTCAGCTGCATGGTGTGAAGAATGTGCAAAGAGCTGGATTTGACCAATACTTGGGGTTTGCAGAGAAGCACAAGAAAGTAAGTGAGGCGAGGAAGTAGAGGGTGTGAGCCACCAGGTGAATATCATTGTTGACCTTTGAATTTAAGTATGAAAAGAAAGCAAGTGACAAGGTGGGGGGTGGAGGAAGTGAACACACAGCTCAATGAACTTCTTTTTTTTTAAGCATATAGTTCTTCCATGATGTTGTAAAGGTTGTTAAAAGAACTATCTGGGGTAAATTATGTTTTCAAGTTTCATTGAGGGATGTCACATATGTCTAGCAAAAGCCTTCATAAAACGGCCAAACCTGTTCTCCAGTTACTGATTTCAGCAAGGTTAAAAAGAAAAAGAAAAGAAAAAAAACAGCAATAGGTATTTGAAGAACAGAGGATTTTATCTTCTCTTTGATGATGATCCGTTAAAATATTTTGCCCACGGTTTCTCATCGACTTAATTTGCATTGCTTTTATTCTCCAAAGAAATAGGACATAAGATGCAAGACTACTTTTATTGGTTTTCTTGTCGAGGTTTTGGGGACATCCAACTTAGATGAGAAGTTTTAATTGTATTGTCAGCAGGCATTAAAGTGCATCTTAAGTTGAAATGTATTTGCTGCCATGAATATAAATCTTATAAACAAATAAGTACTCAGTGTAAATCATCTGAGTTCCTTCAGCTAGAGGATTGTAGAAGAAAAGTTTCCGAGGAGTCACAAACAGCAAAAACACTTAGAGGGTGTTGTAGAAAGTAGCAACATTCAGAAGACTTTTTAATGTCTGTTTTACGATTTCTATAGAAATCAAAATCTGAAAGAAATGAGAATGTACACATTGACATAACTGGCACAATTTTATAAAATAGTTTTTTATTCTAATATATCTATTTTTTGTTAAAGAAATAGACTCAGAGATAGCAATAGGTAGATTTGTGACTGCTATCATTTCCGTAAAGTACTTAGAACAGTGTCTGGACATATATGCCTTTGTTTTATTTTAGTCCTGTATTAGAGAACTATGTGCATAGTATCTGTACCTTTGGTACGTCTTTTAAAGAATTTACACTTCAATTTTATTTAGTTTAATACAGCATTAGTTGGTTTCTCTTGCCAGAATTGAGATTAAGAACTCAATTTACTTTTTGACTGACGTGGTTATGTTTAGTTTTTCTGTGACAGAGTACATGTGTGGTATTTTTGAGTTTCACGATAAAAGCATCTTTCTTTTAGACACAAGTCCACCAAAATAAATGTTTTTGTGTTACCTGACCCTCTGCAGGAACAAATTCACATTTGAACATGAGTAGCAAATTGGAGAAGTGATAAGATGCAGTTTTCAATCAACTAAGATGTTAATACCAATGCCTCATTTTTAACCACCTCCATGCAATGCATCATTAATAAATATACTTTTTAAGGCAAAAGTTAGTCGATTTTCAGGGGATTTTGATGCTGATGGACTTTTAGTGATTGAAGTTATTCAAGTCCACAAATATCCATTTGCCCAGAAGCTGAGTGAAAATTTTACACATGAACACCCACATAATTTGTCCTTTCTGTTAGTTTGTTTCAGTTATCTGAAGAGTTGCGTTAGCCAGTTTTTCCCTTGAGCAAACCCACAATTCTAGATGACCTTTGGACTTAGAATTTCAACAGTGTTAAATATAAAGAGTGGGAAATTTTGCCAGAGAAGTGATTGTACAAAAATATTCATGAATACCTAGAGGTGTGCTGAAAACCCAATGGCCCAGAATTTGAATATATATTGCGTATTTACTATAAACTTAATGATAACAGTGAAGTTAGCTCTGTGCTAAGGATTACTGAGTAGGAGAGAAATATAAGACATATTGGTTACCCACAAATTGTTTATCATTTAGTTGATAAAAAAGTAAATCATGAAACAAATGGTGTATAAAAACACAAATTAAATGCTGCTATAATTAAAGAACTATTGCTATAAATAATGAGATAATGTGGTATATTAAAAAAGTGTTAATTGAATAATAAACTGTCAATAAATGCTTTGTACATAAAAATCTCAGGAGGAAAGTGATTGTGAAACTTCGAGCAAGATATCATGCAGGAGGTGGATCTGAAGGATGGACAGAATATTAATAACTTGAGAGACAGTAGAGAGAATTCTCATAGGGGGAAGAGCAGGACCAAATCCAGAGACATAATCATGGAGGGTTCCTGGAGGTGAGGGGGAAGGGACAGTAAAAAAGTCAGTATCCTGAATCAAATGGAGTTTCTGGAGGGAATAATAAGAAATAATATTTAATATGAAAGACTGAGTCAGATTCCAGAGAGCCTTAAAAGAGGTAGGTGTGCTTTCCCTGAGTACGGTAGACCATTAGGGACTATTATAAACTTTTGAATGGAACAATAGTATAAAAAACTTGTGTTTGAAGCTTAAGCCAATAGCAAAATATAGGAGAAATTCAAGCAGGGAAAAGGAAGGCCATAGGAAGAGCAAGTAGAACCAGTATCTGTCAGCAATCTCGCAGGTTAATCTGTAACTATCCCCGGAGCAAACCTTAGAGTTATCTTTCTAATGTTCAGTGAATCCCACTTCTTTGGGCATTCTGCCTTTCTTTTCCCTGTCCTTTGAACAACAGTTCAAATCCCTTGATTCAGATAAATTGCACCTCAGCCCCTTATTAAAGAACTCGCAGACAGTATCACTAAATGCTTTTTAAAGGTGAGCACTACAAATTATAGAATAGCAAACTTGGCATTGTTTTCAGGGAAAACTCCAGAATAAATGGTCTTATATGGTGCTTAATGTGGAGGAAGTGCTCCTTAAGTGCCAACACTGGCCCATAAATATCAAGTCATGGGACAAACTTCATTGCCTCTTCTGGCAAAGTTGTCACAATAAAGAGAAAGAGGGACTAGATATACTGAACCCAAATTTCAGTTGAGGCAATTCGCCCAGTGGATCTGGTGAGCTTACAACATGAATGGCAGTTAGGACGAATGACTGCATTTCCCCAGTTAGCCGCCATCTTTGGATAAATATAACCCAGAGGGAGGTCTCTGAGAGCTTCTATAAACTTGTCTAGTTCGTGAGTCAGATTCCAAAATTATCTCAACAGATTTAGATCATGGAGAGGATTGAAGATGAGTTTTAAGAGGCATCATGGAAAGTTCCATTCCTTGATATGGGCCAACCACCACTCAAGGACAGGCTGGGAATACTTGAATAATGAGAGTATCATGGAAAAGACAGCAATACATTTTATTTTAACTATTCTCCTGAGAACAAATCCTCAATTTATGTCATCTGATAACTTATAATTCTCACAGTGAACATTCAGATAATAAATTCAGAAGGGAGATATGATAGGACAAGATAGATCTGGGGAGCACCCCGGCATAGGTAGCTACTGGCAATGAGCCCTGGAAGGGCTGACTCTTCTATCCCAAGGGTGATTTTCCCCAAACAGTTCACTCATACAACTCTTTTAAGTGAAGGATTTTATCTGCATTTTAACCTCTCATGCCTGGAAAATGACATACTTATTCACACACTTGCAATTCCCACTAACTAAAAGCCCTCGCAGGGTAGCTGCATGTTTTGACGCTCAGTGTGTAATTCCATGCCATTCAAATGATATATAAGGAACTTACAACCGTAGTTTAGACTAAGTTTGTGCTTCCAGCAGAACTGGAGATTTACAGTACCTAGCATTACCAGCTCTCTGATGTTATACATGAAAAGGAAAAATTAAATTTTTTATTTGTTTTTGTTGCTCCCAAATGTTCTTCTCATTTATTTTGCTGGAGAGTAAAATCTAAGAGGTGAAGGCCAGAAACTGAAGTTACTAATTAGTAATTTGGAACTCTCCGTTATAAGAAACATTTAAGCCCATCTATAATTCCCATATAATCTTGTTATTAACTTAAGGGGACCCTCAGTCGCTACAGACTCTTTCTTTTAAAAACTCAGTCGGGCTTTTCTCTGTTTGTTATTTGGAAGCATGAGGTAGTGGAATAAGCACAACTGTGAAAACATTAAACAGGATTTAGGTTGTTCACGGTATTGGGTGGCTGGCTCGCCTACTTTCTCCACAGCATTAGCACTTTGGTTTCCACACAACCAGAGAACAAAGAAACCAAGTCTTGAAATGTACACACTCAAAGATAACAATATGATACATTTAGCAAACACATAAAATGAGCAGAGTCATACACTGTATGTACTGTAGTCAGAATTTTGGGTAAGTCTTACTTATTATTGTAGATTCTTCCAAATAAAAGATACCATTATGTGTTTGAAGTATATGCTTTATAAAAATCTGAATTCACAAAATTCTTAGGCACATATCTAGAGTACAAAAGCAGTCTTTGACAAAGTAAAACTTTTCCAATGTAAACTGTTTGGAACGCTTCTAATATTTAGAGAGAATAATAACTTCTATGTAAACACTTCTATTATTTAGAGAGAATTAACAATCAGATCTGAAATAACAGTGCAGAAATCAGGTTTCTAATCCTACAGCCAAATCAAACTGAGACTGGAAAGTTCAGCTCATTAAAGAATAAAGCAGCCCACGTTATTGGTATATGAGCAGTAAATAACCAGAATCTTTCTATTACAAATCTTTTCTGTACAGTGTTATTTATTATTGTGGTTTCCATTAAGGGAGAATATAATCTAGAACTGAATATGATGCCCTTCTCATACTGACTCAGGATTAAGAAAAAGTAGATGTAAGAAGCAATGTTTTCTAAAGTTACAAAGTTTTGGTTCTCAAAGAATTTAAAATTATAGAGCAAGAAAAGGTTTTTGCAATCAACTAGTGTTACCCCGTGTTTTAGAAGGAGGAGGAAGGAGTTCAATAGTACATGGTGGCCCTAACTCACGGCAGAGCCAAACTGAGAATTGATCTGTTGTCTCACAGAACTAAATAAATCACAGGAGCAAATGATATCTAGTTATTATTAGTGTTCAACTATTATCTGTTACATGAATCACCCCACAATCTCCCGAGTAAGGTACTTTCCATATGTCTGTTCATACAGTGAGTGCAAGTGAACATACTTAACTCCCAGCAATGTTTTCCTAAAGAAGGTAAATCCGTCAACAAGGCATGAGGATAAACTAATAGTCTTCATATATATAATCTGTGCTCTGGGGCACTTAAAAAATCTATGGAGATGTTCACTGATTTTATTTATTTATTTATATCTTTCCTATGTAATTATCACAAAATTTCCAACACAATTTTAAGCCAATCTCTTAATTCTCCCAAGGTGTAGCATTTCCTGCCTCTCTTAAATTGAAATGAAAAATTTTAGTGCCTGTTGGTGAAATGCACTTAGATTGCCATTTCTGCCGCGCTCAACTACAAGTTGGAGCAGATCCTTCCCTGGTGCCTCAGAGGGAGCAGGGCCCCACTGTCAATTTGACTTCTGGTCCCCAGAAGTTCTGTTGTCCTAAGCCACCTAGTTTGTGATCCTTCGTTATAGCAGCCCTCCTGCAAACTAATACAGATTTTGATACCATTTTTGAATCTACAATTCAAAATCAGTAGGTGCCCACAGACTCTTAAACCTTTTAGTTAATGTCCTGGTTTCCCTTACCATTTGATAGAATGCTATTTGACTCTGGGCTGCTGACGAGATTTTTTTTCCCCCCCAAATGCTGCTCTTGCAACTTTTCCAATTGCTGAAATATGCTACCAAGCTTTCATTTTATTAAATAGTGAACAAATGAGAACTGTATTTTTTTACTTATTTCCTAGAGAACCTAAATTACACAGGCATGCATTTCCCGTTGCTTTGGGATCAAAAAAAGAATAAGATGTTAGCAAACAAGAAATATTTTCCTTAGAAAAATTTAGGAAAACAAAGTATAAGATACTATCTGATATCTGACTTTTCAGTTCAACTGTGATACCAGAGACAGAAAGCTTGGCCCACTCACTTGTCACTTATTCTGTCTTGTCCTGGCCCACTCTTTCCCACTACTTCTAATCCAGATTTCTTCTTGAAAACTTTGAAGATTCCTTTGCTTGACTTTGCAGGGCATATTAAAGTTTTAGGTTTTAAAACTCTTTTAGTTGACTTCTTACGGCATATTAATATATTTACTTATATTCTCCTTCCACCATTTAAATAATCTCATTTTATAGTCCCAAGTATTTACATTTTTATTGTCAGATTTACTTCCACCTTTATTACTTGATTTACTAACTTTAAATAATCTATTTTTCATTCCAGTTGTAAAAGATTAATAAATTTGTATATTTATATTGACTCTCACTTTCTCTCTCTTCCCCACCCCATTTTTTATCTACACCACTTCTAGATCAAAAAAGTTTATAAGACATGCATTCTGTTATGCAACTGTAATCTACATTTATTTGAATCTTAGAACTGAATTTATTTAATATTAACAATTAGCATTTGTCATAGTTTCTCCACTCATTTCTTGATTCTGAAAGAAAGAAGGGTACACAGACCCAACTTTTTTTGTATGTTCAATAACTTAGGTCTTATTTTTTTCATTCATTTATCATTGTTTCTCTGAGTCTATGAGGAATTTTCTTGAGAAATACTTAGGAGCTATTGTTCTCTTGCCTTCTAGCATTGAATGCTGTGATGGATAAGTCTGAGGATGGCAATACATTTTTTTAGTGTTAGTGACTTTGATTTTAACTGAGATTTGAAAAAGGATTATATCTTTTTTTAATTAAGTAACTTATTAAGATATTTATTGAAGTCATTTTTCTCATTCACTTTTTCCTTAGGGCACAATAGGCTTTTCCAAACTGTAAATTTAAGCCTTGTTCTTCTTCTTCTTTTTTTTTTTTGGAGAGTTTTATTGTACTACATATTTAAATATATATTCTTTATTATTATCCTTATTTCTTTTTATCAGATCAATTATATATACATTGGATTTCATTTGCCTGTCTTCCAAATCTGTCATTTTCTTTTACCCTCTTAATTTCTTTATTAAATTCTACTTAATTTTGCTGATTCTCTCCTTTTTTCCTTCATGCTCCTTACTGTGTTCAGCAGTGTCAATTATCCTTTGGTTGCTTCCAATTTCTCCCTTAGTTCTGTGATTTTTTTTTTCCCTTTTCTACTTCTTTTTTGAGATCTGCCAGCCCAGCCTACATTAATCTTTTTCTGGTGTCCTGTTATCACTTACTTGAAATACTGTTTTTACTTGGTACTCTTGCATCAGAGATATTGTTTTTAAATTCATGAGAAACATTTTATTGCAATTTTTATCTGCTCAGTAAAAACCATTTTGGGGTGAGTGTTCTTTGCCTGCTGTTTGTTTTTGCTTTTTCAACCCTCTTCTTTTTCTGTAGTATCTTGGTTGATATCTTATTTGGGGGTCATTTTATTGTTCATCTTTGAATAAAATCAGTGTTTCTTTAGCCAAATCTTTATCAGAAGTTTGTATAAAAGAAGAGTCTAGGGTTGTGTTCCAGACTAGTGGGAATTTTAATCATGAGCTGCTATTCCTTTATGTGTTACTTCTTTGCCAGTGGATAGATTTAGTCAATTCTATAGCTGTTCATGATGTAAAGTCTCTGTCTCTGCCTCTTGCCTCATCAACAGACTACCTCCTGCAAATGTGGATTGTCTAAAAGAACCCATTGTTTGTGCTCTGAAAATATCTTGTTGGCCTTTGCACTCTTGTCTATTATTATAAACAAAGAATTTGGTTTAGCACCTCAGAGTGCATTACTTACCTCTGAGACTTATACACTTTCATGCATTTGTAGGTACATACAACCAGTGTGTCCTCTCTTTGATCATATAACCCCATTTAGATTATCAGTACCTGGAAGCCATCTCAGATATTTCGTGGTTCAGAATTTTAGATGATTTCTACGTTAATCAAAGCCACAATTATAATGCCAAGAAAGTTCAGTTTCCAGACTCAGCTGTATATAATGACCATGAACAACTTCCTTCTATCACCTCTCTTCAGATTTTTGAGTGATAAAGTCACCTCCACATTCAGACCCAAATTTTGACCCATTTACAGCTTCAGGAGGTTGACATGTCATTCAATGGGAACCTTTACTTAAAAACAAAATTCAGGAGAGCAGAAGCAAAGAATGAAAAATGTTAGAGATTTGGTAAGAGATAAGCTCTAAGTTCAGGAGTAAAGAGCATAGAAATTTGATAGACAAAATTATTTAAAAATGTAATTACAGTGAAAGCAGAAAATTGTAACAAGGCACAGAAGAGGAGAAAGGTAGAAGAGGTTTCTAATTTTTAAAGTCTCGTAAGGTTATTTTTAGTTAACACTCAATAGCTTTACAATCTGGAATTAAGAAATAGATCCAGCTCAAATAGAATCAGAATAAATGTGATAATAATTTTAGAATGTTTATCCAGAGAAAATCCCATCATGCCCATGATTTTCACTATTTGAAAGAAGCAGTAATGGCTCTGTCTTTCTAAATTAATCATACATCCAACTGGATGCCAATGCTAAAGTGATCATCAAAAATGTATGTAGGTCCCTGAGCTTAGTTAAGGATGTAATTAATAAGAAGCAAGTTTACTAATTTAATGCAAATACAGTGGGCATATATGGGTTAGGTTGAAGCAAAAAATTCTTTTTGGTCTGCTGTTTTATTGAAAGTGGTCGCTAGAAGACATTTATTTTGTGTGTTTCAAGATCCATTACTAACAGTGCTAGGAGTCCCTTTAGTACAATTAAAACCTCTGTTTATATTTTTATTAGCTGCAGTTGTTCCCTAGTTTAATTATCACAGTCATGTAGCCAGTGTCCCAATTTATTGTTCATCTGCTCTTCAGCTGCTGTAAATCTTAAAATTGCATGGAGCTATACCTTATTATTCAAAAAATTTTTAAATCCATTTGTTTCAGTTTCTATATGTCCAGAGATATGGTTCCAAACTCAGGATTCTATAGGTTGACTAGACTGGGGATTGGATTACACATTTTAACACAACTCACTGTAGTAATTAATGGATTTACACGGAAATGTACAGTAAATAAATTTACTACCCAAGGTCCAAATCCTCCCTTTAATTCTATTTGTATGTAAATTTTGTTCATGTAAGTTTTATTCTAATATAATTAGACAAACTGAACTAAATTTTATTACTTTTAGAAAACTGTTATACTGATTATGATGAAAAGAAATTAATCTTTACTCTGTTATGAGACAACATTGTTCTTTGGTGTGTAATGCAAATGCTTTTTCTTTACTCCATTTGGAATGAATTCAGTTTACACATAAGCCATGTACACCAAATCTAAGTGTTTTCTACCTGTGGCTTATTTTAAGGTCTTAAACATTTTCCTAATCTTTTCTGAGAAAACTGTAAAAGAGTGTGCGTAGTTAAATTAAATCATTATCCCGTAGGATGGCTGTAAGCGAATTGCCACCTGAAATTTCGCTTTTCAAGAACGTTACCCACGTTCCTAACTCCTGACAGCAATGGAGCAATCATTCAACAAATGTTTCTTGAGTATGCACTGAGTGCCTAGCACTCTTCTAGGCATTGGCAATACATGGATGAACACAACAGATAAAATCCCTGCTCTCAAGAAGCTACCTCCTAACAGAGTGATTAAGCGTCAGTGTGACTTAAGTCCATCCCAATTAATTAAGAGCAGAGTGACCTTAGGCTGATTACATATTAGTTCTGATCCTCAATCTTTTCATCCGTAAATCATTCCTAATACTTACCTCATACGGTTACTGTGAAGATTAAATACAATATTTTCCATAGATCACTTAGCCCAGTACTGTGACATAATAAAGGCTTGATGCCTTTTATTATCTATATTTACTTATTTTATCTTGACAGTAACCACAAGCTTTCTGGATCAGAGGCAGGCTGATTATTTACTTATTGGTGATCCTAGCATTGGTTTCCTGTGCTCCGGTCTTCGTAGGTCAACATGATGAGGGCAGATATTGTGTGTGCAAAGGCAGGATTTGCGCACAGGAGAGAAGCCCCGAAATTATCAATCTCAGAATTTATGTAGGAACTAGATGCCCTCCTAAGAGACGGAGAAAACCTTTGCTCTAGAAAGTAAACAGATCCCCTCTAGGAAGAAAAGAAGGGAAAGTCCTTAAGAGATTACAACCCTTTGGAATGTAAACAAATGGCTCCAGGAGAGACAAACCTGTATCTCTCCCTGGGGGACTTAACTGTCTTGAATTTTCAGGGCTTTTGTCATTTACTTGTCCCTTCAGCCAGGTTGCCAGCAACGTGTGATCAGAAGGCCCTGACCAAGCAGAAACAAGAAAAGATTCATACTGTTTTTTGACACTGTTCATAAGCTCTAATGGCTATTGTTGTTAACATTATTAGCAGTCACTGCAGCATAGGGACATTGGTATATGTCCCAGGAGAGAGGGCTTAGGAGAAGTGATCCATCCTCTGCAAAATGATGGCATTTATCCTCATGACATTTTTCTTTCCTTTCCTTTCACTATTTCAAATACATCATTATGTGGTTTCTCTACATACTAGGCATTCTCCTGCCCCAACCTTGTTATAGACATAAAACTATAATACATTAGAGTGAATTAGTTCATAGTATCCATTACCAAGGGGTATTCTGTACAAACTAGTCAAAGAAATAAGTTTCTTGAAAAATGATTCTGGGTCAAATAAACCTGGAGAAAGCTGTGGCACATTATCTTCACTCTTAGACAGTCACGAGATAAAACCATGTTACACATGCTAAGTTTTTCAGGATTATTTTCTAACTAATTATTAAAAAAACATTATGAGTGTAAGAAGCAAAACTTATAAGAATGAACGAATAGCAGTGGAGTCTCAGATTCTGAGGGGCAGTTGCATAGAAGAGATAAGGCCTTCTCAGTACCCCTCCAAAATCACCTGACACAGGTAAACACCAATTCAACACCATATATATATATATATATATATGTATATCTCACCTATTAGGTGCCAGACTTCACACTGAACACTGAGGATACCAAAATGTCTTATGAGAGACGGCTTTACCCTTGAATATCTGAGGTACTCGTAAGATCTGTCTTAAACCGTTACTCAAATCTTCCATAAACACTGCATAAAGTCTCAGGATAATCCTCTCTTAAGCACTACTTACGGTGTTTGTGTTTAGTAAATAAATTTCTTTGTTTTGTTGGGGCGTAGAAAGGACATCTAATTTCTAGTATATCTTCTCAAATGTCCTAATCAATTTCAAGGAATCTGTAAATGTTTCATCTTCCCAATGTATTCTATTTCTAAAGGAGCAATACTCTCTCTCTCTCTCTTTTTTTTTTTCTTTTTCCCAATTTAGCAGAATCCTCCATGATCGGGATAAAACAGGGAAGGTGTGATGAACCCAGCTGTTGTCCGACAAAGAACATGAGAGAGGAAGGAAGTTGGAGGAAGGTAGACCACATGCCCAGAACTCAGAACTCTGTCTCTTTTTCCTGCTCGTTGATGCTGCTAAACTAGCAGAGATTATGGCTACATATTATTATACTGATAATCTCCATTATTTAAATGATTCCTAACTTTATAACCTCCAGTTGTCTACCGGTCCTAGGAAAGTCATTCCTTAAATCTGTTAAGATAAGCACACCTCCCTCTCAGAAAGCCTGACAACATCAACTTTAGATTAGCATCCTATGAATTTCAATATAAGTGATATCAGCTCAGATATTTTAAAGCCTATTTATTCTAGAATCTCATTTTACTTTAAAGCAATAACAGAGCAGTATGAATACCTAAAACCCTGAGAACTGTCCCTGGAGTGATCAGAGTGGTCTTAAAGAGATATATTACCTTAAAGAGATATATTATCTTGACATTTCAAAATAACCAAAAATAAAATAAAATAAAAAATACAAGGGAAACAGCAGATCAGAATATCTAACTTAGGAAATGGAAATCAGGGCAACTAATTAAAACTCTCTTGTAATTTGAACTCATCTAGAAGGTTAAAATGGTGTCAGTAGGGCATAGTCTTGAATTACAAGAAGAAAAAGTCTGATGGTTAATTTATGAGACAATTTTACATCCCTCAGATACTGCCTTCCCGTCATCTGCGTGGTAGCTCTAATTAGATGTGCGCTAAGTATTAGGTTACTCTGCCCCTGTCCTGCTCCAGCGCCAGGTACCTGGTAACCCTGGGAGAGGCACTTGAGCTCTGAAAAGTGAGGGGTTCTAATTTAACTGAGGGTTCCACTAGCTCAAGAATTCTGCCTCTGGTAACAAGGGCTAAAGAAATCCCTGAGCTCCCTGAAATTGCATGCAAACTGAATTAACGTGCATTTGTGGGTTTTTTTCCCCAGGGAGTGAGTCCCCAAATTTTATCAGATTCTCTTCTTCCCCTGAAAGGTTAATAACCACTGCAGCAGATGATCTCTAAATCCGCCTTTCTGTCTAAACTACTTGAAGCTTCTGTGATTTTTACAGTTTCATACTTTAGTCACATTTTCTCAGGGCACAGGATGTGTTTGGAGCAAATTGGATCCCTTGAAATAACTGATCCATTTGAAGTCTTGACTTGTCATTGTTTAGTGGGGAGCAGTATTTTGTTCTGCTCTAGGAGTCTGGAAAAGTGGACACAATACCCACGAGCCCTCTACTCTTTTCCATTCTCCTTCTTTCTCTACACGAATGTATATATTTGAACATTATAGGCCAGTGTTTCAGTTCACATCTGAGAGAGTTACACAACTGCCTTCAGGACGAGACTCCTTTTTCACGGTGGTTCTTATGGACACAACAATTGAAACCCCTGCCTTGACATCCGACATAAGTTCACAAGCTCAGTTTTTTTAAAGAGTGCGTCACCACCTAAGCATAGGAAACATCAGCAGACAGCCTGTGCACTCACAAATTTAAGCCAGAGTTGGGGGAGGGAAATGATGTAATATGTGCTTTTTCCTCCACAGTCCACAGACCTGCTTAATTCTCAGGCTGACAGGAGAAGGCCCTGACCCCTAAGAAGAACTGCTGGGGTACCCCAGTGTAAGCCCCAGTGTAGACCAAGCCCAGAATAAGGCCCATGATTTTTGAAAGTCAGTATATCCTCATACCTCATTCTATCCCATGCATTTCAAAGAGATTTCTAGACAGGTTTGCCTGGATTGCCAGGGATTGAAGGTAGGACGGAGAAACAGGAAGAATTGTGAATCGCCGGGTTCTGGCGTGTATGTGAGGTATGTATGAGACGGGAGAAGAGAATATGTTTTTATATCAATTTTGCAGCAAAGAAAAAGTTGCCTTGGGTATGCTTGATTCACTTCTCTTATTTTGGGGCTGCTAGAAATAGTATCCATTGCTCTCCCAGCCGCTTCTCATTTTCCAACCTTCTCTCTTTGGGTACAGATGTCTCACTCAAGGTGTTCAGGTCTGAGTCCTTTTTTTTTTTTTTTTTTTTTTGTGGTACGCGGGCCTCTCACTGTTGTGGCCTCTCCCGTTGCGGAGCACAGGCTCCGGACGCGCAGGCTCAGCGGCCATGGCTCACGGGTCCAGCCGCTCCACGGCATGTGGGATCTTCCCGGACCGGGGCACGAACCCGTGTCCCCTGCATCGGCAGGTGGACTCTCAACCACTGCGCCACCAGGGAAGCCCAGGTCTGAGTCCTTTCAAGCAGCTGTCCCTATGTCCTTGTCCTGGACACAGTATGTATACAGGCTATTTCTTCCTCTGTCCTCTGTGCTCCTGTCCCCACTGACTTCTGTTCTTCTCAACTGCATTTTGTAACACAAACTGATTCTATCTGCTGCCCTTTCACGGGGCATGCTCTGAGTAGTAACAGAAAGAGCAGGGATTGTAAAGTATTTTGTAAAAGCTCTGATTTGGAAAGCTAACTTCCACTTTTAAGCTTTGTGACCTTGAAAATGTTACATAACTTCTCTGAGTTTGTCGGAATAAAGCTCCGAGGCAGAGCGTACACACAACTCTTGAAGTTCACTCTCCAACATGTCTGTTTTCTCATCGAGTAGGGATTGAGGTGGTAGTTCGGTCTCTCTGTACCACTGCGTTTCACACAAGCTCTGGTACTCCGGAGACTACGAGCAAACGCTGCTGACTGAGCAAATAGCCTCAACGTCCTTATTGAAGGAATAAACACACTTCGCAGGACTGTTGTGAGAAATAAATGCGATCACTGATTCTTTCATTCAGCAAATATTAATGGCTGCAGTATAAACCATGGATGAGTACGGTGGGACACAGGGGACAGATAATACTTGTAATCTTGCTTTTTCCTTCCTTTCCCTTTCTAGGACTCAATGCAGGTGGGTGCTGGGAGCACACCTCTTACTTTCCTTGCCGACCCTGGCCTGTTGTAAGGTCATCCTCAGGTACTCTACACGTGAAGTAAGTGCAAGTTCTCTGTCTCTGGTGAACCAGAGGATGCCAGCATAACGAGCAAAGCTGGGGTCAGGAGCTCTCAACCGGAGCTAGGACAAATCGGTTTGAGTAGGTTTCCATGTCCATGCGGAGGTGATTTCTCTGGGACGAAATGTATATTCCATAAAACAAGGAGGTTGAATTATTTGATCTCTAAGGTACTTCCTGTTTTAAATCCTAGAACTTACCTAGCACTTAACCTCACAGAGTACCACATAGTATTTTCTTTTATATCAAGTCTTACTTCTTTACCTAAATGGAAAGCTTTTTATAAGCAGAGATGATGACAGGTATTTCTATATCCCTCCCATGCCCAAAACACTCTTTAATGAAGTAATAGGTCAAATCTTTGTTCTTTAATTAGCAATAGGAATACAGAATATTTCCGACTTGTGTAACAGCCTCCAGGGCTTAAAAATCAAAGATATTCCATTTGGTCAAGAATCAAACATTCAGTTTGGGACATTTTAGAAACTGTCACATAACTTATTCTACTTCTAGCAAAATATTTGGGGTTGATTATATTGCATATATCATTTTATCTCTAAAATCATACATTGAGAATAACATTTATTTCACAGAGGGGACTTGTACAAGCACAAACTTTATCACCTTGGAATTCATTTTATGAAAGACACACACCTTCCTTTGAAAGGTCTGTTAGTTTCCAAACAAGAAAGTTTCTGCATGGTGAACCTGACAATTCAATGTGCCTGGCTCTGGGAAAAGGAACTGGGTTAAGTTTGTAGGAGATGAAGTACAATAAAATAAAAAATATAACGCCTCAGAAATCCATGAGGAGGTACGATCTCCACTGCAACAAAGTGTGATTACAACTGGGCATCCTTGACTAGGGTCTTCTGCATCTTTGAGTCTCCTTCTCACACTTGCAAACGCTGTTGGAGAGCCCGGAGGAGGAGGACGAAGAGGGTTGTAACGAACGGGGCTTTGCAGAGCCCAGCGTGGTGTCCGTCAGCTGAGTGACTCTGCCCTCTGCCTTGAAACAATGAACTGTTCTGATTCCATAGCCTTCTCTTGGTCGAAGCCTTCAAACAGAAAGCAAAACATCTTGGAAAATAGACTTTGAGTGGCTCACCTCCGTGTTGAGCTCCAGAGCGGTGGAGCACAGACTGGTGCATCAGTCTGAAAGTGGTGAAGGAAAGCAAGACAAGGGTTTCAAGGAAGTTGCAATAAAGCAACCAGAGTGCTTAAAGCATTCTGTCCAAGTTGTTTTCCATTAAAGGTAACATTTGATACCATCCATCTTCAATGTCCTCTGTCTCCTTGGGGCCTCTATTTCTACATCTGCTATCTTTGTCCTACTGGAGCGGTGACAGTGATTTATCAAGCTGTTAGATCTTGTTTATCCTTGGCCATAGCTTGATTTTCAAACATTACGTCCCTGAAATGTCCAAATCAACCCGCCTCTTTCAATAAGGTTTGTGGTGCTCTGAAACTATGAAATTAAATAGTAAATCAATTATTTTACGTAATGTTAGTAGCCATACAAAATGTATTATCTCACTCAGAAATGTTGAGGCAGTGCCTTTAACCTCAAAGTGAATATTTGCTCTCAGTAAATCTCTCCACTTTGGCTTTGTTCTCCCGCAGTTGGTTATGGAAATGGCTGTTGCAGTTTAGTTACATTATTCAGTGTATAACACATGTTACTTGTTGATATTTGCGTAATTATTTCCTACTCATTTCACTCATTAGTGATACTTTTCTATTAGCATACTCATCGCTTAAGCATTGTCTTGATTTGCTCACTTCTCATATATTGTTTTCAGCCTTACCCCTACCTATATGAAAAAGTTCAGGCTTATCAAATCTTTCCCACTATTTCAATGAAATAGCCACGAATTATCATTGGCTTTTAAAAAATTCTATTTGTCTGACCTGAATTGTCAGCCAACCTTAATTAAAAGAATGGAATGAAGCAATTCAGGAAGATATCAGAGAGTGATAACCAACTAATTTGAAAAGGTTACGGTAAAAAAAATTGAAACAAAAATCTTGAGATAACATTGAAACAAAACAAAATTGTAAGCGACAGAAAGGGGCAGATACTCTTCAGAAGGAGGTCAGCTTCATTTCTATGAAACTAGCTTCTGTGAACTGAAACCCTCGAATTCCTGTTCTCTGTGTTCTCACTGTTATCAAATCCTGCATACACTGAGGAAGCTCTGTCCTTTCTGAGTAATGAGAGCTGGCAAGCACATTCTTTCCCACATCCTGGCGACATTGGAAGGTTCACTGATTGTTCCCGGTAAACAGATGTAACATGTATAAGGCAATGGATGGTGCTTACTGGAAGGTAATGCTTTCACGACAGCTCAAAATTAATTATCTATAAAAATATGTTTCGTCATCTGACCTCCAAAATAGTTTCCTCTTTCGACTTCTCTATTTTGACCAAAGTCCTGTTATTTTTCCAATTCCCAACGTCAAATCATAAAGGTAATTCGTTCAACTCATTATTTATTTAGTATCTGCTTTGTGCTTGACACTGTTCTAGGTGCTGGGTGCTTTGTGCATTGAGGACAAAAGTCCCTGCACTTGTGGATCTTATATTCTAGAGAAAAAAGACAATATGCAACAGGTCATTATTTTATGGACATTACAGTGACGTGATGATAAATATTTGTTGAGCAATTTACTGTAATCAGGGATCATAGTGAATGAATTCTACATATTAGTTTTATACACAAACACACACACACCAACAACTGTAAGGTGCATGTTGTTAGACTCATTTTACAGATAAAGAAACTGCGCTCAGAGAAGTTTAAGTAATTTTCTACTGACAAAGAACAGATGAGCAGCCTGACCAAGGATTGAACCTTGACCACTCCAACCTCAAATCCTGGAGCTATAGATACAGTTCTTCACTACCTCTCAGTTCAAGGTTAACTGACTTCTTCATTTCTATGTTTCTCTGACACCTTGGACTGACCCTTGCTCTCCATTTTTACAGTTAGCGTTTCAGTATTAGCTTTCTGATTGCTCCCTCAATACACGTATTTCTAGCGTCTTCTGCCTCTGATCTAACCTCCCCATCGCATTGAAAGTAGTATCTTACAGCAGTGCTAATTCAAACAGTTGCTAATTTATGATTATGATTTCTTCAGATTTCAGCAGCTTTCCATGTGTACCGATTGTCTTTTGAAACTTTCATCTTGCAGTTCAAAGTTCTTTTCAATGTCACCTGCGTCTAGTTTTCCTATCTTACCTTCACCATGTTCGGAATTTCCACTCAATATTTACCATTCTCAGTTCTCCCAAATACAACACGAAAATCCTAGCTCTTGCGTCTGGTGCACACATATAGAATTCTTTCGTTTAAGACCTAGTTTAAGCACCATTGCTCCATAAACACTTTAACCATCTTGGTTCACTTTGACTTTTACAGTCTCTCTCAGCTCAAAGTCGATTACATAACTCATTTTTACATTGTGACTTATGTGCAAGATATCATTTTAGGAGGAAGAAGTTCCAAAATTTTACAAGCCAGACTTAGGTACGATGCTTCTGAATAAAAGGCCAGCCTGAATAGCGGATAGCTATAGCATCGTCCTCTTTGCCCTTTACGACACTCTTCAAATTTCTTGGCCTCTGAATAGTTACTCTCTTCTTATCGCTATACTTTCATTTTTTAAAAAAATATGTTACACTTTATGCCTCCCCTTGCTCCCTGCCTTACTTTGTCTTGGATCCCACCACCTGATTTTCCTACTTCTCATCTCACCCTAGCGCTGGTCCGAGGGAGCTGTGCTGGGTGGTTCAGGTGGCGATGAGGAACAAGGGGAGGAAAACTTGAAGCCCTCATGAGTTTCTTCCTTGCCCTGCAGCTCTGTCACTGCTTCTCTACTTCCTGCCGTGATCCCCAGCCCCATCCTATCTACTCTCCCTCCTTCCCCTGATCCCGGGCTTGACTCAAATCTGATTCACTGCACCAAACCTGCCAGTACTCTAGCCCAAGTCTCATTTTCTTGCCTTGTGGGAGAAGGGCATACAGACATAGCAAAGAGGACGGTGAAATTGTTTTTAAAAATCCGCGTGTGACCTTGAATTTATCTACTGTTTTAAAAAGCAAAGAGAAGTAAACATTTGTTTCTGGTATTGATTGAGGTGGCAAGAGGGGAAGGTGATAACACTTACTGAGTGCTAACAATATGACAATGTTCTAAGCATTTATAGGTATTAACTCAATCATCACAATAACCTGCTGAAGTAGGTGTTATTATTATTCCTTTTTTATAGATGCAGAAACTGAGGCATAAAGAAACTTGCCTCATATTACATACATATTAAGCAACAGGATAAAACCTCAGACAATCTGGCCCAGAGCCAGGACCCTGGTCCTCTGTGCTATGGCTCTCCATGTTACAACCACCAGAAAAAAGGGAGGAAGATAAGCCCATCCCTGGAACATTATGAGAAAAGGACTGTCTAGGACAAGCAATGTTCCTAGGTGTTTCTACAACTTCTCATTCTTTGATCCTCTGAGGGATCCATCCCATACTCTCCCCCCATCAGAGTCCTCACCTCAGGCCATGGGAGTCACCATTATGCCTGGGGGGACAGAGTTCCACTTCTGTTAAAAACAAACAAACAAAAAACCTCACTCCATGTTTTACCTGTGATAGGTTCAGTTTCTAGTCCTTTTTGTCTAGAAACTTATTTCAGGCAATTCATGGGCCAAATATTTTTGTCATGTCACAAGACATCTACAGAAAATGCCTTTTGGGGTCCAAACAAGTTTATGAAAAATAAAGTCAGCAAACGTTTCTTCTCTCCCATTAAGCAACTTTAAACACCACAGATCTTCAGTAACCCATGCTGGTGCTTATTAGATTTGATCGAGAGATGTCTCCCCCATGCTTAGCTGACTTCCCTCTGCCCTCTCACCTGGCCATCATTTGACAAACAGATGCCATAGGTTATTAGGGGGTCAAGTCAGAGCCTGTCCTCACACTCACAGAAGAAAGATAGACACGTATGTGAGATTCTGAATTTGCTCTCAAGCTGATGCACAGGAAACGCTCATGTCAATGCAGTTCAGCCCCCTTTCATTTAGTGCCAGTGAAATCGAGCAGGACCCTGTGGGGCTCCTGGGCCAGAAGCCTTTCTGTGTCCCCTGTTCCTTGTTTGTAGGGAACAGATTCCAGCCTCCATTACCTTCCTTGAGTTCCAAAGGGCAGACTGGAACATTTGCCAATCAGGGGAGGGAGGGGATGCAGAGACAAGGGAGGGGCAGCCAAGAAACAATGGTGCAGCCTTGGGACAGGGTCCTGGTTCTGCCTCAAGGGATACACATAACAATATCTTTGAGCTCTTTACAGATCTAAAACCCAACAAATGGAAGATGTCAGCTTCCTCATTTCAGAGAAGACAACCTGAGACCAGATTAAAGGAACCAGAGAAGCTCATCAAGAGGTTACCTGAGACCAGATTAAAGGAGTGCAGGCCCTGCACATACCCTAAATTTATCAGCAACCCCACCCTTCAACCATTGCCATAGAACTCCTCACCAAACTCCCCTGGGTTGGGACCCACAGTTTTTGAGAGGTAGGAGCCCCCTGTGTCCCCCTTTCCCTGGCAAAGCAATAAAGCTATTCTATTCTACTTTACATAAACCTCTGTCTCCAAGGTTCGATTTGACACTGGTGCACAGAGGCCGAGTGTCCGGCATCACCACCAAGTCCAAGATGCCAGAGTTGGCAGGAGAAGGAAAGAGGAGCCAGTGAGACACAGCCTTCTCCTCAGCACAGTTATAATTGTTCACCTCTTCATTTTAGGATATAAAACTATAAATCCATTTAAAATATTTTCATAGCCTTTTTCTCAAGTAGTTAACAAGCAACTGAATTGTCATCTAACAATAGATGTTTTAGTAAGAAAATAAAAATAAATCCAGTAAAGGACCTTGAAACAGTCATGCAGCCACCTCTATTTTTCAGATAGGGAAAAATAATTTTATTCATACATATTCACTGCTGAACAAAATTATTATTTTTTAAAAAATATAATGGTGAGAATTAGAAAACATCAAATTACTTTTGTTGGAATTTGCATAACCAAAAGAAAAGATATATAATGTAGTTCTCCTCTCAAACAAAATGTCACCTGCTAATATAGCAATTGATCATGTAAATGTTACCTTTATAAAGAGAAATGGACACTGACAAATTTAGTACAAATTTCCCCAATGAACAAAAAGGACAAAATAATAGTATATGTATTCATTTTTTCCATTTATTGCTGTACATGGTCTTCATTTAAAGTAATCACATCATTAATAAGAAAGGGATTGCAGAAAACATCACCTTAAAACAAATGAGACAGCTTTAAACTGAAATATATGAACAGCTTGAGCACTACCCTACTTCTTTGTTTTACACAGTCTAATGCAAATTTCTGTGGCATTTTTAGGTAGATCAGAAGAAAAATTAATTTGAAATTTACCTCAACTTCATATTGACTGCCTTCATGGGGTGGCAGGGTGAATTTGGGATTCAGAAATCCCTACCTGCCCCATCTGCTTTGCTCCATGAGAAAAGATGTCCCTGACACTCTCATCTCTGGTTCTTGGACCCTGCTGAATTAAACTGGCTCAAGGAAATCCTCTGAATCCTCTTAAAATATAAATTATATGAAAAGGAATGAAGTTCTTGAACTGCTTCAGGTTTTTTTAATGCTATAGGAGAACCCAAAGGCAAAAATTATTTAGCAGGGTCCACAAATAGATTTCTGCGCAAGATTTATTTCCCTCCTCCAATCTGAAGAGGGCTTCCAAGTAGGCTCAACTCCAGAGAACAGCCAGATGCTAGGGAAGCTCACATTCTTTTTCTTGACAGACTACTTCATCAGTAAACATAAGAAACAACCATTCCTACCGAATGTCCTTGGATGTGAATTAGCTGAGTCATGGTTCACAAGTTTCCTTTCATCTACCTCTCTGAGTCCCAGATTTTGATCTTTCAAACGCGCTCTATGAGCTTTGCAACTGTGGCCCCTACCCAGACTGGCAATTAAAACAAAATAAAACAAACTTTCCCCTCATGTATAACTACAAATCATTATTAAAGAAGGAAAATGAAAGGATTACTCAAAACTGCATACAAATTTATTTGCTGTTAGCTGTTGTGCTATTTGTGATAACTGGCTTAAATACTGATCTGTAGAATTTTTACTGTAGTGAATGAGGGAATGTAATACAGTGGAAGGAATATAGACTTTGGAATTTAACAGTATGTGGGATCTATCAGTGGCTCTGTAATCTTGAACAAAGTACTTAATCTTTCCAAACCTTATCTAAATCACCTAACAGAGTTAAGCAATACATTATTCTTCATAAGACTACAAAGGTGCATTGGCATCAGACACTCAGGATGACACTGATTTTTAGATATTCATGGATGGTCAGTTGGCTTTACTATGAAAAACGTATGCCACTGGAATAAAGTCAGTTCGGCAGCCTTTCTATTGACAAGTGCATGGAAATGTAGAAGGCTGGCAATGGCATTGACAAAGATGGTTTATTTGTCATCAGATTTCACAGACTTCTGGCAGATTTACTGCCACTTTGGAGGCAATATGGTGCCAAGGTCCTGAAAAGAGGCTTTTGGGCAGACTCCCCTGCTTTCAATTCTAGCTTTGTCCTTGCCACTTGTTTAATCTGTGTCACTCCCAAATTCTTTTATTGTTTAAATGATGCTTTCCTTTCTGTAGCATTGCAATAATGATATCAAACCTACATGGACATTGTAGAGTTTAAAAGTGATGATGTGTGTGCACTGTCTGTTTCTCCCCCACTTCTCTCTCTCCTTTCCAGTTTTTTTGTTTGTTTGTTTATTTTTTGATGACCAGGAAAAAGCTGTAACTGAGATGAAAATCAATGCAGAAAAATCTCACTCCTGGCTCCATCAGCATCTTTGGGTGTGATTCTGAGCACCACCCTCATCAGATGTTCCAAGCCCTCAGAACTGAGTGGCTTTGAGCAAAGCTTCTCTGCTCGCTTATGATTAGAACACCTAATAAAATCCCCAGGGTTTGAGGAATTGGCCAGTAGTAACATTTGTAGGTTTAAGCATTTTGGGAAAAATTACATAAATTATCTCCAAATTCACCAGAGATTTAAACATTGTCTGCAGAATATTTAATAATTTAATGTATTTAAAATATTTGTCTAGTAATTTGGCTTTCAGAAAGAACTCAGAGCATAAGAGGGCTAGAATTAGATGCCAAAGGCAGAAGGGGAAAGCACAATTTTGTGAAGGTAAAATTTTCTCCAATGTTCTCACTCCTACCCAGGAAGTATTAATCCCTCCATCTTGTACATTCCCATATATAGAGAAAGCATATTCTGTTCAGTATATACTACCAGTATTATGCCTTATACTGATTTTTTTCATAACTACTACCTGCCAGTAGACTGTTAGCCACCTGATGTCAGGGTCTCTTTGGCTTCTAAATTCCCAAGGCCTAGCATATAAAAAAGTTTCTAAAACAAAATGAATGGATGGATGGTCAAGAATCCTGCAAAAGTGAGGCGTTATTTAACTCATTATTATTATCATTTAGCACATTGATAGTCATGTATTACAAGCCAAGAAAAGAGAAAGAAGAACTTCTCAAACAGCACTTCTTAGAAGAAGAAAGTTTTTCTTAGAGGAACTAAAATCACAGACTTGAGTATTGCTGAATTTTACTTCCTTTTTCAATACATAGTCTATGTTATCTGAGGAGCAGTCACCTGGCCGCCATAATAATAGGCTTTTTCAAGCAATGAGATTTGAGCTTTTTACAAATTACCATCACCCATTACTTTAAAAACTATCATAATAAACCTTGCTGCTTTTACTTTTGTTAATCATAGAAAACAGTTCTCTTATTAAATTAGAACTTTTTCACTCCTTTCCCACTCATGGGCTCCCATATTATGATTATTTCAATAGCTACTTTGTTGAGAATTAGGAACTACCCATCAAAAGCTGACATATCTCCTTTGTTACTCTCATTCATGCTGGTTTTATAAAAATATTGATGACACTTTTTTTGAAGAGCTACTTCATATTTATGAAAATGATCAATTCATATCTAATCAAGTTGATATATTAGTATCATACTGTAAAATGTGAAATTGTCTACCATCAGTAAACATTATTTAGGCAGTATCAGAGTGAACTAACTGTTCCAACAAACAGGCCCCCCAAAATCAATGGGTTCAAAACAACAAAGTATTATTTCTAGTTTACATAAAGTCCAATATGATCAAGAAAGATCTAAAAGCTAGAAAAAGTAAATATGTTTTTAGACTACAATACATATAACCAGGAAAGCAAGCTTGATTTTCTTATATTTGACATTTGATTAATAATAACTTACATACCTTTTTGTTTTTTGCTATAGTAGAATAACCAGGTTCAACTTGAATAAATTTAATAATTTATTAATGTGTAATAAATATTAGTATAACAAGATTAAAGTTATGTGTTTCCTTACTGAAATTTATTCTATCCTCTACTTTATTCTCAGAAGAAAACTGGTAACTAGTGTTCCTTTTACAGATGTATGTAGCATCCATTTTTCATGTTTCTTTCTTAGGGAGATAATTTTACTTTGAAGCTGAACATCTGGTCTGTGCAAATCTGATTTGTAGAAACATATCAATGGTCAATTAAATTTCCTTGTACTTAGAGCTAGAGTAGATCAGAATCTTCCATTTCTACCTTCTCAAATTTTAAGGATCAGAACGTGACTTCTCTGGAAATCTGGGTAGTGTAGCCGGTGGGTTTTTCATAACAGTGTATTAGTGACAGCTTTTCTACTCAGATGGTAACAGTGAGGGGAAGGGTTGCTGCCAGAAGAAATACACAATTACAAAGGTGTGCATAGAATAAAATATTGCTGCTACAATATGGGTAGAAAAGCACTAACTGCTTATCACTGATCTAATACTCATAGCAGACCACCACTGTATTGATATAAATGTGAACTGGGTACCAATTTCCTATTTCAGAGTTCCATGACTGGGTTTAAAGTCTACCATCTTGCTATTTGTTCCCTATTTGTCTCATCCGCTCTTTTTCCCTTTATTCTTTCTTTCCTGACTTCTTTTAAACAAGTGTTTTTTATTCTAATATTCAATTTTTTTCTTTTCTATTGGATTTTTAGTTATTCCTTTTTTCTTTTCTTTTTTTTAACAATCTTGGTGGTTTCTTTAGGGATTAAAATATGCCTCAACTTATCACACTCCACAGTAAAAACTGTATAACAGTATAACTTCATTTATTTCCTTTTGTCATTTACCTATTTAATATGTATTTTCTCTATGTATTATAAACCCTGCCATTTATTGTTATTTTTGCTTCAGTTAATAACAGTATTTTAAAGAAACTTTAAAAATAACTTTTTTGGTTACATTTATCAACATATTTGCTGTTTATGCTGCTTTTCACACCTTCCTGAAGATATGAACTTCATCTGGGATCATTCACCTTAAGCCTAAAGAATTTTACTTAGTAATATGGGTACGTAAGGTTTTAAAGACATTAGGTCTCTATGACCTTATTCTGTATTGTTTTCAAGATAAACTTATCAAAGTCCTATCCATTACTCCTGTTTAAGAATTTTCAAAAAGATCTGGAATCACAAATATTTTTTTCTTAAAATCTAGTCTGCACTTTTCAGAAAGTTTGAAGGAAGTAGAGTCTTTCTGAGCTTTCTGTGGAATTGAGAGGACTACACAGGTGCAGGAGAACTATTATCACATCATATACATCCCATAAGCTTTTCATGTCACATTCTCCCAAGAGATTGACAGGCTTCAGACAGCTTCATATCTAATAGCACAGCCAAGGAAAACACTTTATATTCCTTTTCAAGACCCATATAGGCAAAAGTATTTCCATTCTATAATGAAGTCAGTTAAAATGTAGGAAGATAAAAGACTGACTTCCTATCACGTAGTAACTATAGGATATCATAAAATGATCTTTGTTAGGACTCTCTCAAATAAGATATTTACTCATTAGGATGGTCAAGATATTGCCCTTTCGGGAAGTAGAAACCACGCAAGATGGATTTTTTTATTTTTATCTTGTTTGTATATGTGTTTGCTTCTTTGTTTTGTTTCGTGATTTGGAAATATTTCCTGAATGTCAACATTAGAACAGTAATGAGGTTGTACTGTGCTATCAGAGGAACTGTTAGAATTCTCTTGGGAAGAACTTTAAAGATTAGGAAAACACTTGGAACAAATGAAGTGTAATACAATGAATTATGAGGTGATGGGCCAGGTTTTACTTAGAATTCCTGTCTTTGTGCTTTTAATATAAAGTAAAAAATGTAAATATGTAACAGAACAGAAAATTGAAATCATTTAGTGAGCCAGATCATGGAGCTAATTTATTGCTACTTTTCACACTTTTTTAGTAATGCCATTTGTGAAGTGATTTTATCCTTTAGGATGCTTCTGTTTCCATATTATAGAAAACTCATATTTAAAATGGCTTAAGCAATAAAGAAGAATTACTGTTCCATATTATAAAAGCTCCTAATGTACAGAGTGTTCAGAATAGGTGAAGTTAGCAGCTTAAGAATATCATTAAGGACTGAACCTTCTTTCTGGGTGTGTGACGGCTACCACATGCTGTAAATCACAGGCTGGTGTGAAAATGTCCAGTGAAAGAAAATAGTGACTTTCCATATATCTCGTTTATTCATGGAGAATACCTTTCCAAGCAACCTCTGTGCCCCTCAGCAAATTTCTCTCAGGTCTTTTTTTGGCTAGAAATGTGTCATATGCTCATACTTGAGACAATCTCTGAGAGGAAGGAAAGCAGACGTGACTGAGTCAAACAACTCGTGTTTCGGTCACCTATGGCTACTCTCATACACATGGCCAAGCAGTAGAAAGACTGGTAGAAAATATAGCCAAAAAAAGTCTGAGGTTGAACGAGCGGGTAGCTGTCACACCAGTGATACTGACTGAAACATACCAGCAGATACAGGCAAAGGGGACCGCCTCCTTCAGTGTAGGACAAGAATGTACCTACCATACACAGATGAGAGTAAGAGGCATGGCAGCAATGACAACCAGGGGCACAAATTTCTCTGGCTATCATGGCCCCAGGAGTATCAAGGTGCCAATGATAATACCTGATCTGGGTGACACTCAGACCCACCCTGATAAGGTTTTTGTTTTTGTTTTTTAATACCCTACTTGTCCCTCCCTTTTCCTCTGAAGATTCTGGCTATATTGCTGCTAGCCTACCAGGTGCAACTCACAGGGGAAAACCCCAGCAATTTCTTCACTGTAAGAATGGGTGAACTGAAAGCTGACCTTTCAAAACTGTCTCCTGGCACAATGGTTCTCATTCTTATCTTTGTATTAGAATCAGCTGAAGGTCTTTTAAAACTTCCAGTGTTCAGGCCACACTCTAGATCAATTAAATTAGAATCTCCACAGATAGGGCTCAAGCATGAGTAATTTTTAAACCTCTCAGAGCAAGTCCAGTTTCCAGCCCATGTTAAGAACTGCTCTACTGGCAAAGAGTTTGGGCTTTCTGAGAAATCCATTCTGCCAAGGGTCAAAGAATCCTGGATAGGTGACGGTTTAGAAAAGTGAGGAAGATTGAAGATGACTGGGAAAGAATATTGACTGGTTGATTATCATTCAACCTCAAAATGCATTTATTCATATATTGAGTTGGCCAAAAATTTCCTTCAGGGTTTTCTTTAAGATGTTATGGAAAAACCCGAACTTTCTGACCAACTCAATATATGTTGTATATATTAGCACAATATATGTTTGCTATTATGAGTTTATATTGCTCATGATGATAAAGTTGACAATAGTTTTTATAAAGGGGAAAATTTGCATTTAATTTATGAGAACTCAAAGACTCTATGAGAAATGGATGGTAGGGAGGTTTATTTTTTTGAAAATTAATAATTGATTTTCTTCAGATAAGAGTCTTTCAATTGTTACTGCTTGGTTTCTTAGCAATCAATTTTTTTCTCCACCTATTTTAATTCATTTTACCCTTTAAATATAATATTGGGGGGGATGAAGAGATGATCAAATGGTTTATTTTAAAGTAGTGTTTTATTTTCAAGTGTGCTAATATTGGTATTTCCTATGACTATACAATATGATCTATTTTTAAAAGTTTTTTAGTATAGTACGTTAAAATATAAATGAATAGATATATTTTTCAGAATATTTTGAAACTGGAAAGTCAAACTTCATAAAAATTCTTATGGATAACATTGTATTTATTTTTTATTACTTGAGAGAATTAAATTGATTATAGAAGAACAAAATAACTCTCTTCACAAATAAACCACACATGTATTTTTCTCCCCTTGTTTGTGACTAAATTTACTATTGAGTCCATAGATTACAAATAATAAAGCAGCTGGCAATGGAACTAAGGGATAATGAACATCACCTGGAAATCATAGACTCCAATAATAGTTGTTCAATGACATCTCTTCTGGATGCAAAATATTTATGGCCTTTCATTGTATTTTCTTGGGGAGGAGACACATGCATTTCTGTTTGTACATTGGAGAGGTGAATCATGATAAGTGAGTGCATTTTTAGAATCACATGTGTAGAAAGAAGAGCCTACCTGTTTTGGATCTCCAAGAAGTGAATTGTAGAAGATAATTTATTACGACTACCTATTCAGCTCACTACTCTTCTCTGAAAATCATCCCCCACCTCCCGTAGGAGTAGATATCAATGGTTATATTTCTGCTATCTTAATACTAATCTCTTAGCCAACACTCTTTGAAACTGAGGTAGACACAAGATGAGAAAATCAGATTCTTTCTCAAGAAAGTTTGAATTGAGCGGTACAGAGATTCACAACAAGGAGTCATGTTAACTGCAGAATAATAAAGATTTACAGGTTTCTTCTCCTGAGATTCTAGAACCCCCCGGTTCCCACCCTTCCTTAGTCCTGTTTTTCAACATTCCATTTGTTTTGTGATACATCAGAGTATACTTTCAATAAAATATATTTTTGTTTAAGCTAGATTTATGTGGTTTTCTGTTTCAGGCAACCAAGAGAACCGTGATAAAGATTCTCAGCTTGCAAGCAGTTTGAAATACTCTTAAGTAATCCTTCCATTTTTTTCAGATTAATGAACTGAGACTTGAAGAGGAGTAGTCAATTGCACAAAGTTATGTAACTATCTAAAAAACATATTTCAAACTTGAAGGTTATTATAATAGCCATAATATGTTTTAAAGTTAATATTTTTGTATAGTTAGAAAAAAATAAAGCAAATTTGCCTTATGAGAGATAATACTGGGCATTAAATACCATTTGGGAAAAACTAGCATTAATTAGATATGAATTATGTATTATATGCATACATTATTTTATTAATGCTAAAAACAACCGAGATATTAGCTTCTACAAATTACAAAACTGAGGAAAATGTTACTAATTCTTTCAAAGTCCTACTGCTGGTAAGTCATGGTGGATTTGAGATATGATTCCAGCTCTTACTGACTCCAGTGTTTAAGTTTCATTTCCTTACTATGTATAGAATACATAGAAAACCAACCTTGACAAAAAGTCAAAGCTTATTTACCTATTAATCATCTCTAACACTTGTTTATCAATGTATTTTTTTAAATAAATTTATTTTTAAATTTTTGGCTGTGTTGGGTCTTTGTTGCTGTGCGTGGGCTTTCTCTAGTTGCGGCGAGAGGGGGCTACTCTTCGTTGTGGTGCGCGGACTTCTCATTGCAGTGGCTTCTCATTGCAGTGGCTTCTCTTGTAGCAGAGTACGGGCTCTAGGCGTGTGAGCTGCAGTAGTTGTGGCTCACGAGCTTAGTTGCTCCGCGGCATGTGGGATCTTCCCGGACCAGGGCTCAAAACTGTGTCCGCTTCGCTGGCAGGCAGATTCTTAACCACTGTGTCACCAGGGAAGTCCCTATCAATCTATTTTTAAGTAACTCCAAGTATCTAGAGATTCTATACAAGTAGGCCTGAAAATTTTCATGGATAAGTCTTACTGATATGTAAATAAATCATTTCTGATGACAACCTATGATTGACCAAATATCTTAGAGCCATGAATAGAAAATGAAAAAGTGAAAATTACTTTTAAGAGGATTCTGAATAGCAAAATCAGACTCTGGACAAGTGAAAATTCTTTCTTCTTTTTACTTCCTGAGTATTGTTTTCTTATCCATTTTTCTGACACTGAATTTTTTTCATTGTACTAGAATCCCCTCTTTTAAAATTGATCATTGATATTTTGATCTAATTGTTCAAGACCCAGCTGTGTGTTACTGCCTCAATGACACTATCAAGCCTCTACTGGGACTCCAGCTAATATAGCTTTCCACTCCTTCACACTCAAAAGAATTAAGTGTGTGCACATATCTGTATTTAGGGGAAGTTCTTAGATGACCGAGTTTAAACTAGCTATTAGGTATATATTACTTACTATCAAAGACGTTTAGGATTTAGAAGCAAAGAGACATGCACAAGGGATAGAATATGGGAGCAGGGAAATAAACATGGATTTACTGGATGTAGAATGCATATGCAAACAGCCACCTCTAAATTCCAAATAGGATAATTGGTGCTTTGACATGATAATGGCATCTTGACATTTTTATCTTTGTTTTGGTGTCCTTGTTTGAGAAGCTAGCTAAGATTAGGGAGTCCTAGAACTGACTGGAAGCAAAGGTAAACTATATGCGGAGAACTATAAAACATTAATAAAGGAAATTGAAGATGATTCAAAGAAATGGAAAGATATCCCATGCTCTTGGATTGTTAGAATTAATATTGTTAAAATGGCCATACTACCCAAAGCAATCTACAGATTTAATGCAATACCTATCAAATTACCCATGACATTTTTCACAGAACTAGAAGAAATAATCCTAAAATTCATATGGAAACACAGAAGACCCAGAATCACCAAAGCAACCCTGAAGAAAAAGAACAAAGCAGGAGGCATAACCCTCCCAGACTTCAGACAATACTACAAAGCTACAGTAGTCAAAATAGCATGGTATTGGCACAAAAACAGACATATAGATCAATGGAACAGAATAGAGAGCCCAGAAATAAAGCACACAACTACAGTCAATTAATCTTTGACAAAGGAGGCAAGTATATACAATAGGAAAAATACAGTCTCTTCAGCAAGTGGTGCTGGGAAAGTTGGACAGCTGCATGTAAATCAATGAAGTTAGAACACCCCCTCTCACAAAAATAAACTCAAAATGGCTTAAAGACTTAAACATAAGACATGACATGATAAAACTCCTAGAAGAGAACATAGGCAAAACATTCTCTGACATAAATTGTACAAATGTTCTCTTAGGTCAGTCTCCCGAGGCAACAGAAATAAAAAAAATAAACAAATGGGACCTAATAAAACTCACAGGCTTTTGCACAGCAAAGGAAACCATAAACAAAATGTAAAGAAAACACACAAAATGGGAGAAAATATTTGCAAATGATGCAACTGACAAGGGCTTAATTTCCAAAATATACAAACAGCTCATACAACCCAACAACAACAAAAAACCCTATACAAAAATGTGCAGGAGACCTAAATAGACATTTCTCCAAATAAGACATATGGATGGCCAATAGGCACATGAAAAGATGCTCAACATCACTGATTATTAGAGAAATGCAAAATCAAAACTGCAATGAGGTAGCACCTCAGAGCAGTCAGAATGACCATCATTAAAAAGTGTACAAATGACAAATGATGGAGAGTATGTGGAGGAAAGGGAACCCTCCTACACTGTTGGTGGGAATGTAAATTTGTACAGCCACTATGGGAAACAGTATGGAGGTTCCTCAGAAAACTAAAAAATGGAAATATCATATGATTCAGCAATCCCACTCCTGGCCATATAACCAGACAAAACTATAATTCAAAAAGATACATGCACCCCTATGCTTATAGCAGTACTGTTTACAATAGCTAAGACATGAAAACAACCTAAATGTCCATCGACAGGTGGATAAAGAAGATGTGGTACATATATACAATGGAATATTACTCAGCCATTAAAAAGAATGAAATAATGCCATTTGCAGCAACGTGGACATAACTAGAGATTATCATATGATGTGAAGTAAGTCAGAAAGAGAAAGACAGATACCATGGGATATCACTTATATGTGGAATCCAAAATATGACACAAATGAACCTATCTATGAAACAGAAATAGAATCATAGACATAGAGAACAGATTGGTGGTTGCCAAGGGGAAGGGGGTTGGGGAAGCGATGGAGTGAGAGGTTGAGGTTAGCAGATGTAAGCTTTTATATATAGAATGGAGAAACAACAAGGTCCTACTGTATAGCACAGAGAACTATATTCAATATCCTATGATAAACTATAATGGAAAAGAATACTTAAAAAAAGAATGTACATATATATAACTGAATTGCTTTGCTGTACAGCAGAAATTAACATTGTACACTACATATACTTCAATTAAAAAAATTTTAAATAAATGCAGAATAAAGTATAATAAAGTTTAAAAAACAAAAAAAGAAAATTAATAGTCTTACAACCATGGTAGGTATGAAAATCAGCAGTCTAGCAGCCACAGGATGGAACAGAATAGGTCTGGAGTTTTCCAAAAAGCCCATATCCACAAATTTGTTACTATTTTCCCTGTCTGGTGGCTCTCTGGAAAAGCCCGGAGTCTTTATTTGATGTGACTCAGGACTCACTCTGTGAGAACAGCCCTATCCTTAGAGCATTTGTTGAAAAATATCAATGGCAACTGCTTAATATCACAGCTGCCTGAGGGAGCAATACCAACTGGGATTAGCAGAAGACTGACCCAAAAAATCCTAAGAAGAAAGACTGGGGAATGAAATGTTGATAGGGGGCTTTGAAAAGCTCCGTCATATTCCTGGAAATATTGAAGGCCATGCACATATGTAGGGCTATGTGAATGCCAAGGGAAGACTTCATAAGGCATTAAAATCTCAGCTCTTTTTGACCATGAGACTCTGCACAGGTTGGATATGAAGGCTAAGACAGAGTTGTAAACTGCCTGCAGAAGCATGGAAGGCATGCCCCAACACATGCACACACACACACATGCAGAGCCCCTTGGCAAAGCCTGGGAGGCTTACGGGTTCAAGACATTTACATAAATCTCTGTCCAATCATCAGATAACCATAAGCTAATTGAGCAGAGACTTTGGTGGATGCACATGATAAAGAATGCAGATTTTACAGAATTAATCCAGGAAAGTCACTAAACAAACAGACCCAACAGCAACAACATCTGGTGGGGGCAGCTGAGGAGTCTGCTACAGAGTCCACACATTGTGTTATTTTAAATGTCTAGTTCTCAACAAAAAAATTATGAAGCACACAGGGAACAGGAAATTAGGGCACATACACAGTGAGGAAAAAAACAGAAACAGTCAACAGAAACTGAGTAATCATTTACTAGACAAAAGCTTTAAATCAGTTACTATAAATAAGTTCAAAGAACTAAACTAAACCATATCTAAAAACGTAAAAAAATAAGAATAATGTCTCACTAAGAAAATTTTCTATAAAAAGGTAAAAATTATAAAAAAAAAAGAAAGGAAATTCTGTAGTTGAAAAGAACAATAATGAAATGAAAAAAAATCGCTAGAAGGTCTTGGTATGGATTAAATTATATCCCCTCATGCTCCCACCCCAAATTCATATGTTGTAGTTCTCACTCTTAGTACCTGAGAATGAAATCTTAATGGGAAATAAGGTCTTTACAGAGGTAATCTAGTTAAAATAAGAGACTTAGGGTGAGCCCTTATCCAATATGATTGGTTTCCTCATAGAAAGGGGAAATTTGGAGACAGACAGACATAATTATAGAACCTGTGTGAACATCAAGGTAAAGATGGGGTGAGGTGTCCACAAGTCAAGGAAGATCAAAGCTTTCTGGCAAACTACCAGATGGGAAGAGAAGCATGGGAAAGATTCTTCTAACAGACCTCAGAAGGAACCAATCCTGTTGACATCTTGATCTCAGATCTCTAGTCCCCAGATTTGTGGACAATACATTTCTGTGGTCTAAGTCATTCAGTTTATGGTGCTTTTTAATAGCAACACTAGGAAACTAATACAGGAAACAATGGCAGATTTGAGCAGGCAGAAGAAAGCATTGGCAAACCTGAACTTTAATTAATTGAAATTATCCAAGAAAAATGAACAGAGACTTAGAGACCTGTGGGTTACCATCAAGCATACCAACATACACATAATGAAGTCCAAGAAAGAGAGACTAGAAAGGAACAGAGAGAATATTTGGAGAAATAATGGCCCCAAACTTTCCAAATTGGATGAAAAACCTTAATTTACACATTTAAGAAGATCAATAAATTCTAAGTAGGATAAACTCAAAGATAACAACTAGGCAAAAAGTCAAAGTGTCAAAAGACACAGATAATCATAAAATTATTAAATAAAAGACTCAGCATGTAAAAGGCATCCTTAATAACTGACCTTTCATCAGACACTGTGGAGATGACATATGAGATGACATAATCAAAATGCTGAAAGAAAAAGACTGTCAACTAAGTATCTTATATTCAGCACAATTATCCTTTAAAAATGAAGGGAAAAATTAAGATTCCCAGGTGAACAAAGACTTAAATAATCTGTTACCCATATTAAATGCCGTATAAGAAATATAAAGGGAGTACTTAAGCCTAAAGAAAAGGACAATGACCTTGGAATAGGCACATTTTTTTTTTTAGATATGATGTCAAACACATAAGTAACAAAAGAAAACATAGATAAACGAACTTCATCACAATTGAAACAAAATTGTGCTTCAATGATATTACCAAGTAAGTGAAAAGATAACCCATGTAATGAAAATAATTATAAATCATGTATTTGATAAGGAATCTATATTCAGAATATATAAAGATCTCCTACAACTCAACAATAAAAACACAAATAACCCAATCTAAAAACAGGCAAAATATTTGAATACACATTCCTCTAAAAAAGGTATGCAAATAGATAAAAGCACATAGAAAGATGATCAACGTCAATAGTTATTAGGGAAATGCATACCAAAACCACAATGAGATATCACCTCCTATCTACTCTAATGATCAGAAATAAAAAAGATAGACAATAACAAGTGTTGGTGAGGATTTGGAGAAATTGTAACCCTCTTATATTGCTGTTGGGATTCCAAAATCACATACCTATTTTGGAAAACAGTTTGGAAGTTTCTCAAAATGTTAAACATAGTGTTGCTATATGACCCAGTAATTCTACTTCTAGGTATATCCCAATTTCCTTGGAAATTGAACATATTTGTCTACATAAAATACATGAATGGGGCTTCCCTGGTGGCGCAGTGGTTGAGAGTCTGCCTGCCGATGGGGTACACGGGTTCGTGCCCCGGTCCAGGAAGATCCCACATGCCGTGGAGCGGCTGGGCCCGTGAGCCATGGCCGCTGAGCCTGCGCGTCCAGAGCCTGTGCTCCGCAATCGGAGAGGCCACAACAGTGAGAGGCCCGCGTACCGCAAAACAACAACAAAAAACCCCATGAATGTTTATAGCACATGAATGTAGTACATGAATGTTTATAGCAGTATTCATAATAGCCAAAATTGGAAATGACTCAAATGTCCATCAACTGGTAAATGGGTAAATAAATGTAGTAATCAATACAACGCAATATTATTCAGCAATGAAAAGGAATGAAGTGCTGATACTTGCTACAATGAGAACAAACCTGAAAACATTTTGCTAACTGAAAGAAGGCAAACACAGAAAGCCACATAATGTATGATTCCATTTGTATGAAATGTCAAAAACAGATAAATCCATAGAGACAGAAAGTAGATTAGTGGTTGCCTGGGAATTATATTTAAAGATAGATAATTTAATTTTTTTTGTTCCAATTGCTTAGGCATGATACATTTAATATTATAAATAGTAAAGCACCTTTCTTCTGTTTCAACATTTTCTTTTCTATACTAGTACATTTACTTTTTTTCAGGGGGAATTTCTTTCTAAAAATATCAAGGTCCATCCCACCAAAAATTATCTCATAGAGATTTATACTAAGATTGTATTTTAAATTAACATGAGGAATGTCAAAAATATTTATGATATTAAATATTTCCATCCATCCATCCATCCAAATTTCTGTTTAGTCAATGTAAAAATTTTAAATCCCTATAGGAAATCCCTAAAAGAAAACCAACTTGATCAGTCTAGTGAAAAACAGTGGGGGGGAAAGGAATCGGCAGTCATTTACAAAAAGCCAGAAATGTTGAAATACAGCTAAGAAACTGGACTGAACTATTCACATGACTAGGCATGTTTATTAAATCTTAAACCACAAGGACTCACATGTACTTGAACAAGTGAAACTGTAGAGTTTAAAGAAATACTCCTGAAACAAAGGCTAAAGATAAAGGTATCTACAAATATAAAATAGAAAAATATACAGTAAACTAAGCTGGGTTGACAAAAATAGTAAGAGATAAAATAGAATTTGTGGCCAAGCATTATAAAAGAGCTATGATGATGTTGGTAAAATGTGCTATCCACAATAAAAACAGTCACAAATATTTATGTACCCAAAACTGTTTTTTAGCATCAAAATATATAAATCAAAGAAACATTGTAAAATAACTTAGTCCTGGAATAAATCTAGTGATATAAAAATAATTAGATAAAAACAAAAAGAATTTTATAACACTGTTTCATTCAAAAACTTCAATGGCTTCCCATAGAAAGAAGTTACATTGCTTGTCTGACAAATTTCTTTTATATATGTTCCTAATTTAACATTCCAATCTTATCTCTCTCCATTTTGTTCTTTTTTGTTCTTTTCTGCCTTCATGCTTTTGCCCTTCTTCTACTGTTTCTCTTAAAGGCCCAGTAAAAATCTCACTTTCTCCACTAATTCTCTCTGCTTACCTCAGATAAGTCGTAGTAAAGCATATTTCCTTTATATTCACAACAGAATAATTGTATCCTGGCTTCTGTGGTGGTTCACACACACACTCTCTCTCCCTCTTTCTCTCTCTCATACACACATGTATCTCTGTATCCATTAGCATTTAGCATAGTGCTTTGTAGAGAGCAGGTACTTAATAAATATTTAATTTCTTGATTGATACATGTTCTTGACAAGTTTTTCTGGATTTGCCTTATAAATTTCTTTTCAACATAATATCTTACTGCTGTGTTCTCCCATCTTCCTTTCATTGCACACACAAGTTATGCTCTCCATCTGGATGTGCCCGAAAATGTCTTCAGTCTCCATCACTTTTAACATTTCTATTTCTTTTGAATGTTCAATGACTGTGATATTCTCCTTCCTTTCCTTTCCCCCAAATGAAACCAGGTTATACTTCACATTTTCATGGTTATTTTCATTTGCATTCAGGAACTTTTTTTTTTTTTAACTCAGTTGGCATTTACTTAAAGGATTTGCCTTCATTGCAAGAAGCCTTCATGGAATCTATTCTCCAAGTTAAAATGCTAACTGTTCCTTTTTTTGAATGCCCACTTTCATGAAAACATTAATTTATTGAATATATAACATATATTTATATATTTATAAAACATCAGGATAAACTGTAATATTTGCTTTACTCATACTTGAACAAGTCTCAATCATAGTTGACTATGGTAAAGATTTGTTTGTTTTCATTGAACTTTTGGCTAATTGATTATACACTTTACTACAAATGGTTGTATTATATTTACTTCATTATTCCCACTCAATTTCCCACTGCTAAATTCTTCATCAAAATATAAAGACTTATTCAAGTATGTAGTTTTCCTGTTAATCACTAGTGTGTGTGTGTGTTTAATATAGCTCACACGCGGAATAGTTTACAAAACAAAAACGCATAACTCAATAGGTGACCACAAAGCAAACACTAGTGTTACAACGATAGATGAAAAAACAGAATATTACCAGCATCAGACAACCTCCCTTCATGCCCCTTTGCAATCACTACCTACCTTCTTCTCCAACAAAAGCAACCACAACGTTTGCTTTTCTTTACAGTTTTATCTCCCAAACATGTATCCCTAAATACTATAGTTAAATGGAGTCATGTAGTATGTGATCTTGATCTTTTGTAGCAGGCTTATTTTGCTCTCAGCATTATGATTGTTGAGAGCCAGTCATTTTGTTGAGTGTAATGGTAGTTCATTCATATGTAATTTTCTTCTATAATATTCTACTGATAAAAATAACACCATATATTAATCCATTCTACTGCTCAGGGACATCTTGGATGTTTCCTGGTTTTAGCTTACAAACAATACCATTATGAAAATTTTTATCATTCTCCTTCAGGCACAAGCAATTTGCTGGATACATACCTAGGAATAGAGTTGCTGGATTATAAACTACACATATGTTCTGCTTTTGTAGATACTGTCAAACAACTTTGCAAGATAGTCGTACCAATTTATATAATCTTACCAACAGTGTAGGAAATTCCTTTTGTTCCAGATCCTTGTCAACACTTTTTGCTGTCATTCTTTTCATTTTTTACTAATTCTGGGTGTGTAATGGTATCGCATGGAATTTTAATATGCATTTCTGGGGTGACTAGTGAAATTGAGCACCTATTCATATGTTTATTGACTGTTTGGATACCCACTGTTGTTAAGTAACTGAGTCTCTTGTTCATTCTATTTCGTTGTTTGTCTTCTTCTGGACAGAGGTCATTTGTCAGTTATGTGTGGCTTGCCCTTTAAATCTCTTACTTTGTCTTTTGATGAATACAAAGTCTTAGTTTTAATATGGCAAAACTAACAATTTTTTCCATTCTGTTTATTGATTTTTTAATGTTTCTTTTAAGGAGCATGCTTATTTTATGAAGATATTCTCTATGATTTGTCTTTCTTATGAGGTTAAAAAATCCACCTGGAATTGATTTTTGTGTTTGGTATGTGATAGGCATTGATTTTCAAAATTTCCCACTTATGAATGTCCAATTATTCCAGGATCATTTATTTAAAAGTCCTCCCTATCCTACTACTCTGCAGTGCCACCTTTATCATAAATAAGTTGTTAATACACATTTGAGTTTGTTTCTGATCACTACTAAATTGGTCTAATTGTCTATCCTTCCATCAGTGCAATGCAATATTCATTCCTGTAACTTTATTGTATTTTAATATCCAGTGGAACAAATCTTCACACACTGCTATCCTATTTAAAGAGTATCTCAGCTTTTTTGACCACACACTTTTTCATATAATTTTTAGAATTAGTTTGTCAGTTTTTTGCAAAATTCCTGTTGGGAATTTGGGATTGCAATAAATATATTTGGAGGAGAACTGATATCTTTCAATATGACTTCTAATGCCTGAGTATGGACTATCTCTCCATTTATTTTCTTCTTCTTCAATTCCTTTCAATGTTTTATAGTGTTTTGCAAAGAGGTCTGGCACATATTTCTTTAGATTTATTGATAGTTATCTTATAAATTTGATACTACTTTAAAACATTTTTATTTTCTATTAGTTTCTAGTGCTTAAAATGCAATTAATTTTTATATATCAACCACACATCCAACAATCATATTAAACTTTATAATAAACTCTTATAGTTTCTCTAAAAAATAGATTCTCTATATACGCAGTATATACACAGTCATATCATCTCCAAATACAGTTTCATTCGTTTCTTTCTAATCTTTATGTTTTTTATTATCTTTTCTTTCCTTACCTTACTGATTAGGGCTGCCAGTATAATGTTGAAAAAACTGATTATAATGACCATCCTTGTTTCACTCCCAATCTAAAAGGAAATATTTTAGAGTTCCACCATTTAATATGTTTGTCAAATGTATCAGATTCAGGAAATTTAAACTTGGTCCAGAATGACTGGGCTTTGGCTTAGAGAACTAGAGCACAGCATTTAAAAAATTAATCATAGAGTAGAAAAGATTTCAGAATAAGAATTAAGTCTATGGTTGAAATGAAAATCCTGCCTGGGGATGGGAAAGGCTCTAAGGGAGAGGAGATATATGCAGAGAATGACTCTGAAAGGATTTTGTTCCTGCCTCCTAGCAGAGTTGAATTAGAAGATGGAGGAGGCAAAGGTGATAGAAGTACAATGTTTGCAGATAAGGGGATAAAAAGAATTTTGTCTCGCTTCTCTGGTCATTTCCATGGTACTCTAAATCCATGGCATCACTTCAAATGAGCAAGCGTGGTATCTGGAGAGCTCCCACAGAGATAAGCCGTGGGATAAATCTCTCTTTTCCAACTGGGGACTTGCTAGGTTCAGGGGGAAAGAGATGCAGTAAGAGATGCTCTCTGAATGGGGGTGAGACAGCGGTTGAGAATTGAGTCGTTTTTTCCCCAGATGATGATGATGGCAGCCTGGAGCTAGAGGACCTGGAACACAGTCAAAGGAGTAGACCACTGAATGCCTAAGTCTACAGGATACAGGTATAAGGTCACAGAACCAGCAAGAGATAAAAGGGCTGAGTTGTTTGAAAGCAATCATCCTAACTGCCAGAGAAAGGATAAAGGGTTACATTAGGAGTGGAAGACAGAGGAATGAGATATCACCATGGCAGCCAGAGGACAGCAGGAGGCCCACATGTTCTGTTTCCTTCCTAATGATGTTACATAAATTTCCCCTATGAACCCAGAGGCTGTCCTGGGGTGAGATGGAGGAGAGGGTTAGAAGAATACTTAAGCACCTTTAGTTGGGAGCTCAGTCTAGGGAAAAAAACAATATTTAGGGAGGACCAATTGAAGGAAAGAAACTTGGTGTGTTTTCCCAGATAATCTGGGCAAGTGCAGCAAGTTTATGAGCCATCTGTTAAATTATCTTTGCTGACTTATACTTTTGTGTGATGTCATCTACCCTTATTGAAAGATGCTATAATAAAAGATCTAAGAAATTCATTACTGTTTGTGTTGAGAGGACGTTGTTATGAACATCTTTTTGTTATTACCTTTCCCAGTTTCCTCTTTGTGAGAACCCTCAGTAAAGATTTCTGTGTAGCCTTAAAACAAAGGATAACATTTGAAAATTTTCTCTCCCCCCCATTTCTTTATTGACACTTTGAATTCTGTAACTGGCTAGATTTTCTTTTATGTGTTTGCCACTGGAAAACTTAGAGATAATTTTGTGACCCATCACCGGCAAGGCATTAAAATTTTATAGTATCCATTTTAAAAAGCTTTTTATTATGGAAACTATCAATATATTCAAACATAAACAAAAGTAGGGAGAATAGTTTCATCAACATCCATTTACCTAACACCCAGGTCCTCAACGCGATACCAACACTAGTTCATTTCACTTGCATCCCACTCACCTCCTACCTCACTGGGTTATTTATTTTTTTTAAAAGATTTTTCTGATGTGGACCATTTTTAAAGTTTTTATTGAATTTTTACAATATTGCTTCTGTTTTAAGTTTTGGTTTTTTGGCTGCGAGGCACGTGGGATCTTAGCTCCCCAACCAGGGATTGAACCCGTGCCCCCTGCATTGGAAGGTGAAGTCTTAACCACTGGACCGCCAGGGAAGTCCCCTCACTGGACTATTTTAAAGCAATTCCCAGACATTATGACACTTCTTCCACATTTGTTTCAGTCTGTATCTCTAAAGAATAAAGATCCAACCAAGGGAACTTCCACTTGTACTGGAGACACAGAAAGTTGTCAGACAATGTGGCTCTTATTCGAAAATGAAGAACAAACTACCTACTCTGTAAAACTATTTTAAAAGTTATATCTAAGGTTGCAAAGTAATCTAAATAAAATAAAATCTACAAAATGGATAAATGGTATTAAAATCTAAAATGGTCCCTTTAGAAGCCTAGAGATCAAGGTTACTTTGATTTTTGGCAGAGCAGTGGGAGGAGGGAAAAAACAAAACCCGCCATAGACAGGATAAAAAGATATCAGCTGACGACTCAACTAAATTATTAAAGGCGGAATGTAATCTTGCTTGATGGTTTACAATCCCTAGAAGCCCAGTCAAACACCATTAATTATTAGAGAAATGCAAATCAAAACTACAATGAGGTATCATCTCACACCGGTCAGAGTGTCTACCATCAGTAAGTCTACAAACAGTAAATGCTGGAGAGGGTGTGGAGAAAAAGGGAACCCTCTTGCACTGTTGGTGGGAATGTAAATTGGTGCAGCCACTATGGGGAACAGTATGGAGGTTCCTTAAAAAACTACAAATAGAACTACCATATGACCCAGCAATTCCACTCCTGGGCATATATCCAGAAAAAACCATAATTTGAAAAGATACATGCACCCCAATATTCATAGCAGCACCATAGCCAAGACATAGAAGCAACCTAAATGTCCATCAACAGAGGAATGGATAAAGAAGATGTGGCACATATATACAATGGAATATTACTCAGCCATAAAAAGAATGAAATAATGCCATTTGCAGCAACATGGATGGACCTAGAGATTATCATAGTAAGTGAAATAAGACAGAGAAAGACAAATATCATATATCATTTATATGTGGAATCTAAAAAAAAAAAATAATACAAAGTGAACTTATTTACAAAACAGAAACAGACTCACAGGCTTCGGGGGAAAAAAACCTTACAGTTACCAAAGGGGAAACGTGGGTTGGGGGGAGGGATAAATTAGGAGATTGGGATGAACATACACACACTACTATATATAAAATAGATGATCAACAAGGACCTACTGTATAGCACAGGGAACTCTACCCAATATTCTATAATAACCTAAAAAGAATTTGAAAAAGAATGGATATAACTGAATGACTTAGATGTACACCTGAAACACAACATCGTAAATCAACTATACTCCAATATAAAATAAAAATGTTAAAAAAAGGACTCACCTGTCAACTCTTTCCCATGGTTCTTCCTCAAGGGCTCATTCAGGAGACTGGAGGCAGGGCAGGTGAACTGAGAGAGAGCTTCCAAAGCAGGAGCTAGAGTTGCCATGACAGCGGGGCGCGGGACTGAGGTGGGGGGGAGAATGGGGGAGGGGAAGAGTGGTGCTGAGAGGGAGTCCTCTAAGCCACACCGGGCCTGTGGAAAGCTGAGGGCAGAGCAGGAGCTGAGAGAATCCCTTCAGGTGTCTCTGACCCTTCGGAGTGACTGGGAGAGGGAAGGGAGAGCTGACTGGGACCCTCCCTCTACATCCTGGCTCTGCTGAAGGCTGACGGCCGGGCAAAGGGACGGAGAAAAACTCCCTGGTCAATCAGATTTCAAGTCCTGCCTAAGAGGAGGTTCTGACACTGCCCACCCAACGTCTGAAGCCAATGAGGAACTGAATCTAACCAGGACAACAGGAACGCCCAGACCCACTTCAACCACAGGTGAGATCAACTCAGCTGCGACTACATCCCCTCCGCCCACACGGGCAAGCTTAACCCAAGACAGGAGATGCCTTTAATTCAGTTTTTACTGCTATTTTATATACAGTGTCTGGCATACAATAAAACATTATGAGACACCATGAAGAAGAAATAAAAAGAGACCCATCCTCAAGAGAGGGTCTATGCAGCTACAGCCCAGCCTAGGATGGGCTGCCCAGAGGTTGAAATTATCAGAGACGGTTAAAAATGATAAATATATAAATCTTTATTAACTAATAAATAAGGTAAATGGAGAGGATGGACAACACGTGTGAACAGTTGGGCAGTTTCAGCAAAGATAAAGAAACTATATATATAGTTATATTTAAAGCCAAATGGAAATGCTACAAAGAAGAAAATGCAGTGTCAGAAAAAAAAATAAACACAGCCAAGAAAACAATTATCATGCTAAAACAATAATTCCTTAGAAGCATCAAATACCCAGTCAACATTTCCATATTCCAACATCTTCGATATTTTTCCCACAGGTTGTTCAAATAAGTTTCATACCTTGAAATTGCTTGGTTTCGCTTTTAAGAATCTTTGTTTCTCCTTCACGTTTTCCCCTTGCAATTTACAAGACGAAGAAACTAGGTTCAGCTGAGTCCCACAATCTGGATTTGGCTAATTCCTCTCTATAGGTAGATATATTTAATACGGTCCTCTGTCCTCTGCATTTCCTATAAACTGGCAGCTGGATCTAGATTCCTGACCAGATTCAATTTCAGTTTTTTGAAGGTAAGACTCTAAGTAGTGTTGCGTGCTTCATTGTGACTCTTATTTTCCTAGGAGAGTAATTTGTGTTTCTTTCTTATTAGCTTGCCTTTATATGTCCCTAGCAAAAATAAATGAAAAGTTACCTATCTGAGTCAATCAACTTTAGTTTGTGGGTGTTTACATTTGTTTTTAAAAATTTATATACCAGATGCTTTTTAGATTTGGGTTGTTGTTTTTTCTCCCCCACTGAACTGGTGGTTGATTGATTTGATCAAATAAACTTGTGGCTTTTTCACTGTGTTGGTTCCTGTTTAGATTTTCTTTTGAGATTACAGCTCCCTTTTACATTTTCCATTACATTTTGAAAGAGAAATGATCAGTCATCCTCACAAGCCATACCTTCTGCTGAGTAAACAGGTCTCCTTGAGCTCACAAAGTCTGTACTAAAAAGATGTCTGATGAAGTTCAGCAAGGGTGAAATTCTGCTGAAGGTCGGGCAGGAGTGCTTCAGGATGTGCCACCCGGAGGCTACTGCTTGCCTGCAGGTAGGGCTTCTGCGGCAACCCGAGGGCCACGGTGGAGTCAGCCTCCCTGTGAATAGCCCAGTCAGCGCGTGGTCCTGCTTCTGGCCTTGGAGACCACTCACAGACAGGGGCACGCTTTAAGATGGCAGTGGTATACCAGTAAAATGCTTTCTTCTTTAGTCTCAGAGGAAAGAACCAGTAAAGCGATTTCAGCTGTGAAAATTTTTAATTTGCTCATTAGGGTCCCCAGTGCCTTGAGTAGAAAAACACGAAACGAAGCATACTTCAGGTAAATCTGTGACTGTAAGTTTTGACACGTAAGGATGCTTTGTTTAACTTGTTTATGCCTTTGAGCTATATATACTGTAGTATAGCACAGCTGGCAACGCTTTTCTAGCTGACTGGCATTTAGATGAGACTACAAACTTCTAGCCTGGTAAGATTAGCAGAGGAGAAAGAAGGGAGATTAAATAGCTACCTATTTACAGTGATTTCTGTTATTGATAAAGCCTCAGAATAATTTATTTGACCCAATGGTCTTAAATCTTGAATAAGTTTATACTTGCTGGCCATCCAGTCCATTCAGGCTTTGCAGCACCTTCGGATCATCAGAGCTGATAGGGCTTAGGTGCAAATTCTCCAATTCTATGGGCCAATAACCTTTCAAAATCCCTTCTGAAGCCTCATACCCAACAGGGCCTTTTGGTTGTCATTTCTAATTACTTAGTATAAAGATGTCACAGAGCAGGAGAATGAGAATAAAAGGAAGTATGCAAAGCTAGGGGCTGGGAGAATGAGGTGACATAAACATGAAGAAAGCATTTCTGATAACAATTGTATTACTGGTTTATCACTAAAATCTTATATACATATATGTATGCAATATATATGTAGGTGACATCATAGGATATAAAATATTGAATTACACTTACTCATCTCTTCAGAGATGCTTTTCAAAAAGCTGCTGTTTCAGCTTCTTTTATTGATATCACCTGTGCAGACACCCGTGTTAAGGAGGCAACACATTAAAGTAGCTCCTTGTGCAGGTTCTCAAGTCAGGTTTTCGCAATCAGAGTCTTGCTCCACGCCTTAGCCAAGTGAACTTGGGCAGCTGTTACCCCTTCTGTATGTGAGTTTCCTTATCCTAAAATAAGAATAATAAGTACGCACACTTTGTAAGGTTGCAACAATCAATTAGGCTTATATAAATGAATATGTTTATCATTATCTGTATTTTAGCATAAGGAAACTCACACACAAGAGTTTAATTGCTGTCCAAGTCCACAGTTTATAACATTAAAATTAACAGCACATTTATGTATGATTTGAATTAATCAAGTATCTAGAATGGACTAGAACGTGCCACCAGCTGTGTGGGATCCCACAGTGATAGAGAAAGGGTAATTGATTGGCATCCCATAATTCTATGATTGAATTGAAAACTAAATCCTGGGATTTGCCAGGGCCTCAGTTTTCCCATTTGTAAAATGAGGTTAACATTTCCTATTGTTAAGACCTGTTGTGGATATTAAATTGATAGTTTATAAAGTTCTCACCATAGAGTAGGTAACAGCTATTACCAACGTTTTTCTCCTCCCCTTTCTTTGACCGTCAGTGATTTGGTGATATAATTGTTCTGCCGTAAAAGTGTTCACTATAACATATCTGATAGCAGCAAACACAAAACCTTAAAAACTGAATTTCACATCCTTGTCTCTGCACCCTGAAATCCTTATTTTGCCCTCGGTGTATTCTAAGTGCACTTCATTTTCACAAGGGAAACCTGATTCTATTGCTTGGTCAGTGAATCAGAAGTATCTTCTCCCTCAATAAACCAGGGTGTGCCCTTCCTTACCCACAGTGCTGCATGGCCAGAAATGTGCATTTTCTGCTGCTGAAGTCTTGAAAATTTTCTTTCCCTTGAATTGTTCTAATTATCACAATTTTCTTCCATAAACATGTTTCATCTCTTGACCCATCTGCCTTGTTTATGGAGATGCAAATTAAGAGGAAGCACTTAGGCTGCTTTTGGAATTCTGCAACACTTTTAAAGTAAAGAAAATAATGCGTGTTATCATGTGCTTTAAAATATTTTAGAGAACTGTCATATTCTAAAGTAAGTTTAAGAGGTCTCCTTGGCTAAGCTTTTATTTTGTACTTTAATTCTTTCTTTAAAAATATGGTTCTGTGAAACTCCGTATAGAAATACAAGCTTTACATGAAATTACCATTTCAAAATTCTGAATAATAATTTGCATAGAATTCTTACTGAGAATTTCAGCTGCCAATTAATTTTACTCCTTTGGAAGAACATTAAATTTCATGAACATTTGTTTAAATGCATTAATATATATGGACCACAGCCCACATTTTAAAATGGGCTATTATAAAAGCGGTTTATTTTAAGATGTCAACAGAAGCTTTGGACAATTTATTCAAGTCTTTATGGTTAAAAAAAAAATACCCACATTATTGTCACAAATACATATGCCTACTTACCTGTACATGTACATCTAGGAAGAAACATAAACATGACAAACTTTATCACTAAACAGATTTGAAAAATGTTTCTTAAAATGTTATTGTGTACTGTCAAACTTTATATAAGAAAACTAGGATGTAAGATAATATTCATGCCCTTCATTTTCATTCTCATTAATGGTTACTTTGTTTGTTTTTTTTAACCACAGACTTTGATGGCAACCAACTAACTTGATTGCTTTGATCAAGAAATCTGACTGGGAAAGACCTTAGAGAGATCTAGTGCTTGTCAAACTGCGATGATCATCTGAGTCACCTAGGATGCTTTTAAAAAATACAAACTTCCCCACCCCTTGAAACTCTGATACTGTAGGTGAGGACAGAAATCTAGAATCTGTCATTTAAAATATACCCCATGATGATTCCATAAATGAGCCAGATTTGACAATTATCCATTGAAGAATTAAATCCTCTCTGTAACATCTTTGCCAAATTATTTGGTCTGTGATTGAATAGAACTTTCTGTCTCCAAGCAATGATTTTCTGTTTTGACCTCTCTGTTGGCAATGATTTTCCTTATATTGGATGAAAGCTACTACATTGTTGATTCTACTTACAGATCTCAGTTATCATTTATGGCAAAAAAGAAAATGAAAAACGTCTAGGGGACATCCCTGGGGGTCCAGTGGTTAAGACTCTGCCTTCCAATGCAGGAGGCACGGGTTCGATCCCTGGTCTGGGAACTAAGATCCCACTTGCTGTGCAGCAGTCAAAAAAAAAGTCTAACTCTTGTTCTGTATGATCATTCTTTGCATATTTGGAGATGACTTGGATGTATTCCTTAGTCTCCTCCAAAATAAACAATCCAAATTCAAGCACATTTTTGTTTCTCATGGCTTTTTTAAACTTCATCCCACTTGGTGGTTTCCCTCTAGACACCGTCCCATCTCTCTGCCTGTTTTCAGAAATGTTTGTCTAAACAAACTAGTGGTTACCACTGGAGAGAGGCAATACAGGGGTAGGGGATGAAGAGATACAAACTATTAGGTATAAAATAAGCTACAATGTAGCATAACCTTTAAAAATTGTGAATCACTATTATACTGTACACCAGGAACATATAATATTGTACAGAAACTATATTTCAATTAATAAAAGAAAAGGCATATTTCTTTAGGCAGGTGAAAAGAGGTATATCTTAAATACTATAGTTCTCTCAAGTCTCTCAAGTTATATCTGGTTAAAAATAGTCCTGTTAATGCATATGATTCTTACTCTTAACTAAAATTATTCTGTTATTCCTCACATGTGCTAATGCTAAATGGTGTCTTGTTCATCTATTTAATGTAATGATCGGTTTTTTTGGATTCAAGTGCTTTTTGTTCTCATGTGTAAAGTTCATCTTATGGGATTTAACCTATCAGTGCAAATTTTAATGGTATTTTCAGATTTTGATCTTCTAATATATTAACTATCCTTCCTAGCTTTATGCCACTCTTATATTGATGAACCTACTCTATCTCTCTTAATACAAATGTAAGGATATGAGGCTGAGAACCGGGAGATGGGATTCTCATCTAGAAATCTCTCTACAATTTGACATCACTCCAAAGATCAAAACTCCATGAATGTAGTTATTTAATGTTTCTAAATAGTCCCGGACAAAGCTATATTAATCTGCTTTGTGTACAAGAAAATAATGAGAAACCTTATCAAAATTTTGCTGAAGTACAGAAAGTACTTTCTTTATCTGCTAGATAGCAAAACAAAGAAATGAGTTGAGTATGACACAAACTGTTCTCTCATCACTATACTTTCTCTTTCAGATTATTCCAATCCACCTTTCTTTTGATATTCCATTACAGATTTTTGAACAGCTGTCATTGGTGAAGTCTCAGGTTGTGAAATCCATTTTTTCTCCCCATTTTGTAAAATTGGACTAAAATTTGCTAATGTGCAGCCTCCAAGTGCCTCTCTTATTTGCCAAGATTTCTCAAAAATAACTGACAGTGAGATCTCACTTATAAGTGCTCTGTGATTACTCCTTTTCCAAATCTTTCTAGGCGGTTTTGAACTTCGTTTGTGGCAGTGAGGACAGGAAAAGAAATGAAGGTAACTAGTTGCTATATTGGCAGGTAACTCAAGCTTGTTATCCAAAGCTGTCAGTAAAACGAGCTCTACCCCCGCCCCCCATTTTTTTTTTAATCTAAGAAAATGGTACAAATGAACTTATTTACAAAACAGTAATAGACTCACAGATGTAGAAAACAAACTTATGGTTACCAAGGGGGGAAAGGAGGGGGGAGGGATAAATTGGGAGATTGGGATTGACATATACACACTACTATATATAAAAAAGATAGCTAATAAGGACCTACTGTATAGCACAGGGAACTCAATACTCTAACGACCTATATGGGAAAGGAATCTAAAAAAGAGTGGATATATATATATGTATAACTGATTCACTTTGCTGTACAGCAGAAACACATTGTATCAACCGTACTCTAATAAAAATTTAAAAAAAAAACAACGAGCTCTACCCCTTTCCAGATTTGAGGTTCCTTCCCATACAACACTGCACAGCAAGGAGGGCTCGCAGAGGCAAGAGAGACAAGTGAAGACCTAGTTTACTAGTGCCATGACCACGCCTGCAGTTGACAGAACAGATTTAGAGCACTTGAGATTTTTCAGACAGCAGATTTTTCAGTAAACTCTTTCTTTTTTAATTTTAATTATTTTTTTATTTTTGGCTGCATTGGGTCTTCGTTGCTGTGCGGGCTTTCTCTAGTTGCGGCGAGTGGGGGCTACTCTTTGTTGTGGTGCATGGGCTTCTCATTGCGGTGTCTTCTCTTGTTGCAGAGCACAGGCTCTAGGCCTGCGGGTTTCAGTAGTTGTGGCGCATGGGCTTAGCTGCTCCGCGACGTGTGGGATCTTCCCGGACCAGGGCTCGAACACGTGTCCCCTGCATTGGCAGGCAGATTCTTAACCACTGCGCCACCAGGGAAGTCCCTAAACTCTCTTTTATTTAGAATCCATTATAATTTATTCCTGAACTCATCATGTGTCCACAGCACAAACCTCTCCCAAATATTTTTTCTGACGTTCTGAGATAATAGAATTAACTAGAACATGCACTGCTGAAGCCCACATTATTGTTCATTGCTTTTCTCCTCTCTGCATGAGTCAGAGCCTCATTGCCAAGGCAACTGTGAGAGGGTCTTAGAAACATAAACTCAATCAGATTAACTCTACCAATTGAATCTCATTCTTGTAAATATAGTCCAACCTACTTACCTGTGTCCTTCAATAGCACCCCTACCTTTACATGCTTATATTCTATTTCTATAACTAAATCTGATTCATTCTTCTGCTCAAATACAATAGATTGTCTTCTGATCAGTATTAACCTTCCTTGGGATGGAAGACTTGACCTCATTTGAAAGAGTCTCTTCTCTCAGACCAGGCCTTCATTTCAATATTTATTCTTCCTGTTCTAACACAAAGATCAACCTCCTTTACTGAAAAAGAGAGACACGGTAAGTATTGAGGACTTCTATTTCTTTCCTCACCAACAAATATCTGTCTCTCAATCCTGTTGATAGTTGGCTTTAATTTTTTTTCTTATTATTTCCTGCTATTTCTATGATTAACATCTTCCTCCCTCCTTCCCTCCCTCTCTTCCTTCCTTCTCTAAAGAAGTTCATATTGGATCTCAGCTTTCCTTGTACAATTCTTGTATGTTTGTGTCACCCTCTGTATTTGGTGATGATCTTATATTTCCATTTAAAAATAACATTTATTGTTAATTTCCAAGTTTAAAAGCAGTGTGTCCCTGTAGAAAATTTTTTAGATAGAAAAGACCAACGGATTAAAAACCACACACAAGATTACCCCCACCATACAGAGATAAGCACCAATATGTTTTACATTTTTCTAGTCATTTGTTATTGTTCTCTTTCCTTTAAATTTCCCCACGTTCATTAAAAATCCAAGTCATCAAAGAGTCTGATGCCAGCGCATCTTACTTTAGATATATTTGTATCATCCTTCATCAGGAGTATTTTCAATTTTGGTTAAAATTAAACATTAATTTTAATGTTTAAAATGTCTGAGAGCCTTTGAATCTTACTGGGTTTTCATTAAAGAGTTTTTTTGCCAAGGATTTATGGTCCTTTTCTCTTCAAATTTTTGAGATCAACATTTCCAAATTGTAGGTCTCACAGATGACCGGGTCCCATTCTTTGCTTTCACAAACTGAGGCACAACCTGATGGCTTCTCCTCATGGTTCCTATGGAAGCTCTTCAATAACCAGTCTCTCCCTGTTGACCACAATTAGGCCCAGAGTATTGCCAGGTCCCTGGTTACTTGATTAAGTCCTATTGTCTCAAGCCTTTTTCCTGTGATTTTTGTCAGTTTTAAACTTTCACTCGTTTTGTGCCTACTCTGAAATCTTCAGTTCTTGTTTGACAAGTAAGAAACAAAATAGTACAATCTTTGAGTTCTTGGGGAAAACTGTATTTCTCTCTAAAGAAACTGCATCTTTTTATTGGCTGCAGAAAAAAAATGAGAGCTCCTCTCATAAGCATTTATCAACAGTACCAGTTTCTTGACATTTTATTGCCATGGAAATTGTATTCATTAGTTTTTGATCAATATTCTTTCTAGTATATTTATATGCTAGCTCTCTTGCATAAAACTATTATTATTTAAAGTCTAGTTTTGTATTAAAATATATTTGTCTTTGAAAGGAGGAAAATAGAATATAGATTTTTATGGGGAAATGTACACCGTGCACTATGACATAAATAAAGGAAAACACTGGTAAAATTTTAATTTCCATAATAATAATGCAAATTAGATTTAAAAGGGAACTTACAAAATTAGAAAATTTCTTAAAGAGCTCTCTGATTTTATGATTGCATAGTTATATTTCAACCTTGGACAGAATTATATGTATATAAATAAATATATATGTCATGAGAAAGTCCACAGCACTATTGGAAATGTCTTATATTGTAATGCTATATACATATTTTAAAATGCTAGGAATTTCACAGAAATTTGTCAGTGATTAATGGTAATAATGACTGTTGAAGAAATGTCTCATAATACCAGACTTTTGGGACAATTGAATCAATCAGATAATGTATCCACCTCTAGACAGACAATCTGGGGTGAAAACTTCTGACTGCATTAAATCCATGGCACAGCTCAGTTATATCTGGAAATCAGCAATGCTTTCCCAGATTTATGTCTCTGAAACCATTTTTCTTCTAATCCAAATGAATTCACTAAAACTCATTAGTTTTGACCAATTCTGATTGTGGCTTCCTTGGCAAATCTGTGTCCAGCAGCGATGAGAGAAGCAGTGTTTTAGAGACAGAAGCTGTTAAAAATAGACTCAGCCCCTTCCAACATCTTCTGTTCCAATGGTGTGACCTGTTCATCTTACCAACCACTTTTCTCTCCACTGAGTCCGATCTCTTTGTTGGCATTAGCGGATGGCTCATAAGTAAATGAGCAAAGCATGTCACCACTGTTCAGAATCTTGTACCTGCCCATTAAATCTTTGGTAAATAATGGTGCTGTAAGTGTGAGTAAAAGGCACTTACCTGGAGCTCCGTCTAGTAAAAGGTAACATGCCTTAGGACTCCCTTACTTTTGTGCCCAATCTCAGGACCATGTCCTTTAGAATAATGAGAAATTTTGCTTCTTGAAAATGAAATGAGAACAACTTCTGTAGCTGTGTTATTTTGATGTAATTTCATTTTAGTATAAAGACACTTACATTTAGTGTATCCTAAGCTATGTCTTATAATGAAAATAAATGGAAATGTATATTGTTTTTAGTGCAAGAAGCATGAAACAATTTCGCTGGCAGAAATATTTTCAAGGCTAATGCCTTAAGAAAATTATAAACCTAATAGTCTTAGGAAAGTCTTGTAAAACAGAATAACCAACCGAAGCATGTACAGCTTTGAGGGTAATGGAACCCTCATTTCAGAGAAACCTGAAGATTTTCATAGAATGTGGTCAAGAGCTTGGTCCCTGGAGTCCAACTGCCTGGGTTTCTTTCTCTGCTCGTCATTTTAGGAGCTCTGGTGCTCAGGTTGTTCTTAATCCTCTTTCTGTCTCAATTCCCTCATGTCAAGTTAGGCTAAAAATCTGTAGTGAGGATTAAATGGATTAAACCATATATTTAAAGAGTGTGGTATAGTAATTGGCATCTGGTAATCACTCAGGATATGCCGGCCTTTATTACCGAGTAGGTTTTCAAACTTTGGGTCACGAGTGTCAGTGAAGATCAAAGGGGTTCTGAGCGAATCACACAGACAGGAGCAGGTATGAATGGTGGACTGAGTGGTCGTGGAAGAAGCTGAGATTAGTTCACTGATACACTGATCAACCCTGCTTTGTCCATCATTTCACCTCAGCACCTCATTCTATTCATTCTCTCTCTGTTTGTCTTCTTGGTCCACTCATCCTTCCTGCTTCCTCTAAACTCAGACACACATCACAGTCTGGTCGGTACTCAACTTGATTTAAAATCAGTGAAGCCATATAAGGGAAAAGATGTTACCATCAATCTCTGTGACATCTTTCATTCAATTCCATAGACATTCCAGCTACTGCTAGGGTTCTGTAAATGTGTGATTCAGGATGTGGAGGCTTAAAGATAAAAAAAAAAACAAACAAAAAAACACCTGAAGTCTTCCGGAGGTCAGCAGGTGGCAGTACTGTTGAAATATTTTGGTTGCTCTTCTCTAACACCTCACCATACACTTACCTGTTCTGTCCGAAGAGTCTGCTGATGAGCAATGAAGTTCGGAGGAGCTGAGCTTAACATGCGAGCCAGAGCCCAGGGAGCTAGGCAAAAGCTAGGAAAAAGATGGACAGCTTAGTGCCCCATCACCCGGAGGACACAGGGCAAGCTGGTGGAGAGAGGGAGGAAGGGCAACGTGAAGGACAAGATGTGGCTCTTTTGCAGCCCAAGTCTGTCCTCCTCCGTCTCCTGGAAATGGGATAGAATTTCGTATAGCCCAAACCTCACTAAAGTCTAAATGAAAAAAAAACATTGAACTAACACTTATGTCACTTCTCTCTCTCCCAAAGCCTGTAAGACCTGGAGGCATTTGAATATTATTTGGAATAACACATTTTAGGTAGATTCTTTCGCACAGATGTTTTAATGCCTATAATGACTAGATACCATTATATTAGTTATCTGTCACTGTGCAATGAATTGCCACAAATAAAGCAGCTTAATGCAACACAGATTTATTATCTCACGGTTTATGTGGGTCAGGAGTCCCGGCACAGCTCAGCTGGGTCTTCTGCTTTGGCTCTTCCAAGGGTGTAATCAAGGTTATCATAGAGGGCTGGGTTCTCATCTGAGGCTCATCTAGGGAGACATCTGCTTCCCTTCTTGCACGGTTGTTGGCAGCATCCAGTTCCTTGCAGCTGTAGGGTTATTCGTGGTGGCTTACGTCTTCAAAGTCAACAAGAGCAGAGACTAGGGAGAGCCTGCTAGCAAGAGGATGCAACGTAATCCCGGGAATGGCATCACATCTCCTTTGGGCCATCACATCTTCTATGGGTTAGAAACAAGTCACAGATTCTGCCCACACTCAAGGGGAGGGGATGACAAAGGGGGTGAACAGCAGGAGGTGTGGTGCATGGGAGTCTATCAGCCACTTCCATGTGCTGGGACCCCACACACTCTTCCTCGGCAGCGACATTCCATCTGACATATTCCAGCCAAGGCTTCTCCTATTCAGGATCTTCAGGGCATATTAAATATTCTGTCTCTTTATTACTATCCACCCTGATGAGGTTTAAAAGAGCTTTTATAGATATTATTGCTTGATAGACTGGTGTTCTTTACTGTTAAATTTCTTAAGCTTAGAAGTTATTTGGGGGCTTCCCTGGTGGCACAGTGGTTAAGAATCCGCCTGCCAATGCAGGGGACACGGGTTCGAGCCCTGGTCCGGGAAGAGCCCACATGATGCTAGCAACTAAGCCTGTACGCCACAACTACTGAGCCTGCGAGCCACAACTACTGAAGCCCACGTGCCACAACTACTGAGCCTGTGCTCTACAGCCCACAAGCCACAACTACCGAGCCCGCGTGCTACAACTTCTGAAGGCTGCGTGCCTAGAGCCCATGCTCTGCAACAAGAGAAGCCACTTCAATGAGAAGCCCGCGCACGCAATGAAGAGTAGCCCCTGCTCGCCGCAACTAGAGAAAACCCACATGCAGCAACGGAGACCCAATGCAGCCAAAACTAAATTAAATAAATAAATTTAAAAAAAGAAGTTATCTTGTTGTTGTTTCATAAAAAACTCAAATAGATTTTTTCCTATATTTGCTATTTTAAAATTTCATTGATGTTTATGTTTATACGTGTTATCTTGTTGCTTTGTATTTTAATAATGTAAGGTGTAACAAAATAAACAAATCCGTATTATCATTTAAAAAATCTCTCAAAATTCCATAATCGTTATAAGGATGTAATTCCTTTGTGATTTTCATCTTCTGTATTTCCTTCAGAACGGGCTACTGGCTTTGGGATTCATGTTTTGCTTCTTGCCTGAGAATTTTTAGTCAAACATACTTCTTCTGGTTTGAAAAATAAATGTTGCTTTCTTGGAAATTTCAGGCAGAGTATGAGGAAAAGTGGATTTATTTTTTGCCTGGTCTACTGATAATACTATACACTGTTTTGCTTCAGTTCTGGCAATGTAAACTAGAAGAAACTCTCTCACATATTTCTTCTTTCACTTATGAAATCAGTCATTGGGATAGTACACAATGTGCCATACTGTGGCTCTCTGGGAGTCTTAGAAGTAAGTTTAACTTCATTTGGTTTCATCAATTCACAGGAAAGGCAAATGATACTTCCTATATTCAGAAAAAGAATGAGCTTCAAAATAAAAGCTCAGGTAAATTTTAAAATCATAAACTTAAACCTATATAACTACATATAACCTTTGAAAGTAACCACCACTGAATACAAATTCAATATTTCTGTCTTTTCTATGCCAGAGTTTGTTGGTTACTTATAACCAGAGGTAATATTGTGTCTCTGCCGTGACATCAGGAAGGAGCAAGTGTTTTACCCCAGCAGTATATTTATATTTGATAGTATTCCAGAAACTTCCACGTGGGAATATGGAAGGTACCAGATAAGGTTTATTGAGTACATTAGTGAAATTTAATGAATGAATACGTATTCTAACTTCTCAATACAGATTTAATATTTATAGGTATATGAATACAGATTTTTAATATATGGGCATGAAGGTACAGGCAGACCTCATTCTATTGTGCCTCTCTCTACTGCACTTTGCAGATATGGCAAATTTTTTACAAATTGAAGGTTTGTGGCAACCTTGCATCAAGCAAGTCTATCTGTGCCATTTTTCCAACAGCATTTTCTCACTTCATGTCTCTGTGTCACATTTTGGTAATTCTCGCAATTTTTCAAATCTTCCGCCAGCAAAAAGATTAAGATTTGCTGAAGGCTCAGATGATGGTTAGAATTTTAACAATAACATACCCTAAAATTAAGGTATATACATTTTTTTAGGCATAATGCTATTGCTCATTTACTAGACTACAGTATAAACAACTTTTATATGCACTGGGAAATCAAAAAATTAATGTGACTCGGTTTTATTACAATGTTCACTTCATTGTGGTGGTCTGAAACAAAACCCTCAATATCTCTGAGGTCTGCCTGTATTCCTTATCATCTGGTCTTGTGTGAATTTTGTTAGGTTTGGCATTTAGGGACTGTAACTAGTTACAGTGATGGGCAAGACACTTCTGAAGAGGTACTGGAAATAAATATTGCCTTAGGCATACTGCTGGCTTTTTCCCAGAGTAAGAATCTCAGGAAAGTAATCTCAACAGGAATTGAGTTTACAGATTGAGATCTTTTGGCCATGAAAATTAATTGCATTTCAGTCTATAATTGAATGCTTCTTGGTTGGTATCAAGCAAAGTATATATTATCAGAACAGAGAGTATTAAGTAGTCGAAAGCATTTTAGACTTGAGTAAAAGGATTAGCTTTGAATTCCTAGACTCACCACTATCAATTGTAACATGGAAGTAAAAATATCTTCCTTTCCTGATTCCCTGTGCTGAATGCATGTGAAGAACACATGACACTGCTTTGGTAAACTCTGATGCAACTTTACAAATGTACGGTCTTATTAGGTGTAACCTCTTGAAATACACATTGTCCTGGAAATATGATCACACACAAAAACCGTAGCAATAAAATTCATGATGCAGCAATACTAAGCACCCAAAGGAAGGGTCAAAAATTAACGAGATATGAGAACACTAAATACGTAAGTGGGAAGTAGTTTTCTACTTGTTCAACATTGCACTCAAGTTAATAATAATATGTCCAAAATTCAGGGAAAGCTTTTTGTCCACTCATGCTGCTATCTATGACCCCATGGATGGGAAGGTAGGAACAAGTGTGTGGTCCGAGGAGGCAGATATGCTGCCAGAAATAGCACTCGAATTGTAAATGGAAGTATTAGGAAACTTTCTTGGAGAGGACTGAGCTGTAAGAAACTGAAAATGGGAAATATTTGCCCAAGAGATAAATTCTTCACACAATATTTAGTTTGCCCCCTCAGAGACATTCCTTTCAATCTTAGAGCAATACTGCTCACTGAGATTGTGAATTTAAATACCTTTTCTTGAGCCAGTTGCAGATTCCATTCTAGAAAGAGCAGAAGAAGCAAAACGTTTGTAAAAAGAGAAAACTACTGCCTGGCTTGAGGTACTTTTCTTGGCTTTTATTTTCTAGACCTCAAGTATGCTTAATGTATAGTGTACGTATTTTACTTGAACAGACATGCTAAACTCTACTTAAATTTACCAACTTGCTAAAATGGCATTACTTCATATGTCTGGGATGTTACCAGGAATCTTCTGAGAGTTTCTTTAGACACTGCAATGAAAGCAAACATTGGTTGTGGGGAATACCTATAGTTTTAAAAGAAAAAACAGACTATTTCAGAAGAATTAAACGATCCCGTCCACAAAACCCAGAATACTTTTAAGTGTAGATACGCATATACATACACACACACACATGATAGAAGGCTGAAATTTTCACTACCTGGTGTAATGGGAAGAGTCCTCAAGAAATAGACTTTACCTTTCATACAAGCTGAAAACGCATTACACTGTATTCCACAGCCAGAAGCAACACATCTTAGTCATAGAGGAGATTGGTTAGTCACCAGAACAATACAGCAGAAACATGCTTCCCCAAACTTCAGGTGGTAAAAACTTCAAAAGGTTAAAAAAAAGTCTCTCTCTAATCTTGATCTTATTACTGATTGGCAGTATTTCCTAACCCAGGGTAATAAATAAATGCAATTCAAATTCATTTTAGTAGATTTCATGCCAGGGCATGTCAGTAGATAAAAAGAATAGTAAAGGACAACTGAAGAGAAAGTAGCACAGCTTAAGTCTGTTTTGATGAGTAGGAAGCATCATTTCATCTCATCCCTGTACTTTTAGAGATGTCAGTATAACAATAACTGTAATTGTTTTGTCGTATGACTATAGACTCTTCCTTTTATGAGAGAGAAAATCCATTAATAGCTGTTCATGAGTTCTGTAATTAATGCTCCAAACACTTACAGACCTGGCAGATAAGTGCTCAAAAGTCACCTCCAAATGTATTTTTTAAAGTGGCATACTGGTTCTAACAAATGAGTCTGCTAGCATTAAGAAATGAAACAAGCAAGTTAGCCATAGACTGTTCACAGCTGAAATCAATAACTCATCCAAAACAGCATGCATTTCTAGAAATGTATTAGCTAATAGGTTCACTTGACCTGTCCATTTCCAGTAACTTTAGTGCTGATTATATTTTCTTTTCAACGGAGTATACTTGCTAAAACAATTGCCAACAGATATATGAATTTTTAATTGGGAGAAAACGTGAAGAACCACAGGACTTCGGAGGAAAACTTCTGCAAGGTGGTAGCTCCCATTATTGAATCTGGTGGGTTTGAGATGAAGGTACTAATTTTGTATCTTTAAATACACAGGAAAGGGGTTCTCAGTGATAGACAATATACCCAAAAAGAGAAGACAAATCTGCTTGGGTCCTTCCAAAGTAAGTGTGTATTTACCAAAAGAAGGAGTTAGTTGTCAAATTTACAAGTTAGAGCCAACAGATTAACTTTTCTCTCGGTGAGCAATCTTCCCTAAGTGCTATGACTAGCTCTGGTCACCTGGCGCTGTCTGTTTGGAGTTAGTACTGAGCATGTGTTGGGCATGGTTTCATTGTATCCTGTCATAGCATATTAAAAAACCAGGTCTACACTCACAGAATACCAAACATTCAGTAATTTAGCTGTACCCAGCTAACTGACTAATTCTGTTTTCTTGTGGGTATTTATCATACCTCAGAATTCACCTTCTTTGATGAATCATAACTAAAAAGAAGTCTTTGCTCAACTGCCACTTTTTATTGAGGCCTTCCCTCACCACCCTATTAAAAATTGTAACCTCCTCACCCTGAAGTCTAGATCCCTTTTAACTAGCTTTTCTTTTACCTTTTTTTTTCATAGCACTTTTTACCCTACAAAATGTTATATAATTTGCTTAATCATATTTCTTGTTTGTTATTTATTTCTCTTGCTAAAATGTATGGATGTAGCAAATATTATGTTTGTGAGTTGAATAAGACAGATGACTAAAATAAATTTCATCCTATTGAAACAAAACAAAATGACCAAACAACAAACCAACAACAAAAAAAAATTGATTTTGACCAATACCTTCTCCAGAAAGGCTACTTGGAACTGGAGCCTCGGCACCCAGACTTGCAAGAGAAAGTGTTTACAACAAGGTAAAGGGCTGTGAAGTGAGAGTCCAGGAAGTGTCTGGAGAACATAGTGAGGCCTGAACACTCCTGCCAACAGCAGGGAGGAGCCTGGTCTCTGTGTTCTATGCAGGATCCCCTGTTCCCCTTACTGCGATCTTGGAGCTTAGAAAAAAGAAAAAAAGACAGGCGAGTAGGAGCCATGAAGGTAAGTTTGTATTGGCTCTATGGGAACTGAATATAAAAGAGTTTTCAGTTAGAAGGCTATTCTAGATATTTCCATATCAGACCTTCCCAAATATTGATAAAACATCACAAACTTGCTGAGTTACTTTTTCACTCCATATATCTTAGGGTGAATAGTATTGGCATATATAAATATTTGTCGATCTTCAGAGACAGTAATGTAAAATGAAATGGCATGAAATGGTTTTATTTCTTCTACCATTACTATGTCAACAGTTAACAATTTGGAGAGCCAGATTCCGTCTCTAATAATTCATATACGAAGTAAAAATAATTCCTAAGTAGTTCTTTTGATAATGGGGGTCATCACTAAATTCCTTAACATTCCTAAAATTTAACGTGCTGCTGAAAGTTGAGCTAGCGTTACCCTCTGAATACATGTTGTCACAAATATAACACATGAATTAAAATGGCCTATGGTGATGCCCACCAGGGAAAATGTTAAAATAAAAATGAAAAATCCATACAAAACACAGGCAAATTTGTGTTTTAAAGAACCATACAATTAATTCAGTGTATTTCTTTTAAATTTACATAAACTCATATGTGAAAAAAAAGTCCACGTAATAAAATATACTATATTACATTTGAGTTCAGTAGAATTCTCCTCTTAACTGAGAGTACTTAGATGCACAGATGGAGAATGTGGGTGAACGTCACTGGCACACACTGATTTTATATGATGCAGGTTTTCTAAAGAAGGGTTGGCAATGTGAATTTTGCTGAATAAAATCTTGCACCAATCTTGAGAGAGCTTGAAAAATAACTTGTGTAATGGTGGCCTGCATATGTGCCCTTATCACAATACTCATAGCTACAGATGATAGAAGGTGTGTTGAACTTATTTGGGGGAAGATGATACAATATTGCCATTGACACTTTACTGACAATGTTTTCTGTCATATAATTGCTTTCAGACCACCAATTGTGGCGAAAAAAAATGTCAAACCTAATATTTATAATTTTAAAACTTGGAATAAAAATACCCTTAGGAAAATGAGCCTATTCTACTTAATATATACTGAAGAGAGAAATGTGGGTGAAGAAGAAAGTTTAAAGAAAAGACAGCAAGCTCATATGTATCATGAGAAAGCAGAATTTTAAGGAGTCCAGAAAGTTTTATTTAAAAACTTGCCTTCAAATACAGCCTACTCCATTCTACAATAAGACAGAGCGATGCTTCAAATGTAAAAGGTATATCACTCCTGACATATTTGGGTCAGGTATGAAATTAGAGTATTTACACTCTCAGGGACTCTTCCCAATTGTTAAAAAGTTATCCAACCTTCTGGTGTAATAAGGACTTCCCTTCCATTTAATTTGCCTGGTAGAGCTTAAGTAATAAGTTTACAATTTCCTTTTCTGGAACGTAATGAAGATTTATGCATTTTACCTTCTTCTTAATTTGCTCACTTGAGAGCAAAAATAAAAAAGGAATTGGATTTGATGTGGAGGAAAAAACCCACCCACGTGACAGGGGCAGCGGCAAATATCACTTCTGTACTGACAGCTCAAAGCTAGTCATTAGAGTTCAACAGGGATGGGAAGATTTAGCAGGAGAGAAATTTCCCCAGTTCTCTAATTAAAATAATAGACAATTCAAAGGAGAAATGCAGAATATTGTTTTTTAAAAAGAAGAAAATCATTCAGCCTAGAGAAAAACAATAAGAACCTGCTATTTCCTATTTTTTATGTAACTGGATATATTATAGGGGCATCGCCATGCCCAGCAGTGTCATTTCACATCAAGATGTTACTTTATCCAACTTCTGTTTGGTCACTATGTCAAAGATGGAGGCTAATTTGGCGTTTGTGACCAACTGGAGACTTCAGTGGTTCGAAGGGCTCACGCGCACCTGCGTATCCCTAAAGGGCTTCCTAAGTAGGGATTTGGTTCAAAACGCCTCCATTTTCTCTAGACTTCTTGTAAGTGGTGAGCAAGCTGCTAGGATTCTGGATGTCCTTTTAAAATCCATGGTTTAAAGAAAATGCTGCTTAGGATTTTGTGGTAAGCTGTCACCAGTGACTGCTGATGGAGCCGCCTGGTTAAGATTCACTGTGCTGGGCATGCCTGGCCTTTGCGACTTAGGTAGGGACCAGATCTTGGCTCAGAAAGCTTAATATCTAATTCTACAATCAGAGTCCCAAATCCCTTCCAGATGCAGGTAGGAACAAAACTACTGTACAGATAGTAGACTGTCATGTGCTTTGTGCAAGATGATGCTTTATTCTCCCTCAGCTTTTTTCTTTTCTGAGTATAAAAACGTGGCCTGATTCCAGGGACAGGCTGGTGTTGGCTTCTGGGGACAAACGGACCATACGTGGTTGTCCCTGTGCAGCCTTTGATCACTCTCATGCTGCACGTACGGTTTACATTTGTTTTATTGCACACAGCTTTATACACATTATTGCCTAAGATATTTGTATATAACTAGGGCTTCGTAGCTTTTGTTTAATCAGAACTCATAGGGCACATTTATGACTTCTGATGGTGTCCGACTTTGGGCAGCTTTGCAGGATCACAGTGTGGTTAATGCAAAAAAAAAGTCCCCTCAAAAAAATCTTTTAACGTGGAAATAATAAACTTCACAGAAAAAAGAGGAAAATGGGAAACATAAAATCATTATTGCAATTTTTTTTTTGCAAAAAGAATGAATCTGAAGAAGGTTACCTATATCCAAGAAGATCAAACCCTGCTCCCCCCACCCTTCCCCCCAGACCCCACTCCAAGAAGAGATTACTCACTTATACTCTGATTTTCTTTCCCTGGGAATAGCTATGACCAAAGGGATCAAAGGGATTTGGGGCCACATATGATCTAACTCCCGGCAAGTCATTTCCTCGGGTGTAGGCAGGGAGAAATAAATGCTTAGTTTTGTTCACGAGAAAAAAGTAAAAACTTGCATTTTGAATAAGAATTGAGGATAAACCTACCTTTGGCTTACTTTGAAGGCTGTTTGGGGAGGGGAGTGAGGGCTGGCAGAATGACGGCAGAGATTTCCTTTTCTGCTTGTCAAACCCTCATCCCATGACAATCAGCAAGTCCAGAAGGTGGACAAAAGTGTTGGAGGGCTTCCCTGGTGGCGCAGTGGTTGAGAATCCACCTGCTAATGCATGGGGCACGGGTTCGAGCCCTGGTCCGGGAAGATCCCACATGCCGCGGAGCAACTAGGCCCGTGAGCCACAACTACTGAGCCTGCGCGTCTGGAGCCTGTGCTCTGCAACAAGAGCGGCCGCAATAGTGAGAGGCCCCTGCTTGCCACAACTACAGAAAGCCCTCGCACAGAAATGAAGACGCAACACAGCAAAAATAAATAAATTAATTAATAAACTCCTACTTTAAAAAAAAAAAGTGTTGGAACATTTATCAAAACAATTCCAGAAAGATAAAGAAAAAATGTTTAACACAGGAATTTTGAGCCTTTTTGTAATGAGTTACTATGTATAACGATTACTTAGCACAGGTCCTGGTTATTAGAAATGACAACAAAAATAGTAGTATTTATTCTCAGGATTATCCACTCTTTCAGATGAAACATATGTACACCAGCTCTATCATATGACAAACCTAAACTCAGTAGAGTGACCAAATGGGGCCAACAGTGCCTGTGGGAAGAACCTGCATGATTACTGAGAAACAAGTTCAGAAGAGGCGGGTTTGTAAACTGGAAGGAAGGAAAGACTTTCATATTTAAGGACCCTACCATGAGTCAGCCACTATGCTGCTCCTCACATCCTTATCTCATTTCACAGAGAACTGAAAAGGAAAAATTATCCAAAATGTCTTCTAAGGCTGTGTCTGTGCAAAGTATAATATGGTGGCAGATTGGCAGACTCTGGAGGCAGATTGGCTCAGTCTGAAGTCTGACATCCTCTTTCTAACTGGGTTTCCTTGGGCACATCACCCTCCGTGTGCCTCGGTGTGCTCACATACACAATGATGAGGACAGTCACGCCAACCACATGTGGCTTCTGTGGGATTATCTGGGATAATGGATGCCAACACACAGAGAAGTTCCTAGAATATGAGTTCCTCCATGAGTGTTAGTCCTTCATTCTTCAACAGGAATGATTCACTCTGATATTATAAGTACCAGTTGTCAAAGTATTTCTGTGCCTTGTATCTGATTTGATTTTCTCTTTATTCCTCTTTTACACATAAACACACACACACACACATGCTAATACATGTACACACACTCAACTCGAATGGATCAAATGGTTATACTTACCATGTTCTGCTCCGTGAGGCCTGGTTTTGCATGGCTTACCAGGTAATGTGTGGACCAGAGTCAGTATTTTGATTCTGAGTCCCATTCTCTCACCACTAAACGTTCTGCCTTAGGAATCACTTGACTGGTTGACAATTTGGATAATATAGACAGCAAATCAAGATAAGACTGGCATAATTATTCAGCTGAACAAGAGGCTTGAGTTAAGCCTTAAGGAGAATTGGGTTCAATGTTACTTAGACATGGGACTCTATCCCTTGCTGAGAGATGAAAATGTAATGAGGGAAAAGGCTCTGGTGGGTTTATAAAGTGCTTGTGACTATGTGATGTCAGGGAACTTGTCAAACCATTGAAGCCCACAGATTCCTAGAATGTGGGATAAGTTCGATGAGCTGGTGCATTTCCTTTAATAATTCTCTTACATAATTTTATGTTAAACTATTCACATTCTGTATAATGTACATATGCTTCAAGTGGAGACTATCTTTAATTTGTTATTCAGCCTAATGATGGTGAAATAACCCTATAACTATATTATTAAAGCATCATGTTACAAAATTTCAGACAAAGACTATTCATTTACTCATTTAAATGAATATTTATTAGAGCCATCACTATATACCAAATATTTTCTAGGCATCGAGCGTAAATGGGGACTAAGATAGACATCTTTTCTGCCCCTGTGAGGCTTTCATTTTGGTTACAAACACAGAAAACAGAAAGTAGATCGACAACTAAGTGATGTAATTTCAGGTTGTATTAAGTGTCATGAAGCAAAATAAAGCATAATAAAGGAATAAGGAGTGATGGTTGGTGGTAGTGGAGAAGGGGCTTGGTCAGTGAGTGGGTAAATTAGGGGCAGCCTCTTTGAGGAGATAATATCAGAGCAGAGAGTGGATGGGGGGGGGTAAAGAACTGGATGAAGAACATTTTAAGCAATGGAAACCAGTGAAAATCTCCTGTGGCAGAGACATGGATGAAAGCCAGGATAGCTGGCGTGGGTTAAGCAGAAGTTAGAATAATGAGAGGTAAGGTTGGACAGCTTGCAGGGGCTAGAGCAAGTCCTTCTGTCCAATGTCAGGAGTTTACATTTTATCCCATCTAGTCTAGATAGAGACTTGTGTTTGAAAAAGATGATTCTAGCTGCTAAGTGGTGAGTAGACAGTAAGGGATCAAGCGAGGGAGAAGGAAGAACAGTTTTGAGGTGGTTAAGAAAATTCAGGTGAGGAATGATGGTGGCTCTTAGGATGCTCCAGAGACATAGAACCAATAGGGTACATACATATACATACATATACATAGAGAGAAGGAGGGAGGAAGGGGGGGAAGGGGGAGATTTACTTTAAGGAACTGACTGACATGAGTATAGTGGCTGGCAATTCCAAAATCCATAAGCTGGCAGGCTGGACATTCAGGTAAGAGTTGATGTTACACTCTTGAGTCCAAATTCTGAAGGGCAGGCCAGATCAAGTAGAAAATCAGGGAGGGTTTCTACATTACAGTCTTGAGGCAGAATTGCTTCTTCTTTGGGAAACTTCAGTTTTTGCTCTTAAGATCTTCTTCACCAGATTGGATGAGGCCCACTCACATTATGGAGGGTAATCTGCTTTACTCAAAGTCAACTAATTTAAATCTTAACCACATCTAAAAAATACTTCCACAGCAATATCTACGCTGGTGGCTGTCCAAATAACTGGGTACCATAGCCTAACCAAGTAGTCACATAACATTAACCGTGACAGGTGGCTAGGACTGGACTGGTAGCTGTGGAAGTGTTGGAATGTCATTAGTTTCTAGGTATTTTTTGAAGGTAGAGCCAACAGACATCTCCTCTGCCCCAAAGGAGCCAGATGATTATACTCCCCCTCAGCAGTAGGAGTTGTGGGGTGTATTCCCTAGAGAAGATAAAACAGAAAGGCTCTTAACTCAGGGACACCAGGCACAAGGGGAAGCAGGAACAATGGACTGAAAACAGGGGAGTAAGTGAAAAATGATATACTGAGTAGAGAGAGACTCTCACCATCTTCCCTCAATGGTCTTCCCCAAAGTGAAAGGCAGGCAGCCAATCTTCACATCCTAAGAAGAGTCAACCATTTTCTCTAAATAGACTGAACTGTTCCACTTAGCTGAGCCTCACCCATTTGAATGACATGAAATCTACCACATATTCCACTCAACTTTCTGTGCACACAAAGCTCCCATGAGCTCTTTTGAGACTCATTCTAGAGTCTGACTCTAACGCAAAAGACATGCCAGAAACAAAGAGGAAATGACTTCTGCTTTCAACCATGTTACAGAAACCAGTTTCAAACTAGTCCTCCATGGCAAAGAATTGCAAAGAATGAAATATATAAAATAAGTGTTTCAAACACTGGACAATAGGCAATGCAGGATTTCGATCCCTAAGAGAAAGTAAACAAATGAGGCAAGTGCCACAATTGCCCTGAGGTATTTTCTGGACCATAGTGTGTGCACGCGCACACACACACACACACACACACACAAAGCCAGGAGCTCAAACCAACACAATGGACTTGCTGAGATAAGGAGACAGAGATGAGAGTTCAAGGTGACCAGAGATGTCTCAGCCTATCTTCCTCTCTCTGTGTAGATGAGTCCCTCCCTGTGAGTCGGTTTGTTAATGTCTCCAGATTGTTCTCTCCTTTCCCCCCCTCTTTCTCTCTCACCAAATTAATCAATATTTTCTCATGTCCTACCTAATGAATCAGTAAAATTATCAGTTATTTCCAACCCATAATAAATATCATTCGTAGTAATAATCAACAAAAAATTAAACTAAACATGGCTAAAATTACAAGTTTTAATATTTGTTATTGATGAAAAATAGAGGAAACAAATAATCCAGACAACATTTAAATTGCTACATATGACCTAGAGGAGTTGGACTTAGCAGAAGAAAATGGCCAACAAATGTATAATAGAAAACTGTAATACTTTAAAATTTGATATGGACAGAAAATTGAATAAGAATCAAACATTAGTTAGAAACCTTCAGTGGGAAAAAAATTGAAACTGATACAAATAATTTTAGTAAGATAATAAAAATGAAAAATCTAAGAAATTTGCATCAATTACTAAAAAACTAAATTGGCTAAATGGACCTTATTTCCAGAAAATGACTTCTAGATGAAAGTTTATCAACATCAATATAATTATCATTAAAATACCATATTAAAAATGGTTTGAAAGTCCAAACCATGGAGCCAGATTATCTCACTGCACTGAATACAACGCCTAGCACATAGTAGAACTACAATACACATTTTCATCTTTTTCAAGCTTGCTTCATACTGGAAATATATTGGTGATTTTAAAAAAATCAAAAAGCAAACCAAAAAACAAACAAAAACCTTTAGTTCCTTTAACTCTGGAAGTAGAATAAACAAATGAACACTCAGAAAGAATTGCAAAATGTAAAAAAACTAAAAATGAACAAATAATAGTCAGGTTCTACCGAGTAACTGAATGGTTGTGGTAGGGTGAGTTAGGAAGGATAATCAAAAAATGCCTCAACGTGCCTTCAGAGCTGGGGTAAAGCATTCCTGCTACAGGATCTAGCCTGAGCAAGAGGAACTTTGTGGGAGGGAAAGTGCAGGGATTTCTCTCAAAGCTCAAGCCTAGGTTATGAAATGAGCAGTGGTGGTGAATACAGGTAAATCCACACTAAGGAAGTGTCAGCTAGAAACAACATGGCATTTAGACTTTAAACTGTAGACAGTGGAGAATCCCTGAACGAGCTGTACTTTAGAGAGACTGGACAGCAGTTTAGAAGGGATTAAAGGAAGGAAGAGGTTAAAAGGAGTCATTCTGACAACAATGCCTATAGGTAGGAAATACTGACGCTATAGCACCAGTAGGTAGAGGAAATGAAAAGGAGGAAGTACATTGGGTGTGGATAGGGTGCAGGAGGTTAGATAGTGGGAGGGGTATGAGGCCACCCTGATCTGAGTCTGCTGGGGATGTCAAAGCCATTTACAGAATCGGAATAAGGCAAGAAGCAGGTTTTAGAAGGAAGTTTATGAATTTATTTGGTCATGTTCAGCTTGAGGCATTTTGGAGAATGCAAGTGTAAAAATCCAGCAGAGAAAAGGATATTAAGTCTGTAGCTTAAGAACTCAGAGGAAGGGTTGATAACAGCCAAGAAAAAAAAAGTAGATGAGCTTTACTAAAGGGGAGAGAAAGACAAGAGAGGAGAACCCAGATCTTTGTGGACTGTCTATCTAAGGGGATTTTGTTTAGAAGTAGAATGTTGGTGAATATGATAATACATTCAGAAATTGGGAATAGAAAATAGTGAAGGAACCTAAAATGGATTGTCATATAAGGAGATTATGGTATCATGGTGGCCAAAGTGGAGAAAGTTTCTAGGAAGTCAATGAGTAGTGTAGCTGCAGTGGATTAAGGGATGGGCTAGCTGTGTAAGTTTTCATGGTATCATCCATAAGTGTCACTAAAGCACTGTTGATGGAATACAACATCATCGGACTCTGGAGGTAGGAAAAAGGGTTTGCCAAGACTTTAGTTACAGTGCTGTATATACAGTGGGAAGGCATTCCTTGACAAGATATTTGAGTAGGGAAGTAGAAAGCAGAGTCTGGGGCAATGCTCAGATAAAAGGAGATGTTTGCTAACCTTTTTAAAGGGTGGGATTGGTTAACTCTCCTTGTTTTGCTAAGCTGTTGTATTCAAGTTTGGGGACCAAATCAGGGTGGCTGGGATTCTAGAGAGGATGAGTGTAGTTATCTTTAGTAGGCGTCCTCCCTCCCCTCCCACCGCCAACTCTCCTCCTCTCCCTCCCCCTCCAGTCCTCCATGAGACCTCAGCTTCTCTTTTACAGAAATGTTGAAGAAATACTGAATAAATAACGGTTTGAAGAGAAACTAGTTCTGCAGAAGAACTGTACTTTTATATTCATTAAATGAAGGCTATAACCCTGATCATGACTAATTACTGTTAATAAATATAATTTTGGCATTTGGGAGTGAAGTGTTTGATAATTTTTTAGTGAAGACTTGAGGATGGAGAATGTCATCATCCCCTTAACCATAATAATTCAAATACTCATTTGGAGTTAAATGTACTCTCTCTGAAAAGTAAAGATTTATTTGAATTAAAAATTAACTTTATTGAAGTTAAATGCTTGCCTTTTCTCCCACATTAACTAATTTAAATATTAGGTAACATGTCATTAAAATAGCTTACAAAAAATAGAAGATATTGACATAATTACATAATTAGATTTTTTTTCCTCTGGAAGCATATGAAAGATTTGTCAGCTTCTCTGAACTTTGTGATCTAATGATAAAAAAAACTTTGTTATATAAAAGTTGAGAAGAAGATACATTTCAGTTTAGGTATGGAACAATTTAGATATGAAAAGGCTCTAAAGAACTTGTGAATTAGTAGGCCAAAGCTTTAAGTAAGATTATAAAAACATTTTTTTGAAGTTTAAAAGTGTGAAGAGAAACTATGATCCTTAAGAACTTAAAAGGTAATTCCCCTAGAGAAAATATACAAGGGAAAGTCCAGATATTCTTATGTTAACCTCAGTAAGATTAACAGGAGCCAGGATCTCTTTGTCCGAGGCTGCAAATCCTCATCTTACTTGTAATGAGCTCTCTAAACAGATAGCCACGGAGTTGGGATTTATTCCACTATACAAAGTGATTTTCTACAAAAATTAAAATTGATTTTCTATATTTCCCCCTTGCTAATAAAATGATCTAATCCATAAAGGTATTATTACTATAAACATATTAAAATTATAGAGCTTATCTGTTGAGGTGTCTATTTTTTTCAGTCTGACTTGTACCAAATATGCCATCAAAGGTTGGAAGATTCAGTCACAGGTTGTTGATTGACCTCATATTGAACAAGTATCTTTGCAAAGTTTTTCTTAACTCCTTTTTTTCCCTAATCTAGCATATATCTCTAATTGCTATTTTGTAACTGTAGTTACAAAATAGTTATTCCTTTAAAAGTATGATGTGGTAGTTATTCCTTTAAAAGTATGATGTGGCCATCTGAAATATCTGTTCACTGAAGTTCTACTGACTTTAATCTGTTTTATATATATATATATATATATATATATATATATATATATATATATATCAGACTCCACTTTCATTAGTAGAGAAATTGTTAAAGTGAACAAAACGCTTCATAACCATTCACTTGCCTCAGGTGAAAGTGGTTTTCTCTGTAAAGTTGTACAGTCAATTTTGCGACCAATATTTCTTTTTCTTTTGCAGAATGAAAATAATCTTGATATGATTGTGGAGGTAGCATTTTATGATGAAACAAGCAGTATATGTGCTATTAGGTATGCAGTCTCTTTAATCCTGTATTTTCTTTCACAACAATTATGATATCATACTGAAATCTTAGTTTATAAATAACAACACTAATAGCAATAACTAGCCATTAATACATGTGTGCCCAGGCACTTTGCCAAGAGCTTTCTGCTCATTGGTTTATTGATCTTCATATTCATCCTACTTTACAGATGAGAAAACTGAGACTCAGAGAATTTATACAACTTTCTCAAGCTCATGTAAAAGCAACTGGTAGAATCTGGATTGGCTTTTGCTGATCTAATTACCCAGTTCTTTGATATTATTATGCTATGTCCTCTTACAGCTTCTTCATTAGTCCTACTAAACTGTGAAGGATACTAAGGGCTTTACAGGATAACAGTCTATTCTATGTAGACGTTCTGTTGGGATTTAAGGAATCTTAATGCAGTTTCCTACTCCCCTGACATATGAAACAAATTAAGAAGCTATGTGCTGATACTATTTATATACTGTACCCTTAAACGATTGAAATTATGAAGGAAGAGATAATTTATAATGAATAATTATGTATCAAAAAGCAGAACATGAATTAGAGAACATTAGAAACAACATAATTTACCATTTCATAAATTAATAAAAAAGTGAAAATTACCAAATGTAGAACCTGACTCTTCCAATTTAATGATGGTAGGAACGTTAAGTATTTAATAAGTATTTATTAAGCACCCATAGGGACATAATTTAGTATTAGGATTATGGAAATATGAGCCTGTATTTAAGGTGCTGTAAAATCTAATTATGGGAACACAAAATTAACAAAATTACAAGTATATAAACATAACTATAAAGGTGACTTGAAGATGTGGATATAAAGGTGTGGATAAGGGATGCTTGCTACATGGGCCTGCAACAGTAAGCAGAGCAAATGGAGGGATGTGGTTTTGGGGAATGTTAGTGGAGTGATGTTTCAGGCAACCTCATTCCAGTGCTCAAATATTACTTCCCTCGTGACAACTTCCTAAACAATTAATTTCCACTTGGTCTTATCATCTAGTTGAGTGCTCTTTTCACTGTACTTTCACAAGAATATGAGGAATAATGTCTCTATTAATTCATATATATATATATTTTAAATAATTACTTTGTAAGTATATTTTACTCTATCATGAATTTCTCTATGGCAGTCTTACTCATCCTAGGGACCATGGCATTTACCAACATCTGGCATACAGTAGGTGCTCAATAATGAATAAGGAATGAATCAGTACATCCATAAACAATGAGAAATAATTTGGATTGAGAGAATTCTACATTCTTTATGCATCTTTTTTTTTCCAGCCCTGTTCCCTCGACATCCCCTATTGAGGATAGGTGGGTTACATTTCAAACTCTAAATGGCCTGTGCAAGATTACTCCAAATATAAAGGATCACAAAAATACTAGTGGCACTTTTCTTATGTTAGCCTTGGATTTCTCCATGGAAAATGGAACAAAGGCTCAAATAAAACATTAGCATCTTTGTTCCTTTCCAATATTCTACACAGTACGGCTAGTTAAGTAGATTTGCTGGTTCAGACAAGTCTGCTTTCATTCAATAAGCATTTGCAGGGTACCTATTATGTGCCCATCATTGTATGTGACATCATGAATATTGAGTGGAAAAGCAAAGCCTCTGAGCTCAAAAAACTCCTACTCTACTGGGAAGTATAAAATTACAATAAAATTTATTGTAAAAACGTGGTAAATATTATGTTAGAACATGCATAGGGTACTCTAAAAGAAGGTGGAATGTCACCTAATATAGCTCCAAGAGTCAGTGAGGTTACTTGGAAAAAGTAAATATTGAGCTGAATCTCTAGTTTGTCAGATAAAAAAGGGAGAAAGACAGAACAACCAGAGGAATCGGCATGAGCAAAATCTCTGAACAAAGGACAGCATGACTTCCTGGGGCTGGGGATGGGTGGTGGTAAAAAGTTTGGTGTGACTTGACAATGGATTTTTTTTGAGGGGGAGAGGAGGTCTTGTTGAAGAGCAAGAAATGGGGGAACGTGGAAGAGGGTGAAGTGTGAGATGTGTGTAGTCAGACCAGATCATAAACAGCTTCGTATGCCAGCTTCTATCCTCGACACTTTGTAGTGCTCTTGAAAGAATACGACCTCATAAGATTTATGGTCTAGAAAAGCTGCAATGACAGAAGAGCGAAGAATTGATTAGAGGTAGTGAAACTGAAAGCAAGGAGAGAAGGTAGCAAGATATTGCAATGTTTGTCGACCATGAAGAGGGCATGGATAAAGGGGTAGCAATGAGAACACACAGGTACATTGGAGGAATAGTTAGAATGTTGGAAAAGTGGATTTGATTTGAGAGGGAATAAAGAGATCATGACAGAGAGGTGAGAGCCCAAATTAATGCTGGGTTTTATTTATTTTCCTTTCTTTCAGTGTCTGAACATGTAAAACTAACAGACAGAGAATTTAGGGATACAGCTGTGGGGTTACAAAGGATGATAATGAATTCAGCTGCAGAGAAGTTGAGTTGGAGATGTTGTGGTTTATCAAAGCATATGAGACTGCTAGAAGGGAACTGGATATATGTTCAGGAATTCAGGAAGGATGTTGCCTATGGAAGCCACAGGCAGAGAGTGACAGGATGAAATTATACTAGAGAGAGACTGGAAAGAGAAAAGGGTCAAGAAGGGGACACTTGGGGACACTGACACTTAACTATCAGTCAGAAGAAGAGAAGCCTCAAATGAAGCTGTGGAGGAGCAGGTAGAGACGTAGTAAGAAATCCAAGACATCACGGTGTTATGGGTTCCAAAGGAGGGAAGACTATGAAAAATGTAAGGATAATCGACAGCGCCCAATAGGGCAGACAGGTTGAGCAAAAAATGGACTGAAAATACACACTGTGTTTGGCTGCTAGGAAGCCTCTGGTGATAATGGAAAACAAACAAATTCCAGGGGTGGCTTGAGGAGTAAAAATCAAGTGAGGAGACAGATGCAAAGAACGGTGTCTACTTTTGCAAGACAGGAAAGAAAGGCTGGATGTAATTCGCGAGCGAAGTAAAAGGGGAGGGGCTAAGGAAGGCGGAGACTCTAGCAAAGTTATGTAAGAGAAGGAGCCAGTAGAGTTGAAATTCTGTATATTGCTTAGTCTGTATAAGTATGTGAGATAAAGGAACACTGATGGATCCGAGTGGCTGAGAAGCAAGGGAGGAGAGAATCCAGAGTATGAGCTGAAGAATTAGCGCGAAACTGGAGGAAGGAAAGATGACTCAACTTCTTTGATTAGAAGAGGAGAAAAAGCTGAGGCAGAGATATTTGTGGGTGGAAAAAAATAAATCATTAGAACATCAGGCAGTTGAAAGTTTTATCCATTTGCCCTTCCATTTATTTAACACACTATATGCCAAGCCCCATATCTAGTGCGAGGGATACGATGAGAAATAGGATGACAGTCCTTGTTCTCAGGAAAATGTAAGAGATGGAAGAGTAACAAATAAGTCATAATACTGTGTTATATATAATTAATGAAGCACTTAGTGGGACAAGTTTTTGAAGCTGGAGAGTTTTTAGAATTGCTTACTGGTTTTTATTTCCTCTCTAGAAGTGGAGACATTATTGGAACAAAATTATTTTGAGAAAATTATAAGAACGTGTTACACAAACACATACAAAGATTTACTCATTATTTTTAGAAAACTGTGAAACCAGCAATGAAACAATGAAGATGCTTCAGACCGCTTGAGAAGTTAAAAGTGTATCTTATGTAATAGTAACTAGGAGTTCCTGTGAAAGGATTAAAGCCCTGTAGAGTTGGAGACTTCCTCTTCCCCTAAGTGTGAATTTACGTGTGGTTTTTTCTGAAAATTGTTACTTGTTCTCGGGGGATGGGGGGCGGTGAGCATATCTCTCATTCAAATATTTACTGACAGAAGAGGATGAGACGGCAACCATGTCCTAAAAGCTGTGCAGATATGACCTCCTTTTCCCTGACTAGAGGGAGGATTATGAACACGAATTGGTTCAGTGCATTTGATTACACATACATTAATTTATTTCTGACTGTTTAACAAACAAACAAAAAAACTTCTGGAAATGACCATCAGCCAGTCTGATTGCCTTATTTGGACCACGGAGACTGTGTCACACAAAAAGGACATTTTAATAACAATGGGGTGGACATGAGCTGACCCTGGCTTGGAAAAAGAGGAAGGTCCTTTTCTCTGGAGCTGTGGGGAAGTGAGGCCTGAAATCAAAGGCAAGAAAGTCAGAGAGCCCTTTGAGTTCAGATCTGGGCATATGATCCCCAAAGGAAGTACAAGCAATCTGAGTATCTTTCTGACAAAGCATTTCTTTAATTCCCAAATATTTTGTAAAGTTTGTTAAACATAAATTATTCTTGACTCTATTTTAAAGGAGTTAAATGAGTGGCTTTTGCCTACACTTAGAGCATCTTGAAGATGTTGGTTAGAAGAAAACATGAGTTTCTTTGGTTTGGAGGAAGGATTTCTGGCAAAAGTATCAAGCAGTCACCAGGACTGCTTACAGACAGGTAAGCCTTCCACGGAGAGTCTTGAAAATCACGTGGGTGTTGAATCAGTATATTATATACCTGAAACTAATATAATATTGTCAATCAACTATACTTCAATTTTAAAAAAGTTACTTGGGGAGAGAATTCTAAAATTAGAAAGGCTATTTTGGCATCTGGAAACTTGGAGAAATGGCACATTGTATATTAAAGGAAATATCTCCCTTTTAAAAATTCCATGGTAGCATGTGGTGAAATAGAAGGAAGAGCCAGCCCAGCTTTAGGAAGATCAGAAAAGATTTCCTAAAACAAGTAACATCTGAATAAAATCCTAAATAAGAGGCAGATGATTAGGGCAACTTGTTTTCATTTTTGACAGGCAGAGGAAGAGGTATGCTCAATGTCTTGAAGGCAAAAGAAGAAAGAAAGAAAGAAAAAAATTGATGGCATATCTGGGAACTGCAGGTAACTTAGAGAATTCTTCACATCCTAGAAAACTTGGATTTTTATCACCATAGCAATGGAGAATCACTGAGCAATTTTAAATCTGATCCCACTGAAAATTTAGAAACAATATGTTTGAAAGGAGACATGGCAGGAAGCCGTGGGACCAGTTAGGAAGTTCTTGAACTACAGATAAAAAAGGATTAGGGTCTATGCCGAACAAGGGCAAGAGAAAGGAGGTGTTGATGAGGACAGAGGGCCTGAGAAGAGGAGACAAGTTTTAAAATAGCCACTTTGGAGAGGAAGTTGAGTAGGAAAATATAGAAGGATTGATGGGAAGTGTAAAAAGCCCAGTTAGACTTGTTGGCTTCAGTGGCACCAGATCTTGTGAATGTACAGTTTTTCAGCAGTGCCTGGAGACCAGGAGGAATACACAGAAGGCAGATCTGTGATTGGAGTGTTTTTCTAGGCCAGGTTTTATGAAGGGCTCAGAAAACAAGGGAAATCAGGACATTGGGAAGGGTGTAGTTGAGGTGATAGACCAAATGGATTAGGAAGAAAGTGAAGATAAAAGGGAAATGATAGGATGAAAATGGAGGAATTGAGAAATTAAGAGTCTAATTAAAGTAGAAGAATAGCTGTAGTGGTAAGGAGGCAAAAATCTGGAAGGATGGAGGTTGGGATATTCATGTTAGCAAGTCCTTTCCGGGTGATAAAAAAGCTTAGGTTGTGCCTGTTAATTTGGGCTTCTGGAATGGAGTCAAGTATTCTTAGAACTGAGAGAGTCAAGGAGCTATCAGCCTATAGAAACATGATTTTCATTACTTTAAAATATGTTTTGTATCTTAATTAGAGAACAATACAACATTGATAGAGGCACACCTTGGAGATATTTCGGGTTCCGTTCCAGACCACAGCAATAAAGTGAGTATAACAGCAAAAGTGAGTCACATGAATTTTTTGGTTTCCCAGTGCATATAAAAGTTACGTTTACACTATACTATAATCTGTTAATGTGCAATAGCATTATGTCTAAATACATAATGTACATACCTTAATTTAACAATACTTTATTACTAAAACATGCTAACGATCCTCTGCGCCTTCAGCAAGTTGTAGCAGTAATATTAGGAGTATGGGGTTAACAGATACAAACTGCTATACATAAAATAGATAAGCAACAACAAGGATTTACTGTATAGCACAGGGAATTATATTCAATATCTTATAATAACCTATAATGGAATATAATCAGAAAAAACGCTGAATCACTGCTGTACACTTGAAACTAACACAATATTGTAAATCAATTATACTTCAATAAAAAAAGATCACTCATCACAGATCGCCATAACAAATATAATAATAATGAAAGTTTTGAAATATTGTGAGGATTGCCAAAATGTGACACAGAGACATGAAGTGAGCAAATGCTGTTGGAAAATGGTGCCGATTTTGTTGTAGACGCGCTCTACAGTGTTGCCACAAACCTTCATTTCGTAAGAAAAACGAAGTATCTTCAAAGCACAGTAAAGCAAACTACAAAGAGGTATGTCTGCATATTATTTTTTAAATATGCTTTTAAACAAACGCTGCTCAGTTTAAAACTTTCATTAATATTAGAAGTAAATATTCCCTGGAAAGCCTACCTAAAACTTATTTTAAAATAACTGGAGGGCTTCCCTGGTGGCGCAGTGGTTGAGAATCTGCCTGCTAATGCAGGGGACACGGGTTCGAGGCCTGGTCTGGGAGGATCCCACATGCCGCGCAGCAACTAGGCCGGTGAGCCACAACTACTGAGCCTGCGCGTCTGGAGCCTGTGCTCCGACAAGAGAGGGCGCGATAGTGAGAGGCCCGCGCACCGCGATGAAGAGTGGCCCCCCGCTTGCCGCAACTAGAAAAAGCCCTTGCACAGAAACGAAGACCCAACACAGCCAAAAATAAAATAAAATAAATAAATAAAAAATGATAATAAAAATAAAGGAATTCCTTTAAAAATAAATAAATAAATAACTGGAGTTGATTTTTCATGACCTTGTCGGGGAGGAAGACATTTTCCTCTACCCTTCTAGGTTCTTCTGGCTGGTCTATGAATTAAATTGACATGAGACAGATTAACAGGGGAAAATCACACAGAAGCTTAATAGCATGTATATACAGGAGAGGCCCAGGAAAACTGAGTAACTTGCCAAAATGGCTGAGGACTTCACCTTGAACACCATCTTCAGCTAAAGACAAAAGAGGATGTTGGGAGTAGTGATTTGGGACTTCAAAGGGGATGAAGCAACCGACATGAAGATGGAAAAGCAAATGTTTCGTACATAAATGTCTGCTGGGCCTGCAGAGACAGTGGGACACAGGAATTTTAACAAGCAGACTTTGGTGGGTTCCTCCCTGTCTACACACCTAGTTCAGACTATAGTTGTCTATGGCGATGCTCCCTTCTTGGAACAGGTCCTCTATGTACATTCTCTAGACAGTTAGGGGGAAGGTCAAAGTTTCTTCCTGAGTCTTTCAGGCCTTGATTGTTTTCTGCTCAAAATAATCTGCATGCCAGAGAGACATTCTGGGGTGGCAAATTTTGTTCCCCTACATTAGCCAGATACTTTTTTTCATCTGTCTTTTAATACAAAAAGTAACACTAACTGATAGTCTGTATCAGTAACTTACACCACTGGTTCTATCTTCTTTCTCTGGGTCGAGCTTCTGTGAGGAGCCAGAGGTTTTATACCCTTGGATATACTACTTTGCCTTCTCTCTCTTCTAAGAAATTTCCTTCGATGAACACTTACAGGCCCTGGGATATCCCTGATACATACATTTTGGCCAGTAACACAAGTCAGTCCTGGAGGGCAGGAGGCATTTGTCCAAATCTATCTTCTTCTATATCTATCTATGTTCTAATATTTGTTTAATCATTGTGTTTTTACTGATCATACGGCCAAGATGAAAAGGATGAAAAAAAGGTATCAATTTTTGGTTAATATCATCTAACTTTGGAAACAGTAGTCATAGCAACTCCTTGCTTCTTGAAATCACCTCATTGATTTTATTACCATGTAAACAACTTGAGACTGAACACTTACTGAATACTGTTGATTATTATAAGATGGTCCTGCAGACAGTGATTATGACATTATCTTCAGGCACAGCTGAAAAAGAGCTGTGTATAAACAACAAAGTTGCACTGTGTCTCTGCGGTACAAGAATATAATGAGTCAATTACTGTAAACTTAGCTTTTAAACTAGGAATTCTCACGAAAACAGCTCATCATGGGAAAAGGACGAAATACCATTTGTAAAATATATGGAACTTATATTTGTTAAGTTCTTTAAATAAGTCAAAAATATGCATGATTAGAATATACCAGTGTTATAACATGCTATATATTTCATTAGTGCTTATCCTAAATAAATCCATAGATGCAAAATAATTTGTCCATGAGAAAGCAATCACAATTTAAGAAATAATTGACATAATTTAAGAAAAAGGAATTACTTTAGGTACATTTGCAAAATAGCTCTAATTCCTCACACCCCAAAATCTTGATCTTCCTCTGTCATGTTAACGCCTAGGAATATTCCTTTCTCTTTCCCATGTCCCACGAATGGAACATGGTCCAATGATCACAGCTTATCTGAAGAGCAAGGCCAATACCAAAGCCTCAGTACTGCCGACTGAGCATGAGGTGCTGGATACCTCCTTCCATTAGGATGGAAATATGTATAAATCCATTTTAGCATTTGACGTCACATTACATTATTTTTGTGAGAGATATTCTGGGGGGCCCACGTGGGACCTGAGGGAACTTAAGACAGACAGGTTGTTCTGCCTTATAAATTTATTTTATTTATTTATTTATTTTTGGCTGTGTTGGGTCTTCGTTGCTGCGCACGGGCTTTCTCTAATTGCGGTGAAAAGGGGCTACTCTTTGTTGTGGTGCGCGGGCTTCTCACTGTGGTGGCTTCTCTTGTTGCCGAGCACGGGCTCTGGGAATGCAGGCTTCAATAGTTGCGGCACGCAGCCTTCAGTAGTTGTGGCTCACGGGCTCTAGAGCACAGGCTCAGTAGTTGTGGCACGTGGGCTCAGTAGTTGTGGCTCTCAGGCTCTAGCGCACAGGCTCAGTGGTTGTGGCGCATGTGCTTAGTTGCTCCACGGCATGTGGGATCTTCCCAGACCAGGGCTCGAACCCGTGTCCTCTGTATTGGCAGGTGGATTCTCAACCTCTGCAACTCCAGGGAAGCTCTGCTCCACCTTATAAAACTAGGTGATGTTACTGTTGGCATGATTCTTTGTTGGTAACCATGGGCGAAGGGCATGTATTTCTCCCATTTAACTCAGAGGGGATATCATACCATCAAGGAAGAGGGAAAAAAAGAACTTTATGCTTTGTAACATTTTACAGTCATCTCTCAGAATTAGTCCCTTTTTATCATGGAAAACTCATTTCTAAAACTGGTAAAGATTGCACATAAAAGGAACACAGATCCATGTCACTTGTGAATATTGGTGCAAAAAATCCTAAATAGATTGTTAGCAAACAGAATTCAAATGTGCATAAAAATGTAACACGAACATGTAGAATATATTCCAGGAATCTAAGGGTGTTTGAAATGTAGGAAATCTACTATAGAACATCATACGTATGGATCTAAGGAGAAATAAATGACCTGATCTCCTCCACTGATATTAAAAGGGAATTACATATAGTTCAACCACCCTTCATGAAAAAAGAAAAATTAATAAAATAACAGCCAATGGATATGGGAACAAAAAACGTTGCCTGCCATTCCAGTAAGCAATGAATGTTGCCTGGCATCAAGCCATCAGTCACTGTAGCCGCCCTGGCTGTGCACCCTGAGGGGAATTCAGGATGGAGATAAGCAGGATACTGGCCCCAGACAGCTGAGGTATGTATCAAAGGAATGATTTCAATGGGCCCAGACTCTTGCATCTTCCCATATATAAAGTGCTAAATTCACTAACTTGAGATATTCTGTTTTTCTTTAATTAACAGTAATCTTATGATGTTCTGACTACTTGATTTTTGTTGCAAGAACTCCTATATATCCTGGTTTCTCCCTTACCTCTTTGGAACAGTCCCTCGAGCTATCTGAGAGGCTGTCTCCTGGGGTTAAGTCCTCAGTATGCATGCGAAATAAAACATAATTCTCAACTTTTAGGTTGTGTATTATTATTATTATTATTTTTTCACTCAACAGCAGGGAGAAAGACTGGATCTAGATGTCGTTCCAGTAATTGCTTCTTAAATTTGCTGTTGCTGTGAGCTGTCAGGGAGCAAAAACTGTTCCTCCACCCTCTAGGTTCAGAATTGGGAGCCTGTAAATTAAACCGACAAAGGCAGATTAACAAGAGAAAAAACAAAGTGTATTCATCTATTTATGTGGGAGCTCACAGAAAATGTAGCTCAAAGAGGCAGTTAGATTTTAGATAGGGGAAGGGGAGTGTAAGAAAGAGCATTTATAGGGAAACAGGTGACTTCTAGGGAAGATAAATGGGTCCTTGGGAGAATAGATGGGAGATATGATAGTTTTGAGAAATGAATATCTGTTTAGATAACTTTTTTTTTTTTTGGCCACGGTGCCACGCGGCATGTGGGATCTTAGTTCCCCGACCAGGGATCGAACCCGCACCCCCTGCATTGGAAGCGCAGAGTCTTAACCACTGGACTGCCAGGGAAGTCCCTAGATGACTTCTTATTCAGTCATAGGAGACAATCTTCCTTGGTTGAGAAACTCCCGGGGAGGGGATTTACCACAGTTGAATTCTTTAGGGAGGCTGTGCTCTTAGGCAGATGGGAGGCGGCGTTCAGAAAACAACCATAACAACTTTTTCCTGCAGCTGTTGATTTTCAAATGTCTTCAGCTCAAAATAATGCTTATGCCACAGTGGAATATTCTGGATCCTTCAGGGCCATAGCCACATTCCTTGCTGCCTCATGCCAAACATCGAGTTCTAGATATTATATAATAGACAGTTGAAAACATTTTCCCGCTTTTCCATTTATATTCTTGTTTAGAGTGCCTATTACTAAGTGTATAGTTCAGGGCAAGGGTCAGCAAACTATAACTCATAGCATGCTTTTGTAAAGCTTGAGAACTAAGAATAGCTTTTACATTTTTAAATAGTTGAAAAGAGTATCAAGAATAAGGGTTCATGACACAAAAAATTATAGGAAATTCAAATTTCATTCCATAAATGAAGTGGGTTTTTTTTTTTATAGCACACTCCTTCATTTATATATTGCTCATGGCTGCTTTGCACTACAATAGGATTGAGTAGTTGTGTTAGAGGTGGTGTGGCTGCCAAGCCTGCAATATTTACTACACAGCCCTTAAAGAAAACGTTTGCCAAACCTGGGTCTGGGGCCATGTTTGTTTCAGAGACATTCTAACTTGAATACTGGGAAGGAAACAGACCAAGGTTAGTCATCAGGCAGATGTCAATTTATTTAAAGACATCCTACCTTAAGGTAAATATATGCATATTATATATATATATTTATTTATATGAGTATATGATGTTATATGATAGACATATTGTATTGCATACTCCTTAGTAGATTTACACTTTAGGCACTGCTTTTTCCTGATTGGGCTGTGGGAATCATGACATTCAGTTTCCCCACTTTTGCAGCCTTCCTTGCAGCTGGGGCTGGCAATATGACCTAATTTTTGCCAGTAAAAATAAGTGAAACTCTCTTGGAGAGTGCAAGTTCTGGGAAAGTTTTTTTGTCCTTTCAAAGTGCCCAGTTTATCTCAGCTTTCTAAATGTACTGCTTAGAAAGCCTATCCTCCTCCTTCCAGCTTTGAAGGCAGAAGTGATGGCTGAAGCTGTGGCAGCCACTCCATGAACATGAGGCAATGCCAAGTGAACAGTGGAGACACTGGCCCTGGAATCCTGGAACTGCTGAACAAGCAGGACCTTGAGAAAAAAAGGATGATCAAACTGGCTCCAATAAGTACAAATCTATATCATCTGAAACTGCACAAACTTCCTGAAAATATAAAGAATGTTCAGTCATTCCCTTATTGAAACACCTAGGAATTCAAAGGCAGAAATCTCCTAGCGTCACAAGTAAATTGATTTACCCATATCTAGTCAAGTACTGGCCTTAGAGGAAAACAAAGTTTTCTCTCACCTTCTTTCCTCTGTATGACTTCTGGGTCTTTAGGTGCCTCTGTTTGAGCTCTACTTTTTGAATCTATTTCCTTTTGTCATTGTGTCATTGCTCAGTTTGTTGTCACAGGCAGTGCTAATGCTAATTCTTTCTCCTCCATTTAATAGCATACTGCAATATCTATTAACCTTAACCAAATATCCCATTGGCAAACTGCACACTGTCGTGTCAAATTGATGCAGACAACCTCCTTTTATACCACCTCCAAATCTATGCCAATCTATACTTCTAGGAAGTTTTGTAAGAAATGGTTTAAAGATCTTTCTTTCACCCATAGGAAAAAGAGGTCCAAAATAAAATGCTTTTTCCCTGGGGATGCAAAAGAAGGATTAAGGTAAAAAAAAAAAGACTTACTTTTGGAAATAATAGACCAGTCACAAATGGATGATGATTTTACTATCTGAGTATTTCCTGATTAACATTTTAACCTAATTCCAATTTCTCAGAGGCCTTTGGGTATGTAGAAATACCTATTACCCCAATTTAATATTTTCTCTATTTCCCCAAAGCCAGTCAAGAATGTAATGAAACAGAATAAAATTAATACCAAAATATTTACCAAATTTACAAACGGATCGCTCATATTCAGAAACTTCTGGGAGACAATGACAAGAGGCCCATGAAATCTTCACATAAAACCTGGGTCCCCAAGAATCAATCAGTAGCCCAAAGACCGGTGGATCACTGGTGGATATTCCTGATTAGAGCGTCCTAATTACAGTGCCATATTACGTGCCCAATGTTATTAAAATTATTTCCCAGCTATCTTTGTTACAACTCCAGAGTTGTTCAAACAAATACACTAACAAAAACCAAAAAGTTGCAGACATATTAATTTTAGTGAAAATGCACTAATTTTTTAATGGAATAAAATATCCGCCTATGAAACAAATTGATGTATTTGCACAACCATTAAGGAAATAAACCATGTAGCCACTTAGATTTAGGCTACAAAATAACAATGCACACATGATCCAGTGAATAATATCATGTAAGAAAATTTCAAAATTGTGAAGAATTAAACTCCCTATTATGAATATGCCATTTATTTAAAAAACAGAACAAAACAAAAACTTGTTTGACAAACAATAAACCAAATGGAAAGTGCTAGTTCAGAATATTTGAGGAACTGCCATGCCTGCCTCTCTGAAACTTTAGTAGCTGTAATCTGGACTTTTGGCAGACTTTACTAACTGCCTCATCCTCTTAATATATAAGGAGGGGAAAAAGTCTCCCAGAGACAAATTCCTGCAAAACAAAACCAATTCCACAAAGGAGTAAATTGCCACAGAGACAGTATTGCATTTTTCTCAGCCTTATGCAAGAACAGATAAATTAACAGTAAACAAGCATCTTTGAAACGAGGTATTCCACAGAAAGTTCTCAACAGCTGTAGATTTTGAGCGGGTACCACGAGATTCTGTGTCAACACAACTCTCCCGAAGACCTTGAAATGTACAGTGCAGGAGCTCTTTCCCAATTTAGAAAGGACAAACACCAATTAAACAGAAATAGATTTAAGGACAGCCAATCACTCCCTCAGAAAGGAAATATGTAGAAAATTTTTTTCACATTTAAAGCACACTGGCATGTCCATTATGTTATTCAGAGTAATTCCATTGCCTAGGAAAGAAACGGGACTTGAATTAGTTAAGCAAAATGGGGAATTTAATGTCTTATCTCATCAGAAAGCAGATCACAGAAAAAGGTGGGGACAGATCTGGATATAGGAACCCCTGATCCAAGGACTCCAACAACATAAAGGCTTTCTCAGCATCTCCCACACCGGCTGCTTCTGTTCAGTTGTCTTCACTGTCATAGACTGTCTTCTCTATAAGACCTCACAAGGAAGTGATCTTGAAATCTATCATTGTTATAGCTTAAGAAGACATGGATGGGGACTCTCTTTCCCTGGAATGTATTTCTCTTTGAACCAAAGCGACTGGGTAACAGATGGGTGCCATTTGGGTCTCATCCTTGTGGCACTAGGGTAAACTACTACGATGGGAAACCTGTATCAGAAGCACGTGTTCAAAGTCAGCATGGAGGAGTTACTTAAAAGAAGTTAAAGTTCAATACATATCAAAATATTCATATACATATATTAAAATTCCTTAAAGTTTAAACAGTTTGTGCTTTTTAATGTAGAACAATATTTGTTTAAAGCAGTATCCCTAAAGAAATTAACCACTTAAAAATCCTTGTGGTTTCTGTTTTTCAAGCAAACCATAATGACTAATTTTCAGGCGATACACAATGAGTTTTTTGTTGAGGTTGTTCTTCAAGTTATAAAAGAAGTAAGATACACATTTAGAGAAAGACTTGAGAAAAATCCTAATATATAAGCCCCAAGTCTGGTCATACTTCCAGGGCATTTTTGGTATTCTTAAAAGAGCCTATTCCCTATTCATTTGCCATCCCATGAACCATGCTGCCCTTGCGCTGGCCTGACATGCATGCATGTCAAAATTTCAACCTTGCCTCAGTTTGCAATAAGCTGAGACTACCAAAAAAGCACCTGCCCTTTTAATGAAAGCAGACTAAAGGCGAGGTAATTAAAGGAGGATGCTTTCCCCTCTTCCAATTTTCCTGCCCTTTTAAACAACGCAGGCAAGAGCTAGGTTAATCAAAAAGAGAAGGTAGTTTCCAGTCTTCTAATTTTCCTAGAGGTTTGAGAACTTCATAATTAGTAAGTGCTATGTGAGAATAATGAGGGAAGCTGGTTCTTCACCTGTTGCTTCTCCCTTGTTGTAGTAAGGAGACAGCCATTCCCTCCTCCCCACACCGTTCACAGGAGAGCAGACTCTCCATCCAAACCCTAAAAGATCCAGAGGATCTGTTCTAAGCATTCCTGGCCCAAGATAAAAATTTGCAGGCCCTCCAATTTGCTCTGTCTTTAAAGGGCTTACTGTGTAGTTGACTGCAAAAATGGCCACAAACTTTTCTCTTCCTTCTATTGGTGCCCCATGGTAGTGCTCACACATAGCCTCCAAACTATCCTTAATGATCTGCTCTGGAAAAGGAGCATTAGCAAATGTGACACAGAGAGGCTGGCCTGTGGATTTCCTTGGTGCCCAAAGCTACCATAGGGATGAGCCCGTTAGTCTGCTGGATCATGAGAGGTGTGTAGGCGAGTAACTCCTGTCACCTCACCTCACACCCAGGCACATCACAGAAGGAGAGAGCTCTCGGTGACTACAGATATGTGTGTGAGCCCAGCTGATCCAGTAGATAAAACCAACCAACGGAGCCCAGCCTAAATCAACAATCTGTAGAATTGTGAAGGAAATACATGGTACTGTTTTAAGTTTCTAAGTTTGGGTGTGATTTTTACAGTGATATCTAGCTGATAGACAGCACTGCCACAGAGTTGACAAATGGGGCCCACAGATATAGCAAATAATGTAACAGTAAAAGCATGTCATTAAAATCAGGACACAGAAAGCACTAGTCTCTAACTCTATCAGTGAATTCAGCATGCCAGAAACAAAAAAATCAGAAGAGAGAAGTTTTGTTTTGCTGATGATATGTTTGCATATCCAGAACACATTTAGTTAGAAACAAACAGATAAAAGGACAAAAAAACACCCAAATCTTCTATAATTAATAAGAGATTTTGATTAGCCAACATGCTGAAGCAGAGCTGCCCAGGTGCTGCAATCATCGTGGGAGCACAGCTGGGCTCAGGGGGAGCTCCATTTAACTAAGCCCAGGCTGATTAATATGCAACATTATAACATACAACATACAAATACGAATACATTTTATCCCTACTAATGGTAAGTATCTGAAAATGGAAATGCAATAAAATAAAATAAACCACCATTTTATTCACAATAGTTAACAGAATTCATAGGAAGAAAGCTATACATAAATAATAATACTGAAGTAAATAAGCAAATTCTGAAAGAACTGGAAAGATATATTTGTTTTCAGAGCAGAAGATTTAATCTTATGTTATGTTATTTCTTCCAAAATTAATCTCTAGGTTTAATGCAATTTCAATTAGAATTCTTCCAGAATGATTCTTTTTGGAATTGGACAACACTATTTTAAAATTTATATGAAAAGATAAATGCTCAATCATAGTGTTAAGAGAATTATGAAAGAAAAGAACAGTTTAAAGGACATTCATTACTAGGTATTTGAAAGAATTATGAATCTACCATAATGAAATCAATATATTATTAGCCTAGGGATAGATACTAGATTAACAGAATAGACAATTCAGCCTATTCCCCTATATGTGAAGGCAACATATAAAAATCATGTTATATTGATTCAGAGAGAATTAAACAGGTTATGTAATGATGATAACGACACAACTCTATCTCCATTTGGAAGAAATTAAATCTAGTTCTCTCTTACATTTAAAGATTTAAATGCAAAATATAAAACAACAAAACCAAAACACTTTAGGAAAAAAACTGAGACTCTACTTGTACAATCCTGGGAAGGAGGATTATTCATAACTAAGTCAGAAATCCAGAGGCTGGATTCACAGAAAGACAGACAAGGTGAAAAGTCAGAGGGGTATGTACCAGATGAAGGAAAAAGATAAAACCCCAGAAAAACTACTAAAATGAAATGGAGATAGGCAATCTTCCAGAAAAAGAATTCAGAATAATGATAGTGAAGATGATCCAGGACCTCGGGAAAAAAATGGAGGCAAAGATCGAGAAGACGCAAGAAATGTTTAACAAAGATCTAGAAGAATTAAAGAACAAACAAACAGAGATGAATAATATAATAACTGAAATGAAAACTACACTAGAAGGAATAAATAGCAGAATAACTGAGGCAGAAGACGGATAAGTGACCTGGAAGACAGAATGGTGGAATTCACTGCTGCAGAACAAACAAAACAGAATGAAAAGAAATGAAGACAGCCTAAGAGACCTCTGGGACAATATTAAATGCAACAACATTCACATTATAGGGGTCCCAGAAGGAGAAGAGAGAGAAAAAGGACCCGTGAAAATATTTGAAGAGATTATAGTCGAAAACTTCCCTAACATGGGAAAGGAAATAGCCACCTAAGTCTAGGAAGCACAGAGAGTCTCATACAGGATAAACCCAAGGAGAAACATGACAAGACACACAATAATCAAACTGGCAAAAATTAAAGACAAAGAAAAATTACTGAAAGCAGTAAGGGAAAAACGACAAACAACATAAAAGTGAACTCCCATAAGGTTAACAGCTGATTTCTCAGCAGAAACTCTACAAGCCAGAAGGGAGTGGCATGATATACTTCCGTGATGAAACGGAAGAACCTACAACCAAGAGTACTCTACCCAGCAGGGATTTCATTCAGATTCGATGGAGAAATCAAAAGCTTTACAGACAAGCAAAAACTAAGAGAATTCAGCACCCCAAACCAGCTCTACAACAAATGCTAAAGGAAATTCTCTAAGTGGGAAGCACAAGAGAAGAAAAGGACCTGTGAAAACAGACCCAAAACAATTAAGAAAATGGTCATAGGAACATACATGTCGATAATTACCTTAGTTGTGAATGGATTAAATGCTCCAAACAAAAGGCACAGGCTTGCTGAATGGATACAAAAACAAGATCCATATATATGCTGTCTACAAGAGACCCACTTCAGACTTACGGACACATAAAGACTGAAAGTGAGGGGATGGAAAACAGATATTCCATGCAAATGGAAATCAAAAGAAAGCTGGAGTAGCAATACTCATATCAGATAAAATAGACTTTAAAATAAAGAATGTTACAAGAGACAAGGAAGGACACTACATAATGATCAAGAGATCAATCCAAGAAGAAGATATAACAATTATAAATATCTATTAACCCAACATAGGAGCACGACAATACATAAGGCAACTGCTAACAGCTCTAAAAGAGAAAATCGACAATAACACAATAATAGTAGGGGACATTAACACCTCACTTACACCAATGGACAGATCATCCAAACAGAAAATTAATAAGGAAACACAAGCTTTAAATGACACAATAGACCAGATAAATTGAATTGATACTTATAGGACATTCCATCCAAAAACAGCAGATTACACTTTCTTCTCAAGTGTGCACGGATCATTCTCTAGGATAGATCACATCTTGGGTCACAAATCAAGTCTCGGCAAATTTAAGAAAATTGAAATCATACCAAACATCTCTTCTGACCACAACGTTATGAGATTAGAAATCAGTTACAGGGAAAAAAATGTAAAAAACACAAACACATGGAGGCCATACAATACGTTACTAAATAAACAAGAGATCACTAAAGAAATCAAAGAGGAAATCAAAGAATACCTAGAGACAAAAGACAATGAAAACACGATTATCCAAAACCTATGGGATGCAGCAAAAGCAGTTCTAGGACGGAAGCTTCTAGCTATACAAGCCTACCTCAAGAAACAAGAAAAATCTCAAATAAACAATCTAACGTTACACCTAAAGGAACTAGAGAAAGAAGAACAAACAAAACCCAAAGTTAGCAGAAGAAAAGAAATCATAAAGATCAGAGCAGAAATAAATGAAATAGAGACAAAGAAAACAATAGCAAAGATCAATAAAACTAAAAGCTGGTTCTTTGAGAAGATAAACAAAAGCTGGTTCTTTGAGAAGATAAACAAAAAGAGGGAGAGGACCCAAATCAATAAAATTAGAAATGAAAAAGGAGAAGTTACAACAGAAACCACAGAAATACAAAACATCCTAAGAGACTACTACAAGGAACTCTATGCCAATAAAATGGACAACCTGGAAGAAATGGACAAGTTCTTAGAAAGGTATAACCTTACAAGACTTAACCAGGAAGAAACAGAAAAATATGATCAGACCAATCACAAGCACTGAAATTGAAACGGTGATTAAAAATCTTCCAACAAACAAAAGTCCAGGACCAGATGGCTTCACAGGTGAATTCTATCAAATATTTAGAGAAGAACTAACACCCATCCTTCTCAAACTCTTCCAAAAAACTGCAGAGGAAGGAAAACTCCCAAACTCATTCTATGAGGTCACCATCACCCTGATACCAAAACCAGACAAGGATACTACAAAGAAAGAAAATTACAGGCCATTATCACTGATGAATATAGATGCAAAAATCCTCAACAAAATACTAGCAGACAGAATCTAACAGCACATTAAAAGGATCATACACCATGATCAAATGTGGTTTATCCCAGGAATGCAAGGATTCTTTAATAAATGCAAATCAATTAATGTGATACACCATATTAACAAACTGAAGGAGAAAAACCATATGATCATCTCCATAGATGCAGAAAAAGCTTTCAACAAAATTCAACACCCATTTATGACAAAAGCTCTCCAGAAAGTGGGCACAGAGGGAACCTACTTCAACATAATAAAGGCCATATATGACAAACCCACAGCAAACATCATTCTCAATGGTGAAAAACTGAAAGTATTTCCTCTAAGATCAGGAAGAAGACAAGGATGTCCACTCTCACCACTATTATTCAACATAGTTTTGGAAGTCCTAGTCATGGTAATCAGAGCAGAAAAAGAAATAAAAGGAATCCAAATTGGAAAAGAAGAAGTAAAACTGTCACTGTTTGCAGATGACATGATACTATACACAGAGAATCCTAAAGATGCCACCAGAAAACTACTAGAGCTAATCAATGAATTTGGTAAAGTTGCAGGACACAAAATTAGTGCACAGAAATCTCTTGCACTCCTATACACTAACAACGAGAGATCAGAAAGAGAAAGTAAGGAAACAATCCCATTCACCATTGCAACAAAAAGAATAAAATACCTAGGAATAAACCTACCTAAGGAGGTAAAAGACCTGTACTCAGAAAACTATAAGACACTGATGAAAGAAATTAAAGATGATACCAACATGTGGAGAGATACACCATGTTCTTGAATTGGAAGAATGAATACTGTGAAAATGACTATATTACTCAAAGCAATCTACAGATTCCGTGCAATCCCTATCAAAATCCCTATCCCAGGGCTTCCCTGGTGGCGCAGTCATTGAGAGTCCACCTGCCAATGCAGGGGACACGGGTTCGTGCCCCAGTCCGGGAAGATCCCACATGCCGTGGAGCGGCTGGGCCCGTGAGCCATGGCTGCTGAGCCTGCGCGTCTGAAGCCTGTGCTTCACAACGGGAGAGGCCACAACAGTGAGAGGCCCATGTATGTATGTATGTATGTATGTATGTATGTATGTATGTATGTATGTATAAATAAATAAATAAATAAATAAATAAATAAAATCCCTATCCCTGGCATTTTTCACAGAACTAGAACAAAAAATTTCACAATTTGTATGGAAACACAAAAGACCCCGAATAGCGAAAGCAATCTTGAGAAAGAAAAATGGAGCTGGAGTAATCAGGCTCCCTGACTTCAGACTATACTACAAAGCTACAGTAATCAAGACAATATGGTACTGGCACAAAAACAGAAATATAGATCAATGGAACACGATAGAAAGCCCAGAGATAAACCCACGCACCTATGGTCAACTAATCTATGACAAAGGAGGCAAGGATATACAATGGAGAAAAGACAGTCTCTTCAATAAGTGGTGATGGGAAAACTGGACAGTTACATGTAACAGAATGAAATTAGAACACTCCCTAAAACCATACACAAAAATAAACTCAAAATGGATTAGCAACCTAACCTAACTGTAAGACCGGGCACTATCAAACTCTTAGAGGAAAACATAGAGGGAACAGTCTTTGACATAAATCACAGCAAGATAATTTTTGATCCACCTCCTTGAGTAATGGAAATAAAACCAAAAATAAACAAATGGGACCTAATGAAACTTAAAAGCTTTTGCACAGCAAAGGAAACCATAAATAAGAAGAAAAGACAACCTTCAGAATGGGAGAAAATATTTGCCAATGAATCATCGGACAAAGGATTAATCTCCAAAGTATATAAACAGCTCATGCAGCTCAATATTAGAAATACAGCCCAATCCAAAAATGGGCAGAAGACCTAAATAGACTTTTCTCCATAGAAGACATACAGATGGCCAAGAAGCACATGAAGAGCTGCTCAACATCACTAATCATCAGAGAAATGCAAATCAAAACTACAATGAGGTATCACCTCACACCAGTTAGAATGGGCATCATCAGAAAATCTACAAACAACAAATGCTGGAGAGGGTGTGGAGAAAAGGGAACCCTCTTGCACTGTTGGTGGGAATGTAAATTGATACAGCCACTATGGAGAACAGTATGGAGGTTCCTTGAAGAACTAAAAATAGAATTACCATATGACCCAACAATCCCACTACTGGGCATAAACTCAGAGAAAACCATAGTTCAAAAAGACACATGCACCCCAATGTTCATTGCAGCACTATTTACAATAGCCAGGTCGTGCAAGCAACCTAAATGCCCATCGACAGATGAATGGATAAAGAAGATGTGGTACATATATACAATGGAATATTACTCAGCCATAAAAAGGAAAGAAAATGTGTCATTTGTAGAGATGTGGATGCATCTAGAGTCTGTCATACAGAGTGAAGTTAGTCAGAAATAGAAAAACAAACATCGTATATTAACCCATAAATGTGGAACCTAGAGAATGGTACAGATGAACCAGTTTGCAGAGCAGAAGCTGAGACACAGATGTAGAGAACAAATGTATGGACACCAAGGGGGGAATGCGGCGGGGGTTGGGGGTGGTGGTGTGATGAATTGGGCGATTGGGATTGACATGTATACACTGATGTGTATAAAATGGATGACTAATAAGAAAAAAAAGAAATCCAGAGGCTCTAAAAGGTAAATAATTATTAAAAAACAATATGTAAAGTCTGTGTAGAGATAGATACTATATTTCTATACAGAAATGGAGGTTTCCTACATACATATGAAATTAAAGTTTGGAGAAAAAAAGAGAAAAAAAACCTTGGAAATATATTTTCAATAATAAAAAATTTTAAATACTATATAGCACATCTGACATGTCAAGTAGTGTTCTAAGCTTTTCATATGTATTCAGTCCTTTATCCTCACAGCAACTCTTTTAGGAAGTTACTAATCTTCTTAAACCCACTAACAATATATTATTTTGTAATCACAAAACTTCAGTGGCTGGCATGGCTGGCTCTCCACTGCTCCACAATGAAATGGAAAGTTATTCTGAAAATCAAAGCCCTCCACAATGATTCAATTTCCTTTGTTGGTCTTACCTTCTACTAACCTATTCCATGAACCTACTCTGAGTTTTCCTTTCTTTATGACCTTACTTAATGGGTAAATTCTGCTTGGGATACTTTCTTTACATCGTTCACTTGAAATCTAATGATTTTCTCCTTGTAATCTTTCCTGATCTCAGATCCAGTGTAATCTCACCAATATTCAACTTCCTTGCAACTTTTCTGATGCTTTTCTTGTGTACACGGAATGAATTCTATGTTGTAGGATAAGCAATTTGATAACAGAGAGTATGCTTTACTTATCTCTAAAGTGTTTAGAAGAGAATAATTGCTTGAGGTATATCTACTGAACCCAATATATTAATGGAGGAAAAGGGAGGTTTCTGCTAGGTTTACAGGTATTTTATTCAGAAAATTTTAGTGGCTCCTCATATATTCTAAATTTTCTAGCAAGGAATATGAAGTCTGAACCAACTTACAATTCCAGACTTTTACAGCTGTACTTTTTAATTTGAATTCTTGCCAGTTTAATTATTTATACTCCCTTAAATACATGTGCATTTATCAATTTTCTTCTATTTGTGATTCTGTCTCTTCTACTATTCTATGAATTCTTTGAGGGCAGGGACTATGTCTTATCCATTTCAGTATTTAAATGACTAAACACTGTAGGAATATAGTAGGTACTCAAAAGTACTTATTGAATGAATAAATGCTATTCCACCTACCTATAATGCTTTTCCAGTTGTTCTTCTCCTACCACAAGCCAAAGAGATCTTTGAAGCTTAATTCAAATGCTACAATGATCAGTCAAACTTTCTCTGGCCCCTCCACCTGGAAGTAATATCACATTTCTTTCAACTATAAAGGCATTTTATGTGTCACTTTAATTCAGAGATTTTCAACCCAACCTCACTTGATAGCTTAGTTTATATGATTTAGATATGTCTTCCAGATGGTAGACAAGCACCTTGAGAATCAAGCCACCATCTATACTTCTTCATTTTCCATGTCTGACCTCTGATGATGCCTTACCTAATTTCAGTTTCCCTCTCTTCCAATGACTAAACTGAGACACTACCATTACCAAAGTCACAGAGCATGGTTTTTCTTATGATTTTCTGACATCTTAGTTTCTCATGTTTTCTTATCATTTACATGCATGCATCATCTCTACTATAAACCCAAAAGGTTCAAGAACAAAGGAGAGCCTGAATCCAATCCATCTCTATATCCCTTCAATACCTGTTATAGTGGATAAGGAAAGCATTACATAAACACTTATTCAGTAAATAATTATCTTTTAATGGACATTTGCAGATAAAAGGTAACAACTAACCTTACTAGTTTTTTACAGCTGTACTTTTTTATTTGAACTCTTTTCAATTTAATTACTTATAGTCCCTCAGATACATGTGTTTTTCTCACCTTCCCTCTGTTTGTGGTTTAAATGCTAACTTTGGGTAGTTTTTATTTTAAATTTTTTAATTACATATTAAAATATCAAAAAGCCCATTTGTATATTTTCAGATTCTGTTTTAATTCCTGTGTTAAAAAGTTCCACCATGTCCAAGGTTATATTTTTCAGTCTTACAGCTCTTTAGTCTTTTGGTCATAAAAGACATGACCTTGGTCATATTAGAATTTCTTAAATAGGAATTAAAATAGAATCCTAAGATATACAAATGAGCTTTTTAATATGTTTATCTTGTATAATTATAAAATAATAAGGAAAATTATATAAGGTGAGCATTTAAAATACATGTTACTAATATCTCTTAAGAATCTCAGGAACGAGGAGTCTATCATTCCATTTTCTACACTTGCTTGTGTGGATTTTGTCAAGTCTCTAAACCTGTTAGTCTAGTTCCTCCATCTGTGAATGGAGATGAAAACGTGGGCACTGCCTTTGGTGTAAGTGTTTTCTAAATGGAAAGTGATTTGAAAATACCAAAATTTTATAATAGATAAGGCTAGCTATTCCTACAAGCCATTTTCTAAGACCTAGTATTCTGCAAAATGTCCATGAATATATTTTAAAATAAAAATAATTTGGTCATCTATATTTGAGAAATGCTACATAGTACATTTCATCTCTGGAAGATCACAATTCGTTGTATTCTAATAAACAGTACAGATTTGTTCATTAAAAAGACTTGCTTAACTTTTTGTAACACTGTGTTTGCCAAACTTATTTGACCAAGAGATGTCTTTCACTTTTCTTTTTCGAAATAATATTTTTACCTAGAGGAATTCATATTTCTCCACATCCAGTTTAAGCAAGTTTGGCATCTAAAAACAATCCTTCATTGATTAAAAAAAAAGTAGTAAGCACATTCTATCTAATAAAACATTAAGGGCTTCCCTGGTGGCGCAGTGGTTGAGAATCTGCCTGCCGATGCAAGGGACACGGGTTCGAGCCCTGGTCCGGGAAGATCCCACATGCCATGGAGCAACTAGGCCCATGAGCCACAACTACTGAGCCTGCGTGTCTGGAGCCTGTACTCTGCAACGAGAGGCCACAATAGTGAGAGGCGCGCACACCGCGATGAAGAGTGGCCCCTGCTTGCTGCAACTAGAGAAAGGACTCGCACAGAAATGAAGACCCAACACAGCCAAAAATAAATATAAAAATAAATAAACAAAATTTAAAAAAAGACCTAAAGAAGAAATACATGGCGAATATCTTAAAAAAAACAAAACAAAACAAAACCCAAAGGCATCTTACTGTAAGGGATTCATAACTAAAGGATGAAGGGAAGACAGATGGAGAAGCAATTTAGTTAGACTAAAATAATTTAAACCTTAGCAGAGTAACACTGTATTTGGAAAATGATACCTCGATACTACCAGACTGGAGTAAATTAAACCTATCATGATTTTAGCCTGGACATAAAATATTTCAGTCCTTGCTAGAGAAATGTTTGAGAGATTGCTAAATTCTCCTTGAGTTGTCATTCTGACATAGTAAATATTCAAACTACAAACCCCTAACTATGCTTGATATATTTGAGTTACTAGTTGTTCATATTTATTACTTTTTATTTTCTACCACCAAAAAATATCTCCATTCTTCCAATACAAATATTTTCCCCAATAACTTCTTTCTTCCTTGCTCTACACTAATTGTTCTTCTTTGTGTACTTGCTTTCATTAAGAAAGCACCTTCAAGTCTCTATTTTGTTTTCATCAAAGCAGAAAGTTCTACATTAGAGGTTACAAACTTAAATCCCTACAGAAGCTTGGCAGGTGATATAAATGAGAGAGTAGGCCAAGTATAGACCAGTGGGGAGAGTGGATTTGTGAGGACTGTTGGGTCAAAACAAGACATACAACATCTAAAGTGGGTAGTTGCTACTTAGCTCTTGCTAATTTTTAATGGATTATTTGATTTTTTTCCCAAGCAGGTTATGCATTCAGATATTTCTGTTAAGTTTCGATTTTAAAGAAATGCTGCTAGGGACTTCCCTGGCATTCTAGTGGTTAAGACTCCACGCTTCCACTGCAGGGGCGCGTAAAATCCCGCATGCCACACGGCGTGGCAAAAAAAAAAAAAAGCTGCTATAGTATCTAGACATCAAACATCAGTGACTAGTAACATCACAAAGAAAAAGAGGATGGAAAACTCTATCACTGCTTATGAAGTGATCCTATAAAAAATAAATAAATAAGTCACAATGAACATAACGTAACTTCTAGATCCCATTCCCAATTTACAAGAATACAGAGAACTCAGGAGCTCGTTAAACTACACCATCGGGATGCACTCAGCACAATCCAGCCTGTAGGGAACTGCAGGACCCACAGCACAGTTTCTTCAAGAAATAGTTGCAAGGGAAAAAAACCCAAAAACTGGAGGGGGAATTTATAGACCAAAAGAGGTTTAAAAGACACATTAACCAATTGCAATGTGTATACATCCTGATTTTTAAAAATTGTAACATTTATGAGATGCTCACAGGATATTTGCTATCAAGGAATTATTGTTGATTTTTAAAAATACTATAAGTTTAATGCAGTCATGTTAGAAAATCATCCTAATCTTTAGAGATACCTATAAAAATATTCACAGATGGAATTTTAGAAATGCATTCACATTTTAAAAAACAAAATACTCAGCAGACATGCCATGTGTCTGTGAGCCGGGTGTGGCTTGTATGCTGCAGTGTGCAACTTCTGATCTGTAAGAATATATGCACCTAATTTAATTTATTTCTCATTATCATTAAACACTAGTATATTTTAATTATATGGAAGAGATATAGAGATACATAGGTCACCATTTTCACATGGAGAATATGAGATATATAAATCGAACCTTAAAGAGAAATACAGTATCACCACCCTCTCACCTGCTTAATATTAAACTCTATCTTTAACTGCTGGTCTTGTTGAATGTTTTCCCAGATCTTACGTCTTATAGTGCTTCTGAGTAATAACAAATTTAAGTTAGTAAACAGCTTGTGAGGCACTTCTGCTGTGAAATGTATTTCTGAGCAAACCATTCTCCCTAAGTCTGCCAGTCAGACTTAATGCCATTATACAACACATTGCAAAATGAAACCGTTTGGGGAACGATCATACCCTCCTCCAGTAACCCTGGGGACAATGTATCATTAATTTGTTAGAAGCACTGAATTCTAATTCCCTAAGTCCTACTTGAGGGAATAAAATGTAAGAGGTTTCAAGGTTATCACTGCTGCAGACCCTCCAGAGCTCCACTGTACGAAAAGTGGCCACTGTCCAGTGACTGACACATACACAGGGCTCAATAAAGGCTGTTTTCCTTCCCCCTTACCCTGCCCATTGCTCAGTGGAGTCCCTCGAAAGGGTAAGCAGAATTATCTAATAATAAGCACTCTGTTGATGGGGAGATTCAGAGTGGAAGTAGACAATATGTATTAAACTCTCCTAGAGGATTTTTCAGTATAAAGACCCTCTCCCTGTAGGCGAATTAGAATTCAGTGAGGTGGAAAGAATGCATGAAATCTACAAAACCTCTCCAAAGGATAATAACATGTCATCTTTCTGGTGATGCCCGACTCATGGTCCCCTGTAACCACATCTCCTTGTTGAGAACCACTGCTCTAAAAAAATGGATCTCAGGATCTTAAATGAGAGAATTCAAACAGCAAAGATGTTGTTATTCTGGACGAATCCATCATCTACCTTAGGACATCTGTCACTCTGTAAATTTCTTAAGCATATCAAATTTAAAAGTAAATCTTGGGCTTCCCTGGTGGCGCAGTGGTTGAGAGTCCGCCTGCCAATGCAGGGGACGCGGGTTCGTGCCCCGGTCCGGGAAGATCCCACATGCCGCGGAGCGGCTGGGCCCGTGAGCCATGGCCGCTGAGTCTGCGCGTCCGGAGCCTGTATTCTGCAACGGGAGAGGCCACAACAGTGAGAGGCCCGCGTACAGCAAAAAAAAAAAAAAAAAAAAAAAAAAGTAAATCTTAAAATCACAAGAATCATATTCTATTGGTCTCTACTGACTAAGACTCCTATTTTATGCCACAAATGTTAAGACAACCTTACTGTTTTTTGGAAAAGGAATCATGTTATCATTGCATGATTATTAGAAAAATAAATTATATAAAATACTTTCAGTCAATTCAAGGACTGCTTTTCTACAAAACACCATAGTTACAGGTAGATGTGAAATAACTCACTAGAAATAGAGCACAAAGGAAGAAAATACTGTTTATCCATTATTAACTAGGCAATAAGTTACAGAATAAGGAATAAGAAACCAGACACTGATATGAGCACAGAAATAGGTTTCACATGTAGCCACAGTGGAGCTGCTATAATTTTATATATGGAAATAGCTTGGAAACAAGGTTGAGCAGAAGCAAACGATCCCTGATGGACAATTAATCAAATGCCAGGGTTAATCCTGCCTCCTATCTGAGGCTTCCCTGCTCTGTGCGTAGCTGCTTACACACAGCTCTGATACGTTTCATTTGAAATATCCAGGGGAAGTTATGTCACTTCCTCTGTGCATTTTCCCTGTAGGATCTGACTTGTTTTGTGAAGTAGGAAATACATACATTAACATAGATTTTTGGCTTTCCTTTTGGAGGCTGATAGTCAAGACGTGAAAGGATTAATTCATCTCAAAAGTCCTGTAAAACCCGCATGCTCCTGCCACCTCTTCTCAACAAGCTGCCCCTTTGGTTGGTCAAAGGGCTCCAGTGGCAACAGGCTGGCGGTGGGTGTTCTGTCCTAGCTGTACCTGACTGGCACGAAGTCTCCCAAGGCAGCCTGAGGACTGCTGGCATAAGGCCAACTGTGCTACACAATCTTTTTGTGACAGGTGTGCACCCACCTTGGGGTTGAAAATGAGTGGGGCCTACAGGATTTCTTGTTGCTATAAAAATACATTTAAAAGGTCCTAGTACTGTCTACTGATTGTATAGGTTGTTTTTTTTAAATGAGAGTACTAAGCTAACAGGATGACTTTTTGAATATTAGTGACTTCTATTATGCTCTTCATTAAAAGAAAAAGGAAAATAACTGATCTACAAATAAAAATTCCTTTGAAGGTCACAGAACTATACAAAGCACAAATCTCAGTTTAAACCTCAGAGGTGAGAAGGATACAATTTCTTTATTTTTCTCTAACTCATCTGAATTTCTATTATGTGCCTCAGCCCATTGTGTGAGGTGACAATTCTGGGTCCCCACTCCCTTTCCAAGAGTTTTGTCTGAGGTCTGAAATGCTTTCATCATCCAAGTCTTTGGCACCTAGAGGACTTGGTCCTCGTTGTGGACCAAGATACACTTGCATCTCGGGCATCACACCTGACCCCTAACTGTCAGCACACAGAGATTGTCACTGTGTCACTTCTCATTCCTGTCAGAGAGGTCCTTGTCCTCTACTCAGCAAGGGATTTATCTCCTTCTGCACCACACTGAGTTACATAACTGTCTGTGCAGTTGGTGAAAGGCTTCTAATCCACCATAACCCTCCATGCAGGGGACAATTCTGTGGCTTCCAAGCCATGCTGGGCCACATGAACCTCTGTGACTGTCCCAGGTTCATCTGACTAAATATACTCCACAAACTATATACTATACTGAGTACATGAGACAAATAGCTTCCCTCTGTGACAGAGCAGGGCCTGGCATGAGCTTCTTCTCCTTTTCCCATTCCTTCTCCTTTTCCTCCTCCTTCATCTTCTCTGTTTCATCAACTTTATTGTCATGTAATTTGTGAACAATAAAATGCACGGTAAGTAATCAGTTCAGTGAGTTCTGACAACAGTTCACACCCGAGTAATCATCATCAGAATCAAGACACAGAAGTTTTCCATCACCCTCCCTCATACCTTTTGCAATCAACAGCTTCTCCCAAAGCCAGAATCAGACAACCACAGATCTGCTTTTTGTTACGGTAGATTAATTTCTCCTATTCTAGAATTTCATATAATTGAGTCAAGCAATATGTACTCTTTTGTCTTTGATTTCTTTCGCTCTCATAATGATTTTGAAATTCCCACATTTTGTTTAGTGTAACAGTATTTTGTTCCTTTTTGTGGCTAGTAGCATTCTGTTGTTTGAATATACCACAGTTTGCTTAGCCATTCACCTAATAATGGACATTTGTGTTGTTTTGGGTTCAGGGGTATTACTACTGAAGTAATTTTGTTTTGAGTTCAGGGGTATTACTACTGAAGAATTCATGTACAAGTATTGTTTGGAATAAGGTTTGATCTTGGCTAAATACATGGGTCTGGATTTTCTGGGTTGAATAATGAGTTTGATTAACTCTATAGGAAAATGCCAAATTGTTTTTGGAAAATAGTTGTGTCATTTCACATTCCCACCAGCAATGTCTGAGAATTCCAGTCCCTCCACATCCTTGTCAACACTTGGTATTGCTAATAAGCCTTTTCATTTTAGCCATTCTAATGGGTCTATAACAGTTTATCATTTTAGTATTAATTTTTCTGATGAAAAATGATAATGGTCATCCTTGCATATGCTTCTTAATTATTTGTATGTTTTTCACTGTGAAATGTCTGTTCAAATTTTTGCCAGTTTTGTAAATGGATTTTTGTCTTATGAGTTGTAGGAGTTCTTTTTATATTATGGATACAAGTCTGAAATACATATCAGACACATGTATTTAAATACTTCTTCCCATCCATACCTTGCCTTTTCATTTTATTAATGGTGTCTTTCAAAGAGCATACTTTCTAATTTGGTAAGGTCAAATTTATTATTTTTTTATGGTCTGTGTCCTAAGAAATTATTGTGTACTCCAAAGTAGTAAAAATTTACTTCTGTTTTCTTCTAGAATTTTTTATAATTTTAGTTTTTACAATAATCCTATCTATGCCTTATTTTGAGTTAATTTTTAGATATGCTATGAAACTTATGGTCAAGGCTCATAATTTTTCCATATGGATATCTAACTGTTTTAGCATCATTTATTGAAAAGTTTATTATTTCCTTATTGAATTTGATCATTCTTAAAAATCAATTAATAGTATACGTGTGGGTTATTTCTAGACTCTCTTCTACTGATCTATATTTTATTCTTGCACAAAGAGTACACCTCTTGCTTTTATTTAATTTTTTTTCTAAGTTATTTGTATTTTTAAGTAAATTTTATAATCCATTTATTAATTTATACATTACAGCTTACTGGGATTTTAACTGAGATTGCATTGAATCAATAGATATATTTGAGGAAATTAACATCTTAACAGTATTGAGCCTTCCAGTCCATGAAACTGGTATATCTCCAGTTATGTATCTTTAATTAGCTCAGTGATATTTTACAGTTATCTGGGTAGAGGTCTGGCCTGTATTTTGTTAAATTTATCTTCAAATATTTCATGTTTCATATTACTGTAGATATTCTGTCAACATAGCCTATAATTGGAACTGTTAACGCCTGATAACACAGGGTAAGCAGAGTCTCCTAAGGGCATTAGAAACAACCCAAAGTCTTTCCTCCTGATCATTTCATGTACAAAGGAAATGGAGCCTAGAAACGTGCTTTGAGCTGAACAAAGGATGGATGGAAATGCTTATCTTGTCAGAGTAAGGTCTTAACACTAAGACATACATTAAACAAAATAAAACAGTTTTTAGGGTTGAAAAAGATGCTAAAAGGGTCAGGATTTACACACTCAAGGAGACAAAGGCTTAAATAGAAGTCATTTTGATTTCTGCTTGTAGGAAGATTTTCTGCCAAATAGCATGGCTATTTTTGGCAAAAATCAATATAAGAAGATAAATAGATGAGTTAGTCCTCAAAAGTGCTATACTTATTTGGAAAATAAGGGCTAACCTTTTCTACACCTACTGATAGAACATCAGTAGCAGTTCAAGGAAGGCACATATTGCCAGGAAAGATCGTTCACAAAAGGAGCTGGATTCAGCAGAAAGAAGAGGGAGACAGAGAATACAAATGCCCAGGGCCAAGAGAATAAAATGGAATTGTACACCTCCACTCTCTAATTTTATACTCCTGAGTATTATTACCACATACACCTCATATTCAGTTTTTATACAACCAGGCCCTCCTGTTTAGCACCCTGTTCATGTGTCACAACTTCTCAAGATGATGTTCACTGTCTTCTCTACAAGTAGAATTAAATTTGCAGTGTAATCCACAGTCTCTCTTAAAGGAAAAACAAATCCTGTCATCCTCAGGCTATTTCTGTATGACTCCATCCCCTTTGTAATCTCATTCAGGCCATGCACTCAATAGTGTTAGGAGAAATGGTAAATATCTTCAGTTATAAACATTTCCCCAAAGGGAGACCATACATGTTTTCATTCAAACTCCACATCAACACAGAAAGGGAAGTATTACGGTGAGACTGAGCACATGAAGGCCTAGAGAGGTTAAATATTTTGCCAGAATTACATAGCTCGTTGGTGGTAGAATTAGGATTTGAGTCCACCTCTGACTACAAAACTGTGTTCTTGCTTTGTCTTCTGTTTTCCTATATAAATTTTCTTTTTTGGTGGAGGGAGGGAGATTTTATGGAAAATGGAGGCTGCAACACATATATTTCTGACCTCATTTTCTTTCTATTTCTGTGTAGCAACCAAAATAGGCATATTGATGGAGCTTAAGGATATTTCTGGGACTGTTCCCTCCAGGAAAGAATAGTTGTTAGGCATTTTCTGGTGAGAAGCAAAGACAAAGAACAGAACAGAAATTTACCCTTTCTAAAGCCTTTGGCCAAGACCAGATCTCATGATACGTAGGAGGGTTAACAGAGCTGTTCATGTATATCTAATCTAAAAGAGTTAAAAGAAACTTTTGTCCTTAAAGAAGGTATGGCATGGATTTACTTCAAGTTCCTTTGCTTATAATTTAGAAGACACATAAAGAGAGAAGCAAATGTTTCCCAGTTTTGTCAATGTGTGTGTGTGTGTGTATATATATGTATATATATATGTATATATATACATATATATATATTTTTTTTTTGCGGTACGCGGGCCTCTCACTGCTGTGGCCTCTCCCATTGCGGAGCACAGGCTCCGGACGCGCAGGCTCAGAGGCCATGTCTCATGGGCCCAGCCGCTCCGTGGCATGTGGGGCATGTGGGATCTTCCCGGACCGGGGCATGAACCCGCGTCCCCTGCATCGGCAGGTAGACTCTCAACCACTGTGCCACCAGGGAAGCCCAACATGTATATTTTAAAAGGGAACTATATAATGGTTTTTTTTCAGTTTGGGAGAAGTTATTTGGTCCCATAAGCAGCAAATGTAAAGTCTCATATAAAATGCATACAAGCCTAAGGCTGAGATGCATCCATCGAAACCGTTCCGACAAAAATTTCTCCCGCATTCAGCTTCTGTACAGGGTGGTTCCTGCAATTTTTATATTTTGAAAATTTCCTCATATTTCACACATACACCTGCAATCCCAACTTTCAAGGAAGCAGTGTCGGAACGTTACTGAAAATACTCTCAAAGGAAGCTTTTGAAGATGGAAAAAAAAAGTTGTTTTGATGTTACAGCTGGGAGTCAGCAGGGTAGCAATTTATGACCTTAGGTCATTCAAGAGTCCCTTAAGAGATACAGGGACAAACCGGTGACACCATCACACACTCTGGGAGGGACTGTGTGACCTGGGGAGAGCCAGGTGTCAGGGAGCCTCAAGTAGGCACGTCGTCGCTGTGGTCAGACACAGCTAGAAGAGCCCTTCGACAAAGTCTAAGTGCAAATCTCTTATTTTTCAGATGTGAAAACGAAGCCCAGAGGGATTAAGTTTATTTGACCTCGGGTCATACAATGAGTTAGTGGTCCAGGGTTACTTCACACCTCTTCCTCAGTTAATGACTATCCAACATTTTAAAGAATTGAAGAGCAAAGCTGGTTTCCCTTCACTAGTCAAGAAGCAGCACAAAGTCTTTAAAAATGAATAATTTCCTACATTGTGTAAAAAGAAATTATTTTCACATTCATAGGTATATTTTCTTTCAGACAGATAAAACTTTGAACTAAAGAAAAAAGAAACGACTAATAATATGACTAATAATGATTTAGAATGAACAAAACAGGTCTTTCCATCTGGGGATAATAAAATTTACACCCAAGGAGAGGTCCCTGGCAATTGGCTTGTTAACATTGCTTCAAGTTTTTATGGTTTTATGAAATTAAAATTATTGACTAAAAAATAGAAAAATTAGGTGGTGGTATGATGAATTGGGATTGACATATATACACTAATATGTATAAGATGGTTAACTAATAAGAACCTGCTGTATAAAAAAATAAAATAAAATTCAAGAATTCAAAAAAAAAAAAGAAAGAAAGAAATGACCACATATTAAATCCTTAATGATTGCTCAAGAAAAGCTGAAATCTTGAGTGTTACATCTATTAATGCCAAGGTTGGGTTTTTTCCATGGGAACACTGGGTGCTAAAATCAACAGGGATTTTCAGCTTAAGATGGCAGACTAGGAAACATATTTACTTTCTGTTCCTCCTGAAACCATATTTAAATAAAAGTGTAGAAATACCAAAATTAATAAACCAATAAAAGCTAAGAGACTGTGGAAGCCATCAACCACAGAAAGATTTCAACACATTTTGAGAAGGCAAACAATGAAATCCTCCAAGCGATGAATAAAATAATTAAGAAAAGACTACCCTAAGTAGGGTCTGCTAAGCCAGTCTACCCTTAGGTCTACCCTAAGCCAGTCAGCTTTTGCTGAGCTCTGGTTATAGTAAAGGGCAGAGGAAAGAAGAGGGGCTGAAAACAAGGAGACAAAAGTCATTTTAGGAAAAAAAGTTCATTTAATCAGCCTGCTGCCATGCTCACTCACGTATTACAGTGGATTGTTGGTAAGCAAGACAAGAAAACAGGGAACAAACAAAACAAACAAAAATCAAGAGATTGTTTCTTACTGAACTCTTCTCAAATGAGATCAAGGAATTATGGTGAAATGCCACAGCTATAAATCATTTCTGCTCCTGGAGAGGTTAGAAAGGGCTTGTAATATTTACCCTTTTTTTTCAGACAGAATTTATGTCTGAGCAAAATCTTTTGTGTTCTCCAACCTCAAAGTTTATTGGGGATGGAAGTCAAATTTGCTTTGACATACCATAAAAAGAATCTCATGAACAGAGGGTCAAACTAATTTTGGAATATATGAATTATGCTCAGTGTTATTTTAAATAGATTTTAAACTAAAATATATAAATAAATTTTTACTGCTCTATATGATTCTGGGTTCTGAAACTTCTACATGTCACATGCCTCATACATAACACACAATGTCAGCCCCAGGAGAAAGAAAACACTCCAGTGAAGCAAGCCAAAGAAACAAGATTCAAACAAGGTCAAGTGATGTGTAGACCAGGATTTTTCAATTCTTTCCTGTCATGCTGAAGCTTCTAGCTCCTGAATAACAACATATATTTCCCCTGTCCTAGACACCCAAGAGTATGTTTCCTCTCTTGGGCATAAGAATCTCTAGAGTTACATATGTGTAGTAAAGAGTGGACCCAGCTGGCATACTCACAATGACCACATTGTGTTGATCGTACTTTAAACTAATACACTGCTCCACGATGAAGTTGCAATAAATGATATATTTGCTTTCTAGAGATGAATGAGATGCCTTACTGGATATACTCCAGGAAGGCCAGAGAAACTGGCTTTTAATCCATACGGAATAATTCACTGGTGAATTTCTTTCAGGATAGCCCATGATTTATCTAGAATATAATCTTTACATATCTGGATCCTTCAAACTAGACCAAAGGGAAAATCTGGACTGCGAGCCTCAGTTAGAAATGTGGGATGGAACCCCCAACACCCGTTTGTATAGCTTCTACCCCTCCTTTATACTTACCTACCCCTCTTCCAGTCCCTACCATCAATCCCCCTATTTTAACTGGGCAGCCCATGACTTCTATGGCAATCCCTTCCACCAGCATGGTCATGGCATCTGGAAGTTTGACCTTCCAGCCTACTGTAGATCCTGATGTCACTGACATGGACACTATTCCTCCTTCCCAAGCTGTCATTTTCCATTCTTCTTCTTCTTTTTTTTAAACCCCTTTATTAGAGTATAATTGCTTTACAATGGTGTGTTAGTTTCTGCTTTATAACAATGTCATTTTCCATTCTGCCCCCGTTTTCCCCAGCACCCCCATTTATGGCTTCGGCCATTAACAGTGCTTCAGCAGGCGGCACCTCTGACACTGAAGCTATGGACACCACACCTCCTTCCCAGGCTGTCATTTTCCAGTCTGCCCCTGTCTCCAGGCAGAACCACTACCCATTTCACACGGCTGTTCCTAGTTCTGGGAACACACCACCCAGGGACAGCAATGCCTCAGCCCATGCCTCGACTCATTTACCTGCAACGTCGGCCAACAGATAGACCAACACTTCAAGCTTCTCTTGGACCCAGGTCTCCTGCCTCAGGCCACATTTGGGGCCAACGATGGGCAGAGGCCTAGCGATTATTTTTTATTGGGAAACCCAGTAGCCCCAGCACAAGATAAAGTCCTAACCTCTCCTGCGGCCCAGCCACAAGAGTCAGCACAGTGCAGTCAGGATTGCCGGGTTCCCTATTTGTCACCACCATCAACACGCAGCCAGCCTTTGGTGACAACCCAGGTGTTCTCCCCAGGGCTGTATCCATTGCTACTGGCTTTGGAGTTGCCACCAGGATGCCCAGTACTGGGGACAGTAGCTGGCTCTTTGCCGACACCACACCAGGCCCACTCTTCATGGGACCTGCAGCCCCGATGGCTGGTGGGAGCCTTGGAGTCGATGTGTCAGCCCCAGGCCTCACTCATTCAGAGGCATCCAGGCCACTTAAGCTTGGGGCAGGACTAAGTGGGGCACCCAGCACCATTTCTGTTCCTGCTTTGGGCCAGACAACCTACGATCTACCTGACCACAGCAAGGCTGCTGCAGTAGGAGGGGCAGGGACCATCCCAGTATTTGGGAACAGACCTGATTCCCCCTTAAATCCAAATACCTGGGGCCTACCTGGGCTGAATACAGGTGGTCCGGTGATGGCAGGGGACAACACCATCCCCACGATGGGAGGCCCTCGTGTTTCCACTTTCTGTCACTGGACCCAGGGCCCATCTGGATGTAGAAAATCTACGTTTAAAAGTTCCATCACCAACGAGAAGAAATCTGTGTCAAGGGACATGTCAGTTTCCACCTTCCATCAGAGCACACCACATCTGCTGGAGTTGCAAGTGTGGGTACCACCCGTGGGTTTCAACACACTTCTAGTTCTACCTTATTTCCAAACACAGGGGGCCCACCTGCCCACAATCCAGGTGGCGGCCGTCTAGGAGGCAACAACATCATTCCCATGCTTGGAGGACCTGGTATTCCCGCTTACAACTGGGACCCACCTGGCCAATACACAGGTGGTGCGGATGGAGGGAACAGCATCTCACTGGTGCCGGGAGGCCCTGTGTCAATAACTGCCCCATCAGGGCTTCCCTGGTGGTGCAGTGGTTGGGAATCCGCCTGCCGATGCAGGGGACGCGGGTTCGTGCCCCGGTCCGGGAACATCCCACATGCCGCAGAGCAGCTGCGCCCGTGAGCCATGGCCGCTGAGCCTACGCGTCTGGAGCCTGTGCTCCGCGGCGGGAGAGGTCACAGCAGTGAGAGGCCCGCGTATCGCAACAAAATATAGAAAAAAATAACTGCCATCGGACTTGGAACCCATGTGTGCAGAGCACGGCGGGGCGATGGGGGACAGCACCACACCTGCTGTGGCTGGATACGCTTCTGGGGCCGCATTCATACAAAGCACCTGGGACACCCCCTGGCCAAAACCCAGCCATATTTAGAGAGGAACGTCTACTCTCAGTAAGAACACTGGGGCCCCCAAGTCAGGACACCCCTCTGACTTAGACGAGCCAGCCTTGTGTTTGGAGGCTCCTGGTCAGGGCAGCTGTGCCTGTGCTCATAGGAGTCTGGCAGCCTCATAACCTGCCGAGGGCTTCATAGGAGCCATCAGCTAATTCCTTTCTTCTGTGAAGAAACTCAACAAATGAAGAGCACATCTTATTCTGCAAACTGTGTAACAATGAATCGACTTTGCCTCACTGGAAAGCGGCTCAGCCCCTTTAAGTGAAACTTAACCTCCTCTCTTCCTACAGCAAGCCAGAGGACCACACCTCAGGGGTGTGCAAGACTGTGTGTGTGTGTGTGTGTGTGTGTGTGTGTGTGTGTGTGTGTGTGCGCGCGCGCGTGTGCATATGTGTGCGTGTGCGTGTTGGAGGGCGAGGAGAATATGAGCCCACTTCAGAACTACACCAGACTTGAGAAGTTCCAGTTAGGAGAATGGAAGAGAGCTGCATGTATCATCCACTGTGCCATCCCTGGCTTGACTGTTAACTTGGCGGACCCAAGCTCCGGGCCAGTTTTCCCTAGACTTGGAACTGGCAGGATGCCCACTGCTGCTTTCAGATGCTTCCTCTCCCCCTATGCATTTGCCTCAATGGGCCCTTCTCTTTCCCAGCTTTATGTACATATATATATGTCAAGAAAATCCTGTTCGTATTAAAAAAAAAAAGAAAATATTTTAATGACAATGCTATTATAAAATGACAGAAAATGTAAAATAAATGTCATGGGGATGTAATGTACAACTTGGCAAATATAGTCAATAATACCGTATTAACTTTATAAGGTGAAAGATGGTCACTAGACTTATTGTGCTATGTTGCAATGTATACAAATGTTGAATTACTATGTTGCACACCTGAACTAATACAATATGTCAATTATACCTCAATAAAAAAAATCAACGGGGGTGGAGTTGAGGAGAAAAATATTCTCTCTTTGCTAATTTTAATTTTAGGAACAAAAAATTAAGAAGTTTGCATACAAATAATAGAGAATAGAGTAACTCATAATTTGAGTAGTCATGAGGCATGATATAAAACCATCTGTTGTTTTCCCCAAAACAATAAATAAAAAGTTTAAAAAACCAAAAAATAAAATGGTAGAAAATATATGGGAAAGTGTCAGACATGAATAAAACAAAAGTCAACATAAGCTTTACTTTTCTCTTATTGCTTTAAGCCAACTTTCGGTATTAGAAACATAGCACCTCAGTTCTTACTTCAGAATTTATCACTACAAATTACATTAAAAACAAAGTAAGTTAGTCATTTAAATAGCATAGAATCATCTTCTAATAAAATAAGATTGAGCAAAAAATTGAGAAAACAAAGATGGGTAGCAGGTAGAGGTAGGGTTTTACTTGTACTGATTGTTGAATACTCCCATTTATAAATTTTGTTTTACTAAAAAGAGTAAAATTCAATATAATTATAAAGTAACCTACTATTTTATGAATGATTATAAAAAATAATTAGATTTTTACTTCTTCAAATCACCATGTTTTTATAAAGCCTCAATACAAATGTCAAAAGCAACTAGTATAAAATTGAGACAACCACTGTCTTATCATCTATATTTGCTTTCAACTGTTAACCATATTTGCATACATTACATATAAGCATTGATTCATTTACCCATTCCACATTTATTTTATTTAGAATATACAACATACTAATTACTTTGCTAGACACTAGAAAGAGAAGACAAAAGTGATCATGAAATACTGGGTTGTGAAAGCAGTAGTCAAAGCAGAGAAGTCACCTAGCTTTTACAATAACTTGTGAGTATTATTATATACTTTGTTATATACCATAGCAGAGAGATACATGAGAGTATATGGAGTGTCATCTAAATTGGACTTGATTTCAGGGAGGGCTTCCTGAGAGTTGACATTTGAGCCTTTAATGATTTTGAAGATGGTGAATAATGTCCTATATTAACCTGAGTATTATAATGCTGTGGTGTATGTGAGAACTCCAAATTGACCACTTTCTCATTAATTTCTCCTCTGTCTTTTCCAACTTGTCGGGACTTGTCAGTGGATTTCAAAACCCAAATCTTTCCTATATTTTTTTCACTTACCATTGGCATTGTTTTAATTACATATGATATTTCTAAGATTTACTAGGAACATTCGTTAGTCATAAAAATTAAAATAGTCAAATCTATCAAACTGTACAAAACAAAAAGAATTGGCAGTAATTATTAAAGGTATACAGTGAAGCAAGACAATGTTTTGAAAGGGCATTATCTTACATTAACAATATCTCAGCCTAAAGTACACTCATACCAACAAATGTTGCAAGAGACTTAAGCTGTATCTAAAATCTCTAATTGGACTTCGCTGGTGGTCCAGTGAGTAAGACACTGATCCCAATACAGGAGGCCTGGGTTCAATCCCTGGACAGGGAACTAGATCCCACATGCATGCCGCAACTAAGAAGTCCACATGCTGTAACTCTGAGCCCGCACACAGCAACTAAGACCCGGCACAGCCAAAATAAATAAATATTAAAATAAAATCTCTAATTGGATAGGTCCTATTTGCTGCCATTCTTTCTAAAAATCCTCTTCTAATTATATACAGTCATTAAGAATGTCATGCTGAGTTATTATTTTCCTCTTTAACATTTTGTCTGATAAACTTCATACCCTGAAAGCTAGAATGCTGTAACTATGGTTTGTTATTTTCAAGTGCTAAATTTCTTAGGTTTAACACTATTAGCCTTCCATTATTTAGGTATTTATTTTCAAGATATTCTTCTAGCAACTCAGGAGACTATTGTAGTTCTAGGTACAAGTGGTAAAATCAATTTTTTTTTATCAGGAAAATAGGTAGATGATAGATCGATCAATTTATGTTGTGTTTAAATACATTAACCTGCAGGAAAGGAAACAGGCATATGAATCTCTGTACATTTACAAACTATTTTTCACTACAATATTGTTACCATGCAAGTAAATAGAGTCTGAAATGAGAATGTAGAGAGAAGATGGAACAAACTTTGAGACCAAATAGATATAATTACTTTATCTCTTCTTTTGGATTCCTACCCATTATAAATGTTAACATATCAATTTTAATTATTACTTTGCATTTATTAAGCACGTGCTGTGTTAAGAATCTCCTTTGACTTACAGTAGTTAAGACCTCTACCAGGAGTACATAGTTCCCCCCAAAACAATCTTCCAGCCGCAGGAGCCTCCTCAGTGGACCCCCTGTTTATATCCCTGAAGACACCTCACAAGGTAACTTCAGCAAAAGCTAAGAGAACCACTTGGAAGGTGAATGGTTGGGGTTTGCTGTGTCTTTTGTTAGGCACTTTCTCAAACATTAGCACACAGTGGAACTGTTAAAATGTAGGTTGTTGGACTTCCACCCGCAGAGTTTCTAATTCCAGAGGTCTGGGGCCCAAGAATTTCCATTTCTTGCCAGGTCCCAGAGAATGCCAATGCTGTGGTCCAGGGACCACACTGTGAAAACTGCAGTGTGGGAGAAGGGCAGGACCCAGGCTTGCTCACTTTCTGATATGTTTTACCCCGTCTTCAATGTTTGCCTCATCTCTACCCAAGCCCCACTCCCCATCCATCCCCACATCTACTCCCATATAATCTACCTCTCAAGGTAACTAAGCATCTTTCTTCAGGACCTTATAGGTTTTATCAACATAGAAATTTTTTTTTAATTTATTATTATTATTTTTTCAACATAGGAGAATTTGATACTCAGTTTCCAATTTTGTATATTCATATTACTTATGCACTTTCTCTCCCTAAGGAGAAAAATGATTTCCTGAAGAAATGGATTTTATTGCTTAACAGTAAGCAAGCTGGTTAAAACCAAAGTAATTGATTTCTGGAATGTCGAAAGACAAAGCAGCAGTTGAGCCTGAAACAGCAGTTGCAGAAGGCAGCACTCACTCAGTGGAAATCCACAGCAGCTGAAGCAGCTTTTTTCAAACACTTAAGTGCTTTCCTCTTTCGTATAACTCATTCATTCAGCTGTATTATGATACTCTCAAAAATGTCAACATGGTCATTCTGTATCTATAAACTAGCTCTTCTGAAGAGATGAAATTAAATTGCAACCTCTAATAGCATAAAACCAGCACCACCTGATAGCTCGCTGTATATGAAATACACACTCCCATTCTCTTCCGGAATCCTGGAGGGTGTGGCAACAGATACTGTGGAGGATGGAGCAACAGCCTTTCTCTACACCCTGCACTCAGTCTGACTCTTGAATTGAAGTGGGTTTATAATTCGGGCTCCTACTATGCAGGCTTTGTATTCACTGCTCTGACACAGCTTTCTGACCAGGGTGACCATGTAATTAATGTCTGTATTAGTTTTCTACTGCTGCCTATTGGGGGCTGAATGTTTGTGCCCCCAAAATTCCCATGCTGAAGCTCTAACCCCCAATGTGATGGTATTTGGAGGTGGGAGCTTTGGGACATAACTAGGTTTAGGGGAGATCATGAAGGTGGGGTCTTCATGATGGGATTACTGTCCTTATAAGAAGAGAAACAGACCCCAGATCCACTCTCTCCTTCATGAGAGGACACAGTGAGAAGGTGGCTGTCTGCAAGCCAGAAGAGAATTCTCACCAAGAAATAAGTCTGCCAGACTTGATCTTGGACATGTGAGAAATAAATGTCTGTTAAGACACCTAGTCTATGATATTTTTTATACCAGCCCAAGCTAATATACTGCCCTAAAAATTTACTACACACTTAGTAGCTTAGACAAGCTTATTTTACCTTGCAGTTCTGTAGATCAGAAATATGGCATAGGTCTCATCAGGCTAAAATCAAATGTGTCATCAGGCTGCATTCCTATTTGGAGTTTCTAGGGGGAGATAGATTTCCCTGCTCATTTGGGTTATTGGCAGAATTCAGTTCCTCAAGCTTGTCAGGCTGAGGGCCCCCTTTCCTTGCTGGCTGTGAGCAGAGGACTGTTCCCAGCATCTCGAGGCCACCCACATTCCTTGCCTCTTGTTCCTGTCCCCCATCTTCAAAGCCAGCAAAGATGGTCTGAGTCCCTCTCATGCTTGGAATCTTCCTTTCTTTTCTGCCACATCTCTCTGACTCACTCAAGAAAGATTCTCTGCTTTCAAGGATGCACTAGTTGGGTCCACCCAGCTAAACCAGGTTAATCTCTGCCTCTCAAGGTCTATACTCTTAGTCACATCTGCAAAATCCCTTTGTCATGTAAGATAACATACAAGTTACAGGAATGAGAACATGGACATCTTTGGGGGGACGTTATTCAGCCTATCACAATGTTCAAACAAGATCACCTTTGAGAATGAAAGGAGCACTATTAATAATTATGTCACAATAATAGGGGTAAACCAGGACACATGGCCAACAAATTTATGGCACTAAGAGTTAAGAGAAGGGGTCTAAAGTAAAGCGTGTTCGTATGTTTAGGGGGCAGTATTTATATGTGGAAGTAAATGAGTTGAGCTGTGTTACCAGGATATTATCTAATCAATTGAGATAAATATTTTCATACTGCCTTCTGTGGGACAGAGGATGGGGGCCGGGGTGCTAAAGAGATGAGTAAGAACACAATTGTGCTATCAAGAAGCTTCCAGCTAATTTCCCATAGATGTAATTATGAATGTCCACCCTGACTCCCAAACGTGCTCTAGGTCCATGTGATTTTGTTGGGATGGATGAGCATTTGATTGCAGAGGAAGGGCATTGTTTGTGGATGAAGAGCAAGTTCTCCTTGACCATGAAGGCACATGGAGTGAAGGATGATGAGAATCTATTCTCCAACCCTTAGGTTGGCAAACCACGACCAATGGGTATAACTAAAAAAAGATAAAAATGAATGTCTTATTTAGAACATTCCTCTAATTAAGAAGTAGACTACCGGGGACTCTGCTTTAATTAACCACAGGGTACCACATTAACCTTTTCACATGTTGTTATAAAGTTGAAGCTCTACTCCCCTAGGTAGAATTTCTTCAAATGCATTCTGCTATCCTTAGGCATATGCAGATTGAAAAAGAAATTAAATATCAAGATACTATTTCCATTAAAAGGCAATTATAAAACTCAAATTATGCATGTATTCATACATGATTGTATAATGATTTACAATGAAGCAATTACTTTGAGACATTCATTGCCCTAGTTAGAAATGCTTGCATATTTTATAAGAATTAATGTTTTATATTTACTTACATTTGAACCATTATAATGTAAGATGAGATTTTTTGGCTTGGTAATCTTAACGTTATTAATTTATCATAAGTTTATATGAAAATGGCTATGATTCTCGAGTTACATATGTACTATCTTAATATTCTTGTAATCGTGTGGTATTTTATGTATTTGAAATAATACTCCTCCATAAACTGATAAAGTTTATATTAAATTTTGGTGTTGTTTCTAGACAGATATATTTAGAAATGTTCATACTTAAGAGGTATATGCAAAATAATAAATGACAATGTACTTTCACACTCATCACTAAACAGAAAATTGAACATTGTGAAGTGCTTTAAGGTGTTTATAATTTAAGAGATTAAAGTAATATTGACTTCTGTTTTGAATGTACATTATTTTTGGTAGAGGTATGAAATTTAATTTCCTTAATTTTGACATAATCACGTGAAAGTGGTTAATGCTAAACTTTAGAGAACTATGAAAAAATGATTTTTATTACAGGAAAAGTATGATGAAGACAGAAAAATTTGTTTGTAAAAACAAAGACATTAAGCTAAATGTGTAGATCAACCCTGAAAATGATGTGACAGACATTCACCAACAAACATTTTCAGAAGAAGCCAAAAATCAAGAGGAACACCCTGTCAAAGCAACTTTCACTTGATAAAGATTAGAAATACAAATGCTGAGTTCTATTATCATTTTCTATTACATGCACATCATTCAATATTCCTATGATTTTTTTCAGGTTGTTAAAATTTCAAGAAACGTATTTACCACAAAATACATATTTGTGAGAGAATATGTTTATGTAATGAATGTAATCGTGAAGAAGTTAATTTTTTAATCTGGTGTTAAGTACCACAAACAGCAAACTGTATTTGGAATGAACTTGCAGGTGGCGTGTCATAGGGGATGGGAGCTGAATAGGTTGTGCGAAAGCAGTCGAGGGGCATGGATGTCCCAGGTGACAGCCTGGGAAGAGAAGATAAATGCCATCGGCTGATGACACAACACTGGAAAAGTCTGGGTCCCCAGAATTTTTCAGAGCAAAGGTCTGATAAAGAAAAGTATTCAAAATAGAGTTTCAACTTTATAAAAATTTGGGGAAAAAAACAGTCTTTTAGTGTAGTTGAGCAGATGCAAATATGGGTAAGACATGATCTTTGTCTTTCTAATAAGTGAGTAAGGGGTTCATAAACATATTATAACATGACAAGTACTCTATGATACAAAAGTACAAATGGTGTGGCATTATGGGGTGGAACGTGTGGATAACAACTAAGCCTCTGTGGCTTCACAGAGGTGGTAACTTAAGGTTTAAACTATAATTTAAGGAGTTCATCAAGTGTAGAATAAGGACAAAAATACTACAGGCAGAGAGAAAACCCGGAGTAGAAGCACAGAGGCTCATAGGTGCATGCAGAGGCCTGACACAGGATGGCAAAAGACAATGAGATACACAACTGGACACAGTTATAAAGGTGTTGTCAGTCACAGCTTCTGCTTTGGACTCTATTCTGTACTGACGCAAAACCATCAAGGGTGCTTTTGCAGGGTATGTGTATATATCTGAAGGTTCAGGATGGACTGGAAAGGGAAGAGATTTGCAGAAAGGGTAGCCTGTTAGAAGGGTTCTGCAATGCTCTACATGAGAGGTAGGGAGGGATTGACAGAGAACAGACACAGCTGGTGTGGTAAGAAGAGAAAGGCGGAGAAAAATGGTGGAGATATAATTCAGAGGTTTAATGTTGCTAACTGAAATAGACAATACGTGAATAATAGCAAGGTTGGAGATAAATTGGAAAAGAGATCAGAAGTCCTGAGTTTTCTTTTAGACACGATGAATTTGAATTACCGATGGGACTTTCCATTAGATGTATTCAGCCGGCAGTTGAATGTCTGAATCTTGCCCTCAGAAGAGAGGTCAGTGAAAGATACAGATTTGGGCATGTAGAAACTGAACCTACGAGAATGGGATGAGATTACCCAGGGTAGACATAAACATCGAGAGCTGTTTATGGGTGAAGAGCTGTGAAAGGAGTTAGAAATAAGTTATCAGGAAAGTAAGAGGAGAGCCAGGAGAGGTCAATGCTTCTTGTCTTTGATCATTCTTGCAATCGATGCAAGAATCCCATGCTATGGTACGATCACAAATAATACCATATATTAATGCATCCTCTCATTAATGACACATTGGTTGGGGATTAGCAGGATTGGCAGTCATTTTCCTTTAAGAATGGAGTTGTTGATTAAAAACAAAAGCATTAAGATGTGTGGGTCTCTCCTCTGTTGTGACATCTCTACTCCAATGTTTCAGGCTGCACTTCAGCAATTTTATGAAGTGGACCCATATACTATTGCTCAAAATTGCAGTCACAATCCCACATACCTACTGGGTTATTTTGATGTAACACAGGTAATGAGATGGGTCAGATACTTCACAATTGCTTTGCTTCTAAGCACACACTTTCTTTGGTTCTCTGTCAGCACTAGCAGAAATGGTTTAAAAGAGATATTTATAAAAGCAATGGTGTGAGTACTGTGCTGTTTATCTTCTCTGAACTTACATTATTTCCATAAGTAAACAGTATGTGTGCTATACTTAAATGCTCCCTTTCATTTTCCTGTTTTATTCATAACTGAGGCACCCCACATTTATGCTAAGTTTGTTTCCTGGGAATACTGTCACCTAAACACACTCTTTCAAGAAGTGAAATTTTTATCCAGTGATTTATTTTTGCTAACCTTTTTTATCGTGCCTTTCTTTTTTTCTCATTTTTCTTACATCATTGCCAAATATTTATTTTTGCATTCAATATTGCTCTTTTAAGAAATCTTCAAGTTTTTATTATTTAGTAGGTAATTTATGTTTACTAGTACATTAAAACAAAAGGAACAGAAATAAAGGGAACAAAAAGTCAGCCATGTCATCAAATACTCTGCCAGCATTGTCTTGAAAAAACTGGGTAGAGCTGGCAACTATTTGCAGAACTCAGCATAAGCAGACTTAGACAAATCTATAAATTTGATCAGTATTCTTTCTTGAATATTGAAAAACCCAATACTATTTGACTCCCCGAGGCAATGTTTGAAAGAACTGAAGGTGTTTCTGTAACTCTCTTCTGTCTCCTAATACTAAGGGTAATCAAAGCTTAGCTAATGTCACAAAGATAGAAACAAGTTAGATTATTGAGCATACAAGCCCCAGGAGACTGCAAGGGTTTGGGGAGAAGGGTGGGAGTAATGGTGAAGTGAATAAATGGGAATGTGACCTATGTTTAGAATATTTGTCAACCTGTACTTCTGGGTTTCTGTCCAAAGGTTCATGATTAGCCTTTCTGGAGAAGACTCATGGACAAAGTATGGTTCTGGGAGAGTCATATATTAGTGATAAAAGGCAGAGTCACACATTCTGATCTCTGAGAAGCAGACTCTGAAAGAGAGGTGAGCATGCAGGAATTTTATTAGAAGCTGCCCTTGGAAGTTTTGATCAATACTCGCCTACTAATCCAATGTTCCTCCCCTTGAAGTAGAAAATCTCCACGGAAGAATAGCAGAGATACATGAAAAAGGTGTAGTACTTCTGCATAACTGACCTTTGAGCAACATGGGTTTAAACTGCACAAGTCCACTCATGCACGGATTTTTTTCAACAAATCTAAAGTTGGCCATCTGTAACCCTGAATTTTGCATCCGCGGATTCAGAGGGCTGAGTATGAAACTTGAACATCCGCAAATTTTGGTATCTGTGGTGGGTTCTGAAACCAATCCCCTGTCGATAGGATGGATGACAGATTACTATACTCCCTTCCTCCACCCCCATCATTAATCTCAAATGCCTGCTGCATCTTACCTTCTAGTGCGTCTTCTTTCACTGTGATCCCATCCCAGTTCACCTTCTGTGAAAGTTTTAATAATTTCTGGGTACTCATGTGTATGGTCAGGCTACCCAAGACGGCTGTTCTCTTGCTCTCTGTACATCCACCTGCTGGTCCAGGGCCTGCTTCACCTACATCTTATTCATATAACTAACCTTCCTACATACTTGCCCCTGGGCCCAGCTAATGATTGTTCTAACTTTAGATAAGAATATCTCTTCCATGATAGCTTATCAAGGGGTTGTGAGGGGCGTACACATCTGCTGGTTTGCCTGGTAACCAATGAGCCAATCTGATGTCAACTCCCCCTAAACTGGTAACCTCCTCCTCTCCCTGGAAGCAAAGACTGCCACCGTGTCCTGCCTGCAGTCTGCTGCACACGGTGGGATGTTGCTCCAGGACCCTACTTCAGATGCGTTTGATCTCCCTATTCATTAAACCATTGATGTCTCTGTTGCTGACTCTGGGCTCTTTCCTTGGTCTCGAGGATGGGCAAGTACAGGGCTTGCAGGCCTGGGGGGTGCAGCCCAACACCATGGCAGGGACTACCTTCTCTATTCACCACCAGCGATGGGGTTCTCTCCATTATCACCAGCTGGGTGGAGTGATCCAGCCCTCAAATTCTATGTGAGGGTTGTCTTTCTCAGACCAATTCTGCCACCAGCTCTCCTAGGTTGGGATCATTAGGGAGAAAATTAACACTTAGGGATCAGCTTCTCAGAAGTTTGTTAGGAAGAGCGCTCTCATTCAATACTAGTGGAAGGGAAGGAGGGGAAGCCGAGTGGGGAAGAGGGAGATGTTGGCCTACAAATGCAGTCTTGATAGAGACCTCAGCAAACCCCATAGGGAGCTCTGAACCTGGAATGGTCCCCACATCGACCAGTTATTAGATGGAGGCTCCAATGAGAAGAGATTGTACTTTTGGGCAGTGCATTAATTTGCTAGGGCTGCCATACAAAATACAATAGATGGAGTGGATTAAACAACAAAAATTTGTTTATCACAATTCTGGAGGCTACAAGTCCAAGATCAAAATATTGGCCAGTTTGGTTTCTTCTGAGGCCTCCTCTCCTTGGCTTGCAGATGTCTATCTTCATGTGGCCCTTCCTTTGTGCATGTGCATCCCTGGGGTTTCTACGTGTGTCCAAATTTCTTCTTCTTATAAGGACACCAGTCTTATTGGATTAGGGCTCACCCATATAACCTCATTTAAGCTTAATTATCTTTTTAAAGGCCTTATCTCCAAATAAAGTTACATTCTGAGGTACAGGGGGTTAGGGCTTCAACGAAGGAATTGGGAGGGGACACAATTTTTCTTATTGCTGTTGCAGGTTTTTTTTTTTTAAAAATAAGCATTATCTTTTTGTATAATTGAATACCCTTATTCTTTCCTACAAACAATTTGCTTTAGTTTTTTCCATAGGTATTTTTTTTGGTCTCTTCCTTTTTAAGTTTTCTTACAGGGTTAAAACCATACATAAGAGCATTTAGACCACTAACATGACACATGCCAGTTTCATATGCACCATAACAGGCAGTCTTTAGCTGAAGACTATCTGTTAGTAGTACTCCTAGCACCTGGGCACTAAGTTCATTTTTCCTAAAGGGTGATCTGGGCAGCACATTACAGAATCCACTAAAGGCAAGTACTGACTGTTACAGACTGAATGTTTCTGTCCCCTGCAAATTCTTAAGTTGAATTATAACTCCCAGTTGGATGGTATTAGAAGGTGAGGCCTTTGGGAGGTAATTAGGTGATGTGGGTGAAGCTCTTATAAATGGGATTAGTGCCCTTATAAGAAGAAACAAGAGAGACTTTGCTTGCTTCCTTCTCTCCACCATGTGAGGATACAACAAACAAGAAGATGGCAATCTGCAAACTACGAAGAAAGCTTTTACCAGAACCTGACCTTTCTGGAACCCTGATCTTGGACTTCCAGTCTTCAGAACTGTGAGAGATAAATGTATGCTGGTAATGTAATGTTTGTTAAAGCAGCCCAAGAAGACTAAGACACTGACTTCTTCAAACTGTTCATATGGACTTTTTCTTGTAACATATCTACATAATCCAAATAATGAAAATATTACTCTGCCTAGAGTTCTCTTCCTACACTTCAAATACCAGTTCTCATCAAGTGGCATCACTGTCACTTTCTCTCCTTTATACTCCTTTACAAGATATGCTGCACTTGCATATTTTTGCTCCTTGACTTCTCTCTAGACTGTGAATTCCATGAGAACAGAAGCCCTTTTTAGGGTGTTGGCTTTTTTACATCCTTACTTTAAAAATTCTAGCACTGTTTCTGGTGCACAATGGTACTCAATAAAATACTTGTGAGTTAATTTAATGTAGTACAAGGCCATCTTTCTGCATGTGTATATAATATTTCAGCATTCCCAAAGCCAAGCAATGTGATAACCAACTGTAGGTCCAACTGATAAGAAAATAATTAGAGATAATAATTTAGGCCTTGCTCAGGCAGATTTAGGTGGACTTGAGAGTAGTATAACTTAAGACAGAAAATTAAAAAAAAAAAAGTTTTCTGGCCCAGATTTAGCAGCTCTTAGTTCCGGATAAGATTACATCATCAGTGATTAATTTATTTGGATTCAGACTTACTTTTTCCAAGAGAAATTTGTAAAAGGCAAATACCTTTGGAAGACTAAGGTATTATTAGTCATTCATATTTTTAGATGATTTTGGATGATGATTTCTTCAGATTGCTCTCCAAAAGACAGCCAGCTGAGAAGTAATTAATGACATACTGAAAAGGGTTGTTTGATGTTAGTGAAGAAATGAAAATAGGGTACTTCAGAGGTGTGCGTTTTAGACTGAGTCTCACTCAGCTACAGGAAGAAAGTATGGTGTGATTGAATCTGGGGCAGAAGACACCGAGAAGTAGGAAGAGGTATTAAAAAGAGGAGGGGTAGCTTCTAAAAATGAACTACAGCTGCTTCAGAATTTTGCCCTGGGCACTCATCATTATTTCTGAATTTTTCAACCCTCATGCAATGCATTCATAAAATATTATCTTTTCCCCACAGAAGGCTATGACACAGCAGGTCGATTCCGGTCAGAAATGAAATACTAATGCAAGAAGACTGGTGTGAAATCAGAGAACACAAGATGCTAAAGGTGGTGTTAATAGCTCTTTTCACTGGCCTCTGAAAAATGTAGTGGAGAATATTGTCCAAGGCCTAGGACCCCAATTCATGGCAATGAAGTCGGTGGCAGTCTCAGAAGCAAACAAGCAAAAACACCAAGCCGAATATCCCCCAGTTTACAGCAAGGAATTTATGTTCTGATTCTTTCTAGATAGCCTCCAAAATGATCAATGTTTTGGTCCATGATTGAGTATATTTTACTGCTTACATGATCTTTGAGAAAAGGGCATTAATTGCTGAAGTTAGTAATCCAGCAATTTCATGACCATTTAGTATAATAATAGGAATACATTGCTTGCTACTAATTTTCAGAGTTAAATTTTATATCTGAAATTAATACCTCTGTGTTGTGATAGGATCATAAAGTAACATCCCTTTTTTACCCTATTACTGATTTTTCATGGTTTTTTAAAACACGCCCCTCCAAATTATATCTTCACTCCTACCTAATACCTTTTTCATTGTTTTCTGTCAACAGTAAAATGTAGGGAGAGCCTTTGAAACATAGGGTTGATCCAAGTGCATAAACTCAGCAGGAAAAAACATCTATTTTATTCTGCCAGCCTTCCCTAGAGAAAGTAATAGAAAAAGCTGGTAAGAACAAGCCTAAGACATCATTACATACATTCCTTTCCCTTCTGTCCTCAAATTAAAGTGCAGCCTGAATTACCTAGGAGTCAACACTTGTAGGTTAAAAAAAAAAATTCCTGCAATAATTTCAAGTAAATAAAAGATAAAATTAGTGCTCTCATTAGATGCTTTGTTTCATATAAGTGAAAGAAGACTATTCTGAAATTTTTCAACCAAAGTGATAATTATTACTTATAACATCTCTGGTTGGGGCACGGTTAGAATGTTGAGGGACAGAGAATAAACATGAAAAATGCAACATAATTTCATGATGTGTAAAGCAACACTTCCCACAGTTGGGAATTTAAAAAATCATTTAGGTTTATAAAGACAGTGAGGATATAATGAATCAGATAATCATAGAATGTTTGAGGAATGAGAAGATTTAGAAGTGTTTAAATGCAACCGTTCAAATTTTTTTCATCCAATTAAGTATAAATTTTTTAGATAAGGAATTTAAAATCCAAATATTAACCTGCCAAATCATTTGAATCTTGGCTTTGTACTTTATTAAAGGATGCAAGCCAGCAAAGAAGACTGATGTCTCCCACATTTTCTTCATTTACTGGATTAAAAATCTTTTGAAATACCAGGTACTATTTTCTATTGTCATTAGTACTAATTGTATCTTCTCAAAAAATGAAATCAAAGCTGATCTATTTTTTAAATTTGCTTGTCACCGACTCTGCTTTCCCAACCCTCACACCAGTTCCCAGAGAAAATAAAGTCACACACACTTGTTGATTCAGCTTCATATGGAACTGGTCAACGTTATGACGTGTCAGATGTTATTGCCTCTGCCAGGTTATTCCGAAAAATATATCTTTTAGTAGTAAATTTAAAGACTCATGAGACAAATATGAGGATACCTATGGGTATAACTTTTCATGCAGTCTGTATAATAAAATACATGTTGTTCCTTAGTTCTTGAACAATTTATACAAGGAGGGCATTTCATTTTAGGACCTTGACAGGAATAACTTAAATAGCACTTGATTCCATGGGAGTGATGTCCACACAATATTAGATGGTGACTAGAAAGTGGCGTGTGTGGGTGTTTGTGTCTTTTTTTGCGAAAGTAAGGTGGTAATATTGGCAACAATGTGCCAGGGCCCAAGTTTGCTGAATTAGACTTAGTCAGGTCTTCACAAAAGCTTTAGCTTTTGCCAAATAGCCATGCAGAACCTGGATGCTTAAGAAGAAGTTGATTGTTGAAAAATAACAAACTTATTATTTATGGCTACAAGTTCACAAATGAACTGACCTCAGCTTCTTTGTAGAGTAGTCTTTGAGAATAAAAATACATTAAATACATGAAAGAAGACACTTCCATGAACACCAGTGAACATTAGCGATACCATGTACTGTCAATGTGACCTTCCAGGCTGATCTTTGGAAAAGCTGTCAATTTCTTATTTTTGGACAGAGATTCCCATGCTACTCAACACCACTTTCTTCTGTTTCTCTCCATGTCTTTTCTCATGTTAGCTCTTTTCAAACCATTAAGATATTTTAATGTACTGCTGAATAGCATCAATTTCCAAAGGCCACAAAGTCAAAGAAAACAAAAACATGCCTGACTGTGCCTCCCTTGAATAGAGCATCAGTATAAATATTTGGGTTCATAAACTCAGTGAGCTGATCTCATTTCACCTTTTTGGTTTGAGCAGTTTTTATGTGGATGAATTTTCTGACAAAGTGTCTCATGAACTTACTTTTTGACAGTTTCAGTAGACTGCACAGGCACTGTTCACCTGAAATGTACTCCTTTCTACATTCCCTTTGCCCATTACAACTTTAAATAGCCCTTTTCCATTCTCCTCAGAATTGTTTTTACATTTGCTCTGCAGTATCCTTATTGAAGCACATTGGGATCTTTCGAATTTAATAAGAATTCCCAACATGGAGATTTACCTTTGGAAATAAAATATTGTGTTTTATTTCCCAGGATTATTTTTTGTAACTTTCTACTTTGATACAATTTCAAATTTACAAAAAGGTACGAGAATAGTATAAGAAAATCTCATATATACTTTACTCAGATTCAACAATTATTTCCATTTTGCACAATTCACTTTGTCATTCTCTCACTCTATTGACCTATACCTAGCTACGACTTTTTTCTGAGTCAGTGGAGAGTAAACTGGAGATGTTGTACTTATTTACCCTGAAATAATTATGTGTTTCTTAAGAACAAAGACTTTCACATAAGCACACTACAATTCTCAAAATCAGAAATTTGAGCATCTGTACAACAATGTTATTGAATTCACAGTCCATATCCAAGTAATCATCAATTGTACCATAAATGACTTTTGTAGCTATTTTTTTCATTGAAGAATCCAAACCCGCATCATGTATTGTATATATTTGTCAGATTGTTTTAATCTTCTTTAACCTGTAACAGTTTCCTCAACCTTTATTTTTCTTGACTTTGACATTTGTGAGGAGTGTATGTTAGTTATACTGTAGAATGTCCCTCAGTTTGGGTTTGTCTGGTGTTTCCTCATAATGAGATTCAGAGGATGCATTCTGAGCAGGAACGCCACAGAATGGAATATCCCTCTTAGCACATCACATCATAAAAAAGATACTTTTTTTCCCAAGAAGAATGCTTTTTTAAATGGCACTTTTCTGCCTTTGCCCCTTGAACAGTAAGTGAATAGCCCAATAGCCAAAAATTAAATACAATCAACTGCAATCTAGTTCCAAGCCTCCCAAGAAAGAGAAAAAAATTATAGATAGATAGATAGATAGATAGATTAGTCACACAAAACTAAAGGGGATATACGTTTTCCAACTTCAGAAAACTCCTTCCTTTTAAAATTTTCTGTTGGGTTTTAATGTCTATATACTATTTTATTTTCTTCAACAAATACTCACTGCTTATCTGCTATATGCAGACATTTTTTTTTTCCTGGCTGGCACCAAATTTATTGAAATTAAATATTTGCTATCCCATGGCTTCATTTTTTATCCCAAATAATCTTAATTCCACACACCATGACACTATCAAAATGTCCTCAATGAGGTCAAAATTTTTTTTTAATTTTCAGTTCAAATGAACATATTTCAATCCTAATTCTGTTTGCCAGATGACAACATTTTCTCCCATTTACCAGTCCTATCATATCACCTTCCTAGAGGTCTACAGCCTCATTCGCTCCTGAGTCTCCTTGTTCATTTCTGATGAGTCCTAGTCATTCTCTTCATTTGGCTTTTAGCCCTCCAACCGTCCCTTGACTCTATTTTTCTTCAAACTCTCCCTGAAAAATCCCTTCACATTTTCTCAAATTAGTATCTTCAAATGTGACTTTACCCTGAAACTCCCAACCTATATTTACAGGTGCTTTCTGTAAATTTCCACTTTGACATCTTACTACTACCCAGTGTCATCCCTACCCCTCAGCTCTAACCCTGCTTCACTGCCTATATTCCCCATTCTGGTCAGTGGTTATCTCCTTGCTTCAGTTCACAACACTGCTGAGAGCCCCATAAGGGATTGGCTGTGGCCTCCAATGCAACTGCACCATGGTCCACTTTTCTTTCTGCTGGATCCTGCTGCCCTCAACACTCACAGGTGTTTCTAAGAGCACTCGCCAATAAAGCCCTATGTGGAAAAATTTCAGAATCTATTTCTAAGGGAATCTGATGTAGGAGGCAACTTCTAATCTGCTTTACTAGGAAGAAATAGAATTTAATGATTTAACAGAAAACTCTAGAGCAGTGCTTTAGGGAAAGGGGGGGTATTAGCCTCTTCGGGATTGACTGGTGATATTCTGCTGAGCTGCATCCCCACCCAAAGACACTGAACGAAGTAAAGCTCTACATATACTGTCCTGCCCCGTCCCATCACAGCAAGCAGAATTCTATTCAGGGCCCAGAAGTTTTGCCAGGTGACAATAACACTAGGACCTGGGTTCTGGGGTTCTGAGGCTGTCTTGTTATTTCTACGTTTGATTACTTATCTGTGAGGGTTCTGCTCCACCAGGCACTTAGATAATAGGACATTTTATTTTGAAACTTCTAGAAGTAAAAGCATCTCCCCATGTATTTTTGAAATACAGCAATGGTTGATAATACTTACATTTAAGTGCTGTAAGAGTCAGAGAATGAACTTATGGTTACCAGGGGGGAAGGGTAGTGGGGAGGGATAGACGGGGAGTTTGAGATCAACATGTACACACTGCTATATTTAAAATAGGTAACCAACAAGGACCTACTGTATAGCACAGGGAACTCTGCTCAGTATGCTGTAATAATCTAAATGGGAAAAGAATTTGAAAAAGAATAGGTACATGTATATGTATAAATGAATCACTTTGCTGTACACCTGAAACTAACACAATATTGTTAATCAACTATGCTCCAATAAAATGTTTTTAATTGCTGTAATATTATGTGTCATTATAAGCAGATATATAAAGCTAAGAATAAACACAGCAAGTGACTTCAAAAAAAGAAGAAAGTGGATTAATAACTATTTTTTTGAAGCAGTTATAAAGTGGAACAAAATTATTATTTATATATATCTGCAGTGCTAAATGATGTTATACAAGAATACATATATTACACTTAGGCACGATGAATTGTTAAAGTTAGCCACTTAATTTGAGTGTTTAAAAAATATTGGAGGACTTCCCTGGTGGTGCAGTGGTTAAGAATCTGTCTGCCAATTCAGGGGACACGGGTTTGAGCCCTGGTCCGGGAAGATCTCACGTGCCACCGAGCAGCTAAGCCCCTGGGTCACAACTACTGAGCGTGTGCACCACAACTACTGAAGCCTTCTCACCTAGAGCCCATGCTCCACAACAAGAGAAGCTACTGCAATGAGAAGCCCACGCACAGCAACGAAGAGTAGCCCCCACTCGCCACAACTATAGAAAGCCCGTGTGCAGCAACGAAGACCAAATGCAGCCAAAAATAAATAAATAAATAAATTTATAAAAAAACAAACAAACAATAGCTGGACAGTGAAGTTATTATTCTTTACGTTCTTTGCTTCTATTAAAGCAAGTTTCTTGTTTTCACTGAGGCTGAATGAAATCTATACCCAATCTATATGTTAGGTCTGGTCTTTATGTCCAGTACAAATAGTGTTACACTTTCTCCTTTTGAAAAATTTAATAGTTCATATTAGCAATTGATTTTAAATAGCAAACATATTTTGAATACCTTGTATATGTCAGCCACATAGCAAGCACAAAGAGTCTATAATTTAAAGTCAGGCATTCTAACTCTAAAGGGGTTAGAACTAAAGTTGCCACAAACCACCTTTCTGGGGACTTCCCTGGTGGTGCAGTGGTCAAGAATCAGCCTGCCAATGCAGGGGACATGAGTTTGATCCCTGGTCCGGGAAGATCCTACATGCCACAGAGCAAATAAGCCCGTGTGCCACACTAGTGAGCCAGTGTGCCACAACTACTGAAGCACATGGGCTCACTAGTTGTGGCACATGTGCCTAGGGCCCATGCTCTGCAACAAGCGAAGGCACCACAATGAGAGGCCCACGCACCGCAATGAAGAGTAGCCCCTGCTCGCCACAACTAGAGAAAGCCTGTGCGCAGGAACGAACCAATGGAGCCAAAAATAAATAAAAAGTTAAAAATAAAATAAACTGGAGCAAGTTAAAAAAAAAAAAAGAACCCTTCCTTTTTGAAGGTTAAAAAAAAAACACCTTTCTGAAAATATATAATATTGTGCCCTGAATGTTTGTATCCCCCCAAATTCATATTTTGAAGCTTTAACTCCCACTGTGATGATATTTAGAGAACGGAGCCTTTGGGAGTTAATTACAGTTAGATGAGGTCACCAGGGTGGGGCCCTCATGAAGGGATTAGTGCTCTAAAAGAAGATGCCAGAGAGCTTGCTTCCTCTCTGTCCACTCTTTAGTGTTTCCACTGAGGAAAAGCCATGTGAGGACACAGGGAGAAGGCGACAGTCTGCAAGCCAGGAAGAGAGCTCTTATCAGGATGCAAATTGGCCTGCACCTTGATCTTAAACTTCTCAGCCTTCAGTGCTGTGAGAAATACACTTCTGTTGGTTAAGCCACTCAGTCTATGGGATTTTGTATGGCAGCCTGAGCTAAGACATACGGATTTTATTAGACTCCAAGTGAATTAAAAGTACGGCCATATTCAACAAAGACTGAGTAGGTTACTTGCTATTAGGACATTTTTGTGGAGGTATTCTAATCAACAAATAAGCAATGAGCTTTCACTTTTGAACAAGCTGTGAATTCTTGACATGGCTTGGAATCAGATTTCTGTTTTATTTTTCCTTTGCCTGAGAAATACATCACTTATGGTTTTATAATTTTTGAATGGGAAAATAGATTATGCTAATTTTTCTTAGATACTACCTGCCATATTTTCTTCATCTCACTTAGTACAAGTTTCTGACTTCTATTAAATGTATGTTTACTTAAAAGTTTTTCTCTTTAGACTAAATATGGAACTGTAAGGAACTGTACGGCTATCATAAAGTTAGAATTTTCAAGACATCTTTGCATTTGCTATTAAAAGTAGCATTCAATGTCAATTTTCCAAGCATAGAACAGTATCTCAGCACCACAGATAGAAAATGAAACATATGAAACATCCAGAAACATCTGCCAGTCTCCAGTGAATACTCTGCAATCAATCTGTGCTATCATAAAATAAGAATAGAGGTCTTTGCTTCAAATTACTAGCTCACAGTACCTCATTAACTAACCCAGCCAATCAATTAGAGTCCCTGAAAGGGGTATAATAGGACTTCGGGGGAATATAACCATTTTCCTCATTAAGTACTAACAAGCTGGTCCTCATACTTTTCTGATATCATTATGTTCCCTGCATTTCCTCCCTGCCCATTAAATATAATCCTAATAATCACATATCTGCTTATAGCAGCCTGTCTCTTTAATTTACCTGCTGTATCATTTTTGAACATATTTCCCTGATAGTTACAGATTTTCTTCCTTTGGCAAAACTGTCGGTCCAAAATCATCTTACCTTTCGTTTATGAACCTGCTTGAGTCGTTTAGCAGTCCACTACTAAAATGCATAGTTAAAAATTTGAGTGACTGTAAAATGAACTGCATGAAAATTGGCACTGCAATGAGATGCATTCATAATGTCAGGCTGTGTCCCACATATAACACATATGCTCTCCTTGGTGTGAGGTGGCTAACTAATTGGACAGGAAATCCCCTGTGAATACCCTCTGTTTACAGGAGTAACTATAATGATGTTTGTGCCAATGCTGGAGAAATTTCTCTCAGTTTTAACAATAGGATGTAAAAGTGCCCTTACAGAGATGACTTACACAGCTGAGATAGGAATACACATCAATTAAATGACAGCACTGAGAATGTTTTTTCTTAAATTTGTGGTATTTTTGCAATCATTTCTTCGATAGAGGTAAGTTGTTTGAGTCTGTGACAAGCATATAGTATCGTATGTGAGTGCTTATCTTTTTTTTTTTAGATAGATTCACTTTGCCCCTAAATTTCTGCTCCTCTAACAAACCTGCTTCTCTCAATTTAAGGATTTTGTGGTCAGATTTTGTAGGTAGTTAGGAACATTGTAGGTTGTCTACAGAGTGCCTGAACTCTTATATAGGGGACAAGGCTCCTATGTGTGAATTTATTAGAATCATAAAAATTTGTCAGTGTGCTTACAAAGAGAAAGTTGAACCTAGAACTGAGTCATTTTTGCTTGTTTTTCTTTTATCATTTTTCTAATGTAAACAAAATTTGCTCTCTGTATACTATTACTATCACATGGAAAATTACAAAAAAATCGTTAGTAAAATTAAATATTAGTTGATCTTTGATAGCATGTTACTTTTAGTACACTTTGTTGTCTGGTCATTCGGAAAGATGGAAAAGATGAGTGACTTTTTTTTTCTTATTGTTTTTGGAAGACACATTCAAGTATCCATACAGCTCAGAGAAGGGCGGTCTGGAGTCTAGCAAGCAGGAAAGTGATCATTTGCTCTGAATTATTTAAACAGTTCCCATCACTTCCTGGATTTACTTTGGCTACAAACATCTTCTCCATACAATCCAAATACATTATGGCCATTAATATTGAATAATACATGGTAAGTACCTACTAAATAGAACAATTCCCATGAATGATTTGCATGAACTTAAGTAGTTGGTATGCTATCAATCGGCAAAATTTATTATTCATATTTTACAAAGTATACTTATCGCACTTAAGACAGAAAATATAGATCTCACTAAAAACATAAAACCTTTAATCACAGAAATTCAAAATATTTATCAGGAACAATCAGTTTCTAAATAATAGAATTCTTTAAATAGTGGTTGAATAGTGTAGTGAATACAATATGTATAAGTCAAAGTTCTATAAGTCATGTCAAGTGACAAAGTTAATACTTAATATGACAAAGCTTCACATACAAATGGAGAGTTACATAAATATGACTAGAGAGAATCATGAAATACAAATAAAAGTAGTATATTATAGATTGAAAAAATATAAAAAATAGGAAAACCCTTAATCATTTGAATTGTATTTTATTTTGATATTAAATTGCACTGTAAGTAAAAAATTGGAAGAGAAAGGAAAAAAATTACACTTAATCCTACCACTCCAAAATAGATGTTAGTATTATTTTGATGTATATCTTCCCAATTCTTTTTCCATGCATATATAGTCCTATTGAATTGCTACAACAATATTATAGAGTCATTTTATATACGTCTTCATTTAATACATTCCTTGGGTCCACATAAACTTCATAAGTGTATATATCACTGCTGCTTGCTATTTCATTACATGGATTTGTCAATATTTATGTAACTACTTGTCTATTGTTGGTCATTTAACTTTCCTACTTTTCATATTTTAACACTGGGATAGACTTCTTTGTGCGTTTGGCATTTTCTATACTTTACTTTTGCTCAGGAATTCCCAGGAGTGAAATTGCTGGATAAAAATTTCCAGATACACTGTCAACTTAGCCAATACACTTTAGCTGATTATGATGAAGCCATGAACTATAAAGTTTGCCATTTTATGATAAGTTTTTCAGCCAGTGTGGAAGAGACCAGTATCCGTTTTCCCCTTCATTCTCGTAGAAGCCCTGATTTCTAGCTGGCACAGGGCCACCCAGAAGCAAAGCTACCTTTCTTAGGCTCTCTTTCAGCTGCTGTAGCCGTGTGACTCAGCTCTATCTAAGATGAAATAAGATGCATGCAAATGTGCTGTGTGGCAGCTTCTGGGAGATAATTTACAGATGCCCTTTGCCTCTTTCTTGTACTCCTTTTGCTTTGAGCTCGCTGGAACTTGTGCTGGCTGGTGATCACCGCCATCTGAGGTCATAAGGACATGGGCCCTAGGCTGATGATCTGGCAGGACCTGGGTCCCTGTACAGCGCCACCTTTCCAGGCCTTGGTTTGCTACCTCTAGATTTCACATGAGAGAGAAATCAACTTCTCTTTTATCCAGGCCTCTGTAATTTTGACTTTGTGCTACGTGTAGCTCAACCTAACTCCATCTGATACAGACAACTGTTGTTTTATTGTAATTTTTAGAAAGTTGTTTTCAGCTAGATGCCTGATAGAAAAAGAATAGATACATATATATGTCTAACTGAATCACTTTGCTGTACACCTGAAACTAACACAACATTGTTAATCGACTATACTCCAATATAAGATAAAATTTAAAAAAAAGAACCCCTTCAACTCATACAATAAAGAGAATTTTAAAACCCAGAACCAATTTCAGTAAAAGGAAGATTGTACTAGGTGATTCTGAAATTAAAAGTCATTAAACAGAGATGTGATTGTGGGATTTAATTCCATCCTCATGAAAACTTGCTCTAGTTATGTCAGTGTTTGCAGATAATCAAATGCATAAATACATGACTGGGTGATTAATTTTTCTTTTTTTTGAATTTTATTTTTTATACAGCAGCTTATTAGTTATCCATTTTATACATATTAGTGTATATATGTCAGTCCCAACCTCCCAATTCATCACACCACCACCTAATTTTTCTATTTTTTAGTCAATAATTTTAATTTCATAAAACCAAAAAACTTGAAGCAATGTTAACAAGCCAATTGCCAGGCACCTCTCCTTGGGAGTAAGTTTTATTATCCCCAGATGGAAAGACCTGTTTTGCTCATTCTAAATCATTAACTCAGTAGTCAGCAGACATACCATGGAGTCCTGATTGATACAGTTTGAAGTTCGGGATTTAATTATGTTGGGATTGGACCTTCCCAAGAAAGGCCAGGTCTTTTATACCACACTACCTTTATTTTCCCTCAGACTGAGGGTCTAATTTAGCTGTATATCTTTGGCCATTACTTTTTGAGTACTGGACAAGACCTCTCCTTCCCTTGAATTTGCATGGCGTTGTGTATGTGTTATCTCATCATGTAGTTATTTGATTTCTCATAGTAGCTCTCTGCCTTCTTTCCCTTTCTCTACCCTGTAGCCTATTTCCTTCCCCACTTAATAGATTGTAGTCTTGTGAATGCAGGGAGGTCTGCTCTCATTCTCCATAGTAGGGACTTAATAAATATTTGGTTGATTGAATTAAATTTCTGAAAGTTATTTCTCTAGGGATGAAGCATGAGCTGCAGGTATTTTTAATTCCTTCCTTCCCTTCAGCATTCATGCCAACTGTTGACTGAAATCATGTGGAGTGGAGAGCATTGAGGTGGTTTTGTTTACTTTTACGCATTTCTTTTTGATTCTGATTGATGAGGTGGAAAGTAATTTACATTTGATGCGTAGCCCCCTTATCTTACCCAGAACGACAGCTGCCTGAGAGATAACTTGTTAAATGTAAACTGTGTAGTTACCCCTGGCTTGAACAATATGCTTTGTCTTAACACAAGCAGATGTAAATACAGGCCTGTAATTACTTTGTGTTATGCTTCTCTGCATTTATGGTTCTGAATGTATACAGATGTTTCAACAAACAAATTACTGCATAGTTATTTTACCTCCAGTTTGGGGACAGAAAAAAATCTCTTAGAGACTCAGGGTTTAAGAGGATGCTTCTACCAGTAAATAAGGTATCTTCAGAATTTTTTTTACCTAAATGTATGCCTATCAGTAGTTCATTTAAGGTCAAAGGTCAAATGAACTTTCATCATTAAATGTCTAACCAACCTTGAGAACTCAGCTCAATAATGATTCTGTGTCTAATGGAGATATTAATTTACTTTTAAAAATTGTTTGAGACGTGGGCCAGAAACTCATTTTACAAGTTCAGAAACCTGCAATGCTATTTTGAAAGCAAAGTGAAATGTGATGCATATTTAAACCATGAAACGTTTTATTTGTGCTCCTCAATGTGTTATTCTCCCTGAGGCCTTGAAAGTGAACATGGTGTGTCTCTGGTATAGGATTAAAAATATTGTACTTAAGGAAAACCAGATCGAGTGACTTTTGTTTAGCAATTTAGTAGGTAAGGAGGTATTTCCTATTATACAGAGAAGTTAAGATTCCTGTTATACCTTAATGAAGTATTTATGAAGCACATAGCAAAGGGTATCTCAAGTGGAGTATTACTGCTTAAAATATGCAGCCATTTATACATCCTCTCCATCTGGTTTATCTCTGACTATATGCTAGTGTCCGCACCCTCATGTCTTCTGACCACACAAATTATTCTAGAAGTTACATATTATAGTGACAAAGGATATGTAGTTAATAGAAAATCACATTTCAGGAACTTTAAGTCTTTCAGGTACTTCTAATGCATTATCTTACTTGGAATGGAAGAAATTTTATAGCATCACAACATGGTATGTCCTTTCATTCATTGGTTCACAAACAGGTTAATCTCTTGTAGGAAATTTTAGAGAAATTCATTTGAAAAATTTTTAATTAGTATATGTTTGTATTTCCTACATTTTAGTAATTAAAAGATTTGGGGGGAGGAAATGTTTTCAGCTGTTTAATATAAAGACATTGCATATAACATAAGACTGGATAACAGACATAACACTGGTTTTAAGAAGGGAAATTGAGAGAAGAGTTTTCCCTTTCTCTTACATAAAGCAGACACAGCACTTCATCTTTTTTAAGTAATGACCTTAGGCTTAAAATAGGTATCAAATCTGAGTTTGAGGGGCAACCAACTATACTAAAGATATGAGTACAGAAAGAAAAGCTTTTTCCTGTGTTCAACTACATTTTAGCCTGAGTTGGGTAACCTTTGAAAATCTAACTTGCGCTGAAAAAATTTAGTTGCCTTCCAGTTCTGATTTATCAGTTCAGTGTAACTTTGCCTCTAATAGTCATAAATGTCTTTTTCTATATAAATGCAATTTAGATAATGACAAATAAGACATTCTTTTGCATGTCCACTTCAATACTATTACATAAAAATTGTATGCAATAAGTTTGTGCCAGAAAGTTTCATGATTTATCTCTGCAGCACAGAGCTTGGGGTAATGTTTCATGTTGCAAAGAGAAGCCTAACCTTTTAAAGTTTGTATATTAGTAAAGCAGTTTATTTTTAGTTTTCTGCTTATATATTCACAATTTCTGCTTTATAGGTAATAAAAATCCATTATGTTGCTATGTTTACTTAAATATATTGTCGCTTATAAGTACATAAGCTTTTAGATTTTACAGAAAATTATTTACTTGTATTTATATTGAGTAATATTTGCAGGTCTGTCACTGTACAACTTTTAAGGATACCCTTTGTAACGTCCTCATGAGGGTAAGTCCTCTGTTATTTTACTATAACCTCCACTCACAGTGCTTAGCACTGTGCTAGCTTATTAACCCATACCTGGAGAAGGAATAATGATTTCACACTCTTTAATTTAAATATTATAAGTACAAACTACCACGAAAAGAATCGGCTTCTTAAGATTTTGGTGATAGGAATAAGTTGCTAATTTTTGGACCGTGTTGACAATGAAAACTGTAGAATATAAATAATAATAATATTGCTAGCATACACATCTTACATAGACTATTCTTTAAACCACTGCGATACTCTTCACATGTTATTAACACACTTAATTAAGGGTTTTTTCAACCCTTACAAAATGTAAAAACCATTCTTAGCTTACAAGTCTTGTTACAAAGAGGCTGCATGGGCCAAAGTTTGCCTGCCTCTCTCATAGGGCGTACATTTAGAGATTAAGGCAAAGAACATTCAATCCACAAAAGCGTTTCTAACGATGAGCATGTTGATTACACAGAGTGGTAACGAATTTCCATTTAAAAACACTCGTGTTCTACTTTTGCTTCTTTTGGAAAAATTCTGAGTTTATTTTTCCAAACAAGTTGAAAAAAATTAACATGATCAAAATCCCAGCAAGATTTGTGTACACACAGAAAAGCTGCTTCTAAAATTTATATGGAAAGAAATAAGCCAGAGAGTAACTAAAACTATCTTGAAAAGAAAAAAAGTGGGAGGAATCACTCTATCCAGTATTAAGGCCTACGGCATAACCACAAATATCAAGACAGCGTAGTGTTTGCAGAGGGTTAGACAGACATGGATAAATGAAACAGAACTGAGAATCTTGAACTAGATCCACACAAATATGCTCAACCGACTTTTGACAAAAGGGCAACAGCAATTTGGTGGAGAAAGAATAGCCTGTATAACAAATGCTGCTAGAGCAACTGGGCATCCACAGGCAAAAATAAATAAATAAAAGAACCCAACCTAAACCTCACACCATATACGAAAATTAACTCAGGACAGATTATGGACTTAAATGAAAAGTGTAAAGCTATAAAACATTTAGGGAAAAAACAGGGAAAAGTCATTGGGTTCAGTCCAAAAGTTCCTAGATTTGACACAAAAAGCATGAGGGAAAATTGACAAGTTGGACTTTATCAAGATTAAGAACCTTTGCTCTGTGAAAGACTCTGTTAAAAGAATGAAAAGACAAATTACAGACTGGGAGAAAATATTTGCAAATGACACATCTAGCGAAGGACTAATTCCTAGAATATATTAAGGACTCCCAAAACCCAACACTTAAAACTAAATTCAACTAGAGACTGAGTAAAAGACATGAGATTCCTTTCACCCAAGAAGATATACAGATGGCAAATAACCACATGGAAATATGGTTAACATCATTAGTCATTAGAGAAATACAAATTGGAATGACAATGAAATACTCCTCATTGACTGTGTACCTATCAGAATGATTAAAATTAAAGAAAAAAGAGAACAAATGCTGATAGAGATGCAGAAAAACTGGATCACTCGTACACTGCTGGTGGGAAAATAAAATGCTACTGTCACTTTGGAAAATAGTTCGGCAGTTTCTTATAAAAGTAAATAGGCAGGTACCATATGATCCAGCTGTTGTACACTTGGGCATTTATCCCCGGGAAATGAAACTTGTGTTCACATAAAAAACTGCACAAATGTTTATAGAAGCTTTATCTGTAATATATACAAACCGGAAACCACCCAAATGCCCTTCATTGGTTAAATTGCTAAACGAAGTGTGGAATATCCATACCATGGAACACTACTAAACAGTAAAAGGGAACAGATAGTAATATATGCAAAAACTTGGAGGAGTCTCAAGAAAATTATGCTGAGTGAAAAAAGTCAATCCCCGAAGTTACAGAGCATGTGATTCCACTTATATAACATTCTTGAAATAACAAAGATACAGAAATGATGAAGAGTCCAGTAATTGCCAGGTGTTGCTGGGGAAAAGGAAGTGGGTTTGAAAGGGCTGGTGGTGATGAACGTGTTGTGTTTCGACTGTGTCAACAATTGCGACATTGTAGTACAGAGTGCTGCAAGAGTTTCACTGGGTATCTGGATAAAGTGCCCATGTGATCTTTCTGTACCATTTCTGACAAACGCATATGCTCTATAATAATCTCAAATAAAAACTTTACTCATAAGGTATGTAGCAAGAATACGGTGGAAAGTCCAGTAACGCCTTTAGAGTCTCAATTTTTAGTGAAATGTGCAATCAATTTGGGCTGTAACATACTTCTGTGATCTGGCTTTTACAGGTAAAGAGGCTATTATGAAAGCTACACGAGCTCTGAAAAACCATAATATTTGAATGGGATGGGCAAGAACTCTCAACAGAAGCACTTGTTGTATTTCCTTTGGTGTTTACAATACTTAGTTTGGTTTTATTTACAAATAAAATATTCCAGAGCCTTATTTTGGGCCAATTTGGTTCAGATACCACAGACGATGAATTCAGAGAAGGATATGTGACAATATTGGGGCCAGTATGAATCTGTCCCGTGAATTTGAATATTAAAACTAAGGGGGGAGATTAAACCTGGCAGTGGGACATGTGGGGGAGGCTTGGGGACAACTGGATTTCGTGCTGTCCACAATTTGAGGAAGCCAGTCTGCAGTCAGAAAGAAACCCAGGCAGAAAGAAGCAGAGACAAGAGTCTTGGCAATGACTGGGATTCTTTCCAGTTACCTCTGGAAAAGGAAAAGGCCTCCTATTTTCTTCCCATTGTGTCCTTGTGGATAGACAGCTATTAGTGGAGCTACAACTAGTTACATGAATTCTTGGATTCTGCTAGCTTGTCACTTCTCAGGACATGAGATTGGCAGGGGGCAACACACATATAATATATACATATATTATACATGTATGTATCTATAAACATTTTATATAATATTTATATTTTAATATATGTTTATGTATATAGAGCTATATAAATTTATGTTTTATATATGCTTATACATATTCTATATACATTATATATATAAATATTATAATATAGATATATATCAGGTCTCATATTAAAAATTATCTACACGAATTGATTTGTTGTTTCTGAGAACAGTTTATGTAGCCAAATTGGTTTCCCACTTATGACATATGATCTTACAAATATTATCTATATTAACTTTGGAAGCTATTTTCCCCACATTTAATCCACTTAGAAAAAGATATTATTTCTCAGTCATTGCAGTATCTTTATTGTCCTGCATGAGAGACAGTGTGGATCATGATGCAAAACTGACTGCCTTTTTTTAAGGAATAACTTCTGTCAACTGGGTACATTCAGACTAAAATGGGTTAGGTAGCAATGCGATTCCTTTCTACTCATAGCTGTTTCTCCTCTACTTGGAATACTTTCTACTCAGTTGAGAGTCATACATTAAGTTCCCTTTTCAGAGACATGCTTCCATGGTGGACACTCTTTATATTATCAAGTATCCCCTATACACTATACATGTTCATGCCAATGTCTCATCCCTCCCTCTTAAGATAATTTATAATTTAAAATTACACCATGTTTTTTTTTACCTCATGAGATTCTTAGAGGTTGTTCTGGAAAATTCCTTCTCTAGCTATCAGTTTTCTGAAGGATATATTCAAGCAGCATATTATTAGAGAAGCTATGCAATGTTTTGTAAGTGATCTCTCAAGGATGACTTCCCTGGATGACACACCACAGTGATATATTACTCAAATGTCAGATGCCCATAGCAAGCATTCTAAAGGTTGTACATACTTCGGTACATTTTTAGAAATCACCAACATGTTTTCTTCCAATTTCAGGTTGATTTAGGAAGTGCAAAGATGCTTTTGATATAGAAGCTTCAAAGACTTTCAGAGTCTTATTATCAGATCAACTGGTATATAGGAGGAATAACTCCAAAAAAAAATCTTTTTGATTCATTGCTAAAACTTTAGTTTCACTATTAGAAAGTTTATTTTTTTCTGAGATCTAATCTTTAAATGACAAAAGTTTTAAAAATTTCCCTAAAGTGTCAACTCTGAGATTAAATTATGCTTATATTATTTTTTATAAGTTGTTTTATAAGTTGTTTTCTGATTATGAAGGGAATATATGTTATAGTAAAAAGTACATGAGAGTTCAAAGAACAGGTAGAAAAACTTCTCTTTACATAAGAAATCAACATTTTGATGTATTTTGATGTGTTTCTTTCAACCTTCTGTCTCTGAATATTTTTCACAGTTGAAAAATGGTATATATAAAAATTTCTATTGTGACTTTTCACTTAACACTGTAATATCAGCATATTCTGTGCTATAAAATTTTGTAAAATTTATTGGCTGTATAATTTCCCATATTACAAATAAGCCTGATTTTATATTACTATTTATCTATTGCTGGCCATTTATGTTGTTTCCAACATAAATGCTCTGGGATAAATATATTGGCATAAAGATTCTTTGTTTCTATATTTTAGATTATTTCCTTTATAAAGCTGTTTAGAAGTATAATTATTGTGCTAATGATAATGAGTATCTTTAAGGTTCACGATCATGCTGCTGAATTGCTTTCAATAATTCAAAGAGCTAAAAGAAAGGATTGTTAATTTCAGTATAATGAGGGTTCAATGTTATTAAGTAGGCATAACTAATCAGGATAATTTTATAAATGGGATGGACCTCAAATTTGATATTATTTTAGAGTTACTGCAAAGGACTTCTCTCTTTTTCCATGTCATTCAATTTCTAAGATTCAAGTAAAACCATAAAAATTAAATATTAGTATTGGTGATAAAGCCACCGATACAAATACTATATGATTTTCACTAATGCAGCATTTCTCAAAATATGTTTATATAGCACAATTTCTATACCATGCCTATTGGTCTCAGTCTAAGCCAGTGAGACATCTCTTAACAATCACCAAAGAAGTTTATACAACGACTTGTTCAACAAGTTCTACCGGGGAAGAAAAAGAGCACAGTTGGCCCTTTGAGCAGAGCAAAATTATTGCACAGGTTCTGAGGTGAAGCTAGCAAGGGATTATATATCATTTGATTACAGGATCATCAGAGTAAAGCTGAAGGTATTGAAACCAACATTTCTTACCTCATATATATCTATCATGCCCTATAGTTAGCTTACTGACCCATATCATACATTATCTGATGGTAACCCAAAATTTCCTAAAGAAACTCCACCAAGATGTATTAAGCACTGCATAACCACCTTTGAATAGAGGTAATATGTGGGACTTTGAAGAGCTAAAGGGACACAATTGTCCTCTAAATTTTCTGGCCTGTCTTAACGACTCCCCTCCTCCTAGTTTTGATGTAGTCAAACTTAAAATCATTATTGATTAGATACAAAGATTTAACTCATTATTATTAGTATATGCTGCCTACACAAGACTTTGATTAGATTGCACATAATATTTTTAATATTTAGAAACCCCTCTATTGGATGACTACACTTTCTACAGCTATTTGATTTTTTAACAACTGTATATTATTTTTTCATTTTCCATCTAGGAAAAGAGATGCTCATGGAGGTGGGATACTTTGTCCAAGATCATTTGTTTAGGATGAGTAGATCAGGTCTAACAAACACATGTCTTAGTCCTGATTTCAGTTTGTGAGGTCTTTTCAATACACCGCACTGACAACAGTTTCCTAACTCTCCACTATTGCGCTCAAAAATTTTAATAAGTTGACATCTTTAGAAGTACAAGATAGATATGGGTAGGAAAGGAGAGTTGACAAAAAGGTTATGAGGGAGATGGGAGCCTATGAACAAAATAATCATAGGTTGGTGTGAGGACTTTTTGGAATACCATATTGGTTGTTACAGTCAGCATCATTTCAGATTGATTATGGTGTCCACAGATTCTGATTGCCTCGTGCTTATTACTTTTTTTCCCTAACATTTTGTGTATTTAAAAAAGATATGTCTATGGTAGTTAGAAATCTGGAGAAAAGATATGCAGAAGTAGGGCTTCCCTGGTGGCGCAGGGGTTAAGAATCTGCCTGCCAATGCAGGGGACACTGGTTCAAGCCCTCATCCAGGAAGATTCCACATGCTGCAGAGCAACTAAGCCCACGAGCCACAACTACTGAGCCTGCGCTCGTAGAGCCCGTGCTCTGCAACGAGAGAAGCCACTGCAATGAGAAGCCCGTGCACTGCAACGAAGCGTAGCCCCTGCTTACCGCAACTAGAGAAAGCCCGCGTGCAGCAATGAAGACCCAGCACAGCCTGAAATAAATTTATTAGAAAAAAGATATGCAGAAGTCCAATTGTTGATTTAACCTGAAGAATAAAATATTTATTCTATTCTTCCCTTGGACATGCTTTTTATCTACCAGTACTAAAATGACTTTTAAAGATCAAAAAAGACAATGTGACACATAGTGTCTGCCATTTACAATATGACCTGAACAAAAGAATGATCTCCCTTTTGTTTCTCAATTTTGATTTATATTCCTAAGGTTATATTTGTATGCATTAAACACAACGTTATTTTCTTAGATTTTGTTGTATTGACCTCTCTCTGACGCTAACTGCCGTCCTTGTCAACAACTTCACTGGCAAAACCACGGCTGTTTGAGCACAGATTGAAGCCATCCATCCCTGGGCAGAGTACATACTGCCAATTACTGATCAGTACCTGTGGATATTTGAGGAGCTACTATCTCCAGAGCTGTCAGTCCACGAACTTTCATGAACACTCAAATATATTTAATTAAAAAGAAAGGAGGAGTAGGAGTAGAAGAAAAACATCTGAAAAGGTCGGTTATCCAACTTTCCAGTTTATCCACAGATACTGAGGACATATACTCAATTTGCCATTTCTTTTTTTGTAATCATGCATCAAGTAAATTCAGAAAAAATTTTACAGGTGAAGAATGCATGCTAGGTTCCTTAAGTCATGGCTTTGAATAAAAGTGGTATTGCTTTTACAAACAAAAATGTCCCTCTTATGGATGCCAATGCTTCTTAGCACTTTTTAATACATCACTTTGTGAATTTATTAAAGCCAATGGGCAGCAACACATCATTTTGTTTCAGACCAGTAACACCATCATGCTATTTACTTAAGAATAAGGTGTTGTTGAAATGAAAAGACAACCCACAGAATGGGAGAAAATATTTGTAAATGATGTGACTAACAGGGGATTAATCTCCAAAATATACAAATAGCTCATGCAGCTCTATGTCAAAAAAAACCAAACAACCCAATCAAAAAATGGGCAGAAGATCTAAGTAGACAGTTCTCCAAAGGAAACATACAAATGGCCAAAAAGCACATGAAAAGATACTCAACATTTCTAATTACCAGAAAAACGCAAATCATAACTATAATGAGGTATCACCTCACACCAGTCAGAATGGCCATCACCAAAAAGTCTACAAACAATAAATGCTGGAGAGGGTGTGGAGAAAAGGGAACCATCCTACACGGTTGGTGGGAATGTAAATTGGTACAACCACTATGGAGAACAGTATGGAGGTTCCTTAAGAAACTTAAAATGGAATTACCCTATGATTCAGCAATCCCACTACTGGGCATATATCCAGAGAAAACATAATATGAAAGGATACATACACCCCAATGTTCATTGCAGCACTATGTACAATAGCCAAGATATGGAAGCACCCTAAATGTCTATCAACAGAGGACTGGATAAAGAAGATGTGGTACATATATACAAGGGAATATTACTCAGCCATAAAAAAGAATGAAATAATGCCATTTGCAGCAACAATGATGGACCTAGAGATGGTTATACTAAGAGAAGTCAGTCAGACAGGGAAAGACAAATATCATATGATGTCACTCATATGTGGAATCTAATTTTAAAAAAGATACAAATGAACTTATTTACAAAACAGAAGCAGACTTATAGATATCAAAAACGAACTTATGGTTACCAAAGGGGAAATGTGGGGTGGTGGGGGGGAGGAATTAATCAGGAGCTTGGGATGAACACACACACTACTATATATAAGATAGAGAGCTTTCCTGGTGGTGCAATGGTTGAGAGTCCGCCTGCCGATGCAGGGGACACGGGTTCGTGCCCCGGTCCGGGAAGATCCCACATGCCATGGAGCGGCTGGACCTGTGAGCCATGGCCGCTGAGCCTGTGCATCTGGAGCCTGTGCTCCGCAACGGGAGAGGCCACAACAGTGAGAGGCCCGCGTACCACAAAAAAGAAAAAAAAAAAGATAGATAACCAACAAGGACCTACTGTATAGCACAGGGAACTCTACCCAATATTCTGTGATAACATATATGAGAAAAGAATCTAAAAAAGAATGAATATATGTATATGTATAACTGAATCACTTTGCTGTACACCTGAAACTACCACAACATTGTAAATCAACTATACTCCAACAAAATTAAAATATTAAAAAAAAAGAATAAGGTGGTGATGGCTTTATGAGCTAATAATCATGTAATAAAGGCTCTGTAATATCATTTCATGGCTCTGTGGAGGGGGAAGTTTTCCTCTTCACCCAGTAATGTGATATGCTGGGTTGTAAAGTTGTACTAACACCACAGTGCATTAATACATCTTTAAAAAGAAAACCCTTTATGAGATTTTCTTGATTTCTTTTCATAACAACCTCCTGTTTATTGCCTAGAAGTTCCAAAGAGGACTGAACTTTGGACTAATTTAAAAATTTGCATCATGCTCTCCCACTTGCTGTTTCCTAGCAACCTGTAGATTAGGGCAGAAATTGTTTTACTGTTCTTTAAGCATGAATCAAAAAAGAGAGATGTCTTCAAAGGAAAAGAAAACATAGCTATTTAAATTGAGGCAGCTTATTAAATCACTCCATAAAATTCATTGTTGTAGTGGAAATATCTAAAGAATATAGCTACCTACAAGTAAAGAATATTATATTTTTTCCTTACAAAAGTCCTAGTTGTAAATTTGTCATACAGGAATAATTTTTCTACCTTTCCCATTTTCTAAATAGCATTTACATTTTTTTATTCTAAATACCATATCACTTCATCTTTCAAGTATACTTTGGTAGTACATGCTGGGATATAAATGATGCAAATTTATTTTTTCATGTGAGAAACTTTTCATGGATTTCTGAATCCTTAGCCAGGTATTTAATCATAATATTTTCTTAGATCTTTTAACTTTTGCTGGTAGAACTCAAAGCTGGCTGCCATTTTAGAATTTCCAACAGTAAATCAAGTTGGCAATGGTCCAACCTTTCTCTATTCAAACACTTTATGTTTGGCACTTTATTTGGGGGATCCTTATAGAGTTGGGGTCCCTTCATTTGCAAATTAATGTATTCATCAGAAAATCACTTTTAGAGCATGCTCACCTTTTTAGTATTTAGAACCCATATTTAGAGCTAAAATATTATACGTCTTGATGAGAGGAATATGCACACATAGGCACAAAGAATCAGCTTTTTCATAACAGAAACTGTGTCTGCTCTTATTCTAGGGTATGGAAATATAATGTTTTCAGTCAATAAACAAAAAAACTAATAAATGAGGTCATTTTGAAAGTTCTAATATGAAGACCATGCAAAGTCATGTGTCAGAACATGCTGCTGCTGCTGGTGACAGTGGTGACAGTGGGTAACCATTCTAGGTAGGAAGGCCTAGGAAGACTTGAGACATCATGGCTGAGATTTAAATAACCTCACTGAACTAAAAAGTCAGTTGCTACCTTGAACTATTTTTAAATTAGAATGGAGCATGTATATATACATATGTTTACATATATGTATATATATTTCTGTTTGGGGCAAATCGAAAGGGTGGTGGTCAGAACCAAGAATTTCCCATTGACTTTTTTTTTCTTCTTATTTTTTAAAACAAATAAATTTATTTATTTATTTATGGCTCTGTTGGGTCTTTGTTGCTGCGCGTGGGCTTTCTCTAGTTGCGGCGAGAAGGGGCTACTCTTCGCTGTGGTGCGCAGGCTTCTCATTGCAGTGGCTTCTCTTGTTGTGGTGTGCGGGCTCTAGGCACACAGGTTTCAGTAGTTGCGGCGGGTGGGCTCAGTAGTTGTGGCTCGCAGGCTCTAGAGCACAGGCTCAGTAGTTGTGGCGCACAGTTGCTCCACGGCATGTGGGATCTTCCTGGACCAGGGCTCAAACCCATGTCCCCTGCATTGGCAGGCGGATTCTTAACCACTGTGCCTCCCACTGACGTTTGAGACTAAAGTGAGTCTTGCTTTCATACATATGTGAACAAATGCCTTTTTATCAGGCTGATAGACAAAGATCTGGTGGAAGGAAGTTCCAGACAGAGAGAATACCAACTGTAGAGGATCCAATGTAAAAAATAGCTTGACTCATTAGAGGAAAAGAAAGAAATTCAGTGTATCTGAATCAGTGCTGTGATACACTGGTGTGTAGACTAGAGAGAAAAGAGATGAGGTTGGAAAGTTAGGCAGGGCCAAATGGTATCTGGATTTATACCCCGTGAATAGGGCTTGGTCTTTATTCTTAGAGAAGTAAGAAGCCATCTAAGCCATCTAAACGTAGAGGCCATCTAAGTTTAAGCAAGCGTTTGTTGTAATCTGATTTCAATGAAATTTTTCTGGCTCCTGTGTGGTGAATGAACAGAAGTTGGACAAGAATTAAGCAGGGGGCCAATGAAGAGACCATCTTGCAGAAGTCCAGATGAGTGGTGATGGCTTCAAACAGGGGACTCGGTGTGCACATGGAGGTAAGTGGATGGATATGGGATATATTTTGGAAGCAGAGGCAAATGATGATTAAGAGAACAAGCACAGTAAAGGATGAATCCCAGACTGACACTTCGATTTTCTTAGAGGCCTAAGCTCTGTCCTCTACAAGAATTATGGACCACCCCTCACCTGTGGTTCACGAGCAGTGTAACACTGGAATCAATCCTTTTCTTTTTCAAGTGGAATGTCAGAAACCTCAGGCCTGCCTTGTTGCTGGTGCTAATGCTTTCTGCCCCTGCTTTAGTCATCACTGGGCATCTCTCTTGCCAATCTGACTTTCTTGGTCAGATTCCCAAACATGCTCTGATTTCCCAACCCAAAACCTAGATCCGAATTCCTGCTGTCAGACCTCCCTGAATGCACAGACATCTTACCTGGATTGACAGCCTTGCATCATACAGACTGCTCTGTTCCCTGTTTTGTTCTCCTACAGGAATACTCACCTGTTACCAGGGTTTTCTGAGTTCAGCCACCTGCCTACCTTCCTTTGCAACATACCTTTCTTTTCATATGGGCTGCCTGTCAGCCAAAATCTGCATCTCTTGCTACAACACCTACTTCCAAAATTCATAATGCTCCCTAGGGTACGCCTAGCCGTGGTGTGGTAGCATTCTCCATCTGACACATGCCAGGCATTATGTATTATACATTCAGTCCAATTTGCATTTTCATTCTGGTAGGGAGTTAATGTACTGCCAGATCGACTTGATCTTGTCAAGGCACAGTTCTAGGCTTTATCAGGTTGAGTCTGGAGCTAGAATATTGACATCTTCACTTCTTTAACTGAACTCCCAGGTTGTTCAGCAAGGTCACGTGACTTGCGTTGGTTGGGCTGCCAGTTTCTTCCAGCACAGGGCGACCTTCATTCAGCTTCCAGCCCCCGCTTAACAGTTCTCTGTCTGACTTCACTCTGTGTAAGCAGAAGTAGTAACCATTCAAAGACTCAAGGCCACCCCTATGCAGATTTATGTAATTCTTTCCTCTCCAGTAGGCTGCCTGCAAATTCTAGCTATGTCCGCAGCCCCAAACTCCTGCCTCTGTTTCCTGTACCCAGTGAGGACACTGCTCTCTGTTTAGGCCCCCCGACTGTGTCAGGGATTTGAAAATGCCTCCAGGAAGAAAGCCAGGGTGAATGTGGAGCTCCCCCTCCACGCTTCCTTCTCTCATGGATTCCAGAGCTACACTCTCTGTTGTCTGATGCCTGAACATATATTTTGTCCAGTTTCAGTTTCACAGTTTTTGATGGGAGGGTAAGTCTGCTACTTATTCATTACTCCATCACGGCCTGAATCAGAAGTCCCTCTGATTTACATTTTTAATGAACAACTTATTCATTTAAATTATGATAAAACGTGCATGGAAAATGTCTTCACATTTCACAATTGCATTAATTGCTTATTGCCAAATATTCCTGAAAAGGAGCCTCATTTCTTTGAAGGTTTTGATTTTGGTAAAGATTTTTCACTTGAAAATATTTGAAATTCCTCCGCATCCTTCAAGTCCTTTCTGGTGTCGAAGTTCCTAAGAGATTCTTGTGACAGTTGCCTTCTTTATAACAGGAGCAATGAACATGAATTGTGTGGGGATTTGGGAGGCGTAGAAGTGAAACCGCCTAGACTGAAAATGGAATCTTCCATTTGTAGAGAAATATTTTCTTTTCAACATGCTCTAACATCTCTGGCAACCGTAACCCAAGACTTCATAGTCAATAATGAGTGGTCAAGATTATGATTTAGTCTTTTCCGGAGTGCTCAGCTATATCCTGTGACCTAGAATAAGTCCATAAGAACTTGAGCTGGAAAGAAACCCTAAAGAATATCTAGTTTAATCCCCTCCTATGACAGAGGAGGGACTCAAGGTTCTGAATACTAAAGTGACTTGTTCAAAATTAGAGAGCCAAAACCAGGACTAGCATTTAGGTGCCCTTACCAAGCCAGAACACTTTGCATTTTGGGCAAACGTTAGCAGTTAAGCCTGTACTTAGGAACCTGGATAGAGTAACATACCTTTAAAATAATATTAGGATCTTTTAATGTAGATCAAATACTAGATAATTTAATCCTGAAGAGTATCCTCCATTGTGGTCTACTTACTCTAAATGTTCGCCTGGATTTGGGAGTGATTAGCACACTGAAAAACTCAAAGAATTTCTGACCTTGGGAAAATGAATGATCCTTTGATTCTACTTTTCCAGATTTTCTTTAATAAAACACATTATTTTGTAATAAAATATTGCTTTCAGAGATGACAGGTGGAGTTGAGTGTAACAGATCTTATTGAAAACTCATAGCTGATGAGGCTTTATTTGGTTGAATTTTATATTAGAGACTTCCTCATGGGAGTTTTGTGGACTAGTAATATGTATTGGTATACAATCCTCTCTCTTTTGAGTGTTTTGTGTGCAGATGGTACTGGGCCTGAGTAGAGTATTGTTAACGTCCATTCAGTAGTTATTTCCTTTGATGATGTTAGTTTATCTTTCAGAGAGAAAAAAGTCTTCCATATTAAATAAGAGACACAGCCAAAATGTTCGAACCTACCCATGAAATGATAAAGCATTTTTAAAATAGGCATTCTGGCATTTGTTTTTATAATTCCTGCAAAGCAGATTTTCTTTGAACATAAATTATTTATATTGATTCTGAAAAACTGTCTTGTAACCTTGTTCCTACATTGGTAAAATATTTTGATGGGTTTCAAAATATTTCAAAGGAAATAGCTCTTTTCTTGGCAATTAAGTATTATCTACTCCATTTTTTGATGAAGTGAGTCCAAAAATGCTTAGCAATATTATGACTATTTCAAGATTGGTGGCAAGAAACAAAGTTTTTAAAAAGTGATGCTTATGGTAAAATAGTTTAAATAGTATGAATTTTAAATGCTAGGACATTAAACATTTAGAACATTTCTAAGATACTTCATTTATTTTTAGAACCATCAAAGTGCATATAAAATCAGAATGATAAATTATTCTTATTATTGAACAAAATCTAAGTATGTACTCTATTAGAAAGCATTCAAATATATTATTTTCTAATTAAAAATTAAGAATTAAATTAAAAATAATAATCTTCATTTGGCTATACTCATGTATTATGTCACTCAATCCTCACAACCATGTGAATAGGGACTATCATTTTATAGATGAGGCAATGTGGATTTTATCATAAAAACTAACAATACGTATAATACAAAGCCAAGGTCAAAGAAAAATAACAAGACTATTAAAATTCTGTTTAAAGGCATTACAGTGAGCACAGCTCAACTAGAGAGACTTGAGTCTTCTAAAACCTTATGAAGTATTCAACACATAATTCATCATATAAAAATAACAGATGGATGAGAAGATGGATGTTAGCTAAACCTACTGCGGTAATCATTTCACAATATGTGTAAATCAAACTGTCATGCTGTATGCCTTAAACTTACACAGTGATGTATGTCAATTATTTCTCAATAAAACCGGAAAACATAATAAAATAAAATAAATTTTAAAAGTAAAAAAATGAATGTTGAGATGCTTTCTTATAAAAATATTGGTATCTTAATTCACTTTATTATCAAAACATGTTGACTTTAAAAACTAAAAAATTCATTTGTGTTATTTCCCCTTGGAGGCAACCACTATTATATGTAGACATATATTTAATAGAAATGTTTCTACACATGCACAAATATTTCTACAACTATCCTCTTTTGAAAAAGGATTACATTCAATTTGCTTTTAACCTATTCTCTTCCAGTAAATATAGCATAAATAAACTTCTGGGTCACAAACTATTATGCTATTATATGTAGGAACTGTATGATCTTATACTGTGTAGATTTATCATGAACTATTAAACAAGTTACTTTATCAATACAATAGTGTATGTAATATTTCTGTGATACACTACTTGTGTGAGTCTCCTTTTTAGAAAATATTACTGTCATCTATGCCTCTTTTCTTTGTGTATATTTCTAGAAGTGGTATTTTACGATAAAAAAAAGATTCATTTTTAAGAATTTTGATACTTATTGACAAGTTATCTTCCAGATAATGCTCAACAGTAACACATGACAATGCCTTTCTTGTCAAAATGGATCTGTGTATATTTGAGTATTGTTATTGGCTTAGCAGAAAGGAAAAAAGAAAGCTCTAAATGAAAGCAAAACACAGTTGTGAATCGTGAAATAAGCAAACTTACTTTTTTTCAACAAGAATTTTCTAACTACTTTCTAAAGGGACAGAATGGACTGCAGATTTGCTGCATTACATGTTTGATTTCCAGAAGCCAACTTATAATTCTCAATCATTTCATGTCAAGACAGTGGAAGCAAGTGAAGAGCTGGGCCAGCCTTCTTTTCTTCCCACTCTTTCATCCTACTGTGAGAAGGTTTTATGCACATCTATGAAATACTCTGTGTACACTCTGGTTTACATATTCCACACTCCATTTAACTCCCTCCCTCAGCAGTTTCCCCTTGGCCACTTCGCCCCCAGGGATGCACACACCAGTGTCATAGGATATCCTGGGGACATGTGCAGGGAATAGGATCTCAAAGGATAATTGGTGAGAAATTTCTGAATTCCTGCTATTTGGATCTTAGTCTAGAAGGGGAAGGTTTGTGCTTTCATGAGGGCATATGTTTTAGGATCATGGAATCCTCCTTACCCCATGAGGAGGGATCAGCTGGAGGGTCAGAGTGGTGTCTTCTAAACGTAAAGCGTAGGGCAGGGCAATGTACAATGGAACAGAGTGAGTGACAGGGAGAAGAATAAAAGATGAGCTCAGAGAAATAATGGGGATGAGGATGTCATATGTACATCATGAATATGTACAAGGAACTCATATGCCATTGGAGGACTTTCCTTTTACTAAATGAAATACGTAACCTTTTGTAGGTCATAAGAGTAAGATGGTCCACCCTGAATTTTCAGAGTTCACTCTGATGCTTGTCTTAATGATAGACTCTTCAGAAGCAATGGAGGAATCTGGGAGACTAATTAGTGGACTATTACAGTTATGCAGGAAACATATCATGGTAGGATGTGGACTAGATGAGAAATAGTTGACAGGATAGAATCAGCCAGGTTTATTCTGTAAAATTAGAGATGAAGAGTGAGAAAAAAGGGAATAAAGGAGAATAAAAGGTTGGTAGAGCAGATTTGGGGGGGTGGCAATACCAAAGTCCAGTTTTAGATTTGTTGTTTTGAGATGCCCCCTATTTAATATTGAAGTAGTTGGCATAGATTTAAACAGTGGAATATATGATTGTGAAGTACAGAACAGAGGTCTAGGCTACAGATGTCCATTTGACTGTTATGAGCTTGTACATGGTATTTCAGTAAGACTGCGTCACATCACCAAGGATGTTAATATAAGTGGATTGGGAAAAAGACTAAGAACTGAGCTGTGGGGCACTCAGGGAGAAGAGGTGGGATCAGCAAAGGTGAGTGAGAATGGGAAGATAGTTTGGAAAAAAACTAAGAGGATGCAGCGTCCTGTAAGCCTAGTGAAGAAAGTATATCAAGGACAAGGGAATGATCAACTGGGTTGAAAGCTGCAGCAGTTCAAGTTAAGATAAAAACTAAATGTTAACTCTTAGATTTAGTAAAGTAGACATCACTGTTGAACTTATTAAAAATGGATTCATGGAGTTTCATACAGGCAAAAGCTTGACTGGAGTGTAGTAGAAGGGACAGAGTGGCATTAGAGAGTCTAAATTTAGTCAATTACTTGAAGACTTAGAATATATACAAAACCAACAAAAGCATTTAAAAATTTAACCTCTACTTAATAATAAGAATGGTTATTTTAATATATTTTGCTTATGTGTGTATACATTTTTAAAGAAAGTTATACCATAAACATTCCCTGAGTTATTATTTTGCATAAGTAAGATTTTAGTTACTATAAAATGATAGTGCATTCCAACTGCTATATTTATATTTACTTAACTTATCCTTTAGTATTGGATTGTTTCTCTATTTGTTATAAATAAGACCACAACAAACTTCATTGTACATAAATCCTGGTAAACATCTCTTACTGTATTTCATTAGAATAAATCCACACATAGAATTACAAGGTCAAGAGGTGTGAGCATTACTGTTTTTGATATATTTTCCTAATTTGCTTTCTCGAAAGGCAGAATCAATTTATACCCTTCTCATTAAAATATAGGCAGGTACTTTCTATCACCTGTTTGACAAGTGGAGAGTTTATAATTTTAAAACTACTGTTTAGGTATTAGGAAACTTTTAGTTCACTACTGTATTAATTTGATTTTGATATCTAATGAATGTGAATATGGTACTAAATCTGATACTCTTAATATCAAGTTTATTGGATTTTTGTTTTTTTCTTCTTATTGTTTTGTCTACATAAGCCCTTCTCCAAGTTAACTGGGACAGTCATTTTATTCTTATTTGTTTTCTATTACCTGTATTTTAAACTAACATATTGCTAATATTAGACATTTTAACTAACATATTGCTAATATTAGTCATTTATCTTGCAAATATGCTGCATCCTGAAATCAGATATATATGTTTACTTTCTTATAAATCAGTTATGGTTTCATTGTATAGAAATTAAATCCAATTTATCTGCATTTTATATTGTGAGCTCACATAAAGTCATACTCTATTTTTCCCCTGATAAACAAATGACATATTATCATTTGTTGAATAATTTACCTTTTCATTATTGCTTTGAAATGTTACCTTTAACTTAAACTATAGTATTTTATATAATGAAATATGTTCCCAAACTTTGTTTTCTTTTCTGGAACACTTTATTCTTATATTAGTTTCACACTCTTTAATTATTCCTTTACAACATGTATTGATATCTGGTAGTGCAAGTCCAAAAATTCCTTGGCTTTTCTCACACTTATTTTTCCAAATAACTTTGGCACTGCTTTGTCTTATATCTGTCTAAAATATGCTTGGGGTTTAAAATGGAATTGCAGTATATCTCTAAGTCTGTTTAAGCACTCCTCTTAAAATTTTATCATGACATATGCAAATTAATAAATGTGATACATCATATTAAAATAATGAAAGATAAAAATCACATGATCATCTCAACAGATGCAGAAAAAGCATTTGACAAAATTCAACATCCAGTCGTATAAAAACTCTCAACAAATTGGGTATAGAAGGAACATACCTCAAGATAATAAAGGCCTTATATGACAAGCCCACACCTAACATTATACTCAAGAGTGGAGGGTTGAAAGCTTTTGCTCTAACATTAGAAATAGGACAAGGGTGCCATTCTCACCACTCCTATTTAACATATACTGGAAGTCCTAGCCAAAGCAATCAGGCAAGTAAAAGAAATAAAAAGCATCTGATTCAGAAAGGAAGAAGAAAATTGTCTTTGTTTGCAGATGACTTGATCTTATATACAGAAAATCCTAAAGCTTCCACCAAAAATTTTTAGAAATAATCATGAATTCAGTAAAGTTGCAGGATACAAAGTCTGTATACAAAAATCAGTTGCCTTCCTATACACTAATAACAAATTATCCAAAGAGAAATAAAGTAAACAATGCCATTTACAATAACATTGAAGACAAAATATTTATGAATTAATTTAACCAAAAAGGTAAAATATCTCTACAATGAAAACTTTGGGACTTTGATGAAAAAAGTTAAAGAAAACACAAATACATGGAAAGATATCCCATGTTCATGGATCGGAATAATTATTATTATTAAAATGTCCCTACAGCCCAAAGCCATCTGTAGATTCAATGCAATTCCTATCAAGACTCCAATGGCATTTTTTACAAAAATAGAAAAAAAAAATTCTAGAATCTGTATAGAACCACAAAAGACCCCTTGCTAGCCAAAGCAATCATAAGGAAAAAGAACAAAACTGGAGAGATCGTACTTCCTGATTTTAAACTATATTACTAAGTTACAGTAATCAAACAGTATGGTAATGGCATAAAAGCAGACACAGAGCCCAAATGAACAGAACCAAGAGCCAAGGAATAAACCCATGCACATACAGTCAACTAATATTTGACAGAGGAACTAATAATACTCAATGGAGAAAAGATAATCTCTTCAATAACTGGTGCTGGGAAAACTGGATATTCACATGCAAGACAATGAAACTGTACCTCTATCTTTCATCACTCACAAAAATTAACTTGAAATGGATTAAAGACTTAAATGCAAGACCTAAAACTATATAACTCCTTGAGGGAAACATAGGACAAAAACTCCTTGACTTTGGTCTTGGCAATCATTTTATGGATATGGCACCCAAAACACAGGCAACAAAAGGAAAAAACAAATGAGATGAGACTTTGTCAGACTAAAAAGCTCTGCACAGCAAAAGTTACAATCAACAAAATGAAAAAGCAACTTACTAAATGGGAGAAAATATTTGCAAACCACATATCCAATAAGGGGTTAACATTCAAAATATGTTTTGGTACTCATACAAAGAAAATTTTGCCAGAGATGGTATTCAAATGGCCAACAAGTACATGAAAAGGTGCAAACCTCATCAATCATCAGGGAAATGAAAATCAGAGATATCACCTCAAACATGTTAGAATGGCTGTTATCAAAAAGAAGAGATAGCAAGTGCCAGTGAGGCTGTGGAGAAAAGGGAGCCCTTGTGCACTGTTGGTGGGAATGTAAATTGGTGCAGCCACTATGGAGAACAGAACAGTAATTCCTCAAAAAATTAAAAATAGAACTACCATATGAATCAGCAATTCTACTTTTGGCTATATATCTGAAGGAAATGAAATCATTACCTTGAAGAGATAGCTGCACCCCTATGTTCTTGCAGCATTATTTCCAAGACATGGAAACAACCTAAGCGTCCACTGACAGATGAATGAGTAAAAAAGATATGTATATAGATATGCACACACACGCATGCACACGCACACACACACACTTATTCAGCTATAAAAAAGAATGAAATTCTGCCATTTGTGACAACATGGATGAATCTTAAAGATATGCTAAGTAAAAGAAGTCAGACAGAGAAAGATGACTACAGTATGATCTCACTTATATGTGGAACATGAAATACCAAACTCATAGAAACAGAGAACAGAGTGGTGGTTGCCCGGGGTGAGTATGAACTTCCCTTTTGTCTGGGGCCTCCAGCTATTCCAAACTGACACACTAATATATACTTATCCTTTAACGATTTGTTAAAATTCTGCTGATTTCTCCTTTCCTATGTTTATGGGGGTTAGATATTTTCCTTGTGATCTACCATAGGTGATAGATACAGTTCATATGCTGGGACAGGCTTGTCTCTCTTTGAAATTCAGGTTGTGAGTTTGCCATGTGACCTTATCTCTGTGATGGGCTCGTAAAAACTTATTTTATGAGTATTTTATGTGGCTTTTTTTTTTCATAGTTGATGGGAAGTAACTTTCCTTTTGGGTTTTTACATATTAAATGGAAGCAAAATTTTCAGTTCTTTGTGTACGAAGTTAAGAATTTATCTTCATCTGTTAGACTATGTTTCTGGTACTTCAATAAAATTTAGTCTGCTTATAAACAATGATGCATAGTGCAGATAGCTTCCATGAATTCTGCTGTTTATGCCCTTAGCACTTTAAGGATGAGATTTTTATCTCCAAAGATGTTAGGCATCTCTGCTTATCCATTCTAAATCTGGCTCTATTGAATAATGGAAATGAAGGGTTTGAATGGACATAGAGAAAATGGAGGGAGAAACAAAGTATAGACAGTAGGGGAGAGATGGTGACTTTGTCCCCATGGAAACCAGTCATTGTGCTGCATCAAATGTCTGTCAGGGTCCTTCATACCCTGGGGGTCTTCCATGCATCTCTAGCCCCATTTTCTGCCCGTTCCTGTCTATGACTGCCATATTGTAGTCAAACTAAACTGCTTATCGTTTCTCAAACATACTCCAACTAATTTGCAAATGCTGATTTCCCTTTCTGTAATGCCTTTCCCATCTGTGCACTCCAATCCCCACCCAGCAAATCTCTACTCAAATTTCAAATGTCACCTCTTCTGTGCAGTGTTTCTTGAATCTCGTTTTCCTAAGAGGCTGTTTACGCTCTGCTGTGCCAGTTGCCTTATACTACATTCAGTGGATTATCTGCTCAAATTTTTGCAAAGATGAAAGCATATAAAACCTTCAAGGGCAAGGCTAAGGATCAGCACAGACCCAGACATACTGCACTAACTACTTATTTGTTAGTGACCAAATAATATTTCTTTTTTGAACAGATGAAAATATGATAAATAAGTTTGTAAGATAGTTATTTCCGCTTATGAGGATCAAGACCTTGAAGCCTAAGTCCTCCCCTGGGAAGAAAATTCTGAAAGCCATCAGTTATTGTGTACAAAGATACAAAATCTCCCTCGGGGTTTCCCCAAGAGTTCTCGGCTAATCTAAACTTCAAAGAATGGAGTCTGGAGCTAAAAGGCAGCAGGAAAGGACAAACTAGTGGATACTTAGCGAATCCTTTTCCTTAACCCACGGATTTTAGTTTTAGGATATGTGTGTGTGACTCCACACTTTGAGTGATACAGAATCCCCTGCCTGTTCCTGTGTTCTATAATAAGCTAGTCTTTGGTTTACCAGGATTTATTTGGGGTTCAGTGTCACTATGTCTGCAGTAATGAACTATGTGCGCACTTCATAATACTTTGAAAGAAGCTCATTTCATTGATGGAACGTGTAGTATTCTCTAGTCATTCACCAAGTCCAAGACCCACCAATAAGATTTCTATTTTCCAAATCAGACACCCAACTTTCCTGTTATGAGGAAATGGAAATAGGATTTGTGTTGCCTTTTGCTTTGAACAATGGATCTGCAAGTGGTTAAGACTAAGAATTACCATGCCAAGAGGGAGCTCACGGCATTATAAAGCATGGCTGTGTTATCCATTTCCCCAGATCATGTTTGAGGCTTTATGATTTCCTGGGAGTAAATTTTCCTCCTGCTAATAGTAAGAGCAAATATTCTGTCTTGAAGAAAACTGCTTAAATATTTAGTTTTCTTACTCTGGAAATAAAAAAGTATTTATTCCTACAGGGTAAAAATATCCAGCTTTAAGTTTCAGTTGTTCCTGGTTGCATTATGTATTATCCTTCCACACACAGTGTTGGGTCCAATACCCTGGAGGAAAAAGGCACTCAGGAAATGTGCCTACTGATTACATTCTTTTCTATTTCCTTTCATTTTGATACATTCACTTTTGTGAAATTGTTGAGCCAAGTAGAGTAAGCAGCGTTGCTGCCTTAATCTTCTATCGCAGACTGAGAGATGATTTGCAGATACAGAGTCATAGAAACAATTACTCTTAAATATTTCCCATAACAATTTCACTTATTTCATTATGGGCTTCCTGTAAAAAAAAAAGAAAACTAGAGAGACAGGGGAAATAGATGAAATCCTCAAAGATACGATGAGGAATGAGTTCATTTCAAATTGCTCAGAAAAGGAAATATCAAAGTAACCAATTTGGTGTATTCAGTATACAGTGGTTTCCTGGAGAACTAGAATTTAAAAGGCATAATGATATGCAGGATATTCCAAAGGAAGTGACCTGACCATTTGGGGCCCGTATTCTCTTTATTCCTACCTCCTCACACACAGCCCAGTTAGGCAGCAAGGATGAAATGGGGATGAGTGATGCTTTTTCTCCAACAGAGATTGGGTCACTTTTTCATTCATTCTTTTTTCCCCTACAGGAGATTGGGAGTTAGAAAGCAAAATCCTTTTAGACGGGAGAGAGTGGTGTGTGTGTGCGCGTGTATCCACTAATGACTAATGAAGCCGTATTTGTTACATTTGGTCCCCTTACTTCAGGTTGGCTAGAATTCAAAACCATTTAAAAACTTACACTGGGTGGGGAGATGCAGGCAGTGATTCACAAACTGCTTTCTCTTCCACAGCCCACGTACCTCCAGGTCTGTATATACTGACGGGGTGCTCAGACTCCTTCTACAGTATATAAATTTCATCCAAAGACCCAAGATTTCAGTGAGGCCCAGAGAAGCGCTGCTTGACGCTTGGGCCTAGTCCACAGTGGCTTCCTGGCAAGTTCACCTTGTGACAAAAGTGCTTATTCATTGCTTTTCTCCACAGTGCCCAGTTATTTTGACTGCTCATCCTACTAGTACACTTGCAGCTCTCTGCCGCTGTCCAAATTCCTCAAGTCCCTGCATCACCGCCACCAGCCCCAAAGCATATCTACCAAGAGTTTTTCTCTTGTTCTGTTGTAGTCAACTACTCACTTATTCCTCTGCATGGAAACAATGTCATTTAAAAAATACACTCCAAGAAGCCGCCGGAACCCACAGAGCCCTGCCCAGAAGCTGCAGTGGTGTCATTTTTCACCACGCCAGCTCCAAATCTACCAAGTTCTGGGTTTTTATTTCACTTTCCAAAAGGAAGTAAATTCCTATACCCTTGCTGAGGAGAGCATTTCGTCTTTCTTCCTGCAGTCCGTACCTTGTTTTTAAGAGCTCTTGCCCAAAATAAATGGATGCATAACTCCTGAGGAAGTAACAGTTTAAACCAACGCCGGGTGTAATAGAGCACAAAGGGAAAAGTCTTTGGAACCAGGCTGATTTGGGCAACACAGATGCTTCTCTAACAATTAAGCCCCTTGAGAAAGTTCCTATTCTGTCTATATTTTATTTTTCTCATCTACAAAATGGGATTAATAAACATGTTCATAAATTAATTACGGCAGATAAATATGAAAATACATGTGAACACTTAATATGGTACCTGACACATAGTGGTAAGCTTAGTGAATATTTCATGCCCTTATTGTCTTGTCCCTTTTCCCTACCACCCTCAGACCATTTAAGTTGAGCTCAAAATAACAGTATGTACAAGTAATTTTAACACAACTGACAGAGGGAAACCCAGTGGTTGATCATAAACTATGGAACCACACTTGTGTTGACGTTAATCAATCAGCTTCTTCCAAATATACTCTGGTTATAATTACTATGATTCCTGCCCTGAATTAGATCAATTGCTGTGATTCTAGCAAATAAAAAATGTACTAATATTTTATACATGTATATACATATATATATATATGAACACTTAATCCAAAGAGACACATTTAAAGCACTTCTGAACAACACATGTATTCTCTCCAGGAAAACTAGAGACTGGTTAAATTTTGCTTCCTTTCTTAGATGCTTATGAGAACTGACAGAAAACCTTAGCAGTAACCAAAGTTTAATTCTCCCCTGATATTTTCATTTTCTCTACTATTTATTGAGAGAACTATGGCTTAAGTTATAAAAGTGGTTGGCAATCAGCAAGCAAGTGGGTTCAGGATGTTATCAAATGTCAAGAAAATGAACTTTCCAATGTGATTACAAATTACCCCTCTTTGGCCCTATTATATCCCATAATTGAACTGTCACCCACTTGTTTTATTCATTATGATAACAGACGCAGTGGATAAATGTATGCAAAGTGTAGAAAGTAAGGTTAGGGCTTGTTAGGAAGACAGTCTGATACACTATGCATCTTAGCATTTGGAAGACATCCTTCAAAATCTCAGATCTGTTTAATCAGACATCTGGACTTTGACCGGAATGATAACTTATTTACCTTCTCTGCAGTAAATAAAGTGCATCTTTACCTCCAGGACCTGTTGGATTAATAAAGTATATTTAAAAACACATTCAACAAGTACCTACTGTATAGCACAAGGAACTCTACTCAATACACTGTAATAACCAATATGAGAAAAGAGTCTGAAAAAGAACAGACATATGTACATGTATAACTAAATCACTTGGCTGTACACCTGAAACACAACATCATAAATCAAATATACTCCAAAATAAAATAAAATAAAATAAAAACGTAAAATGCATTCAAGACAACAACTACTACTATTTTTCCTCCTCTTCTACTACTACTGTTGCTGTTACTACTACTAGTACTAATATTACTGTTACTACTTCTTCTTCCTCATCCTTTTCCTCTTTCTCTTCTTTCTCCTCCTCCTCCTCCTCCTCCCTCTTTCCCTAGAGGTGTGTGGACAAGATTGCTTGCTAAATGCCTATACATTTTGCTCTCTTCCTTAGCTGCAGAATCTAAATTTTATTTGGGGATATAATGTACTCATTTAGAGTATTTCATTTTCTAAAATTTCTGGCCAGTTTTAGCAAATGTGAGGTGAGGGCTTTCTGAGAATGCTGCTAAAAAAGAAGCAGACTCAGCTGCTTCCTGGACTGTGGACAAAGTGGCAGAAATTTTGGCAGCCAACTTGGACTGTAAGGTGACCTTGAGGACAGAAGTCACAGGCTAGGAGATGGTAGGCTCATGAGTTCTGAGGACACTGGAACTTTCATGGTTTTGACTGAATTCTCCAGATTCCTTTTGTCTGAGAAAAATAAAATTCCATTTTATTTAAGCCTCTATTTTCTTTTAACAACTTTATCGGAGTATAATTGCTTTACAATGGTGTGTTAGTTTCGGCTTTATAACAAAGTGAATCAGCTATGTGCATACATATATCCACAAATCCCCTCCCTCTTGCGTCTCCCTCCCACCCTCCCTATCCCACCCCTCTAGGTGGTCACAAAGCACCGAGCTGATCTCCCTGGGCTCTGTGGCTGCTACCCACTAGCTATCTATTTTACATTTGGTAGTGTATATATGTCAACGCTACTCTCTCACTTCATCCCAGCTTACACTTCCCCCTCCCTGTGTCCTCAAGTCCATTCTCTATGACTACGTCTTTATTCCTGGCACATCAGAACCATTTTATCTTTTTTCTTTTATATTCCATATATATGTGTTAGCATACGGTATTTGTTTTTTTCTTTCTGACTTACTTCACTCTGCATGACAGACTCTAGGTCCATCCACCTCATTACAAATAACTCAATTTCGTTTCTTCTAATGGTTGAGTAATATTCCATTGTATGTAGGTGCCACATCTTCTTTATCCATTCATCTGTCGATGGATACCTAGGTTTCTTCAATGTCCTGGCTATTGTAAATAGTGCTGCAGTGAACATTGTGGTACATGCCTCTTCTTGAATTATGGTTTTCTCAGGGTATATGCCCAGGAGTGGGACTGCTGGGTCATACGGTAGTTCTATTTTTAGTTTGTGAAGAACCTCCATACTGTTCTCCATGGTGGCTGTATCAATTTACATTCCCACCAACAGTGCAAGAGGATTACCTTTTCTCCACACCCTCTCCAGCATTTATTGTTTGTAGATTTTTTAATGATGGCCATTCTCACTGGTGTAAGGTGATACCTCATTGTAGTTTTGATTTGCATTTCTCTAATGATTAGTAATGTTGCACATCCTTTCATGTGTTTGCTGGCAATCTGCATATCTTCTTTGGAGAAATGTCTATTTAGGTCTTCTGACCATTTTTGGATTGGATTGTTTTTTTAATATTGAACTGCATGTGCTGCTTGTAAATTTTGGAGATTAATCCTTTGTCAGTTGCTTCATTTGCAAATATTTTCTCCCATCCTGAAGGTTGTCTTTCCATCTTGTTTATGGTTTCCTTTGCTGTGAAAAGCTTTTAAGTTTCATTAGGTCCCATTTGTTTACTTTTCTTTTTATTTCCATTTCTCTAGGAGGTGGGACAGAAAGGACCCTGCTATGATTTATGTCATAAAGTGTTCTGCCTACGTTTTCCTCTAAGACACTCTTTTCATCAGGTAACTAATTGGCCATAAGGCAATTTTGCCATAAAACAGAAAATCATGAAAAATAAAAGAGGGATATTAAAAGAACATAATGAAACATGAGAAATGAATAAGAAAATTAAGACATCATTACAAAATACAAAATATTTTTTAGTTGATTTACAATGTTGTGTTAGTTTCAGGTGTTCAGCAAAGTGATTCATAAATTTATATTTATATATGTTTGTATATATATATAGTTTTGCAAATTCTTTTCCATTGTAGGTTATTACAATGTATCAAATGTAGTTCCCTGTCTATAAAGTAGGACCTTGTTTATCTATTTTATGTAGAGTAGTGTGTATCTGTTAATTCCAAACTCCTAATTTATCTTTGCCTCCTTTCCCCATTTGGTAACCGTAAGTTTGTTTTCTATGTCTGTGAGTATATTTCTGTTCTGTAAATAAGTTCATTTGAATCATTATTTTAGATTCCACATATAAGTGATATCACATGATATTTGTCTTTCTCTGACTTACTTTATTTAGTATGACAATCTCTAGCTCCATCCATGTTGCTGCAAATGGCATTTTTGCATTATTTTTTAATGGCTGAGTACTATTCCATTGTGGAGATATATGTGTGTGTGTGTATGTGTGTGTGTATGTACACACCACGTCTTCTTTATCCATTCATCTTTTGATGGACACTTAGGCTGCTTCCATATCTTGGCTATTGTACATAGTGCCACTATGAACATTGGGATGCATGTATCTTTTTGAGTTAGAGTTTTTGTCCTTTCCATATATACACCCAGGAGTGGGATTGCTGGATCATATGGTAACTCTATTTTTAGTTTTTTAAGGAACTTCCATACTGTTCTCCATAGTGGCTGCACCAATTTAAATTCCCACCAACAGTGTAGGAGGGTTTCTTTTTCTCCACACCCTCTGTAGCATTTATTATTTGTAGACTTTTTAAATTATGGCCATTCTGACGAGCATGAGGTGATACTTCATTGTAGTTTGATTTGCATTTCTCTAATAATTAGTGATCTCGAGCATCTTTTCATGTGCCTCTTGGCCATCTGTATGTCTTCTCTGGAGAAATGTTTAGGTCTTATGCTCATTTTTTATGGGTTTTTTGTTTTTTTGATATTGAGCTGTATGAGCTGTTTGTATATTTTGGAAATTAATCCCATGTCAGTTGCATCATTAGCAGATATTTTCTCCCATTCTGCAGGTTATCTTTTTATTTTGTTTATGGTGTCCTTTGCTGTGCAAAAGCTTTTAAGTTTTATTAGGTCCCGTTTTAATTTTTTGCTTTTATTTCTGTTTTTCTAGAAGATGTATCCAAAAAAATATTGCTACAATTTATGTCTAAGAGTGTTCTGCCTATGTTTTGCTCTAGGAGTTTTATAGTATATGATCTTACATTTAGGTCTTTAATTCATTTTGAGTTTATTTTTGTATATGATGTTAGAGAATGTTCTAATTTCATTCTTTTACATGTAGCTGCCCAATTTTCCCAGCACCACTTATTGAAGAAAATGTCTTTTCTCTACTGTATGTTCTTGCTTCCTTTGTCATGAATTAATTGACCATAAATGCATGCATTTATTTCTGGGCTTTCTATCCTGTTCTATTGATCTATGTATGTTTTTGTGCCAGTACCATACTGTTTTGATTACTGTAGCTTTATAGTAGAGTCTGAAGTCAGGGAGTAGGGTTCCTCCAGCTCCATTCTTCTTTCTCTTCTTTCTCCATTTCCTCTTTTTTGGCTATTCTGGGTTTTTTGTGTTCCCACACAAATTTTAAAATTCTTTGTTCTTCTGTGAAAAACGTCATTGGTAATTTGATAAGGATTGCACTGTACCTGTAGTCTGCCTTTGGTAGTATGGACACTTTAACAATATTCATTCTTCCAATCCAAGAACACCGTATATCTTTCCTTCTGTTTGTGTTGTCTTCAATTTCTTTCATTACAGTTTTATAGTTTTTGGTGTACAGGTCTTTTGCCTCCTTTTACCTCCTAGGTAGGTTTATTCCTAGGTATTTTATTCTGTTTGATGCAATGGTAAATGGGATTGTTTGCTTAATTTCTCTTTCTTATATTTCATTGTTCAAAATATTTGAATACATTGAAATATGTGTAGATTCATGACAATCCTGCACCAATAACTAATTTTATTTTGTGGGCTGTACCTGAGCACTTGTATTCCAAGTCTTTCATTCTTTTTTTCTTCTTCTTGATTTGTCTCCTCACTCAGAATCAGTTTTCCTTTTTCACTAAAATTTCTTCCTTCATTAAGAGAGGTATTTGTTTCCAAATACCAGGATGCACATTTGTAACTGAGCTTTGTATTACATTGGGAAAGTGTTTACATGATTGACTGCAATTGGCAGATTCTCAAATGTCCATTGAAAGACATTCCAAAATTCTATGACAAATGCGGGTTCAACTCTGCACCTTTGAGGCTCTCAGCCGCTTTTTCCTCCAATGTAGTGGGTTTCAAAATAAGAAATCAACTCTTAGGGCAAATCACTGTCATCTGTCAGCTTGATAAAGCCATGAATATCATCACTAACTGGAAGAAATATTAATGCATTTCAACCAGTTGAAATCACACTACCAAATAAAAAACTATCAACAAGTTATTTCATCTTTCCTGGCAGAATTGCCTTGGGGCCAACTAGTTATGCAGCAAAAATGTTTGCGGTCAAGATGTCTATGGCAAAGATGTTTATGGCGGAAATAGTAGACACCTTGGGTATAGCTACACAGACATACTTACACCAGGTCTCAGAATTCTACTGTTTCCCTGTCAAAACCCTAAATTTAGTGTAAGAGGCCTGCCAAGCTGCAAATTCAGTGTCCTTTGTGGCTCTGATAACCTTCCAATTAAATCCTGAGCTTGATATTTAACGTGGTATAAACTAATGCTATGAAAGATGAGAGTTTTATTAAATCTTGCCCTGAAGCACTTATAGCATTGACAGAAAGCCCTGTGTTGATAGGTTACTAATATGAGCCTCGTTTCTTTTTTTAAAGGATTCCAAGACAGATAAGACTTGCCAATACATAGTTCTTATACTTTCTATTGCTCTCATCTTGTTCATGTGCTACAGCTACTGAATAATCCAACAGTTTCTCTTCTACCTGTACTTCATCCCAATCCATTTGAAGTGAATTAATAAGGGATTATGACGGTACTAAAGGTCACTCTTTGTCCTCACTGCCATCTCTGTTGCCATCTGATGAGTGAGTCATCTACTTCCTGTGTCCCACCCAGGATTTCTACTTTCTAGGATCACTTCTGGTCCCAACCTTGTGTGAGCTCCTCCCAGAGCCGAGGCTGAGACAAGGATTTTGGGAATGGTAATTTATTTAGGAATCAGGGAATCCTAAGAACCAGGAGTGAGGAAAAAGGAAGAGTTCAGGAGTATAGAAGAGTCAATTATGTAGGTTGCTGCTGTAGACAACGGGTGTTTGATTACATTGAGACTTCCTGAGAAGAGTATAGAAGGCCTCCCAGAATTTTCTTCTGGAAGGACAGAAGCCTGGGGCATTAATTCACTAGCTCCAGTCCCAAGTCCTAGAGGACTTCTCCTTGGGGCATGGATCCTCCGTAATTCTGGACTGTGTGTGCATGTGGGCCAAGATGGCTCCTGCAGCTTCAGAAAAGGTAGAAGAATGCACAGTGCTCTTGAGGTCAAATGCTGTCAGGACAAAATGACATTTGTGGATGATATCTGAGGTGAGAAGAGAGTGTGACTAAGACAGCAAGCCATCAACTACAGCTCATATCTATAAGTGACTGCTACTGATTAATACATGTATGATATAGCAATGATCTATTGTTTATTTCTGTGCATTGTTGGCTATTGAAGTTCAAAGCACTCAATTTGAACACACTAATAAAACATCTAAATAGCAAGCTCACATTAGTACAAATGTGTAAAGCAAAGCATACTACATTGAGGCATATTTGACACTTTTTTCCTTAGTTATTTTTCCACATATATTTCCATTTCATTACTTTTGAAACTGTGATTATGATTACCTCAGCTTATGAATACTGCAATACAATTTTTCAATTGTGAAAGTTATATAGAGTCATAAAAAGTTGCAAATAGTTGCAAATAGAGTCCCACGTAGGCTGCACCAAGCTTCCTCCAATGTAATACAATTTTAATTCCTTCTCCCTTTCAGTTTTCCAAACTGCATGTATAGAGCTATCAGATTAATCTTTCAAAGGCATACATCTGATGATGTCACTGCTTACAAATATTAAATTTCTCCACATTGCCCATTGTCTTGCTTTCAAAACTCCTTCCCCATGAATTCTATAGGTTAACTCTCCTTTGGAGTTCGTTCATTCATCAAATATTTATTGAGAACTTATTAGGTGTATAATATACAGTAGGAAGCAAGGCTGGAAAGAGGTTTGTCCTCTAGGAGGGAAGACAGATGACCAATAAACACACTAATCAATAAACATACTGATAAGCTACATAAATCCAGATTATGGTCACTATGATGAATGGTATAAACAAGTAGATGCTATATAAAATAACCAGGATGGGCAGCTTTTGATGAGTGAAATGAGGCCTCTGTGAGGAAGTAACCTAATGTTATATATAAGAGGTTTAAATAGATAAGCTGTGTGAAGGAAGAGAAATGGGGGAGAGAATGTTTTAGGCAAAAAAAAGTGCAAACACGCCAAGGTGGACCTTGATTTGAAAAAGGAAGAGAAAGGAAGTCAGTGACAGAGTTCAAAATTCACTTCTTAAAGACTGATGTCAAACATCACCTCTCTTCATTCTTCCAAGGCTACCATGATTGCTTCTCTCTGCAGAAGCACATTCTGCCTATCTTAGGGTATTTACACTGCCTTCTTCTTAATGATACGCATTTACTTTTCTTATCCATCTGATTCACTGCAAGTTATGCTACGGCAAATAATGATTACCTTTTATATTGCATAGAACAAAGTTGGTCTTCAAAGAGGTGTGGAATTGAGTTGAAAGAGGTATTCGACTGCACTGTGTGTGGAATCACATCACCTGATCACCCACCCTCTCCACACTTTCAGAAAGCACAGCTGGCAGCAGGTCTATGACCAGGGCTCTGCACTGTGGGACACACCTTCAACCAGCAGTGAGTAAGAACAACTCCCATGATCCACAGACCTTCTGAATTTTAGAGCTGTGAAAAAGGCAATTAAGAATAACGGAAAAGATAACGGCATTTGCAGTGACATGGATGGACCTAGAGATTGTCATACTGAGCGAAGCCAGACAGAGAAAGACAAGTATCATATGATATCGGTTACATGTGAAGTCTAAAAAATGGGTACAAATGAACTGATTTACAAAACACAAATAGAGTCACAGATGTAGAAAATAAACTTATGGTTACCAAGGGGGAAAGTGGGGGAGTGGGGAATTGGGATCGACACATACACACTATTATATATAAAATAGATACCTAATAAGAACCTACTGTATAGCACAGGGAACGCTACTCAATACTCTGTAATGATCTATACGGGAAAAGAATCTAAAAAAGAGTAGATATATGTATATGTATAACGGATGCACTTTGCTGTACAGCAGGAACAACATTTTAAATCAACTATACTCCAATAAAAATTAATTTAAAAAAGAATAACAGAAAAGGGTATAATAGTTGTTAATCCTGACTCATGCCCACCAAGCAATTACATTTCATAACGCTAGGGCAGCAGGGTGATTAATCGGAGGAAGTTGCATCTCCACTGCTCTGCCCTTTCCCAGGACACTTTGTCCTGGAAGTCTCTACTTTCCAGGGGAAGGGAGAAATTTCACGGTATATATTTTGCCCAGAAGAAAATCTCTAAAGAGAAGAGCTTTTTGTTTTTCAAGGCCTTAGACTTATTTTAATGACTAAGTGGATATGTCCAGAGGCAGAGGAATTTTGGTGATGGGGAGACTCTGAGAAGGTGGCATTGGAGCCCCCATATTGGGAAGGAGGATAAAGGGTTTTCTGGGTTTCACAGAGAGTTGTATCTGCCCAAACATAGTTCCTTTGAGGGACATGAATTCTGGAAGGGGTGTCTGCTTGCTGGCCAGTGAATTTTGAACACAGAGAGCTCTATAACCATGGCTAGGAGCCTCCTGTGTTCTATCTTGGCTCAGAGCAAGAAACTTTGGGTGTTGCTGCTGGCATTGGCTAGACCACATGGACCCAAACACAGATCACAACACTGGCTACCAGGGCTCATCCTGTTTCTTAGGATGTCTGAAAAGATGATACAGGTCCCAGGGCTCAGATACAATAAAAGGGGTGGAGATGGAGCCTTGAATACTGGCTAGTACTGAAAATTCCACCAACATCGGTATTTGGAGATTTCAGCCAATATTTAGAAAACTGACATTATCTGTAATCTAAGCACCATGAAGCAGTTCATTTCTGTTATACAATACCGGCAGACCTCATTTTATTGTATTTCACAGGTGTTGTTGCCTCTTTTTTCTTTTTCTTTTTTTTTTTTTTTTTTTTTTTTTTTTTACAAATTGAAGGTTTGTAGAAACCTTGCATCAAGCAAGTCTGTTGGCACCATTTTTCCAACAACATTTGCTAACTTTGTGTCTCTGTGTCACACTTTGGAGTTTCTCACAGTATTTCAAAATTTTAAATTATCATTATATTTGTTATGGTCAGCTGTGAACAGTGACCTTTGATGTTACTACTATGACCCACTGAATGCTTAGATGATGGTTAGCAGCTTTTAGCAATAAAGTATTTTTAAATTAATGTATACACTTTTTTTAGTCATAATGCTATTACACACAATAGATTACAGTATACTGTACATAAAACTTTCGTATGCATGGGGAAACCAAAAAAATCTATGTGACTTGCTTTATTGGGGTGCTCTGGAACCGAACCCACAATGCCTCCCAGGTACATCTGTAGTTTTAAAGGGGATTAATTCAACCAGAAAGTTCTTTGTGCTCTAGAGGTATCTGGCTCAATGTACTTGTTTTCATCCTATTTTAATAAAAGAAAGTAGGCCAAGTAAATTGCTGTCTTATCAATGTTAAATGCCTTTCTCTTCGATATGTTGGAAAACCAATACTGCCTTGCAGAAGGCAATGCAGTGACTTATGATATATTAGTGTGTTTTCCTGTTAAGAAATATTTGTAATGTGAATTCTGGCATTTGAAGTGAATAGACTAATGCTTTACTTATACATATACTATAATTGCATAAAATCAAAAAAGACAAATCTTTTTGGCAGTTGGCTGGTGGGAAGCAGACCACAGGAGAAAACAGCATCCCACTATTTATTTTATCTTAAACACAACAATGATCGATCACAAAAAACCTTCCCTTCCCTCCTCTGGCTTCCACTCTCTTCTCTCCTTCCTTTTGTACAAAAACTACTCAAAAGAATTGTCTATAACCCTTGTCTGTCCCTTCCAACTCTCTTTCCCACAGCACTGATTCTCACCTGCTCATGTGAAGGTCACAAATGTCGTCCACTGCTAAATCAAACGACCAGTTCTCTGTCCCTATATTTCTTGACCTAACTGCAGCATTGAACTCAGCCATCATCCCCCCTGACCCTTTTTTTTTTTTTTTTTGGCGGTACGCGGGCCTCTCACTGCTGTGGCCTCTCCCGTTGCAGAGCACAGGCTCCGGACGTGCAGGCTCAGCGGCCATGGCTCACGGTCCCAGCCGCTCCGCGGCATGTGGGATCCTCTCGGTCCGGGGCACAAACGCGTGTCTCCTGCATCGGCAGGCGGACTCTCAACCACTGCGCCACCAGGGAAGCCCCCCCCACCCCGGCCTATGATACACTATTTTCACTCGGCTTCCACACAACATTCTTACCTGGTTTTTCTCTTGTCTCTCTGACATTTCTGCTCAGTCTCTGCTAGTTCTTTCTCACCTGCCAGCCTCTAAATGTTGGAGTATTTAGATCTCAATTCTGGATCCTTCTCCTTTCCCTACCTACACTTGTCATTTTGGTGATCTCATGCAGTAGCTTGGTTTCTAATAACATCAAAATGCTGATGACTCCCAAACATCTGTCTTCAACCTGGCCCTCTTCTCCTGAATTTGAGGCTTTAAATCCTACTGCCTTCTCAACACCTCTGCTTGGATGCCCGATAGGCATCACAAACAAATATGGGTTAATTAAAGAAGGAATACTAAGTACTAAATAATCCAAGTAAGGAACTTTGATTTACTGGGACTTGGAGGAGAATGAAGAATTTATTCATTTATTCAACAAATATGGGCCAGGCTCTGTTCTAGGCACTGGAGAAACCGCAAAGAATAGACAAGATGCTACTCCCATGAAATTTGCTTTATAGTGAGGGCAAGGAGGGGTGGGAGAGGAACCAAGAATAAATTAAGCAAATGAAGAGACGATATGGTAAATGGAGATAGCGCTCTAATAATGCAAGGGATGGAGAGTAAGTGAAGTGTCATCTATTTCACATAAGATGATCAGACGCAACCTATGTGAGGGGATGGGGTTTTAGTAAAGGTTTGAAGAAAGGCAGGGAAAGAGTCTTGCAACTTCCTAGAGAAAGAGGTTTCCAGGCAGAGCACAGGCACGACAATGGTTGGAAAGAATTAGACTGCTTAGTGTGTTTGTAAAACACAGCGCCTACTATACAATTCTCAACTGCTGTTTGGATTTGTCCCCTTCTCTATTCCCACATGCTTACTAAAATAGGGAGCTCTTTGCAAAAGTATCCAGCACATCTATGAATTATATAATTTAAAGATGATTATTTCATTTACATACTATGCTCTCTTTGGTTTTACGTTTTAAAAAATCAATTGTTTACATAAAAATGGGGACACAAAATGACAGCCCAAGCCACCTTACTGGAAGCATCAATGAAAACCCAGCATGATACTGTCTGTGGACACACCATGCTGTAGATGAGTCTGAACAAAAATATGCAGGCTCATTTCTATTTCTGTGAAAAGTTCAGCACAAGATGTTTTCTTGAAGGAAGAACATTTGTCATACCGTGTTTATGACCACAAAAATGGATTTGGACAGGTTCTTATTTCCCTTTCCCCTCTCAAGTACAATTTAAATTAACTGAAATCAGAATATTCCAATCTATCTTTTCCTCTTGTTATACAAAGTATCCTATTTTGTTATTATTTAATTTAGAGTTGCATTCTCTTGTGAGTATTCTTTCTATGTTCAAATCTCATTGCCTTGTGAAGCGCTTTTTGGTGGCTACTTTGAAGTGTTTGGAGATTATTACTGAAGAAACCAATTGGCTCTATATTTCAGTGCTGAAAAAAAGTTGTCCTCATCTTTATGGGAAAGTCATTTACTTAGATAAAGCATAAAGCCAAAGGAAGACTGTGCAAACTTCCTTGCCAGGCAGTGAGTTTGGCCAAATCACACCAAACAATCAATGGACTGAAATATTGTCCAGCCAAATGGTCCAGTTTCCTATATTGATAAAGATTATTAGAAGAGATTTTCTATCCTAATGAAGAGAGGCTAATTCAAATAAAAGCGTTGAACTAGTTGTTTGTATTTAGAGCCTCTGTTTCTTAAATTCGTGGTTCTGGCTAGTTCATTGATTCCTCATGTCTTGCTTTATGGTACCTTAATAAAAATAGTCTGTATATTACTTCCTCTTGGTACTTTATGCTGCAGGGTTTTTTTTTTAAAAAAAGACTAATGAAGAGCATTGCTACTAAATTTCTCTTTATGTAACATCTTTTGAGTTAAAATGGCTCTCAGTGCTCTGTCGTGATATTAAAATCTCCATTTTCAAGGTTAAGAAAGTAATAATTAAGATTAATCAGTAGACTCCTAGATAATAATAAATGGTACTTTACAACAAATAGGAGGTAAATGCGTATTTTAGAAAGTTAACATTGAGCATGTTGACTTTATCTATATAGGCCCTCCAGCCCTTATTTTATAATAAACTCCCACTCACAAACAGCAACAATTTTTGCCTTATTTGTGGCCAAATCACTGATTTGATATGCAGCCCCTTCTGCTCAATTAATACAGCTGATTTCATTCTACCTTCCGGGTTCTGAAAGCACACGGTGGGGCTGGCACTGTGTACAGTACCAGTTCATACACTAGGAAATATTAAAGTCTTATACCCAGTGATTAGTTATATTTACCAATAATACCTAGCTTACTAGGGTCTACTGCAGTATTTTAATTCCATTCCCACACTGGGAAAATGTATTTGAAATCAGAGAATGAGAAGAAAAAAACAAATCAGAGCAACTATTAAGATCTGTAAGGGAGGAGGGATAAATGGGGAGACTGGGATTGACATAGACATACTACTATATATAAAATAGATAACCAACAAGGACCTGTTTCCTGTATAGCACAGGGAATTCTATTCAATACTCTGTAACGACCTACATGGGAACAGAATCTAAAAAAGTGTGGATATTTGGATATGTATAACTGATTCACTATTCTGTACAGCAGGAACTAACACAGCATTGTAAACTATACTCCAATAAAAATTAATTTTAAAAAAGTTACATAGATTGTTCCAGGCTTTCTCCTCATTCTCCTTAATCAAAAGGATTCTGGCTTTGCCTGGCACTGTCTCTTATTGGTTCCAAGCTTTCATGGTAACTTTTTTTTTTTTAATTGGAGTATAATTGCTTTACAATGGTGTGTTAGTTTCTGCTTTCATGGTAACTTTTGACAGTTTTTTTAAACTCCTGTGAGATAGAATTTGGAGAAGCTGGGGGAAGGGAGCAGCAATACAAGGACAAAAGTTCCTGAGAGCAGGATTGGGGAAGGCCCTCACTTCTCATGTACCCAGGGCAGGTGTCCAAATCTCTCTCCACTGTGCTGCTCTGGCCAAAGCCAGCTCTGACTAGTCCAGTCTGGTCCAGAACCCCAAGAGGTGCCTGTGGCTGAAGAAAAATTAAAGTTATATTTACTTTCTCATTCTAAGTGTTTCTTGAAAATCTCCAGTTGGGCTCAACCCTGCCTTTCAAACGATTATTTCCCCTAGTCAGTGAACTCCTCCTTTCCAAACCATCAACATCCCCTTCACAACCTCACTCTCAGCAGATGACTGTGTTTCTTATTTTGTTTAAAAGCTGAGACAATTAGAAAAGAATATTCTTATCCTTCCTCTATCAACACTACCTGCCTGCCGCTGGAGCCGTTATGCAGGGACAACTTCCCCAGGAGAACGCATGGCGTGCCTCAGGCTGGTGCAACGTCACGCTGGCCTCTGCCGCCGCAGGCTCGCCCCGCATCTGTACCCCTCCCTCCCCCTGGTCTGAGTGAGCCAGAGCCCCCGAATCAGCTGCTCCTTTAACTCCATCCCGTCTGAGCGAAGAACAGACGCCCTCAGGCAACCTACATGCAGAGGCGGGGCCAAATCCAAAGCTGAACCCGGGAGCTGTGCGAACAAACAAGAGACAGGGAAATTTCTCCCAGCAGCCTCAGGAGCAGCGGATTAAATCTCCACAACCGACTTGATGTACCCTGCAACTGTGGAATACCTGAATAGACAATGAATCATCCCAAATTGAGGAGGTGGACTTTGGGAGCAACAATATATATATATTTTCCCCATTTTCTCTTTTCGTGAGTATGCATGTGTATGTTTCTGTGTGAGATTTTGTCTGTACAGCTTTGCTTTTTCCATTTGTCTTAGGGTTCTGTCTATCCGTTTTGTTTTCTTTTTTTTTATTACTTTAAAAAATTTTTTTCTTCATAATAATATTTTATTTTATATTTTAATACCTTTATCTTATTTTATTTTCCTTCATTTTATTTTATTTTATCTTCTTCTATCTTTCTTTTTTTCACCCTTTTATTCTGAGCCATGTGGATGAAAGGCTCTTAGTGCTCCAGCCAGGCATCAGGGCTGTGCCTCTCAGGTGGGAGAGCCAAGTTCAGGACACTGGTCCACAAGAGACCTCCCAGCTCAACATAATATCAAATGGTGAAAATCTCCCAGAGATCTCCATCTCAACACCAAGACCCAGCTCCACTCAATGACCAGCAAGCTACAGTGCTGGACACCCTATGCCAAACAGCTAGCAAGACAGGAACACAACCCCACCCATTAGCAGAGAGGCTGCCTAAAATCATAATAAGGCCACAGACACCCTAAAACACACCACCAGACGTGGGCCTGCCCACCAGAAAGACATGACCCAGCCTCATCCACCAGAATACAGGCACTAGTCCCCTCCACCAGGAAGCCTACACAACCCACTGCACCAACCTTAGCCACTGGGGACAGACACCAAAAACAACGGGAACTACAAACCTGCAGCCTGCGAAAAGGAGTCCCGAAACACAGTAAGTTAAGCAAAATGAGAAAACAGAGAAACACACAGCAGATGAAGGAACAAGGCAAAGACCCAACAGACGTAACAAATGAAGAAAAAATAGGCAGTCTATCTGAAAAATAATTCAGAATAATGACAGAAAAGATGATCCAAAAACCTGGAAATAGAATGGAGAGAATACAAGAAACATTTAACAAGTACCTAGAAGAACTAAAGACCAAACAAACAGTAATGAACAACACAATAAATAAAATTAAACATTCTCTAGAAGGGATCAGTGGCAGAATAACTGAGGCAGAAGAACGGATAAGTGACCAGGAAGATAAAATAGTGGAAATACTGCAGAGCAGAATAAAGAAAAAAGAATGAAAAGAATTGAGGACAGTCTCAGAGACCTCTGGGACAACAATAAATGCACCAACATTTGAATTATAGGGGTCCCAGAAGAAGAAGAGTAAAAGAAAGGGACTGAGAAAATATTTGAAGAGATTATAGTTGAAAACTTCCCTAATGTGGGAAAGGAAATAGTTAATCAAGTCCAGGAAGCACAGAGAGTCCCATACAGGATAAATCCAAGGAGAAACACGCCAAAACACATATTAATCAAACTATTAAAAATTAAATATAAAGAACAAATATTAAAAGCAGCAAGAGAAAAAAAACAAATAACATACAAGGGAATCCCCATAAGGTTAACAGCTGATCTTTCAGCAGAAACTCTGCAAGCCAGAAGGGACTGGCAGGACATATTTAAAGTGATGAAGGAGAAAAACCTACAACCAAGATTACTCTACCCAGCAAGGATCTCATTCAGCTTTGATGGAGAAATTAAAACCTTTAAAGACAAGCAAAAGTTAAGAGAATTCAGCACCACCAAACCAGCTTTACAACAAATACTAAAGGAAATTCTCTGGGCAGGAAACACAAGAGAAGGAAAAGACCTACAATAACAAACCCCAAACAATTAAGAAATGGGAATAGGAACATACATATTGATAATTACCTTAAATGTAAATGGATTAAATGCTCCAACCAAAAGACATACATTGGCTGAATGGATACAAAAACAAGACCCATACATATGCTGTCTACAAGAGAAGCACCTACAGACCTAGGGACACATACAGACTGAAAGTGAGCGGATGGAAAAAGATACTCCACACAAATGGAAATCAAAAGAAAGCTGCAGTAGCTATTCTCATAGCAGAGAAAATAGACTTTAAAAAAAAAGACTATTACAAGAGACAAAGAAGGACACTACATAATGATCAAGGGATCGATCCAAGAAGAAGATATAACAATTGTAAATATTTATGCACCCAACATAGGAGCACCTCAATACATAAGGCAAATGCTAACAGCCATAAAAGGGGAAATCGACAGTAACACAATCATAGTAGGGGACTTTAACACCCAACTTTCACCAATGGACAGATCATCCAAAATGAAAATAAATAAGGGAACACAAGCTTTAAATGATACATTAAACAAGAGGGACTTGATTGATATTTATAGGACATTCCATCTAGAAACAACAGAATACAAATTCTTCTCAAGTGCTCATGGAACATTCTCCAGGATAGATCATATCTTGGGTCAGAAGTCAACCTTGGTAAATTTAAGAAAATTGAAATCGTATCAAGTATCTTTTCCGACCACAACGCTATGAGACTAGATATCAATTACAGGAAAATATCTGTAAAAAACACAAATACATGGAGGCTAAACAACACACTACTTAAAAACTAAGAGATCACTGAAGAAATGAAAGAGGAAATAAAAGAATACCTAGAAACAAATGACAATGAAAACACAATGACCCAAAACCTATGGGATGTAGCAAAAATAGTTCTAAGAGGGAAGTTTATAGCTATACAATCCTACCTTAAGAAACAAGAAACATCTCAAATAAACAACCTAACCTAACATCTAAAGCAATTAAAGAAGAACAAAAAAACCCCAAAGTCATCAGAAGGAAAGAAATCATAAATATCAGATCAGAAATAAATAAAAAAGAAATGAAGGAAACGATAGCAAAGACCAATAAAACTAAAAGCAGGTTCTTTGAGAAAATAAACAAAATTGATAAACCATTAACCAGACTTATCAAGCAAAAAAGGGAGAGGACTCAAATCAATAGAATTAGAAATGAAAAAGGAGAAGTAACAACTGACACTGCAGAAATGCAAAGGATCATGAGAGATTACTACAAGCAACTATATGCCAGTAAAATGGACAACCTGGAAGAAATGGACAAATTCTTAGAAATGCACAACCTTCCGAGACTGAACCAGGAAGAAATAGAAAATATGAACAGACCAACCAAAAGCACTGAAATTGAAACTGTGATTAAAAATCTTCCAAAAAACAAAAGCCCAGGACCAGATGGCTTCACAGGCAAATTCTATCAAACATTTAGAGAAGAGCTAACACCTATCCTTCTCAAACTCTTCCAAAATATAGCAGAGGGAGGAACACTCCCAAATTCATTCTATGAGGCCACCATCACCCTGATACCAAAACCAGATAAGATGTTACAAAGAAAGAAAACTATAGTCCAATATCACTGATGAACATAGATGCAAAAATCCTCAACAAAATACTAGCAAACAGAATCCAACAGCACATTAAAAGGATCATACACCATGATCAAGTGGGGTTTATTCCAGGAATACAAGAATTCTTCAATATATACAAATTAATCAATGTGATACACCATATTAACAAACTGAAGGAGAAAAACCATATGATCATCTCAATAGATGCAGAGAAAGCTTTTGACAAAATTCAACACCCATTTATGATAAAAACCCTGCAGAAAGTAGGCATAGAGGGAACTTTCCTCAACATAATAAAGGCCATATATGACAAACCCACATCCAACATCATCCTCAATGGGGAAAATTGAAACCATTTCCATTAAGATCAGGAACAAGACAAGGTTGCCCACTCTCACCACTCTTATTCAACATAATTTTGGAAGTTTTAGCCACAGCAATCAGAGAAGAAAAGGAAATAAAAGGAATCCAAATCAGAAAACAAGAAGTAAAGCTGTCACTGTTTGCAGATGACATGATACCATATGCAGAGAATCGTAATGATGCTACCAGAAAACCACTGGAGCTAATCAAAGAATTTGGTAAAATGGCAGGATACAAAATTAATGCACAGAAATCTCTTTCATTCATATACGCTAATGATGAAAAATCTGAAAGTGAAATTAAGAAAACACTCCCATTTACCGTTGCAACAAAATGAATAAAATATTTAGGGATAAACCTACCTAAGGAGACAAAAGACCTGTATGCAGAAAATTATAAGACACTGATGAAAGAAATTAAAGATGATACAAACAGATGGAGAGATATACCATGTTCTTGGATTGGAAGAATCAACATTGTGAAAATGACTCTACTACCCAAAGCAATCTACAGATTCAATGCAATCTCTATCAAACTACCACTGGCATTTTTCACAGAACTAGAACAAAAAATTTCACAATTTTTATGGAAACACAAAAGACCTCGAATAGCCAAAGCAATACTGAGAAAGAAAAGCGGAGCTGGAGGAATCAGGCTCCCTGACTTCAGAGTATACTACAAAGCTATAGTAATCAAGACAGTAAGGTAGTGGCACAGAAACAGAAATATAGATCAATGGAAGATGATAGAAAGCCCAGAGATAGAAACCCACGCACATATGGTCACTTTATCTTTGATAAAGGAGGCAAGAATATACAGTGGGAAAGACAGCCTCTTCAATAAGTGGTGCTGGGAAAACTGGACAGCTACATGTAAAAGAATTAAATTAGAACACTTCCTAACACCATACACAAAAATAAGTTCAAAATGGCTTAAAGACCTAAATGTAAGGCCAGACATATAATACTCTTAGAGGAAAACGTAGGCAGGACACTTTATGACATAAATCACAGCAAGATCCTTTTTGACCCACCTCCTAGAGAAATGGAAATAGAAACAGAAGTAAACAAATGGGACCTAAGGAAGCTTAAAAGCTTTTCTCAGCAAAGGAAACCATAAACAAGATAAAAAGACAGCCCTCAGGATGGGAGAAAATATTTGCAAATGAAGCAACCGACAAATGATGAATCTCCAAAATTTACAAGCAGCTCATGCAGCTCAATATCAAAAAAAAAAACCAAACAACCCAATCCAAAAATGGGCAGAAGACTTAAATAGACATTTCTCCAAAGAAGATATACATATTGCCAGCAAACACATGAAAGGATGCACAACATTACTAATCATTAGAGAAATGCAAATCAAAACTACAATGAGGTGTCACCTCACACCAGTCAGAATGACCATCATCAAAAAATCTACAAACAATAAATGCTGGAGAGGGTTTGGAGAAAAGGTAATCCTCTTGCACTGCTGGTGGGAATGTAAATTGATACAGCCACGATGGAGAACAGTATGGAGGTTCTTCACAAACTAAAAATAGAACTACCGTATGACCCAGCAATCCCACTCCTGGGCATATACCCTGAGAAAACCATAATTCAAAAAGAGGCATGTACCAAAATGTTCATTGCAGCACTATTTACAATAACCAGGACATTGAAGAAGCCTAGGTGTTCATCGACAGATGAATGGATAAAGAAGATGTGGCACCTACATACAATGGAATATTACTCAGCCATTAGAAGAAACAAAATTGAGTTATTTGTAGTGAGGTGGATGGACATAGAGTCTGTCATATAGAGTGAAGTAAGTCAGAAAGAGAAAAACAAATACCATATGCTAACACATATATATGGAATATAAAAGAAAAAAGATAAAATGGTTCTGATGTGCCAGGAATAAAGACGTAGACGTAGAGAATGGACTTGAGGACACAGGGAGGGGGAAGTGTAAGCTGGGACCAAGTGAGACAGTAGCGTTGACATATATACACTACCAAATGTAAAATAGATAGCTAATGGGAAGCAGCTGCATAGCACAGGGCGATCAGCTTGGTGCTTTGTGACAACGTAGAGGTGTGGGAATAGGGAGGGTGGGAGACGCAAGAGGGAAGAGATATGGGGCCATATGTATATGTATAACTGATTCACTTTGTTATAAAGCTGAAACTAACACACCATTGTAAAGCAATTATACTCCAATAAAGATGTTAAAAAATTTAAAAAAAAACTAGATCAAGACAGCATTAAAGAGAAGAAAAAATTGTATTACACACTTGACCTTGACGTCTTTGTGTGTGTTTCTATATCTATATGTAAAATGTATTGATTAATTTCCAGTGGCTCTTCTCTTCCTTTTCTGCCACCTTTAGGTTTCTATTCTGTTTTGTTTTGCTAGGATACATTGCTACTTCTTTTCATATAGGGTACTTGGATGAAAGTTTCCCTTGCAGTTTCTCATTTTTTCTTTAACCCTGAAACGAAATAAAGAATCTTGGCTGGTCTTTGTTTGTCTAGTACTCTTGAGTTGCATCATTTTTCTCACAGCGGTTGGTAGCTGCTCTTTCACTGGCTTCTGGCTTCCACTGTTGTAGATGAGAATTCTGTCTTTTTTTTTTTTTTTTCAACACTTAATCTTTTAACATTTTCTGTGTTTTTTTCCCCCTTAGAGTTCAGAAATTTTACAGAATGTCTCTAGGTGTCATCTCTTATCTCATTAATCTGAACTGGCGCTCATAAAGCCCAGTTTACCTGTGGCATCAAGTTTTTAGTTCAGGGAAAAAATGTCCTATTATTTTTCTTTTTATTGACTCCACACCACCTGTCTTTTTTTCTCTTCCTGGTAGTTCTCTTAATCTTACATTAAGTTGCCTATTGTATCCTCCAAGATTCTTTTTTCTGTTCTCTCATGGTTTTGCTTTGATTTCTCTTTTATTTTTTCCTCTGTGCTTTGAAATATGTTTTGTATTTGATCTTCCAGGACACACATTTCAGTAGTAAATATTCTCTCTTTCAACTCATTCTTGAATTGTTTAGTCGATCAATCGCCTTGTTCACCTACAAATATCTCTTTTCTAGGCATTTGCTATACATGGATCTCCTTACAAACTCTTATTCTTTTGAACCAAATGGTCATTTGTATCCCTCAGTAGCTTTTCCTCTCTGGATATGCATCCTGATTGTGCCGGCCATTTTTCTTTGAATGTTAGTCTCTTTTAGACAGGTTGCTATTTTTTTGTTGTTCGATTGCTATGTTTCAGGCCACAAATGAGAGCATCCCCACAGGCAGAAGAAGTCAACACCATCTCCACCCTACAGACGGACAGCACAGAAACAAATGGGCTGTCACGCCCTCCAAAGGCCCATGCGGGAAGTCACCAGAAATGGAGATTTCCTTGTATTTCCCAGCCTTGGGAATAACCTGCCCAGCAATCCACTTCTCTATCTCCCTAGAAGCCTTTTTAGGGCCCGAGAGATCAGTTTTCTGCCAAGGATACAAAGTTTCTCCCTAGTCATCATTATTAGGACCCCAGAGGTACCCAGACCTTTCTTGGCCATCAGTGTGTTTGGGTCCAGAAGTCATTTGCTCACTAGTTACTCTCTCATCCTTTACCTTGCTCTATTTTTATTAGGTCACCTACTTAGGTGTCTGTTGTCTGACTCTCTCATCAGAATAAGAGCTCCATGAGGGCCAAGGCTTTGCGTGGTTCCTGGTTCTCTGTCCACTGCTTGGCACAGATACTGTGTGTTCCACAATTATTTTTGAAATGTTAGTAAATTAAGGAATGAGGCTAATTTGGGAAGAAAAGACCAGAGCAGCTGTAAGAGAGTGAGAGAAATGGATAGTAGTGTAACAAGCGATGAAAAGACGCTGCCATGGAGAACATGTTGAAGAAATGTCACAGAAGTATATGAAAAATGTTGAGATCTCCTAAGGTCGTTGTCTTTTTCTTTCTACAACATTTCTCTCTGGACCTTGGCTTCAGTAAGACTACCAATATGATTAAACTTCAATAAGACTACCAATATGATCCGACTGTCTTTATTATTTGTATACGATTTCAAGCGTAAAAGGAAAGCATTACTGTATTTATGTGTAATCAACCTATGCTAATGAAAAACTTTCATATGGTGACACTGTCAAATCACAGATTTGACCTGAAACTTCAAATTGTTTGGTAGTAGAAACAGGCTTAGTAAATAATCAAATTCACAAGATACATAGATGCACTTACATCAACTATAGTGTTTGGGGGAGAGGAACATGCTTCTAAAGATTGGGTATTATAGGGATTTCCCTGGTGATGCAGTGGTTAAGAATCCGCCTGCCTATGCAGGGGACATGGGTTCAATCCCTGGTCCAGGAAGAGCCCACACACCACGGAGCAACTAAGCCCGTGCACCACAACTACTGAGCCTGTGCTCTAGAGCCTGCGAGCCACAACTACTGAAGCCCATGTGCCACAGCTACTGAAGCCCACGTGCCTAGAGCCCATGCTCTGCAACAAGAGAAGCCACCGCAATAAGAAGCCCATGTACCGCAACAGCTAGTAGCCCCTGTTCACTGCAACTAGAGAAAGCCTGCACGCAGCAACGAAGACCCAGCGCAGCCAAATTTAAATAAATAAATAAAATTAAAAAAATTTTTTTGAGTATTATATGGGTATAAACAGAAGAAAGAAAGGAATGGAAACTCCAGAAGAAAAAATTTTGAAGAGGTAGAGGAAAGGATATTGTTTCTCTTTCTCTGGAGCACAATGCATAATTTACCCTACTAAGTGGGGGCAGATCAGGAAAAAATCAGGAAAGATTTATCTTGCCTTGCTTTTTAAAGCACACTAGAAAATATTCAAATTTTAAAAATCTGTCTTAGGTGAGATTCATTTGAAAGGATTAAAACAGATAAAAGAATATTAGAAAACAGTTTTCTAAATAATTTGCATAAAACCTACAATTTTGTGAATTCACTTAATTTTTACTTAATATCTGCCTGGAGAAAAATAGTAGAAAGAAAGAAAGGTGACACAAAGATCAAACTAATTCAGTAGGTAAATACATCATGTTAGAAACATCTAGGAAAATTCCGAGTAAATGCACTGATCAGCTAAGCCAGGTATTCTAAACACAAAGTTTGCAGACTTTTTATATATCTTCAAATTATATATTTGTACATGTGTACATATATGTATATGTATATATACACATACACACACATAACAGAGACTATGTAGGTATCCTTTCTTAAACGAAAGATTTTGAGCCAGATGTCTCCCTATAAAAAATGTAAAATCTGAACATACTTATAAAGTTCATGCATATTATTTATAGAGTGATATTAAAGCAAAGGAATAAAAAGAAGTCTAAGCGTGAGGAGACCTATTCTAGCCCTGATTTGTGTACAGTTTTATTTCGTAACATTTGGGCGTCTTAGATTTCCTTTTATAGAATTAGGATGATAACTATATGATCTTATTGTTCTCCAATTATAGAATTTTAAAGACTAGAATGAATTTTGTCTTAAAAAATCGCTGATCACATTTAATCATAATTGCAGAATTCATGTGTGTATGTGTGAGCATATACATATATGTATATTTGTTAGTGTTTACCAAAGTGAAGCCTTCAGTTCAAAGTGTTAAATTGCACTCAAGGCAGTTACATGTTTATGAAGTCATCTATTGTTTTAAGCACCTGAGGGATCTTGTGAGAACCTATTGTTTTGACGGCAAGGAAATGGGGAACACTCAGGTGTTTGACATCTTCGTCACACTGCTACACCTTCTGTAGGATCGTCTAGCTTATTATCTGAAGTAGGCAAGCAATGAACTACATTGGTGAACCTCAGCACATAAAACGGGCTGCATTTATTGTATCAATGTATTACATACATCAGTGATGCTCAAAAAAACACGGTTCTCTTTCCCAAGAGTTTCTATGCTTCGGTATATTACCCAAGCAAATAGCTATATTGCTTTGAAAGTAAGTCTGAGTCATTCTCAGTTTTATCAATTTCAACTTTTTCATAGACTTGGATAGTTGTTAGAGCACTGTCATTTGTAGATTTACAAGCCATCAGTAATTTGTTCTTAAAGATGCAGGTTTTCTCCCTAAATATCTCCTTTATTCTTCTAGAGTAAATTAACAATGAATGCATTGTGTGTTCCCATTCTTGTATAAAATAGAACTTGATGATTATATTGTAATGAGGGCTGTGGTTTCAATGTGTGAGCAAAGTAATTGCTCAGAAACCCTTTTGCAGTTGTATTCAACTCAGATTAAATATCTGAATACTACACCAGAAAAATAAGAGGACAATTTTCAACCATTCTTAGTCACTGAATAAATAGAAAGGAAAATGAAATTGTGCTTATCAACCTTATAATTATGTCTCTACTGCTGAGGTATCCCAAAAGGTGCAATTAAAAGATAACTATACAGAAAATAATGGCTTAATTTAATATTGAAATAGAAATACAATTATTCTGAGTATTCAGAAAGTGGATTTGTTTCTCCGTTCTCCCTCACAGCCATCTGCCCAGTGGATAAAGTCTTCTTTGAACTAAATTAGCATTAATGAGAGATGCCCTTCAGATGGAATTACAGAGTTTCTGACAGAGCCCAGAATTTAGAGAACATTAAACTTTATGTCAGAAATATAAGAGGACTCTTACTTTTCTTTCCTCTTTTTTCTTTTGAATATATGTTCTCTACCTTCAGAAGTATAAGGATGAGATCATAATAGTAAAATAGACTTAGTTATTCTTGGTCTATTAGTTCTCTGTTTCTGCTCTAACAAATGACCACAATTTAGTTACTGAAAACAACACACATTATGTTATAGTTCTTTACATTAGACGTTTGAAATGGATCTTACTGGGTTAAAGTCCAAGGGTTGACAGGGCTGCATTCCTCCTAGAATTTCTAGGAGAGAATCTTTTTCCTTCTCCTTTCCAGCTTCCAGGGACCCCCTGCATTCCTTGGCTAACACTCCCTTCCTGTACCTTCAAAGTCAGCAACAATAGGCTGAGTGCTTTCCACGTGGTTGTATTTCTCAACTTGCTGTTTGCTTTTCAATCTATTTATGATGTTTTCAAGGCACAGATATTTTTATATCTGCCTAGTCACATATACTGACCTTAAAAATGTATTCATTGTTCATATGTCTACAAATTCGTTTATAATTATGTGCTAGCTAAATATTTTCCACTATTTTTTTCAAATTTTTATGGCTTTTTTTTAGTTTTAACTAAAATACACATTTTTGTACATATGTATTTATAATTGCAATTATTTAAATAATTTTTTTCAATTTATTTTCTTGATTTATTTATTGAACAATTCAGCCCACCCACAGTAATTTGTAAGTCTTGACTTATCATCTATATGGCAAGGTATAAACACTAAGTAATCTTATGTAGTCATGAAGTTTGTAGTTACTTGGGAAAATTGATTATAAACAGTTAAATGTTTTAAGAAAGTAGAAATTTATCACATATTTTCAATTTTGGTTAATAGTCAAAAAGAAACAGGAAAGAATAAGATTAGTTCCCATATTTTAATGTTATTTTAACTTATTCTAATTATTTTGAAAAGTAAGCACTTTTCAAATTCATTTCGGCAGAACAGTGTACTATGAAAAAACTGACGTTTTTACTCAAGTAACTTTGAAATTGTTGATTTAGTTCATCAGGATTATTTACTGTAACTGCTATCAGGGTCTTTAATATGCTCATATTCTGTGAATCTTTAAGAAAATGAAATATGAGGTGATATTTTCTGAACTTGGCTATGGAATCCTTTCTCAAATGTAGCCTTGTTCATGAATGAATCACTTTGTGAATAATGCTATATAACAGTCATTATTCTTTCGATCAGTGATAAAGGTTAAACAGTTTTCAAATTACTTGTATTTTATTTCGTATAATATGAAGCACATATTTCCTACATATACCATATACTGAAAAACTGAAAGAAATTTAGGGCCAACTTCAAAGCTGTTTATATAAGAATAGTGTTAGACATCTAATTTGCTGGATTTCTGACTTCCTTTTAGGTCTGTCACCTTGTTAAGTAAACTGTATTGTTTTCACATGTTCAGCTGTAATTATTTATTGTGTCTTTCACAGCACCTAATACAGTTCCTCATGTGTGATTTGTACACAATAAATATATAATGCATCTTTTTTTTTTGCCAGACACATAGTAGGGATCTAAAAATTACTCATCCTATTAACTAATGGGATTACACTACTACTCCATCTTCATCTGTTCATTTCTCGAATTTTTGTTCACATTATTTCAAACAGGATACTAGGCTAACGTTGTGGGGATTCATCCTATGTGTAGTCTCCTCTTTACAATCCTAGTAGGAGAGAGCAGAGTTGAATAGAACATACTAACACTGGGTGGAACACGTCATGTTTGGCTGCCATTTTCCTTCAGTTTCCAGGTTTAGTACCTCAGCCGACTGTGGAGTCATTCACAACCAAATATTTTTCGGCTTCAACAGGATTTGTCCCTTATCCAATAGATGCTGGCCACTGGTGCCCCCTGCAGGTCATGTGGTTCTTTGGGGCATCCCTGCCTTTTCACGGGACTCTGTGGCACTCTCTTGGTACACATTTGTTACAAAGCTCCTTAGCTTCTTCCACGGGGTATCCATGCCCCCCCATGTACCACCATCCATGCTGATTCCTAGATTTCTGCTAGGTGATACCACGGATGCACTGTGGCTCTCAAGATATCAAAGTTCTAAAGCATGAAGCGGAAAAGGCCCCTTTCCTCTTTGCATTTTAATGCACTGTAATTAGGATAGCAAAGTGTATTGTTTATTTTCCAACCTCCCATAGAGTTTTAGTAAAACATCTTCCTGTTTTAACTTACAACCTCCTCGCTGCCCCTTTTTCTTAAACATGCAAGACACGGACATATCCAACAACAAATTCAAGTGAAAGACATCAAGCAATTCTCACCACTTCCCTGAAAAATAACGCTTCATTATGTCTAATGCTCTTTCCTCTTTGGAGAGATGTTCTCCTTGCAAGTTACATACTCTGAGATTTAAGGAACTGTTGGGCTGAATGGACTCAGCAATTCCCCAGACATATCACACGTAGTCAATGGCACACTGAGAAAAAACTTAGCCTGCAACCGGCAATTCCTTCTCATCACACAAAAATAATAATAATATGAACAGTATCAGAAGACGCAGGCAGATCAAGTCTCAAGTTTGTTTAGAGGAGGGAGAGGTTACATTTATTTGGGGGACTCAGTCAAGACGTCCTGGAAATGTTTGCATTTTGGCTAACCTAGAGGTATGATTAGGATAATTCAGGGACAGAATAAATGCTTTTTAGAGTCAACTCAAATACTGTGGTATCTATCACAGAGACAAGAAATAACGGCTCATGTATGGGAAAAAGCAATTAATGCTATTTGCCTGGAGAATTGAGATATGTCAGAAACAATGATAGTAATTTGGAAAAGGTAAGTAGTGGCCACAATACAAAGGAAATTTAGTATAAGGGACTTAACTTTTCTCCAAAGGAAATGTCTCATCTTGTCAGTCTTCCTTAAAAACAGAGAAAGTCACTTCAGTGTGTTACTCTTTGCTATACTTTTAGTGCTGTGTTGATGAGAAAAACAGATAAACTAAATGTTTAGAGACTAAAGTTTGCTAACTCTTGATGACTTCCAAACTGGGCCAAACCTTTTATTTTGTTTGTAGTAAACTCTAAAATACAGACACATATTTATACCTTGCATTTCAGTAAGAAGCAAAGTGTTAAGAATTTAGATGTGATCTTTCATGTTGATTACTTTTTCTCATTGAAATGTTAAGTGCTTCTTACAGGGTGACTGCAAAAACTGAAGGCAAAGATACAAAATCACATCTCTTAGCATGTGTTTTACAGAGAGTAAGTGACCTAATCCTGTCAGCACCCATTATTATTTCCATTATTCAGATAGGAAAACTGAGGAGCAACAAGATTATAATAATATGCCCAAGGTTACTTAGCCAGTAGATGGTGGAAGGTTATGAGTCCAGGAAATATGATTTCAGAGCCCAGTCTGTTCATCATGACAGAATGCTGCTTCTCAAGGAACACCAGAGCCCCTGATACATAATAGAAATTCACTGAAGACTCCCAATTTCCTTTTAATTTCCCTCTCTATTTTTTTATTTTTTTGCTTTGCTTTCTTTCTTTCCCCTATTTTAAGTATTAATTTTAATGTCATTTTGGCATAGTGTGGAGGAGTAGAGAAAAATAGACTTTAAAATGTACTGGAAAAAACCTCTTTTCCATTTTTCTTCTTTTTAATGAAAAACTTTGTCCTGTTTTTATGTCTCGTAAAGAACTTTAATATAAAAGTACAACCATCTATACCCAACACTAACCAATATATGCATTTTACATAAAGAATCAATAGTGACAACTATTAGGTGTACAAGTGAAGTTAACCAATCATTCCTTTTCTACTCAGGCTTCCCAAGGGTACTAAGAACACAAAAGACAGCAACACCGCTGGGGCAAAAAGCAGCCCCCATGTGACTAGCTGGGCTAGTGAAGCAGAGTCTTGGTAAAACACTTGGAACATGCAATTTACTGGAAGAGAACAGAATATCCTTCCATAAGCCTACTTCCTTCTACCTGGCTGCGCAATCCAAAGGGATAACCAGTCTGCGTTAGCTGTGGGTACAAGGAAAAGAGGGCAGGAAGGGAGAATTAGTTGGCTTTCTGATTTCACCTGGAGGTGACAGGAAGCTAGAGTGAGAGGTACACACACAAGTGTGCATTTCAGGCTGCAGTGATTCTACCCATTAATACAGATAATACAGACTAATCAATGCCTTAGTATATGATCAAGGAATGGAAAAAGTGATAAAAGGAACAGAGAGCATCTCACCCTACTAAAAGACCAACATCTTAAGACCACTTAAAAAAATTAAAGCTCAATTGGCAGGAAGGAAATATACTAGCATGGATCATGTTTTAACTCTATGGGAAGAATTTGCAAATAAATTAACTATTTAGGTATCTGAAAGAAAAATTTCCCAATTATGAGACAATATTCATTATATAAATCATTATATAAACCATCACAACAGATAGTATTAATGGATGAACTTATTTTGAATTGCTTAAAAAGTAAAGATAACATTGGGCTTGATGATAAAGACTTTTTATTTGTATCCGTTGATCTTATATACCTTAAAATTTTTACCGCAATATATTAAAGATATAAGTGTTCATGTATACACACACACGAAGGATTAACCCAGAAAGACTACATAAGAAAAAAAATTGTTTCTCAAGAATAAATACTATACGTAGCTCCAATATAAATGTAAAAGTAAGTAACTCAAAAGACTCAGTCTTCATTAGTAGGTTCAGAGAAACAGCCCCAGGACAATACAATTCATGTATCTTCAACCATACTGACATTTTTCACATCCCTAATTTACTTGGTAGTTCTCTGAGTTGAGACTTGGAAATGAGCAAGGGATTGTGGTGGGCATTGTCTCTGAAACCCCCCAGAGATTGTCTCATCTTATATGAGGGTGTATATTTAATTGATTTTCTAATTGTAGGCTGGTTTATAATTAGTGGGCTAGAAATTAACTTGTACAGAACTATTAGTATTGTAAAAGGTATTTGTCCATAGTAATACAGTAAATTTTGTTCAGTGGAGATACAAGTAATTTCTGCTATGCAGTCAGGATAACCACAAACATCTCATTTTACTGTCCTAAGAAATACTAGTCAGTTTAGTATTATATATTTGTTTCATGCACACACATGTGCACACACATGTTCCTCAAATTCTATTTAAGTCAGTCTACAGCTTACTAGTTTGCTCATTAATTCATGAGTTGAATAAAATTACAGACATAAAAAATTGCTGGCTTATGTTTATTTTGCATTTACATGAGATTCATTGTTTTAACTTTTTGAAAATTATAAATTACCATACGTACATATACCAATAAATATGTTGATTTGAATGGATGCATATTAATAATTAGTGTTACTGGGAAGTTGTTCAGAGTAGTCATAATAGTTATTGAGTTTCCTTATGACCAATTCAATGAGAACATTTTTCTCATCTCTACAAAAAAATGTGATAACTTTTTGCCAGTTACATTAGCATGCAAGACCACTTTTTTTTTTTTTTAACATCTTTATTGGGGTATAATTGCTTTACAATGGTGTGTTAGTTTCTGCTTTATAACAAAGTGAATCAGTTATACATATACATATGTTCCCATATCTCTTCCCTCTTGCGTCTCCCTCCCTCCCACCCTCCCTATCCCACCCCTCCAGGCTGTCACAAAGCACCAAGCCAATATCCCTGTGCCATGCGGCTGCTTCCCACTAGCTATCTACCTTACTACGTTTGTTAGTGTGTATATGCCCATGACTCTCTCTCGCCCTGTCACAGCTCACCCTTCCCTAGACCACTTTCTACAGCCATGCAGGCTGTGTACTACATAAAACCAAGGGCTTGCTCTTTACATGGACACCCTCAGAAGCTGTATAATATGGAAATTCTGGTAAAGTAGAAAACAACGTTATTAAATACAACTTTTTTTCAATTAAAGATTTGATTTATTCTAGTAACTGAAAACATTCTACAATGGAAACCATTACTAGATGCTGTTTGTACTGTGATATGGACCATGCACATACAGCCACATTGTTTACTGAAGACTTGAAGCTCCATTAATAGTTTAAAAACTATATACCTAATGGGGGGGAGGGAAGACAATTTAATGTTTCATCCACACCCAGAGGTGCATCAAATTAAATAACAGCTCTAACTGGCAAACTGTTGTTTCCTGGGGGTATCTAGGAAGAAACAGTTGGTGACGGGTAATTCAGAAATGCTGCCCCAGATGGTGGATGGTTCTTTAAAAAGTTTCATGTCATAACTCTTGCAGAAAACACCAACTCCCAACACACTGATTCTCAGTCCAGGAAACACAGGACTTCCAGTCGCCATGTGGGTAGGAAGTCCTACTATCATGTTTCTGTGCAATAACTAAGATGGTCCTTTGGACCGGACAGGGAGCAGGTGAGGGCTGTACCTCAGTTACAGTGGATGGCAGTGCAAAAGATGACCCAAATGACCATGAAGGGGGCAAGAAATGCCATAAACAATTCCTTTGGGAGCTTTCACATGCCACTCTCTCTTTTATCTACAGGCATTGTTTTAAATGCTCTACATTTATTAATTCATTTAATTTTTGTTTGATTTAGAAGAAAGCAATGATAAAGACAGCTTAGAAGTAAGGGGGAAAAGTAGGCTGATATGAATTACATGATGAACCTAAAGAGTACAAGCAATCTGGAGTGGTGGTGGACGTGCTTTCTGAAGACGAGCATTTGGACAAATACAAGTTTTGGTCTTGCTTTCAAAGACCCTATAGGCAAGAATTTTTTTAAAAAGAATTACAGAACAATGAATGGGAACTGTAGCCAAAGAAGGAAGATTTGCTTCTTTAACACGTTTTAAACTTGATTAAAGCTTCACAAGAACACTGAGGCACAGAATGGGAGAAAATATCTGCAAATGAAGCAACTGACAAAGGATTAATCTCCAAAATTTACAAGCAGCTCATGCAGCTCAATATCAAAAAAACAAACAACCCAATCCAAAAATAGGCAGAAGACCTAAATAGACATTTCTCCAAAGAAGATATATGGATTGCCAACAAACACATGAAAGGATGCTCAACATCACTAATCATTAGAGAAATGCAAATCAAAACTACAATGAGGTATCACCTCACACCAGTCAGAATGGCCATCATCAAAAAATCTACAAACAATAAATGCTAGAGAGGGTGTGGAGAAAAGGGAATCCTCTTGCACTGTTGATGGGAACGTAAATTGATACAACCACTATGGAGAACAGTATGGAGGTTCCTTAAAAAACTAAAAATTGAACTAGCATACGACCCAGCAATCCCACTACTGGGCATATACCCTCAGAAAACCATAATTCAAAAAGTGTCATGTACCACAATGTTCATTGCAGCTCTATTTACAATAGCCAGGACATGGAAGCAACCTAAGTGTCCATCGACAGATGAATGGATAAAGAAGATGTGGCACATATATACAATGGAATATTACTCCGCCATAAAAAGAAACGAAATTGAGTTATTTGTAGTGAGGTGGATAGACCTAGAGTCTGTCATACAGAGTGAAGTAAGTCAGAAAGAGAAAAACAAATACCGTATGCTAACACATATACATGGAATACAAAAATAAATAAATAAAAAAGGTCATGAAGAACCTAGGGGCAGGACAGGAATAAAGACACAGACCTACTAGAAAATGGACTTGAGGACACGGGGAGAGGGAAGGGTCAACTGGGACAAAGTGAGAGAGTGGCATGGACATACATACACTACCAAATGTAAAATAGATAGCTAGTGGGAAGCAGCGCATAGCACATGGAGATCAGCTCGGTGCTTTTTGACCACCTAGAGGGGTGGGATAGGGAGGGTGGGAGGGAGGGAGATGCAATAGGGAGGAGATATGGGAACATATGTATATGTATAACTGATTCACTTTGTTATAAAGCAGAAATTAACACACCATTGTAAAGCAATTATTCTCCAATAAAGATGTTAAAAAAAAAGAACACTGAGGCAATCTAGAATAATTTTGGCAGGTAACTGTACTATTCATGTCAACATTAATCCATGCTGAATGAACATCAAGGTCTATGTAGAACATTTTAAATTAATTTCAGCATCCTTGAAAGAGTGGCAAGGTAGGCTTTTGCACATATTATCATGGCATGTAGGTTAAAGTACTATATTTAACAACCCTTGAGGCTTTAGAAATAAAATTATTTGAACATTATTAAACCAATAATAGAATTTTAAGATTTGAAGAAACTTAAAAATCATCTTATAAATTCACCCTTATCATGTTGGGATATCGGCAAGAAGATATTCTTTAAGCATGCCCAGACTCTGCTCAGATATTTCTAGCACCAAAAACAATACTATCACTACATCCTTAAGCTTTGTAGGATATCTCTAGAAATATCTAAATTTTAATCAGTTCTTCCTTTGATTTAGCAAAATCTATCCCCAGGTACCTTCTAGCAATTGGAGGGAGAAGGTTGAATGTAAGTCTAATTTGAGTTGCAGAAAGAGATAATAGAGGTGGAAGAAAAAAATTTAAAACCTCCAGAACTGGTAATAGAAGTGAATACCCAGATTCAGGAATGCAAGCAAATCTGTTAGCATAAGTAAATCAAAATTATACCTAGGCGCACTGTCATGAAATTACAAGAACATCAAAGACAAGGATCTTAAAGTAACCAGAAAGAAAATAATTTACTTTAAAATAGAGAATTAGACTGAAAGCTGATTTACTAATACAAAATGAAAGATAGAAAACCCCGCAGCACTATTTTCCAAGGGCTGAAGTAGTATCTGTCAATACAGTATTGTGACACAGTGAACATACTTAAAGCATGAAGGTGGAACAAAGATGTTGGCAGATGAAAAAAACAATTTTTTACCAATATATAACTATACTTACTGGACTTTAGTCAGAAAGGAAAAGCATCATTATTACCATACGAGTTATGGCAGCTGGAATTGCAACATCCTGGTCTCCGGCAGCTGGGGTCATACACAGTCAGCAGGCAGGGCTGCCCTCGGGATGACACTATGTCTTGAGGCTTTGCTATGCCAGGTTGATCCCAGCAAATGACTGAAACCAGTGGGTGTATCACTACAGTCCATTCCTTTGCCTTGTCCTGTGCAGGAAGCCCCCCGGATCAGCCTTGAGGAAGTTTCTTAGAGCTGCACAGCAGTTTGAAACTCTTGCTTCCAAATCCTTCTTCCTTCTCCTTCTTTATAACCCTTCCTATTGTATTAATTGTACTTTAACAGTATCTGTGAAAAACTCATGGTCCATACTTGGTGTGTACTAGCTGAACTACTGATAGTCTCCATGGGGATTTCTAAAGGGATGAATATCCAGGGATAGGTCTCTTTCTTGTCATATTTCTTAATGGGTTCAGAACTGAATGCAGAAGGATAGTATTAGTGCAGCCACCTTAAATCTGTAACATCCAGTGCAATGCCGTGCATAGTAAACAATCAAAATTGAGTTAATATATAAGTTCAAATGTGCCATTCTCTTGAAGCTTGATATTTGTATAAAATTCATTGAACAGTTTTACTTCCAATACTAGAGGTTTAATCTACATTAACAGGTATTTATGTTTTTCAGGCAGAAGACTATTCCATTATTTCTCTTTTCACCAATCATTCACAGAAAAGGAGAAGATTTTGCCAGTTGCCGCTTTTTGAAATTCTCATTTAGCTAAGCACGTTGGGAAAACGCTACATTCATTTCCGCAAAGTGCTTTGACTTTTACAGTAAAATAAAATCTGCAATAAAATCTCTTTTCCTAATTAGGTGATATCTTCTATAAAAAAGGAAACCATAAAAACATAATATTGTGCACTCTGGAAGACCTTGCCACTGATAAGTCTACTGCTACAACAACTGCTGATCCAGGGATATGTCCCCTAAAAGAGTCTTGTAAGTGTCAAATAAATGCATGAAATCTTCCCTTTACCTATTCCAGCAGACACATTCTCTTCAGTCCTATTTTTTAATCACATTCTCACTAACATGGAGAGTGCTCTTAAAACTCCTGTGAATTTCTAATCTAGGTCAGGCTTTATAATACACAGCTTTCTGTGTGAGCCTCTGGCTAACAGGTGCAGTCACACAGTGACCAGGTCAGCTTGGACGGTGCACACTGCCCTTCTCTCTCTCTGTGATGTTGGCATCTGATTGAGTCCTCACTCTCCTTTCTGTATCCTCTTTACATTTTATTCCCTCTTCACATCTTTGTTTTTCCCACTAGTAGAGAAAGCCTGACTTCAAGTGGAGCTGGAGTGTTTACTACTCAGGTTGATGAATCTCTTGTGCTTTCAGGCTTCTGCTTTTAGTTTCAAGGCAATCCTGTGTTTACAACCAGATAAAACAGCCCATCATCAAATTCCAGGGCAGAATGGTTAAGGTGGTTGAGATTTCCAAGGCACTGACATGATCATGGAGAGGGATTTTCTAATATTATTGGAATCATTATGTGAACTTACTGTTTGTAACATATGGTACATTAATAGCTTTAAATAAAGAAGACAATGGAGTTAGGAGATTTGGAGGAGGGACCAGGGATCCCTCACATGGATTCGACCATTATGTTGATGGTGACTGAGCATAACCTGAGCTAACTCAGCATGACCCAAGCTGACTCAACACACTCTGTGCAGACTCATCATAGCCTGAGCAAATTTAGCATAGTCTGAGGTGATTTATTATAATCCAACCTGATTTAGCATAGCCTGTGAGTCATGTCCAATAATCAAACAAAAGTTGAACTATAGGCAGTGCTGTTTTCAACTTTTACCTAGCTATCTGTTGCTTTAAGCATTCCACTCCAGATATAAATCTGAGGTTTGAGAATATTCCTAATTAGAGACAAACATTCCTAGCAACTAAACGTAAAATTTTATTAAGATGAAACGTGAAAAATATTATCATTATGCATGTGGTTGCAGAACTCTCACTTTTGGGGGCAATAAAGTGAGACAGACCTCAATAAGTCATCCAGATCAGCTCCATTTCATAGATCAGACAAATGAGTCTGAAACAGGGTGATTATCCAGGCAGCACACATTTAGAACCAGGTCTCTTGCTTCTCAGGGCAGGGAATTTTCTTATATACTTTTCTGATTTCCACTTTATTACTCAAAATAGGAAATGAAATAAATTCGTGTTAATGAAGCTAGGTCTATCTCATTTAATTCTTATAATAATCTTGAAAAAGAGAAAATATTATTACCATATTATGAATTAGGAATCTAAGTCTCTAGATTAAACAAAGAGGCCAAAGTCACATATTCATATTCGTACATTCTAAAAAGGAATAGATGTCACTTTGGGGATAGAAATCTATGGAATCTTAATTTCACCAAAATAGTTTTCTCAGGTTGTTTACATCACCTCATAGCAGAAACTGGGCTTGTGTGAAGTTTGGCAGATGAGCCAATTTCAAAGAAATCCTTGAGAAGTAAAAGCAATTATGCCACTAAGAAAAACAAATTTTTCTTTCTCTAACTATAAACAAGGTGAGTTTAAGAAGTTATTTGATAATTTTAATATTTTAATTAAATGATTCTATTATATTGAACATTACTACATTTGTAGTATTAAGTTCAAATGTTTAATTGCATTTTCTATCATTAAACAGAATTAAAAAATTTTAAAACAGCCATATTCCCACTTCTACTACATATCTTTGTTCTATATATATATATATAACACTGTTTATGTACATAATTACACACACATATATGTGTGTGTAATTATTTACATATAATTTTGTATTCAGCTTTTTATTTAATACTATAGAAGCATTTTTCTTGCAGTATATGGTGTTCACAATTGCTATTTTAATTGTCTGCATGTGCCATCATTACTAGTAGTTAGGCTTTTATAGTTTTATAGTTTTATAGTTTTATAGTTTTATTATTTTTAAAATGCTATGAAAATTTTTAGATAGGTAAATAATATCTAATAATTTACCTATCTAATAATAAAATAATATTTAAATAATCCATTTAGATTATTTCTCCAGCATGATTGCCCTGAAGAGGGATGACTTATCCCAAGTGTTAACATTTTTTTCTCCTCTTGGCAAATATGACCAACTATCTTATTGCTTCTTAAAAAGGTTTCATGCCACCCATGTTTAGTCCCAACCAGCTTCATTGCATCTTTACCAACATTGGGGAGTGCTCCTAAAACGGATTAATGAATTTGACCAAAATGTTGCTACATGGCAGTCTTTGTTTACAAGTGTTGAAATGTGTCCTTATATTTGCTACCAAGTTCTACTTGTCTTTTGTACATTTTCTGTTCATTTCTTTCTTTTCTTCATTTACATATTGGTTGCTTACTACGTTCTCTTTATAGAGGGCCCTTCATAGAATAGGATACATGCATTCACTCTTGTATTATCTGCAAAGGTATTTCCCAATCTGTTTTCAGTGATGCTTCCCACCCCAACACTGAAGTCATTTTCTGATTTTCTTCTGACAGCTTGGTACAATTATCTCCTAATTCTATAAAATTTCACTTAAATTGTTGTTTTAGTCTCAAAAATCTTATTTTTCTTTACTTTGTAAGTTCTACAAGCTAATTTGCAAAGAAACCAATCTGAGCACACAGACCATAAAGCATATTAAACCAGCAACATGGTAGGTACCTATTAAGATCTATTTTGCTATCTCCACATAATTTGGGTTAATTCTTTCTGCAATGTGTCTCATTTTTTTCCAGTAAATAAATGAACAGAAATAAAAAATTCTTCTCTTCGAGATCCAGATGGAAAATGGCTAAAGTTCAGATTAAATGTCCACCAGCAGTATGCCCAGCCAGTGAGAGAAGTTCTAAAGCAGAGCATGAAAGAGATGGTAGACAGAAAAAATAAAAATTACAAAGCTTACAAAAATCAATAGCATGTTATAGTCTGTGGGAGAAGGAGTAGAAACTACTTTTAGGCAAAATACTGGAAAGCTGTGTCTGAGGAAAAATTAGCCTTACTTTTCAGAGCTAAATGACTTGGAGGCATTCATCTAATATTTATTTAGGGGAGGCCTAAGTTAGCAAAGTTGAGTGGGGAATTAAGGCTTGCCCTACCATGTATCCATTATCCACTAAGCTTTGTCTGAGACGTCCTCTCCTTTGTTTCCAGGCTAATCCATTTTTTTTCCCTTGAAAAACACAGCTCAATAGACAAGTAGTTCAAGAAGCTCTCACTGTTTAAACTCATTCAACTGTAGTTATTTCTTGCTGTGATGATAGATGTCACATACATCAATATGCATATACCTTATATTTGTTAGTGGGCTGTTATTCTAATTATCTCTTTTTAGGGAAAAACATAATGACAAACCACTGAAATTATACTGCAAACAACCAAAATAATATTTCTTTAGACTATGTTACCATTCAGAGTTGACCAACGGTGAGCGTGTTAACTTTGGTCCTGATTTCTTTTAGAATATTTAATATCATTTTCAACTCAGGAGTAATACATGATTTTAAGAAAAAGGAACAAACAACTGTTCCACCATTAATGCTATTAAATATGGAATCTGTCCTTTCTCCAGATCTTACGTTGAATTTAAGATTCCCATTCATTCAGCTGCAAAAATATTGCTTGTCTATTAACTCTACAGCAGGGGTAAGCAGGGTAACTATGGCCTGCCACTAGTGTTTGTACATCAAATTTTATTGGAGATAGGTCACAACCATTCATTTACTTATTGTCTATGGCTATTTTCACACTAGGACATCAGAACTGACTTGTTGTAAGAGGTCTTATGGTCAGCAAAGCTAAAATATTTATTATCTGGCCCTATACAAAAAAAATGTCTACTGGCCACTGCTCTAGAGGAATGTGGAAACTGATGAAAAGATAAATACAGTTCCTGCCCTCATTAGAATAGAAGCAGATATTAAACAAATAACCACAGGATAAGTATGACTACAGTAAGAGCTATGTAGGAAACCTCAAGTATATCTTCTTGTTTATGTAGGTTCTCAGATGATAAATTTATGGACAAGTGAGAAGTATATTCACAAGGTACAATATATGAAAAAGTGTTTTGTAAAAATCATGTACGATTTTCAGAAACATTAACATATTGCAGAAAAAAATAATACATTTTGCTAGTTTAAATGCTTATATCCTGGAGTATATGATAAACAGAAGGAATGGATGGCTATCATAGATTTTCTTTTATTAATAATTTTTGTATTCAAAGGGTAATTTCCAAAATAGGTGCTTAAGGAATCTATGGATTATTGAAATTTCATTTTTTAACATCTATATGGATATATATTCACATAATTACAGATTTTTTTTCAGTTATTCAAAGTTATTTATGTATCCCAATTATTTTCTTATAAAGTTTTCTTAAATGGCTTATAATAAAAGATAAACACAAGTAATAATGCAATAGAAATAGAACACCAGAACAAAGGAAAATGAGCATACAATTGCCAGCCATGGTATTTGACATAATTTTAAATTTGACTCTGAGTTTCTTCAAAATTATTACAAAAAGGGAAACCTAACTTTTTATAGAGTTCTCAATTTGGAAGAGAAAAAGCAAATCAAACCTTAGGGAAATATAAAACTTCCCTAATGTAAAAGCATTTTTAAACATTATTTCCTCCCTGGTGAAAATTAAATAGTCTAAAACTTTAATATATAATTGATCTTCATTATCTTCCTTCAATATAGAAAAACAGAATACTTGGGGGGCATATTTGTGTGCATGTTTACAAAAATATTCTTCTACATATTTCATATTATAATAGACTTCTCATTTGTCCAAAAATTTATAGTCTGAAAACCTATGTAAATAAGAATTTATACTTGAAGTTTGCTACATAGCTCTTATTTCAAGCATACCTGTTCCTGTGATTATTTGTTTACTATCTGCCTCTAGTCTAATGAGAGCAGTACGCACACACACACACACACACACCTTACATTGTCCACACTGAAGAAAGCAGTTCTTATATTTGTCAATAACAGCGAGGTACAGGAAGATCTCTGAAGTAACTGGTAAACTATCCTTCAGTGTCTTTGTGCAAATGTTTACTATTTTAACATTTTTGTGGACCCAAAACTCAGATCATGGGCAGCCTATTCTTTCAGTGTTTAGATTCTCCAAGATTTCAATGCTTAGCGTCTGTAAAAAGGGGAATTCTCTGGTGACTATAGCTTTGGAAAGATCACTTTCCCTTGAATATTTTTTTTTTAGTCCAGAGAAGAATTGCTTCGAGCAATCTGATTTCCTTTTTCATTAAAACAAGTATCACGAAATTCTGCCACTGGTTTGCAGTGAGTATCTGTAGAGGGCTTAGTTGCCATGCTTCAGATGAAATCTGTCAGAGAATCATGTCATGATTTCTGATTCTTTGTCCATTCTACTTAAAAAGAAAAAAGGTTTGGGACAATTTTTTTCAGAGAAAACGTTTCTTAAAAATACATAGGCGTTCCCTCCCGTCCATATCGAAGATACTCAATTTGTAAATATTTTTCCTACTTTTTAACTGTGTTCTTTCTTATGGTGCACTGAAATTTCTGCTTAAACCTAAAAGGGACCCTAAACAATCTCAAGCCTCTCTTGTTCGAATCAAATACACCTGTACAATTACCGGCCGCCCTCGTGGCCGACCCGGCACTTCGCTGTTGCAGTGAGGGGAGTTGCTGCCGGGCACTTTGCTGTTACAGTGAGGGGAGTTGCTGCCGGGCTTGAACGCAGAGGAGGAGCCGCCTGGGGTAATTAACGCCCCCAAAAGGAAGTTAGTCAACACCAGGGAAAATTCTGCAAGCAATACCCTTCTGCGGCCTCAAAGAAGAGCTCTAGATTAGAAAGAAAGGAGAGAGGCTGGGCCAAGGGAGTGGACCTGTCTGTCACCGTGCTCATTTTCTTTTCCCCACCTAAGGTTCAAGGAGAGAATTTAGGAAATAAATTCACAAGGAGCTCTAACTGTGCTGCTCACCGGAGAATGTAATGAGGGAGAAAATTGAGTTCTCAAAGCTGGTAGGAAAAGGAGACTTAGGGATCAAGCTGCCTTTGTTTGGAAAATGCCTTGATTAGACCACTTGGGTAAACGAGTCTCTGGGGTATGGGCCGGACCTGGTATCAGGAAGTCAGAGGCGGGAGGATGGAGAGGAACAGCACAAGGAAAAGGATGACCTGCTGTGTCTTGTGACGCTCTCTGACCTCTACCCCCAAATCTATGGTAAAGTTATTAAGTTTACAAAATGCTTGGTATGGGGGGGGGGGCAGTGTACTGATAAATGGGATTAAGTGTTACGTAAGGGGCAGGATGAGATACAACAGAAAGCATGCATATTGAAAAAGGGATGGAAATTGAGGGGAACCTTATATAAACTATATAAATATAGTTAATATAAATTAGCACAATGTTTTGGAAGGAAGAAGATTTTAGAGCTTTGCCAAACTGTGAAATTGGGGGATTTGAGGCAGTCCTACTGACATGTAATGAACTGAGAAGACCCCGTATTATATCGGGATTAAGTCTAACTAGCAAGTATGTAATACGAGAAAAATTTCTAGGAAAAATATTTTTTTAAACTCTGATGGCACTTACACATCAGTTTTCTGAAAAGAAGGCTATTGGTTCATTCATTCATTGAGTCCACGAGTATTTATCGAGCATCTATGATGTGTCAGTTTTGTTCTAGGTGCTAGGGATATAGCTGAGGATGCAGACAATGGAACTGAAAGCAGTTTAAAAGTTATAAAGGCAGACCTCCACAAATTGAGGGCATAGTCCTTCACAAGACTGTTCCTACTTCAGACACCAGATGCAAGTGCGGTCCCCAGGTCTCCTAGTCTCCTAGGGCTGCTCTAACAAAAACCATAGACTGAATGGCTGAAAGAAAAATAAATATCTTCTCACAGTTCTAGAGGCTGGAAAGTCAGAGATAAATGTGCCAGCTGATTTGGTTACTATTAAGAGCTCTCTTTCTGGCCCCCTTCTCACTATGTGTACACATGATAGGGGGAGAGAGAGAAACAAAGAAAGAACACACAGGAGATTGCAATGATTTTTGTAGCTCTGTGCCAGAAACCAGGGACAAAGGTCAAATATACTTTATTATATCACAGATACAATGTTAAAGTTAATCACCCCCTGGCCACAGAGCCCAGCCAGCAGGAGGTGAACTGATCTAAACTGAGCCCATTGGCAACTTTGCCCCTGGGGAGGCAGGTAGGTAAGAAGGACCCAGTGAGGCCTTCAAGCCTTTCCTACAGAGGCTGCTTCACCTCTCTAGATGCACACCCGAAGGGAGACCCCTTGACTCTCACTCTGCCCCCAATCTTTGTTATTAGTATCTTATTGGGACCATGGAGAAGAGCCTATAAATTCAGCTGATTTCTCTGTTTCTGAGGCTGGTCCTCACTTGGTCTCCTTGAAGGTGTCTGTCTTTCCTTAGATTACAGGCAATTTGACTGTTCTGCAATCTCAGCTCTCTAATGGCTTCAAGAGAAGTTAGATTTTTATTGTTTATTCATCTGTGGTTGACCTTCCCATTTGTAGTTTACAAAGCTTGTTCACATTTTCTTTCATTTGATTCTAACAATGACCCTGTAAGACTGGCAGAGTAGGGCTTACTAGTGCTGAGTTTTTCTCGTTAATCTAAAAGTCGTGCTCTTTCTGGCACAATATATACCTCTCAGAGACCCTACACGGGTTGTACAAGTTGCTGTCCCTCATACTAGGCTCCTTATGACCCAGTGTTCATTAGCAAAAGATAAAAGGAATCACTCAAAGGATGAACAGAAAGCCCAGAAAGCATGTACGAGATGTTTCTTTACCCTCCAAATGGTACCTTATTTTGCTCCATGTCCAATATTAGTAACCAGACACTTTTATGTGGATATGCTTTTCCCGATCCAAGTACTAAACCAGAGACCCTCAAACTTCAGAATACAGAAGAAGTACCTGAGGAACTCTTAAAAGTGCAAATTCTAGAAACCATCACCAGATTTTCTGATTCACTGGGAGAGAGAACTACATGAGTGTTAAGAATATATATTTGAGAAAGTGATGCTTGAGATGAACCCTGAAAGATAACTATGAGTGTTGACTACATAAAGGGAGTGGCATAAGAAAAAACATGCTGGCAGGAAAAAAAGCATGTTCCAGGACAACATGAAAAGATGAAGAATGTAATGTTTAAAAAACTGACAAATGCTCATTTTGACTAGAAATCCATGAGTAGAAGCAAGAGAGTAGCACCAGAAAAGACCAACAAAGGAATTAGGGCGGTATTAAGCATAGCCTTTCGGACAAGATAACGGTGTGATCTTTAACTAAGAGCCAGAAATATCACTGAAATATTTAAGCAGAGAAATAACATAATCATAGTTTTATTTTTAAAAACTCCCTCATCTATATCCCACAATTATAAGTATTACAAATACTTCACGTTGATTATTTAATAGTTTAAACAAAATTGTTAAATTTCAAGTTACTGTAGGTGACAAAAAGAAGTAGGAAATCTGAATGGTTCTATTAAAGACTTGAATATATTGTTTAAAAATACTTCCCGTAAAGAAAACTCCAGGCCCAAGTGGCTTTCCTGATGAATTCTTCCACATATATTAGAAAGTAATATCACAGAATATCACATAATAACAATGTCACAAACTCTTCCATTGAACAGAAAAAAAATGAACAATTTTTAACTATCTTATGAGACCAGCATAACTGTAATTCAAGAATTTAGAAAAGATATCTTAATAAAGGCAAATTACTAACCACTCTATCTCATAAAAGCCTTTAATTATTACCAACAGAATCTAGCAGTACATATATATACTTTTTGGCCACACTGCACAGCATGCGAAACTTCCCCAACCAGGGATCAAACCCGTGCCCCCTTCAGTGGAAGCACAGTCTTAACCACTGGACCACCAGGGAAGTCCTAGCAGTATTAAAAGGATAAGATATCATGACCAAGTGGGGTTTACTTAAAGTATATAAAGGTCACTAAAGATTATAAAAACCAAGCAATGTATGTTAATCAAATGTACACAATAAGGAAAAAAACTGAATATCTTGATTGATTCAGAAAACACATTTGACAATTTACCACCCATTCATGATAAAACTTTTAATAAACTTGCAATAGAAAAATATCCTTAATTTACTAAAACTATCCATAAAAATCTTCAGCAACATAATCAGTGGTGAACATAAAAAGTTTTTTCCTGAGGTCAGGAATGAGACAAGAATACCCACTACCACCACTTCTACTTAACATTATACTGAAGATCATAGTGCAATAAGGCAAAAAAATAAAACGACAGGTATTATTTTGGAAAGCAAGAAACGCATATGTAACTATTCACAGATGTCAGAGTACTTGAGAAATTCAAAAGAATATACAGACACAATATTAGAACAAATGAATTTATCAAGGTTACAGGATATAAGTCAATATAAAAACTCAATTGTATTTCTATATGCCAGCCACAAAGAAAAGGAAACTATAAAAAGAAACCAGGAATGACAACACTAAAAAATCAAATATTTCTTGATTTCTCTGAGTTAACTATTAGTGTACAGAAGTGCAACAAATTTCTGTATATTAATATTGTACCCTGCAAATTTATTGAATTTATGTATTAGTTCTAATAGCCTAGGACTTCCAATACTAGTTAAACAATCTCATTTATAATCAAATCCAAAAATATAAAATAAAATACCTGGGAACAAATTTAACCAAGGAGGTGGAAACCTGTATTCTGAAAACTATAAGACACTGATGAAGAAAACTGAAGCTGATACCATTAAATGCAAAGATATCTGTGTTTATGGATTGGAGGAATTAATGTTGTTAAAATGTCCATACAACCCAAAGCAATCAATAGATTTAATGCAATCCTTATCAAAATACCCATGACATTTTTCACAGAACTAGAATAAATAATCCTATACTACATGTGGAACCACAAATGACCCCAAACAGCCAAAACATCTTCTTGAGAAAGAAGAACAAAGCCAGAGCTATCACGTTCCCTGATTTCAAACTATACTACAATGCTACAGTATGGTACTGGCACAAAAACAGACACATGGATCAATGAAACAGAATGGAAAGCCCAGAAATAAACACATGCATATACGGTCAATTAATCTATGGCAAAAGAGGCAAGAATATATAATGGGGAAAGGACAGTCTCTTCAATAAGCAGTGTTGGGAAAACTGGACAGCTGCATGTAAAAGACTGAAACTAGAAAATATTCTCACACTATATACAAAAATAAACTAAAAATGGATTAAAGACATAAATGAAAGAACTGAAACCATAAAACCATAAAACTCCTAGAAGAAAACTTAATCAGTATGCTCTTTGATGATGGTCTTAGCAATATTTTTTTTGGATCTGTCTCTTCAGGCAAGGGAAACAAAAGCAATAATAAACAAATGAGACCTAATCAAACTTAACACCTTTTGTACAGCAAAGGAAACTATCAACAAAATGAAAAGGCAACCTACTGATTGGGAGAAGTTATTTGCAAATGATATGTCTGGTAAGGGGTTAATATCCAAAATATATAAAGAACTCATACAACTCTAAAAATACTGATTTAAAAATGGGCAGAGGAACTGAATAGGCATTTTTCCAAAGAAGACATGTGGATGGCCAACAGGCACAGGAAAAGAAACTCAACATCACTGATCACCAGGGAAATGCAAGTCAGGACCACAATGAGATATCATCTCACACCTGTCAGAAATCATCAGAAAAACCAAGAAATAACAACAGTTGTGGAGAAAAGGGGACCCTCATGAACTGTTGGTGGAAATGTAAATTGGTGCAGCCACTATGGAAAACACTATGGGGGTTTCTCAAAAAGTTAAAAATAGAACTACTATATGATTTAAATTCCACTCCTGGGTATTTATCTGAAGAAAATGAAAACACTAATTTGAAAAGATATATGCATCCCAATATTCATAGCAGCAATATTTATAATAGCCAAGATATGGAAGCAACCTAACTGTCCATCAACAGATGAATGGATAAAAAAGATGTGGCATATATAAATATAGTGGAACATTAATCTCCCATAAAAAAGAATAAAATTTTGCCATATGCAACAACATGGATGGGCCTGGAGGGTATTATGCTTAGTGAAATAAGTCAGGCAGAGAAAGACAGATACTGTATGTTTTCACTTATATGTGGAATCTAAAAAGTAAAACAAAGGAACAAATGTAACAAAACAGAAACAGACTCACAGATACAGAGAAAAAACTTATGGTTACTTGTGGTTACCAGAGGGGAGAGGGGCAAAATCGGTGAAGGGGATTAGGAGATACAAACTACTAGGTAATAAAATAAATAAGTTACAAGGATGTAATGTACAGTGTAGGAAATATAGTCAATATTTTAAAATAGCTTTCTATAAAGTATAATCTATGAAAATACCAAATTACTATGTTGTTTACCTGAAACTAATATAATATTGTAAGTCAACTATACTTCAGTTTACAAAATCAAATATTTAGGAATAAATCCAGCAAAGGATGTGCAAGACATCTTTAGTTAACATGGCAAAACATTGCTGAGAAAAATAAAGTATAAGTAAATACATGAAAGATTATACCATATTCTTGTAGTGAAAGATTCAATATTTTTCCAAAAACTACTTAATACATTCGGTGCAATCCCCATAAAAATTCCAGTGTTTTTCCTAAAGAAATTGATTGACTGATTCTAAAATTTAAATAGAATGCAAAGGTACAAAAATAGTCCTGCAATACTGAAGAAGGATTAACAGATGGAATATGAATAGTACCAAATATCAAGAATCAGATTTATTATAAAGCATGGTGATTAAGACAATGTAGTATTGGATCCAAGACAGACAAGCTGACTATAGACATGACCCCCACATATAGGCTGATCTGATTCACGAAAAAGGTAACATTTCAATGCAGTGGTGTAAAGTCTGTCTTTTCAACAAATGGTGTTGAATAATTTGATATCCATATGTAAAACAAATTTATCTTGATCCCTTCCTCACACCAAACATAAAAATCAATTCTTAGATAGATCTAAGTGTAATAGGTAAAACAACAAAGCATTTAGAGGAAAAAGAAAAACGTGACTTTGGAGTAGGCCCGTATTTCTTTTAAAAAACAGAAAATATTTACCATAAATTTTAAAAAATGGTACATTGGACTATATTAAAATTTAGAAATTTTGTTTCTAGAAAGTCACCATTAAGAGATTGAAAAGGCACAGAGTGGGAGCAGATATTTGCAATACATATGTCTGACAAAGAATGCATATACTCATAAAGAACTCCTCCAAATCAATAAGGAAAGTCAGTCGACCCAATAGAAAAATGAGAAGTTCACAAAATAAGATATTCAGGCATCCAATAACCATATGAAAATGTGCTCAACTTCATTAGTTTTCAGGGAAATGCAAATTTAAATCACAATGAGATTCAACTCCGCATCCACAAGAATTTTGAAAAAGGTTTAAAAAAAAGACTGACCATATACAGTGCTGACAAACACTTGAAGCAACTGTAGCTCTCATTTATATGCTGTTTGTTAGTGTAAATTGGTACACAAGTTTGGTAAGTTATTTGGAAGTATATAGTAAAACTGAACAAATGCATTATCTAGTTCACTTTTAGGTACTTATGCAATAGCAAGGCATACACATGTTCATGAAAAGTTATCAACAGAAATGTTGATGGCAGCACAATTGTGTGATAGACCTAAATTGGAAACTAACCAAATGCCCACCACATAAATGGGTATTTATAGGTTAATATGTGTATATTAGTATATTCACACAATAATAGACTATACAACAACTACACACAACAACATGGATTAATTTTACAACCAGAATTCTCAGTGAAAAAAGGAAAAATTCCCAGTGAACAAAGAATGCTTCTCCAAGAATCCATTTATATAAAGCACGAACAGACAAAACTATGTATGCTGGTGGATGTCATAAAAGTATTTGCTCTTGGCGGCGGCTGGCTGGTGACTGGAAGAGAGAACAGGGCAAGCTCCCGTGGGCCAGGAATGTTCTCTTTCTTGACTTGGTAATGACTATGTGGGTGTTTTTGGTTTATGAAAATTTATGAAATGGCACACATAATATGTGAACTTTTGTGCATGTATGGTATACTTTAATAAAAAGTTAGAAAAATAAAGCTCACCGTAGCTGTACACGAAGAGTTCACTTGAGAGAAGCAAGAGTAGAATCGGGAAGACCAGTTAGGAGGCCATAGTCCTGGCAAGAGGTGATGGTAGTCCTGTTGGAAGGAGAAATTATAGGCACCGACTACATACAAAACCTTAACTTACTCCAATGCTAAAATGTATTATCCCTACGATTATACTAATACCTCTGACTTGATTATCAAAAAATAATATAATTTGAATTAACACTACAACCCATAGCGTGCCAATTAGCCTCACAAGGCTTCTTCTTAACCAGTTTAATGATAATAGCCTTAATTTCTCATTAATATTCTTTTCCGACTCCCTAATCTGCACCACTACTGATCTTGATAATATGACTCCTACCTCTGATATTAATAGCCAATCTCACCTGCTCAAAGAATCGCTGCCCCGAAAGAAAACTATACATCACTATACTAATCATATTACAAATATTTTTAATCATAACATTTACCACCACAGAACTAATTCTATTTTACATTATATTCGAGGCCACACTAGGTTCCTACACCCATCATCATTACTCGATGAGGTAACCAAACAGAATGCCTCAATGCAGGGCTCTATTTTCTGTTCTATACACTAAACGGATCACTTGCGCTGTTAGTGGTATTAGCATATATGCAAAACACCACAGGTTCTCTGAATTTACTAGTAGTCCAATATCGAATCCAAGCATTACCCAACTCCTGATCCAACGTCTTTATATGACTAGTCTGCATAATAGCCTTTATGGTAAAAATACCCCTCTATGGCCTCCACCTTTGACTACCCAAAGCACACGTAGAAGCCCCCATCGCAGGCTCTATAGTCCTTGCAGCCGTATGACTAAAACTCGGGGGCTACGGCGTGCTACAAATTACAGCAATACTCAACCCCCTGACAGATTTCATAGCATACCCTTTTCTTATGCTCTCTTTATGAGGGATAAGCATAACCAGTTCAATCTCTCTGCGCCTAACAGCCCTAAAATCACTTATCACATATTCTTTTTTTTTTTTTAACATCTTTATTGGCGTATAATTGCTTTACAATGGTATGTTAGTTTCAGCTTCACAACAAAATGAATCAGTTATATATATACATATATTCCCATATCTCTTCCCGCTTGCGTCTCCCTCCCTCCCACCCTCCCTATCCCACCCCTCCAGGCGGTCACAAAGCACCGAGCTGATCTCCCTGTGCTATGCGGCTGCTTCCCACTAGCTATCTACCTTACGTTTGGTAGTGTATATATGTCCATGCCTCTTTATCGCTTTGTCACCGTTTACCCTTCCCCCTCCCCATAGCCTCAAGTCCATTCTCTAGTAAGTCTGTGTCTTTATTCCTGTTTCACCCCTAGGTTTTTCATGTCATTTTTTTTTTTAAATTCCATATATATGTGTTAGCATACGGTATTTGTCTCTCTCTTTCTGACTTACTTCACTCTGTATGACAGACTCTAGGTCTATCCACCTCATTACAAATAACTCAATTTCGTCTCTTTTTATGGCTGAGTAATATTCCATTGTATATATGTGCCACATCTTCTTTATCCATTCATCCGATGATGGACACTTAGGTTGTTTCCATCTCCAGGCTATTGTAAATAGAGCTGCAATGAACATTTTGGTACATGACTCTTTTTGAATTATGGTTTTCTCAGGGTATATGCCCAGTAGTGGGATTGCTGGGTCATATGGTAGTTCTATTTGTAGCTTTTTAAGGAACCTCCATACTGTTCTCCACAGTGGCTGTATCAATTTACATTCCCACCAACAGTGTAAGAGGGTTCCCTTTTCTCCACACCCTCTCCAGCATTTATTGTTTCTAGATTTTTTGATGATGGCCACTCTGACTGGTGTGAGATGATATCTCATTGTAGTTTTGATTTGCATTTCTCTAATGATTAGTGATGTTGAGCATTCTTTCATGTGTAGGTTGGCACTCTGTATATCTTCTTTGGAGAAATGTCTATTTAGGTCTTCTGCCCATTTTTGGATGGGGTTGTTTGTTTTTTTGTTATTAAGCTGCATGAGTTGCTTATAAATTTTGGAGATTAATCCTTTGTCAGTTGCTTCATTTGCAAATATTTTCTCCCATTCTGAGGGTTGTCTTTTGGTCTTCTTTATGGTTTCCGTTGCTGCGCAAAAGCTTTTAAGTTTCATTAGGTCCCATTTGTTTACTTTTGTTTTTATTTCCATTTCTCTAGGAGGTGGATCAAAAAGGACCTTGCTGTGATTTATGTCATAGAGTGTTCTGCCTATGTTTTCCTCTAAGAGTTTGATAGTTTCTGGCCTTACATTTAGGTCTTTAATCCATTTTGAGCTTATTTTTGTGTATGGTGTTAGGGAGTGATCTAATCTCATACTTTTACATGTAGCTGTCCAGTTTTCCCAGCACCACTTATTGAATAGGCTGTCCTTTCTCCACTGTACATTTCTGCCTCCTTTGTCAAAGATAAGGTGACCATATGTGCGTGGGTTTATCTCTGGGCTTTCTATCCTGTTCCATTGATCTATCTTTCTGTTTTTGTGCCAGTACCATACCGTCTTGATAACTGTAGCTTTGTAGTATAGTCTGAAGTCAGGGAGCCTGATTCCTCCAGTTCCTTCTTTCGTTCTCAAGATTGCTTTGGCTATTCGGGGTCTTTTGTGTTTCCATACAAATTGCAAAATTTTTTGTTCTAGTTCTGTGAAAAATGCCAGTGGTAGTTTGATAGGGATTGCATTGAATCTATAGATTGCTTTGGGTAGTAGAGTCATTTTCACAATGTTGATTCTTCCAATCCAAGAACATGGTATATCTCTCCATCTATTTGTATCATCTTTAATTTCTTTCATCAGTGTCTTATACTTTTCTGCATACAGGTCTTTTGTCTCCTTAGGTAGGTTTATTCCTAGATATTTTATTCTTTTTGTTGCAATGGTAAATGGGAGTGTTTTCTTGATTTCACTTTCAGATTTTTCATCATTAGTATATAGGAATGCCAGAGATTTCTGTGCATTAATTTTGTATCCTGCCACTTTACCAAATTCATTGATTAGCTCTAGTAGTTTTCTGGTAGCATCTTTAGGGTTCTCTATGTATAGGATCATGTCATCTGCAAATAGTGACAGCTTTACTTCTTCTTTTCCGATTTGGATTCCTTTTATTTCCTTTTCTTCTCTGATTGCTGTGGCTAAAACTTCCAAAACTATGTTGAATAAGAGTGGTGAGAGTGGGCAACCTTGTCTTGTTCCTGATCTTAGTGGAAATGCTTTCAGTTTTTCACCATTGAGGATGATGTTTGCTGTGGGCTTGTCATATATGGCCTTTATTATGTTGAGGAAAGTTCCCTCTATGCCTACTTTCTGCAGGGTTTTTATCATAAATGGGTGTTGAATTTTGTCAAAAGCTTTCTCTGCATCTATTGAGATGATCATATGGTTTTTCTCCTTCAGTTTGTTAATATGGTTTATCACATTGATAGATTTGCGTATATTGAAGAATCCTTGCATTCCTGGAATAAACCCCACTTGATCATGGTGTATGATCCTTTTAATGTGCTGTTGGATTCTGTTTGCTAGTATTTTGTTGAGGATTTTTGCATCTATGTTCATCAGTGATATTGGCCTGTAGTTTTCTTTCTTTGTGACATCTTTGTCTGGTTTTGGTATCAAGGTGATGGTGGCCTCGTAGAATGAGTTTGGGAGTGTTCCTCCCTCTGCTATATTTTGGAAGAGTTTGAGAAGGATAGGTGTTAGCTCTTCTCTAAATGTTTGATAGAATTCACCTGTGAAGCCAGCTGGTCCTGGGCTTTTCTTTGTTGGAAGATTTTTAATCACAGTTTTAATTTCAGTGCTTGTGATTGGTCTGTTCATATTTTCTATTTCTTCCTGATTCAGTCTTGGCAGGTTGTGCATTTCTAAGAATTTGTCCATTTCTTCCAGATTGTCCATTTTATTGGCATAGAGTTGCTTGTAGTAATCTCTCATGATCTCTTTTATTTCTGCAGTGTCAGTTGTTACCTCTCCTTTTTCATTTCTAATTCTATTGATTTGAGTCTTCTCCCTTTTTTTCTTGATGAGTGGCTAGTGGTTTATCTATTTTGTTTATCTTCTCAAGGAACCAGCTTTTAGTTTTATTGATCTTTGCTATTGTTTCCTTCATTTCTTTTTCATTTATTTCTGATCTGATTTTTATGATTTCTTTCCTTCTGCTAGCTTTGGGGTTTTTTTGTTCTTCTTTCTCTAATTGCTTGAGGTGCAAGGTTAGGTTGTTTATTCGAGATGTTTCCTGCTTTAAGGTGGGCTTGTATTGCTATAAACTTCCCCCTTAGAACTGCTTTTGCTGCATCCCACAGGTTTTGGGTCGTTGTGTCTCCATTGTCATTTGTTTCTAGGTATTTTTTTATTTCCTCTTTCATTTCTTCAGTGATCACTTCATTATTAAATAGTGTATTGTTTAGCCTCCATGTGTTTGTATTTTTTACAGATCTTTTCCTGTAATTGATATCTAGTCTCATGGCGTTGTGGTCAGAAAAGGTACTTGATACAATTTCAATTTTCTTAAATTTACCAAGGCTTGATTTGTGACCCAAGATATGATCTATCCTGGAGAATGTTCCATGAGCACTTGAGAAAAATGTGTATTCTGTTGTTTTTGGATGGAATGTCCTATAAATATCAATTAACTCCATCTCGTTTAATGTATCATTTAAAGCTTGTGTTTCCTTATTTATTTTCATTTTGGATGATTTGTCCATTGGTGAAAGTGGGGTGTTAAAGTCCCCTACTATGAATGTGTTACTGTCGATTTCCCCTTTTATGGTTGTCAGTATTTGCCTTATGTATTGAGGTGCACCTATGTTGGGTGCATAAATATTTACAATTGTTATATCTTCCTCTTGGATCGATCCCTTGATCATTATGTAGTGTCCTTCTTTGTCTCTTCTAATAGTCTTTGTTTTAAAGTCTATTTTGTCTGATATGAGAATTGCTACTCCAGCTTTCTTTTGGTTTCCATTTGCATGAAATACCTTTTTCCATCCCCTTACTTTCAGTCTGTATGTGTCTCTGAGTCTGAAGTGGGTCTCTTGTAGACAGCAAATATATGGGTCTTGTTTTTGTATCCATTCAGCCAATCTGTGTCTTTTGGTGGGAGCATTTAGTCCATTTACATTTAAGGTAATTATCGATATGTGTGTTCCTATTCCCATTTTCTTAATTGTTTTGGGTTCGTTATTGTAGGTCCTTTCCTTCTTTTGTGTTTCTTGCCTAGAGAAGTTCCTTTAGCAGTTGTTGTAGAGCTGGTTTGGTGGTGCTGAACTCTCTCAGCTTTTGCTTGTCTGTAAAGGTTTTAATTTCTCCATCAAATCTGAATGAGATCCTTGCTGGGTAGAGTAATCTTGGTTGCAGGTTTTTCTCCTTCAACACTTTCAATATGTCCTGCCACTCCCTACTGGCTTGCAGAGTTTCTGCTGAAAGATCAGCTGTTAACCTTATGGGGATTCCCTTGTGTGTTATTTGTTGTTTTCCCCTTACTGCTTTTAACATGGTTTCTTTGTATTTAATTTTTGACAGTTTGATTAATATGTGTCTTGGCATATTTCTCCTTGGATTTATCCTGTATGGGACTCTCTGTGCTTCCTGGACTTGATTAACTATTTCCTTTCCCATATTAGGGAAGTTTTCAACTATAATCTCTTCAAATATTTTCTCAGTCCCTTTCTTTTTCTCTTCTTCTTCTGGAACCCCTATAATTCGAATGTTGGTGTGTTTAATGTTGTCCCAGAGGTCTCTGAGACTGTCCTCAGTTCTTTTCATTCTTTTTTCTTTATTCTGCTTTGCAGTAGTTATTTCCACTATTTTATCTTCCAGGTCACTTATCCATTCTTCTGCCTCAGTTATTCTGCTATTGATCCCATCTAGAGTACTTTTAATTTCATTTATTGTGTTGTTCATCGTTGCTTGTTTCATCTTTAGTTCTTCTAGGTCCTTGTTAACTGATTCTTGCAATTTGTCCATTCTATTGTCCATTCTATCTCCAAGATTTCGGATCAACCTTACTATCATTATTCTGAATTCTCTTTCAGGTAGACTGCCTATTTCCTCTTCATTTGTTAGGTCTGGTGGGTTTTTATCTTGCTCCTTCATCTGCTGTGTGTTTTTCTGTCTTTTCATTTTGCTTATCTTACTGTGTTTGGGGTCTCCTTTTTTGCAGGCTGAAGGTTCGTAGTTCCTGTTGTTTTTTGTGTCTGTCCCCAGTGGCTAAGGTTGGTTCAGTGGGTTGTGTAGGCTTCCTGGTGGAGGGTCCTAGTGCCTGTGTTCTGGTGGATGAGGCTGGATCTTGTCTTTCTGGTGGGCAGGTCCACGTCTGGTGGTGTGTTTTGGGGCGTCTGTAGACTTATTATGATTTTGGGCAGCCTCTCTGCTAATGGGTGGGGTTGTGTTCCTGTCTTGCTAGTTGTTTGGCATAGGATGTCCAGCACTGTAGCTTGTTGGTCGTTGAGTGAAGCTGGGTGCTGGCGTTGAGATGGAGATCTCTCGGAGATTTTTGCTGTTTGATATTATGTGCAGCTGGGAGGCCTCTTGTGGACCAGTGTCCTGAAGTTGGCTCTCCCACCTCAGAGGCACAGCACTGACTCCTGGCTGCAGCACCAAGAGCCTTTCATCCACAGGGCTCCTTAATTTGGGATGATTCGTTGTCTATTCAGGTATTCCACAGATGCAGGGTACATCAAGTTGATTGTGGAGCTTTAATCCGCTGCTTCTGAGGCTGCTGGGAGAGATTTCCCTTTCTCTTCTTTGTTCTCACAGCTCCCAGGGGCTCAGCTTTGGATTTGGCCCCGCCTGTGCGTGTAGGTCGCCGGAGGGCGTCTGTTCTTTGCTCAGACAGGACGGGGTTAAAGGAGCCGCTGATTCGGAGGCTCTGGCTCACCCAGGCCGGGTGGTAGGGAGGGTCACAGAGTGCGGGGCGGGCCTGCGGCGGCAGAGGCCGGCGTGACGTTGCAGCCTGAGGCGCGCCGTGCGTTCTCCCGGGGGAGCCGTCCCTGGATCCCGGGACCCTGGCAGTGGCGGGCTGCACAGGCTCCCCGGAAGGGCGTGTGGCTAGTGACCTGTGTTCGCACACAGGCCTCCTGGCGGCGGCAGCAGCGGCCTTAGCGTCCCATGTCCGTCGCTGGGCTCCGCACTCTTAGCCGCGGCTCGCGCCCGTCCCTGGAGCTCTCTCAAGCAGCGTTCTCAATCCCCTCTCCTCGTGCACCAGGAAACAAAGAGGGACGTAAAAGTCTCTTGCCTCTTCGGCAGGTCCAGACCCCTCCCCGGACTCTCTCCCGGCCAGCCGCGGCGCACCAACGCCCTGCAGGCTGTGTTCACGCCACCAACCTCTCCCGGCGCTCCGACAAAAGCCGGAGCCTCAGCTCCCAGTCCCGCCCCCCCGCGGGCGAGCAGACAAGCCTCTCGGCTGGTGAGTGCCGGTCGGCCCGATCCTCTGCGCTGGAATCTGTCCGCTTTGCCCTCCGCACCCCTGTTGCTGTGCTCTCCTCCGCGGCTCCCAAGCTCCCCCACTCCGCCTCCCGAAGTCTCCACCCACGAAGGGGCTTCCTAGTGTGTGGACACTTTTCCTCCTTCACAGCTCTCTCCCGCTGGTGCAGGACCCGTCCCTATCCTTTTGTCTCTGTTTAGTTTTTTCTTTTGCCCTAACCAGGTACGTGGGGGGTTCCTTGCCTTTTGGGAGGTCTGAGGTCTTCTGCCAGTGTTCAGTAGGTGCTCCGTAGGAGTTGTTCCACGCGTAGATGTATTTCTGGTGTATCTGTGGAGAGGAAGGTGATCTCTGCGTCTTACTCTTCCGCCATCTTCCCGGAAGTCCTATCACATATTCTTCCGTCAGCCACATAGCACTTGTTATTGCAGCTCTTCTCATCCAGACTCCATGAAGTTACATAGGAGCCACCGCTTTAATAATTGCCCACGGCCTCACATCATCTATATTATTATATATAAATCTATATTATTTGAGTTCGCCTAGCAAACTCAAACTGTGAGCGAGTCCACAGCTGAACTATAGTCTTAGCCCGAGGCCTACAAACCCTCCTCCCACTAACAGCCACTCGAGGGCTACTGGAGAGCCTGGCAAACTTAGCCCCACCCCCAGCTATTAATCTAATCGGAGAACTGTTCGTAGTTATAGCAACCTTCTCATGATCAAATTTTACCATTATCTTAATAGGAACTGACATTGTAATTACAGCCCTATATTCTATATGTATACTAATTATGACACAACATGGTAAATACACACCCCATATTAATAACATTACACCCTTTTTTACATGAGAAAACACCCTTAGAGCCCTCCCCATTCTACCCTTCCTACTCTTGTCACTAAATCCCAAAATCATCCTAGGCCCCCTGTTTTGTAAATACAGTTTAAAAAACACAATAGATTGTGAATCTAGTAACAGAAGGCTGAGACTTCTTATTTACCGAGAAAGTATTGCAAGAACTGCTAATTCATGTCCTCATGCCTAACAGTATGGCTTTTTCAGGCTTTTAAAGGATAGTAGCTATCCATTGGTCTTAGGAGCCAAAAAATTGGTGCAACTCCAAGTAAAAGTAATAAACCTATTTTCCTTTTTTGCTCTGGTCACACTACTTATACTAATCATCCCAATTATAATAACTGACACAGATTTCTACAAAAGTGAGAAATATCCATCATTTGTAAAAAAAATACCATCTCATATGCTTTTATTACCAGCCTAGTTCCAACAATAATATTCCTCCACACAGGCCAAGAAATAGTTATTTCAAACTGACACTGAATCACTGTCCAAACCCTTAAATTAACACTTAGCTTCAAAATAGATAACTTCTCAATAATATTCACACCAGTAGCATTCTCTGTTACGTGGTCCATTATGGAGTTCTCAATATGGTACCTACACTTAGACCCTTACATTAACCGGTTCTTCAAGCACCTACTCTACTTCCTCATTACCATGCTAATCCTTGTTACTTTCAATAACCTCTTCCAACTATTTATTGGATGGGAGGGGGTTGGAATTATATCCTTCCTGCTTATTGGGTAGTAATTGGGCGAGCAGACGCAAACACAGCTGCCCTCCAAGCAATCCTATATAACCTCGTTGGGGATATCGGGTTCATTATATCAATAGCATGATTCCTGTTTAACTCAAACACAGGAGACCTGCAACAAATTTTATACTCGACCTAAATCCCTCAAACCTCCCCCTTATAGGACTTGTACTAGCTGCAGCCGGAAAATCAGCCCAATTTGGACTCCACGCTTGACTCCCCTCAGCAATAGAGGGCCTCACCCCTGTATCAGCCCTGCTCCACTCAAGCACAATAATTGTGGCAGGAGTCTTCCTACTTATTCGATTTTACCCTTTAAGAGAAAACAACAAACTTATTCCAGCAATATCGCTGTGCTTAGGAGCCCTCACCACCCTATTCACAGCTATATGCACTCTCACCCAAAATGACATTAAAAAAATTATCGCTTTCTCCACTTCAAGCCAATTAGGCTGAATAATGGTAACAATTGGAATCAACCAACCCTATGTAGCATTCTTACACATCTGCACACTTTTTTTTTTTTTTAAGGCCATGCTATTCTTATGCTCTGGATCCATTAGTCACAGCCTGAACGACGAACCAGATATTCGAAACACAGGAGGCCTTTTCAAGGCTTTACCCTTCACCACAACAGCCCTTATTATCGGGTGTTTGGCGTTGACAGGAATGCCTTTCCTCACCGGCTTCTAAAGACTTGATCATTGGAGCTGCTAACACGTCTTATACCAACGCTTGAGCCCTGTTAATGAGTCTAATTGCGGCCTCCCTCACAGCTGCCTATAGTACCCACATTATCTTCGCTCTATTAGGACAACCTGGCTTCTCCCCCGCTAACCTCTATCAGTGAAAACAACCCCCTCTCAATTAACTCCATCAAACGCCTACTAATTGGAAGTGTCTGCTGGATTCATTATCTCCAACAACATCCCCCCAGCCAGTCCCCCTAATAACCATACCCTTACATCTAGAACTAACTGCTAACTGCCCTTGCAGTAACCATCCGAGGTTTCGCATTGGCACTCAAAATTAACCTTAACACACAAAACGTAAAACTTATCCACCCCTCAAATACCCTTAAATTCTCTAGTCTCTTAGGCTATTTCCCCACCATCATGCATCATCTACCTCCTTACCTAAACCTATCAATAAGCCAAAAACCAGCATCCTCTTTTGGGCTTAACCTGACTAGAAAACATTTTACCAAAAACCATATCCCTTACTCAACTAAAGTTCTCCATACCAATCTCAAGCCCAACAGGCCTTATCAAGCTATACTTCCTATCATTCCTCATCACTCTCACCCTTAGCGTGCTTCTATTTCATTATCATGAGTAATCTCCGTAATAACCACAACACCAATAAGCAGCAACCAGCCAGTAACAATCACCAACCAGGTACCATAACTATACAGTGCCTTTGTAACTATACAAAGGCCATAACCTCCTCACTAAAAAAGCTAGTCACCAGCATCATAAAGAACTCAGTCCCCCAACCCACTGAACTTAAACACAACTTCCACCTCCTCATGCTTTAAAATATATAATACCATCAAAAACTCTATTGTCAACCCTGAAAGAAACGCCCCCAAGACAGTCTTATGAGAAACCCAAACCTCAGGATACTGCTCAGTGGCTGTAGCCAAACACAACTAATATCCACCCCCCCACACACAACTGAATCAAAAACACTATCAGACCTAAAAATGAACCAAAGTTCAACACGATCCCACCCAACACCACCACTCACAATCAACCCAGAGCCCCCATAAACAGGTGAAGGTTTTGAAGAAACCCCCGTGAAACTGATCACAAAAATAACACTTAAAATAAATACAAAATATGTCATCATCATTCTCACATGGATCTCAGGAGGATTTCCATGAGAAATCATCATTCTCATTCAGCTATAAGAATACCAATGACCAACATCCCCAAAACACACCCACTAATAACAATGCATTTATTGACCTCCCAACCCCATCAAACATTTCATCATGGGCCTTCCCTGGTGGTGCAAGTGGTTAAGAATCTGCCTGCCAATGCAGGGGACACGGGTTCGATCCCTGGTCCGGGAAGATTCCACATGCCACGGAGCAACTAAGCCCGTGTGCCACAACTACTGAGCCTGTGTGCCAAAACTACTGAAGCCCGTGCACCTAGAGCCTGTGCTCCGCAACAAGAGAAGCCACCGCAATGAGAAGCCCGTGCACTGCAATGAAGAGTAGCCCCACTCGCCACAGCTAGAGAAAGCCCGCGCGCAGCAACGAAGACCCAGCACAGTCAAAAATAAATAAATAAATTTTAAAAAATTCATCATGATGAAATTTTGGCTCTTACTAGGAATTTGCCTGATCCTGCAAATGCTAACAGGCTTATTCCTAGCAATGCATTACACACCAGACACAGCAACTGCCTTCTTATCAGTAGCACACATCTATCGAGATGTTAACTATGGGTGAATCATTCGTTATATACGTGCAAACGGAGCTTCCGTATTCTTTATCTACCTTTACATTCACGTAGGATGTGGCCTTTATTATGGGTCCTGTGCCTTTCTAGAAACATGAAACATCGGAATTATTCTACTACTTTCAGTTATAGCTACTACATTTATAGGCTATGTACTACCATGAGGACAAATGTCATTCTGAGGGGCAACAGTCATTACAAACCTGCTCTCAGCAGTCCCATATGTTGGCACCACTCTTGTCGAATGGATCTGCGGTGGCTTTTCTGTAGACAAAGCAACACTCACGCCATTCTTTGCTTTTCATTTTATCCTCCCCTTTATCATCACAGTGCTAGCAGCTGTCCACCTACTATTTCTCCATGAAACAGGATCCAACAACCCCAGAGGAATCCCATCTGACACAGACAAAATTCCATTCCACCCCTATCACACAATCAGACATCCTAGGCACTCTACTACTAATCCTAGCCTAATACTAGTCCTATTTTAACCCGACGTGCTAGGAGACCCTGACAACTACACCTCAGCAAAGCCACTCAACACACCACTGCATATTAAACCAGAGTGATATTTTCTATTTGCATATGCAATTCTACGATCAATCCCCAACAAACTAGGAGGAGTCTTAGCCCTATTACTCTCAATCCTAATTCTAGCATTTATCCCAATACTCCACACATCCATACAATGAAGCATAGCATTCCAACCCCTTAGCCAATTCGTATTTTGAGCGCTAGGGGCAGACCTACTAACACTAACATGGATTGGAGAACAACCTGTAGAACACTCCTTCATCATTGTCAGCCAACTCACATCTATTTTATACTTTCTTTTAATTCTAGTACTAATACCAGTAACTAGCATCATTGAAAACAATCTCCTGAAATGAAGAGTCTTTGTAGTATATCATATGACCCTGGTCTTGTAAACTGGAAGAGGAGAACAACACATCTCCCTAAGACTCAAGGAAGAAGCCCTAAGCTTCGCTGCCAGCACCCAAAGCTGAAATTCAACTTAAACTATTCCCTGAAATTATAAGACATTTACAGAATTGTTAAGTACTATATCAGTACCAAAACAGCCCATTTTATCACAAACGACTATGTACATCACGCATACTTCTATTACCACATTAATAAGTACATACATCTTATATGTACATATTACATTATATGTATAATTGTACATTACACTATCTACCCCATGCTCATAAGCATGTATGTATTATTAGTATTACATAGTACATATAGATTATCAATCGTACATGGTACATTAAGTCAAATCAATTCTAGTCAATGTGCATATCCTGTCCATTAGACCACGAGCTTAATCACCAGGTCACGTAAAACCATCAAGCTGCTTGGCAGGTACCCCTCGTCTCGCTCCGGGCCCATAACCTGTGGGAGCTTCTATAGATGAACTTCATCAGACACTTGGTTTTTACTTCAGGGCCATCTCACCTAAAATCGCCCACTCTTTCCCCTTAAATAAGACATCTCGATGGACTAATGACTAATCAGCCCAGGCTCACAAATAACTGTGATTTCATGCATTTGGTATTTTTTAATTTTTAGGGGGGATACTTGGACACAGCTATGACCTTAAAAGGTCTTAACACAGTCAAGCAAATTGTAGCTGGACTTCAATTGAAAATTATTTACCAGCATCAACAATTCATGGTGTGTAATTCAGTCAGTGGTTACAGGATATAACAATATTATACATGTATACACGTAAAATAGACATAGCATTCCAGTCTCCCCTCTCCCATCTAAAACAAACACCCATCAAAACAGATTAACCTCGGGCTTCCCTGGTGGCGCAGTGGTTGAGAGTCCGCCTGCCGATGCAGGGGACGCGGGTTCGTGCCCCAGTCGGGGAGGATTCCGCATGCCACGGGGCGGCTGGGCCCGTGGGCCATGGCCACTGAGGCTGTGCGTCCAGAGCCTGTGCTCCGCGATGGGAGAGGCCACAACAGTGAGAGGCCCGCATACCGCAAACAAAACAAAACAAAAACAAAAACAGATTAACCTCAAAAACACCCCCATCATATCACTAAACTACTTAGATATTCACCACCCATATAGACTGACATCTCCCCTAGATCCATTAGCCATTTTATCAAAAATTTAATACTAAATCCGACACAAACTGCACAATACAGCCATATAAATACCACCGGTACACAGCAAGTTGATGTAGCTTAAACAACCTCTAAAGCAAGGCACTGAAAATGCCTAGATGGGCTTACTAGCCCCATAAACACACAGGTTTGGTCCCAGCCTTTCTATTAATTTTTAATAGAATTACACGTGCAAGTTTCCACACTCTGCTGAGAATGCCCTCAAAATCACTAAGATTAAAAGAAGCAGGTATCGAGCCACTATGCCAGTAGCTCAGAGCATCTTGATCAACCACACCCCCATGGGAGACGGCAGTGATAAAAATTAAGCCATAAACGAAAGTTCGACTAAGCCATATTAATTAGGGTTGGTAAATTTCGTGCCAGCCACCGCGGTCATACGGCGAAAAGCGTGTTAAAGAGTAATAAAAAATAAAGTTAAATCTTAATTAAGCTGTAAAAAGCCATAATCAAAGTAAAAATAGACTACGAAAGTGACTTTAGCATATCCTGATTACACGACAACTAAGACCCAAACTGGGGCTAGATACCCCAATATGCTTAGCCCTAATTGTCATAGCAGGAAGCATAAAACTGATTTAACTAAAGAAGTATAATAAGCAGTTTTCAGAGTCAATAATTGTGCATTCATGATGGGAGCCATTTATCTCGTATAATTGTCTCTAGTTGTATTTAGCTACCTAGATCCTAGCAACAAAAATACATACGTTTGATTTGATACAGTATAGTACAAAATCTGTAAGTTTTCCACCAGGCATGTGGGTGATCATTAATTTTAATTTAATTTTACAAATGGCCCAAATCTTTGAATTATCCTAGACTCTACTTTTCCTCTCACATCCCATTTTTAGTCCATTATCTTGGGTTAACATCTTGAAATTCCCCTACTGGTTTTTCTTAAAGCAAAAATGTGATTACAGAAAACCCGTGTCTTAAAACTCTAAACCCTAGATAATATTACCTCTTCTCCAAAAACTGAGTTTATGACTGCATTTTCTGGGCTCAGTATGTGGTGAGGTTGTTTTAGATCGTAAAGGAATCGGAGAGTATAACTCTCCAACATTGCAGTGAAGGAAGTTTACACTAGATTTCCACACTGGGCTTTTTGTTTTTGTTTTGTTTTTGCGGTACGCGGTCCTCTCACTGTTGTGGCCTCTCCTGTTGCGGAGCACAGGCTCAGCGGCCATGGCTCACGGGCCCAGCCGCTGCGCGGCACGTGGGATCTTCCCGGACCGGGGCACGAGCCCATGTCCCCTGCATCGGCAGGTGGACTCTCAACCACTGCGCCACCAGGGAAGCCCTGGGCTTTTAAAACTAATAAAATGGAGATAATTCAAGCTATAATAGCCATGGAAACATTTCCTTCAGAAAACGCATGATAGAGAATATCTTTCTCATAGGCAAAAAAAAACCTAGGTGGCATATCTGAGGTGGCATGAATTTCCATACATTTTGTCCTTGTGTGAAAGCTATCTTTCTGAATTTCAGTTATGTTGAAGATGTCCCTTAAATCAGATAACTTTTCTGGTGTACTTATTGTGCTCAAAGAACTTTGGCAGGTATTTGGAAAAATACAATAATCATATATCTCAATTTTCAAGAAGCCTATGTGTTTGCATTCTTTATAAAATAGAGATGCAATAAAGGCTTAGAGAATTAAAAAGAAAAACATTTATGTTCTACAATGATCCCAGGATAGATACTCTGAAATTAGTTGTAAATTGTGCAGTATGCATTTACTGGGGGCTGGGGGTGATGAAAGGTCTAATTCATGATAAGATAGTGAACTAATAACTACTGATTCCCACCCCTCAAAACCACCCTGTAGATGTCACAGAAGAGAACATTTGATTTATCCCAGAACCTAATATTTAAATATTCTGACCAGTTAGGTGGTGATTGGGTCCTAATATAAGTTCAGAAAAGAATAGTCTGGGTAGAAAGGAATGGATAGATCCCCTCAGCAGCTCTTCTGATTATGCCCTGGTTGGATCATTTCTTGTTCCAGCTCTATGTGGTGGCAGGAAAGCATCAGGAGCAGTTCAGTGCTGACTGGAGTTACCAGAATAGCATGAAAGACATGCTGGCTAATGAGGGGACTATAAAATTCTACATTGTGTGGATAGGGTGGCCACGATGGATTCTTCCTTATCTATCGCATGTGGGTGAATCCACCCAGGGTCGTTTTTCGAAAAGAGCAGGACCTATAGTTGAGATATTAAGAGGTTCCCCGAAAGATAAGAGTGGTTGGTAGGAGGGAAAGTGTGATGGGGAAGTGTTAGAACGATATCGAATGTCATAAACTCTACCCTAAAGCAAATTCCACCGCAATCTCCACATAGACAGAAAGGGCAAACGCTAGGACCCGGATTTTCACCTCGCCTCAGTTACCCTTCCCCCAACAACGCATTAGCCAATTCTTCCAAGGGAATGTGAGTTTAAGGGACTAAATATCTAAATATCTGAGAAGCATAATACCATAAGAGAAAGACTTCCAACCAAACGATACATAATTTAAAAGCAGATGTGAAAAAGGAAAATAACATAACAGGCCACTACTCTGGCCACCCTGTTCTCTCGTTGGGGAGCTCCTCAAATTCCTGACACAGAGATGATATGCAGGACCCTGTTCTAGCACCAGGGCTGATGTCTATCCTGATTCCTTGGGGTCCATATAAATGTAAGTGGACATTTATATGAAAGGCAAACATAGAAACAAGCAGCAGCTACGGTAGGTAATTCAACAGCCGATCAAATAGAATTAAGGGGGAAAAACTCATAAGGAATGAAGAGGAAGTTATATACAGATAAAGGTGATACTCCATCAAAAAACAATTGATCAGAAACATCTGGGCCAGGAAAATGTAGTCGTGATATAAAAGGCAACACCTGACAGAATCCCAGGGGAAAATAAATGGATCAAAAGGTATTCTGAGAATTTAACTTATGCTTTCCAGAAACTGCAGATCAAGCAGTTGAAAACTATTTTGGAGGCTACCTATATACTGTTATACACTAATGGGTATGTATTACTGAGTAAAAACTCTTGGGGAAGACAGGCTATCTATATACTGTTATACACTAATGGGTATGTATTGTTGAGTAAAAACTCTTGGGGAAGACAAGTGTGCAGTATGTCACTTTCATGTAAGGATGTTGGAGAAATAATATGCGTGTGTAGCTTTTTATTTGCTTCTATTTGAAGGGAAACACTGGACAGGTAAAGACAAATAAAAATATTAGAGGATGGGGAAGTATACACAAAAAATATACAAAAAAATCTAATTATATATTCTAAGGTTTTGATTTTGTAGATATGTATTTTAAAAAAGAAACAGAAGTCCAGGGCTTTCCAAGTCAGCCACCTCAAATCCAAGGGGGAATGGATTCTGTGATGTGGTATTCTCTACTGTAATAGGATTAGCAGATGCTCAGACCCAGGGTCAGGGGTGCCTATTTGTGGGCACTAATGCAGTATGTAGGGGTTGGTCCAAGGTTATATGATGAAAAGAAGTCTGACACTTGAATCAGAGTTGAGGGCAAGGATTGAGGGAAGATCCACAGATAGACCAGCTCCAGGGCAGGACCCAAAAGCTATTTGTCAAAGATTTGCCAAAAGTTTAGAGCCCATTAAATGTGGGGGCTTTAAAGAACAGAGCAGAGGGAGATGAGACAGGGGCATCAACATTCTGAGAAACTGGCACATCAGGCAAAGTCTAACAGACCTCTACGCAAATCAGGACCCGGTGAGGATGTTCCCAATCTGGCTTTACTAGAGCTTTAATATGGGTCCATTAAGGACCAAACCAATCCAGCTTGGCTGGTGGGCTCAAGATAAATGAAAGGATCATGAAGGGAGGACTGTATGTATAAATCATGTAAGCAGGTCTTGAGGAAAAGGGTACATCATTTTTCAAGTTCCAATAGTAACAGGTTAAGTTAAAAAGTGCTTTCGCATTCATTCTGTCATGTGAAGCTCAGAATAACTCAAACAGCCAGAACTCCTGTTTCTGTTACCACTTCTTAGATGAGAAAACTGATTTGCGAAAAAGTGAAATGGCGTGCTCATGTTCATAGCTAGTAAGAGGCTGTGCAAAGAACGAACTCAATTCTTATTCCTGCTCGTTGCTCCTGTCATTAATTTATTCATCACTCATTTCGAGTCCCTAATAAGTCAGGCACTTCTTAACAAGAAGGAACGTTTCCCCCTGAGCAGCCCACCATACCGTGAGGTCCTCTTTCTGCTAAGGCTGTATCCAAAAGGAATTTTCTTCTTCGTGTCTTTAGCTGTACTACTGGCAAGAAGAAATGTGCAATCAACCCATTAAATTCAACTCCAGGGGGTTGCAAGATCTCCAGAAAGCCCATTTATTCAGGATCTAATTATCTAGTCTTGTGGTTTAATAACACTCCCTCACCTACACTACCTCTGTGCTCTGAGGACCATTTCACTGGATATTAGTATCGTGAAGGAGAGCATATGGAAATGAAAAAGATGGAATTCAAATCCATCAGTTTTTCTATTTGTTAGTTGCCCATAAATCAGAATGGTGAGGAGGCAGTCGGGAGTAATGACAAAATGAGAAGCTTGGATTATTTGGTGATATAAACTATTCAGCCTAACTTCCCCTCTCCCCTCACTGCCGTGACTAATAAAGTGGGAGCTTTCTCACAGCCATGTGCTGATTGGCCTTGGATCCTATGTTTTTCTATTCTTTTATATTAAAGATTGCAAAAGCCTTCTCCAATATACAGAACTGTTTTCATGTTAAAATCATTATTTGTTTGCTTTAAGTTAATGGGACAGTGAGTGGGTTCAGGCAAATCAGAAATTCTGGAAATGCAGCCAATCGGAGGGCTAAGGTCTACTAAGCCATATTTTTGTTTAAGATGGGAAAAGAACAGAGAAACTATCATCGGGATTGAATGAGTAGATTTTTTAAAACTGTAAATGCAGGAAGGAATGAAATTAAAACAATTTCAAGTACACACTGCTTGTAACTGGATTCTAATGGAAGACTCTGCAAGTTCACTTCAGATCATAACTTTCAAAATGAGTTTGTTGTTAAAATAATGAATTCCCAAGGAGACCTTGCCAGTGCTGAACAAGTTTTTTTCACAGTATAATTTGATAGAAATGTTTGGAACCTGTGTCACAAATAATAGACAATTGAATTTAGAGACATCCACAAGAGCTTTTTAAAAAATACTGAAGCTAATGCTTTGTTTGGTCTCTGGAAACTGTCTGGAACCTTCCACCGGTGCTCCACTAACAGTGATTCCAATGACAGCCATAAGTGATTACAGTTTCCAGAACCAGTCGTTAACTACCAGTGTCTTGAAAGAAGAAAGCAACTGTTTGAAAATGTTGGGAAGAAACTGTGGTTCCCTAACTGTGCTTCTAAACAGAAGTTCATGTTTGCCAGGCAGAAAATTGCAGCAAGGTGTTTTCGAGGTAATTCCCTCCCCTTGTGTAATTCAGACTGCCTGTCAATCTTCTCTTCTATCTTTTATCCAGATGGCTCTGTCTTTCCTGTTCTCAACCCAATCTACTGAAAGACTGAATAAAGAGATGAACAATGGAAAGAAAAAAGGCACATCACTCCTCTTTCACTTTTTTCCCCTCTTAAGTCCGATCTCAGTTGAGCAAAACGTCACTACACTTCGGTGTAGTGGGCAAACACGACTAGACCCATTACAGGGGTGTGAACTAAGATACGCTATTCATCACAGACAGAAAGTTAAATAAAGAAGTGCACAGTCTGGAAAAATCAAGATTATATTGATATATTAGGCAAATACTGAGAAGGGGGCTGCAGGTTAGAAAGAGATAAAAAGTACAGCCAATTTAACAAAACTAATCTATAAGTAACCATCTGTATGGAGAGAGGGAAATAGATTTCCTCCATTAATATGACACAATAAACTCCTCACCAAGACAATTAAAATAAAAGCCACTGAAATACAAGAGAACTTTGGGATCTACCACACCACACCGAATTGTTTGCATCTCTTCAAATCGGTGTTCCACTTGACATATTTTTCATTCCTGATGGGCCAATACATGTTTGTTATATGAAGTATTTTAAATAGACTTAAGGTATAGAAGTGGATCTATTAGGGTAAAGTATCTTTTTTTCTCTTCTCCCTCTGTTTTCCATACCCTATTATTTCCATCATCATCACTCTACTCTTGCCAGTTCTAAAAAGTAGCTAGCTTAGAATAAACGTCATTAGTCCTTATATGATGGTCAGAGATACAGGTTGTTAGGATGTTTCTCAAAAAGTGTTTATTTCAGGGTCAGATAAATTGACCTTTTCTCTTTACCTCTACATGACAGCTGACTGATTTTCTTCTTTTTTTTATTCTAATAAAAGTAGACCAATGTTGACAAAAGCTTAATTAGTCTCTTCAAGTACAGGACAATTTGGAATAAAATTTTATAAAATCAATCTTATATCTATTGGCTAGGTGTCACCTACCCTCATATTTCTTATGGGGATTTGCTAACTACTTTCTTAGTTCTGCATATCATAAGTTAACACATTTTGATTTTTCATTTTTGATAAGTAGGGACATGTTTATTTTACTCAGCTGGTTGGAGACTTATTTTCTAATTATTTAATGCCTCCATCCTCTACTTTTTATTCTTTTTCTTCACCTCTCTGCCCCCGCCCCGATTCCCTCTCTTCTTTCTTCCCTCCTTTCCTCAGTTCTCTACCTCTTCTTTCTCTCTTTCCCACCCTTCCATTATTCTTTTTTTTGTTGTTGTTTTTTCTTTCTATAATTATGTGATGACTTTCTACTATGTGCCCGCCACTATGCTTGATTCAACCACAGTTCCATCCTTGAGGAGCTCAAACTAAAACAGTGTTACAACAGGGGATTATGGAAGGGACTATGTCCCGGGTACTGTGGGAAAACCAAGATAAAGGAAGGGGCAGTTCCTTGAAGGGGCAAAGGATAGGGTGGAATGATTGAAGATGTTTTCAATTTCTAATTTTTAAGAGTCTATCAAAGAAATGAGGACATTTTAAGCAGAAGGAAAAATAAACAAGTGTACAAAGATATAAAAATACACAGGATGTTTATGGAATTGTGAGTAGCCGTGGCAAGCTCATGCCAGAGAGGAAGTGGTAGTGTTTGCAGTAGGGGGAGCATTAGTTGTAAAGCAAGATTTATTTTGTTTTTTAAAAATTTTTATTGAAATAGTTAATTTATAATGTGTTAGTTTCAGGTGTACAGCAAAGTGATTCAGCTATATATTTTTTCAGATTCTTTTCTGCTATAGGTTATTATAAGATACTGAGTATAGTTCCCTGTGGTATAAGTAAATCCTTGTTGTTTATTTTATATATAGTAGTGTGTATATTTTAATCCCAAACTCCTAATTTATCCCTCCTCCCCTTCCCCTTTGGTAATCATGTTTCTTTTCTATGTCTGTGAGTCTATTTATGTTTGTAAATAAGTTCATTTGTATCATTTTTTTAGACTCCACCTATAATCAATATCATATGATATTTGTCTTTGTCTGACTTGCTTCACTTAGTTTGATAATCTCTGGTCCATCCACGTTACTGAAAATGGCATTATTTCATTCTTTTTAAAATTCCATTGTGTATATATACCACATCTTGTTTAAATTTGTGGTAGGCACTGTGAATTTGATCTTGTAGGCAATTCACTCCTTTAAGGGTTTTCAAGATAGTAAATAGAGTGACATTCTACTTTAAAAAATCATTTTTTCATATAGTGGATTACAGACTCTTCAAAGAAATTTATAAACAAAAAATCTCTTATCTGTGATCCCTTCCCAAGTAATTTTATAAGCAAATAGCCTGGAACTGTGAACCCAGGAGCACCTCCTGCCGGGGGAGTGTCCATGGTTTCACTGGATCCTCCCAAGTCAGGCTGCAGTACCCAGCGCTGCTCAAGGAGGAGATGCATGGTCTGTGAGATTCACTCACAGCTGTTCTGGAACCTCTAGCTAGGAGTTTCTCAAAGCTCAAGTCCACTCCCTTCAGCATATAATTTGAGAGCATCCTATTTATCAAAATCTAAAATGGCAGGAGGAGACGGGATCCACCATAGTATCAGAATAAAGGTATTCATTCATTCAATGCCTTCTTCCATTCACCCAAAATGCCGCTGCTTCTTGAGAAAGATTTTGGTTATTTTGTTGTGATTGTGATCCATTTTCAAGTGCACGTGGGGGCAGCTCGAAACATTTGCTATTGAGTGCTGATCAATGCCGTAAGAAAATTGTGGAACATCTCTTACAAAATTGCGGTCATCTTCTTTGACAGCTTTAGCAGAAAGAGTGGGAAATTGCAGAAAATTGTTAAAAAAAAGAAGCAGTTAAAATGGTTCACACTTACTGACAACCTCTATCTCAAACCCTGCTATTTATCATTTATTTAACTTAATCTATGGTTTTAGCTACTAGTTTAAATTTCACTTTCGATTTTCTCCCTTGTGTTAAGACTCCCTTGCGTCCTGCATCTGGCATCCCAGCAGGGAGCATATATTCATTCCTGATTACCAGGCACGTGGGCAGTTACATATTCAGGTCTCCAGCTCTAAATGGGGATGAGTGCTTATTAAAGACTGCCGGTTTATGCACGTATTTTATGATTATTCTCCTTTGTTTAAACTGCAAACATTCCAAACTTTTCTTTTTTACATCTTTATTAGAGTATAATTGCTTTACAATGGTGTGTTAGTTTCTGCTTTATAACAAAGTGAATCAGTTATACATATACATATGTTCCCATATCTCTTCCCTCTTGCGGCTCCCTCCCTCCCACCCTCCCTATCCCACCCCTCCAGGCGGTCACAAAGCACCAAGCTGATCTCCCTGTGCTCTGCGGCTGCTTCCCACTAGCTATCTACCTTACGTTTGGTAGTGTATATATGTCCATGCCTCTCTCGCTTTGTCACAGCTTACCCTTCCCCCTCCCCATATCCTCAAGTCCATTCTCTAGTAGGTCTGTGTCTTTATTCCTGTCTTAGCCCTAGGTTCTTCATGACATTTTTTTCCCTTAAATTCCATAATATGTGTTAGCATATGGTATTTGTCTTTCTCTTTCTGACTTACTTCACTCTGTATGACAGACTCTAGGTCCATCCACCTCATTACAAATAGCTCAATTTCATTTCTTTTTATGGCTGAGTAATATTCCATTGTATATATGGGCCACATCTTCTTTATCCATTCATCCAATGATGGACACTTAGGTTGTTTCCATCTCCGGGCTATTGTAAATAGAGCTGCAATGAACATTTTGGTACATGACTCTTTTTGAATTATGGTTTTCTCAGGGTATATGCCTAGTAGTGGCATTGCTGGGTCATATGGTAGTTCAATTTGTAGTGTTTTAAGGAACCTCCATACTGTTCTCCATAGTGGCTGTACCAATTCACATTCCTACCAGCAGTGCAAGAGGGTTCCCTTTTGTCCACACCCTCTCCAGCATTTATTGTTTCGAGATTTTTTGATGATGGCCATTCTGACTGGTGTGAGATGATATCTCATTGTAGTTTTGATTTGCATTTCTCTAATGATTAATGATGTTGAGCATTCTTTCATGTGTTTGTTGGCAGTCTGTATATCTTCTCTGGAGAAGTGTCTATTTAGGTCTTCTGCCCATTTTTGTATTGGGTTGTTTTTTTGTTATTGAGCTGCATGAGCTGCTTATAAATTTTGGAGATTAATCCTTTGTCAGTTGCTTCATTTGCAAATATTTCTTCCCATTCTGTCTTTTGGTCTTGTTTATGGTTTCCCTTTTTATTGCTGACAACCTGACCTCCTTTTTAAATTAACTACAGAGGTTTGGTTTATACTAATCAATAAGAACTATTAGCTTCAATATTTGTATACAGAAAAAAACCTTTTTAATGTATAGGAAAGTTTGAACTATTATTTGAGAGTTTTTAAAATTAATAATGCAATAGAATCAAGCCTCTGATTTTTGTAATAAAACTCCTTTCTCCTCTCTGGACTTAGAATTGTAATGGTTTTGTCTACTTATTTGCCTCAATCAAATATGACCTTGCATCACCTCTTATTTTCTTGTCTACTTGTCCAAATATTGTGTCATAAGTATTCTTACCACAAGTAAACTGTAAGCTCCCAGAAAGTATGAAATGTACACCATTTTCTTCTAGCTCCCCAAACCCCCAGAAAACCTCATATGTTACTTGGCATATTCTACGTTAAAAATGTTCCATCAGGATTAAATATTTTGAGGAGAAATTTGCCTCTACTCTTTTAGTACATTTAATACACAACTCAAGAAAGTAGATTTGCTTATTACCTTCCTTTCTCTTATAGTTCATAGTCTCATTTGCTTTGAGACTTTTCAACTTTGTGTGAGAGAGGAGCACAATTACTCCCGCAAATAATGGGAAAGTAGATTGAGGGAAAAATTATATTTTCCAATACATAAACGGGGGTCACCTGCCTTGAAGAGTTACCTATAATGAATTTTAAATAACTGATGTAATGCAGTGTAGAAAAATAGATAGAACTTGCAGCAACATGGATGGACCTAGAGATGGTCACACTGAGTGAAGTAAGTCAGAGAAGGACAAATATCATATACTATCGCTTATTTGTGGAACCTATAAACAAGGGTACAAATGAACTTATTTACAAAACAGGAAGAGAGTCACAGATGCAGAAAACAAACATGGTTACCAGGGGTAAGGGGGAGAGGAATAAATTGGGAGATTAGGATTGACACAAACACACTACTATACATAAAATAGATAACTCATAAGAACCTGCTGTCTAGCACAGGGAACTCTACTCAATACTCTGTAATGACCTATATGGGAAAAGAATCTAAAAAACAGTGGATACATGTATACGTATGACTGAGTCACTTTGCTGTGCACCTGAAACTAACATAACATTGTAAATTAGCTATATGCCAATAAAATTTTTTTAATAAATTAAAAATAAATAAAACATTAAAAAAATAGGCAGAAACATAGGTAAGTGAGAGATGATGTGAAGGTTATTATTAAAAATGGAGAAGAGCCTAGAAAGAGAAGAAAAGAGAGAAAGGAAAATAATTCATTCTGGCAAGAAATGACTTCAAGGTTGACTTTTATAGGAAAGAAGTTTAGAAACAAACTGCAGGAAATTGAAAGTGATCTTTGATCATTTAGAGAGTAGATGCCAACAAAATGTTCCTTCTAAAGGAAGTAGTCATAGTAAGGAAAAAATCGTCACCTTAACCCTAGAGCTAAAAAACTAGAACTTATAAATTATGAATAATGTCTTATAAATCAGTCAGGGATATTAGAGAACTAAGAAAACTATACAGGTGAAACAAAATATATATTGAAAAGGAGCTGATGTTACTCCTGAGAGAAAAGTCAAAACAACAACAAAAAACAAGGACTTCACTGGTGGTGTGGTGGTTAAGAATCCGCCAGATAGCGCAGGCGGCACGGGTTCGAGCTCTGGTCCAGGAAGATCCCACATGCCGGGAAGCAACTAAGCCCATGCGCCACAACTACTGAGCCTGCGCTCTAGAGCTCACGAGCCACAACTACTGAGCCTGCGTGCCACAACTACTGAAGACCCACACACATAGAGCATGTGCTCCACAACAAGAGAAGCCACCACAATGAGAAGCCTGCAATGAGAAGATGATTTGAGTTTGAATGAATACGTCAGTAATTCTTTTCTGCACCTATATTAAATGTATATGGAAAATAGGTGGATAGGAAATTATGTACCCTTTTCTGATCTCTGGGAAGGTTTTATAGCTATTCTTTTCAGCTGTTTCCTCATAATTTTGAATGATTCTGTATTCTCAAGATGTACTTCCCATAACCATTTATGTCAATAACTCAGGATTTTCCTTGTCAAAGGTGAAATAGCTGATTTTGTGAAGGCTGTTGTAACGATTGGCTAAAGATATCAACAAATGCCAAAATGTCTTGAAGACAATGGTTGCAAATAATATGTTGAATGTTATCCCAACAAGAGCAAGGGTGGAAATGAACAAATTAATTGATGTAAGCTTAGTGCAAAAGATATAATTTTCAAATTATATGTATGCTTAGGGATATCTTAACATGTGGAAAGAGTATTTTGAAGGTGCTTTTCTTTTTTAATAATTAGATATATTTATATTTAGTTCTGTACTGGTATGAAATAAGAAGCACTATGACTGTACAGTACCTAAAGTTCACAAAACATTCAAAAGTATCAAATAGAAACTATTTTTATCTTACAAAAATGTTTATAGTAGAAAGGTCCTCCGAAAGAAGCAAAAAAAAAAGTACCTATGAAAATACTTTAGCTAAAATATTTATATATTTTAATGCAAAAAATAGAATTGAATATACTTTCTGTCCAGCAGAATTTGCCCCTATAGAGAGATAATTTCTCAATTAAAAATATGATATGTAGAGAAGAGTCAATTAAATCTATCAACAGCAAAGTATGCACGTGGAAATACAACAAACTAAAAAGTTTCTGCACACCAAAGGAAACCATCAACAAAATGAAAAGGCAACCTACTGAATGGGAGAAAATATTTGCAAGTCATGTATCTGATAAGGGATTAATATCTAAAATATATAGCAAACTCATGCAACTCAAGAGCAAAAAAAATTTCAATTAAAAATGGGCAGGGGACACAGGTTCATGCCCTGGTCCGGGAAGATCCCACATGCCGCAGAGCGGCTGGGCCCGTGAGCCATGGCTGCTGAGCCTGCGCGTCCGGAGCCTGTGCTCCACAACGGGAGAGGCCACAACAGTGAGAGGCCCGCGTACCACAAAATAAATAAATAAATAAAAAATGGGCAGAGGCTCTGAATGGCTATTTTTCCAAAGAGACATTCAGATGGCCAACGGACACATAAAAAGATGCTCAACATCACTAATCATCAAGGAAATGCAAATCAAAACCACAATGAGATATCACCTCACGCCTGTCAGAATAGCTATTATCAAAAAGACAAGACTTAACAAGTGTTGGAGAAAAGGGAACTGTCGTGCACTGCTGGTGGGAAAGTAAATTGGTACAGCCACTATGGAAAACAGTATGGAAGTTCCAAAAAAAACTAAAAATACTACCATACAATCCAGAAATTCCACTTCTGGGTACATATTCACAGAAAACAAAAACACTAAGTTGAAAAGATACCTATCTGCAGCCCAATGTCCACTGCAGCATTATTTACAATAGCCAAGACATGTAAGCAACCTATGTGTCCATCAATGGATGAATAAAGGAGATGGGGTATAAATATATACAATGGAATATTATTCAGTCATAAAAAAGAAGGAACTCTTGCCATTTATGATAACATAGTTGGACATTTAGGGTATTATGCTAAGTAAACTATGTCAGACAGAGAAAGGTAAATACTATATGGTCTCACTCATATGTGGAATCTAAAGAAAAAAACAAAAAGCAATTCACAGAATCAGAGAATGGATTGGTGGTTGCCAGGGGTGTGGGGTGTGGGTGGGCAAAATGGGTGAAGGGAGTCAAAAGGTACAAACTGTCAGTTATAGAATAAGTAAGTCATAGGAATGTAATGTATAGCATGGCGATTCTATTCTAGTTAATAATACTCTAGTGTATATTTGAAAGTTGCTAAGACAATAGATCTTAAAAGTTCCCATCAAAAGAAACAATTTTTAACTATGTGTGGTGTTGGAGGTAAATGACTTGTGGTGATGATTTAGATACACAGGCAAATGTCAAATCATTTTGTTGTATATATGAAATCGATATAATGTTATAGGTTCATTAGATCTCAATAAAACTTTGTAATTAAAGAAAAAGAAAGTATCAACCATTTCAAAGTTTTTAACCATAAATTGCCTCCTGGAAGAAAATAGCTGACAACGTTAGAAAAAAACATTATTCCCATCTACTGAGGATGATGTTCTCCTGAGAAAGCACTTGGTACGTGGCAGCCCTAGGAAGTTGCCATGTTTGGCTACTCTCCTGTTCTTTTGTACTTTCAGCTAAAGAGGAATGGTTTTTTCTTTCCCTATGGGTCCTGCTTTGCCCCCTGGAACAGAGATGTTGTAGCCATTTGACTAGTATTCTCACTTCCATTCTACCAAGCAGAGTCAGCAGAGTTTACAGTCCACACATAATCACTCCTGCAGCAGCCACTCAATATAGCTTTTTTTTTTCCTCCCTGAGGTCTGTATGCTCCTTGCAGGCAGTTTAAGGGTGCACCACACATAAGGAGTCTGCAGAGAAGGGCGCTTTTTCACCATGCTTCGCACCTCCACATTTTTGATAGCATGTAGCCTAGGCTTTGACCTATTTTTTAAAATCTAATTCTGAAACTAAAAAAAAAATGTCCTTTTTTGAGTGACATTTATCCTAAGTTTAGTTTTTTCATCTTCTATTAAATTGTCAACAAAAGATAATTTTGTCCTGACATATTCCTAAGAATGATCCTAAACCCAAGGCAGAGGACTTCTACAAAAGATATCATTCTTTCCCCCATCTTCTCACCAAATTTTACCTGGAGAACAAGAAGGTACAGGAAAGGAAAGAGGGCCAAAAGGGCTTTCTGATTGCTCTTGGGTGACAAAAGGTGTGCCCCTATATGGATTACAGTTGGGTCCAAGCACTTTTCTGACTTGTAGGCAGATGAAAGATAGTATGAGGTCTCCTCAGGAAATACTGAGGTGGTAGTGGTCTGAGAGACTGATTTATCCTGGGTGGCCTGATTAAAGTTCTCCCCATTCATTTGAAGGCAGCTGTGACAAAAGAAATGCATGCTAGAAGCCTGGCCTATCAGTCCCAGCTACCAGATCATCCTCGCTTCCAAATCTCTTGGAAGAATATTCCTACCCATCTTCTCAGGATTCCGAGCCCTATGCTGTGACAAATGGCTCTACCATAATATTAAATATAATTTTTTTCTCATCACTATTTCAGCCCTTACCCTATCTGTAACTATTTAAACTCATTCCTTTCTTTACTATCAACTTAGACTTCTTACAGAGATGAACTTATGGCTATATACATGTATATGTGTTTAACTTTTTACTTTATAATTTCCATTTGCAGAGATATATACTTAAAAGTTTAACAGAACTTCTAAAATTCTGTAAAGCGTCAAGTTATTTTCTACTTTGGACACATGGACTAGAAAAGAAGTCCTTGGAAGGGGACAGATGGAAAGAACAGAATGCACTCAAGCCCACTAATGACGACAGGGAAGGACTGGGATTCTGCTCAGAGAGGAAGATGGGATGGGATCGGGGACATCTAGAAAGAGTTGTCACATGTACAGATTGGACAGTAAGTAAATGGGTCCCTCTTTTCTACATATTATTCTCAATCTTATCAATAAAAGACTATACCTCAGTTATTTTTAATGCATTTTTAATCAGATTGTTTCTATAGACACAGATCCCAGAGAAAACACCCCAGAGATGTCCCTGACTAATTAGGTCAACTGTCCTCTTGCTTCATATGATCTACAATCATATTACTTTATTCATACAAGTCTTCATTTTATTTTATTCATACAAATTTTGATGCTTATAAGGATTTTAATAAACCGTTCCTCTCAGTTTTAGGCTCCCATCCTAAATCTAATGGGTCGGGGGGAGAGATGCTATAGGGTACAGTAATTTATCATCTTTCATTCCTGATCCACCAACAACATCCTGGACCTTACCTCCTCCCCAGAGATGATACGTATCTGTTCATGGGCATAGTGTAAATGTCAATGAGTATATCAGCTAGATTGTGACATGGAGGAAAGAGTGTAATTCCCCCCCACCCCCCGGCCTGGCTAGATATGCCTAATATGGAATTAAAGATCTAACTAGATGATATGACCAAAGGAGGTCATCTAAAATTATCCTTTACCTCAAAATCCCATCGTTTTGTCCCAAATTTTATTGGTGTCTTTTCTGGGTGGTTAATTTAAAGCTCATGTTAAATCATGTGTTGTATGGGTGTAGTAGTTAAGGAAATGCTCACTAAGTACTCTAACAGATAAACCCCCAAATATTAGTGGTTCAACACTAACAACTTATAAACGATAACTGCTCATTCCTCACTTGTATAAGAGTCCCTGATATGTTACTGGTTGGTAAGTTTCCCACAATCGAGTAGGACCCAGGTTGGCAGATGTTCTTATCTTTTTAATATGGTTTTGAAGGTTATCTTGGGGGTGTGTTCCAGACTGAAAAGGGAGGGAGGGAGGGAGAGAGAAGGGACAGAAGAGAGGAGGAGATATTATGGGCAAGGCCTGTGAGTGGTAGATATAGTTTCTTCCTATATTCCTTTAGTCAGAACTCAGTAGCATGGCCATAACTTCCACAACTGCATTCCCAGGAGGAAGGCAAATAGGTTTGATACATGTTATTTTTCTCTGCCACAATGGACAAGGTAAGAGAGATTCGTTCATACAAATGCTAGCAGAGGTAGGGTTTGCAAGAAAGTAGGTCTGAAGATAGAAGTTTTGTAGGATACTTGGGAAAGTGATCTTCTACCAAGAAAAAAATTTCCCCATCCTCCTATGACACATCTAATGGGGAACAACATAAAGATAACGAACAGCTAAGACAGACGAAGAAGACAGCAAAATCAAAGAGGAAGAATGGAGACAGGCACAGGAAATCTTCCTGAGGACAACCGTTTCCACTTTGCTACGTGCTCTGTGCTCACCCTTCTACAGAGAAGGTGTAAGAATCCCAAATGATGGTGAACGCCTGTGTGATCAAAGTCAGTGCTTCCTAAAATTGAGAAAAAGGATCAGATTTAAGACTCGCCACTGACAAGAGCTACCAGAAGCACTTAGAATGAGCCAGACACTGTTAAGTGCTTTGCTTGTATTAGTGTTTTTTAACTTTCACAACAAACTTATGAAGTACTCTAGTTCTATTTAGGTCACTTCTACAAAAATTAAAATTGAAAGTCAGAACTGAAGTGGCTTGTATAACATCACACAGCAGAAAGTACTGAAGCTAGGACTAAGTTCCATGTCAGTTTTACTGCAAAACCTTGTACTTCTTCTGGTGATATTGGGAAGACTGAAGCTATCGTACTTTAATATAATCAATAATATGATATACACCTCACTGGGAAAAGAATAGACTGTTATTTATCAGAAGAAAGCTATTTGCCTTAAGAAAGAAACGTTAAAAATGTTAATAGGTTGTATTCAGTAAAAATCAAAGTACTGATTACAAGTATAGTTTATTTTGAGGAAATCTGAGGAAATAGAAATATTCAAGTACAATAATAAAACAAGGAAAGTTTTAGAAAAATCCAATGTATTAAAATACGTTCTACCCTTAGAAACTTGAAGTCCTTTGCCTTTGCCTTGTCACTTCACGAATTTATTGTTCTTTCATTAGGTGCTATGAGTCCAGATTCTGACCACCCCTTTGAGTTACTCATTACTGAGTATTCTTCACATTTGAGTATGATGTTCTGGTCTAACCTTCATTTGTGATCATTTGTTTCTGACTTCACTTGGTTTACAATTTTTCTGGACATTATTGCCACAGGATTAACATCTTTGTAAGCATTTCATTACATACTTGAGCTTGGCTGCTTCAAGAAGTGAGCACATAGTTTTACAATGTGTTAGGCACAGATAATGCATTTTTAATTGTGAATATACTTATTGGAGGCAAAGGAAGTATTAACTGTGTTCTCATGGGTCAGTAACTGCAAATTGAGGAAGGCTTTCCCTAATCCTCTCTTCTCATGCTATTTTATTTCTCCTGTTTTTCTCTTGTCTCTTCCTGATTCGTGGATCTGTCTCCAGCTCTCCCGACAGCTGCGCCAACAACTGGAAACTCAGGTAACTTTACTCCAGTGCCCCCATCCTGTTGACCTTTTCTGGCTCTTTCTCATTTCAAAAGTGGCCTACACTCAAAGCAATTAAGTTCTCGAAAAATGCAAGACTATAAACACTTGCTGTGCTTTTGATGCTTCTCAGTAGAGGAACTAATGACAATGTCTGTTAGTTTAAAGTGTGACAAGGGTATATGCAGAGAAAAGCATGCATGGTAAATCTCTTCATGGTAGGTTTGCTTTTGAACTGTGGCCAGACCATCTTACAACAGTTCAACTGGAGTAAATATCTCTTTCATAAAAGTTGTCCATACTCCCTGTCTCCACCTCCATAAATTCCAACCTCTTCTCAATCTCCATTGCTACCACCTCTCTCCCCTGCCCCCAAGTCAACAAGGATTTGCTAGATTCTTAACTCCTAAAGACACTTTCTGCTTTTCATTTTAAAATGCTCTGCAGCATGATACTATCATCTCCTCTTTCTGAAAACAATCACCATCAAATATTGTGCCTTACAATACTTTTTCCTTTAAAATTGTGGAATAATGAAAATTGCAAAGAAAGTTTAAATGACACTATGATGAACACCTCTGAGGTCACCACCTTAACTCAAGAAAATTAAAATATAACAAATACAGTTCAAACTTCCCACGTGTTTCCTGACTGCAAGCCTCTCTCTCTCTCTCTCTCCATTCCCCAAACCCTCAATATGGTCAATGTCATCTATCTTCATTTTCTCAACTTGGATCACATTTGTATGTATCCTTAAATAATTTATTCTGTTGATTTGCATTTATTTAAATTTTGTATAAATGGAGCTAAACTATATCTATAGCAGTTCTTGTTTTACTGTTACTGTTTTTTAAGTTAAATGTTGTTTGTCAGATTTATTCATATTGCTTTGTATAGCTATAGACCACTTCTTTCTATAGTACATTCATTGTTTAAATCTACTACTGCTGACTGCCCAAAAGACCACCAGAAAAACTTGCTAATCAAGTAAAGTTTATTAGACCTACTGTAGTAAAGCAGAAACAACACTGACAATTTTAAAAGTATTTCAGAAGGGACAAACCAGGGCGAATACTTATGCATTTTGAAGTACTGGGCTAGGTGATTTTCAGGTGGGCCTTACGAGGAAGGAAACAGTTTGAGATTGAACAGGCTTTACGGCATTATGTCTTTGGAACAAGGGTTTTGACGAGCACCTTGCTCAGTCTGATAGTCTTGAGATGATAGGAGAATTATTAGTTTGTAAAGTAGGTTATTTTGGATGGTGCATAGGCTTATTTCCAGGAGCAAGTATTTCTTGGAACAAGCTAATTTCTTTTGCTTTTTCTCAATACTGCTTAACATAGGACCACTGTTAACATGGCTCAGTTTTATTTAACTATGGGGCAGAAAAGGACTGTTTAACACGTGATGGAATTGTGTTTAAATTCTCCCCACAATTTTTAAAAATCCATTTTCTCTATCAACTGTTTTCAATGCTACTATGAACGATGCTATAATATTCCTTTTTAATATTAAAAAACCTAAAGTGTAATAGATGGTTATAAGGAATGTGCATTTTAGAATTTACTAGACAATGAAACTTTACAAATACACTGTTGTAAGTTAAATTCCCACCAGAACCTTATGAGAATTCTTTGTCCACACTCTTGCCAGTACTTACAACTGTTAGATTTTTAAAGTTTTCCCCAAATTTAAATGATACCATGGTTCAGTTTGCTTTTTGTAGTCACTACTTGGTTTGCTTTCTGTCAGTTGCTGTTCCTATCTTTTATCCACTTTTCTACTGAGTCTGTATTTTTCTATATTGACTTTAGATGCTCTGGAGTTTCATGTAAACCATTTTTTAAAAATGATTATATGCATTGCAAATATTTTATCTCAGTTTTTGGCTTGTCTTTTCTTTCTCCATTTTATATATTTAGTTTCCTATAAAGTATTTTTTTAATGTAGTAAGATTCATCCATCTTTTCATTATAGCTTATAATTTTTGTCCCATTCAAGATATATTTCCCTGCTAGGAAGTCATCAAGATGTCTTCCTGTGTTTTTTTCTCCTCATTTTACAGGTGGCTTTAAACATTTAGATCTTTAATTAACCAGGAATTAATTTTTGTACTTGGTGTTAGTCAGAAACGAATTTCATTTTTTTTTTTTTTATTTTTTTTTATTTTTGCATTACGTGGGCCTCTCACTGCTGCGGCCTCTCCCGTTGCGGAGCACAGGCTCCGGACGCGCAGGCTCAGCGGCCATGGCTCACAGGGACCAGCCGCCCCGCGGCATGTGGGATCTTCCCAGACCAGGGTACAAACCCGTGTCCCCTGCATCGGCAGGCGGACTCTCAACCACTGCGCCACCAGGGAAGCCCGAATTTCATTTTTTACTATACATGGATGACTTGTTTTCACAGCATCATAGAGAACATCTTTTTCAACTTTCTATCACATATCAAACTTCCAAATATGGGTTGGTCTACTCCAGGCTCTAAATTCTATTACACTGTGCTATTTGTCTATTCCAGAACCAATACCATCCTTTCTTAGTGTAGTGTGATGATATTTGAGACTTGGAGAAGCAAATTTTCCTATCCAGTTCTTTTTTCTTCAAGGGTGTCTTTCCCCCCACTTTTCCTCTTCCACAGAATTGTGGAGTCGCCTGTCGAGCTCTACTGAAAAAACAAACCAACAAAAACAAGAAATAAATTTTAAAATCCCGTTGCCATTTTAATTGGAACTGTGTTGACTCTAGGTCATTTGGGGAAGAATGGGGATTTTAAAAATGATAGCCAAACTTTCTATTCATGAAGATAGAATCCCTTGCTCCTTGTTTGTAGCTTTCTTAATGTTGTAGTGACTATGGAAATGCACTTCTCTGGTCTCTTAGTGTAGAAAGCGTAGTGGATGGATGAAGGCCCTGGTTGACATCTCTCTGGATCTATCATCAAGTTCAGGCAGGTGACGTTGCACTTGTTCAAGGTTGCTCCCAGCCAGTGATGGAGCACACAGGGTACTAAATTCAGGCCCAGTCCTGCTTAATTCACGTCTCCTCTGACAGGTAACTTTGACTCAGGGACTCCCCATTGGCTTGGCAGAAACTTTCTTATAACTGCTTTGTGGTCTTCTCCTACCCAAGCCTCCTTCCTTCTCTCATTTCTTCCCCAAGTATCAAACCTACATCACAGTCTAAGGTTTACTCTCTTTCCCCTTTATCCTCCAGATGTTCCCTCTAATCAATCGATTTCATTGCTAATTACATCTAGGTCCCAGCCTCTTGCAAATCACCCAAACACATTTTCAAAGTTTTTTCAAAGTTCTTTCAAAGATTTTCAAAGTTATTTCCAGACTTTTATGAGATTTTTAAATAAACATTTAAGATTTAAAAATCATACTTCTTGATTGCTATTGGGGGTAGAGAGATTGAATATAGGGACTAGCATATATCTTTGAGGACTTGCCTAATTCATGCTATTCCCTACCTAAAAGATTTAGAAAAGCAGCAGAAATAGTACACCATGTTCAGCAACCTGTAGATCTGTGGAACCACACTGGCCATCTTCTACCTCATAGCTAAGACTGAGGTTGCAGGGATAATAAAGGGAAAAGAACAGAATTCTTGACCCCTGCCTGCAAAAAGAGACTAAGGAACAAGGAATCGCAGAGCAGCGGAGCTCAGGGACAGCACATGAACACGGTTCTGTAAACCTGAAACTGAAAAACAGAGTTCTAGACCCAGTCTTGGCTTCTCGACCTCTGTTTGGGGATGTTGTTATAGTGAGACAGGTCCTATGGCTTCCATCTCTGAGATTTGGGAGGTGGTACTTCAACAATACCCAGCTTCCTAGACAAGAAACCATTGCTGGGTAACACAGCCCAGGAGGCACCTCCTATCAATGGACCCCTAAGTAATGAAGATCACTTGCTGAGGACTTGATAAATAGTGGATGAGTTTATCCATAAATCCAGGAGAGATGTCAAGAATGAGTCATCTCCTCTTCTGACAAAACAGCCTTTAGTTGAAAACCAATCTAACCTTGAGGCAGGATGTTCTGAAACAACCTACAGGCAGAAGAATAGAAAATTCTCTTAGAATTCAGCTGCTCCTCTGTTAGGTGAGGCTGGGACACGGCCACATCCTTGGCTGCCTTGGGCACTTTGCCTACAGTGCTTCTTGCTGCAGAGTTCAGCAGTTCATCATGTCCCACGGCTGAATGCTAGGACCCCAAATTGTGCGCCCTTCTTGGGGTGATTAAACTCATCCCACTTGGATGCTGCCCCAACTTGGCAGGCTCCTAGGTGGAGAGTCATCTGTTTTCATTCCATTGTTAACATCAGTTTGAGTTTCAATAGACCCTATCCTTTTGTTTCCCTTTTGGTCCGGAAGCCTCAATCCTATTATTTACCAGCAAATACGGCGATCACTGGTCTGCTTTCCCAAGGACTGAGCCAGACTAGTGATAACATTAAGTGAGGCTTCCAATGAGCTAGAAGATGACCATGGTTCTTTATGAAAATTCTTATTACATGACTATGAGAGATAAGAAAGTGAGTCTAAGGAAGGTTGAGTACTTTGCCTAAGGTTACACGTAAACTTGTAAAATGCAGAGTTAGGATTTGAACCCAGGATTCTTGGACTTTGGACTCTGTGCCCTTTCCATGGTGCATTTTCACCTACCGTGCTATGCACTTCAGTTCCCCATCTCTGCGTTCAATCTCCAGGCTGGGTCATCTTATTGCATCTCTTTAGATGCCTCAGTGCAAAGTGTGTAATTAAGCCTTGACAACTCTCTCAGTCGGGTTCCCCCTGGGTCTCACTGTGTCCAGGGAAAACAGAGGTGTTACCCCTCACCATCTCCTACTACTCTACTTTATTGATAAATCCTCAGAAATTATAAATGTTGAGAAATCATTTTTTCTATTACAAAATTTTTTTATTTCTAATCCCTTCTATCTATTTCCATTGATAAAAGCTACTGATTCTCAGATCCCAGATTATCTGAGAGAGTACTCAGCTAAAGAAAAAGTTTTAAACTAATTTACTATATTTTCTAAGTTGTAAATTGCTTTCCATTAGCTTTAATTTATGAAAATATGCCATGAGAAGTCAGAAGATGTTGAATATGCACTGACACCAACACTCAGGGAAGGTTATGCCTCAGCTAAGGAGATGCTTAAGTCATTTGAAGGCTTATTTCAAAGTTCAAAAATAAAATTATTACTGCAGAGCCATCAACACAGTGCTTAGATAAAGGATATGATGGGAAAGCAATGAGTGATACTTTACATGAACAAATACCTTCTTATGGTCTATTAACAGTTCTGTGCTTGAACTAGTAGTTACACCCATTAGCTTCTAAATGGAGCAGTTTTGAGAAGCACCGGACTGTGATATTAGGAATGATGTCGTCAGTAGAATAAAGGGATTGAAGAGTTGAACTATTTTCAAATGATAGCTGGAGAGATACTACGGGATCAATGAGTTTGGTGTACAGGAAACACAGGGAGTTGGGTGGGGAGCTCCACCCCTTTCCAATGCTGACTAGGATATGTGGAGGGTTGATATTTTAGTTGGGTCCAAATAGTAAGTCACAGAATAAGAAAGAAATCAGGATGGATGGGGCTGTGATTTTCATGGACTCTCTTAACATACACAGGGGTACATTAGGGTTTACAGGACAAGAAAACCCAGCTGACTGAAAGGGAGAGTGTGCTGACATGGACTAAATGGGACCATAAGACCCCAGCAAGCAGAGCAGAGACCCTGTAGTCCTCCAGGCCAGTGGGAGACCCCTGTGATCATCAGGCACTGAGAAAGACATGCAGTCATTTGGCCAGCTTATGCAGTAGAAGTAATAAGAAAGCCTCTCGTTGGAGGTACAAGGACACTCAGCATTCTCAGGGAACAGGATGGATACCAGGATTCTGACTATGCTTGTCATCGGATATCACACCTGCTGGTGGGAACTGGGTTTCCAATGTGTTCAGTCTTATTGCAAGAAGCGGCCAGACTGAGTCATTAAGTATTGAATAACAGAGCCTGTTTATTTGCTACAGCCTTCTACAAATTATGAATAATAAACTCAGTACATCTATGTGGTAATTCTTCCTGTCCACCTCTTATTTACCAATTATATTTTATTCATTTTTTGGCCCCATAGTAGCTAGATAAATGCTTGCCTAGTTTGAGTTCTTAGAAAATGCATGGTTGTGTTTTCTATTTGAAACTAACCTATAAGGTAAGGAAGAAAATTGTTTCAGTAGCTTGTAACAGGTCCTCTTAGAGAGAAGGAAAACTATTAGGTCAATGTTTGTCGGTAGATTTAGGGGAGGAAAGTAAGCCTCCTTAGTCAAGGACATATATAATGAGAAAAAGTAAGATGAAGATCTGTGATGCACAAGCAATTAATAGGCATTGGATGCTGGGTTAGAGCCTAAGAAGGATGGGAAAGAATTGAGGAAACAGGTAGGTATCTGAGAAGCAAAGGGGAAGTAAGATTGTTCGATGAGACATTCCCGATGGTAGGGGTTTCAACAACAGGGATGCTTAATATTTGGTCCTGTATTGTTAACATTATTGGGAATTTTATCTGATTCTTTGAATCCTCAGGCTTTTTGTATGTTTTATTTTGGACACAGAGGAATTCGAATGGTGTCCATAATGAGGCAATGCAGAAAAAGAAATGTACTCTTGAAACACTAAGCTGAACCCTAAACTTAACTTAGAAGAAGCAGGCATGGGAATCCCAGGTTGACCAGGTGAAGCATCAGTTCTAATTGGTTCCCTCCAGTAAATCTGAGAGGGACCTAAGTCTCCCTTTGCTGGTTGGGAGGGAAATCAATTTGTTTAATGTTTGGATTTAATTTTACAGGAGTTTTCAGTTCCAGACAACAAAAGCAAAAAGAAATTCTCTACTCATCTTTCCAGTTTGTAATTCAGTATGCATTTGGCATTTAAAAAGACATATATTCCAAAAAAATACATATATTCAGATCTAAAAGAACTTCTGATCACTATAAAAACACGTTTACAATCTTTCAAGGTAATGCATTTCTAAAATTAGCATCCTCCTGTGTACTTTCATATCCTAAAAGTCTATCTGAGACTCTAGGTGTGCGGAGCTAGAACTGCAACACCCAGGAATTACAGTGGATCTATAGAACCCTGTCCCTTGTCCTCATTACTTTTAATAAAGTCCTCTTCAGCACTGTCTTTTGACATTGAGAAATCCTTCTTTCTAAATGACTTCTTAAATAATACTAATCTTTAAAAATTATCCTCAGTTGTTCCTCACATTATTTTATTGATTTTAACAAGTCTGCAAGTACTTTTATTTTCACCATATACACATATGAGAAAACTGACAGTCAGGGATTGACGTTTGTGTAGTTTAAACTTGTATATGGGAACCAGCACCAAACTCACATCTGACCATCAGAGAACAGGAGGAACCGGTAAGTGAGGTAGGAGCCCAGCCACCACGATCTGTCCCCAAAACTTTCCACATAGCACTGTGCCTTATATAGGCCAAAGGTGGGCCTTGCTTAAGCCATTTAAGAAAAATATGGAAACGAAAGCAGAATCGCTATTACTAACGATGCTGGCACCTGGCAATGTCATAACATGAATTATACAATAAAGCAGGGCAAATATGCCAAAATGATTCATCAGAACTACCAAGAAACTTATATTATCATATGTTAAAAATTCATCCTACACACGTATAATTCTATACTTGGAATTATCCCAAGCCAGACTCACTCCTTGGGAGTGAAAAAGAAGCACATTTTCTCTGCCTCTCTCTCACCTCCTCCTCCTAGACAGCAATAATAATAAAGCTAATTTAAATGTTATTAAAACATTTACACAGCATACCCATACTTTCGTATGAGTCTAATATTATTGCGACAGTGGCACTGTAAAGTAGGAGTTGCAGGTGTACATATCTTATTTTAAAGATGAATAAATGTGAAGCATAACAAGTGTCATCACCCTGTTTAATTTCACAATACTCGTTAGGGGGTTTGTGTAGCTCAATCCAGTTTTGGGAGCTGCTCTCAGGGACTGTGGAGTAGCAGAGAGCAGAATCACTTTGAGTTTGAACGTGCCCATTATTGAGTTAAACAGATGTTTGGTATTTTGCATCACCAGCCCATCAAGCCTGCAGATAACCAGCTTCTCTCTAGCCACAATCATTAGATACGACTTTCCTTTCCACAGCTTTACAATGGGTCCCAGATGCTTCTTAAATCCAATTAAAAACTCCTGAGCTGGAGTTCTTTTCCTTCTAGGAATTTCCTTCAGCTCTTAGCATTCTTCTCAGGTTGTTAAAAGTTTTACCCCTTCGTGGCCCTGCTTGTAAGAACCTCTTCCGTACCAAACCACATTTTTCTTCTTTAGACCATAACCACTTCCCAAGAAGGGCCCAAGTTTCTTCCTTCTTTCTTTCTTGTTTTCCTAAGTCTCTGTAACTTTCCCCAGCCTGACTCGGATGGTTGTGTGCTGTATCAGATGCTGGCTGACTCACTTAATTTAGTAAGTGGTTTGGATGGAGACCTTGGCAGGCCTTCTCTAGGACAGGCCAGTGTTTGTCTAGTGGCTTTTCAATAAAACCCCAGGCCTTTTCAAGGGTGAGAGAGGAAAGGAAAGGAACAGCAGAGATAAGAGAGAAATGATATGGAGAGAAAACTACTCAGTAAAGGGACTGACATTTTGGAAGGCAGAGGGAAGGAGATTCACCTGGGGAGTGTTTTGGCTTCTTCATCTGAGATTTCTGCTGTGGCTCAGAATCAGTCTGCAAATTTCTTTGTCTCTCTCCTGTCTTCTTTCTCTGGACTCCTGTGCAGGCCTGAAGCTGCTTCTGTAGGGGACAAGGTACGTACCCCTAGGCAGCCTTGGAAATGTCCCCCTTATTATGTTTTTCAGTTTACCAGGTAATTCCTTTACCAGGTTAAACTAAACTTATTCCCACAACATTTCTCCTCCCAAATGATCTGGGTCAATTCAAAGTTCTAGATACACAGTAAACTTTCTATTCGAATTTACAGAACATTGTCACATTTTGAACCCCAGTGATACTATGTGTGTGTGGGTCTCAGGGTCACGTCCCAATGAAAAGGGCACAGTCTAGAAAACAAAAGAAACTTCAAAATCATTCCATTTCTTTACTAGTATTCACACCATCAAACGCGCGAGGGCTAGTAATTATTAGGGGTACTTGAATCACTTGTCAGTAATTCATGTTCACATCTACTCCTCACAAGCACGCCCTGAGTTTTAGGTAAATCGCATACAATTACTCCCATTTATGTACTAAGGTTTGAGAATTTAGAGGTTAAATGACTTCCCTAAAGAACGTACAGCCAGCAGGAAGCAGAGCCAGGAGAGAAAGACTGGTTTTCCCTGTACACTGACCGTATCACAGGGCTTCCTAATAAACAGTAGCCTTTTCGTGAAACGACGAAAATGAAATGCCTTGTTGGTGGAGAAAACACTTAGTAAATTACAACGAACTGCTTAAGTTTTTCACCCCTATGAGAAACGCATAATCCACAGAGAACATTATGCATTTGTGCTTCATCTTAATGTCATATGTTTTCTCAGTGTTAAGGATTAAAAGACAATATACGGTAATTCTATTTAAAAATGAAACATACCACAAATGGTGTTCTAGCGTAGGAAATGTTTGTTCTGTTGTCACACTGTGAACCTAAGTTTATGGGTGGAGATTTCTTCCAATTGTAATTGGAGTCCACGGCCACTGGTGGGAAGTTTTTATATGCTAAATTTGCTCCCCTGTATTTCTTGGTTCCCTTACTACCTGCAATGTGGAGTGAAGCTCTGTCTTTAGGTAGGAAGTCAACTTTAGAATCTGAATATTAAGATAAAAATAATTGTCTAATATTACCATAGTCCCAAGAGCCTTTTTTCTCCAATTAAATTGTTACCTCATTTCTTCAGCATAAGAAGTTTAAAAATATCACAAACCGACTTACCTTCTAATTCAGAAGTTTTGGTGTATAATGAAGTGGTGATTAGTATGACTTGCTATTCCTTGGATCTCTTTTCTTCTTTCCTCCCTTCTTTTTCTTCCTTCCTTTTTCCTTCCCTCCCTTCGCTCCTACCGCCCTACACGCCTACTGCCCCTCCTCCCATCCTTCCTTCCTTTTATACTGAACTCTCAGGTTATCCCTTTTACCCCATAATCACTCTGGCAGCTGACTTGGATATGAGATAATAGTTCTCCAAGTCAGCAAGCCTTGCCTTCTTGAATAGGCCCTTATTCAGAATAACAGCTGTGTTTTCCCTTTATTCTGCCATTGAACCTTTACAGTAGGACAATGTTATGCCATTTAATAAAAGAAAATAAATGAGTAATTTATGTCATTAACTTTATCAGTCTTTTTAGGGAAATGATGTAAGCATGAAACATCAAAGACATTTTTTGAAACAATTCAAATGTCTTCCAGTAGGTTTGATTGAACTGACTTGGCCCTAGGGAGGTTCTTAATGGATGATTAACAAATGTATTTCAATCTTTGTTTTTTCTTTTCGTCCTAACCTAAAATTACTCTAGGCATGTAATTCTAAAGTTTTTCATTCAGGGAACTCCAAAGAGCTTTAGGGTTACAGTCAATTCTAGAGTTATTAAAAATAATACAGTAATTTCCCTTTTAAAAATTCTTTGGGTGCTTGACATTTTTGTAGAAAAACCTACAGCACAACAGTTTCATACGTTATTTAACACTTTTAAAACCTGAGCCCATGTGTTTCAGTTTCAACGTAGTGTTGCTTTCAGAAAGCTTGTTCAACAGCCAAAGTAGTTCAAAATAATTCCATGTTTTACTTGTATGCTTTATAAACCGGAAGAGAATCTAAATTTCTTTTTTGATGTGACCATTTTTTAAAAGTCTATATTGAATTTGTTAAATATTGCTTCTGTTTTATGTTTTGTTTTTTGGCCATGAGGCATGTGGGGTCTTAGCTCCCCGACCAGGGATCGAACCCACACCCCATGCATTGGAAGGCAAAGTCTTAACCACTGGACTGCCGGTGAAGTCCCATTGCAATGATTAAATGTCCTCTAATCTCCGGTCCCCTTTTCTGCCTAAGACCAGTCTCAAGATCCAGAGCAACTGTTCCTTTGTTCCCTTCAAGAGACTCAATCTTATGCAGTTGTGGATTGCGGCTGATGACTAAGCTTTCAAGGCAAGTGTGTTGTGTTTGTGCCTGGTCCTGGGTCTGAAGCCAGGTGGTGGCTGTTTAGGAGGGAGGATGGGTGTGAACTGGGAAAGAGAGTGAGGACAAAATGGAACCCCTATAGATAAGCTGGAACCTGCATTAGTTTCTCGCTCCTCCAACTTTGATGACCCAGGTGGCATGCAGGAGAAGGTAGTAAATTCATCACAGAGCTCAATGTGCACCTGGCTCAGGTGGGAGAGAAACTGCAGGAGGCTCCACGGGGAAGTTCAGGAGCTACAGGCTCTGCTGTCCTGCAAACCCAGTCAGCCATCAGCACAGCACCATCTGTGTATGCTGTGTCCATGCCTTGCTGCCCCTCAGTGACTTTCTGAGCATAAAAAGGACCATGGCTGCTGCTAAACTCTCAGTTTCCCAATCCCATGCAAAAATGTCTTTTGTGGGCCATGATAAACCAGAACAACATAGGAGAGAAAGAATCCTGGAAAGTGCAGTTCTTCCATAGCTACATCGATGCAATATAAATCCAGCAGCAGGAAGGATTTGGCCTAGTTAGTATAGGGGTTTTTGTCTGTTTGTTTTTGTTTTGTGTTTTAGTAAGTTGGAGGAGGAGAAAGTTGGGTAATACTACCACACCAATTATTGTTGTCATATATCACTGATTTGACACTTTTTTATTTTGTCTTAAAGTCTTTTTTTTTTTACTATAGTATTCTTGTGAAAGAGATAGAGATTATTTATTTTTCTTCCCCTTTTATACAACTGTTGTAATTTCTGATCTGTGGAATTGCACTTAAGAAACAAAATCTATGTAGAAGGTGATTTGCCCAGTATCTCCCCTACAAGCCTATGGGAGAGTCAGAGCATTCCTGCTTAGTTGAAAAAACAATGCCTTGAGAATAGGGAAACCTGGCATGACTTCTCTGTAAAAACTGGGTAATCTCTGGCAATTAATCTGTCTTACTGTTCTATCTGAAAAACAATTGTTTTTTGTTTGTTCTATCTGAAAAATTGTTCTATCTGAAAAAAGGGAAAATAATGCACAAGATAATTTCTAAAATTATTAGTTTTCAATTTTAAAAAGTCTGGTTATATAACTAATACTTGTTTAGTATAAGAAATTCAAAGTTCCTAGCACAATTATCAGTGATTAGTAGAGCATCTCCTGGTTAGGAAAAAAAAAAAAAAAAGAGCTACTTTCCTACTCCTGCTGCTTTATTTCTTATGACTTTGAGTTAATTTCTAGTGTTCTTTCATTTCAACCTGAAGGACACCTCTTTAGTTTTTCTTATAGGGCAGGTCCAGTAGTAAGAAACTACCTTAGTTTTTGTTTATGTGGGAATGTCTTACTTTCTCCTTCATTTCTGAAGACAGTTTTGCCAGATACAGAATTCTTGGTTAACGGGTTTTTCCTTTCAACACTTTAAACCTTGTCTTCTGGCCTCATGGTTTCTAATGAGAAATTGGCTGTTAATCTTATTGAGGATCCCTTGTACGTGACAAGTTGCTACTCTCTTGCTGCTTTCAGGATTCTCTATCTTTCAACAGTCTATTATGATATATCTTGCTGTGGGTACTTTGAATCTATCCTACTTGGATATTGTTGAATTTCTTGGATATGTATATTTGGATCTTCCATCAAATTTGAGAAGTTTTGCACGTTATTTCTTCAGATATTCTCCTTCCTCCCTCCCTCCCACCTTTCCTTCCTTCCTTCCTTCCTCCCTCCCTCCCTCCCTTCCTTTTCTCCTCCTTCTCCTTCTCCTTCTTCTCCTTTCTCTCTCTCTCATTCTCTGCTATTTCTGGGACTCCTATAATGCATATTTGGGCAACCTACAGGTACCTTACTTTACTTTTCTTCATGTTTTCTTCATCCTCAGACTCAATAACTTCAATTGTCCAATCTTCAAATTAGCTAATTCTTCTTCTTTTTTTTTTAAATGTACTGTTAAATCCCTCACGTGAAGTTTTCATTTTTGTAATTGTAATTTTCAGATCCAGAATTTCACTTTGGCTTCGTAAAACAATTTCTCTTTACTGATATTCTGATTTTGTTAGTACACTGTTTTCAGTTTCCTTTGTCTTTTTTTTTTAGCATACTTTAGCAGTTGTTTTAAAGACTTTGTCAAGTAAGCCCAACACCTAAACTTCCTCAGTGACTTTTCCTGTCAAGTTATATTGTTCCTTTCAATGGGTCATACTTCCCTGTTTCTTTATATGCCTTGTGATTTTTTTCTTAACTGCTGTTGTTGGACACTGGACATAAGAATATTATAATGCAGTAATTGTGAAAAGCAGATTCTCCCCCTTCCCAAAGATTTGCTGGGGATTTTTCTGTTTGTTTATTTGTTTGCTGAAGGCTGTAGAGTCTATTTGTAAAGTTACTTCCCTGAACAATTTTGCAAAGACTATGTTCCTTGTTGTGGGTAGTCACTGAAGACTCTGTTCTTTAGCTTGTGTTCAGCTAGTGTTTTTGAATGTTAGGAGCTAAAACAACAAACAAACAGAACCCTACAAAAAAACCCAAACATACCCAAACAAAAACAACAACAATAACAACAAAACCCACCTCTCCCAGCATTTGCAGATTGGCTCTGTGCTGAGGCACTCCTTCAACACTTAATCACAAAAATACACCACTGGAGAAAATCACCTACGTTCAACAAGTAGAAGAATGTACCACAATAAATGCATTTTCAGCAGACCATTTCCAATAGTCCCAATTCCAAGGTAACAATTTTGCCTTTGCAAGTGAGAGGGCAGGGAGTCTATAATCTGGTTACTATCTTGAGCTGAGATTTCAGGGCATGAAAAAATGCTTAAGCCCATGCTTTTGCTCATCACCATTAAAGAAAGAACAGTAGAGCCATTCTGTACTAGTACTATTTTCTAATCACGAGTTTCTCTGAGTTGGGCTTACGAAACTTGAAAATTATATTTTTCAGGGCTGAGATTAGATTTAGTTGAATTTCAATAGCAATCACTGATCTTTCTGCCTGTAAACCTAGACAGCAGGGCACAATCACCGGGTTCCAGGGTGAACTTGGCACTATTTTGGCATGCTCAGGGTCATCAACCCTTTAGGGTTAAAGATGCCTCTCTCTCTCTGGTTGTAAATATTGACTCACTTCATGAAAGACTAGAGAGGAGGGTTGTTGAAACCTCCTTCTGCACTCAAGGCATTGCATGCTGTTAGTTAAAATGGAATAAGTAAATATATTTACTGTTTAAACACAGTGTCCTAAGTTGTAACAAAGTAATTACTCATATTAATTTAAAATGCATAGCAAACTGAGCTCCATGCTGAAAATGATATTTTTGATCCACTAATTAGCTGGACACATATAGCAATGGTGGGCCTGTGCCTTTTCTCATATGTCCTGCTTTCAACTAACTTTATAGTGCAGTTAAAAAAAAAACAACCTGTCAATACATGACCATGTCAAATAAACATGTTATTGTTAATGACCATGCTATTAGCCACGTTATTAATGACCATCTCAATATATGAGCATGTAAAACATGATGAGTTTTTCATCATGGCCCAAACATATCATGAACATTGCTATCTAACAGCTAAGTTACTGCACAGAGATCTTGAGAGCTGGATAAGATTCTTCCTTTAGAAATGTGTATGGATTGGAGATTTTGCCACCTTGGCACAAAAGAAAACTTTCCAACCCTCTCATTATTCAGAAAGTAATTACATTAAAATGAACTAAATAGATTACAAAGGAGACAAAAATTGTAATCTTGTGAAGATATAAATTGTAGCCAGTGATGGGGATGTGTTTCCATTATCACTGGCATTTGTAATCTAGAAGTTTTAAACTTCAATATATTCAATACATAAGTCATTATATTAGAAAATTCCATTTGAAAACTTAAGAGAAGTTAGAATGGTTCAGATATAGACATATAGTAATTATGAAGGTATTTTATATGTTTATCCACTGATTTTTAAATATTCCTTTTCCGTGGACAAAATTCTTAATCTCTTAAATATTCATTAAGCTGATTTTAATGAAGCAAAGTAATAAAAATCATTTTGCAGCAATTTCATAAATGTGAATGAAAATATGGTGCATTATGTATTGCAAGTGACCCCGGCATCTTCAGCATGTGAACAGACTCTCACACCCCATTGTCTAATTTTACACTCTTCAATAGATGATTCTCTCCCAAAACAAAATACTTCATTCAGCCATATTGGACCAGTACCTGCAAAAATCAGATACAACTGTATTAATAAGTATAGTTTAGTGGTTATGTTTGAGTGGGAAAGAGCCATTAATTTATTCACCAATTTAACAAAAAAAAATGTGTTGATCATTATCCATATACAAGTTCTGTGCTCTGTATTAAGATTCAAAAATTAACCCCCTGCCCCAGAAAATTTTAGTTTCTGTCACTGTGTAACCAACTAAAATACTAAGTAATAAGAGGTGTAACAAAGGTGCATACAGAGTTCTATGAAATCGTAGATTGAAGAACTATTGGTTTCCTCTAATGATTTAATAGTTTTATTTTTAAAAATAAGGAAGGAAATAAACTTTAATAATAATGGATACATACAATGATTTAATGATCTATATGTATCTGTACAAGGCATATCTAGAACATAAGCAATCCTGGAGTTCTTTTCTTAGGTTCCAGTGTATTTCAGTTTGCATGTGTCTGGTTTACCAGACATGTTATCTATTTTTAATTAAACCAAGAGTAATATGATCAGCAAAGGGCTTATAAAATATCCTGCAAGAACACCATAGATTATTAAGTGCAAACACAAGCAAACAACAAGAAAATGGCACAGCTAACACTTATTCTTTTTGTCCGAATTCTTCCTCAGACACATTAGAAGGAAAAATGACCTGTCAGCATAGGCTACCTAGAAGACAATTAACTAAATGAACGTAACCACCACTTTCAAGATAAGGACATTATTTTATCAATGAATAAGAAAACAACTGTTTTTCTGAAAAGAATTCATGGCAGGAAAAGATAACTTTAAAATGAATGTTTGGAAATGTTTTTCTGATATTCTCTAAAAATTTTTTAAGTGTATCACTATAAAAGTTTGTTCTTTTATACTTAAGACATTTGGGAGCAGAACCTTTGAAAAACTTCTAAATGAATGATTTCATTGGGTTTTGTTAAACATATAATATTGCAAACCTCCTAATGAATTTTCAAGAACATTTCATGTTGTCAAGAAACTGATGATTTAGCAGCAAAATTTCAATAAACACCTTTGCAAAACTGGTGGATGGTAAGTAAATATCTTAATACTGTAAGCATAATCAACAATGCATTTTTTCCATTTGAATCAATATGTTAAAAGGTTCTCTTTCAGTCACAAGAGCTATATAAAGCATATTTGGAAATGTCTTCAAGACTTAGAAACATACCTTTGTGTAGTTCTAAAAGTTAAATGAACACTTGTTTTTCACAGAGGCATAAATAATGGCACATATAATTACATTACTCGTAACTGATTTTTCAAATATTATGTCAGTTCAAGAAATAAAAATTAACAACATGTGCATGGTTAATAATGTGCATAATTGTATAGCAGTATGTGCCTATAATATATGAATAAATTTCCAAGATATTGGAAATTTTGTAATCACAATGTGGATAACATTTGACTGAACCCTAAAAAATGGAGGTTTTCTGCATATGGAAAAGAAGTCATTCCATATAGTGGGGGCAGCATGAAAATGCTTGATGTATTAGAACAGTTAATGGCCTCCTGGCATCTAAAACACAAAGTATATTAATGAGGGGAGGAGGACTCTTTGGGAAGGTTGGATAGAGAGCTGGGACCATGCTATAAACATTTTTGAATTTTATGTTGTGAGTCACCAAAAAAATATCATCAAACTATATTTTAGAATTGTATGTTTGGCAGAAATGTGGAAGCTGGATTGAAGAAGAAAAAATCTATAATATAAAAGAACAGTTAATAGGATGTTTATATAGATATTTTCTGTGAAGACATGTTTTTATTTACCCTTAGAACTAGGAAATTTTGATTTCCACATAGAAAATAAATAGGTTCATTCACTTAGTTTTTGAATAATTTGTACCTTCACCAGAAATATCCAAATACAAGTTATATTTAGGTTTACATTATCAAGGTAACTGGAAATATTGTAGTTTTCATTTCATATAATAGTAATTAAATCAATAGAATCCAAACAATGTTTCTATTAGACAAGCAAAGGTTTTCCTGGGCTGACCAATTATAAGAGTAGTAACTTGGACAGCTCAAGTGTTTTCTGAAATGTTTTTATAAGAGTATTAAGACTTTTCAACTTGAAATTTTAAGGCAGATAAAAAGGAAAAGATTAGGAGAATATGATCTCAAAGTCAGAAAACTTGCCAGGAATACTTTTTGGTTTCCAAATTGCTCTTACTAGGCATATCATGGTCCCTTTTCTGTTTGTGTTTGTATGTATGAGCATGTTTGTGAATGTGTGTTTATTTTAAATATATAAAGTCTATCTGAACTTTTTGGAAGTTGCTCCAAAGGGCTATTCAAAAAACATAGGCAAGGACTTCCCTGGTGGCTCCATGGTTAAGAATCCACCTGCCAATGCAGGAGACATGGGTTTGAGCCCTGGTCCGGGAAAATCCCACATGCTGCAGAGCAACTAAGCCTGTGTGCCACACCTACTGACTCTGCACTCTAGAGCCCACGAATCACAACTACTGAGCCCATGTGCCACAACTACTTTAGCCTGCATGCCTAGAGCCTGTGCTCCACAACAAGAGAAGCCACCGCAGTGAGAAGCCTGTGTACCACAATGAAGAGCAGTCCCTACTCACCACAACTAGAGAAAGCCTGCGCACAGCAATGAAGACCCAACACAGCTAAATAAATAAATAAATAAGTAAAACCTTCATCAAAAAACATAGGCAAACAATAACAATTGCACAAATAATAAAACTACTTCCATTTTAACATGTAAAGGAACCAAAACAGTGGGACATTTATGTATTATATTTATTGCATTTATGAACATTTATAAATTGTATAAATAAACATAAATAAAACTTTTGGTGAAAGCCATGGTTCTGTTGTGTTTGGGAGCATGAGAACAGTATGGTTTCATGGTTTCTGTACCCAGGGGACAGTGATGCTTTCACTCTACATTTTGTAGATCTAGTCACCAGATTTATGTCTCAGCAGTGCGGAATTTTTACAATCCAGGAAAAGAGAATTAAGGGTGACAATCCTCTCAATGTCTGAAGTATCCAGAGGGCATCCCCATAGGGGAAGCACAAGATAGATATTATTCAGTCAATGTGCTGACATGTGAGCACAAGTTTTTAGAAACCATAGTAGAGGAAACCATGAATATTAGAATACCAAAGCTGTAGTAATAACAATGAACATTTAAGCCCACTTTTTTAAGAATTTACTGGGCAGAAAATATTCAAAGTACTTTTGAGTTGTTATCTCACTGAATTCTCAAGCAACCTTAAAAAGTTAATAAATGCTATTATAATGTCGTTTTACTGTTGAGGAAAGTGAAAATCAGAGAGAAAAAGTAACTCCACCCAAGGTCACATAGCTAATGCCTAATGGAGCCAGTATTCCCACCATGGGTCTGCCTAATGTCAGTGCCTTTAATCAAAGATTTACTGCAATCCCCTGCATTATTAGATTTGGTCATTTAACAAATCTCTTTTGAGTGCCTATGTGACTGAACAAAAATCAGAATCCATTCTCTCTTGGACTGACCTTCTAGTGAAGGCTTCTGTTTTAGGTAAATGCAGCAACTGAGGTCACATGTGTAATTAGTGGCAAAGCTGATTCTTGTATTTAGAACCCCTAACTCATATTTCAGTGCTTTTCTCACCAAGAACATATGGATGTGATAAACATATTGTATTATTCAGTAACTCTGGTCTTATGCTATGTGGAAAAGATTCAGACACAGTGAACATGCTAGGTCTTTTCACATATAATTTTAAAAATTTACTTCTAATAACTTTGTAAAATATTGGCAATTATTTCCATTTCACAGGTAAATAAACTGAGACTCAGAAAGGATGCATGACTTTCTCAAAACAACAGAGAGAATAGAGCCAAGCAACAGAACATGATGACATTTAAAACTTAGAGCTATTCATTGACTACAAAGAAGCCCAGATAGTTATAAAAATAATTTTCAAGGATATGCTGTTTTATTTTTATATTAATATATTTGGGACTATCAAGCCTAAGGAAAAAATTATTTAATACTCATGTCCCATCTCCTTCCAAATTGTTTTCTGCATTAAAAATTAATGCCAAGGCAGCATAAAATGCCTAAAATTTAATCTTCATGTGCACCTCAAAGATTAAAAAAGACATCTGTTTTTATTTCTTTAGGTAATAACTGTTACTCAAGGATATTTTTTCTTGCTGCTGTCATTGTTAGTTTTTGCCTCTGAGTTATCGTTTCTACTAGTGGAAACCTATGCAAAATCGATGTATATATTTTAGAAATGTTTTTATTCTCTAGTCCTGTTTATCATCTATTTATCTATCTACCTAACCATCTACATATCTACAATTCCCTTTACAATTTGAAGGCTGCATAAGGAAGACAGATTGACCAATTTTGTGTTTCCAAAAGCAGACAACAATAACCGTGTTGTCCATGGCTTCTGGAATTTTATGAGCTTGGTTTGTGATGCTTAAGAGTATGCTTGACAGCTGATACCATTTCCTCTTAATCTCTCTTTTAAAAAGACAAATATTGATATTTCTTTGAGGGATTTGAGTTTCCTTAATCTTCGGTAACACTGCTTTTATTTAAAAAAGTAATCATATTTCAAACATCAGCCAGATATACAGTGACACGATGAGATTTGAGATTAGCTCCTGAATGGATAAGTGGGGAAGCAAAAATCACTAATGGTTAAAGTCTCTGAATGAATTTTAATTACATCCAGTCAGCCTGGGTGACATGCACTTATGTCACTTTAAGACTTCTAGTTGGGAAGTGCTTTGTCAACAGTTTCTTCTTTGAGAAAAGCATTCTGGGTTTTTGTTTTTGGATCAATGTTAAAAATGAAATGGGGGGGCTTCCCTGGTGGCGCAGTGGTTGAGAGTCTGCCTGCCGATGCAGGGGACACGGGTTCGTGCCCCGGTCCGGGAAGATCCCACATGCCGCGGAGCGGCTGGGCCCGTGAGCCATGGCCGCTGAGCCTGCGCGTCCGGAGCCTGTGCTCCGCAACAGGAGAGGCCACAACAGTGAGAGGCCCACGTACCGCAAAAAAAAGAAAAAAAAAATGAAATGGGAATCAGAATAGAGAATGGGTAAACTTATACTATAGTTCTGGATTCTAGTTTTGTGGTTCTGGAGAAGCCACTCATTTTCCCTGTTTTATTATATATGCAGAATAGAGAGGTGGGGGGTCGAAAGAGCTCTAAGATTTCATCTCCCTTTAAAATTCTGTGATCCTAAGATTCTGAAGAAGCAAACTCTTTAGAAATGAAGTTTTTAAGGTTAAAGAACTTAGGACAGTCTGCCTAGTGAAGAGACAGGGTGAGGGATGGATGTTGAGTGTTCTCCCCACGACTGCCACAATAGCTATGTAAATGGGGCATGTTTTGTGACAGTTCTGTCAGCTTTACTTAATTTTACATGAAAAGTGGGGCTGTAATACCTATTTCTCCCAGGCACTGTAAGCACTGAATGAGATCATGTAGTAAACACCTGATAAACAGTATTATTCCATACTTAGTATTTATTGCCTTTGTTACTGTAAGTAACAGAACAGACATGTTAAGAACCCTATTATAATGGCTCTATATCAGGTTCCATAATACCCAACATCTAAACATTTACGTTTTAAAACTTTCAGTGCGCAGGGAGCAGTACATAAGAATTAGAGTTCTGACCTATTGATACATTTTATTCATCTTTGAGATTGTTTTTACTTCCAATCACTAATGGATAGTTCAGAGATGCAGAGTTATATTCTTGATCTCCTTCAGTTTATTCTTGTAATTTTTTTAAAATTCCACTCAGAAAATTGATTATGGAATGTGAAGGGGGTAATGAATAAAAGATAGCATTTCTGTTTAGAATTTTCTTTTGTTTCTGCTTTTAAGTTCAGAGCTTCAGCACCAACTCCTTTAAATTTAGGAGAAGATGAGATAGCTGCTCCAGATGGAGCTCTTACTTCCTGCATCAGCTGACAGGCTCAGATATGCCTGGAACAAACTCCCGGACTACCACTGTCCTCTGACAAAGCTCATCCAAGTTTGCTACAGGGAGACCACCAGGATGAGAGATTGGAAAGCTTGCATAGGGAGAGAAGAGCCTCCCTCCCCCTTCCCTGCCCCGTGCAATGGCAAGCACCAGAAGCTTCTCAGTGCTTCCTTAATTTAACCTTTTTGTGTACACAGGAAAAAGAAAGAACATTCCACTTTATGCAAATGGTGCAACCAGATGAAAGAACCCATTTAAAGGAATGTGCTTTAAGCTTTGTTCCTATAAATCATTTTCTTTGTAACTGCAAAACTCATTGTTCTTAAAGCTAATAAGGATTATCTCTGGTAAGCCAGGTTTGCTATTTTAAAATGAGAAGAAAGAAGAAAGAAAAAAAAAGGAGAGGGGGAAACTGTGTCCAGAAAATTGTATTCTTTCCTTAATGGGAGGAGAGATACAAAGGAGATAAATTTAAACTTTTATCTTCTTGTTTCAGTTTTGATAATAATGCAAAATATAGTATTAATCTGATTCTTCTTACTTTCCTATAAGAATGACACATAATTAAAACTCTAGTGCATTCCTCCTCCTCTCTCTACCCCTCCACTCATATTTCTAAGTTTCCTTTCCAGTCTCTGTTCTGCATTCAAGATTACTTTTTCTTTTCCTCCTGAGTAAAACTGCAAATTTAAGGTGGAGGAGTGGAAAAAGGAGGCGTTGAAACAGCTTTACATGAAAAGGTGGTTTACCATGACTAATCCAACATCAGTTTACGATGCAAGCCTGTTTCTTAAAATACATTGTACAATGAAGCAGATCATGAAATTTATTTTTTAGATTCTTTTTCTCCAGAACAAATCACCTCAGTTCTATTCTTTCTCCCAGCTCATCTTGCTTTATTATTTTAAAATTCTCATCATCATTCTTCAATTTTGGGGGACTGAATATGCAGAGAGCTGAAACAGAGCTGGATGTGTGTGGAGCAGAGTGGGAAGATTAGAACAGAAAGTTACACAGAATGCTTCTTAAATCACACCTCTGTACTGTGGGAAAAACCACATTCAACTTTACCACCCCTGGAACATCGCTCTACAGTATAACATGGATCTGACTTTTCTACCATTCAACAAGGATTGCAAATAAACTTGTAATTATACAGTTGGCAGTGCTGCTACCAGTGATCTCTGTCACTCTTGAGCAATGCTATGAGTCCGGCTTCGTAATGGGCACTTTCTATACGCAGCTCATTTCAGATTAAAATAAATCTGCTGGGTTGTTATTATTATTCTCATTTTATTGGAAAGGAAACTGAAAGTCTGAGATGTATCAGAGCTAAGGTTTCAAGTCCTATCTCCTTAGTTTATATTATAAAACTTTTAGTCTTTCCAGTTCAGTTTGGTAGGTATTTGAGAATGTGAGAGGAAAAACAAAATTCTGATATATCTCATTGTTTTATTATAATAAAGCTCTAGTTTAATGTATAGGGTCACCAGCTACCATAAATACAAAGCCTCACTGAAAATGGATGCTCAGCTTAGAGAAACAGTCAGTTACCTGAAGAAAGCTTGAGAGAATCGTCTCCATATAGCCAAATGACTCATTTCACAGGAGACTAAACTCTATTGTTTCTTATATAAATAATGAACTTTCTTCTTTTTGGCCAGTACTTCAGAATATGTATTTTATTCCTTTCTTACCAGTGCTTTAGACTAGAAATCCCTAGAGGTATAAGCAAGAATGAATAAAAGCTGTGGGGAAAAGAATATTTTACTTGTGAGACTAGGCCTGCAAGTTAATGGAATCTTAAGATAATAGTCTCCAATTGTGTGTTTACCATCTAGGTTTAGAACCTCAATTGAAGAACAGCTTTAAAATCTATGGCAAGGCTTCATATTCGTAAAAAGAACAGAGCTGGCATAGAACGTCTTATTCACTTTCCCACCACAGATTGTATTTGAAATGTTTTATACAATTATGTATTTTAAATAAATAGCCTTTCATGCTATGGATCTTAGTTACCATAGAAATGGATTTTTTCCTCACAGAACATTGTAGAAACCCAGATTGGCAGTTTAGTCTTCCTAAGCAATTCACTGATTCATTTGATTTTCTAGTGACAAAGAATTAGGGATTTTTTTCTTTTCCCCTTCTGTGGGGGAAAAAAAAATCCAGCTTATTGCTGTTTAAAACAATTCATTTAGGAGGTAAATTTTACAGGTGCAAAGATGATTTTGGTCTGACACTTTTCAAGATGGGGAAGAAGTTCTGAAAGTGTAGTAGAACTAGAAAATTTGGAAATTCCAAAGATCTATTGGATGATGGCAAATTATGGATATTTTCTATTTCCTTTGTTTCTTCTATTCAAAACTCTAATGCACAAAGTAAAAACTGACAGCCGGAGGCTTGAACCTGGTGCAGAAACTTTCAACATCATCACTCTCTTCCGTCTTGTGCTTAGCCTCTTTATGAAATTAAATCAAGTTTCTGGTCTCTAAAGACTTTACAACCTGGATCCCTGCTAAAATTCACCTCTTAAATTTGATAAAATGAATTCTTTTCGTAAAGGAATAAAGGATATAATTGTGATCTTACTATTATCTTATCTTATTATTAATACTATTTACTTGTTTAGCACAATGCCTGACACATAGTTATTACTCAGTAAACTGTAGCATAATAGTACTTAACTATCTATTTTATGAATTTAAGAAGTCTATCTTGTTTGGTCTTTTGACCCGATAATTGGACATACTCCACTATTTTATCATCATACACAAGATTATCTGGTAATACTGCTGTTTTATCTCTATTATTTTGCATACAATTTCCTATTGCCCATATCTATCTAGGAGAATAACACAAAATCAAGATGGTCAAATCTTTTTTTTTTTTTTTCTTGGTCAACATGAACTTCAGAGATACCAATTATCTATCACATATGGACAGTAGAATAAATAAAGAGGAAATATTGACTATAAAATTCTAGTTTACCTACATATGGCTATTTTTTTCTAATCTGTCCTTCAGAATTGAAGCACTTATATATGTTTAATTATACATAAAGCCTATTATTAGGTGCCAATTTAGAAAAAAAAATGAGGTAATAAAAATATCATGGGTAAACATTCAAACATTTTGTCCCCAGCAAATTTTCTTCCTAGCTCTTTCAATACATTCACAGAACAAGTTACTGAGTCATCCAGATGAAAATATGCAGATATACATGCAGCAAAAACATTATTCAATTCGACCTCAAGTAGAGGGGAACGTAACCTTTCTCTTCCCTTATTTCTCATCAAGTTCCTTAAAGGAGAAGTCACAATTAGTAGGCATAGGGAACCCGTAAAATCGCCTCTTTCTCTTTCATGGTTTTTCACTGTCCTTTCAGAATAGAGGTGCTCCATCATGGACTAAGCTTTGGGAAGTAAATGCAGAAGCTGGTACCCACCACCCACCCTCCAGTTCCACAGAAGAGAGAATGGGGGAGCATGTGGACTTGCCCAGCTGCCCGCAAGACCCAGATATGTAAATGAGTTTCCCAGGAAGTCATGCCTTGTCTATATAATTCACTGGTTCCTGTTCATCTGCTTTACCAGGAATTTTCCATATTTTCCTCTATTGTCCAACTAACTGATTGAGTCTAAACGAAATTTAGACATTAAATGTTGTCTGAGAGCATCTTTTTTTTTAATTTCTATCTTTTCATTTCTACTTTCTAGGAAAGGCCTTAAGAAAAGAATCCTGCTTCCTATTCTACATGTTCCTGTCTCTACTTGATTGTATGTACTGGAGAATGCCTACATTTCATTAAAAAAAAAAAATTACCTTGTCCAAAATAAGCTCCCTTATGCACATTTCGAGCACCTTGGTATCCCAAACTCCTACAGATGACCTGTCCTCCACGCAATTCCCAGCGGTCGTCACAAACTGTACCCCACTGGCCATCATGGAAAATTTCCACTCTGCCTTCGTGAGGGCCGCTACCACCAACCAGTCGAACTGTCTTAGACGGTGCTGTCACAGAAACAAGCAGGGCTTAATTTTACATATATGTACATATTGCTTTATGCTTTAAAAAAAAAAAAAGCATTTGAGCACATTTTTCCAGCAAGTTCAATTATTGGAATAAATATTAAACTTTCTAGCACCACCTATTGGTAAAGAGTTTAATTGCAAACATTGTACATATTGGTCAGATCTGAAGAGTAAATCTACTCTTGCTTTTTTATAAGTTACATCTATGAAAACACTGCAATGATTTTGTTCCAGTGACTTTAAAATTTTACAGCTACAAGTCTGTGAATGTTATAGAGATTTTTCATACTATTTTTTAAAATTTTAACAAAGTGATTGCTTTCTTGACGCACTAACACACAAACTGGAACATACATCCAGTGACTTTCCGTGATACAGGAGGTTGAGGAGAAGATATTTTATAATATCATAAACATAAAAATAGACCAAACGTCCTGTTCTTTACCAAGAAAAACAAGGTAACTATAATGACAAAATCAATTCAGAAATAGCAAAGATATTCCTTGATATAAGCCCCCTGGATTTTGCCCCAAAGTGTTTTTCTTGTTTTGAAAAAGGATTAATGAGATAGAAATCAGACAAGTTTCGTTTATTTTGAGAAATCGCTAAATCAGTAAACTTTGGGAAGAAATATACCATGTTTACAACAAAGTAACTTTGTTCTGCAATGCCTACGTAATCAAAATTGCCATATATACAGTAAACTTTTATAAAACTTTGATCATGTGCAGTGATTTACATAAATATGAAATGTCTCTTTCCCATTTTTAAAACCAACATACACATTTTGAACCTAAGAACAGATAAAGTGTGTAAATAGTATCACAAAAAATTTCACTTAGAGTTAGAAAATTTCTTTAAACAGCCTGAACTATTCTAGTAAGTATTTGTTAAAAAATCATTTGGCTGAAGAACAGAAAAAGGCAAAGACAGAAAATAATTTTTAAAATTTACTTAGTGCTAAATAAAATAAAAATATTCTCTAATAATTAGAAAAGCCAATGAATAAATACAGTTCTATTTAAATATATCTTTTCAAATATGAGTTTGAAGAACACCATAATATAAAAAAGCAAGATGCAATTCTTACAACAGAAATATCTCTGTAATGTGAAAATGGAGTTTTAGTGTATGGGTTTTCAGAACTCAGTTAACTAAAGAAATAGTAACTTTTGTTTTCTAATTTGAGCAAATTTTGTTGGAACAGTAATCCAACAATATGTAAACAAAATAAACAATTTCCTACAAGCCTGACTGAGCCACTCAGAAACATGAAAAGCAAACATTAACATGTAGTATTACAATTATAATTACTTTCTTGATTCATTCAAAATATAATTCAGTGCTAAATACTGAATTAATGTAATAATGTCCAGGTGCATAAGCCCTTCCTCACTTAATAAACATGAGTTACAAACATTAAAAACATTTTTAGAAAGGAAAATAATTTGCTATCGCAGTATTCAAACTTCCAATTACTAAGTAAAATACCTGGGTGACCCAATCATTCACTGTAAATGCCTAAGAAAACAGGAAATAATAATCCAGGAATAGATTGTGTAGTTTTAAAACATTACAGTCATGTAATAGTAACTAGTGCCACTCCCAATTATTTTACATAAGTCAAAAATAAATCTCCCTGTGCTATGCTGCCACTTTCCATCAGCCAACTATTTTACGTTCGGTAGTGTATATATGTGGATGCTACTCTCACTTTGCCCCAGCTTCGCCCTCCCACCCCATATCCTCAAGTCCATTTTCTATGCCTACCTCTTTATTCCTGTCCTGCCCCTAGGTTCTTCAGAACCATTTTTTTTTTTAGATTCCACATATATGCGTTAGCATACAGTATTTTTCTCTTTCTGACTTACTTTACTCTGTATGACAGACTCTAGGTCCATCCACCTCACTACAAATAACTCAATTTCGTTTCTTTTTATGGCTGAGTAATATCCCATTGTATATATGTGCCACATCTTCTTTATGCATTCATCTGTTGATGGACATTTAGGTTGGTTCCATGTCCTGGCTATTGTAAATAGAGGACACAACCTTTAAAAGAATGACATAGCCATAGGACATGCCATAAACTGGTTAGAACCAACTAGGTCTGAGATGGGGACGAGACTTCCACTAGACCTTGAGCTTCTGTATATGCTCACTGTAACACATCAGCATGCTAAATGACACACCCACAGGCTCCACGGCAGTTCCAAGGCGGACCATAAAAGGTCAACAAGTGGGTGGTGGCCCAGTTCCTGGAAATCTCCACCCCTTCCCCAAAATAGCTGGAATACTCCTCCCACTCATTAGCCTAAGAAATTACACCCCCCCCCCATAAAAACTGACAACGCTGTACCCTGGTGCCTTTCTCACCTTCTGAGATGGCCCACACCCTGTCTGTGGAGTGCGTTTCTCTCTAAATAAATCCACTTCTTACCTATCACTTTATCTCTCACAGAATTCTTTCTGTGATGAGACATCAAGAACCTGAGCTTCATTAAGTTCTGAGACCAGGTGTGTGGTATCAGTTAAAAGACTGTGGGTTCAAGTCCCAATCTGAGATACACGGTTTAAGTTAGTCACCTGGAACAGCTGAATCATCACTTGAATCTGCTCAGGATTCTCTCTCCAAATGTTATCCAAGAGCCTCTCTGTTAAGCTGCTTCATTCTTTCCTTTGATTGCAAGCTGGACGTCTTTGTTCCCCAGTGAACATGTCTATTAACAAGTCCTAAATTTGTATTTTACAGTCTCTTTCTCAGAGACAGTTCTAAAATATCCAAGGAAGTCCTCCTATGACCTAGTTTGGGCGAGATGCCCATCTATGGACTAAACAGCTTGGGCCAAAGACAGGGTCAGTTACATTCACGTGCCATTCCTGGAATGGGGGGAGGGGAGAGGCATTTCCTTGTTGAAGGTGAGTTTTGAGCAAGGACAGTAAGCCCGGTTCATCAGACATTTTAATAATCTTCGTGTATTTATGAATATTCATTATACTATATGTTTAGCCTGGTGTTCTTTTAATATCCCTGACTGTAGAATATAACTGAAATTAAAAATCCACGAGTTAGATAATCTGGATTTTACTTACTCCTCTGACATTGTTTATGTGAGCTTATTAAACTATTCAATCTCTCTAGGACCAAATTTTCCAACTGTTAAAAAGAGAAAATGATATTTGCTCTTAGTTAAAGCATCTAAACACAACTTCTCTGTGCCAGGCATTTTCCTTGGTTTCAGAAATTATTTGAATAAAGCATGTATCCTGCCCTCAAGATTCAAGTATTTCTGAGGTTATTTTGAAGGTTAAATAGTTCATTCTTTAAAATGAAGTACAAATGTAAAGGTTTTACTTTTATAAGTTTTGAAAATTTTGAGGTTTACATTTTGTGGAGAAAGCATTAGAATGAATATATTATCTTGATATTAATCACCTTATTATTTTTTTAACTACTTTCCTATTTAATACTTATCCTTCTCAAAGAGGAGATCTTAACCAAGTAGGATGACATTTTACAGATAGACAAAACCTACCCTATGGTTTCAGATGTGAGTGTATTTGACCTTTGTTATTTCCAAACATGATAAATCTTGAAGAGACTCTTGGAGACCAGTAATGAGTAAACTATGGCCTTAAGCCAATCTCAGCTTGCTGTCTATTTTGTAAATAAAGTTTTGGTGGAATGCAGCCATGCCCATTAGTTTACATACTGTGTAGGGCTGCTTTCAGGCTACACAGAAGAGTTGAATAGTGTGACAGACACCTTCTGGCATGCAAACCAAAAATATTTACTAGCTGGTCCTTTTCTGAAAAAGCTTGCCAACCCCTGATATAATTGAAAACACAAGACTAGTATGATAGAGGATTTCAGTAGGGAAAATCCTGCCGTGTGACCCCTGGAACAAATAAGGTCATGATTAATCTCTACTTACTTCTCCAGTTTAACCCTTTGAAAACCTCTCCACCCCCTCTCCTTGCTCCCTTTAGTTCAATTATATAATTACTCACATTCCCAAATAAGCCTTGCTCTCCTTTATTTCTGGGGCTTTCGTTCCTCAATCCCCCCCACCCTTTCCTCCCCTCCCCACCACTGGCACCTCCCATTTCTTCACCCTCAGCCCCCAGTTTGGATTGGTATCCCTTCTCAGGCTCGCATAGCACTACTGCCCTGCAAGGCACCGTGAACTAGGTAATTTTCTCTCCCAGGCTGAGGACCTTCCCGTTATCTTTTCAATACCTGACCAAATATCACTTGATGAAGTCACGTGATGAAGAGTTTATGGTGTGAATGAATGAATTTTGACCTCTTCTTGATACGCCATCTCTATTCCTGAGTGGATTAAATTGGCAAATGCTTCAAATATCAAACACTGAAAGAAGTAGAATTTAGTATGTCACCAGTCTCTAGAGAGAATACAGTTTCTATGTGTAGAAGCAGTAAAGGAAATTGCGAAGGAGAGGTTGATTTAAACATGAGTCTATTATAGGAAAAAACTATGTGGCTGTCCACGAAGAGCCCTCCAAGGTGGACCGGTCTGGTGGCAGGGTCTGATCAGAAACCTCACATATTCCAAAACCTGATTATTTGTAGGTTTAGAGGATTTATCTCTTAGTGGCAGACTAATGTTAAACAGACTCTCAGGACTAAATGTCAATTCAACTTACAACCAGAAAGGTAGTTGCCTCAAAAACGGGAATATTTTTAACTACTTGACACGGCCATTTTCTCTCTGTGGGCAATCTGCACAAGAAGTCAAATCACAATCAGTGAATTATTCGTTTAATTAATTTATTAACTTACAATGAGACATAGCTATGAGATTTTGCCTCTGGGTTTGGCCAGTGCTCTTTGCTTAACACATTTTTCTTTATATGTTAATATATTCCATCAAGTTAGGTGGTTTGACATATCTCTGCTCTGATTCACTGCAGTTTAACTTTCTAAAGGCAATCTTACTCTTATTCCCTAGATTTGGAGGAAAGTGTAGAGTACTGATAATTTCTATATATTTTTAAAAGCCTGTGTGTAATATTAAAATATATAAAATATTTATTACACAAATAGCTCATTCATATTTTTATAAGATACCAGACAAAAAATAAATAATAGAGTAGATAATTTACAAAGGTTTTCTAATCTAATCTGAGAAAATAACTTCAAATATAGTGAAAGTTAACAAGTTCACTAGTTATTATTGTTTTGTTTATTGAAGGCTTATTTTTAGAGGAAGTAAAACATATATTAAATATATATGATATATAAATATAAATATATATTTTATATAAAATATAAAACATATATTAAATATCTCAGAATAGAGGAATAGCTAAATTAATTATAGTATACATTAGATGGATAGTTTTAGACTCATTAAACATTCCTGTCAAAAGAATCATACAGAAAATAGAGAAAAATGATAATATAAAATTTAAGTGACTATATTAACATTAATGTTTCATTTTAATATGCCAAAAAAATTGATATATAAAAAGATTAGAAGGAAGTATCCAAGCATATTGACAGTAATTTTGTACAGGGGACAGAAATTGAATATAAAATCTTTTTCTTATTTTCTGAAATTATATTATTTTTAAAACTAAGATTAATTTAATTAAAATAAGTGGTGGCCAGATAGTCACTGATGTCCTTACTGTTTTAAAGGGTCTATGATTCAAGTTAAGCTGAAATTCATAAAATTGAGGGAAAGAACAAGCTCAGAATGAGAGATATAGTATAATGTCCTTTATATAAAACACAGAAAATAATACCATCTATCATTTATGCAAACATACATATGTAGTAAATATATAAAAACACGAAAAGAAAGACACATGTAAACTCCATGACAGAAGTTTAACCTGGAAAAGCAAGGGAGGCAGGTATAAATGGGGCTTCATCTGTGCTAGTTAACATGATATTTCTTAAAAGAGAAATATGTGTCGTCCGTATGGTAAAAGGACAACACCTCTAAAATGCGGGTGGTGTGTACATGACTATGTATTAGCTATTTGTTGTAAATGTTCTTCCTTCTTTTCTTTATATTTGAAATCTATTTTATTTTAAGAAGAAATCTATTTTATTTAAAGTCCCATGTTCATGGGGACACTGATGGAGCCATATATGAGCCCAAAATAAATTATAAAAATGCTTCGCATACAAGTCTTTTCTGGAAAGTTAGGAAAAACTATTATGAATCTACTATGTTTGAGACAGGAAGGGGTCAGGGCACAACCCTTAAAAGAATGACATAGCCATTGAAGACACAACAAACTGGTTAGAACAACTAGGTCCAAGATGGCGGACAAGTTGACTTCTACTAGACCTTGAGCCTCATTATACCCTCATTGTAATCCATCAGCATACTAAATGACATACCCACAGGCACCATGACGGTTCTGAGGCCAACCATAAAAGGCCAACCATAAAAGTCCAAAAAGTAGGCGATGACCCAATTCCTGGGAATCTCCGCTCCGTCCCCAAAACAGTTGGAATAATCCTCCCACTCATTAGCCTATGAAATTGCCCTATAAAAACTAACCACCTATATTTTGGGGGCTCTTGCCTTCTGAGATGCCCCATACCCTGTCTATGAAGTGTGTATCTCCCTGAATAAAACTCCTTTTACTTTACTATGGCTTGCTCTTGCATTCTTTCCTGTGCAAAGCCAAGAACCCAAACTTGGTGGTAGTCCCACGGACTCACGCGAGACCTGGGACGTGACCATCCTCTCGTGCCCCACTTTCTTTCTTGCAACAAGCTCTAGTAGACGAAATTTTAATTTGAAAAGCGAAGTCAGGAAGAATGTGGACTATGGGGTGTCTTTGCATTGTGTCCATCACTGCTACTTGAGTGGAAGTAAAGAACTGAGGTTAAAATGTAAAATGACTTTTGAGGAGTGTAGCCATTTCATTTCAATTATTATCATATTGTTTACCTCATGGTCATGCTTTCTTTTTTTTGTATCATTTATTGGAATTAGGATTTAGGGTTAAATTTATTACTCAATAGTAATTATTATATTTGAGTTTCAAATGTAACAAACATTTTTTTAAAAAGTCTGGTTGCAAGTTGACCCAGAAGTCCTTGCAATATGGCAAAATTCCTCTAGAAAGGGAACTGATTTTTTAATTTAAGATAATTAGCTTAATGAGGTATTTAACTATGAAAGGAACACCCTGGTGTGAAATAAAACTCATTTTATGGCAAGACAAGAAAAATTTAAACATAAAAAAATTTTCTCTGCCCTTTGGATTCCACTCGCTCTTCTACTGTGCATTGTGTGTCTGACTTATGCATCGACCAGACCTCCCCCATCAGCAGAAATACCTGCTCAACCATAAAGAACAACATTCTCCTAGCATTAGCAAGACAACTCCTTCAAAGATAACATTCCTTCTTGATCATGTACGGGATCACATGACTTACCACGATGACCCTTAGATCTGGATTATGTAAACTGTCAATAATACATCATTTGATGTACAGCCCTCTGCCTCAAAAAACTTATATAACTGTGCCTTGACTTCTAATGGGCGGAACAGTTCTCAGACCTGAGATGCTCTTGCTGAGTTATAATCCTCAAATTTGGCCCGAATAAAAGTTTCCATTTCTTTCTTAGATTGACTGATTATTATTATTTTTTTACACTGGATATCAGATGTTTGGAGAAATAGGCTGAATTTCTTGGAAAAATAATTTAACAGATTTTGAATCTTACTCCAGCAAAGAAAACACGTATTCTGGAAGCCCCCAAACAGGGTAAAGAGGAGAAACCAGAGGGAGAAGATGTCAGTGGAGCACGAGTATGCAAAGTATTTTGATGGCAGGGGAGAGACCAAGGAGAGTGGCCAGTGAGGAAAATATGGAGTCTAATCTAGCCAGGAATTTCGACACAGTAAAGTCTAAGGTTCAACTTGAAAGTTGTAGACTCTTCTGCTCACATTTTCCTGTTGTGAATAAGTCTTCAGTAAAATTCTCTTAAATCCCCAGGTGGAGCTAGGGAACATCCTCAAATGAAAGGAGAGGTGTGGTGCTGTGTTGGAATGAGTGACGTGGAGGGAAAGGAGCGATCACAGATGCATAGGCATGTGAGTTTCCTAGGGCTACGATATTAAATGGTCACAATTTGTGCAGCAAATTAAAACAACAGAAATTTATTCTCACAGTTCTGGAGATCAGAAGTCTGAAATCAAGATGTCCGCAGGGCTGTTTTCTCTTTGAAGGCTCTGGGGAGAAATCCTTCCTTGCCTTGTCTTAGGTTCTCATGACTCCGGCCAGTCTCAGTGTTCTTTGGCTTGTAACCGAATCACTCTAATCCCTGCCTCTGTCTCCAGCTTTTCACCATGTCTCTGTGGCCTCCTTTTATAAAAACGCCAGTTGTTAGCTTTAGGGCCCACCTGAATCCAAAATGACCTCATCTTAGCCTAACTACATCTGCAAAGACCCTACTTCCAAATAAGGTCACATCCTGAGGTTTCAGGAGCACTTGAATTTCTAGAAACCCTACTAAACCCACTATCACAGCCGTGGCAGGGATTTGAATGAGGAGACATGGGGAATATAATTTTTCCATATTTTCGTCAATCTACCTCAGACAGGAGGCACTGGAATTGCCTTAGAATGTGAGGTTGGTGCTCAAACAATTTTATTTCAATATTAAAGAACTGACCCCCAAGATTTGAGGACTGCAGAATAGCTGGGTAGTAGACATTTGGTTACACTGGAAATTAGTGACTTAGCAAAGTTAACCATGATGACACTGAACACCCATAGTTCAGCGACTGAATAATTAAAAGACTGAGAATGTGCTGCGTCAAAATAAACTGTACTAAACCTCAGATGATATTGAGTAAATCTATTATAACTTAAAAGTTCTTACTTCGCAGTGGGTTAAGCAGGATATGAGTGACAATTCAGGTGAAGCAGGGGATGAAAATAACTGTAGTACCCCAGGAAAGGGTCAGGACCTGTAGGTTAAGCCACAGTGGGAGATATTTCTGGGACACTTCATGGGCAAGCAAGTAACTGCTGTTCTAGGGAATCTCGTCTTGAGACTCACATTGTAGGGCAATGCATGGCCAGAGAAGCCAGGTTAAGGGAGCAAATGATAGGTTGTGAACCGGGAATACTTCGGTGGTCCAGTGGTTAGGACTCCATGCACTCACTGCCGAGGGCCCGGGTTCAATCCCTGGTCAGGGGACTAAAGTCCCACAAGTCACCTGGTGCGGCCAAAAAAAAGGCTGGAACCTATAACCTATGTTCGGAAAGTGCTTGAATTGGAACAAAAGAAACAATCTTGTATTAGTGTAAGACTACATGTACTGCAGAACAGGAAGCCAGGACCTGGTTCTCTGGAAAAAGCCATTTGGTCCTCTGAGGTTGTGGAGGCACGGGGAGTGGCGTGTTGGGTCTCTCTACTCTATCTGAATTCCGGCACATAACTGAAGGAATTTCTAATTTTGCTAATGCAAAAGACCTGGCTGGAATCGTATTGATGTTGTTTTGTTTTTCTTCCGTCTCATTAGCTCTTGTGAGAATCAGGCTGTAAGTCAGCTGAGATAACTCCTAAACAGGACCAGTGCTAATCACTGGATTCACTGCTGATTTAAACCTCTATTTCAATTTACAAGACATATTAGTTATACGTACTACAAAGGAACACATGTACTGTGTTAATGGAATACTATATGTTTTTAGTGCCCATTTATGGAATCATATAAAGCTTGAAACACCACGTAACTGTCAAGAATGAGCAGCATTTGTCTAAGTTAGCTGGAGACAACACTGCTCAGGCACACTCTGCTCTGCTGAAGCCTAGCTGGGCTACTGAGAAAAGGACAGTGCAGTTAAACAAGAGACACAATAAAAGAGGACATCAAAGCAATCACATTATATTGAAAAAAATGTTCAAATTGAGCCAGTTACTGAAATAAAGATAGAATATTAGCAGGTAGCTTCTTCCCCTTGTGCATATGAGTAATTCTCAATACAATAATGGAGGCTAGGTAAGCATTCTAGAAAGACTATGTTTCTGAGTTAATATACTTGGGGGAAGAGACTGGAGGCAATGGCTGGAATGGGATATGAAGGAAGAAACATAAACTAACAGAGATTAATTGAGAATATTTTTGGGGAATTTGACCTAATGGAGTTCATATTGTAAGAACTCTTACGTTAAGGTCTTTCAATGATCAGGCTCATTCTAGAAAACCAAATTGCTCTTTACAAATCTCTTTCTCTCCCTTCCTTCTTTCTCTCTCCACACCTTCCGTATGACATATTTGTGGTATTTATATATATAAAATATATAAAGCTAGTTGTGGGAGTGTTGAATGGAGTCACAGTTACAAATAGGGACTTTGGAGATCAATACACCAGGCTTTGTGATTCTGTTCTACCACTTAGTGGTGAGCTTCAGTTTCTAATCTATAAAATGGAAATGATGATAGGACTTACCTCAAAGGCTCTTCTGAAGATCAGATGAGATAACGCATTAAAGTCCCTGCATTAGAGAGTAAATATTTTCTAAAAGCTCATTATTATACTTATTTCATGTTTGGAAGAGAAGCCTTTACTTTGGTCAACTGAATGCTTAGAGAAAGACCAGAATTCATTTAAGGTTGTGCTGAGCCCTCAGCAGAAATTAAATGAAAGACACACAGATATTTCGTATCATTGTATGAGTTTCAAAATAAGACATTTACTCTAAATTCACATCCTAATTACAGTCTTATTGGGTAAAAAGCACAGTAGAAAACACTAACAAATGACACATTAGTAATTGGTATATTGAGGACAGAACCTCACACAAAGTGTTTCATTGTATGGCTGGAATTCTGTTTGCTTGAAACACATACACTTTCAAGTTAGGGTGAGAACACAGCAAACTATTAGGACAAGCTTTAGAACTTGGTGCAGACTTGTTTTCTTTTTATTATATGTTATTAAATTTGGTGTAATTTGTGCATTTGAACTGGGCATTTCAGCCTCTACTTCTGTCTAAAGAAAAAAGCCTTTTTCCCCTAATTTGGAAAGTTCAGGTTCGTATTTGACACACTTAAGAATCCCTCTGCAGTCTGGGGTGTCAGATAACTGGTGAACCGAACCCCCTGGCATTGTCCCCCAGGGTCCCTGGGATCAGGGCCGTCAGTGGCAAGTGTGGACCAAGTACTGCTGCAGAAGAAGAGGGCTCCCAGGTGCTGCCTGTTCCCCGGTACAGAATGGGGTAGGAAGGCCTACCCAATTAAACCACAGGCAAAGAGATACAACTCATCTTCAGATGTTTGCTTTAACTGGCTCGTCATCGTTGCCAGTTTGCTACTACTGAGGATGATCTGATTCCTCTCTGCCCCTTTTTTTCCTGGAGACTTTGGTGTCAAGCCAGCACAGACCCAGAGTACCACTGACAACTCTAATTTGTTTCAACACTTCTCGGAGCTTTTTCATCAGCAGCGTCTTGTGCTCACGCTTTGTTCCTCAGAGCCTGGAACGCCCGTTTTATTAGCCTGACATTTTGTTCTGGCCTCTGTTGACAGCTTCTGGCCGCTGGCGTGCACTCTGTTTAGTCACTCCTTTTATTTATAACTTATGCTCTTTCGCTCGGCTCAAACTCATTGACTTGTGATCTGGTCATACTTGCGTTGCTCTATCTAATGTAAAATCTTATCTGATTCTCCAGCACCTCTTTTTGTCCATGGCATTTATTTAGCTTCTTGCATTTTCATTTGGCTCTCACTCCTGTCCTGATTACAGATTTTAAATGTCTGCATTATACCAGCGAGGAAGAGCAGCTCCAGTTCAGAGAGACCATGACCACTGAGAACTATGCCTTATGAGTGTAAAGCACTTTATAGTATTACAGAGCATCTGCATACACACAATATCTTATGTGACCCTCACAACAATCCAGTGAGGTAGGCAATACGATGCCCATTTCACTGGGGAATGAATGGAAGTGGGGAGACACACATAGGGACACTACTGAGAATTCTACTAGAACATTAATGTTGTGAATCCTGGGACTATGTGTTAAACCTTGAAGGAAAGGAGAGTTGACAAAATTCAATCTGTTGATTAATAGAGAGACATTCAAAACTAACATGGAATCCCACATTTTTCCTTTTTTTAGTTTGCCTTTTCTCCTTTCTCACTGTCAGCCCTTTCTTCACCTACACAAAGTATCTCCAGTTCTACTGAAATATTTATTTTTCTCCAGGATCTATACTGGATATTTGAAGCATGAAGTACAATGAGTTGTGTTTAAAAAAAAATTTTTTTTTACAGTTTTTATTCAATAACGTAACTAGCACACTTAGGAACTTTGTTTTTTACATGTGCTTTTACCAAGGATACTAAATGCAGCAGGCTGGTGAAAAGACCTTTTTAGACTAAAACAATTTCATCTTTTTTTTTCAGCAATTTTTTTTATGATCAAAATATTGTTGCTTGAAACAGCTCGGTATTTTAAGGAAACAAGTTTTGTTTTTTGGTTCAAAAATGTTGAATGAACTGCCCCAGCTCCACTAGACCTCACTATAAAACTTGAAAACAAATATGCCATAAATTGGAGAATAAGAAGACATAAATGCAAACTAAGCAAATCAAAGTCAATTTACCTTTCTAAAATTCTAAGGAATTAAAAAATCTTGACCTACTCTGAACACCTATGGAGCCCTGTTCCTTCCCACCATACACCTCTGCTCTATTATATAACTGCCTGTTTCCACGTCTATGTGTTCCTGGGACAATTAGTTCAGGAAGTCCAGGGACAATGGCTATCTTATAAGCAGTTTAGTCCAGCTCCAGGAGGTACACAATAAACATATGCTGAATGAACAAATGGATTCTTTTAGGGCATCCCTATCTCTGGTTGAGACTGGTATTTTTGAGGGTAGAGAATGCATATATAATCGGTATCCATGAGATTTCTCCTGGAACCCGATGGGTTCAGAAGACACTAGATGAGTGGGTGGCAGAGGGCTCCTGGCCTAGCTCTGAGGAAGGTAGGAACAGCCCGCCATTCAGTACCTGAGAGGCGTCCCAGCTCAGGACGGTGGTGATGGTGGGGTGCTAGAGTGGGTAGAGGTATGAGCAAGGGAGCAGAGACCCAAACAGTACCAAGGACCAGGAGAGGAAGGCATGCGGAAGCCGGGCACCATTCGGGAACCAAGGTTGTTTGGAGGAGCCACAAAGGGATCTTGGAATCAGTTGTGCTGTGACTTGTCCAGAGGTGAAGGTCCTTTTAGTGAGATGGTAGCACAGGGTGTCCCGCCCAACCCACCTGATCTTCAAAGGGGCCTGCCCTAATATGATCAGGGAGTTATGCTGGTCCTGACACATATGTAAAAGAGGAAATAAGAATGAAATTAGAACATTCTCTAACACCATACACAAAAATAAACTCAAAATGGATTAAAGACCTAAATGTAAGACTAGATACTATAAAACTCTTAGAGGAAATCACAGGGAGAACACTCTCTGACATAAATCACAGCCAGATGTGATAGATCTTTTCTGACCCACCTCCCAGAGTAATGAAAATAAAAACAAAAATAAACAAATGGGACCTAATTAAACTTAAAAGCTTTTGCACAGCAAAGGCACCCATAACAAAATGAAAAGAAAACCCACAGAATGGGAGAAAATATTTGCAAACGAAGTGACCAACAAGGGATTAATCTCCAAAATATACAAACAGCTCATGCAGCTCAATATCAAAAAAACAAACAACCCAATCAAAAAATGGGTGGAAGATCTAAATAAACATTTCTCCAAAGAGGACATACAGATGGCCAAGAGGCACATGAAAAGCTGCTCAACATCGCTAATTATTAGAGAAATGCAAATCAAAACTATAATGAGGTATCACCTCACACCAGTCAGAATGGCCATCATTAAAAAATCTACAAACAATAAATGCTGTAGAGGGTGTGGAGAAAGGGAACCCTCCTATACTGTTGGTAGGAATGTAAATTTGTACAGCCACTATGGAGAACAGTATGGAGGTTCCTTTAAAAACTAAAAATAGAGCTACCATATGATCCAGCAATCCCACTCCTGGGCATATATCCAGAGAAAACCATAATTCGAAAAGATACATGTACCCCGATGTTCATTGCAGCACTATTTACAATAGCCAGGACACAGAAGCAACCTAAAGGTCCACCAACAAAGGAATGGATAAAGAAGGTGTGGTATATATATACAATAAAATATTAGTCAGCCATAAAAAAGAATGAAATAATGCCATTTGCAGTGACATGGACTGACCTAGAGATTGTCATACTGAGTGAAGTAAGTCAGACAGAGAAAGACAAAGACCATATGATATTGCTTATATGTGGAATCTTAAAAAATGGTACAAATGAACCTATTTACAAAACAGAAATAGAGTCAGAGATGTAGAAAACAAAGTTGTGGTTACCAAGGGGGAAGGGGGGATATAAATTTCAAGATTGGGATTGACATATACACGCTATTATATATAAAATAGATAACTAATAATAACTTACTGTATAGCACAGGGAACTCTACTCAGTACTCTGTAATGACCTATATGGGAATAGAATCTAAAAAAGAGTGGATATATCTATATGTATAACTAGTTCACTTTGCTATACAGCAGAAACCAATACAATATTGTAAATCAACTACACTCTAATAAAAATTAATTTTAAAAAGCTGAACCAAAAAACAAATAAAAGAGGAAATCAATGATTATTTTTGTTATATTTAAATCATGCTTGAAAAATATTTTCTAAAAGTACAGCAAAATAATTCAATATAAATTTTCATATACCAGAATTAATTGAATATGTGGGGAATCACGCACTTTCACAGGGAACAAATTGGTACAACCTTTTGGAAGCCATTTGTAAGAATCCATCAAATTGTAAAATGCACGTCACGTTTGAACTATTGATTCTACTGCTAGCAAATTCTCTATTAAAAACTATTCTCACAAGATCATGTAAAAGAGTGCTGAATGTAGCACTGTTTCTTAAAGCCAAGCTAAAGCAAAGAAAAATCATCAAGTGTTCATGACTAGGGAACTGAATGATACATTATGCTAATTATGGTAGCGCTATATAATGGAATAGTGTGTAGCCACTGAGAGAAAAGAGCCACATACACTGCCATAGCAGATGATTGGCACATTAACTTAAATAAGGAGAAAACAGAACACACTGTATAGATGTTTCTGTATTTGATTCTTTCTGTCTTTTTGAAACATTAAGGAATTATATACTCTCCATGAGGGGCTGGGTATGTGGAGAGGAATCTGGAGGCTATGTACACACACACACATTTATACACAGAAATCTCTCTTAATACTTCCTCAAAGAAAGCAAGCACGTAAACTTCAAAACAGCCATGAAAATATCTGTAACTGAAAACATATCTGAACGTATCTGAAAAAAAAAATTCAAAGCATTTGATAACCTCAGGTAACAAAAGACAGTGTGGGTGTTAGATTAACAGGCTACAAAATAAAGGTGTCCCTTATTTGCCAAGCTTAACCAGAGTCAAGGTTAAGAAGCTCAGAGAAAGTCTCAGGAAAAGGAGATAAAGAAGAATCAAAGATAAAGGTAGAGATAAAGATAGAAATAAACATGCAGATAGGGAAGAGTTACACAGGAGTTCAGTGAAAATAAATGGAGTGACAAGGAGAAAGGAGAAGAAATGGAATAAAAAGTAAAACAACAGATCAAAGTGATCACATCAAAGAATAAATGGACACAAAGGAGAATTTTTCCTATAGTTTCTATTATCTTAATATAATAATTACAACAATAATAATCATTGACTAACACTAAAGCACTTTGAGGAGACACACAATACTCAGTGTTGTTCAATTTAGGGGCAAACACACTTCAACAATGCAAACAATTATGAAAACAACTGTAGAAAGCATCATGTGGTTATACCACACTTAAATGGCTGGCATTCACAATGGTTACCCTAAGTTGCCTAAATGTGGCATCAACACAGTGTATGAGGTAAAAATAATTATTTTTACTAAGAGAAACTGGGACTGCATTTTTTAAACAATAATTACAACTGAAAACTGCTAGATTTGGGGATCCATTAAAGGATTTGTGAAAATCTGCCTAAAACAGACCCTTGATGGGTTAAGATTATGATAGCTGTGTGTGTATCACTTATTCTCTCTCTCTCTCTCTCTCTCTCTCTCTCTCTCACACACACACACACACACACACACACACTACATGCAGCTCCAACTAGGAACACAGAGGAGGAGCCCTTGGTTTCTGAGAAATCAAGTGTGGATTCCTCATTCCCTTTCAAAATCCTTTCATTATATCTGGTAGATTTGGCCTAGACACACAACCATTGACTTATGGCACTGTGACTACTGAAGATATCTTATCTAATATCTAGTTTTCAAGATCCAATGTACAGATTCTCTACATTGGAACATGAGGTCAGCATTCCACCCACAGAGATCCCTGTTGTGAAATCTATTCCGTTGCAGTTTTGAAGGTCTGGGATATCGAATACCACTTCTCAAGTTTTTATCAAAACAAAACAAAACACACAAAAATACCCCAGCTGTCAGAGAATTAGCCCGTTCTTAGATTGTTCAAATTCCTATATGTAACATTTCAGTTATTTCAGTTAGTAGGTAGGGAGGCTGTATTGTTTCTATTCATAAGCTTGATTCTCTTTCAGCAGATTGAAATTGGCTTGAAAATTGAACAATTTTCTATGTGAAATTTTTAGAAAATTACACTCATCACAAAAACTAAATACAAATGGGTAATGAGATTTAGAGTAGTATAATTTAATCTATTTGTTTTACACCAGTTAGCACAGTTTATTTGTAGAAAGCTGTGGCTGACTTCCAGAGAATCCCCATGGATCAATGCTGAAGTTCTCAACCTTTGCCTCAAGCCCAGACCACCACTATCACAAGCTTGTTTATTACAAAGGCACACACAAAAAAACCAAGAAACCATAAACTTACTTAGCATGCTTCCACTCCCTTTTTCCCCCTTCTGGCCTTTTTGTCCAGAATTTCCTTTAAAAAAATAAAAATAAATAAAAAGAAAAAACTTTTTTAAATTTAGGCAATTCACAGTGCTTGAAATGGAGACAGCAACACAAGGTCATCTAGAATAACAACGTATAACAATCTACAGATTTTCAGACATAATAATGTTGATGACGATGATGGTGATAATACTAATAGCTATCATTTTAGAAACCCTCTTATGAACTTAGTATTTTATGGGTAGGTCCTTTGCATACATTATCTCAGATTACTTACCAGGACACTAAATGTTCCATTTTCCTAAAGTAGGCAAAACTGAGGTGTAAGCAGTTTGTTTGGGATTATTCACACTCCTTTTCCTCCTCCTTCTTTGTGTATTCCTCCCTCTCCCAGAAAGCCTGGTATCCTCCATCTCATCCCAAACCTTGTTTTTCTGCTCCCATTACAATTTGTCTGTCTTGTTTTCTATTTCTTTTATGTGAAGCCTAGCAAAGATGGAGCTGTGAATGAATTTCTGGGAGTGGTGAGATCCCAATTACCTCAGTCTTGAGGGAAGCTGGGAAGGTCTGAGGGGTGTCTAAACCTCTAGATAGTTACTTTTGGCTTCGAGAAACCTCATTCACATACTTTAGAGGTGTGCTACAGACCCTGTGCTAATAAGGGTCAGGACCTTATATGGAAACATTGTTAAGACCCTGCTCTTTGCTAATGGGTTGCTATTTCACCTAAGGTTCCCAAAGCTATATCCAGAGGTTAAGCCCTTAGTACCAACAAGAAAATTCAACGATGACAATTGCATCTCACTAGAGGGGTACTGTTCTCACATATCGATTCTTCTTCCAAGAGTCGTCAGATATGTCTTGTAAGTAATCACCTTCCTGGCATAAATGCAGGACTGACCATAGAGCCATCTATCTCTAAGTCAAAATCTTCATTAATGTTCTTGATTTCCTCCGGCAAAATCAAGGACTGTTCTCTTTTCATCCAAGAGCTCAAAGGGCATCGTTCAAAGATCATGAGCTTTGGAATAGTAACAATAATTTTAGATTCTCTTGTGTTGAATTATTTTGCTCTGCCACTTATTAGGTATGTGGCTCAGAACAAGTCTTTAAACCTTTCTGAGCTGAAGTTTTTTCTTCTTTCAAATGAAAAAATAGTACCCTCCATTGCAAACCTGCCTTGAAAATTAGCAGCAATGTTTATAAAGGGCCTTGCTCTTAAGAGATGCATGTAAGAGATGGTAGCTCTTATTTGTTTTACAACATAACTTAGCTAATTTTATTTTCAGTGAATGAGAGGATTTTTTCATTTCATTTCACTTTTTTATGGCACAATTATTTTACATTTTATTTTGCAGTTTTAATCATTATTTTGTTGTTTTTTTTGGTCTGTTTCTCTAGCTTACTTTGCCTCATCCATGCTTTGTTTTTGAACATTTGTCCTTATTCACCTCTTAGAGAAGACTTTTTTGATCTCTAATTTACCACATTAAAAAAAATACAAAATAACGTGTGATGAGTAACATGAAAATTGAGATTTAGCACTTAAAAACTGAAGCTATTTCTAATTAAAATTTTATTTTGAAATGCCAACCATTCCTTATCATGGTATAATAGTCTCTAATTGCTTTGCATATATGATTACACTGTACATCATTAAATTCATTTTTTAATTGTGATTCAGTCATTTCAGGTAATATTAAATTGACAAGAATCATTAATTTAGCACAAAGTATCTAAAACCTTTCCTATTTTTTTTTTTTTTTGGACGGTAGGCTTTTATAAGATATAATACCAAAGTTTTAGATTTCCTCAAGAGGAAAAATCTAAGATATTAAACAAAAATTGGGGGAGGGGGGTTAAAATGGTGTAACTGATCAGTTCTAATTCTTTTCAGAGAAGATAATATAATAAACAAGCTTAATTTTATCATTCTAGCGTTATTTTCAGAATTAGAAAATAATTGTAAAATTACTCTGGGAAGTCTTTTCATGTTGTAGTTTGTCTTGGGTATTTTATTTTTTAAATAAATTTATTTATTTATTTTTTGGCTGAGTTGGGTCTTTGTTGCTGCGTGCAGGCTTCCTCTAGTTGCGGCGAGCAGGGTCTACTCTTTGTTGCGGTGCATGGGCTTCTCATTGTGGTGGCTTCTCTTGTTGCGGTGCATGGGCTCTAGGCATGTGGGCTTCAGTAGTTGTGGCACGTGGGCTCGGTAGTTGTGGCTCTTGGGCTCTAGAGCACAGGCTCAGTAGTTGTGGCGCATGGGCTTAGTTGCTCCACAGCATGTGGGATCTTCCCGGACCAGGGCTCGAACCCGTGTCCCCTGCATTGGCAGGCGGATTCTTAACCACTGCGCCACCAGGGAAGTCCCTGTCTTAGGTATTTTAACGATACCTTGATCTCTGTTCAAGCCAGAGAGCTGAACAAATGACCCACTTTTCTTCTTATAAAAAAAAAAATGTTTTATGTCATTTTAGCATGATTCAGAGATTTCCTCACAGACGACACTTGGAAATCTTTTCTCACACTTGAACACATTAAAAACATCCTTTCTAGAGAACAGGGATTCCTCCCTCCTTTATAATGACATCTTAGGCTAAAAACGAGCCCAAGGGCTTTGTCAAAACCTGGAGTTAACCACCTCCTGTCAGATTTGTCACTCTTCTGTCAAAAATAAAGAACTAATATTTCTGAAAGCCACTGAAAAGTAAGAAGTAAATGGTATGTAATATACCGCCACTCTAACTTTAAATATCAATATAAGAGGAGGTATTTTCAATAGCATCATTGTGACTTCAAGCATTTTCAGAGCCCCTGCCATGAGCTAGGCACTGGGTTCCTCATTTTCACACACAGGCACACTTAGCCCAGCCCAGCTCTTTTCACCTACTTCAGATGTGACATCTTCCCTCCTCTGCCTAATGCTTCTTTCTATTTCCTGAATTCTTCACCTTCAACCTTCTTCTTAACCTTCCACAATCTTTTTAACCCTTCTTTCCTCTGTATCTTCAACAACTTCTCTATTTTACCTTGCTGTCAGCATTTAAATAGTATTCAAATTCACTTTCAAAGAAAAAACAAAATCAAATGAAAAAACCGATCTCTTCCTCCCCCTCTGAAGAGCCAGACTGCTCTACCCCGCTGTCTACCAGCCTCATCACCAGGCACCCCTGGGCATTCCCCAATCTGGCTTCCACCCCACTCCACCCAGCCCCACCAAAACTGCTCTCAGTAAAGGCAACATCCTCACAGCAACAAACGGAAAAAGCTTTCTGTTGACTGCCTCTCACTTGACCAACTTTTGGAACTCCTTTGGTTTTTTTTCACACCACCTTCTCTGGGTTTTCTTCTTCACTCCGGCTGCTTTGCTCTTTCTGCTCAGTCTGTACGTCTGGAACCACTCAAGGCTTTATCCTAGGCCCTTTCTCTTCTCACTGTTGCCTACCCATAAAATATTACTAAAATCAATGATTATTAAAATTCATTGACTTCAGTGAACATTTATATGAGCATAGCTACAACTTTGTCTTTCTACCTCTGGCTTCCCCTCTGAGTTCCAAACCCATATATTCGACTATAAATATCTCCATGAATGGCACAGAGTGTTCAATAGCTGTTTGTCAAATAAATAAAGGAATTCATTGTGGTCTATAATTTTAGACATTCCTAAGAAAGACCATAACTCACCCTTAGAATCAGACTTTGAATGGACTCCAAGAGTCTAACTGGAGAGAAGCACATTATTTACATTGCTGGAAAACCTAGTTCATTTAATGAGGTTCTGTTCAGAGTACTCTAGGGATTTTGAAGATATGTAAGGTTACACTTCAATTAAATCCTCCGAGCTCTCTGCAGTAAATCTGTCAGATGGTAAATGCTCTATAGATCTGCCATGGATCAAGAAGAAAGTCTTCCCTATCTCTTCTTATATTTGTATACTTTATCAGTTAAGGACTGTGTCTTCTTTACTTCTCATTTCCCTGTACCAAGCATTGTCCCTTGTATATATATATTGAGTACTTAATACATGTGGAAGGAAGAGGGCAGGGTGGGGAAGAAAAGGAGAGCAGGAGAGAAAATAGAAAATAAATAGGGCTGCTCTTTCTTAATCTTTTTGCTTTGAAATCACTTTGCGTTGATATTACTCGGATAGTCCAGGCTGTGTCATTAATTAGAAAATGACAATTAGTAGATTTTATTTCTAATTTTGTTACCCTCTTTGGACTCTTGTAGAGGAAGAATGCATTCACTGCTTTAATTTGCAGTATAACTAAACTAGTACCAGGCACTGCTGCTCATATTTCTACCAAATTTGAGTCTTTTAATAAGGAAGTAATATCCGGAGAATATCTTTTGTCAAGGGATTTATTACCTCTACCCCTGCTTTCATTTTTACAGTCTCTCTTTCTCCAGTTTTCTTCACCGGAAGATGTGGTTCTCAAAGTGTGGTCCCTGATCAGCATCATCACTGTCACCTGGAAACTTGTGAGGAGTAAACATTCCCCAGGGAGCCCAATCCCTAACCTATTGTATCAGAAAGTCCTCCGGAGGTGGAGCCCAGTCAGCTGTTTTAACAGGCCCTGTAGGTAATCCTAATGTCTGCTCAGGTTTGAGAACCACAGATGTAAAGGAATTCTGTGCATCTTTAGGCCAGCTCTAACACGACTTTCTTTGTAACATCTTGTCTTGCTGTACAGAGTTAATCACTCTACTTTCTACTTCCACAGCTTCCAGCTACCATTAGTTTTGTCCCACTTTACAAATGTTTTATTACTTACCACTTGGTAATACAGCTAACTGGTTCTGCATTTTTCTGTCCCCTGCTCTCTTCTAAAATTTCTGTGTACAGTTCACAATTCAAGCTTAGGCTAGCGGCATAAGGAGTAGAAATAATATCATCATGTATGTAAATTGTAAAGGGCCCGAACATGGTGATTATTAAGTACTAATATACAGTAGCAGGCAGGTTATCTTGTAAAGGATAGGATTTCAGGTCTGCCTGTATTTTGCTAACTGTAACTTAACAGGGTTTGGTGGTTTTGGTTAAAGGGGTGTTAATACTTTGTTTGCTTTTCTCTACCAGTCTTTCCACTCTCTTTATTCTAAGATAGATACCATTCTTCATGGTGATTTATAGTGGTGTGGAGTTGACAGATCCTCTGTTGTGATTTTATATGGAACTGTTTTCCTTTTGGACATAGAAACTTTCCTCAGGTGGACAGAAATCAGTTTCAAAATGTTTCAGATCAGAAAATAAACTGCATGTGAGTGCTGCTTTTCATACTATGATGACCATTGTTTTTGTTATCTAAGAAGTTGAAAGGAATATCTATGATCTGGTGTTTATTTTACATATTCTGTGAAGAAAATATGCATTATCATAATACCTGGCCTCCCGGTCTTCCCCGCTGATCCTGGGAATCCTCGACTTCCAGGAAAACCAATGGATCCTCGATCACCTTTAAGACCTGGAGGACCTATATGGTAAATGAAGAAAAAAAAAAAAAACCCAAAACAGTGGTAATAATTCATTTTGCATGAAGATTTGAGAGAATAATGAAACAATCTAATTTCACTAATGGATATGAAGGAGGTGAATCTCCAAATGGAGGAACAATGTCTTTCCTAAACTTTCATGTGTAAAAATTGATAGATAACAGTAACAGTAAGTAGAAACACTAGTGCATTTAGTACACTGTAGATATTCAATATGTAACAGATTGTCACTAAAAATAAAAACACACAAGAAAAAAAAATCTTAGCGTTTTAACTGGAAGCCTTATATAGTCTAATCAGGAATCTTCAAATGGCAGAATTTTGCTATAGCTGAAATGATAACTTTGAAATGTAAGCTAAAAATTGGACTTTTAAGATTTGTCCCAGAAAAATCACAAGTCAAGCAATGAGAAGTATCAAAGAATATTTATAAAAAAAATACTGAGGCCCTAGTGCAGGAATATATTACTCTATCTCTCATGCTCTTGTTTTTACATACTCCATTGTAATCCCAAACAATAATGTAGCCGTGTGTGTGTGTGTGTGTGTGTGTGTGTGTGTGTGTGTGTGTGTGTCCCAGGCACAGGGAAAGTATTCAGTAAACATTTTTTTAAAGTAAAAGGTTATAGGTAATTCTCCTTGGCATGCTTCCAAGGAAATGGCATGCTGAAATGAATTTCTATTATATTATTTTGAGATAAAGCACAGTTTAACATAATATCCACCCCAGTACATGAGTAACAACTGTAATATATTTAATGTACTGATTATTTAATACTACTAAGCACGTATATCTTCTCAGATTTTCATATCATGGTTTCGAGTCAAGCTGAGTTTAGTGGGCTCATTTGCATGTATAGGTATTTTTTGTTTGTTTGTTTTTGTTTTGTTTTGTTGGTACAGGGTTTCTTTTGTCTTTTCTTTAAACACTCCCATTGTAATATTTATTTATTTATTTGTTTGGCTGCACCAGGTCTTACTTGCGGCACATGGGATCTTTTAGTTGTGGCATGTGGGATCTTTAGTTGAGGCACGTGAACTCTTAGTTGCAGCATGTGGGATCTAGTTCCGTGACCAGTGATCAAACCTGGGCCCCCTGCATTGGGGGCACGGAGTCTTAGCCACTGGACCACCAGGGAAGTCCCTATAGGTGGGATTTTAGTAAGCCTGCTTAAATCAGGAAGTAGAATTATCAAGACAGTCCATCATATACTTTTAACTTCCTGATTCCCTACCAAACATGGGGCAAATAGGCAATCTGGCAAAGAAAAAAACAGATTGCAGCAATCAGGTAGGAAAGATGCCTAGTAACTTGAATATTTTTGCTGCAGTGCACCAACTCAAATGGCAACCTAAAAATCTAAAAGAGTCAATTTATCACTCCAACAATGAAATCTACCTCTCTTTTTTGAGGGGCCAGATAATGCCTATTTGTGTATATGAGCAATACCAACAGCAGCAGACTAAACCCTCACTTAAAGAATCAAAGCAGCTTTGCAACGGTATCTGTCTAGGGTGGTAACAAAAGCTGAAACTTTTAAATCCCTCTTTCTATTTGATTCCGAAACAGCTACAAAAGATGTTCCCAAGATGAAGCTTTGGAAGGCAAGTTGTAGCCCAGACTGAACTTTTATGGTTGAGTTATAAAGCTTTGATAATTGCAATTTGTAATGGAGGAGTTGACAGACCTTTGACAATAGCTGCTCTGGCAGATAATATAACACTGGTTACTTCCCCTGCTTATGACATTAATGCACCATTGCTAAGATCTGCTGGGTGCCAGTCAAGTAGAAAGACTTTTCTGAACAAAGAATCTTACCTGGTATTACTTTCAAAGGCAAACCAACAATTGAGATACATATATATATGTATATACATATATATACATACATATATACATATATATACATACATACATATATATATATATATATAATTCTAAAAGCTTTTTTTTTTTATGGTAAACTTTATATATTGGCTTTTTAAGCACTATGATGTAAAGGGCTGGCATGTGTCAAATTCATGCTTTTCATTTTTAAAAATTGTTTTTCTGATGTAACCTGGGCTGGTTGATACATTGATCAGAAAGAAGAACAGTTTATATAATCAAAACACAGAAAATTAAGATCAAGTCCCTGGTATTTAGACATTTCTTTAGCAGCACAAACTATTCTAGTTATCATTAGACGGAGCAGTATACTCCCCACCTTCAAAAAGCATGCAGGTATTTGATTTCTAGCCATGAATAACATGATGATCATGTTACTGTTATTATCTTTATTTTTTTGAAAGCAAAGAAAGTTCATCCTCTTTCTCTTTTTCTGTCTTCTATTATTGTCTTTCAAAATATTGCTTTTAAGATTACAGAAGAAAATAATTTGAAACAATTTTGCTCTAAGTAAGATACAGAGAGTGGCTGACAGCAAAGGGAAAAGTCATCTGTATTCTAGTCAATATTTACATTGAGATTGCATAGGTTTAAGCAGATAAATTCCAGTTAAGGACCATATAAGGAGTATAATCCAATTTGCCTTTGATTTACATTAGTTGTTTTTTTTTTTTTTGTATCTTAAAAACCAGGTAACCTCCAAATATATTCAATGTGAAGATGGTTTTCATATTTTCCTTCACATGTGACCTAAAACTAGGTCGGCCAAATACTGTTTGCAGTCAGTGATATGGAGAGCACTCTCTAGACTTATGAACAACCCCATGTTGTTAAAGCACTTAACTTTCTTTAAAAATCAAGAGTCACTGCTTACCATTCAGAACATGATAGTGATTATCATTTGATATCATTTGATATGCCCTCAACACACACAAACATACACATGCGGGGACACACACACACACGCCACACAGGGAACCAGTCAAATAACTGATTCCCCCTACACACATACACAGATGTACATTACCTAGCCCTGCAGTATATGATGGAGTAGTTACCGTACCTACTGGACCTGGAATGCCTTGTGGACCAACTTCTCCAGTGGGACCTCTATCTCCTTTTTCACCTGGAGGTCCAGGAGGACCTTTAAAAAATAAATGACAATTACTGATCATAGGCTGAAAGCACAGGTAAAATAGATTTGTCATTTGTCAAGACAGTTACGTAGGTAAATCCAAAGCCTTTTATTTGTTGCACAATTACACAGAATGAATGAGACTAACCTTCCTGAATGGAAGCATACCCTGCTACTGAGTAGTGCAATGAGATAGCTCTAAATTAGACAACCGAATTATGGACTAAATACTTCTGTGTGCCAAGCAGTGTACTAGGTTCTCAGATGCTGGGGGCAGAGAAAGACAGTGAGTCAATCAATGATGGCGCAAATCCACATTAGTATTGTGTACCTACTGGGTATGAAACCCAGTGCCCCTAAAACTGAGCTCCCTTGCCAAGTTTATGATTAACCTCTCTATCCAAAATTTTATTCCCCTTCTTGACCTACCCCTGTTCCCCTCAGGACTGAGGAATATCAAAGAAAAGGGGGATTGAAACCAAGCAGGACCCTGCAGGGCCTTCCTGGGTACAAAACCCCTCCAGGTGCCCTGTTTCTTGTTTGCAGAAAAAAGGCTTTAGTTTCCTAGGCCTTCCCTGAGCCCCAAAGAGCAGGCACAAGGAGTTAACAATGAGAGAAGTGAGGGGATGCAGAAACAAAGGAGAAGCAGTCAAGCAAGGTAGCTAGAATGATAGTTCGGAGTCCTAGTTCCTCCTCAATGGATATACATAACAATCTTTGATATATGTGTATATATGTGATATACACATATCTTTGAGTTGATCTGTAGAAACTAAGCCCTTCACCCATGTGGAGGATGGTGACTACACGCTGACCACTAGTATGTAGACCCCACACTGGTTGGAACCAGAAGGTTGATGATTAAGCTTCTGGGAACATCACCCTGTTACCTCACCACCAGGCAGATTTCACTATATTAATTTAGATGCTCTGTGGAAAATGTATAAGTCAAGTCATGTGTGATACCCTCAAGGGAAACAAAAATCCACACAAAGTAGACAACCAAAAACCCTATCATTGAAAATGATACCCTCGGATATTAGAAAGATGCAGATCAGCAAGAGGAACAGTGGTTGAAAAGACTTAATTGAGGAGGTAGGATGTGAAGGGGATTTTGAAGAATGGGTAGAATGAGAAGAAAGAGAATGCTGGGTAAGTAGGAAAGATGCGGGGAATGGCAGGAAAGTGAAAATGAGTAAAGGAATAACTTTTCAAGTAAAATATTAGGTAGAATCCCTAGATAGATATAGACATTATAAATTAAGGTGGAGAGGTTGCAGGGAAAATTTTGACTACCTGGCATGGCAATTACCAAGGTGTCCCCTTAGTACTGAGTTTGATCAACACTGATTTAGTCATTTGAATTTTCTGTGCCCAGCAAAACAGATATCTAGTGATCACCTCTTTAGAATGATGGCACTGAGTATGTCCCTCTTCTACATGGAGTGCCACAGGACAAGTGTTATTCCTTTCCTTTAAAGCAGAACACTTAGCAATTTCTTTTCAATTCCAAAAGGAAGAAATGAACCTGGACATACCATAGAATAGTCAAATAGTGATGTTTTAAAAGAGTCATTTTCAATTTCCGTGGTTCAAGGACAGCAAGGATAACACACAACTATGTTTAGCATCACTGGTTAGAGAGCACTTGTTTACAAATTTTAATCGGGTGGGGTGATATGATACTTGAAAGATTCTAAGAAGGGGCTCCATAAATAATGATAATCTTATGAGTAAATATATTCTGTCCATTTTCTTTGCTTCTTTTGAAATCCTTGTCCCTTGCCTCTCTCCATTTTTCTGATCTGTTTCTGATTTTTCAAGGTCCAACTTGGGTTTTAGCACCTTCCTTCCCTGGTGACTTAATTTTCCAGATATCGTTGCTCTTCTCAATGGCACATCATTCATTTCCCTTCATACACACCATTGGGCTGTAAGGTTTTATTGCATTTTCATTACAATAGTAACTACATATTATAGGAAATATAAAAGCCTAGAAAAAATGAGGAAAATGTAATACATAATTCTATCATCTTAAGAGAATAATCACTAACATTTATTTTCTGTTTTTGTTGTATATTTTTTGTTTTTTACATAATCATCACGCAAACTGCATACTACTGGGCATTAAGTAGTTGTAGTAACAACCAGCAAATTCTCCTAAGCTATAGCTTAATGTTGGAAACATATATTAAGGTGTCCACAAGAGATGTCATGGTTCTACATCAATGGGAATCTACGCATCTTCTATTCCTGCAGAATGTAGTTTCTCCCAACAAAGGGGTTTTAATTCCCACAACCGTGAACACAGCTGTGGTTCATTCATCTCTGCCCAGTGACAATGGAGGGGGCAAGCAGGACAGAAAGACTCAATTTGCAGCTTGAATTTTGCTGAGCAAATTAAAGGGAAGCAAATCCACAGTACTCCAGGATGGCATTTTGAAAAAAAATTGCACATGAAAAGACTGTGATTCAGTGATTAGGTCTCTAAAGCAAGACAGACATTCCAGGAAAAACTAGAAGGTGTGAGACAAGAAACAAGGGACACAGATTAGCTCTGGGCTCTTAGCCTCTGAGATCAAGAGTTTTCACCATTTCTTTAATAAGTAAGAAATGGAACTCACTATCTTTTCAATTATTTTGCATGTAACTATGTATACTAACTGTACACAGCTCAAATATTGGAGCATTAACTCAATCATAACAAATACATCTATGCTATTTTATAAAATTCAGGGTTAAAGATCCCTCTTTGTCTATTTCTATATAAAAATGCTGATACCAGGTACTTGAATCCCAGAGTAAGAAAACCAGGTAAAGTCTTTCCTTCAAGAGTTCTGAGTGTGTTGGATGTTACATTTTTACTGTTATCTTAGTCTTCATGTAACATTAATCTCACCCATTACATTCTGTTTAAATTCTGTAATTTGTTATGTGTCTTCTACTGCCTAGAACAAAATGTGGAAAGAATCTCAATGGTTTAAGTGTCTTTTTGATAGTTTGGAGGGATAGAAGTACACAGATCATATACTACTTTCTCTTAGCTTCTTATGTAGAACTTTTGAGAACATTATCAACGTAATGCTCTCATCTACCTTCCAAAACTGGTCTCTCCAATCCTGCTGTTGCTCACATCCTTATCATACTGCAGTTGGACTAATCTAGAGGGTTTTTTATTAAAATATGGTGTGAATATATTTTGTCTATTCATTTATTTCAGTTTAAAAACAAATGTCTGCATCAACAGACATTTGTTTTTATGTATCATTCTACATAAAGAAATGTAGCCATTTATTCTGCCATGTTATGGAAAAAAAGAACGAAGAACTTTAAGTCTGAGACTTCGAGTCTATTGTAGTCACCTTCTTGGTTCTGAGTTACTATTTAACCTTCCAAAATTCTGTCCCATAATCACATCAACAACCACCTCTGTGCATCAATAATGGACACAATGCTTCCTGGTAGCTCTCTTGCTAACATATGTCAAAGGACACTAGATTAATATTGTTCAAAACATCTGATCTGCCCTAGATCAAGAAGCCATAATATGAATTCCACTATTTTTCATCATCTTTAGTACCATCTAACTGCAAAGTTAGAGGGATAATTCATAAATGCTATAGCAGTAATTTGCCATGAACAATTCCCTCTATAAAACACACCACCAAATCCGCTATTAGCTGTCTCCCTATGATTTTTTGTTTTTAAGGAAAACTAAGATATCTACTTAGCCACAGAGATGTACTGATTTAAAATACTCAGTAATTTAAAAATATCATAGATCAAAATTACCCAATTTACTGGGAAAGAAAACCCAGGAACATCACATCATTTAAAATCCTCAGATGATAACATAGCACTAATAATATCTGCCAAAATTTCCAGAGCTATGCTTCTCCATGTCGTGTTCATTACGATCATAAATTTCCTACTTTGTTCTCAATCTTGCCTCACATGTAGATCACCATAAAAATCTGCCAAGTCTTCTAGGCTGCTGCTATTTAAACCTCTTTATTTTTTTTCTTTTTTCTTCCAGTTTTCATGCTCACTGACTTAGAGGTGTTTAATCTGGACGAAGCCTTAAAGCTTGCTTAGTCAAACATAATTATAGAGGTCTGAGAGAGTGAATTCCCAAGGTCTTAAAGCCAGTTGGGTAAAATCAGAACTAGAATACTTCTTTCCTGATGTTCTAGGCTATACTTTTCCAAAATTAAGTGATTTCATTTTGGGCATCTGTTCTTTCATTATTCCTGAGATGAATTTTTCTTTTACATAGTGGTTAAAGACACAATTCATTTCTTAAATCCCAATAATTAATTGCACAAATCTCCAAATTCAAATTCTATCAATCACTTCTTCTTCTTTATCATGACAATTGATCAATTGATACATTTTTTTCTCTTTTTGGTGCTTTTAGTTTCTGGAAAAAAAATATGCTTAAAATTTTTCCACATAACCACTGCTTTCAGCAATGAGTCATATTTTATTTCTCTTAAGTTCCTTCCTCAAATGTTTAACAACTTTGTCTTTTAAAGTCATGTTATCCCCCACTCCCCACCAAATTCTGCTTCACCATTTCATTTCAACAATGAAATTTCATTTAGTCCTTTAGACTTTAATTGCTATAATTACTTGAGAAATATATTAAAATATCTCTACCTCTTTAATCTTCATAAATATTTAGTAATTGCTAACATAAAAGAGGAGGGACACCAAGTAATGACACTGATCCTACAACCGACATTAGATAAAGCACTCATTAATTAATACAATGTCTCTCTTGGGTTATAGTTTAATAAATATTTATTAAAAATTATGACTAAATGCTGTAGAGGATATAAAAACTAGCCCGTAATTTTAATTGAACTTACTGTTTCCAGTAAGAGACAACATTTCGATAGAAGACAGTATGAGATATTTTTAGATATGACAATCATATTAGGAATTCTCTTGTGAAAGAATACTTAATGTTCAAAAGTAAGCAAGATATAAATGTCAGCAAAAGTATTACTACAGTGGGACCAGAGAAAGCTTCATGGAAGAGGTTGCATGTATGTCATCTATGGACATTAATGATAGATAAGATATTTTCAGATACAAATAGAAGAGGAAAGATATTCTTTCAAGTGAAGGAAAAGCCATGAGGCAGGATGTAAAAAGTATTGGGCATGTCAGAATCACAGTAAAATCAATTGAAATATTTGGTGTCAAAAAGGGAAAAGACAGGGAATGAGGCATTCAAAAGTAGTTAAGAGAAGCACTACAGAAGAACTTGAGCGCTGCAGAGAAAAGTGTATGTGTAATAAGGAGGTGATAGAGAGTCTCTTTGCAATCTAGGGTGTCCCTCTAGGAAGGCTGCATTCTAACAAGAGTGTAGAAAGGATTGTAGTCTGAAATACTGAGGCAGGAAAGGATTGCAAGACTATTTCAATAGTCTGGCAGAGTAATGATAAGAATAGTTTACACAGAATATAAAGGAGTGACAAGGGGTTAGAGAATGTGGAACATAAGAAGTAATGGTATTCTGGGAGAAAATAACAACAACAATTAAAATTTCTACCTTGGAAATCTGGAAGAATGACATTGCCATTACAAAGTGTAACTTCATAGGAAAAGATACGGCTACAAGACGTCTGGCGAGAAGCACAGTTTACAGGACTTCCTAAACTAAGGGAGAAAAAAAGTCTGGTGGATCCGTCGAAACCCCTTCCTACTTCCCTTCATAATGAGTTCATCCCTCAGGAAGATCTACTTTCTCTGACCTATACAGCCAATGCTGGTCCTTGTCCTGAAAACTTACTGCCTCCTAAGAAAATTAAAACCCCAAAGGGTACTCTTCCACGCCCTGTTGACCACGTTTGGCATAACCCTATTCGAAGAAATAAGTTCAAATATCTGATTGACCATCCCGTTTCCCTAACGGGAGCTGGAAGGGATATTTCTTTTCTGTACGATGTTAAATATGTTAAAGGAGAGACTAGGGAGAGCGCAGTTTGTCCCCCACAAATGGACTGTTCATTACAGTCACGTGATGGTGTCCTTGTGCCTCATAAGCCAAAGAAACTAACAGATACTTTGATTCCTGAAGAATTTCATATTGTGTCAAATACAGGAGTTTCAGGTTTGGAGTGTTATGATGACAAATATACTACTCTCCTCACAGATAGTGAAAATAGACTATTGCTCTTCCCATCCATGAAACCTAATAAAAGAGTAGAAGTGGTCCAGCTGAATGATGTGATGGATGCTATGCTAGAGAGGGCTGGTGTGGAAAATCAGGCATATACAGGGCCAACCAAGATGCACAAACTACTTCATATATTGAAGAAGGAACAGACCATTTATAATATAGTATTTCATGAACTTATTCAACAAGTCAGTGTGGACTGTGCAGATAGAGGAGAACTACTATCCAGAATCAGAGAGCGGTATGTGCAAATGCCTGATCAAATTGCCTGGCATATGACTGACTTCTACAAAGACATGGTAACTCAGCGAGTGATGGACCAGTGCATTTTAGAAGAACTGTACAATTTTAATAATGTTATTGAGGAACTGATCAGGGAGCTGTGTTTGGTTCAGGCACATGATATGAAATTAACTAAGGAAGCAGAGAAGGCCCACAGAGCTTTGGCACAAGCTCTTTTAGACGCTGAAAAGAATGCCAGAATTGTAGAAGAATATCATGACTTATATACGTTACAAAGAGGAAGGATGGAGAGTGATATTAAACAGTTAATGGCAGAAAGAGATATCTGGAGCTCAGCCACATATGAATTGTCCGTAAAGGTAATTGAAAGAAATAAAGTCATGTTGGCTAAAAGACTTTACCTCAATGAAAAAGGCTGGAATAAATATACTAAGCATTTCATCATACTGCTGTCAACTAAGGACACTGCAGACCTTGCACTGTTGCAGAAGTTGACGGAGAAATGGAGAAACTTAGTGAATAAATTTAAACAGGAAGTGGAACAAAATGAAGAGTCTACAAGAGAAAAATTGCAAAGTGTTAAGGATGGCCTCGTCAAATGGCAGCAGTTCTTCAGAAATAATACTGGAAAAGACATTCTATCCCCTAGTAAAGAAAATAGATTTGAATCAGTTGTTCAAGACTTCAAGCAGTGGCAAAAGATGTTGACTGAAGACAAAGACAAATTTTCTGGGGATCTTCTAGTGTCAAAATATGATTGTCTCAAGATTATTAAACGTTTACAGGAAAGTTGGGCAGATATTGGGCTTGGGATATTTAGTCGCCATAAAAGTATGGAGGGAAAGTTACCACCAGAGCAGAAGCACATGGAGGAAATTGTGAAAAGTACAGGAAGACTCTACAAAGAATTTGAAATAAGAATAAGTGGGGATAATGGTATCTCTAAAATTCTTCCAAGTTTGGTTAGTTCTCTTGAATTCTGTTCTTTCAAGTTGGAAAGCCTGCTGGAGTTTCCTGAACTGCTTCTTGAAGAATGGGAGGGACTTAATGAAAAAATTAATGAAATGAAATCTCAGTTGGATGCATCGTTAAACGTTATTGGTACTGTTCCGCAGTACATAGATGTGGATTCTGGCTCGTAAGTTCCCATAGCTCTCTGCTGGGTAGAAGGGAATCCCCACGTCTCAACTGCATTTTCTCAGTACTTCGCCTCAGCAATGGGTATTTGGGGTCAGATAAAAAACTTTGACATCCTCTTCCTCCAAGTAAGAAAGCCATCTGACTGGGAGCTGGAGGGTGAGGGAGTCCTGGGTTCTTAACTACAGCAGTCTAGGGTGGAGTTTCTGCCTCCCTGAGCTGAGAAGGGGAAGAGCGGGAGTAGTTTCGGTTCAAATACCATAGACTCTTGCCTTTCCTACTGAATCTTCATAAATTGTCTTGAATATAAGTTTCTTCAGTTGCTGTTTGTCCTTAGAACCATTTCCAGAAGCTTTCAATGGTTTTTGTTTTGTTTTAGTAATTTTCACTAATTTCACTGGAGAGTGGGTCACCTTTTCTCCTCCCACTGTCATGTTGGAAGTTGATCTCTTGAGAGGATTTTAAAACTCATTCTTCTCAGAAAAACAAAACAAAACAAAACAAAGTGTAACTTCATAAAAGGGAAGTGTTACTTTCACTTATTCCTGTAAGGCATATACATTTGCTCACCCACCATATACCAGGCACTCTAACAGGTGCTGTGTATGGAGAGACAGACAAGAGAGACAAGACCCAACCTCATGGAATTCGCATTTTATTTGAGAAGATTTGTGATAAACAAATAAGCAAATGTATATATGAAACAGTATCATGTAGTTTTAAATACTACGAGGAAGTTAAAGCACACCATGATATAGAGAGATAATAAGAATGGGGAGGGAGAAATTATCACTAGAAAGGTAACTTTGAGTGGATCTAAGGAGAACAGAAAGCTAAGAGAACATTTAAAGGGAGAGAGCTCTCTAGTGCACATTATGACAGCAAGAAGTGAAACCAGCACTTCCTGCTTGTTAACTTATACTATTCAATGGCACTTTCATTCTTCCAGCTCTTCCAAGCTAGACAGAGGGAAAATTAGAAAAGAGGGCAGATAAGGAGATGGGTGCCAGATCAGGTAGGAGTTCAGATTTTATTCCAAGCTCAATGGGAAGATATTGGAGGGTTTTAAGAGATAAAAGATCTAATCATATGTTATTAATATTATTATTTCAATAACACTCTTTTGCTCTCTGTAGAATGGATTAAGAGTAGAATCAGGGAGAACAATTGGGAAGCTGATGTAGTACACCAGGCTGTAATACAGTTGCTTGAATTAGAGTCATAGCAGAGGAGACAGTGAGAAGGAGTTTTATCATATGGAAGAAGAGTTAACAGGACTCATATATGGATTGGATACAGGGAGTGAGAGAAAGAGAGAAATCAAAGCTTGCTTCCAAGACCTTGGAGTGAGTTACTAGTTGGACAAGGACTCAATTGACAGATAAGACTAGAGAACCAACAGATTTGAGGGGTGGATGAGGGTAGGTGCTCTCAAGAACTAAGGGCTTGGTGCAGGTTCGATCCCTGGTCAGGGAACTAAGATCCCACATGCCGTGTGGCATGGCCAAAAAAAAAAGAGAGGGAGAGGGAGAGGGGGAGGGGGAGGGGGAGGGGGAGGGGGAGGGGGGAGGGTGGATTTGTAAAGTTGGGGATATTTAATTGAAATCCCAAGTGGAATTCGAAATCCCAAGTGGAATGTCTAACTGTTAGAGTGAAAGCTGATTAATTCAATTTTTCTTTATCATTGGTTTCAATGTAATACTTAAAGAAAACATGCAGTAGAGGCTTCCCTGGTGGTGCAGTGGTTAAGAATCCGACTGCCAATGCAGGGGACAAGGGTTCAAGCCCTGGTCCGGGAAGATCCCACATGCCGCACAGCAACTAAGCCCATGCGCCACAACTACTGAGCCTGCCCTCTAGAGCCTGCGAGCCACAACTACTGAGCCCGTGTGCCACAACTACTGAAGCCCGCACGCCTAGAGCCTGTGCTCCACAACAAGAGAAGCCAATGCAATGAGAAGGCCATGTACCGCAAAGAAGAGTAGCCCCGCTAGCCGCAACTAGAGAAAGCCTGCATGCAGCAACAAAGACCCAACTAAAAGAAAGAAAGAAAGAGAGAGAGAGAAAGAAAGAAAGAAGGAAAGACAGAAAGAAAGAGAAAAAAAGAGAAAGAAAGAAAGAGAGAAAGAAAGAAATTTATAAAAAAAAGAATACATGCAATATATTCTATACCAGTTAGCTATAAACATAATAATAAATATACCTGCAACATCACAACCCAACAAACAGCTATCTATTTAGCCGCTTTCCCATCTCGCTCATCTTCTTCCTTTTCAAAAACGATCATTAACCTGAATTTTGTGTTTCTCATTTTCTTACATTTTAAAAACAACCATTCTCATTAAATGTGTATGTGTAAATATACATTATTTACTTTTACTAAATCATGAGCATTAGAAACAAAAATCATACTGTAAATAGTCTCTGGGACTTATTTTTTTAATTTTTCTTTTCTTGTAAAAATTTGGATATTAAGAGTTCCTAATTATCCTAAACTAGTGTTATGTAAGATGAAATCACATGGGTTTCTGTTTCTCTTATTCTAATAAGAATTAACAATTGAAAGTGTAAAGTAGAGCTTAACAGACATGGTAGCTAGAATAAGAAGATCCACCATGAATTTAACTAGTGTTACAGAGGAAAGGATAGAGAGAATTGTGAAGAGGCAATATTCAAAGACTGAAGCTGATAACGTTCCCAAATTTATGATAGACTTAATCCACAAATATAAGTGGATTTAGGAAGAAAATGAAGTAAAACAAATGCCACATGGAAAAACTGTCGACATAAAAAACACAGACTAATGAAATTGTAGGTATTAAAGACAAAGATAATGGCAAGCAATGTGGTCATAATCATTTTAAAAGCAATAAGAAAGGCCATAAACCAGAAGAAAATACGAATAAAAATAATAACTGTTACCCTAAGAAATATGTATGTGGTAAAACAATTTTAAAGATCAAGGACAAAATAGAAAAAATGAAATCGAAACATCTCACCACCAATGGACTTTCACTAAACAAATCTCCAAATAATACTTCAGGAAGAAAAAAATGATCCCAGAAGAGATGTCACAGATACATTTAGGAGGAGGAAAAACTGGCAAACTCATGGGCTAATCTATATAAATATTGTCTGTATCATGTAAGAAAAGCAATCTTGACTTAATTCTTGGTTTAAAAAATACATAAAATAGAAATGAGCTATACTCAAAGACAGCAGGGGGCTTCCCTGGTGGCGCAGTGGTTGAGAGTCTGCCTGCCAATGCAGGGGACACGGGTTCGAGCCCTGGTCTGGGAAGATCCCACGTGCCACGGAGCAACTGGGCCCGTGAGCCACAAATACTGAGCTCTGTGCGTCTGGAGCCTGTGCTCCACAGCAAGAGAGGCCGCGACAGTGAGAGGCCCGTGCACCGCGATGAAGAGTGGCCCCTGCTTGCCACAACTAGAGAAAGTCCTCACACAGAAACGAAGACCCAACACAGCCAAAAATAAATAAATGAATAAATAAATTAAAAAAAAAAAGACAGCAGGAAACCAGGGAAGAGGGTCATCAGAGCGTTTTAATTTCCTTGTATATTTGAGGATGAAGGTGAAGATACTGATCAACTTGTGACTTTAAGATAAATTTTAAGGATGACTATCAGCAAAATAAAAATAAATATAAGGTTTCCAAAATCTTTTTGGTGCCCTTGATAGAGAGAAAAGTTTAATGAGAAAAATTTCAAACAATACTAAAGTTGACATGGAAGGAAAGCAAAAGGAACATGGGACTGGACAGAAATGGAGCATAAAATGACAGTAGAAATAAATATGGTGAAAAGAGATGGCCAGATTGCATAGCAAATTTTAAGAACTATTCTTTACAAGAGACAAGCCTAATACAAAGGATAACAAAGGTTGAAAGTAAAATATGAAAAAAAAAGTTAAAATGTAAATAATGACTAAAACCTAGTATAGAAATATATACGATATATATACTAATTTAGAAGTCAGTAAGATTCAATTCACCTTGTTTTACTCACAGGAGCTAAAGAAGAAATTGACAAACTCATTGTTTTTTTGGAGAATTCAGAAGATCTTTCTAAGTAATAATACAATTGATCAGGTAAGAAGAAAAACTCTGTAAGTTTAGAAAAATAGAATTAACAAGCTTGATTTACAGACAGGTAGAGAATTTTGTGCCTCACAGAAAACTTGTATTTGTACATATGAGAAATTCTGAACAATAATTCATTAAACCGTAAGAGCAATTTCATTTGTTTTTTGCTTTTTTTAAAATCACCATTTAAAGGATACCAAGATACTGTCATCTTAACATGTCTTGATATGATCTCAAGGCTCCTTCCTCTGGATCTTTGTGGTAAAATTTGTAGTAAACTATTTTAAAACCAGAGAGTTTCCCATATCAAATTTCTGCATGTATCAGTGCATTTTAGTACATCATCATCTGGAGAATGAGACGATATTTTACCTTGAATTAAAGTGATATTTTTCAGTGTCTGAGAATGTTCCCAATCCTTCAGCCTGAGATCATTAGTGATGTTATTCAACAGTTTCACTTCTCCTTTTATTTCCTGTTCCAAATGCACTTGTTTTTCTTCCAGAGACTTAATTTCTGCTGATGTATTGTACACACGCTCCTCTAATTTACTCATCTCCTGTGAAACATAAGCAAACGTCCGCAATTTTTGTTACACACATAATTATCAAATATATAAGTTTAAGAAGCTCTACAAGTTAGGTTTTTAAAATATGTAAAATATTACAGTAATATTATGGAATAAGAATATAGAAATTAGAGAACAATTTTAAAATAGTAATTCTTTGGTTTTGAAGCATTCCTCTTTTAACTGAATGGCTGAATTTTCACACCCTCTGCCAGAAAAAAATTGGTTAAATATATATCTAAGGTATGCTTCTAAGCCCAAATATATACATGTCAAAATGCTAAAAATAAAATTAAAAACTTGTCATATGTTTTTTAATTTATCTGAAGTGAAATTCTTTACACTGTACGTAATTACAGTTCCTTAAATTAAATAGATTTGTATGTTAAACTGTTTTATAGCAATAACGAAGTTTAATGTCATAATTCTCAGTGGTAATGAACATTAAGAATAGCTTTTCAGATTCAATAAAATCTCAACTAGCATTAACAATACCTTATGTTCAGCTTTTTTATTGCCTCTGCATTGAGATTTCATTATTATTTTACGGTTTCAAATGCATATATATTTTGTGCGTATTTACATACATGCGTGCATATCTGGAGACTGAGCAAGACAGATTGTACTACATTCTGGATTATGCTTTTATTTTTCACTCAATAATATAAGAATATTTACCTATTAAAATACTTAGAGACTGCCTTATTTTCTATAATTTAGTGGAATTGTATTGCATGTATTTTTCATAATTTATTTGATATCTATTGATAGAGTTTTGAGCTGCACATAAATAATGCTGAAATGAACACCATTTTATATATATCTACATATTTATACAAGCACTTCTATAGGACAGCTTCCTGGAAGTGGATCTGATCAAAGGGACTAAATATTAAAATTTTGTTCACTACTGCCACACCACCCTCCAAATATATGGGACCATTTTTTAAACCTTTCTCAGTGTACATGAATGCTTACTTTTGCACTCAAATCCTAGGTATTCATCAATATATTTAACTTTGTAGAGTAAGAGTAAACATAATAAAACCTTGTTTAATTTGTTTTTCAAATTAAGTATCTAGTCATAAAGTTTTTGACAATGTTTTCCTTTATTGCTTTTCCTTTCAAGTCTTTTGCTTGGTTTTCCTTTGGGCGCTGGGCTTTCTCTTTCCAATGTACCTAACCTTCTCATCTATCCTGGTAATGTTTTCTGTCTCTCTGTTCTTTTATTGCATCCTCTGTTTCCATGGTATGCTCTATACTTTTCTAAGGACTTTTAGGTTTAACTGTTGATAGATTCTCATCTCCCATTTGCACAAAGAAATAAACCAGTGGTTTATTGTTAATTAATCCAGGTATGAAGAGAAAATTTCACCTCCCTTCACTGGACTGGACAAGTTGAAGTGAGAGGATCAAGAGAGTCAAGTAAAACCTTTGGAAAGAAGTGAACATGTACCAGATCTGCCTCTACAATAGCAGCGTACTCAAGCAGAGAGACATCCATTTTTACTGCTCCAATGGCTTTCCCCATCCAAAACCTTGTTCTAGATTAGAATTTCTCTACCCTCTACCGCCTCCCTCCCTATTTGGCATTTTCCGTACACTATGGTATAAAGGTGGGATAGTGAACGTGGATGTTTGCAGAGTGCAGCAACATGGTAAATATGCTCGATGTCATTTAGGTGGCTGCAAATTGCTCCAGCTGTCAGGTAGTTCCTGATATCCACAGAGCAAAAGTCAGGGGACTAGCTGGTGATCTTGCTACCTAAGCCCTGGGAGCCGCCGATGTTTTTCATACCTAATGCTGCGGCTGCCTTTTTTTTCCTTCTTTGAAAACTGCATGTGGTGCTCACATTAACCATATTTCACTTGAAATAAGTTTTATTAGGAAGAGAGAAAATGCATTTGATATCTTTTTTAAAGTGCTATACAGCACCTACACACACCGTCCACAGTCTATCACCAGTGGCACTGCTAGAAACAGGCATTTATTTTTGCATTCTTACAGTCCTTTGTACGTACAATGGAGAGGATAAATCCCACGTCTCTCTTTGATTTTGTGTCAGTGTTCTCTTTTCTTTCAAATTAATGCTTGATCTGTCCTTGCTAAACATTACGTTGCTATTACTTATAAGCCTTTTCCTCAAACAGCATTTACTGATTGAGGCATTCATTTAATTTACTTATTCCTGCATTGGGCTAAAGATTCAAAGATGAATACAGTTGTTTTAAGCAATGAGAATGAGATTCCAAATATTGTTTTCAGTGAGTAAGCACACGCGCGCACACACTAGCACTGACCTAGATTCCAAATCTCCACAGATGACTACTGTCTCAAAAAAAAGAAAGCTTTGAAAAAATAATTAACTTTGGAAGTTCCTCCTTTCCCTTGTACCTCCACATCTAATACTGTGACCCCTTCCAAAATGTAAGTGCAATCTGTCCGAATAGCTCACTGATCACCAGAGTTTGGTTATTTCTATTAAGTATCACTTCAAACAGGTTCAGGACTTCTACTGCCTTCCAAATGGTTTCCACTTTGGTTTCAATTCCTCATTTACATGGGTTCACAGATATTCTATAACCTCTAATGAGTTGGGGATATTACTAATATCAAATATATTATTTTTTCATCGTGTCCATCTTCGTTTTCTCCACACCCTGTCTCACTGTTCCTCTGATCCTGTTTCCACACAAAGTAATATTTCTTCTCCCTTCCTCTTTCCTTCCAATTTAATCAGTTTCTACTCCCATAGCTGACATTTTACTTTCCTCTGTTCCTCAGTCCTGGAGACAGTTGCTTCTTTGAGAATTTTCTCTAACTCCTCCATAGCTTGAGTCCTTGATATTCCAATAGCATTGATATGCTTGGGTACTTATTAACCGTGTGGGAAACACTAACAGTCAGATTTTGGAAGATGTGACAAGGATCAGAGAGAGAATATTAAGGTTGGTGTTAGGATGAGGTTCACCAACAGTCTCCATATTTAAATAGCAATGTCACTGTCTTCTCAGTGACTGCATTTTACAAAAACTAAACATGTAGGGTGTTCTTTCTTAACCTGTTTAGTCTATTCTCTAGTCAATAATTTAGTTGGTTGCCACCTGATGTTACAACTTCAGAGGCTTCTCTTTGCTCTCTATAAGGGACATCCATTTTTAACAATCACTATGGCATAACACTGTATCTATACAGAAAACAACCTCATTAAGAAGTGGTCTATTCAAGTAAAATCTACTACAAAGACGCCAGCCTTGCTGAGCTAATGGTGGAAAATTTATAGATTTTAGTACTGAAGATTGTAGTAGTATGAAGATTATTTTTTTACATGAGTAATGAAGTTTTATCCATATGCTTATTTTTTCATGGAATGGAACAATTATAATTACCCAACAACAAAAAATAATTCAATATTGAACTAAACAACTTGCTTCTTAATTTCTTTCTCATCAAAACAAAGTGACCCAGAGAGTTGGCCACAGAATAGTTTAGAGCAAAGGTAAGAAAATTATGATTCATGGGTCAAAGTCTTTTTCTGAAAAGAAACATTTATTGGATCACATTTTCACTCATCTGTCCATGTGTTGTCTATGACTGCTTTTGTGCTACAGTGGCAGAGTTAAGAAGTTGCAAAAGAGACCATATGGTCCCCAAAGCCTAAGGGTTGTACCTGGGCCTTTGAAAAGAAACTTTTGCTAGCAACTGGTCTGGAAGATGCTTTGCTCTCTTGTCTTGTGTATTGTCTTGATCCTGTGATGGTAATAAGATGTTGTATACATTATTCAAACTTTAATTCTTTAATTATAGTTACCTTTACACATAAAAACTTATGGATGCTTCTTGGGAGTGACAGACTATTTTAAAATTTAGATTTTGTACTTCGCCCATGTAAATAAGGTTTTCATTCCTTTGATGGTGAAGAAAGTTTGGGTTTCGTATAAAATTTGCAAATGCAGAGTATCTATCTTTCCAAATCGGCTAAGATAATCTAACAACTAGAACTGGTTTCAAGAGTCTCAAGAGGCATTCTAACAGTATTTATAAAATTAAAATACACTATGAGAGTCTATATTCAATGAAAAACAAACAAACAAACAAATTTCCCCTTTTGCTGGGAATCTGGAAAAGGCAGTGGGTAAATCCATTTGAAACTTTCTGGTAAGATTGCAAGAGGAATCAGGGTTAAGTAGAATGATGTTGAAACAGGGTTTGCAACTTTTTCTCTTCCCTGGACTACCTGAGGAGATAGGATCTAGATGGATTCAATCCCAGGTATGACCTTCCAATACAAACCTCTTACCTCTTGTTGTTTAAATGCATTCTCTTGGACTTTGGCATTCAGTGTTGCAATACTGAGCTGCAAATCAAGCAGTGTGGTGTTCAGACTTATTAATGACTTGGAGACTTCACCTATTACATTTCCATGTCCCTGGATGAAGGAAAGTAAGGAACTTAGCTGGAAAAGAACGTCATTAAACCTTTGATCGGTTGTTACACTGAAATTTTGGAAATTCTTGGCATCTATGAGATTGGCTTCATTATCTGAAAGATATTGGATTCTCTTCTCCACGTTGCTCATGTGTTCCATAACGACTTCTCGAAATCTCATTGCATCTTCACTGTCATTTCCTTTTCCTGCGAGACTTGGAGATATATCATTTGCATTAACTGAACCACCTGTGCAATTCTTCATTTCCCATTTCAGGAGTTGAGCTGCGTATTTAAGTAAAAAAAAAAGAGTCATGCCCCGTAACCTTCAATGCATCCACCATTCCATTCCACAACACTTCATCCCATTCTAACGTTCTGAACACTATCCTAAATCAGGTATGTATTTTAAATATACAAAGTATGAACTAAGGTAGGCATACTGCTGAGAGGGAAACTGTCTCCTTTTCCCACTTTACATTAGAGTTTATCCCACAGTTAAGTCACTCTTTCTGAACTGCTGCTTAGATGAATCTTCTGGGTCATGGCACACGGCTCTGAGAGTAAGAGTAAATTCTAGAGATCATGAAGTACACTGTATGCTGGTCCTCAGGTGTGCTGTTAGAGTAAAACGAGATAATGCTTAACACAGTGTCTGAAGTAAACATGTTGAGTAGGTTAGTTATTATGAAGACAAATGATAATGTGACAGAAACAATACGTAGTATCAATAAAGGTAGAAATATTAGTGTTATCCACTGTACGAACAAAGTGTTGGCTCATCTTCCTCATCCTGTCACTAAGCTAGCAGAGAGTTATCATTTTCAGTTTCCACAGAACTAATTTACTGTTGGTAGAGCAGGAAACTGGATAAAAGAAGTTTTTTTAACTTTAAAAAATATTGTTTTTATAAGACTCCTCTTTACTTATTATAAAGCATATAATAATAGCAGAAAATTTAGAAAAGACAAGGAATAAGGAAAAATAATTTACCATTAGTCTCACTGTCCTGAATTAAGTGCTAACATTTTGGTATATGCCTATCAAATTTCTGTTCCCACTATCATATTATCATCACAAAAGCAAGATTTTATATACAATCTGGAAACTAGCTTTTAATTAGTGCTCTATCATAGACTTTTGCATATTATTTAATATTGTTTTACAAAAATAGTTAGAATAACTACATTGTATTCTATGTGTGATTCTACCAGATTTATTTAACAAAACTCCAACATTTACTTTGCCTCTGTTTCTACTAATATATTGAACACTTCGATGAACAATCTTATAAGTAATTATTTCCTGAATTAAAAAATTCTACTAAATGGTAATTTGGAGGCATATGGAAGTGCTGATATATATTTCCAAATGGGCATATGTTCTTTAAACAAGCTAATTATCCTTCTGAAAGGGTCTAGAGAAATACGTTTATAGTTTCAAAAACTGAAAAGCATAAACATTACTTTTGCAGATAAAAATAATATACAATTATACACAATGAAGAAAATGTTAAACACCATTTTATATAATCAGTGGCAGTTAAGATTTTATTGTTTTTTTCATCTCTCTTTATATATCTATATTGTTTATACCTTTTAGCTATGTATATATCAGTCTGATCCATATTAATTTGAGTGCATAAGATTTTCCATATTTGACCATTTCTGAGTAATAAAGAGTAACTTAATATTGCTTAAAAGTATATCTACATAAACAGTGATATCTGATCTGTCAGTTTTCTTAATAAAATGATATGGCAATAGTATCAGCTTCATAGGTTTTTGAGACTTAAATGAGATTACACATGAAAAACATTATATTCCACCCTGAGCTCAGGGTACCTGTTACACAAATGAGAGCTTGATATTTGCACATGAACAAGCTGCCTGGTTCTGGAATCTAGTTCCATTCCTCCATTACTAGCTGGATTACTCTGAGAAAATTATTTATCTTTTCCTTGATTAGGTTTCCCCAGTGATCTAAAAGTAATTATCTTACAGTGGTGCTGAGGATGAATGTGATAGGCCATGTAAATCAAGTAGCACACAGATGGCACGTGTGAAAACTCTACACAAATTAAGGTGCCTTATCCTTGAAAGATATTATCTTAGTTACAGAGTCTTCACCACCTTTACTTAAAGAAGCTGTTTGATGATGGTTGTCATTGTACCTATGATTATATTAAGTATTAAACTATATATGCAATTAAATCCCAATTAAAAATAAAACACATTATATCATATTTTCCTAGTTACATTCTCTTTAAAATTAGCTTATTTGTATTAATAAAATATGTAACTACATTTTGATATAATCCACAACCGAGACCATATTGCATGTACATTATTTTACATTTCTAAATATATCAATAAATTATACAAAATAGTATACTTCTTACTTGGATCTCATCACATTTATTAAATTAAGTGTAGGGAGCAAGTTTTGGATTGACAGCCTCATTCATGGAGTCATCAATTCTATGATTTATTTATTAAGCACCTACTATATATAAAGCACCGCTTGAGCGACTCTGGGAATAGAAAATGACTGGGAATGGACTTTGACTTTAACAATAAGAAATCTAAACTAACAATATTTGCAAAATTATCTCAAACTTGTCCCTTAAAAATTTTTCTTTTGTGATAATTACTGCTTTTTTAGGTAGCAGTTAATAATCTAAGTTCTGGAGGACAGCTGCCTGGATTAGTGATTCTTGCTTTTTCCTTTATAAGCTGTGCCTTTGAGCAAATTAATTGGTCCATGCTTCCATTTCACTATCTGTATAAATGGGATACTAATAGTCAGTGTTTAAATAATTAAATGAGCTGATATATGCAAAGTGCTTAGATCTTTTCCTGGCACATAATACACATTTGATACTTTTCAATATTTTAATTATTATTAATATTTCAGATTCAATATCTGTATGGCCAATACTGATAACAAGGGGAATTAATGTGTAATATAAAAAAATTGGGAGGACATTGAGTATTCTATGAGAAAGGTAGTATCTGTGCTTTATTTATTTTTTATTGGAGTATAGTTGCTTTACACTGCTGTGTCAGTTTCTGCTGTACAGCAAAGTGAATCAGCCATACGTATACATATATCCCCTCTTTTTTGGATTTCCTTCCCATTTAGGTCACCATAGAGCACTGGGTAGAGTTCCCTATGCTATACTGTAGGTTCTCATTAGTTATCTATTTTATACATAGTAGTATATATATGTCAATCCCAAAAGAGAAAAACAAATATCATATATTAATGCACATATGTGCTTTAACAGACATATTGATCTAATTACTCAACCATATAATTTTTATTTTCACTGGAAATACTTTTTATTTCATATGGGTAAAGCAAAACTTCTTCACAGTATAGAAGGGGAAGATTTGACTTAACAAAATGTCATGTAACCAAGGATTTTTCTTTAATACCAAGTTCAACATGAACTGACAATAAAGGCTATTTTTTGCTTATAGACTTAAAAACACAATATTGCTTATTTTCCCAAATCTTGAATGAAAACTAATTTAATCCTTACTTTCTTTAAAAAATTTAATACTGTATCAGAAATCTAGGTAAAGAATGACAGAGTTCATATTTTCAAATGTTCATTTCTTTCATTATCATCAGAGAGATGACATTTTGTGACTTTTCTATTTTACATTTGAAAGGAGACAAATTTTATGGCTTGTGCAAAGACCTAGGGAGAGAGTTATATTTGATTTTACAGATCACATTTGCTCTTTCATGTTGGCAAAACCTTCTTCTACCAAAAATTTATATTATTTTGAGCTAAAGGATCTTCAATGCATCAGTAACAATTTATATACATTAATCTTAGATTATACCTTATTCTTCAGAGACATTATTCTATGTCACTGTACTGTGATAGTGATCTAGTAGCTTCTTGAAGAAAAGGTAGCGCATGGAGGAGATTTTATAATTAAGAAATATCTTTCAATGTATAAGACTTTAAATAGAGTTTTCATGTATAACACTTTATTTTATCTACTGATTTATATTTGCCAAAACAGAGTAATTTCTATCATTTCAGGGATACATTTTGTCTATATTTGAAAGTTTTGGATATCAAGTAGAGATATGTATTGCATTTTAGTTTTCTTTTGGAAAATATTCTGACCTACAACTTACAGCTGTAAATGGATTGTCAGTGTTTATTATTCAAGTATGATAGACATAGGGAGATCTGTTTCAAATTCTGGTGAATTTGGGTGCTAATGTGAACTTATAAGATTTGAACATTTTTAGCTTTTTGTCAGTCGTAATAGGTACATGCTACAGCTTTAGGAAACAAAGCTACTTCAAATCAATCATTGTCAACCCTAGAAAAAATGTGTTGACTTGGTAGTATTTTCTAACAGCCCAGAGATTTTTGAACTTGGTTAGAACCCTGAAGTCTTTCCAGACTTCAGTTCGTATTCTGCCTGGGCCTAGTAGAAAGAAGTTGCACTCCCTGAGGTTGGCTCTGTAGGCCACGGTTTGTATAAAAGTGATGAAATGTACCAAATTCTAACTGGCTGTTAGCTAATGATCCCTAACAATGACACATCTTTCAGTTATGCATTTCAAACTACAGATAAGCATATACATGAACAGCACACAGATAATCTCAGTTCATCAGGAAGTTAGTTGTTTAATGACAAACATATCAGGTTCTTTTACTTAGATGGCTGATTGGTTCCGTTTGTTGTGGTTGGCTAATGTTTTTGTTTCAATAGGAGTTGATTTTTACATATGGAAAATATTTTCCTGCCTAAAATTATGACAACTCTGTTTTGTTTTTTTATTGGCCAACCATATTTTGTTCTAAAACCCCGATTGCACTGGGAGATAATAGACCCCAGAAGTTAGGAGTCAGGAGCCATGGGTGGGAACTCCAACTCCATTGCTGATCAGTTTCCTTTTGTGGATGATAAGGGTAAGCATACATCTGCTCAAGGGTAACTTAAGGTGTATTGAGATAATCTGTGGAAAACATATAGCCTAGTGCCTGAACATAGTACATGCTCAGAAGCATTACAAAAATGTTACAGTTATTGTTGTTTTCATTATCATTTCTTTCTTAGTAGAATTTTTGGCTTTCTCTTGGAATATTCTTTAGGTTGTCTCTTGGTGGAGGAGGTTTGGCCTTTATTAGGAGAATTTTCTTATTAATCTGATTAGTATGCACATAAAAATATATCTTCCTCCCAGCCTATCTCTTGTTCGAGCATATGTCCATTTTGCCACTCACAAAGAGGAGAGCTACAAGGTATATAAATTCAAATGCCAATCAAATCCCTCAAAAATGCTCCTGAGGAAAACAATATTTACAGATTTGCTTGAGTTATATGCAAGCCATCCACCTCTGTAGAAATCCTCAAATTTATCCCCAATTCAAGCCAAACTCTCCAAAAAAAAAAAAAAAATGTACCTGAAAAACATCATGTAGAACCCAAGCAAAGTGTTCTATTTTTATTTTTCTTTGAAAGGATGCTGGCAGGTTATTTTTAGAGATGTTTTAAATAATACCCTTATGAAATATGTGGCCATATAAACTGTACAAATATTACTGAGGGATAGGCCATTATTTTACGAGGTTTCCTCTGTTTGAAGACTCACAGGAATACTTTCTGCTCTCAATACTAGGAGTAGAAGTGTATTTCTTGAAAACTGGCTTATTTTTATATTTTAGGCATCATTAATGCAAATGATCATGTTTATATCCTCACATTGGCAACTAGAATACTTACCATGAAATTTATGATGCATCATTAGAAATATATAGGACTTCAGGGGGTAATATTTTTGAAATGGTCTAATTCTTTCCATCTTACCTTTCCATATCTATATTTTTATCTCAAACTTCCATTTTCTATGCTATTTAAAAACACTTTTTTTTACTTAATAACTTTGCAGAATCTATTTTTTCATGAAATAACTCTGAGGAACACTTTGTGATGTGAAGTCACCCTTATGAATCTCCCATATACAAAAGACTGAATGCTTCTTTTTGCTCCTGCAATAATTAATTCACAGGATGAGTTGCTGAGTTTCAGAACTCTAGAATACTGTACCTGCCACTATTCCGATGATAGGTACAAGAACTACAAACACAAGGAGATAAAGGGCAATCAGTGCAGCTTTGAAAGACTTCATTTTCTCTTGAAGAGTTAGGCCATTTTTAGGATCTGAAAAACAAAAGCCCAACCTACTGTTAGAAAACTTACTCTTCTTACTTAAAATTTTTGAAATCTCCAATTACATTGCTAGTATCAAACCTATTAGAATAAAAAGGGAACAAAAAAATAGGTTCTTATTTATTCAGTACAAAGCAAAAGGGACAGTCACAGAAGAAGCCAATACAGGTATCAGTATGGACATTTGATTGTCTTATCCATTAACTAAACATCCAGGACAAAGTTACTATTCTCTGCAAGTTGTACTTATCTCATTTGGGGGCACTAGCTGGAAAACTTTAGTATTGATACCATACCAACATACATGCAAACCTAAATTTCATTCTTCTATTTCACATGGGAATATATTCTGGGTGAAAATAAAATTCTTCATGCAACTATGTAATTATACCATTTTTTCAGATTTTAAGTGAGATAAGAGAAACATTATTGTCAATGATAATTATGCAAATTGTCTCTCCTAATTCCATCTCAATAGTTTTGTATCTGGATGCTTCTTATGATTTGAATATAATGTGAAAAAAAAGAAATAAAATGACTCACATTTTGATTAAACTTTGGAATGGATCAATGAAGCCCATTCTCTGGATATTTCAGAACATAGTAATATTTTAGTATTATTTGTTTATATGGAACACCAATTCACATAATGGGATGCTAACTGTAGAAAAGATAACTCAATGTAGAGGGGAAACTTACTAGCAAAGGAAGACATTTCTCTGATTAAGTGAATACAAATTTCTTTCCTATGGCCATTGTTTTTATTGTTTAATCAAAAAGAAGGAAATTTTGTTTTCAGGTTGTAAACTCCTAAATTAAAACAAAAGTTTAGACATTGTTCAATAACGTTCTATGAGGGATTGAACAAAAAAGGAGAAAAGAATTAAGTAAAGAGAAGAAAACAATAAAGAAAAGGGGGAAAATTGAAGGAAAAAAGAGAAGGAGCAGGGCTTCCCTGGTGGCGCAGTGGTTGAGAGTCCGCCTGCCAATGCAGGGGACATGGGTTCAAGCCCTGGTCCAGGAGGATCCCACATGCCGCAGAGCAACTAAGCCTGTGGGCCACAACTACTGAGCCTGCGAGCCACAACTACTAAAGCCTGCATGCCTAGAGCCCATGCTCCACAACAAGAGAAGCCACCACAATGAGAAGCCTGCACACCACATCAAAGAGTGGCCCCTGCTCGCCGCAACTGGAGAAAGCCCATGCGCAACAAGGAAGACCCAACGCGGCCAAAAATGGATGAATAAATAAATAGATGAATAAATAAATTTTTAAAAAGAGAAGAAGCAGCCACACTATAAGCAAGATGGGATATTCCATCTGTCAGGTGACTAAATTTGAAATCCAACCTGGCAGATGGAACGTACACATTTAGGGTAAGTCTCAAGACCATAATTTTACATAGTGTCACTAACTCTAAGGACAATCTCCACGAGCACCCCACTCTTATTCTACTTACTCGGAGGAAGCAAAGCAGTCATTGAGTGAGCATCAAACTTCACAGATTCTGTACAGCTATTAGTGTCCTCCTGTTGATTGGGAAAGCTCTCCCACGGTTCCATACTTCTATCAAACACGTGGAGAAATATGATAAATACACATGGAATTGCTAGGGCCCTTTGGCAAAAAGTTTCAAATTGACATTTATAATTAAAATCTAATTTTAGCAAGGGAACAAGTATAATTAGTTAGTTAAATTTACATATCTGCCCTATATAGCAACATATTATACTTACCCATAAGTTTTAATTTTAACATTAAAGGACAGATTTACATGAATCCACTCATGTATCTTTCTATGTACAAATGTGTACCTGTGATTGTAGATGTGTGTTTTTTTAGAGTGAGAGGTAACTTTGCTCTCTTAGCCAAAACAAAAAACAAAAAAAACCCAACTGGCAGAAAACAACCATTTAGCCGAAAAGAAAAAAAAGCATTTCCTTTAGAACAAACAGTAGCTGAAAAGTTGAAGGAAATATTTCTTGTGATCTTTTATCAGAGGTTCCAGATAGAGCAAACAGTTATGCAAAATTTGGAACAAATGTTTCCTGTGATCTTTTATCAGAGCTTCATGAGCCAAGTTTTCTTTTGCCAAGGCATCAGCTTTATTCCTTTAGAAAGATTTAACAAAGTCTAGTCACAGATTAGGAGCCGGCTTTTTTCTTTTCCTTTGTCTTCCTTTCCTTCCCTTCGCTTCCCTTCCCTTCACTTACTTTTTTTCTTTTCTTTCTCACATATTTTTCTTTCAGGGTTTCCTTCACTATATACATTGGCAGCATCTCAAATATGTGCTTGTAACTTTTTGAGCACAATCTATTATATTTTATGACTCAGTCTATGTCTATGTCTCTTTAAGGTGCATCAGAATCATTTGAAGGGCTTCCTTTAAAACACATTGAGGGGCCCCACCCCCAGGGTTTCTGATATTTAGGGTAGGGGTAAAGAATTTGCAAACCCAACAAGTTTTCTAGTGATGCTGTTGCTGCCCATCTGAGGACTGCATTTTAAGAACATTTCCCATGAAGAGAAATTGTATGACTTTTTCTTGGAAACAGTTCAGTTCATTTGATTGATAAATTTAGCCTACAGCCAACATCTTCTGATTATTATTTATTTTCTCTAATGATGAGTTATGGATTTAGCACAGCTGAAGTTGTAACTGAGTGCACTGGCAGCTCCAGGACATCAAACTCATGTCTCCTCCAGAAACTGAAGGACAATCATTCATATGCAAACGTTCATCCTACTTTGGGAAGAGGTTTTGACAAGTAAGGATGTGACTCAACTCCTGTCAATATATTTTTAAAAATATTACCAAGGAGATTCTTTATTTTGCAGTTTGTACCTGTATCATTCCGTAACCTGATCTTAGTTTTTTGTAAATCCTATTGATCTGACCAAGGAGTGTGTTCTTTAAATGCTTCAGCCACTCTGGAGGAAGCAGGCAGAGGGGGAATTTATAGAACCTACATTCTCTTTTCTTAGGCAGAGGTGAAGCTAAATAAACGATTATCTGGGAACATTCACTATTATAGGAAACCAAATTGATTAATTCAGGTCCAGACTCTCCTGCCATTTCCCCCCTTTTAATTCACTCTATTATTTGATTTGGATGACAGTTTTTTACTTGCCATGGAAAACAAATGAACAAACAAGTAAGTTTTTAAAATGAGACGACAATAAAACTTAGCTAAATGCATTTTAAAACTACAGTTCAAAGCAACTGGGGGACCTGCCTGGTGGTGCAGTGGTTAAGAATCCACCTGCCAATGCAGGGGCACGGGTTCGAGCCCTGGTCCAGGAAGATCCCACACGCCATGGAACAGCTAAGCCCGTGCGCCACAACTACTGAGTCTGCACTCTAGAGCCCGTACGCCACAACTACTGAAGCCCGCGTGCCTAGAGCCCGCACTGCGCAGTAAGAGAAGAGACCCCACACTTCCACTCCAGAGGGCATGGGTTAGATCCCTGGTCAGGGAACTAAGATCTCACATGCTGGGTGGTGCAGCCAACAAATAAATAAATAAATATCTGGGCTATAGAGGTATAGAGGGCTGAAAGGGAGATGAACACGAAAATCTGTTGAGTGGCATGATGAATGAAAAATACTTCCCTTTGGCTACTCTGGGCGCACCATGAGTTCTGTTTGTTTTTTGGAGCAGTGTAAAACAAGGGTTAATCATGATCTGTATTAAATATCAGTATACTTTTTTCTATTAAAAAATAGATTAAGTTAATCATAGATGACGTTGTCATAACATTGCTGGCATTTTCTGTTCTTTCTTTCTTTTATTCTTAGTATCCATACTCGCTGAGAATCTCATCTATTTACATGGCAGAACCACTACCTGCGTCCTGACCAGACAATATATCCAGCTCAGATCTCATGTCTCAGAATCAGATTTTTTTTTTTTAATAATACAGCTAGCTACAATGGTGTACTTTCCACATCAACCTAACTTTTCTTTTTCCAGGATTTTTAATGTTGGCATGCCACCCATTTATATCACCTGTTTATTATTATAATCATTCTTTTTTTTTTTTTACTACTTTTTACTATTTTTTGTGTAGCAAGGCATACATGACATAATCAGGTGTGTGGCAATACAAAATTAATATGGCAGTGCTAGAAAAGCATGGTCATTCAAACCAGAGGCCAGGACTTCATTCTAGATCACTCTCACCCAAAGACCCGTATCTGGTAGCATAGCAACTCCTCACTTCCTCAAAGCCATTCCTTCCACTCGATCCCAATTTTTAGATTTCAGTTCATTTTTATCTACCCAGCCAGGCATCTTAGATAGTAGCAGTGGGGTAGGCAATTGAGGGGCGAATCCAAGAGGCATTAAGAAGGAGGAGGAAATTCAAAAGAATTGATGAACAAGCATCAAAATGTAGCACTTTAACAAAGACTAGGAGAAAAAAATCAAAGAGTAGAAATTATTTTTCAGGGAAAAAATATGGCAGATACAAACAAACATATTTAGTAGGCTAGTAAAGAAAGAATGGCAGTACTAAAAATAAGGAAGAAACTCTGACACTACGGTAGAACAGGAAGTCAGGGTCAGGGAAAGAAGAAAAGAATGTCAAGACATGCAGGTCACCCATAACCTGCCACACGGAATTTGAGCTGTATTACTCATATGGTAGGGGCAGAAGCAGATGCTGAGAAATCAAGAAGCAGCAAATGTATAAAAATGAAATGCCTTGAGTGTATACTGGAAATCTAGTCATGTTCTTGCTTTTCCGTTGAGAAGAGATGCTGAAGATAGTACTGAGGTAGTACACTGAGGACAGCGTTATTTTTTCCTGCTTGTTCTTCTCATCTCCCAAACTACTGACACTGGAGTGTGCCTGGTCTCAGTTCTTGTCCTCTTTTTACCTTTATTCACTCCCTCGGTGAGCTCACTAGTCTCATTGCTTTAAATACAATCTATACGGCTGATGACTCTCCATCTTCATCTCCCACCCAGGCCACTCCTTTTAACTCCAGACCTGGATATGCATCTCCCTAACAACACCACCATCTGGATTTCTAATATGGCCCAAACCTAGGGGTCTCCTTGTCACTCACTTTCTGTCATCCTCCACATCCAATCTACCATCAGATCTTGCTGGTCTGATTTCAAACCCTAAGCAGAAACTGACTGCTTCTCGTCACCTCCCCTCCTGCCATCCTGGCTTAAGCCCCATCATCTTTCTCACCTGGACGATTTTAATAGCTCCCTATGTGGTCTCTCAGCTTCATTCAGTTCCCTCCACTTTACTTTCCACACAGCCTCTAGAACGTTCCTCTGAAAAAAGTAAGTCAGATCATATCACTCCTCTGTTCAAAACATGTGAACACTCTCCGATCTCGCGTGGGTCCTGACTAAAAGCTCACTAGCTCAGACAGACCATTCTCCAGCATCAGATTTAAAATGGCAGCCTACCTCTTTCACTTCCTCTTCTCCTTCCTGCCTTGACTCCCAGCCCCAAACTTACCACCGTCTAACATGAAATACATTTCCCTTGTTTATCTTGTCTATTGTCTGTCTCTTTTTGCACAAGTTAGATCCATGACTCAGGAGTTTTTATCTCTTTGGTTCAATGACTAGAGAGTTCCTGCCACTTAGCATGTGTTCATCACTAGGAGAAATTCCATAAATAAATGAAAGACAAAATATTTTGCAAGATGACTGGATTTTAGACCTGGGGTTATGCCTCAAGAAAAGTCTGCATTTCACTAATGCAGAAATATAAAAAATTCTTCTGCTACACTTTGGGAAATAAAAGGTTTTTCTCTGAATTGTGTGTAAATAGGAAACTGAAACAAAAAATCTCACCCCCAAGGTTCCCACTTTTGCCTCAAAGACATTCGTGAGACTCACCAGATTCCTCCAGTTCCTTACTCCATAGTATACATTTTTAGTAATGTTAGAGAATACACACATGTGAGGCCTTGTTATCAGCCAGTGAACAATTCACATAATCTACGTGTGCCTTTAAGTGCCTTTTCCGAAGTTAAGAAGAAAAGTAACTTCACATAAATTTATTCCTAACAAATGTCAATGCACTGATAAAGAATTATGAAATCGTTTGAGTTTGTATAATCTACTGAAATCATGTTCTCATGAGAAGTGAAACACATCTCTGCAATATCAGCTTTTCATGAAATGGGTGAAAAGTTTAGAGAAGCTACAACAGGAAAAACAATGAAAGAATTTCAGTATTTTTCTGTTTGAAAACACACTCTTCTTTTTTCCTGTTTTTATTACAAAAACACTGTAACACTATTAAAGATAAGTTGGGACAAAACTTCTATCATCCCATCACCCTAACAGAAGAAAAACATTGAGTGTATACATGTTACAAATTGATACCATAGTGTACATTATCATTTGGTCTTATGCATTTCCCTTAAAATCATATCAATAACTTTATACTTTGAACTATTTTTTCAAGTTTAAAATGATGGGCTATATAATAATTCATCAAATATATGTATCTTATTTATGCAGTCATTTTCCTATAATTCTTTTTAAAAAAATGTTCCCTGTTCTTTGGAGGGCAATGTTTAACTAATATAGATGATGATGCTGTAAATATTTTTATAACTTAGCTTTCTTCTTTTGAAATGTTTCTTTAGGATAATTCACTATATGTTGAACTACCAGGTGACAGGAAGACTATCTCAAACTTCTTAGTATCTACTGTCTTACTGCTCTTTAAAAAGATCGTACACATTTACAAAGATTCCAGTCACTTATGTTTTAAACCAAATTCACCACTATTCAGTAACAATGTTTATTTTAGAATTAGATTTTAGTAAGAGTTAAATGATACCTTAAGGTGGCTTTCATTTGCATTTTTTTACTTTTAGTGTAGAAAGGCTATTTCCATGTAATTTTTTACTATTTATTTTTCTTCTTGAGTTTTTGTTTATTCATATCAATTGCTCATACATTCCCCAGGGTATCTTTCTTTACATAGATATGAAAAAAAACTTTCTTTACGTAATATAATTTAATGCACATTCTTTTTTTCTAAGACTATGTCTTATTTGAATTTATCTTCAAACTCTCAATGTTAATTTCACTGTTAAGATTTGGGGTAAATAATAACTTTGTAATCTTATTATTTAAAAACAAAAACTCTGATTTTATGAACAGTTAAAAACCCACATGAAGTGAACATAAAATTAACATGTTTGTGAAACCAGTGGCTCTACACTTACAGACACATCCATAAGAGGGATTAAGGTAAGGCCTGGAAACATCCATGTTGTCCCTGATGCTACCCATATTCATCCTCTGCAGTGAAGGAGAAAGAGCATCAATTCTTTAATGTGAGATCTAGATTTGAATGCTGGCTGTGTCCTTTCCTTGCCATGTGATCTTTGGCAAATATTTTAATTTATTTGATTGCAGATTCTTTATATATATACATATATATATATATATATATATATACACATGACTATATATATAACCATTTATATGGTTATAATATCAATTTAAAGATTATGAGAATTAAAAATAACTTTTGTAAATTGTCTAGTACACAGAGAACAACCAATAAATGAATCACCATTATTTTAAAACACCAATTTTTTTTTTTAACATGAACTTTTCTTATTTTATCCTCACAGCAGCACCATGAGGTATTTTCTCTATTTTACAGGTTGGGAAACCAAGAGCTAAAACACTGAAGGACCTAGTTAACGTAACACAGCTAGGGAGAGGGGGAGCTAGGGCCTGAAGGTCGGCAGTGTACTACCAGAACAATGGCTCCTAAACCCTGTGTAAAACATTTATAATCTCACTTTTATGACTTTTCTATCACTATTCTCACATTGCCAATGAGACGCCTAACCCCCATTTTTTATGTCGTGTAAATCTTAATCATTCTTCAAGGTGAACTTAAATTCTAACACCTCCATGAAGATTTTTCTTTCTCCTCTTGAAGTAGGTTTGGCCCTCCTGTACCCCCACAGTAGTTATATAGAGCACTTTCACACCACTTACAGTGCTCAAATTATATTATGCCAATTTGCCTTAGGTCATGATCTTCTTGAAGACAGAGACTATATTTTATTTTTCGTGTCCTTTCCCTATATCTAGTTCAGGGAAGTGCACATAATAGATGCCCAACCAAGATTTGCTATACGAGCAGTAAAGACGATATGAAGTACAAAGTCAAAAGTATCATGTAAAAACTAAGCAGATGAGACTAATTAAAATATATTTAGTCATATTTTGAATAAAGTCAATAATTTGTAATAAAATATGCAAAATTATATGCCAAAAATCTCTTGCTAGTTCAGCACACATATACATTTTTCACCCACAGAAAATCTAGCAGAAATATCTATCACTGAAACAATCAAATCAAATAATTAGGGATACGATAAAAAAATTCGACCACAAATTATTGATCCCATATGTATATATCTCTCACATATCACATACACGCATACGCTTAGACACACACAAACACACAGAGTAGACACATACGCTCAATAGAAGCAATTTGGGAAAAGCATAAGTAAACTTCTTTTACCGTGTCCTAAAGACGGCAGCACTGATTTATCCACTTCCCTCTCTTAACAATTGAAACCTAAAACCTTTACCACATAATATTTCAGCAGGCCACATGAAAAAGGAAATGACACATTTGTATGTTGGAAATCTTTCTTAACAATGTATTTCAATAGTACTCTCCTCAGTGCACAAGTTTGCAAAATCTAAATTTGTCAGATAACTCATTCCTCTTCCCATCTAGGACTTCACAGAAGAAAAAGAGAAGTAAAATGAAAAAGAAATGGAGTTAATGTAACAGGGTACGTAATGTATGGCAGACTGATCTTTTCCTTTTAATAAGATATGTCTGCCTTCTATAACATTCTCATTATTATTTATCTTCTGTTAATCTCATTATCTTCCACTAATTCTCATGATCTCTTTCGTACTATATAACCTTGAGGGAAGACTCTATGTTTAAGTGATTTGTTTTTCTTAATCCTTTTCCCTATATCCCTTATCTCTAGCTTCAAACACAAAACACAGGAGGAAAGGATTCCTACGAAGTAAAAGTAGTAATCCCATACTACTCACTTCAGCTCTGTCTATAGTGATGTTAGCATTATCTATCGATCTCTTTCGAGCACCTAAAAAGTTACTTATTTCCCCAAGAGTATAATAGAGGAAAGGGGTCTCAGGCATAGAATCAGAGCAAAGGAATGACCTTCATCTTCTACCCCTGTCAGAGTTTTACACTTTTAATCTCATTTATTTAATCACTTCAAGTTCCAGTAGGACACGTATAATAAAAAACACACAACATTACACGAATGAGCTAATTTTTAGATCGATTCTTTTGGGGGAAGGTGTTTAATTTATATTCCATGGATACTTCTTGGTGCTCCAAACAGGGAGGGATCTACTTTCTACCAAAAGATGGTCAAAATGACCTTGCCTTGCCCATGGGCACCACAGAACACTACCTGCCCCCAGGAGATAACATGCCTGGTAGAGAGCATGCAGGAACAGTGCAAACTCACAGCTGAGTTCCGCTTACTTGGAGCAGAGCCGCTAGAATCCTAAACCAGCGAGAACACTTAAATTGTAATTTGGACCAATTGCTGGAGGCTGAGTGAGGGCCAGTGTGAGAGTGAGGGACTCCTGGGGCTGCAGTCTCGGGGGGACCCCAAACTTCCTGGGCTCTATCCCCAGGAACCCCACCAGGTTCTTACAGTGAAGAGCCAAGAAAACTCAAAACCTCAATTGGCGCCTCTGGAAGAGGGAGGGGAAAGTAAGCATTTTTAAATGTCCCGTGAAAGACTGGGATTTAATCAGTTATAGAACACTTCCCCTCCCCCATACCTTACCGCCTCTTGGGCTCCAGTAGGATAAGAGTGGATTAGAGCGGAAAGACCTGCAAAAGGTTCTTTTTTAAGGGAAGTTTGTAGGGAAACCCCCAAACTACAGAGGAGACAGAAACAGACACTGGAGGAAATTTTAGCCTCTGACAGCTACAGCTCCAGCAAATATTAAACACAGCCCAACTCCTAGTGAGGTTCCCATAAAACTTCACACTAACATTCTGTTCACCTCAGTTCCTATACCTGACCTGACGTATCAACTCCAGTTTTCAACAAAAGACATGCTGCAAGTCAAGAAAGTGTGTGACGGCCCTAAAAGTCACAGGTTCCTTGGATAGTTAGGGAAGTGGTGAGGGGTAAGGGTGGGTAGAGTATGTACAAAATACTAGTGACTAATTTCCCTCAAGCAACATTAACAAATCACCCCTTCCTCGTGAGACACAAAAATGCCAGTTAAGAAAAAAGTGATTGTGATATTTTTAAGTGATACTTTTAAAACATGAATGCCCTGAATTTAGGGAAGTTTGGCTTCAGAGGGACAGACCCATGTAGTTTAAATAAGCTTAAATGTGGTAAAAGTGTCAATTTAAGCTTGAGCAAAATTCATTAAGCAAATTCTTCCTCTTTTTCTTTCTTTCTTTTTTTTTTTTTTGCCATACCACACGACTGGTGGAATTTTAGTTACCAGGGATGAAACCTGGACCCTCAGCAGTGAGAGCCTGGAGTCCTAACCACTGGACCACCAGGGAATTCCCTCCTTAAGCAAATTCTTATCCAGAAGTCTCCTGGAATCATTATGAGATGTCAGGCTAGGGGCTCAAAAGAGAACAGAACTTTCTACCACAGCTAAGAGGATGGCAGCAAACTGAGTATCACTCACTTTATAGCAACTTCACATGTGCCACATTCTTTCCTACTCACAGCAAAAAAATTCTTCATTTTAAAATGAGAGAACTTAAAGACTCTTCAAAAAATTTATCTAGGGACACCTGGCCAGTGACAGAGCATGAACTAGAATCTATATTCTATGATGTTCTTTCCACTATGCCACTTGGATCCTTAGTTTTCATGAACACACATAATTACTAATCTCTACATCTCCATTTTCTCCCATATCTTCAGAAGCTATGGCTGATGATTTCCAGGAGTGCTTCCAAAGCTCAGATCTGTCTTTTCCTGTTTGATCTGCCTCCATTAGCTTTCAGAGAATAAAGGGCTCTCTCTTTGACTTCCAGATCTCTTGAAAACACTACTCCTTAGCCGATTCTAACCAGGAATCGTATGGGGAAGGTGATTCTGAGCAATGTAGTTCCTGGCATCTCCCGTTGGGCACAGGAAAGATAGTAAAAGTGTAGTGAGGCAAAAAGCAATAGTGGATGTCTATGTAGTCTGACAACTCAGAAAAGGACACTTACCATCCAAAGAGGGAGTGGATACTGAATTGCTGAAAAGGGGGAAAGACTGCCTTGGGTGCAAAAAACAGTCATCCAAATGCCTGAAAAAGACAGGAACATGAAGAGTGTCAAAGACCAGAGCAAGGCCAATGTGGCCGGGGTAAAAACGGAAAAAATGGCAAGCAAGGTTCCAGCTAAGGCTGAGCGTTGGGTAGGTGGCCATGAACTGAGGAGTTTTTCTTTATCTTAAGAGCAGTGGAGGGACTTCCCTGGTGGTGTAGTGGCTAAGAATCTGCCTGCCAATGCAGGGGACACGGGTTCGAGCCCTGGTCCGGGAAGATCCCACATGCCGCACAGCAACTAAGCCCGTGTACCACAACTACTGAGCCTGCACTCTAGAGCCCACAAGCTACAACTACTGAGTCCACGTCCCACAACTACTGAGCCTGCACTCTAGTGTCCGTGAGCTACAACTACTGAGCCCACATGCCACAACTACTGAAGCCCACATGCCCTAGAGCCCATGCTCTGCAACAAGAGAAGCCAGCGCAATAAGAAGCCCACGCACCACATCGAGGAGTAGCCCCTGCTCGCCCCAACTAGAGAAAGCCCGCACGCAGCAATGAAGACCCAACGCAGCCAAAAAACATAAATTAAAAAAAAAAACAAAAACAGCAGTGGAAAGACATTAATGATTTTGAAGTGGGATGAATGAGCCATATTTGGGTTTTAAAAGTTGACTGAACGCAACATGGAGAACAAATTGGATGTGGGCAGTGTGGTTGAGCACAAGTCGACTAGTTAGGAAATTACTGCAATGGTGTCTGGGAAAGTTGATGGCAGCTTGGACTTGGGTGGTGTCAGTGGTAAAGGGGAGAAGTGGAGAAAGATATTAAAAGGCGAATTTAATGGGACTTGATAATGGATTTGATGGTGAGAGATGGTGGGCTTAAATTGTTCTCATTTACTACGCCAGATCCACTCTCCACCTTTCTCTACCCTTCTATTTTCCCCAAGAGCTTGACTTTTTGGGCTGAAACACACAGCTCTCTTGATCTCTGGCTTCCGATGAGGTCTGGCAAATGGCAGCCCAGCAGGAGATTTGTGAAAGGAAGGAGAGTTGGTTCTTCATGTTAATTGTCTAGAAATGAAATAAATACTTATTACCTGGGAATGTTGGTGGCCTCTTAAGGGCTACTTGACCTATATAAGCAGAAAATTTCTGTTAGGCAGAAACCTCTTGTTACTGTGGAGATTTCAGTATCATACCCATTTCCAGAACTGTGATAGCTAAAATATCCACTACCTTTTAAGAATAACCAATGGCTGGTGATAGGACTTAGGGTTGGCAGAATAATGTCCTCCCCCAGAAAGCTATCCACATCCTAATTCCCAGAAGAATGTTATGTTACAAGGCAAAGGGGAATTAAGTTTATACATGGATTTAAGGTTGCTAATCAGCTGACTTAGGAAAATTATTCTGGAATTATCTGAGTGGGTCCAAGGTAATAACCAGGATCCATAAAAGTAGGAGAGGGAGGCAGAAGAAGAGGGTCAGAGGAAGTTTCCAGTTTTGATGACGGAGGAAAAAGGCCACAGGCTAAAGCCTGTGAGTGCCCTCTAGAGGCTGTAAAAGGCAAGAACATAGATGTTCCCTTAAAGTGTTGAGAAAGTAATGCAGCCCTGAAGACAACTTAATTTTAGCCCAGTGAGATTCATTTTGGACATCGAACCTAGAGGACTGTAAGAAAATAAACTTGTATTCTTTTTAGCCACTAAATTTGTTAATATGTTATTGAAGCAGTAGAAAACTAACCCAGGACTCTTTGTTTGTTTGAGCTGCCATAACAAAACACCGAGTTAGATAGACAGGGTGGCTCAAACAATAGAAATTTATTTTTCACAGCTCTGGAGGCTGAGGTCCAAGATCAGGGTGTCAGCAGGTTTGGTTTCCCCTGAGGCCTCTCTCCTTGGCTTACACATGGCTGCCCTTTTGCTTCTCCTTCACATGGTTGTCCCTTGATGCTCACATTCCCCTGGTGTCTATCATTCAAGTTTCTTCTTCTTATAAGGACACTAGTCATATTGGATTAAGGCCTCATTTTACCTTAATCACCATTTTCAAGGCCCTATTTCCAAATACAGCCACATTCTCAGGTACTAGGGGTTAGGACTTCAGTATATGAATTTGGGGAGAACACGATTCCATTTATTAACAAAAACTGTATCGTAAACCTCCTTTGATGCCCTCTCCAGAGGTTGCTAAGGCAATAAACCAAGGTGATTTACTGGTGTCTGTTAAATAGAGACTTAGAGCTCATGCCATTCTTGGCCCAAGTCCATTTCACAGTGGATCCTAAGGGACTACAGACCCATCCTATGGTTATTTCTCCAGTCATAAATGTGTATTGAGAATAGATATATTTAACAATTGGACGAATGCACATTGGTTCCTTGATCTATTGGGCAAAACCTCTTACGGTGGAAAGGGTCAAATAGCAGCTAATGAAACTTCCCCTCCCTATCAGGATAGTCATCCAAAAGCTTTCCTGCATCACTAGGAAAACTCTTGAGATCAGGGCACAATCAAATATTAATGTCGCAAAGCTGTGATTCTGGGGAAATGATATATGAATGAAACGTGAAAACACTCATTTCCGGTGTAAATGTCCAGTAGAGGGCACCCACTGCGGGACTGAATAATCTGACTGACAAAATGACTTTCTCTGGTGAAAGCCAGCCAGTTTTTCCCCCCAGTTAGTACACGTATAAGTCATATTGCAAAAGAGATGAAAGTGGCTCCTGAGCTGAACAACATGGGCTTCCTCTCAAGAAGGATGATCTGCATATTGCAAATGAGCTTCCAATATTTCAACAGCAGAGGCTCATGCTAAAACCTAATCTGGCTTCTTCCAGGGAAGAATGTTTAATCCTCACTGGAATAAACACTTGCTTAGGATGTGGATTTGCCTTTCCTGCTTTCAGTGCTTTCCCCAGCACCAGTTAACAGATACACTGAATCCCTTATTCAACACTGATGTATTCTACACAAGATTTTTTCTGACCAAGGCACATATTTTATAAATGGTTCCAACTTCAAAGGCTTCAGGAATGGGTTCTGATTGGTTACATTTGACCATTCATTTTCCCCTAGAGGTGGGGTTTTATAAGAATGCCAGCTCTCTCACAAATAAAGTGGTTGGATTAGGATAAGAAATATGTCTCAGAAGAGGCATTGGTGGTGGAGGAATATCCTAGCAATAATTTTCTGTTCTCTTAAATTTCTTATTTATCATAGTGTTGTTTGACTTTTCACCTATTTGTCCCATTTTTCAAACAGAATAAGAACATGCATATTCTCAATATATTTTTAATTAAAATGTTAATTAAAATACCTTACAATAATACTTTCTTTTTTTTAATGTTGATTAACTTTTATTTTATTTTATTTTATTATTATTTTTTGGCTGTGCTGCACGATATGTGGGATCTTAGTTTCCTGACCAGGGATTGAACCCATGCCCCTGCAGTGGAAGTGTGGAGTCCTAAGCTCTGGCCTCCCAGGGAACTCCCACAATAATATATTCTTTAGGACACATATTGTTACTTTTTTTTTTCGGTCTCACACCTAGTAGGCCCTTAATACTTTTTTTGAATGGACAAAAATCGAAAGAAATATTACACAGGTTATCTCATATCATTCCTTACAATGACCTTACATTCTAGACAGAATAGTATTATCCCAGTTTAAAACTGAGAAAACAAAGGCTCAGAGAAGATAACTTCCTTAGCCAAAACTATCAGGATGGTAAATGACTGAATTAGAACCCAAATTGTTTGTTAACTGATCATTCTTTGCAATACTGTACTACCTGTGAATATGATAATGATGACTGAAATGGGTCCAAAGAGGTTGGCTAAAGAGCATTAGAAACACTTTTGGTTGCTAGTAAATCCCCCACTGTGAGTATATATCTTCTGGGGAGCCAGGGTCCACAAAGCTGCAAGTTCAAGAAGGTTTCTCTTCCTGCTCCTTGAAAACTGGAGGCCAGGCCAGTGACTCAATCCTGCCTGAATTCTGAGTGATGAGAAAATAAGACAAAGACTTTAGGATAGGTAGGAAACAATTCATAGCAACGGTGGGAATGAGAGTCCAGAGAAAAGTTTCTTATCAAGGATCCCGTGTGGGTGATGCTATGAGTAACATCCTTAACTGAAGGTGGCTTTGGGCCTGCGTGCTTAGCCCACTTTACTTCTCAAGCTGGACTCTCCAATCTTCCCACTAATTGGATCAGAGGGACCAGAGAGTCTTTAAGTCCTTTTTTTTGCTGCTTACATTAGCCAGAGTTCTTACTACTACAATGATGATGATAACCAAATAGAAGCCGATGTAGAGAAACCAGATGGTCTCAAGAATACATATTCTTCTCTGGCTAATCACCATTGTCTAGGACTTTTTTCTTTTCCCCAGTTCAGTTGTTAAGAGTTCAAAGTTTAATAGTTTACATGATTTCAATGGTAACTTTATAAATGGAATGCTGTCTCTACTGAATCATGGGCAGTATGAATAAATGAATTCTTACATAAAAATTGGTCATATTCTATTTCTCTTCATTAGATATGTAATATGGAGATAGGCTTTGTGATCTTTAGTAAAGACCCACTTAAAAATATGCACTCAATCCTTAGCTACTTAGAGGTAAACACCTTAATTTACCCATATCTAAGATGAAAAGAATAGTTAGAACGTTGTTAATTGGGCTCTGATGCCTGAACAGATCTGAGGGAGTCCTGCAGCTCTCTGCAGGACAAGAACATCCAAAAAGCACCCAACTAAGGAGAACAATGAACATGATGAGGATGAAAGGAAATGGCAACTTTTTATCATCAACCAAAGTGAAGAAACCCCATAAAAGACAAAAAGCAACACCATCTTCCAAATAATAGTTCAAAGAAGAGGATGATTCAGAAAAACGAAGAAATGGAATTCATATAACCTGCTCAAGATTGCATTTTTCTCTGTAATATAAATGGCAATTGCAATGCTTAATCTTCAGGCTCCTACTATTTAGATGTGAATACAAATTATCTTAAGAAAATTCCTTTGCAAGGCAAAAGGTTTTTTAAATTTAAATGAGTTCTTTCCCATCTGTCATAATGCTTACAACAAGTTTACACAGACTTCACATTGCACTGATTTAACCAAAGGGAATAGTCTTCCCTGGCTGCTTTTACATCAGATGGAAGAGATTTTGTTTATTTGTTCATTTCATTTTGTTTTTACTGTGGGAGACAGTGGCATATCAAATATTCCAGCCTGTCTCCAAAACCTATACCCCAAACACTGTATTTCTTACATTTCAAAATACCTACTTAGCTGAGACAGATTAAGGAGAATTGTTAGAAAATTGGTTACTGAGATTATTATGTCTCAAAATAAACTCTTTGCATCCAAATCACTTGCTATATTCATACAACATAGGAAAAAACAAGCAAGATGAGGTCTTCAAAGATAGAGTATAAATCAGCTAGTAAAAAGCTATTCAAGGGCTTCCTTGGTGGCACAGTGGTTGAGAGTTCGCCTGCCGAGGCAGGGGACACGGGTTCGTGCTCCAGTCCGGGAAGATCCCATATGCCGCGGAGCGGCTGGGCCCGTGAGCCATGGCCGCTGAGCCTGCGCGTCCGGAGCCTGTGCTCCGCAATGGGAGAGGCCACAACAGTGAGAGGCCCGCGTACTGCAAAAAAATAAATAAAAATAAGAATGGCTGCCAAGATTCTGAATCCTGCCTCTGGTACTTGCTAACTGTGACATCAGGCGTGTTATTTTATCTCAGTTTTTCATCTGTAAGCTGATTTTCAAAAAGATCTATTAGAATTGAATAAGTTCATAGTTGTAAAGCACGTATAACAGTGCTTGGCATCTGGTATGTCCTCTGTGAGTACATTGTTACATTGTATACAGTAAATTAAAAGGTTAGAATTGGAAAATGTAAAACCAACATTGAATCTTCTTCATTAATATTACAATACTTTTTCTTAAAACAGCAATCTCTTAGGAAAGACTAACTGACTAGCAAATTTCTTTCATCTCTGATAACTCATGTGTAATATTGGCATGCTATTTTACCTAGTACATTCACCTGAGTACACTTCGATGTCAGCAAGATGGATTGTTATATTTTCTATATTCTTATTTACTTCTCTCCTGAATTATTTTTGTCCTTGAAAATTCAGCAATTTAAATGAACCATTTAAACCTTAAAATGGTTGGAAAGATTCTTGTTATGTATACCATCATGGTTGATTTGCTCATGAATTCTAGCATTTTGACAACATGGGAAAAAAGTCACACATTCTAGAGCCAAACTACCTGGCTTCAAATTCCAGATCTACTCTATTTAGCTACGTGATTTGGGGCAAGTTATTTAACCTCACTGTGCCAGTCTTCCTCATCTCTAAAACAGGATGAAAGAGAACGTTATCTCTTATTTTATGGTGAAAATTGAATAAGTTTATATAGCTGTGCTTTCACAGAGCAGGTAATCATAAGTATTCATTGGTATTATTCTAATACCAGTTATAATTGGTATTGTTATAATAGTTCTTGTGACATCGTTATATTTTAATTTTTGTGTCCATTTTTGGACCCGTGAAATACATACTTTCTGTAATTTTTTGTGGATGTCAATTTCTTTGACATTGTCAATATTTCAAAAAAATGTTTATTGAGGATCTGTTATGAGTTAGCTGCTTTGACAGACACGTAGGTGGAATAAATATAACAATAAAACACTCATTGTGCTTGGGTTTAGAATCTAGAAGGGGCATGTGGAAGGCATGCTAGGACTCATCAACAGTGAGTTCTCCTTTCCTTCCTGGGTGTTTGGGAGATCAAACTTTCCAGCCCACTTTTGGGGTCATGTGACTGCTATGGCTGAAAAAATACGAACAGAGTAATATGAGTCACTTTGGGGCTAAGGCAATGAAAAGTGCAAGTTCAAGCAGAAAGGCATAATGGAATCTTAAGATCGTAAAGATTATTCAATATCAAATTACACATTATAAAGAAAATGACATGACACCAAAAATAACATGCCATAACATGCACAAAACATAACATACTTAAATTAGTATTGAAAATACTATTTCTTAGTATGATAATTTGTTTGTTAGATTAATAACTTTGTCTCTTTTCAAAGAAAATAAAACACCTTAATTTTAGAGAATTTCACAAAACGTAATTAAGAATAGTTTATAAAATTCCAAACAAAATGAATTTAATAGAACTCTCAGAAATGTTTTGACATCTTTAGAATGGAATCAGTTTCGTGATATTCACAGATTCTGCAAAAAAGAATGACATTTTATTCATGAATCACAAGAACTCAAATCCTATTTTCTGTTATTTACTAAAACAAAAGGAAAATTGTTGAAATGTATGTGCATCTATTTTGAGTCATGGAATTTAATAAAATAATGTCATTTAAAAAATAGACTTGTTTTTCAAGACATTTGAATCAAATATTTATTAAAACCTGAGTTATCCTTATAGTAAACTATGGTCTGTTTTTATAAATAAAGTTTTATTGGAATGCAGTCATGTCCATTTGTTTACATATTGTCTATGGCTGCTTTTGCTACAACTTCAGAATTAGGCATTTGTGACAGCGAGTGCATATCCCACAAAGCCTAAATTATTTACTATTTGACCCTATATGAGAAAGTTTGCTAGCCCCTGCTTATAAAGAATTTCTATTAATTTATTCATTTTTAAATATTTTGAATTTCACTCAGGAGTTCAGTGCACCAAAAGAGAGACCTAATGATCTTTAAAGTATTTAGGAGTTTTAAGCAGAAAGGTATTTAATTCAGGGAATAAGATATCTACAAAATTGTTGAAAGGTTTGAAGGGGCCAAATCTAGGCTGGGGCTCTTGGAATGTCTCCCAGACAATTTAGGAGTGAACTCTCAGGGTACCTACTACCTCTGAGGTATCCAAAGGAGGGATCTGGGCCCAAAGAAGAGGACCCAGGACTCTGCCTCTTCAACTGCTTCTCATCCAAAGAGCTGAATAATGAATACCATTCTCCAGAACTTTGCTGCAGGAAAGTTGTACAGACCCATGTATTTGCTTCTCAGAAGCAAAAGGCAAGGACTCCAGGAAGATGGGCTCTACCTATTGTACTTTCTAATTTGCAAAGGAGTTATTCTTACTGGATAATTTTTACTCAGGCTCAATCTACAAGGGAATCTGGAAAATGTGAAATGTAGTTTTTTGTTTTTTACTTTCAATATCTTCATCTAGAAGAAGGGTAGAATGGACAGACTTTCCGTGAGCCAATATTGAGAATCCACCTGATCATGTAATAAAAGCAACAATTATGCTTATTAAAATTATTTGATTAGAGGATAAATATTACAGGCTAAGTGAAATAAGTCAGAGAGAGACAAATACTGTTTGTTATCACATATGTGGAATCTATGAAATACAGCAAACAAGTGAAGATAACAAAAAAGAAGCAGACTCACAGATAGAGAGAACAAACTAGTGGTTACCAGTGGGGAGAGGGAAGTGGGGAGGGGCAATGTAGGGGTAGGGTATTAAGAGGTACAAACTATTAGGTATAAAATAAGCTATAAGGGTATATTGTACAACATAGAGAATATAGCCGATATTTTATAATAACTATAAATGGGGTATAACCTTTAAAAATTGTGAATCACTATATTGTTTACCTGTAACATATAATATTGTACATCAACTATATTCAGTTTTTTTTAAAAAAGTTATAGAGCTTTTCAGGTTATCTATTTTCTCCACTGTGAAGCTTGTTAGTTTGTGTCATTTATGATATTTATTTATTCTTTCTAAGTTTTCAAATATATTGTCTTAAAGATATTCATATTATTTCCCACTTATTTTTTAAAGTCTTTAGACCCTGACTGCTAGATATCGTGATAGATATTAATAATTTGTGTTTTCCCTTTTTGGTTTTTTTTTTGGTAAGGAAGATTGATGAAGTTACTAGGATTAAGTACTTTTCTTTAGGTATCCAGTGACTTTTTTAAAAAAATTGAGGTATAATTGACATATAACAGTATATTAGTTTCAGGTATACAACATAGTGATTCAGTACTTCTATATATTTCAAAATTATCATCACATAAGTCTAATTAACATGCATCCCCATACAGTTACAATTTTTTTTCTTGTAATGAGTACTTTTGAGATCTACTTTCTTAGCAACTTTCAAATATGCAATACAGTGTTGTTAATCATACTGTACATTACATTCCCATGACATTTATTTTATAAGTGGAAGTTTGTATCTTTAACCCTCTTCACCCAACTTTTTAATGTGTTTTCCATTTTTATACTGATTAGTTTGGTGAGAGGATTATTCTTTTATTCACCTTCTCAAAGAAAAAACTTTCAGTTTGACTGATTTTTCTCTACTGTTTTTCTGTTTTCAATTTCACTAATTTCTAGTCTTTTCTTTCCTGTTTTTTAGGTTAAGTTTGCCCTTCTTTTTTAATACAATGTTGACTGCTACAAATTTATTTCTAATGATGTGGTCTAGCTGCATTCTACAAATTGTTGATGGTAGTATTTCCATTTTTATCCAGTTCCAAATATTTCCTAATTTTCCATTAATATTCTCTTTGACCCATGAGTTATGCAACAGCATGCTGTTTAATTTCCAAGTGTTGGGAATATTAGTGACATTCTTTTTTGTTTTTTTTTTATTCTATTGCTCTCAGAGAACATATTTTTATGGTTTCAATACTTATAAATTTATTGAGACTTGTTTTATGGTCTCAAGTATCATCTATCTGGGTATATAATCTGTGTGCATTTTAAAAGAATATGTATTCTCCTGTTGTTTGGTGAATTATTCTATAAATGTCAACTAGGTCTGTTGTTCAAATGTTCCTACCAATTTTTTTTGAATTATTGAGAAAGTGATGTTCAAATCTCTATGCTTATAGATTTATCTATTTCTTCTTCCAGATATAAGAGATTTTGCTTCATGTATTTTGTATCTTTTTTTAGATTTTACATATTTATGTTTTTTATGTCCTGAATTGACCATATTATTATGAACAATTTCTCTTAAGCCTGTTACTATTTCTTAAAATTTACTTTTTTGATATTATTATATCCAGTGTCCATGTGCATGTGTGCATGTGTGTGTGTCTGTGTGTATTGACATGGAATATTGTTGTCTATCCTTTAACTTTTAACCTACTAGTGTCTTTGAATGGGTCATCTTCACTTTGAATGATTCTGATATGATTTCTAGTTATCATCGTTAAAGTAACCAGATTGGAACAAGATGAAGTCACTCATGCTAAGACCCACATTAGCAAACCAAAATTTAACTAACTTTCTATGCTCAGCTGTCACAGAAAAGGAGGTCCTATGCCAACCAATCAGCAATTGCCTGCTCGGCACAAGTTACCTCACCCAGCTCCAAGACTTCTCTTTGCTCCATGTAAGGAAAGTTATCCAGCTTTAACCAATTGGTAAATGTCCAGTAAACAAGGCAAAGATGCCCACTCTCACCACTTTTGGGGTTTTTTTTTTGTTTTTTTAAATGTATTTATTTATTTATTTTTGGCTGCGTTGGGTCTTCGTTGCTGCGTGTGGGCTTTTCTCTAGTTGCGGTGAGCAGGGACTACTCTTCATTGCAGTGCACAGGCTTCGCATCGTGGTGGCTTCTCTTGTTGCAGAGCACAGGCTCTAGGCTCATGGGCTTCAGTAGTTGTGGCACGCGGGCTCTAGGGTGCAGGCTCAGTAGTTGTGGTACACAGGCTTAGTTGCTCTGCGGCATGTGGGATCTTCCCAGACCAGGGCTCCAACCCGTGTCCCCTGCATTGGCAGGTGGATTCTGAACCACTGTGCCACCAGTGAAGCCCACCAATTTTGTTTAACATATTATTAGAAGTCCTAGCTAGAGCAATTAGGCAAGAAAATAAAAAGGCATCCGAATTGAAAAGGAAGAAGTAAAACTACTACTGTTTTGGGGAGAATGGATACATGTATATGTATGCCTGAGTTTCTCTGCTGTGTACCTGAAACCATCACAACATTGTTAATCGGCTATACTCCAATATAAAATAAAGAGTTAAAAAAAAAAACTACTACTGTTTGCAGATGACATGATATTATAAAGACTCCATCAAAAAATGATTAGAAATAATAAACAAATTCAGTAAAATTACAGGATACAGAATCAATACACAAAACACTGTTGTATTTCTATACACTAATAGCAAACTATTAGAAAAGGAAGTTAAGAAAACAATCCCATTTCAATTGCATCAAAAAGAATAAAATACCTTGGGATAAATTTAATCAGGGAGGTAAAAGACCTATACATTGAAAACTATAAGATGGTAATGAAAAAAATTAAAGATGAAATAAATAAATGGAAAGATATTGTACGCTCATGGATTGGAATAATCAATATTGTTAAAATGTCCATACTACCCAAAGCAATCTACAGATTCAATCCAATCCTTATAAAAATTGCAATGACATTTTTCACAGAAATAGAACAATAATACTAAAGTTTGTGTGGAACCACAAGAGGGCCCACACAGCCAAAGCAGTCTTGGGAAAGGAGAACAAAGCTGGAGGCAACATGTGCCCTGATTTCAAACTATACTTCAAAATTATAGTAATCAAAACAGTATGGTATTGGCATTAAAAAGACACATAGATCAATGCCACAGAATAGAGAGCCCAGAAATAAACTCACACATATATGGTCAATTAATTTACCACAAAGGAGCTAAGAATATACAATGGGGAAAGGACAGTCTTTTTAATAAATGGTGTTGGAAAAACTGTACTACAGTTACAGCTACATACAAAAGAATGAAACTGGACTACTCTCTTAAAACATACACAAAAATTAACTCAAAATGGATTAAAGATTTAAACATGAGGCCTGAAACCATAAAACTTCTAGAAGAAAACATAGGCAGTAATCTCCTAGACATAGGTCTTTGAGATGATTTTTTAAATCTAACCCCAAAAGCAAAAGTAATAAGAGCAAAAATAAATGAGTTGGGATTACAACAAAGTAAAAAAGCTTCTGCACAGCAAAGGAAACCATCAGCAAAATTAAAAGGCAACTTACCGAATGGTGAAAATATTTTCAAATCATAAATCTGATAAGGGGCTAATAACCAAAAATATATGAAGAACTCATACAACTCAACAGCAAAAAACAATCCGATGAAAAAATGGGCAGGTGATTTGGATAGACATTTTTCCAAAGAAGATGTACAGATGGCCAACAGGTACATGAAAAGATGCTAATTGTTTATAACCAGGGAAATGCAAAACAAAAACACAGTATGATATCACCTCACACCTGTTAGAATGGCTATTATCAAAAAGACAAGAAATAACAAGTGTTGGTGAGGATATGGAGAAAAGGGAACCCTTGTGCACTGTTAGCGGGAATGTAAATTGGTGGAGCCACTACGGAAAACAAAATGGAAGTTCTTAAAAAAATTAAAAAGAGAACTTCCATATCATCCAGCAATTCCACTTCTGGGTTTTTATCCAAAGAAAACAAAAATACTAAGTTTAAAAGATATATGCACCTCCGCTTTAACTGCAGCATTATTTACAATTTTCAAGACATGGAAGCAACTTAAGTGTCCATTAATGTATGAATAGATAAAGAATATGTGGTATATATAGAGAATATAATATTATATAGCCATAAAAAGAATGAAATCTTACCATTTATGACAACATGGCTGGACTTCGAAGTCATTATGCTGAGTGAAGTAAGTCAGACAAAGAAAGAAAAATACTGTGGTCTCTTACATACGGAATCTATTAAAAAACAAAAGAAACAAGCATGTAGATACATCAAACAGATTGGTGGTTGCCAGAGGTGGGTGGTGGGTGGTGGTAGAAATGGGTGAAGGGGAGGGTAAAAATAATAAAAAAAATTCATAAAGAAATAGTTCCAAAAATGTTAACAAGTATTATAGCTGACATTCAGAATTTTAAAAAAATAAATAAAGCATAAAGTTAATGGAACTCTTGTGTCTTTTCTCATTAACTAAATTTGCTGATAACATTTTCAACTGGCACAGTCCTTTCCCTGTCCCACACTACCATTCAAAGTGAGCACTGTCTATATTCCTAAGTGGTTGTTTTTATAAGATGGTGAAATGGTGTTTTATCCAATTGACAGTTTGCACATATTGTGAAAACATAACAGAAGATATGATAATGATAGTCTACATGAAGAAAAATGTTATTTGTAGACAATTTCCTTCTAAAATATCAGACATAATGACAGAAAAAAACAATCTAAACACATTGCTCTGATTCGCTGAACACTGCCAGCAAGATGGTACCATTTTATGAGTTGTGATCTGAAACAGTGTGATCAAGAAGCTAAATACAAACTTACCATTTTTAAAATCAAACAATTTATAATTAAATTAAACTGATATAGGTTTAATGACACATTTAATCAAAGGCATGGTAAATATTCAAATGGAGCAGTTCTCAAAAATGATTTAATTGGAATTCTGTGACATAGTTAAGTTGATTTGCTGAGGCTGTTTTCACATTGTGAGTTCCCTTTATCTATAAGCAATATCAATATTGACAATTTCCCATGGTGCCACTATAGCATTTGCTCTGCATTTTGCAGATGTGTGCACACAGGTTAAAAGACAAGTGAGTTTTAATTCCCTAGCTTATGAGATTGCTTTGTCCCCAGCCTGCTTTTATGTCATAGAATTGTAAAGCTCTTTTTAGCATTTCTGTGATCTGAGTCTCTGGTTCACTGCACATTCCTTATACTCCTATTAAAATTTGAAAATAAATTTGAGTAGACTAGATCTGAGGCTTCTTTATTATAACTGGTTTAGCATTTCTGTGTTGAAATTATTACAGTTTCTAAATGTGTATGGCACATTATGTTGTCTAAATTTAAAGAGAAACAAAGACATGTGGCACCATCTGATTTACTCAACATTCTAAACCCCAGTTTGGACATTTAAATTAGTCTAGAAATCATTCTGGAAAATAATAAGGCACATTTTTGGAAAACTATGAGGTGGAAGTAGGGCTTGTTCCCTTTCTTCCTCCACCCTAATGTGCACACTGACAAAATCATACTAAGTTCATATTAAGTTCAAATAATATTCTATTAGGCTTCCCTTTACTAGAGAGGTATGCTCTTAAAAGTAATGCTTTATTGTACAATATTTGAAATTTTCATTAGATACCTCTGCACCAGTGCACAGTCTGGGCCACAATTTTTGCTCTGGCTGCTACTGAAGCATCCAGCTCACAGTGGGCTTTACCCACAAACTGGACACCCCTCCAGATTTGCCGAAAGTCCTCACCAGGTACCTCTTGCTTTGTATCCCAGAGTTTTGCTGATGATGTCACTCTGATACAAGGATTAGCTGGAACCTTGGAGGGTTCTTTAAGGAAGTAAGGTTAGCCTTGACCAACAGGGACAGAAACTGGCAGTTAAATGGTCTTCTCCCTTTCTTCAGGTAGACTACTCTGAGACACATCATTTAAGTCTCTTCAGGCCTGGGCTTGAGTCTCATAGACATAGCTATAATACTGGCCAACCTGATAAAATATCCTTGTACTCTTTTAACTCCTTCCTTTTTTCTCTTTCCAGGTCTCTTCCTAGGATCAGCCAAAACCTAAAACTAAAACAAACACAAACAAAAAACTGCTTGCACATGAGCGTTTGCATCACGTTTACCTTGGGCATGGGGAGTGGGGGAGGGCAGCTAAAATAAAGTAAATGGCATTAAGTTGCTCCCTGTATGTGCACATTTTATTCCTCTGCCTGAGGTGAAGCTGAAACTAAAGAATGAATGAGAATGATCACAAGCTATTTATCAAGTTGAAATCTTTCCTCACCAGACAACTCCTGCTGTACCCTCCTCTCCCACTGTTTCAAATCCTCCATGCACTTTTATCTGGCCTGTGTCAACTGGTTCTTCACTTGCTGAGCTAGGGAAGTCCTTTGTCTCAAGGTGAACAGTAGACTATCAGCTATATTGCCCATATCTTTTTAATCTTTCACCTTTCTTTATGAACAGTCCAGAGTAAATGTTAATGACAAATGTTTGAATGAATGGATCAAAAAATAATTGTACTCAATCTTAGGTAGTCACTCAGGCAGCAAGGAGCTAAATTAATTTTTCTTCCTCCACTGAATGATAGTCCAGGTGGAAGGAAAATTTCTGAGAAGAACATGGAGTGTCTTCTTCCCTCATTATCCTCCTTCTTTATTGAAGATTGCAAGATGTGCTTCAATAGGTTTTACTGTAATTGGCTATAACTGTTTGGGGTTAAGTGTCACTCTAGAAACATGACAGCAATACATTGTAACCAATTAGGAAACTGTATCTTAAAATGTTAGTACAGACAAAATTGTCATATTAAATTTATGAACTCTTATATGGCAACTGCAAGGTATAAATAAGAAAGTTTCCACCTAGATGGAAGAATGAGCATTACCACATCATGAATAAGAATCACTAAATGAAAATTTGTAAAGTTTTTAACTTTATGCAGAATTAGTCACCATATTAGAGTGTTTATGCATATTAACATATAGCTTTATGCAAATATATATGTATATGTAGTGGGATGGATCTTTAATCTCAAAATAATGTAACCAGGGACTTTCCTGGTTGTGCAGTGGTTAAGACTCGTGCTCCCAATGCAGGGGGCCTGGGTTTGATCCCTGGTCAGGGAACTAGATCCCACATGCATGCCACAACCAAGAGTTCACGTGCCACAACTAAGGAGCTTGTGAAACACAACTAAGTAGCCTGCAAGCCGCAACGAAGAAGCCCACCTGCCACAACTAAGGAACTCATGTGCCACAACTAAAGGAGCTGGCGAGCTGCAACTAAGGATCCCACAAGCTGCAACTAAGGAGTACACATGATGCAACTAAGGAGTACATGTGCTGCAACTAAAGAAGCCGACTGGCCACAACTAAGGAGCCCATGAGCTGCAACTAAGGAGCATGAGAGCCACAACTAAGACACAGCATAACCAAAATGAATAAATAAATAAAATAATAAATATTAAAAACAATAACTTGAACAATGAGGCCAAGTCTACCTAAAAATTTAGGATGGAAGTAAAATACTTGACCTTTTGGCTTATTTGTAGCTTATTATGGTTCAATATTCCTAAAACACCATAACTGTACTTTAATGTGACAATTTAAAAATTAAAATCAATAAAAAATTTATTTGCACCCAGAGATTATCATACTAAGTGAAGTAAGTCAGAAAGACAAATACCACATGATATCACTTACATGTGAAATGACACAAACGAACTTATCTATGAAATACTCACAGACATAGAGAACAGACTTGTGGTTGCCAAGGTGGGGGCGAGGGAGGGTTGGATTGGGAGTTTGGGGTTAGTAGATGCAAATTATTACATATAGAATGGATAAACAACAAGGTCCTACTATATAGCACAGGGAACCATATTCAGTATTCTGTAATAAACCATAATGGAAAAGAATATGAAAAATAAATAAAAATTTTATGCTAAATCATACAAAATGTATAAGATATCTATATCTACACCAAGATTTTATTCCCAAGACAATTGTCTTGACTCGCCTTACTGTGAAGAAAGTATATATTAATACTCACTCCAAGTCTTTATGGTTTCATATACAACAAATGGATGAGAAAAGAAAATAACATTTGTAACCTTTCTTGTTTTCTTCATTTATGAAAATTTGGAAAATAGAGAAGTTATAAACAAGTGAATTTAAATTATCCACAAAACTACTAAGAATATACTATTGCAATGAACTTTGCCTGTATTTCAGGTATTTTTATACACATACAAATAGATGTATTTTAAAGTGGATCAAATGCCTCTGGGTCATTTTTCTCCAAATTAATCTTTAGAACTCCTCCTTTTAGCTTCACTACTGATTTGTATCTCCTGATTCTATTTTTATACAACTTCCCCACTCAAATCTTCCTCATCCCATGTACAGAAGATGGAAAAAAAGAGGCAAGGTTGAGGGGGACCCTGGTCTCAGACCATTTCTCTATTAGCAAGAATCACAGCAAATATATTAGATGGAAAGATTAGCACTGGAGTCTAATAATTTAGTTTGTTCCACGGTTCCATGTAAATTGTCCCATCTCCAGGCTGTTTTATTTTCTGACTCAAAACAGAACTAACAGCAGGCAGTTTGCTCAAGAAACCAGAACACTTGAAGCACCAAACTTCTCATTTCCATCTAGCTCTTCTCTAGAAATTTGGACATACTGCTGTTGCCTGGTCCCTTTTCTATTCACTCCATGTTTACATATGATCAGACTCAATGTAGGATATAATCCATAGGTGTTAGGGGTCAGATTTTTAGTTTTGAAATCCATGTCAGAGAAAATGTACCATTAATTTTGCCTTTTCATTTTCTCATCTCTTCAACTATTTCTAACTAACCACAATATAAGTTAAAAACAAAGTTTTATTTCTTACACATTTCTATTCTAATACATTTATAATATTTAAAAATATTATATGTTTCTCTTAAAACATTTTGTTTCAAGCACACGTTGTCATATAACGTTTTTCAACTTCAGCTCAGATGCCCCTGCTTGATAGTTATTTTTCTTGGTTGTACCCATGAAGGATCTCTAACGCTTCGCCTATGGAAAGATTCCCTCTGCTATTTTGAACACCAAATTTTAAATGAATGAAATCATTTGAATTGTTGTACAATTTTCTTTAAATTGACTTTTACTTTTTTTTTTCATTTGGGGTTAATATAAATAATGTTGCTATAAATATTATTGTATATGTGTTTGGTATGTTCCACCATCATGACTGGAAGCAGAAGTTCTATTTATTTTCCATCTTAGGAAAAAAAGAAACAAGAGAAAATTAAAATTTACATCTATATTCATATTGAAATTGGCAGTATCATTTGGTCTTTCTATCACATGCTATATCAGGGGTTATCTCGAGATAAAAAGTATCTACAAACACTAAAATTTTGTGTGTGTGTGAATATGAAAGAGTGAAATTTATAGATAACAGAGTATGCAAATATTCAGATTTAGTAGGTAATGATGAGCAATTTTCCAAACTATTAGTACCAATTTGCACCCATGCTATCAGGAAATTAGTTTTCAGATGCTTTTCATTCTCATTAATTTGGTATTTTCTGCCATTTTCATTTTAGACACTCTGTTATATGTGTGACTTTAATTTGCCTTTCTCTGATGACTAATCAATTTGAGCACCATTTTATATGTTTATTGGCTTTCGGATATCCTCATCTGTGAAATGCTATTTGAGTTTTTAGTCTGTTTTTCTACTGGGTTGATACTTTGCCTTTTAGATTTATAGGAGATTTTCTATGTTTTATGTAAGTTCTTTGTCAAACATATATAGAAAATAATCTTCTTTCAGGAGAGTAGTTGACTCTTCTTTTAACTCTTCTTTAACTTTGTAGCTTTTGGAAGAAATCTTTGCCTGCATCAAGGTCTTGAGGGTATTCTCTTATGCTTTATCCTAAAAGCTTTATTATTTTATTGCAATATTAGCTGTATAATACACCTGGAACTGATTGTTGTATTTTGTGTAATAGAGATTTGATTTGGTCTTTTCCATGTAGAGATCTAATTAACCTAGTACCACTTATTTAAAAGATATTCTTTACCCAACAGCACCGCATTGTAACCTGTGTCACAGATCAAATGACCCTCTGTGTATGGGTTTGCTTCTGGGCTCTTGTTCTGTTTTATTGGTCTTTTTGTTGTACTCTTTAAATATCTTGCTAATCATGAAGTTTTCATTGTATTATTAGCAAATATCTCAAACACAGAATCCATTCACAATCCAATTTATTTTTCACAATAATATGTGCAATTTTGTATTTCAGAACACTCAATAATTTATTTTTTTTGTAACTTCTTATATTCTATTAGGTCATCAAGGTTTTTGCCTCATAATGAGGCTGATGAAGAGTTCATACTTAGCGTAGACATGACAACAAAAGACTTTTTTTTATTATTCCCTTGTCCTTAATGATCTTCAATATATGGTTTGTTTTGGTGAATATTTTCAAATACTAGGCCATTCATGGTAGTTAAAACTAGAAAACAGAAACTCCTGATATTCTTAATCAGAAATGTTATATTAATTTCAATACTCTGAAAAGGAAATAAGGCCACTACCAACCCCCTGCGTTAAGAAACATTTTTATCTCAAGATAACCCCTGATACAGCATGTGACAGAAGGACTAAATGAAACTGCCACTTTCAATATGAATATAAAACACAGATGTAAATTTTAATTTTCTCTTGCTTCTTTTTTTCCTAAGATGGAAAATAAACAGAACTTCTGCTTTCAGTCATGATGGAGTAATAGAGACTAGATTTCTCCTCCTGCCTGAAACAATTGTAAAACTAGATAAAATACATGAAAACAGTTTTCAGATAATAGACACAAGGCAGCACAAGACAATGATCCCTGAGAGAGGGGAATCTGGTTGCCTGGTTGCCCGGTTGCCCTGGCCTATTGTCTGGCAGAAGTGCAGGGAGGAGCACGAATGATTTAACCCAAAGCAGAAGAACCTGTAAATTGTGGAACCTGTAAAGGACTCAGCAGATGATGGAGGGAATGGCGGTGGGGTGAGGAGACCAGGCAGTTGTTACTGTTGCTTGTTCTTCACTCTGTATTTAAATATAGTTGAGACCTGCTCTTTAATGCCACATCCTTGACCCGTTAATCATTCCCTCTTAAAATTTTCTTTGGCCTAGAATCGCACAAACCTGCCTCCAACTTTTGCTGAATGGCAGTCTTCCCTTTTTTGGGTGTCTGCTTTTAACATATTTGTGTAAGTTTCTGTAAAGAACAATCTAGGAGCAACTTTCAAAACTTTTATAAAAATCTGTTATTTAGACCAAAGTATGTCTTCACATAGTTGCTAGGATGCCTGTTAGCTCTTTGATTGATTCTGTGTGAAAACCATTAGTGGGATGGTCTAAATATAAAGAATCAGATAAAAGTGAATCATAATATAACTTTATTTCATGTTCATAGAGAATGACAATCTTTTATAGGGTTATGTACTTTATATGTTCCCTTCCCATTATCATCAAGAATAAGCAATTGGTGATTAAGAGGACTGATTTGGAAAAATGAACTGATCCCAGGAAGTAAAGAAATCTGGATTTGCTCCTTCATACTTTTATTAAAGTGAAAATTTGCAGCATAATTTTACTTTCTATTATTTTATCAACTGATTCAAAATTGGGTATTTATCCAAATTTTTAGCTTTAAGAAAATACAGTTTATGTTAAGAATAAATCTAAGCAAATGGATACATTTCTCACATTAAATGATGCCAGATAGTTGGTCCACATTTTCTGTCTATAGAATTCTGAATTTCAACTGAATTAAATCAAGATGAGGAAATATTTTAGATTGTGTGAATGAAGAAGAAATAGGAAAATAAATCTCACTAAATTTAAGAGAAGATACGGCAGCATTTGAAATAAGGACTACTTTTCAAGGTTAATAAAAACCTAACTAGTTATCTTAGTAAGTTAGCCTGGAAATTTTGGCCTCAGTGGCACTTCAGGGTAGGAGGAAAGCCCAGGTCTTTCCCAGTATATGGGAGTCCATGTTGTGATGTAAGCCAGCCAAGCCCAGGTCTTTCCCAGTATATGGGAGTCCATGTTGTGATGTAAGCCAGCCTATGAAACAGACAAACAAAATTGAACAAAGGAACAAGGAGATGGCTGGGTTTCCAAGTCACTGGACTTCTCACTGTGGAACACTTCAGTAAGTAGAATAGAATCATAATCTTTTTACTTCACTCAATGGCATTTTCTGCTGGGTCCATGCAGCCACATCTAACAGAGGTGATGACACTCATGGGCTGAATCTCCCTAAGATTTAGCAAATGGTTCTCCTAGCTGACGGGCATGGACAGGGAGCAGGAAATATGGTAGCTTTCAGGATTAACAGTGATTAAATTCCAGAGTCGTGAGTAGGCAATAAATCTAGGCCTCTTGCCTTCCTCTTTGCCTAAATTTTTATCATTACTGAAGCAAAGAATTGTTCCCATACCTTCCTAGGCAAGTTTACTAATCAAGTAAAATTTTACAAAATCCTTTTTTTTTTTTTGCGGTACGCGGGCCTCTCACTGTTGTGGCCTCTCCTGTTGCAGAGCACAGGCCCCGGACGCACAGGCCCAGAGGCCATGGCTCACGGGCCCAGCCGCTCTGCGGCATGTGGGATCCTCCCGGACCGGGGCACGAACCCGTGTCCCCTGCATCAGTAGGCGGACTCTCAACCACTGCACCACCAGGGAAGCCCCTACAAAATCCTTTTTAAGTCTGTTCACTGGAAGCCAGTTATATTTGCTAGGACAGGAGCTAAAAAAGGGTAAGCACAAACTGAAACTTACTTTATGATTCTGAATGCTATTATAACGACATATATATATACACACACACACATATATACATACGTACACAAGCACATATATTATTTTTCTCATCTAATGTAGCACTTTGAAGTGCCCTAATGGGAAAAAAAAATTATTATAAAGTCTACTTCTAACTTCTTGATGATGATCATTTTGAACTCTAAATAAGAATTTGAAAAAATGGAGACACTACCTCTATAAGCATCATTTTCCTCATCTTTAAAACAGAAGTGTTAACAATGTCAGTCCATAGGGTACTGGCGGAGTCCTTTAGAACCTTGCCTGTAGAGGGCTTGGCACAGTTCCTGGATGCAGAAAATCTTTACAAAAGCCTGCTGTTGTGGGAAAGAAAAGACAAAGCAAGCATGAATAAACTTACATGCATTCCTATCACAGGGGAACTGAGTTTATTTCATTCCAATCTCTAGATTGGAGAGCAAGTTTTCCAGGACTCTCTTTTTGGAATTGTGACAAAGACTTCAGGGAATGAGATTTCATCAGGGTGAATCTTCCTTGCTCCTACTGTGACCCCCTGACATCCTAGATGTACTTCATAAAGGATCCCATAGATCACAGCCTGGCTTGGGGAACAGGGGATTGGTGGCTCCAGACCTTATTACAAGTCATTAACTTCTGAATTGCTGTGGGAATTTTAGTGACGCTTCCTTTGTGTTCACATCTTGCATTCGAAATGCAATGAAAGATTAAGGCTCCCCTCCTGTGTATGAGGCCAAAGGCTGGTTAAGTTACAGAGAAATATATTTGAACAATTAAATTCAATTCTCAGCTGGTCTGAAGCTGTGCTCTTTCCTAGGTAATGGCATTTTCCTTAGACTCACACTTTTAGATATCCTGTGAGGGTACTTAAGAGTGATAACCAGACCAGAGAAAAAAGGCCACTAGACCTTCTTACAATTCCTCCATCTAGAAATGAATGAGTCCAAGGAGCATCTCAAGCCACTCCAGGAAAATATGTTCCTGCCGTGTGAGGCCAGAGGAGCACAGAAAGGGGAATAATAACGCGAACTGGCTTACAGGGCAGATTTTGTTTGTTGCCCCTGAGGATCTTGATATGAGCATGACCACATTGTTTTGATAATGGTACCAGGGGACAGCCTGGCTGGATGAGTTGCAGAGAGAGACCAAGAGTCAAAGACCCAGACCTCTGGCAGAGAGAGGAACTGCTCTTGAGAGAGTGGTTCACTGACAGATGGGTGGAAGTGAGAGTAAAGGTGAAACCAGCAAAGTTCCACACTTTACAAATATTTCAGGAGAAGGGATTTAAGGACAAAAGCACTTGGATCATAGGAGAAAAGAAGCCCAACTTTAAAATGGAAGTTTTGCAGGTGATAGTTAAGCTGTGTCATGGGATCCTGTATTTACTGAGGAAAGTAGCTCCAATGCTGCTAGATCCCATGAACAGGGATATTTAAAGATGTGTCTGTCTCCCTCCCATAAGAGACAGCAGGCATCCTGACACAGCTTAGAGAAATCCCCATGTGTATGTCCAGAGAAGCCTCATTGATTTCAGGATAGACACTGAGTCTTAGGAAAGGAGAGTGAAAGAGATTATAAAAAGTGAGAAATATTTTTAAAATGAAGTTACCAATTGCTAAGGATGGTCCCTACAATAGTTAAATACTTATTAAGAAAAAAAATCAAGATTAAAAAATAAATAAGTAGAAATAAAAAGCAAAGGGGTCTCCTATGAATACAAAGAATAAGAGATGGCATTATTCTCTCACCTGAAGTAGGGCAGGAAACTCTTCTAACTGAAGTACTTATTCATATTGACCCAAATGAGAATGGTGACAAGTGTGATGCTAATGGCTTACCTTGGATATGACTTGGCTGTGCTCTCTTGGCCAATCTGTGGCTTCCATTATAAGTGGGTAGGATTGGGTCGTATCCAAACAGAATGAATGTTGTAAGCTAAGAACTGCAATCTACTGAAAGGATGTTACATAAGATGCAGGTCTGAAATCTCACTGATTTATTGACTCTTAAACAAGATCAGAATTGCTTTAGTTTCCTGATTGATTAAAACCAGTCCAAAGTTGTCTCCAACTCATTAATTCAAGACCTAGCATTCTAACTCAAGCATACCTAATAAATGAACCTAATTATATTCACTGAGATTCTCATTTCACCTTTCTTAAAGAAGAAATAATTGACAATATTCTTTAGGAAATTCATGGTACATATTCTTGGAATGAGCTGAAAGAGATTTTAGAGTTTAGAACAGAACAGGAAACTCAGCATTTCCCCCAAAGTAGGACCTGTAGTATCTGTTTTTTTCCTCTTAGAAAATTATAACTTTAACATATATAAATATCAATTTATGTTCTGCTACAAATATCAATTTATGTTTTGCTATATTTTGCTTATGTCTTAAGATAATCATTTTTATATATTATTGCACACTCCATTTGTTTCAACCAAAAAAAGTAAAGTGAATGTTGATGGTTCAGTGGTTGCAATCCCCATAAAGAAAAACCTAAGTAAACCAGTGGTATTTGATTGAATAGAAAGCAGGGGAAAGTAAATGACCAAATAATAAAGGTAAATGGTAAAAACTTGTCAAACGGACAGAATTGTTTTAAACAAAAATATAAACCTTGGCACGCTTAGCTAACACGTATTTCGTTAACAACTACTATGTCTCAGAAATTGTGTTGAGCCCTGCAGATGCAAAAATTAAGGCATAATTCTGATCTCAGAAGCTTCCATTTTGAGGTTAAAATACACATTAGGAAAATATATGCACATCAGGAAAAAAAGGTTAAAATCTAGCATTAAGAGTCCTTATAGCACCTGAGTTCAGAGTTTGTCACAGGGACATTTCATAGGGGCACTGAGCTTGGACTGCTGTGGTGGGGAGAGTCATAACTAACAAGCAGAATTAAATAAAAGGGGGCTTTGGCACAGAAAAAGGTCTTCTGTGTAAAGAGAAAAACGAACAAAATAAGAAACTATTAAATGTTTAAGAAACTGCAAATAATTGAGTATGAAAGAAATGAGGACAGCAGAAAAAATATATGCAAATATTTTTATAATTTGGGGTTGAGAAAAAGCTTTCTAAGCCTGATACCATGATACCATATTAGGCAGCAAAGAATGGAAGGGAATTACGCAGACCCAGCTGCTTTGGCTGGTATCTTAATAAGAGAGACCTGGAAGAATCTACTCCTAGGATTTCAGCCCTTCAGTTTCCTCTTTTTTTTTTTAACCTGCATGCAATGTTGTTTTGAGGAGCAATGAATTAATATTTTAAAAAGTATCTAGAACAGTGTCTGACACATAATAAGCATTCAACTAAATATTAGCTACTACTAATATTAGCAAAATCTGAAACCATAAAACTGTTGATAGATGTAACTGTATGTAGCACAAAAACAAATTTCATAGAGATAAAATTGTACTGAAATGTGTCACTTACACCGGTTGGGGATAATCACAGACTTCTTAGTGCCCATTGAGTCACATCAGGCTCTTAATAAAGACAAAAGGATAGAGGAGAAGAGGAGAAAGTGAGCGCAGGCAGCACTGTAATTAGAGAGATTTTCAGGCTCAGCCCCACAGGGGCCTTTCTTGGGAGCACAGGAGGTGTTTCATCTTCAGGTTGCAAAACACCAAGATATGCCTCAGAAATCTTAGCTCCAGGGGAGCCTCAGCAAAAGTTTCCAGTGGGATCTTTCATGCCCAACTGGTCACATAGCCAAGCCAGGCTGTAAAACTTGTATGACCAGGTCTAAGTCATCATTCCATATATCCTAAAATAAGACAAAAAAGGCTAGCCCCTGGTGTCTGAAGGACAGTTTTGAACTTTAAACAGCACATCATCAATCACTAGTTCGCGCATCTCATCCTAATTTTGGCCTAGGGACAGTACCAGAATTCCAGGCATCTCCAAACATGAGCATAGAGCCGCCCCAATCCAGCTGCAGGATTCCTTTACCTTATACATTCCCCACTTCTGACTCATGTTCACATTTTTAAAATTATAAACTGTTCATCATCACATTTCTGTAACTTTTGCACCACTTACAAAACAGTAAAAGCAAAGAACAATAACAAAAATGATAATTACTTGTATCATTCAATGAAATGTATACTGCTTCAGAGAAACATGTCCATTTCCAAATATTCCAGCCCTACTTGTTTGTAATCATGCAAAACTTGACAACTCTTTTACTTCCTTTCACTACCAAAATTTGAACTTTGGGAATGCTATCAATAGATCAACTAATTAATAATTATTCAATTATTAACTAAAGCTAGTTACTCTCTCCAATCAGCTTCCAACAGAAGAATATTTTGTGAAGGTTTTAATTCAATCTCCCATTCCATTTGATATCAATATCAGTATTATCAATCCAATTTAATTGCACCAACTACACCAATATTAGGATTAAAAGCAGTCCCATTATGAGTTAGAAAAAGATCATTTACAACATTAGTCAGTTTTAAATATAATAGCATTATCCCAGCCTTTTCAAAGGAGCCCTTATCCATATAAGAAATGTTGTCAGGAATTAGGGTCTAAATCAAAAGTAAATTTCAGCTAATTCTGGATTCTAGATCACTTATGGGTGTAGACATATGCCTTGTTTCATGCCATAAAGTTGTACTAATATGGTTTCTCACTGGGTCTAATCTTTAATTAATGCCCATTTCTCCTCACTGGTAAAAATCCTAGTCAAGTTTAATAACTTGATCGCACTGCTGAGTGCATATGGTTTTTGTTTATAAGTGGACCTTGGCAGTTAGAAAGCACCTATGAAAATTACACTGTCCAATTATGAATTCTCATAGGCTAGAGGGACAATAAATCTCTTATAAAATCATTCCCTGTGCTTCTACTGTCATGATCCCAGGCCATTACCCTTGAACAGATGAAGTAGCATTAGAATTACTCCCAGTGTTTCTTCACAAGGTGTTGTTAGTGTCATTGACACATAGCATATGGGCGACTCCAGGTTGCATGCGACTTAAATCAGCTTAAATCTCCACACTAGACTTTTGGCTCAAAACAAATGAGGCGGTTTCTGTGAGCAAATAGCCCAAGTCTTTCGGGCATTAACAAATATAGCTAAGAGAGAATAATCTTGTTTTCAGCCTCTCAAAAGGCACCAAGTGAATACAGGCATTACCTTTTTGAATGGTTACTTCTGGGCTTCCTTTCTCAGAGCAGTCACTGCCGCTTCCTGCCATTTAGCATTAATTTTCACCAGAGCCTGTGGGGAGGACCATCAGGTTCCATCAAAGGACTGATGCACGGAGTTGGCAGCAATATGAATCTGGTTAATCTGGATTAAGTACAAACTTGTAGGACTAGCTCATCTCCTACATGGGAGAGAGGCAGAAATCACTGATCTCAGCTTAGGCAGGTGAGGGAAACAACCCATGCTATCACATGCTTAATAACTGGGATAGTAAAATTTTGAGGAAATGCCATGGGTAATATTTAGAAACCAATCCTTCATCCGGAGCTTATAAATACAATCCAGATCCTGGTGCTACAGGATTAGGAAGAGAAGAAAAAATAGGAGGAGGCAAGAAATTTATGTGTTGGTAAGTTCTTGTGTCATCTCTTATCACTTCTTCCCTATCTTCCCACGATATTTCAACAATCTAACCAATGATGATCCCTCCTTATTTCCATGCATATTAAATTTTAACACACTTTCATTTAATTGTGCAAGCCATCCCTTCAGTCTTTTCTTATCCTGATGGTTTAGTAAGTAGGTATTTCAACAACTATTCTGATTTTTAATCAATCCTCTTCTTTTCACATATATAGGTATACGATAAGCCCATTGTATATGATGCTTCTTAGACCACTGTAATATTGCACCTACAGTAAAACTGTTTCTGTGATCGGATAATATATAAGCAGAGGATTCAAAGTGAATAACAGTTTCTGTGATATGTCTCTCAGAAAGTTAGAACTTTCCTTCAGTTACTAGGCATGCAAATCTAAAATAAGAATGAGAATGGATTCCAGTCAAGACCCATAAATATTCACACAGCTGCAGGCAACAGGGCAGTGCATTCCACCTGCTAGCTATGGTCCAGACTGGCTCCACTGAGCATCTGTAGCTGCTTTTAGTTTCTCATGGTCTTGTTGACAAACAAAAGCGCTGTTAGTCATCATTTTGCACTTCTGAGGATGATAGCGGGATGCAGCTTTACTGTGCCTTTCTAAAATTTTGCATTGCTTGCATACTTCCCTGGCCGTTTATCTTGTATAGAAAAAGATCAAACAAACAAGGGCATCTACTTTTAAAAAAAATTTGTGATTACTTATTTTTAAAATGTTAATGAGGTATAATTTACATACAATAAACTATCAATATATAAAGTATAAAATGTGATATGTTTGACCTGCATCCAGCCTTGAAAACATCACCACAATTAGGATAAAAAACCTATCTATTATCTATTATCCTTTAGAATGTCCTCATGCCACTTTGTAATTCTTCCCTCCTGCCATTTTCCACATTTTTCTTGTTAACCAGGCAATAGAGATCTACTTTCTGTCAATAAACTTGGCTACATTTTCTAGAATTTTATATAAATGGAATCATATAGTACTGTTCTTTTTGTTTTTTAAGGCTTCTTTTACTCAGAGTAATTATTTTGAGTTTCATCCATGTTTAGGAATATTATAGTTCTGCTTGGCTCTTTACTCACTGATATAAATTTTAGAGATAAATTCTACCAAAAACATCTATTAGTACTTTAACTAGAATATCATTAAATCTATAGATCCAGTTGTGCACAACTGACATCTTGAAAATTCTATGCCTTCCTATCAATAACTATTGTATGTTTCTCCATTTATTTACTTAGGACAATGTTCTTAAGTCAAGTTTTCATTTTCTCCATAGATGATGCATACTCTCATTAGAGTTATTCATAGGTAACATACTGGAGTTTTTGTTACTGCAAATACAACCTTTAGTATAGCATTTATAATTGTTTCCTGTGTGTAGAAATGAATTTAGTTTTTATATATTGGATTTGTAACCAATGATTTACTAAATTCTCTTGCTGATTCTCTCGGTTTTCTATATAAAAGCTTATTAGCTGTGAATAATGACAATTTTGTTACTTCTTTTAAAATATTTTAGAATATAGACATTTATCCTGTTTTGGAGGCTGCCAATGTCTACAAGTGCAAGGTTGAATATAAGTATTCATAGGGGGCATCCTTACTTGTTTCTGATATTAAAGAGAATGCTTCTAACATTTCTGAGTTACATTTTCTCTGCATCTTGGTAGATATCTTTGATGATTAAGGAGATTCAACTCTGCATCTAGTTTACTGACAGTCTTTATCATAATTGCATTGAATTGTATTAAATGCTGTTATACTGGGTCTATTGATATAATAATATGATTTTTCACTTTAATTTTTAATTTGAGTAATTTATTTTAATACATTTTCTCATGAAAAACACCTTGCAATCCTAGAGGAAACCAAATTTTTTTCCTAACAATTTATTTTATTTGTCATTGGGTTGCTGAATTAGTTTGCTAACATTTTGGGGCAGATAAAGATTTCTTAGATGTGACAACAATAGCATGATTCATAAAATAACAAATTGTTAAATTGACTTTACCAAAATTAGAAATGTCTGCTCTTTGAAAGACACTGTTAGGAAAATATAAAGACAACTTACAGACTAGGAAGAAGCTTTCCTAAGAGTATTAATAGGAACATTCTTCATTATAGCAGAAAACAACAAACAAAAAATTCACAAAAAGATCCAAATATCCAGTAGGATGAATAACTAAATTGGGTCCATTGATTTAATGGCTTACTCTAAGAAGAGAAAATGAACAAGCAAGAGCTAATCACCATAAATGGATTTCAGGAACATGTGGAGAAAAAATGCTAATTCTAGATGGATACATAAAATTAGATTACATTTATGAAAATTTTAAAACTGGAAAAAAATAAATATTTTATTCTGGAGAATACTGGCAAAACCATGAAGGAAAATGGATGAATTATTAACTCAAGATTCAGGCTCATGAATGGATAAATTTCAGCCTGCAATCTGGGTGAACACCAGAGAATTTCAAAAATACTGGTGATACGCTTTATTTTTTTCATTCATAGATTTATTATTTAGAACAGCTTCTAGGTTCATAAAGTGTTAAGCAGAAAGTACAGAGATTTCCCATAAACCCCGTCCCTTCACCCCTCTCCCAGTTTTTTCCTATTATTAATATCTTACATTACCGTGAGATATTTGTTAGAATTGATTAGCCAACACTGATACATTATTATTAGCTAAAATTCATAGTTTACATTAGAGTTCACTCTTTGTGTTTCACATTCTATAAGTTTTGACAGCGTAAAAAGACATGTATCCATCATTACAGTGTCATACACTGTATGAACAGAATAGTTTCGCTACCCTAAAAATTCCCTCTGCTCCACCTATTCATCCCTCCTCCTTCCCCATAACCCCTGGCAACCACTGATCTCTTTACTGTCTCCATAGTTTTGCTTTTTCCAGAATGTCATGTAGTTAGAATCATACAGTATGTAGCCTTTTCAGATTGGCTTCTTTCACTTAGCAATATGCCTTTATAGTTCTTCCACATTTTTTGTGACCTAATAGCTCATTTATTTTTATCATCAAATAATATTCCATTGCATTAATGTACCATAGTTGTTTGTCCATCCATGTATTGAAGGACATTTTGGTTGTTTCCAAGTTTTGGCAATTATAAATAATCTATTTTTAAGTGTGTGTGTGGGGGGCAGAGAAATACTTTATTATTATTACTTACACTCTATATATTATATACAATATTACATATTTATTAGATATTTCATGGCTGATATAATAAATTATCCAGTTGTTAATATTATGATATATGCCTCTGAATACATACATATGCCTGCATATATGTATCTCTCTATATATCTAGTAATTATTAAAATAAAAATACATATCTCTCTATATATGTATCTATATGTATGTTTCTGTATATTTATTGACATGCAAACTTTTCATGGCTCACTGTTAGGGGAATAAAGCCTAGTTATAAAAGAATATTATTAGTGATTCTGATTTTATAGATTTATAGCTAGAGAGAGGATAGATAAATAAGTAGATAATATCTGAAATTATGTTCATCCAAATGTTTATAGTATTTGCCTCTGGGTGGTAGATTTAGAATGCTTTTAACTATCTCCTTTTATTATATGGTGAACTTTTATCATTAATATTATCCTTTATATAATTTATCCTATCCTTACATTAAGGATATTAATATCCTTAATATTATCCTGTAAATTTGTAAAAATTTACAAAAATAAAGTTTAAGTCACTTGTATTAAACATATGGAAGCATAAAACTTAAATTCAGAAAAGAACGCAGGGAAGCTTCTTAAATGGACAGACAATAGAGACCAAAAAAAAAAAAAAAAAAAAAGAGACAAAAATAAAATTTTGCCATTTACAACAACATGGACCAACTTGGAGGGTATTATGCGAAGTGAAATAAATCAGACAGAGAAAGGCAAATACTGTATGATATCACTTATATGTGGAATCTAAAAAATAAAACAAACTAGTGAATATAACAAAAAAGAAACAGATTCACAGATATAGAGAACATAGTAGTGGTTACCAGCGGGGAGTGGAAAGGGGGGAGGGCAAAGATAGGGGTAGAGGATTAAGAGGTACAAGCTATTAAGTATAAAATAAGCTACAAGGATATATTGTACAACACAGGGAATACAGCCAATATTTTACAGTAACTATAAATGGAGAATAACCTTTAAAAGTTGTGAATCACTATATTGTACACCTATAACTCATATAATATTGTACACCAAACATACTTCAATTTAAAAAAAAATCTTAAATTAAAAACCCCTATAAATTGATTGTAAAATGTTGAAGGAGGATGAAACTTCCAGAAAAAAATAGCATGTAATATATAATATATAAAATAATACAATACTAATATTAAATTAAAAATTTTTAAGTCCTTCTGTGAAAGAGTTAAAACCTGAAAAGAGATGTAAAGTGACTTTAAGTGAATCCCAATTGCCAAGTCTACATCTGTTGGCTCTACCTTCTACTAAATTGAACTTTTTTGATTTGTGATTAAAAAACAAAATCCTATGAATTGATTTTTAAAGGATTTTGATGCCAAATCTTCATACATGTACTATGTCACTGATAACAGAATTTTACAAGATTTAGTTAGCAAATGAATTTTCATAATTCATGTAGATAAGAAAGACACTATATTAAAACAGACACAGGGGGCTTCCCTGGTGGCTCAGTGGTTGAGAGTCCGCCTGCCGATGCAGGGGATACGGGTTCGTGCACCGGTCCGGGAAGATCCCACATGCCGCGGAGCAGCTGGGCCCGTGAGCCACGGCCGCTGGGCCTGCACTCCGCAACGGGAGAGGCCACAACAGTGAGAGGCCCACGTACCACACACACAAAAAAAGAATACAAAAAAAAAAAAAAAAAACCAAAAAACAGACACAGGAACAGATAAAGGGCAATGGAGTGAGACAACCTGGGGAAGGAAGAGAACAGCTTCTCACTGACTGAACCCTTCATGTCAGATTGTTTCTTATTTCGACAAAGGTTCTTTCCGTAGAACGAACAGAGAAAGCCAGTGTGTTAGCAGGAATTTTGCTTCTGTTTTCACATATAAAAATTTACCTGGAGGTTTTAAATGATACATTGCTTGTTTTTAGAAATATTTTTCATCAGTTCTCAGACACAGTTTTTAAAAATAAAGCTACCAAATATTTCAATGATTTTGAATTGTATTATTTTACTTTTGGTGTATTTCTCTAATATATGAAGGCTAGTATTCAAAAAGAAATTCAGAAACATGATTAGATAGGAGGATGTGGATCATCTATGAGTAATTCTTTATAAATACTTAAGCAAATCATTTTAAGAAAAAAACACAGTATTCTATAAGTTAAAGATTATAAATATAAAGGAAAAAAAGTACATAACCAAGGGCAACTCAATTCGAAATGTAACATTCTCTGAAGAAAACCAGTAAAACTATTTTTGCTTTTACAATCTTAGCATGTAATGTGCCTTTGAGTATTTCTGCCACCTTCCCTCAGGATACATATCTTTAATAAACCATAACAGATGTATGCTAAACACTAAATGTATGTTAATGATCTCCAGCAGGCTGCTTTGCATTTTGAAAAGTAATGCTATTTCAAACATACATTGACTTGTACCTAAAATAATTTTTAAAGCACACACACACACATATATATATATAGATAGATCCTCAAGTAATAACTAAACAAGCATTTAACATCTCAAGACAAAGACAGCAAAACAAAAGAAACTACAAGGCCAAAAAAAGAGCCCCATATTCAGAGTAACTTAGATGAGAAAAGCAGAGCTGAGATCATTTAAGCATATAAAATGTCATTTCCTGAAATGATGGCAGTGGAGTCCTAGCACAGTTTTGTAGACGATATCCTTAACCTCATCTCCATGTAAAGACTGTAACCCACCAGGTATTTATTAAGCAAGTGCAATGGCAGATTCCATAGCTCCATGGCCACAGAGTCCCTTGTCTGAAATTAGAAATAAGGTAGGTGTAGAAGAAACTACAAGGCATTCACATAAAATTATTCGTAAATAAGTAGGATACTGTCACTCATGTATAACTGCTGTGCAGAACATAGGACATGCCACCAAGTAACTAAGGGTACCAAGGTAGAGGCAGAGAATAACTTTTGAAAAACGGATTTGGTATTAGTTCTCTGAGGAGATGACTTTATGGCTGAGATGAGGAACCTCACATGCAAAGGCCCTGCAGTAGGGACAGGTGTGGTGTATTAGAGTTGAAAGCCCTGGGTGTCTGGAGAGTAGTGAACAAATGGTAACCCACGTAGCAAAGCCTTACAAGGACCGGAGATCTGGAAGGACCTGGCAAATGTTGGCCAAGAGCCTAGACTACTGCATTCAGAAGCCACTGGAGGGTTTAACTATAGAAATGGCATTTTCTGATTTCTGTTTTTAAAATCCCACCTTGGCTGCTCTGAGAAGAATGGATTGTAAGGGGAAAAAATGTAATGATGGAGATCAGCTTAAAAACCTATTCACTACTGTGCCCTCACTGGTTAGCACACAATAGGTGCTCAGAAGAAATGAATGAATTTCCAGGTTACAAGGGAAAGGTGTGAGGAGTCCATGGAATTGTATGTCTAAAAACAAATAGTTTGTAAAGGCACAGCCGTCCTATATATCTCTCTGGGTTGCATGAGGACTAAACGTCTCTGAAGATATGGAATCGTGATTTGAGCAATGTTGGTGAACACTCATTGGTAAAATATACAAAAGAAAAGAAATAGAAAAAAGAGGTGGAAAATGACCCAAATACACCGTTAATTTACAGAGCCTATGAATCAGAAACAGCAGCATGTGAAGTTTTAATTGACTATTACACTTCTCTGAAATTACACATCTGCTATGCTATGTGTCCCTGAGGATAATATAACTTCTTCATTAATGATGATTCAAATAGAAATCATATTTTACCTCATTAAAATTCATTTAGCAAACAATCATGCAGCCCTTAATTTTTTCCAAGGACTGTAAAAAGACGAATAAAGCCCAGCGCTTGCAATCAGTGTCTAGCTGAGGACAGTGCCACCCTCAGGCCTGGTCACATCTACAAACATTAAAACACAAGGACCTTTTTTTCTTTTTTTTCCCCTGATTTGGTCTTATGAGAAAGTTATTTGAAAGTTTAGCAACCTAATGAACCAAGAGAAAATGCAGAGGCAGAAGTGTGCCCCCCAAGCAAGAGGATGCATCCCTGAGTACCCGGAAAGGAGAATACACCCCAGTGTGTAGAGAGCATGGTCCAGAGAAAGCGTGACTGTGCTTTTTACAGCTGGCCTCTCCAAATCACCCAGCACAGCATCTAAGCGGACCAGTTCTGCAGATTTCCATGCTCCCGCCTTCTCCTCTGCCCAGGTGGAGGCATTTAGAATTGCCTAGAAAGCTGTTGGAAAAGGGAAGTTTTAGGAAGAGAAAACTACCCATTCTCCAGACCTCCATTTTGGTTCAGGCAGATCTGGTAGTGGGCCAGGCATGCCTTTGGCCAGCGCTGCTCCAGCAGATAACAGGTAAAACCAGGGCTCAGAGGCAGCAGGGCTGGAGGGGGGTGAGGGATGGTGGAACTCGGCCCCTTCAACTTTAAGCTGTGGGTTACAAGGGCCACGCTGGCTGGGCTGGCTGCAGTGCCTGCTGGGCCCTGGGGTGAAACCTAAGCTGGACATTGGAGGTAATTTAGAACTTTAAATATTTCAGACATAAATACACGAGTCTCTTTCTTTGCACTCACAAATATTAAATGAGCCTATCGAGGTGACTGGAAAAATAACCATAATAAAATATGATAGGGTCGAACTACATCATGGAAATTGCACAGGGTGTGGAACCAGTCAAAACTGGCAGTGAATCATGGCTCCCCCTCCTAATGGCTCTGTTTCCCTTTTGAATGGCCACTGTCCATCTCTCAGTGGCTTTAACTATAGGGTGGCAGAAGCAATTTCTACTCCACACAGTACAGTCTTAAGGATTAATACTGTCACAAAGCTGAAGCCACCCACCCAGGCATAGTGCCCAAGACAGTTTAGTGCCACCTCCATGAAACAGGGTGCTATGGAAAATGGTGGGGAGAGAGATTCATTCTTCCCAGGGGCTCACAGTCATGGAAGGCTTCAAAGAAAGGAAGGCATTTAATATGGTCTTAAAAATAAAGCATCAGAAGAGAAATAAAATGAGCAAAAGTATGAAGTATGCAAAATGCATGACTGAATTGAAATTTTTTTTCGGTATGCGGGCCTCTCACTGTTGTGGCCTCTCCCGTTGCGGAGCACAGGCTCCGGACGCGCAGGCTCAGCGGCCATGGCTCACGGGCCCAGCCGCTCTGTGGCATGTGGCATCTTCCCGGACCGGGGCATGAACCCGTGTCCCCTGCATCGGCAGGCGGACTCTCTGCCACTGCGCCACCAGGGAAGCCCCATGAATTGAAATTTAATTGTGGGGTGAGTGGTAGAAGTTAAAGACAGAATGATTGGTCTGTGAAATGACGTTTTCACAATATACAACTTATTGAGAGGTTTTACCTTGTGGATAACTGGATATTATTAAGTTTTTGTTTGTTTGCTTGTTTGCTTTGTTTTGTTTTAATGAGAGCAATGACCTCATTGGTCACTCCAAATGCTGACTGGAAATAAATGTTTTAGAAAGATAATTCCCACTTCAGGTTGATGTCTCCAAGAAGGACTTGTTGACCGTCAGTCATTCTCCTAATGCTGAAATTATCACAGAACCTATAGGAAAGTCCCAAATGGTGGTGCCCACAGATCAAAAGTAGGAATAAAACAATTATTTCTGAAAAAATCCAAGGGTTATTTGTTGAACATGCAAGCTGTGATATTTACACTTTTCCCTTTTGTTTATAATTACGTTCACAGTTTATTTCCACATAATTTGTGTTTTAGACCGTACATCATTAAGTTTGATACTTTAGATTCTTACAATAGTAAAAGTAAACTATTAAAAACTCAGAAGAAAAGTTGTATCACATTTGACTGCAGCGGATATGGAAATAGCAAAACATTTAAAATTGCCCAGAGCAAGGGTGTGGCTTGGTTCCTAGAAAACTTCAATTGGATTGGATTTCTGAGATTTTTAAATACTTTAGGTTTTAATGCTACAGTTTCCTTGCCTTTCATTGCTCTGGTGGAAGTAAGCTGCTTCATACTTTATTTGCTTTTCCTTCTCAGATTCCATTTTAAATAGTTAAAGCCTAGCTACATGGTAATGAAGGAAAGTGGAAAAGAACAGACCAGAAAGAATATTTGGTATTTCAGTGCTTTAACTTCACAACTCAAAGGTTTTGAATAATTTATTGTCCATAAAATAAGGCTCCCTTGTCTATTTCTAAGCACTGGATACCAAACAGCAAATATGAATAACAAAATCCTAGTCACTTTTATAATGAATTCGTTGCCCCTGTGTGGCACTTCTGGTCATTTTATTGCTTTTCCACTTTTGTCCAAGTTAATAAAAGAAGCTGATACCTCCTTCCTACCTAAACAATTCAGCAGCAACTGTGGGGATAATAAAAAGATGATTTACAATCCATTTGGATAATTTCTTGAAGCAGGTTTAGGACTACCTCATAATTCTCAGCCTAATGTGAAATAATATAATTCATAAAATCCTGGCACTGGAGTGGAAATGACAAAGAGGTCTAGTATGAAGCATGATGTGAATCTGGGTGGAGTGACGCCTCAATCATTCTCACCAGAATCACTCTCTATCATTTGCAAAATAGAATGAAAGCAAAATATTCTGTGTTGCAATGTTATAACAAATTTTTTAGAAAATGTTGCCAATACGTGAACTGATAGCAGAAAGACCAGAACATTTACTATCCAACATGGGAAATATTAACAGTTTTTCTGGGACATCATGGAGAAACCAGGACAATCCCTAACAAACCAGGGTTTATTGTCACTAACCAATACTCTTTTCCAAAACTGTGACTTTAGTACTCTTTTCCTGTTTTTTTGCCTCAGAGTTCCTGCTGCACATATTATTTCTCTACTTAAAATTCTTCAGTGGCATCTCACTGTAGTTGAGACATGTTCCTAATTATAAACCAGGTTTATAACACCTACACAATCCATTCTGCTGGTGCCTCCCTTGTGCTGACTGTTGTCGCTAAGACTGCTCTAACCATTCGGCTTTTTACCATTCCTTGAGTTTGCCAAGCTAATTCTGGCCACATTTCTTTACATTCCTCTGTCTGAGTTGCGTTTCTCCTGCATCTTTGCATGGCTGGTTCCTTTTCCTCATTCAGGTTTCACCCCAAATGTGAGAGCTCTCTGACAACCCCCCTGGAAGAGGCCTTCCCAGCCCTGACTTCTCAGGCTCTCATCTCCTTTCCATGTTGACTTTTTTCCACCGCGCTTGACACTGAACTTTTCAGTCTTCATCTTATTTAATGCAGCAGCATTTGGTAAAATTGATCTTCTTGCCCTTTGGACACACTTCCTTCACAGGATAGCCTATCACCTGGGTTTCCTCTCACCATTTTTGGTGGTTCCTATTCAGATCCTTTGCTACTTCCTTCTCATGTATTAACCTGTAAATTCTGTAACCCTAGTCTCAGTTACCAACATCTTTTCCTTACTACCTATGCTGATGCCCTAAGCGATTTCATCCAGTCTCATTGCTTCCAGTATCACGTACAACCTGATAACTCCCACGTTGATACCTGCAGCTCATATGTCTCCCCTGAACTTCAGGTCTGCATGTCCAATGATAGTCTAACTGATGTCTCCATGTGGACATCTAAGTGGCATCCTTAATTTAACAAAATCTGAGCCCCTGATATTTCCTGTTCTCTTCCAGACCATCTTCCCCTTTCAGCCATCCACATCTCATTTAATGGTGACTCAATCCTTTCCCTTTCTGATGCTAAAAACCTTGTGTCCACCTTTGACTCCTCCTTTTCCCACAAAAGCCTCATCTGTTCCATCAACAAATCCTATCTGCTCTTCCTTAAAAAGAAACACAGAATTCTATAATGTGTCACGAACCCAGCAGGCCCTGTGCTGACCTCGGCACCATGTTCTTTCCTTAGTTATTGAAATAGGCTCCCAACTGATCTTCTGACTTCTGCCCTGGCCTCTGGAGAGCATTCACAGCACCACAGTCACAGTAATCCTGTTAAAATGTAAGTCTTGGCCTGTCACTCCCCCAGTGTCTGCCTGTCTCAGAGTAAAGGACAGATTTTCCACAGTGACTCCCCAGAACGCTAGAATGTGCATGTTGTGTGCCTCAGTATCTGTCTGATCTTCTCTTGTTTTATTCTTCCTCGTTTGGCTACAGTAGTTTTTTTCATTGTTTTTTATTTTCTGTTGGTGGACCTTATCAGACACATTCCCTCTCCTGAGCCTTTGCACTTGAATTTCCTTCCGACTGGGATGCTCTTCTCCAACAGCCACAGATAGCTCTCTCACTTCCTTCAGGTTTTTACTGAAAAGCCACCTTCTCGGTGAGTCGTGTCTCCAATCTCACCTGTCATTTTATACAGCCCTTCTCTGATTCTCTGCTTTATCTTTCTCACTAGTATTTATCACCAAGGAACATATACATTTTACTTAATTATCGAGTATATTCTCTGTCTCCCATAACAGGAATGTAAGCTCCATGAGAAGACAGGTTTTCTCAGTCTTGGTCAGTGTCATAGTCCCATTACCTGGAAGAGGGCCTGGACTATAGTAGTCATTTAACCTATGTTTGTTGACTGTTTTCATGAAATTAGAAGCTCTTCTTAACTCCGCATTCTTTGTTGTCATGCTCCTGTTTTGCGCTTCAATTGAGACTCCAATTACTCAAAGTTTGAAGACACAGGCAAACTTTCTACTTTCCCACCTACACGTCACTCTGAAGCCCACTCCTGTCTGGCTTTCATCCTCACCATTCACCCAAATGCTTCTTGTCAATGTCACCAATGGCCTACCTACTGCCAATCCCTATTCAAACATTCCAACCATTACTGGATTTGTAAGTTTAGAATATTTCACACGGTTTAACACTGTCACTGAATTTTGTGACACTGTATTCTCCATGCTTTCATCAACAGTCTTGGCCCCTTTTACTGGTCTCCTTTGCCAGTTTATCCTCTATCTGATGTCTCAATTTCAAGTTTCTCAAGCCCCTGTTTTTCATGATTTTCTCTCTTTATATTCCCTATGTATGTGATTTATCATCCATTTCTATATAGCACTAAATTCCTTCCATAGGATAAAATGTACATTTACATCTGCAGGCTATAAACTCCTCAAAGATAGAAGGATAAAATGGACTGTGGCATTCCTGGTTTCAACAGCGCCATATTTGTTTCAGTCGCCTGAGAATACTTACCATTCTTCCGCAGTGTCACAAGTGACTGGAAGGAACTCAAACTTGGTCGGAAGTACCAAATATTCCAGGGAAAGAAATTAAGATATATTATTTGCCCAGTTGTACCTTTCAGTCTATAGAGAATAATATGAAATCATGTGTTATTAGTTATGAAATTTGAGACAAGAAGTAGGATGTGTTCTTTCTGTATCATGGATGTTATTTTGAAAGAGCACACATTTATTCAAAGCTGGTTCTCTACTTTTTCACCCACTCAACACTATGTTATGAATCACTATAAAAATGCATATTCTTTTTTATTTCCTTCATGTTCTGAGAGGCATTTCATTATTTATTTTATCCTTAGGTAGAACTTATATCCCATTTGTTACCATTCCTCAGAGAAATATATTATGTATCTTTTTATTAAACTGTTTATTTTACCAAGATGCGATGCATATTGCAAAACGAGCATCTTCAGAACTTGGGAAGAACTGGTGAAATCCAAACAAATCCTGGAGTTTAGTTAACAGTGATGTACTGATGTTGGTTTCTCAGTTTTGACAAATGTATTATGGTAAGATATTAACAATAGAAGAAACTGGGTGAAGGGTGTATGGGAGCTCTCTGTACTATCTTTGTAACTTTTCTGTAAATTTAAAATAAATCTAAAATACAAAGTTAATTCAAAAGGTAAAAAATATATATAATAACTTTGAAAAATTAAAAAGAGGAAGGAGGATTCTGAAACTCTCTATAGAGGCTTATAAAAAATTGCTTTTCTCTTAGGCAATCTTCAGTGAGGCTGCTTTTTCATTTTATTGGTGGTTTATACTGTCACGAGGCCACAAATAAATGAAAAAATAGAAAAAATAAAATCAGTATGTATATGATTGAACATAAAATTACTATGACATTCTTATTAAATTTAAGTTCAATTTCCCAAATAGGTACATGAGAAATCTAGAAACATTCCTTCATCTTTGCCTTATGTATGCTGTTCCTTCTATCCTGACTGAAGTAGCGTATAATCCAAAGAAAAGTTCAGGTATTTCTCTACTCCAAACATAAATAGATAGCCTATGGTTTCTAGGGTAGGTAACTTAGTTTGTGTGAAATATAAGGTGATATTGTAATATTATGCCAATGTCAGCACATCTAACTTATACCATAGTCCTTTTGAAAAGTTAATTCCAAGGAAAGGTGGGCCAGTGGAATGGGGCCAAATAGAAATATTCCTTTATCGTGACTATTATAAGAGCTGGTTTCTACTAGTCCACAGTTTATTGTCATGCCTTACACAGTCCCAGTCACAAGAAACATGGATGGAGGGGACAAACAGAAAGAGAGAACCAGGCAAGAAAGGCGTGAAGAAATTGGTCCTGCAGAAGGACGTGCCTTTACAGTGCAGTCATTCATTGAGGGTGCAGTGTCCATTGGTTCACAGGGACTTAGAGATCTAAACCAATGAATGTGTATTATGGAAGGATTCTGTGGTCTAACAAATGGAGACCAGAAAATCCTTCATTGGCCCTCATTCTTAGAAACAGATAATTAGTAGTAAACCTTTTCCATGAACCTTCTCCAGAGATAAATAAAATAGAAAAACAAACTATGAGCCCGAACTGGATTTGGTAGTGGTCAGCAGCAAGGAAGCTAGAGAACCAAGCTTGCCTGATAGCAAATGTGGCTGACAATGCTCCAACCCAAACACTGAGCCTTGGGCCAGCAGCCAGACCTGGGGACTAAACCTGGCAGCCCACAATGTGCTGAGGCACTTGAAGAAGGATAAAGTGCTGCTATTTTCCTCCTTCAAAGATTCCAATTTGAAGTATGCCAACTTGTAGCAAAAGCTGTTGTAAAACTTCCCTGAACATTTCCAATATAACCACTCATTAGTCACACAGATGGACAACAAACAGATATGAGTTCACACAGGTATCACCAAGAACACAGGGAGGCAGGGCACCAAGAGGGAGCACCAGCGCAAACAGTAAACAACCGATTAGGCCCACAAAGGAATTCTGAGGATGAAAGTGTCAGAGAATACACAATTGCTATGTAGAATAACTACGTATAAAATGACTAAAGAAATGTGAGATAGCAATTAGAGATTACCAAGAAAGAACAGGAATAAAGGAAGAGAATTAAATAGAACTTCCAGAAATGAAAACTATAACTTTTGAGATTAAAAATGAAGTCTTAGGGCTTCCCTGGTGGTGCAGTGGTTGAGAGTCTGCCTGCCGATGCAGGGTACACGGGTTCGTGCCCCGGTCCGGGAAAATCCCACATGCCGCGGAGCGGCTGGGCCCGTGAGCCATGGCCGCTGAGCCTGCGCGTCCGTCCGGAGCCTGTGCTCCACAATGGGAGAGGCCACAGCAGTGAGAGGCCTGCGTATCGCAAAAAAATAAATAAACAAATAAAATGAAGCCTTAATAGATGGATTAAACAGAAGATAAGACATGGCTGAACAGGGAATTATTGAACAGAAAGATTCATCTGAAGAAAGGAAGCAAAATTCACTACAGGGTAGGGGGAAAGGAGACTATGTCAATAGACATTGGGAATTAAATGTCTAATATCCACTTTATTTGTGTTTCAGACAAAAGAGGAAATATTGAAGAGAAAATTTTTTAGAATTTTTCCAAAACCACTGAAATTCCTCTTAATCATTTTGTTTGAACTAATTTCATTTCAAAATCTGAAACCTAAATCTACTGAGTAAAATACACACAAAAAAGGAAATTTGAAAGATTATGCATCAATGTAAGTATGGTAGTATTCCTGTTATCTCCATTATATATTTATGATGTGGATGATGATGGCAAAAATTAGGATAACATGGAGTGTTTTGTAAGCTCTAAGCAAGGTTCTAACAATTTTTAAATTTCAGCTAGACTGTCTGAAAATGAATTCCTGGAATACAGCCTTTTTATTAGCAGTAAAGTCACTTTTTTATTCCTTTGAAATATAGAACTTGTGTTAATGTGTGGAGGATGGATGACAAAAACGTACATAAACAGCTGCTGTACTGCAGGTAAAATGAAATTGCTTTAGACAGGGTGGGTGAAAGAAACCCCAACAGGCTACAAGGCAAGACACAGTGTCAGCTTTCATAAAAACCCATCTTTAATGGATGCAAAGAAGCTGGGGCAGGACATAGCAGATAGAACCTCACAGCCCATAACAATCAGATAACTCAGCGTTTCGCTGTGGATAAACCTTGGAGAGAAAGAAAAAGAAAGGAAATGCTGAGTTTGACAACAGAGTAAGATCAGTCTTCATTTGTATGCAGCTGGAAACAAAAGCCTGTCAGCCTTCACTGGCCTTTTAAACCACACTTGCACATACTGACAGCAACGTTATCTATAGTTTACAACATGAAAGCATAGGACAGTGGTATATATATTAATCCTTCTACCTTTATCCCATTGCTTTGGACATTTTCCAAAAAAATCTAAAATTCAACAATATTCTTCAAGTGCCCAAGAGACAAGTGAAGCTACTCCAGCCCATGTGACACTGGAAAGATATTCCCTTCTTGATGATACAAGAACAGTTTAATGGCGGACAAGACATAAGCTGTTTAAGGCAGAATAGGAATTAAAAAAAGATTGTGGCTACCTTCATCCCAGACTTTAAGATGACATCTTACTTTACTCACAGTTTTTGTTGTGCTTGTGAACAACTGTCTGAATCAACTTATTTCTATGCAAATGCAAGATCACATTCTGATAGAGACTGTTTCTCCTTGAACCTGGAAATAGCAGCCCTGCTAAACTTAAGCCCATATAAGTAAGAAGACAAAAATGCAAATGCCTATGACTGAGGAGAGGTGGTAGAATGTGCTTGAATTGTCCAAGCATCAAAGGAAAAGATAACCCTGTTATAGAAGAATCCCTAAATCAGGCTGGTAGTTAAGGTACCAGCGGTACTGCACAGATATCCAATGTCATCTACCTGTTCTGTGACAAATTTTATAAGAGAGGAGGAAACAAAATTAAATGATCTGGGTAATGTGACAATAATGCCCATTCATTTTCTGACTTTTTTTCTTTAATGGGAAATGTCTTCATTTATATGATAAAGAAGGTGTCCTCTTCCCTCTGACTGGAGGGTTTGGCCAATTCTCTGCTCAAGTGCTGTTTTGCTTTTGTTTTTTAATTAAAAATGTTTTTAAATCAGTTATGTAGTGCTACAATAAATGTCCAATAATCTACATAGGAACAATCTTTGATGATGAAAATGATGAAGACTGAATAAGGCTATCGATTACCTTATCTTATTTACATATAAAGAATAGATAGCCAATGGAGGAAGAGACAGAAATCGGACAAATACTCATAGGTGTAAAAATTACATCTACCTCTGAGCTTATACTGTAAATGAGACATTTTAAATAGTCCTGTAGCCCATGCCTATTTTTTCCTCAGAAAAAGAAAAGCTGCCATCATGACATCCCCTCTTGTTGCAGATTTCCAGTGTCACTTGAACTTTCAGTCAGAATCTTACTTTCTTCAAAAAATAAAGAAAATACTCCCTGCTCTTTATCTTATAAATTTATTTGTTTAATAGTATACTTTGCTTTCTCATACAAAATTTTAATATCCTATAATTGTCACTTAAAATATGTTTTCAAAAAAATGAAATTAATTCCTCAATATTTGAATATTTTCAGAAAAACAGCTCATTGTGAGGTGAGGTAAATGTTTTCCAGACACTTTAATTATAATTTTGTTTTTTTCGATTATGTATTTTAGATTTGCATTCTCTCCACATGATATTTGGTTTGAATTAGTTCTTAGCTGTTTACTAATTAGGTTCAAGTAGCTGATATCTGTGGTTTGTTATGGAAATGAACTATTCAATTGTACATGTATTACAAAATTTTTATAAAGCCTTTAAAAAAGCATATAGAGTCTAATCTCAAAATGCAAACTAAACTCTCCTCAGTTGGCATTTAAATTTAGCCAAGTGTTTCAGGATGTATCACCATGTTACCTTGCTCGGTTCCAGTTCCATTTGGAGTCCTGGTTTTGACAACCGAGAAGCTGAAAAGTTTTCCTCTTTTACTCTTGGAAAATATCCCTCAAGTAACTTTACTGGGATTTTGGCATGATTCTGCAAATTTGGCATCCCATGGACTCTACTACTTTCCTTTGACCCTAGCCTAGGGGTGGAAATTTTGCTCTCAGCTAAAAATAATGTCTTGCTCTGGAGTTACTACCTGCTGCAAATGTATTCCCGTATAGCCCTTGATGGTATACTATATTCCTGTTAGGATACCTGTTCTTCATTTTGAAGCTGCTCATACTTTTCCTTGGGTTTAAAAACAGATGGAAAGATATACTATGTTCTTGGATTGGAAGAATCAATATTGTCAAAATGACTATACTACCCAAGGTAATCTACAGATTCAATACAATCCCTATCAAATTACCAATGGCATTTTTTGCAGATCTAGCACAAAAAAAAATCTTAAAATTTGTATGGAAACACAAAAGACCCTGAATAGCCAAAGCAATCTTGAGAAAGAAAAATGGAGCCAGAGGAATCAGGCTCCCTGACTTCAGACTATACTATAAAGCTACAACAATCAAAACAGTATGGTACTGGTACAAAGACAGACTTATAGATCTATGTAACAGGATAGAAAGCCCTGAAATAAACCCATGCACCTATGGTCAAAAAAACCCAAAACCAAAAATGAGAATTTTGAGTTGAGTCATTCTCAGAGATTCCATCAGTTATGATCAACTCCAATGGGTTGGTCATTAACCATCATGTATACTGTACTCATGCCTTTGGGCACCATGTTCTAAGTATCACAAGTTTTTCCAAAACTGGTAATACAGCCAATTCTACTCAGGTTCAGCCATTCTCTATGGATCATTCATATTTTGTTTATAAATGAATGTTAAATTTTATCAAATGCTTACTCTGCATCTTTGAGATGATCACATACATTTTCTCTCTTTTAATATATGAATTATACTGATTTTCAAATGTTAAACCAACCTTGTTATGCTGGGATAAACCATACTTGTTCTTGGCATGTTACCATTTTTATATGGTAACATTTTAATTTGCTAATACTTTGCATAGAAATTTTGATTCTATCAGTCACAAGTTTTCTCTTCTTGTTACCTTTCCATTCCTTCCTAGTTTTGTGGTGATAATAAAAGTTCATTGCTCTCTTTTCTTTGGCAGGAGAGTAGATTTTGCATTAGATTGAAGTTGCAAAAAAGACTCCCCATGTGTAAAAGCATCTCATCCCGAGATGAAGCAACTTGGAGGTTTTACTGTTTAATTATTTCAGACCTACACACTTGTAGGCTGTTCCTTGTAGGTGAAGATGACACAAACTAAAGCCTTGATTAATTCATGTTAATTTTGACAGACATGGAGAAATTAACCACAAACTATGTTTTTGTTCTTTACAAAATCAGGACAGATTACATGTACATTTAGATAAAGGAAAATACTCTTTTACCAAAAAAACTTAGATTATACATTAAGAGTAAGTAAAGAACATTTTATTTTATAGTCTTCCTCTACATTGCCTGGAATTAGGTTTCTAAATCTGTCAAAAAGCTTTATCTATATCATGGGTACTTTAAAATTACTTTTGACAAATAACAACTGAACACAGGGCATATACATTTTAAAAAATTTTTATTAGGACATCACCCAGTGCTTCAAACATCAGTACTTTCTTTAAATCCCAGGATTTCTAATATAATGTTGAGATATTTGGTGTTTACAAAACAAAGCAAATAAAAACCAGATGTGCCCACTATACTTTCTGAAAATTTTTCCTACCTATAAGGGCCCTTATCTTCAAAAGAGATGATGAAATTGATATACCGCAAGAAAAGAAAAAACAGCAGGGCAGTTGAGATGCCCAAAGGATAAGTTTCCCAGAAATAATTAGCTTTCAGAGTCAGTAAGAGCCTTCCAGAAGCATCTAAGAAGACAAAATCTCTTGCCTTCAAGCACCATTACTCCTTACCTCTTTTAAAAATACTATTTTAGATTGACTTTGTTAAAAGTTGGTAAAAACTGGTTTTATACATACAGGAAAAGAAATAGAAACTAAATAATCTAATAATTGATAATATTTTATTCTTTTTTTTCCCTAACAGGAATCAGCAATATTAAAGGAAAAAAATAGCTATTTCATCTGCAACAAAAGATGGGAAAATTTTGTCTGAATTCAGTTATAGTGCATAGCTTTTATTGCTTTAATTCAAAAGTTTCTAAGAACATTTGTAGTTATTGTTAATTCTGTGGTTAATCATGGTTTTGTTACCTGTGTAACTGGTGATTAGAGGAGTCTCAACTCCTTATGTATAAAGAAGAAAAGTTTCTATTATTTCTCAGCTGCTGCTTTCAAATGTGCAATGTTGAAACTCCCTTCACTGCTGGGAAGTTGGCCTCTTAACAGCATATGGTTTCAGTCCCATAATTATTCCATCATTTTAACATTCTCAGCTTAAATTTTAGAAATCTCGTATCACATTTAAAGCTCTAACCATGTCCCCCAGACAGACTTGATTTGTGGCTCTCCAGGCTTGGAGCAGGAAGTGAGCCATGGTCAGATCTTACACTTCTCTACCTCTAACTCATCAAGAGACATGGTCTGCGGGGACCAGAATTGAGTAAGAGGTCCCAACAGAAGGAAAGTGTCTGTGGCCAACACACACTTGCTCTACCAGAGAGCTATAGGAGTAATTCCACTTCAACACAGCTGGAGCTGCTATTTGACCAACAGAACAGACAGGAATTTTATCTACACTTTCTGCGCAGAACATATATGGAGCCAGAAGGAACTTACATTCTTTAATGCCAATAGGTGGCCAATTTAGAGACCCAGAGGTGGCGTATTTGTGACTTAGTTTTTTATCTCTTTTTAATCTAGAATGAAAAGTTTTGCTTGTTCTATGATATATTCCATTTATTTGAGCTTTAACATATCTTACTAGCCACTAAATGACTCCCTATATATAACATCTTTCATGACTCGTCTATGTTCACATGCTAGTTATTTACTTACCTACTTAGTTTTATTTAGTATTTATTTACTATGTTTAACACTTTGTATTCATCCTAGTTTGTTTTCCCATGTTCCCTAACAGAACTGCATTTTCTCAAGCAACGTAGAAAACTCACATTAGTCATATGAAGCAAAAAGGAAGAGGACTGACATTAATTACAGCTCAATACTTATCATGTCCAAAGTTGGGCATTAGGCACATTGTGTCTGCCTGCTCAGTTATTTCCTATTGGGAACCTGAGAGGAAGAGAGGATATCCCTATTATAGAGATGGAGCAAAACGCTCACAGAAGATGGGTGATTTTTTCAATGTCATGTAACTGTCATATTCTAAAGCCTGGATGTGATCCAAATCTCTCTGGCATCAAAGTCCATAAAAGCCGCTGCCTGAAACATTAGTCATTGGATAGGAAATTGTTCATTTTTTGCCTAGAATAAAACACAATGTTGCCCCTAAGTCCTGCATAAAACATTTTATGTATTTATGATTGCTTTATTTCATTCTATGGGTGAAATAATTCTCTCTTTCTTCATAAATCTATTATATAACTGCATATATCTGGTTAAATTAACTCCTAGGTATTTAACTTTTTGTGTGTGATTACCCTTGAATATGGTACTCTTTAAAACATTGATCTGTATTTTTAGGTCTTAGTTTCTGGACAATCCATAGTGTTTAATGGGAAATTAGAAATGTGGGTCTCTAATACCCTTTGCCACTTTCAGAGAAGTTACCATGTGAAATATATTTTGAATTTAAATTCTACTGATTAGTTGCAAAGTCTAAGTTCACTCAAAGGGTAAAGATTTTACTTACTTCTGAATATTATATTTTATTACATATTATAAGCTAGTTACTATACTATATTTAAATTAGGGGAGGATGTAACTTAAATCTTTTAAGTTAACACAGTATTTGGGGACTTCCCTGGTGGCACAGTGGTTAAGAATCTGCCGGCCAATGCAGGGGACACGAGCTCGAGCCCTGGTGCAGGAAGATCCCAATGCCATGGAACAACTAAGCCTGTGTACCACAACTACTGAGCCTGCGCTCTGGAGCCTGAGAGCCACAACTACTGAGCCCGTGTGTCACAACTACTAAAGCCCGCGCACCTACAGCCCATGCTCTGCAACGAGAAGCCATTGCAATGAGAAGCCCGTGCACCACAATGAAGAGTAGCCCCTTCACTGCAACTAGAGAAAGCCCTGCGTGCAGCAACGAAGACCCAACGCAGCCATAAATAAATAAGTAAATAAATAAGTAAATAAAATTTAAAAAAACAAAAAGGCAATATTTGGTAAAGTGTTTATTCCATCATTATCGTTGCCACCAACCATCAAAATGTAATGGCAGAGGGGTGGATCAAGATGGCAGAGTAGGAGGACTTGGAGCTCACCTCCCCCCTACATTCACATCAAAAATACATTTACATATGGGGGTTTCCCTGGTGGCACAGTGGTTGGGAGTCCACCTGTGGATGCAGGGGACATGGGTTCGTGCCCTGGTCTGGGAGGATCCCACGTGCTGCGGAGCAGCTGGGCCTGTGGGCCATGGTTGCTGGGCCTGCATGTCCAGAGCCTATGCTCTGCAGCAGGAGAGGCCACATCAGTGAGAGGTCTGCGCACCTCAAAAAAAAAGAAAAAAAAAATTTACATATGGAATAATTCTCACAGAAAACTAACTGGAAACTGGCAGAAGATCTCATACAACCGAAGCTGCAAGAAAGATCTCCACGCAACAAAGAAGGATAGAAAACAAAGGCATCAGGATGGGACCGGTGCCCCTGGAAGGGAGCTGTGAACAAGGGAAGGTCCAAATGGGTAGGCCCTAGTCCTGAGGAACACCCTTGACTCCTGAAAGGTCCACTGGGACAGACAGAAGGGCTCGAGTAGTCTGGACACCGCTCGTGAGGTGTGCGCACGTGCTGGCTTATAGCAGTTAGGGCAGAGACTGACCTGCACTGAGAGCTGTCACCTCACCACACTTCCCAGTTCAAAATGGGCACCCAGTGGGGCTGCTAGTATTCACAGTGACTAGGCACTGGATCTCTGGCAGACAGCTTGGTCTAGCTGTACAGAGACAGCCCAGAGGGCCTGGAGTGTGGTCCAGGCCAAACCTTGGAGTCCACTGTCAGCAAGCACAAGGCAGGGGTAGGGGTAGCCTCTGAGGCCACTGTCAACACACACACAGTGGGGGTAGGTCCAGCCGCAGTGAACTTTGTGGACATGCATACCTGGTGGCACCAAGGAAATGCATGTCTTGGGCTGATAGCACCTGGGGAGGAGTATGCTGAGCCCTGGCCTGGGAGGATTCCACATGCCATGGAGCAACTAAGCCCGTGCTCCACAACTACTGAGCCTGCACTCTAAAGCCCACGAGCCACAACTACTGAAGCCCACGTGCCTAGAGCCCATGCTCCACAACAAGAGAAGCCACCACAATGAGAAGCCCACGCAGCACAACAAAGAGTAGCCCCTGCTTGCCACAGCTAGAGAAAGACCCCACGCAGCAACGAAGACCCAGCTCAGCTAAAGACAAATAAATAAATTTATAAAAAAGAATTAAGAAAGATTATCAATAGAAATGCAGATCACTGTAACAAGGAACTAAAAACTATAAAGCCGAACCAAACAAAATTAGACAAATCAATTGCCAAGATAAAAAACAATCTAGAAGTAATGAATAGCAGACTAACACAGAACAAGTAAGTGATTTGGTAGAATAATGGAAATCACCCAATCAGAATAAAACACAGAAGACAAATTTTTAAAAATAAAAGCAACATACAAGATGTACAGGATAATATAAAGCATGCCAAAATACACATAATAGGGGTTCCTGAAGGAAAATAGAGAAAGGGTGATCAAAAATGTACCTGAAGGGCTTCCCTGGTGGCGCAGTGGTTGAGAGTCTGCCTGCCGATGCAGGGGACATGGGTTCGTGCCCCGGTCTGGGAAGATCCCACATGCCGCGGAGCGGCTAGGCCCGTGAGCCATGGCCACTGAGCCTGAGCATCTGGAGCCTGTGCTCTGCAACGGGAGAGGCCACAACAGTGAGAGGCCCGCAGAGCGCAAAAAAAAAAAAAAAAAAAAAAGTACCTGAAGAAAATATGGCTGAAAACTTCCCAAACCTAAAGAAAGAAACAGATATCCAAGTACAGGAAGCACAAAGGGTCCCAATCAAGATAAAACAAAATAGACCCCATCAAGATGTATCATAAATAAACTGGCAAAAGTTAAAGAAAAGATTCTAAATATAGCAAGAGAAGAACAGTCAGTTACAAGGAAAACCCCATAAATCTATTAGCTGATTTCTCTGCAGAAACTTTGCAAGCCAGAAGGGAGTGATATATTTAAAGTCCTGAAAGGGAAAAAACTGCAACCTAGGATACTCGACCCAGCAAAATTATCATTTAGAACGGAAGGAGAGATAAAGAATGTCTCAGAGAAGCAAAAACTAAAAGAATTCAGCAATAGTAAACCTACCCTAAAAGAAATGTTGAAAGGTTTCCTCTAAATGGAAAAGAAGTAAGAATCTGTAGGAAAGAGAAAATCCCAGTAGGAAAGGCAAATATATAGTAAAGGTTGAAGATCACTTAAATAAGCCAGTACATAGATTAAAAAACAAAACAAACAAACAAACAGAAACACTGTAAAAGCAACTACTAACTACAATAAATACTGCAGGTATAATCATGAAGATGTAAAATATGACATCAGGAACACAAAATGTGGGGGAAGGGAGTAAAAAATGTAGATCTTTTAGAATGCATTTAACCTAAAATAACTATCAGTCTAAAGTAAGTAGCTACAGTTATGGGTCAACATACTTGACCCATAATCACAAATCAAAAACATACAACAGATTCACAAAAAACAAAAAGAAAGACACTCAGGCACAATACAAAAGAAAACTATCAAACTACAAAAGGAAAAACAGAAAGCAATGAATAAAAAGAACTAAAAAATCAACTGGAAAACAAGTTTTAAAATGACAATAACTATATACCTATCAATAATTACCTTAAATGTTAAGGGACTAAATGCTCTGATTAAAAGACAAAGAGTGGCAGATGGGATTAAAAAAACCTACAATATACTGCCTACGAGAGACTCACTCAAGGCAAAAGACTCACACAGATTGAAAGTGAGAAGACAGAAAAAGATATTTCATGCAACTGGAAATGAGAAGAAAGCAGGGGTAGCAATAGTCAAATCAGACAAAATACACTTCAAAACGAAGTCCATAAAGAAAGACAAAGAAGGACATGATATAATGATAAAGGAATCAATACAAGAAGAGGATATTATACTCGTTAACATAAATTTACCCAATATAGGAATACCTAAATATGTAAAAGAAATACTAACAGACATAAAGGGAAAAATGGACAGGAATACAATTATAGTAGGAGACTTTAACACCCACTAACAGACAGATCTTTCAGACAGAAAATCAATAAAGCAACAGAGGCCCTAAATGACACAGTAGACCAGTTGGATTTAATATCTACAGGACACTACATTCAGAAAAACCAGAATACACATTCTTTTCATGCGTGCATAGAACATTCCCTAGGATAGACCACATACTAAGTCACAAAAGAAGTCTCAACAAATTTAAGAGGATAGAAATTATTTCAAGCATCTTTTCTGAACACAATGGTATAAAACTAGAAATCAACCACAGAAAGAAAAACAGAGGAAAAATGTACACATGGAGACAAAACAACATGCTACTAAAAACCCAGTGGTTCAATGATTAAATAAAAGAAGAAATCAGAAAATACCTTGAGACAACGAACAGTGAAAATACAACCTTAAAAAATCTATGGGATACAGCAAAAGCAGTTCTAAGAGGGAGTTCAGAGTAACATAGGCCTTCCTCAAGAAATAAGAAACATTTCAAAAAAACAACTTAAACTACCATCTAAAAGAATTAGAAAAAGAATAACAAACAAAACCCAAAGTCAGCAGAAGGAAATAATACAGATCAGAGAGGAAGTAAATAAAATAAGACCTCTCCCTCCCAAATTAGAAAAGATCAGTAAAACCAAAAGCTAGTAAAAAAGAGCAACCCCCCCAAAATCAACAAACCTCTGACCAGCCTCACCAAGAAGAAAGAGATGACCCCAAAAAACAAAATAAGAAATCAAAGAGGAGAAATAACAACCTATACTGCAGAAATACAAAAAAATCAGGAGAATACTATGAATAGTTATATACCAACAAATTAGACAACCTAGAAGAAATGGACAAGTTTCTAGAAACATACAGCCTGCCAAAACTGAGTCAAGAAGAAACAAAATTTGAACCACTGCTGCCCACCTGGCATTACCTGCCACCTCATCTGCACACCACCTGCCCAGACCAATCACTGGAAGTGAAATAGAATCTGAAAGAAAACAACTCCCTGCAAACAAAAGTCCAGGACTAGACAGCTTCACTGTAGAATTCTACCAAACATACAAAGAAGAACTCACACCTATCCTCAAACTACTCCAAAACCAAAACCACAATGAGGTATCACCTCACACCAGTCAGAATGACTATCATCAAAAACTCTGCAAATAATAAATGCTGGAGAGGGTGTAGGGAAAAGGGAATCCTCCACACTGGTGGTGAGAATGTAAATTGGTGCAGCCACTATGGAGAAGAGTATGGAGGTTCCTTGAAAAATTAAAAATAAAGCTACCATCATATGATTTAGCAATCCTACTCCTGGGCATCTGTCCCAAAATGATGAAAACTCTAATTTGAAAAGATACATGCACCCTAATGTTCATAACAGCACTATTTATAACAACTAAGACACTTAAACATTCCAAGTGCCCATCAACAGACGACTGGTTTTAGAAGATGTGGTATATATACAAAGGAATATTACTCAGCCATAAGAAAAATGAAATATTGCCATTTGCAGCAACATAGATGGACCTAGAGAATATTACACTTAGTGAAATAAGTCAGACAAAGAGAAAGACAAATACTATATGATATCACTTATATGTGAAATCTAAAAAAGAATACAAATAAATCTATATACAAAGCAGAAACAGACTCACAGACTTTTGGTTACCAAAGGGTAAAAGGAGGGGAGAGAGTGATAAATTAGGATTATAAACAAACTTTTGGTTACCAAAGGGTAAAAGGAGGGGAGAGAGTGATAAATTAGGATTAACAGATACAAACTACTACTATACGTAAAATACAAAAGTAATAAGGATTTACTGTACAGCACAGGGAAATATATTCACTATCTTGTAATAAACTATAATGGAAATTAATCTGAAAAAATATATGTATATAACTGATCACCTTACTATATACTTGAAACTAACACAATATTGTAAATCAACTATATTTCAATTTAAAAAATATAATGGCAGCTGACAACTGTATCCCTGGAATGACAACTTTAGCTACAGTTTACTGTGGTGCCCGTCTACAATGAAATGTTCAATCAGTATGGAAATCTTTTACACCCTGTTTCTGTTCTTGTAACAGGCATCATATAAATTCTCAACAAAACAGATATTCATATACACTTCAATTACAAGAATCAGTAAGTTGTTTTAAGAATGATAAAATTTGATTTTATTTCATTGGAAATTGAAAATAGGTCAATTAACATTTTTACTTATTTGTAAAAAAGCAATTTCTGATTTTTTGATAGTTTTTCTCATAGTTTCCTTTTAATATAGCCTTTTGGGGGAAAGACAGGGAACTTAACTACCCATAATTGGTTCTGGTAATTCAAAGTGTAGTCACTGGGATGCATCATCATCTAAATTTTTCCCAAAGCATAAGATATAACTTGGGAGTATATTAGTTTTGGAAGTATTTTTAACTCTTTCAGAAGGCCAGAACACTATGAGTAGATTGGTGCAGAGTTTAAGTGACAATTACATGCTTGAAAAATCAAGCTCAATTATTAACTTGGAAAACATCTGAATCAAGTTGAGCCTAATTTTCTAAGCATGTACCTATCACTTAGCCAAAAATATTTAAGTATCCTGCAAATATTTCATATCTTTTCTATAAGTTAGATGACAACCTATCCAGAGCTAAAATAAATTATGAAATTGTATATAATATAAAAATGGATTCTAACACTTCATTTTCATACAGCTCTTTCTGAGACAGTACAGGTTAGAACATCTTAAGTACACTTTATGTTTGATTATTCCTATATGCTTGGGAAACCACTGGCAGAGTTAAATATATTTTCTAGCAAAATGGTTCTAAGGAAAATTAGAACAGTACTTGATTAATTGAATGTTCAACCTAATGGTGAAAGGCATTTATAATTTCATCACATTGAGAGCACTTCAAATAGTTCACAGGAACCAGAGATCTACATCCTGTGAAAGAATTTAAGTAACTGGTTAATAGTAGGTAGGTTGCCTCCTCTTGACGACTGTTCAGACAGAAAGCAAGGAATCTGATGGGAAATGTGCTCTCTTATGTTGAGGATCCTAATTTCACTTAAAATTCTTAGCTTCTAGAGAATCACAAAGCAGAAATCATTGAAAATTATTTTGTGCAATTTCAGATGTCCAGTTGTTCTCCCAACTCTCATTTATAATATACTTAAGCCATTTATAATTAATTCATTTTCAAATAGCTCCAAGTAAATTTTTAAAAATTAAATCAAACAATTGAGCTTGGAAAGAGATTCCAGTTATACAGAATGATTGTATTGGTTAGTTTAAACAAAACCAATAATTTGTCAAATTGGGTTTCAACACAATTCAGTTGTATAGCATGTAAATAAGGTATTATAAAGGCAACCATTTGCTATTCATACAGTAAATAGATGAAGCTGGCCTTCATAAAGGAAATAAGAATTGGTTTTTGTTATAGATTTATCTGGGAAAAAGAAACCCAATACACCCTTTCTCTTTCAGCTCTCTTTCTCTATCTTTCACAGCTTTCAAACATCTTTTGCTATACCATTATTTATGGGGGTGGGAGGCACTTTTCAAGTAAATGTACAGCCAGTTTGTGGTTAGAAATTAAATCCTACTGTTTTTTTCCATATCTATACCCTCTTGTCAACTTATTGATTATGGGACACACGTTACTCCTTGCCTTCTTCAACGCTTAGGCTATTGTGATTTAAAAGACTCTTGACATTTAAAATCTTCTAATTTCAAGATTATTCCCTCTGCTATGAATTTTGAAAATCTATTTGGTTCTCAAAGACAATAATATTATTCATCATCAGAATGTTTCAACATAAAGGTCTCTTTTGGTGAAAGGGCCACGAGCACAGAAACAAAAAAACAGAAATTAAAATGAATCTGTCAAATACATCAATGTTACTATATTAAACATTCACTGAGAAAAATTGAAGTACTTATGCATGGGGTAAGAGAAACTAAAAAACTGAAAGCAAAAACATTATTGGTGGGGAAATATGACCATCCTCTTTCTGTGTGTGTGCTTTAACTACCAAATTGATCTGGCTGAATAGTCTATTAAAAGCACAATCTTCATAAAAAATTGCCTTTGGTATCTCCTCAAGATTTATAGGATATAAAGACTCCCTTACTACTTATTTTACGAACTATCATGTTTAGGGAAAATTAAAAGGATTGTTAAAGGAGGAAACACAGATTCTTCAGTCTATGAAAGAAGCTTACCAAAGTTGCATCATTTCTTTTACAGCTGTTAAAATAAATAATTTGCTTTGCAAGTTTTCTGAATGATATTCAACTGAGAGAAACTTCTTTTGATGAACCAGAGAAGAAATAGCTTGAACTCTGCTATAAGTTATTGATGAGCTTTCTTCTCGTCAATACAGAATGAAGTGTTTGACCCATCCAAGTTACCAACTAGACATCACAATTCTCAGATATATCTTTGATCGGCCTCTATGTTATTCTTATGCTTGTTAGAAGGAGGTGATTTTATGTAAGAAATTTCTTTTATCAAATCTTTTCTTTCTTTTTTTTTTAAAAAAACATAGATTTAAAAAAAAACTATCACTCCAATTTCTTCCTTTTCAGCAAAACCAAGGAAATTAGAAACATACTTTAATAAAAGTTAAAAAGATGACTAGCAAATAAGGAGGAAAGGGGGAAGTAAATACAATCCTGCTGTGAGAGAATTTAAGATAAATGGCTTTCAAGTGTTTAAATAACCCATCCTCTGAAACTAAAGGAGGGAAGCAGTAATGGAAATGAGTATTTATCCTATGTCCACTCAGACCATATATTTAGGAGTTTAGGAGGGAGTGTGAGAAAGATGTTATTTGATAATGTTACTGCTTTGGAAGAAGGAGTAAATGAGCACATTTTTTGAGAATGTAGAAGGTGATTGTGGAGCTTGAGGAGACTGCATAACAGATTGATATTTTAATGAATATTAATAAAAAATTCATTTAAAATAAAAATATAGTAAGCTGTTGTATTTACTTATGTATTAAAATATTCATAAACTTTCACTATTCTGAGAAGAAAAATCATGCAAATGAATAAACTATATGGGGATATATACATATATATATATGTTTCTTTCTAAGCATGATCCCTCACCCCACCTCACAGAAAAAATGATGGAAAAATGGATATCACCACACAAAAAGTAAAAACAGCATATTGTTTAAGAAATTTTAAGCACTATATAAGCGCTTAATATATTGTGCACAGAATTCTCCAAGTGAATACAGAAAAGTATCTGAACATTTATGAATGAAAATTACTCACGGTGGGGACATAATTATTTCTATTTCTCTAATAATTCTGCAATGAAAGTACATTGAGATAAATATAAATATAATCATATTTTAATATATTTAATTGAACATATTTTAGTACCCATAAGCCTGCATAAAAGAGTGAACATAAAAGCAACGTGTTATACAGTCCTTGCCTTTAAGAATTTTATGGGCAAAGGAAGGAAAAGCGTTGATCTTTGTCCATTTTCCTAAGTGGGGAGGTCTAGAAAACAATCTGAAAATCCCTTTGGATAAAGTTTTATTTATAATGACGAAAACATGAGTAAAATAAGAATTAAGAGCATTGCAGTTTCTCTATTTCAGGTTTTGAGTCCAAATGCAGCCTTAAGATTATAAATATGCACAGAAATATTCATCCATGACATTGCTTATGTCCTTTGCAAAAAAATACGCAAGTCATCAAAAGTTCTTTATGTAACAGTAAGCTTCGGTTAAAAAGAAAACTCTTGTCGCAAGAAGAAAAAAGAAACCAACCTAGAATACATGTATTTTTTTTTCTTTTCTTTTTTTTTTTTTGCGGTACGCGGGCCTCTCACTGTTGTGGCCTCTCCCATTGCGGAGCACAGGCTCCGGACGCGCAGGCTCAGCGGCCATGGCTCACGGGCCCAGCCGCTCCGCGGCATGTGGGATCTTCCCGGACTGAGGCACGAACCCGTGTCCCCTGCATCAGCAGGCGGACTCTCAACCACTGCGCCACCAGGGAAGCCTAGAGTACATGTATTTTTAAATAAAATTTTCCTTTTCATGTAAATATATTTATTGTTAATAATTTAGAAATTTTAGTAAACCAAAAGAAAAAATTATCATTTCATCCCACTAAACAAAGGTAATATGCAAAATATGATGAAATATTTTGCAGTTTTGCTCTATGAATATTTAAAAACCTGTGTTTTAAAAAAAAGCATAACACTGAATAGATTTTCATTTAGTTTTATTCATTTTAAATATATTTTCAACTCAATAAATATTTTAAAATTATTTTCATTACTTTATTTTATAAATAATAAATCAGCCCATCATAATTTATTTAGCCCATTCCTATTTATTGGATATTTGGTTCCTGATGATTTCTATTTAATAAACACCATGTTATGAACCTCATTTAATAAAATTTCTGCACACATTTTCATAGCGATAACTCCAAAAAGTGGAATTATGGCACAAGGAAAACATAAATATTGAGGCTTTTCATATTAGCATTTTTTAAAGCTGAGGTTAGAGAGTGTGGATTGGAATAGACTACTTACATTTAGATCAGAAACAAGATCATGTAACCTTGTTTGTACTCAGAAAATTACAAGATTGAGGGGCCAAATAATGATCTGTGTTTTAAAGGACAAGAAGGCTGTCATTTGTTGAATACAAAGAATCAACTGTGGTTATGGAAATAAATAATAGAGCTAGATTAAAAAAGAAAAATCTTAATAGAAAAATATGGAAGGGACTCCAGTATATGATGGACGAGGAGGAAATAGTTGTCAGTCACTTGTTCCTGACATGAATGGTAGAAATATCCAGAGGGTTTAACCATGACCAAGGTGAATGGAGGTCAACTGAAAGGAAAATACAATTGAAAATAAAATAGTTAAAAATTTTCTGATCTCTATTTGTTATGATATCAAATCTTTAATTATTATTAACTTTTTCACCATGCAGAGCTGGTTTAGAAATGGATTACATATCCACAATTATACTGGATTCATGAGAGTGTTGAGACAAAAAACAGATCTTTGATAATCACAAAATCTTCCATTTACAAAATACATTTTTCTTGAAAAATGTGAAGTCACTGTAAGTCCCATTGAAGTTTTAACATGAAGCCATTCTTTCCTTAAGAACTTTTAATTAGTTTTGAGAGAAAATGTTTGCTCATTGGTTTTAAAAAAGCTTACATTATTATCTTGCTTTTAGTCACAAATGCTTTATCTAATATGTTGCTGTTGTCCAGGACTCATTAATTCTATTGTTTCCCTTTTTGTTAGTGCTCATTACTTTGCTCATTTGAAATCAGAACAGGTTAGAAAGGTTAAAACTTTTTTTTTAAACCTGTGTTCTGAAAATAAACAGCCTATGAGATAAAGCTGAACACCTGAACATTTGATGTATTACGTCTCAGTAGTATCTGACAACCCTTACTCCCTGGCAATGCAATTTTTTTCTAATAATTTAGTCTCAGTCTATTAAAAGACAATTACAGATAATGCACACAGGCAAGTGGTGAAGGATGCCCAGAATAGCTTCTGTAGAGAGGTTATCAAAACACAACTCACCAAAAGGATTTTTGCATTGATTTTTTAAAAAAATTATTTCAAAAACACAGTTATATAGATTTTTACAGGACTAAATATAACAAAAAAAGATGGAAAGGATTTCCTCTTTGCTACTTCATATAACACATTTTTAAAACATAAGGTAGGGACTTCCCTCATGGAGCAGTGGTTAAGAATCTGCCTGCCAATGCAGGGGACAGAGGTTTGATCACTGGTCCAGGAAGATCCCACATACCATGGAGCAACTAAGCCCATGTGCCACAACTACTGAACCTGTGCTCTAGAGCCCGCGTGCTGCAGGTACTGAGCCCACGTGCTGCAACTACTGAAGCCTGCATGCCTAGATCCCGTGCTGCACAACAACAGAAGCCACCACAATGAGAAGCCCACACACCACAACGAAGAGTAGACCCCATTCACTGCAACTGGAGAAAGCCTGCGCAGAGCAATGAAGACCCAACATAGCCAAAAATAATTATAATAATAAGGTAAATGTTATAATAGCTATTTATTGCCTTATTATAACTAAATGCTTATTCTTTATTGCTGTGTACAGTTTTGAATATTTAACATATTTGAGTGTACCAGTGTGATTTCATAGCTGTCCTGCTGGTCCTTCACCTTGGACTACTGCATGATTAACTACTGAAGAAGGGGCATTATCACAACAGTAGCCATTACAGATGGATTAGACTTGCATCATGACATTTTGCAACAAAATCAAGAAACCTCTTGGGACAATTCTGAGTATAATCAATTGAAACTATTGTATTCACTCAGCCCTCTAGAGGATTTATTTATTTTATTTATTTATTTATTTTTATTGCGGTACGCGGGCCTCTCACTGTTGTGGCCTCTCCCATTGCGGAGCACAGGCTCCGGACGCGCAGGCTCAGCGGCCATGGCTCACGGGCCTAGCCGCTCTGCAGCATGTGGGATCTTCCCAGACCGGGGCACGAACCCGTGTCCCCTGCATCGGCAGGCGGACTCTCAACCACTGCGCCACCAGGGAAGCCCTCTGGAGGATTTAAAATGCACTGATACTCACATGAAACGGCAGTGACTGTGCATAGTATAAGTATACTTATTTCTGAAATCCTTTTTGATATCTTATTTCATATATGAGGTAGAGGTTCTCTCCTTGCTTTGTTGACTGGGAAGCTATAGTATATGGAATCACCACATGGAACATGCTGTGATCTATGTGAAAAGAAGAGATACCCCTTATATCATCATTTCCTGTACCCCGCAAGAAGGGGCTGCCTAAATCAGGATGTTTTTCCAAGTTGAGATTGATTGTTTCTGGAATGAGTTCAGAAAAATCAGAAGCTTCTCTTCCTGACTTCGTGTAGACTGCATTTGGATTGCAGCCCTAATACAAGCAAACTTCTTGGAATAGTTGGGGTACAGGATTTTTCAAGGACACTCTCTATGCAATAAACAGAGCATGTGATAGCATTGCAGACAACTTGATGGGAATCAGATGACCTGGCCCTCTGCCCCCTCTGCCAGTCACACAACCTCTCTAAATACCCATTTTGTCTCCTCTTTAAACTGACGAGGTTAGAGAGACATCTCTAAGGAACACCTTCTGCACTTCTAACAAGAGAGTCATCAAACAACCTCACTGTGTATAAGGGGAGCGACAGGAAAAGTGAAAGTAGGATGAGCAACAGTTGAGTAGAAGTAGAGCTGACTCTGCTGTCACGAGCTCTGGAACCTGTGGTGAGTCATGTAAGTTCTCTGTGTCCTCTGTCGGCTTCTCTGTGAAATAAAGGAATAGACCTAGAACGGTGATTTCCAAACATTTTCAGCTATAGTATATGGAATAGCATACCCTTTTTTCCCACAGGAAAATCACGTGTGGAAACCTAGTATATAAAACATAACAGGGAAAGTGCTTAGGAGGAAGATGGCTTGGGACGGACAGGGCTGGATGGGCATCCGTGCAGCCTTTGCCTTGCTACCTCCTCAAATCCATGCATTTGTGTGGAAAAGCACAAGATTAGATACCCTTCATGAGAATGACACTGAGAGACACCTGCTACTTCATGGTTTTCTCCTCCAATCCCCCCCACCTCCCCAATACAAATACTGTAGCATCAAGATCTTTGAAACCAGATTACTTCCTGGTCTTTAACTAGTTACCTCTACACATAAGGGATGGAATTATCTATCTGTAGTAGCAAGCTCTGAGAGTAGCTAATGGCAGGAACTAAGGAGATTTGGAAATAACCAAACTTTATGTAACCTCAAGGAAGGAGGCTAATAATATTGGAGATCTGTAATGGTATGAATTGTGTCCTGTCTGAAGGAAAACTATTAAAACTCAATAAGATAAACCCAGTATGGTATTTCCCAGAAAACATTCTTCTGAGAGATGTTAGTAGCTGCATTTTAGGAAATAATATATGCCTCCTCTGTTAAAGAAATGTAGGATTAGATAAAATCATTGTCTTATTCTGTTTACATACACTTTAATATGCTAATATTCCAAATAAAATTTCAAGAAAGGTCCTAAAGTAGAAAGCATTTTCAAATGCTTTCAAATGCTTATTTTGGGAAATGCAAAGAGTTGAAGAAGGGAAGCTTCATTTCCATTAGATGAGGACAATGTTGGAATCATAGATCAGCTTCTTCAACACATCTAGTGGTTGATGGCTCTGTGAGAATTCTTTTAAGCTTGTATGAGTAAAATATGAATATGCAAATTTAGAATAACTCCCCTTCATACAATTTTGTAGTAAGTCTGGCCTAGTCCTGCCATGCAAAGTCCTTTCCTGATATCACAGATAACCGATTGTACAAGCTAACAGTCTGGTCATTTTTCCAAATGAATGAAAACTGCACTTGTGGACCATAAAATAAAATGAGATTTGTAGTTTAGCAAAAAAATTTATCCATAACACAGCTTATAATCAGATGGCAACTTGAATAGTGTAGCATCAACAATAATTTAAAATGGCTATATAGAAATTCAAAGTAATGTGGTTGGGGGTATAAAAAGAGTTTTGATGTATTCACTTGGAAGTTCATTCACTTTATAATTATCTTAGAGAGGACAGCTATAATATACCATCACCACCAAGCCGAGGGTAGCTTCCTTGAGCAACTTGAGAAAACTGAGTAATTAGTTCTTTTAACTTGCCTTCGACTGAAGTGTCCCAATACGTTCCTTCATTGTTTATTGCAATACAATGTTACTTGTATAGGATTTATGTGTCAGAGTGCTCATTTTGACAAACCTCAAATCCAATAAACTAGGGATATACTTCAGCAACCCATTCCATCTCGAGAGGGAACTCGACTCTCATAAGCAATCGGAGGGCATGTGTCGGCTTTCTTTGCACAGTTCCATACATATTTGTACTTTTACATACACAGTGCACTCCTTTCTTTTTTCTTTGCAGAAATGAGAGCATACCATGCATACTCTTATATAGCATTTCTTAAAAAAATCTTAACAAGTTTTAGATCTCTTCCCACATCTGAACTGATATATCTATAAAATGGTTCTTATGGCTGTGTTGTGTGATTATTTAATAAATAATGCTAAAATGAGCTTCCTTTGTACATACTTTTTGTACACACATGAAAGAATTTTCTCAGATAACCTCTTTGAGTCAAAGTGTTGGTTCAAAAGTTACGCATAGCTTAGTTTTAACCATGGCAGTCTTTACTATCAATGGAGAAAACACCTTGAACAATGGAAATACATCATCCATTGCTCTTCTTGGCTCTGAATTCACCTTCTTAGATATTCTTTACTTGGCCATAATCCTCTAATACCAGAGTTTAGTGCACATAGGAGAGTATGTCCTTCTTGGGCAATGAGACTCTTCAGTAGTCTACTTTCGGTAGTCTACTTTCAAATGGTGTAAGTCTGGGATCCAAAGAGTTATACTGAGTGTCAATTAGACATACTTTTCAGGCCAAGCTTTAGATTTCATCAGTAATAAAATTCTCCAGAAAATATAAAAGATTTTTGGAAAAATGTGATTACAGTGAGATCTATGTGCTATTAATCACATCAAAATCTTTTCTGGATATGGTACCTATTCCCACTGCATTTATTTACTTTTATGCTTTACCACACACACACACACACACACACACACACACACAGTGGTATATAACTTGAGGCTATCTGAAACACAAGTCTTCAGAGGAAATGAAACTGCAGTTTGCTTTCCAACCCTAAAAGGCTTGAATTTATGAACTATTTCCATGGCTTGCTTGTAGGGCATCCAATTTTTGCCTAAGCCCATGTTTATTTTTATAGTACCCTGCTATAATTCCCAAGGAACCACTGATACACATTGACATTCTGGCTCTATACAAATGCTTCCTCTAGAACAGCAAACTTAGTAGGCATATAGTCTGCTTTCCAAGTTATCAAAGGTGACAGTTTTGGAAAATATTCTCTCTGACACAAGAGAGGTATACAGCTATCCAACCTGCAGTATCTGTGTACTTGCTACAAGCTGCCTGACTGCTAAGACATTGCAGCATATTTTGAGTTATACAGCTCACTGGTTTTTATAACAATTTTTTACAGTAGTTAAAACAGAGTAAACTTCTATAATAATCTACACATTGATTCAAGTTGGAATAACAAGAACTGGATTTACAATCTCATGTGAAATAAGTAATAAAAGACAAAATATATGAAACATTGGCACAGAAAACATTGGCCATTGGGCAACAAACAAACAAACAAACAAAAGAAAAACCCCACAGGGATTCATGGTGGACAAAAATCAAATGAGGAGACACCTATGAATGCCAGTCTTACTTGCTGGAGAAAGTGTACATATTGTAGCACTGGGAGGAGTAGAGCCAGGAATCCGGAGAAGTCAAGCCTCTGTTGTTCCCAGGATGGTATATTGGAGAGGAGAGAGGTACACAGTAAGACAACCCCTGAGATGTGCAGAGTCCCTCTCAAATATTCAACTGAGTCCTGATGGATCAATACATACATGAGGAAGCTATTTGAGGCTGGGGGGAAAATGACCCAAAAGAATACAGGGAACGGAACAGTGCTTATAGATCACAGTGGGTTAGGGATAACACCCATTCCCAAGGCAGAGTGGAAAACTTTATAACTCAGGGGTCATCAGTACCAACCCTGTAATAGTATTTAATACTAAAACCAGCTTATTAAGAAAGATCTTGCCTCAACAGGGGGTAAAATTTAGCCCTAGAATAAATACTGTTCTGGTACAACCTAACCAAGCTTAAAAGTAGGACTTGAAGGAATCAAATTGAATTCAAGTAACCCAACTGCATCCCACAGCAAAGTTCCACAATATTTTTAGGCAAGCAAAAATATCCAGCACCATCTGGTATGTAATAAAAAAAATTATCAGGTATGAAGAGAAGCAGAAAAATATAACCCATAACGAGGAGAAAAATAATTAGAAACTGACTCAGAAATGACACATGATAGAATTAATAGTTAATAACATCAAAACAGTTATCATTTGTGCAACCTATCAGTTCAAGAAGGTAGATGAAACATTAAGCATCTTATGTCATATGCAGACGTGAAAGATAAAAATAGCCAAATATAATTCTAGAGGTGAAAACTACAATGCATGGGATTCTTTAAAAAGACACTGGATATGTTTAATAACAGATTGGACAGTGCAAAAGAAAAGATTAGTGAATTGAAATATTATCCAGAAGGAAACAGTGGGGAAAGTATCAAAACAAACAAACAGATTATAAAAACAGACCATTATGAGCTGCGAACAATTTAAAGTGGTTAATTATATGTGCAATTGGAATCCCCAAAGGAGAGAAAAGATGGAGGAATGGAAGAAATATTTGAAGAATGATGGCTAAGATTTTCCAAATTTACTGAAAAGTATAAATCCACAGTTCCAAGAGGTTCAATGAATCCAAACAAAAGAAACATGAAGGAAACTATACTAAAGCACAGCATAATCAAATGCTTAAAGTCAGCGGTAAAGAGAAAATCTTAGAAGCAATGCGAAAAACAAATGTCAAGTTTTATACAGGGGAAAAAGGTGTAAATGTGTTTGCCATTTCTCTTCAGAAACAATGAATGCTAGAAGACAATGGAACAATATCTTTAGAGGACAGTGCTGAAAAATAAAAACTGTCAATCTAGAATTTTTTATCTTGTAAAAAAAAATCTTTCAAAAGGACAATGAAGGACTTCCCCGGTGGCTCAGTGGTTAAGAATCTGCCTGACAATACAGGGGACACAGGTTCAATCCCTAGTCTGGGAAGATACCACATGTCACAGAGCAACCAAGCCCGTGCACAACAACTACTGAGCCTGAACTCTAGAGCCCTCATGCCACAACTGCTGAGCCCACGTGCAGCAACTACTGAAGTCCGTGCACTTAGAGCTTGTGCTCCGCAACAAGAGAGGCCACTACAATGAGAAACCCGCACACTGCAACAAAGAGTAGCCCCTGCTCACTGCAACTAGAGAAAGCCACGTGCAGCAACGAAGACCCAACGCAGCCAAAATTAAATAAATAAATAAATGTATTAAAAAAATAAAAAAGAGAGAGTCTGGGATCTGTAACACACAGATCTTCAAACAAAAAAAAAAGGACAATGAAATAAAGACATTTCAGACACAAATTAGGTATGCATAAATTCTACTTTTATGAGATAATGTCCAAGAGTTTAACAGAAATATTCTTTCAAAAACTCGCTATTATTAGGCTTTTCAATTTTTAGCATTTTAGTAGGTCTAATTATGATCTCGATATACATTTAACTCTGTACAAACATATTTTTGTTTGTTTATTGACTGTAGGTATTTACTCACCTATTGCCCATTCAAATTGTTTTACATTTTTTATTGGTTTGTTTGATTTTTTGCTTAATGATTTATATTTTATAAAACTAGCTTTTTTTTCCTGTTATATAAGTGGCTATTATTATCTCTCCATTTGATGATGTCTATTGAGTAACAATAGCTTTTGATTTTAATGGAGAAAAATTTGCTGATATCTTCTTTTATGGTATGTTGGAGTCTCACCTATAAAATAATTTTCTACTTCAAGAGGATAAAAATATCCTCTATCATTTCTTTCTAAACATTTTAAAGTACAGACATCCCTTGATTTGCATGGTTCTGATACAGAATATTTCAGTTACCATGGTTCAATTAAGTAACACTGGTCCCCCAACAGCATGGTTCAAATATTAGTTACCATGGTGTATTAACCATGAATAATTGCATAAAGTACAAATTTCATTGTGGTTCTACAGTCCACAAATTGCTACATAAATAAGAGATGGCTACCATGGTCAGTGACAAATCATGTCACTTTTTTTCAGAGCCTGTTGATTATTGGTCACTCTGTGTCTCTTATTCAGTTCAGGCATAGACATCAAAGCATGCAGGTGTCCTGCACTGTCTCCCAGTGATAAACCCACATGGCATTTAAAAAGAATGGATAATCAAAAGAGGAAATTGACCAAAAATGATGAGGATGCAACAAAGGAAAGAAAAGTGCTGACAACAGAAGTGAAATTCAAATTGAACAGAAATGGAGTTATAGATGATATAGTTGACATGGGAATGCTGATGCGCTGCCATTCGAGAGACTAGATAATGCAGCCAGGGGAACTTAGTGACACTGAACTTATCAACATAAATGAGGAATGTGATAGGGATGACAAAGATAATGTCCCAGAGGAAATGACACTAACAAAAGACTCACATCAAAGGACCCCTTGGAGATATTGTACAACCTTCAAAGCACGAAGGATAAATTGTTGGAAGCTCAACCAAACACTTGGCCAAGTCACAGGAAAAATGCATGCTCCATATCATTGGATATGTTCAGTGAGAAGAAGGCAAACATTGTTCAAGCCACTATTGATATTTTTTTTTTTACAAAGTAATAAAATACTGTTATTCTCAATGTTTGTAATGTTTTCCATTAACATTGTACTAAATAAATTCTAGTTTTATTGTTTTTCTTTCTCTATACATTTATAAGGAACAGTAAAAGAGTTTTAATGTTTTGGCAAAAAACTTAAATTCATGGAACAAACTTTTTTTTATTGATTATGAAGATCATTTTGCATATCTTCAGCTTGCTTGTAAGTGAGCCTTCTCATACACTATCCCTGCCCACTACCATAATATTTTAATTAAAATATGTATACTAAATACTGATATTTCAAAGGGAAAGTCCCTCTATTTTATCATGTTTCAGGAGCATCTTGGCTTCTCTTGGCCTTTGATCTGTCTTAAAAAGTTAATAATAGGCTAGTAAATTCTTTCAGATTTGCACTATAGTGAGGCTATACTATAACATCTATACACATTTAAAATCTTATTTTCCAGGTGAATTAAAACTTTTGTCATAATATAGTAACCTCTTTATACACACAATAATTTTTTTCCTTAAGTCTGTTTTGTCTGATATTAAATTACCTTCCCCAGGTTCCTTTAGGTTGGTATTTTCCTGGTATGTCTTTTTCTATTTTAAATTTTTCACATATTTACGCTTTAAACATGTCTTTAAAACACATGTAACCAATTTCGTTTTACGTTTTTTTTTACTCCAATGTGATAGTCTCTATTTTGTTAACTACCAAGTTTAAACAATTCACATTTATGTAACTATTGATACATTTGGACTTCCTTTACTACCTTACTTTTACTATTTCCTCTGGCTTGCATTTTCTATACTTGTTTTACTTCCTTTGTTCCTTTTCCTGGATCAATTTAGGCTTTTTTCCCTTATTTTATTTTTGTACTGGTTTGGAAGTTGAAAACTTTATATCTGTTCTTTAATCACTTCCCTTGAAATATTACCATGCATATTTAACCAATTTTACCATGAGTATCTTGCCAAACCTCACTTTAACCCTAATTATATCTTTTTGATACACAAGCAAATTTACCCAACATATTTTATTTCTGTAAGTTTTTCTGTGGAGATATATATATATATATATATATATATATGTGTGTGTGTGTGTGTGTGTGTGTGAAACATATATATATGTGTATATATATGAAACATAGAATATACTGCTTTAACCATTTTTAAGTGTACATTCATACTATTGCACAACCATCACCACCATCCATCCACAGAACTCTTTTCTTCTTCCCAAACTGAAACTCTGTATCCCTTAGACAGTTACTCCCTATTCCTCTCTCCCAGCAGCACTTGAAAACTGTCATTCTACCTACTTTCTGTCTCTGATTTGATTACTTTAGGCCTCATGTAAGTGGAATTACCCAGTATTTGTCCTCTTGTGATTAGCTTATATTGCTTAGCATAATGTCTACAAGGTTCATCCCTGCTTTAAAATGTCACAATTTCCATCCTTTTTAATGTTGACTAATATTCCATTGTATGTTTATACCATATTTTGTTGATCCATTCACCTGTGGATGGGTACTTGGGTTGCCTCTATATTTTGGTTTTGTGAATAATGCTACTATGAACACTGGTGTACAAGCATCTGTTCAAGTCTCTGCTTTTCAATACTTTTGGACATATACCCAGAATTGGAATGTCTGGACCATACAGAACTTCTATTTTTAACTTTATGAGGAACAACTGTTCCTCAGTACATAACTGTTCCTCAGTACATAAACTGTACTGTTTCTATATTGGCTATACCATTTTACATTCCCACCAGCAATTTTCTAAAAAAAAATATGTGTATGAATGAGCAGCAGAGTAGAATATGATAGATATTTCAAAAGAAGTACAAACAAAATATAGGGAATATACAACAAAGTTTTCCAAGTGTGGATATTCTGTCATCTGGAGTCCTTGTTTAAATGCATTTTGCTTCCATACTTCAGAGAGAAAATTAATTTCTGAGATAGGATCTGGTAAAGGGTATTTTATGTTTGCCTACATTTGAGAACAACTTGTTAAAGGAAGGAGATGTTATTTTCAATCTGTATTTAAAAGCAGGTTTTACAGAATTCAGCTTGTTCACAGACTGAGTAGCCAGTGGAGAGAAAGCAACTGAATATTTGAGAGAAAGAGTTTCTCAGACAGGAAGAAATGGAAGTTGGCTTAAGTACAGGTTCACAGTTATTCTTAAAGTGCAAGATGCCTACTTAGGTTGTCTTTCCTTTAACTCAGTGTAATAAAATTCTTAGGGAAAAGATATGATTGCAATGGGTTATTAAAAGAAGCAAGAGTAGTTTGTTGAATGGTTAGCTGCTTAAAGTAAATCTGGAATGATGGTGGGAAGAATGCTGTACATACTGGTTACTGACAACAACAACAAGTTTTCTTGACTGTAACAAAAAAAAAATCTGAAGTAAATGGCACAGTGGTAACTCATTTGAATTAATGAATTAATTAATCATAAGATTGCTTTAAGAAAAAGGAAGTTGTATTAAACATGGTGAACACATTCTGTATTTGTCACCATCGTTTAATGCCATTTCCAAATAAAGAATGTGAACCCTAGTATTGTGTTTTTATTATATTTATTACCTTCTCAAAACAGGCCTCAGATACATATTTATATTTTCCACATGCCATGAACTTTATAAGTTGTTCTACATTATTTTACAAACCTCTAAAGAGTGAACTTAAGTCCTATTCTAAATACATCTACATCAGTTCAAGATGGTGGAGTAGAAGGACGTGTGCTCACTCCCTCTTGCAAGAGCACCGGAATCACAACTAACTGCTGAACAATCATCAACAGGAAGACGCTGGAACTCACCAAAAAAGACACCCCACATCCAAAGACAAAAGGGAAGCCACAATGAGATGGTAGGAGAGGTGCAATCACAATAAAATCAAATCCCATAACTGCTGGGTGGGTGACTCACAAACTGGTGAACAATTATACCACAGAAGTCCACCCACTGGAGTGAAGGTTCTGAGTCCCATGTTAGTCTTCCTAACCTGGGGGTCTGGCAATGGGAGGAGGAATTCTCAGATAATCAGACTTTGAAGCCTAGCAGGATTTGAGTACAAGACTTTGACAGGACTGGGGGAAACAGAGACTCCATGCTTGGAGGGCACACACAAAGTAGTGGGTGCATCAGGACCCAGGGGGAAGGAGCAGTGACCCCATAGAAGACTGAACCAGACCTACCTGCTACTGTTACAGGGTCTCCTGCAGAGGCGGGGGGTGGCTGTGGCTCACTGCAGGGACAAGGACACTGGCAACAGAAGCTCTGGGAAGCACTCCTTGGCATAAGCCCTCCCAGAGTCCACCATTAGCCCCACCAAAGACCCTGTAGCTTCCAGTGCTGGGTTTCCTCAGGCCAAACAACCAACAGGGAGGGAACTCAGCCCCACCCATCAGCAAACAAGCATATTAAAGTTTCACTGAGCTCTGCCTACCAGAGCAACACTCAGGTCTACCCACCACCAGTCCCTCCCATCAGGAAGCTTGCACAAGCCTAATCCACCAGAGGGCAGACAGCAGAAGCAAGAAGAACTACAATCCTGCAGCCTGCGTAACAAAAACCACATTCACAGAAAGACAGACAAAATGAAAAGGCAGAGGGCTATGTACTAGATGAAGGAACAAGATAAAATCCCAGAAAAAAAACTAAATGAAGGAGATAGGCAACCTTCCTGAAAAAGAATTCAGAATAATGATAGTGAAGATGATCCAGGACCTCGGAAAAAGAATGGAGGCAAAGATTGAGAAGATGCAAGAAAGGTTTAACAAAGAGCTCAAAGAATTAAAGAACAAACACCTAGAAGAATTAGAGAACAAACAACCAGAGATGAACAATACAATAACTGAAATGAAAGATACACAAGAAGGAATCAATAGCAGAATAACTAAGGAAGAAGAATGGATAAGTGACCTGAAAGACAGAATGGTGGAATTCACTGACATGGAACAGAATAAAGAAAAAATAATGAAAATAAATGAAGACAGTATAAGAGACTTCTGGGACAACATTAAACGCACCAACATTCGCATTATTGGAGTCCCAGAAGGAGAAGAGAGAGATAAAGGACCTGAAAAAATATTTGAAGAGATTATAGTCAAAAACTTCCCTAACATGGGAAAGGAAATAGCCACCCAAGTCCAGGAGGCCCAGACAGTCCCAGGTAGGATAAACCCAAGGAGAAACATGACATGATATACAGTAATCAAACTGACAAAAATTAAAGACAAAGAAAAATTATTAAAAGCAACAAGGGAAAAATGACAAATAACATACAAGGAAACTCCCATAAGTTTAGCAGCTGATTTCTCAGCAGAAACTCTACAAGCCAGAAGGGAGTGGCATGATATATTTAAAGCGATGAAAGGGAAGAACCTACAACCAACATTACTCGATCCGGCAAGGATCTCACTCAGATTCGATGGAGAAATCAAATGCTTTACAGACAAGCAAAAGCTAAGAGAATTCAGCACCACCAAACCAGCTCTACAACAAATGCTAAAGGAACTTCTCTAGGTGGGAAATGCCAGAGAAGACAAGGACCTACAGAAACAAACCCAAAACAATTAAGAAAATAGTAATAGGAACATACATATTGATAATTACCTTAAATGTGAATGGATTAAATGTTCCAGCCAAAAGACACAGGCTCGCTGAATGGATACAAAAACAAGACCCATATATATGCTGTCTACAAGAGACCCACTTCAGACCTAGGGACACATACAGACTGAAAGTGAGGGGATGGAAAACAGATATTCCGTGCAAATGGAAATCAAAAGAAAGCTGGAGTAGCAATTCTCATATCACACAAAATAGACTTTAAAATAAAGACAAGAGACAAAATAGGCTTTAAAATAAAGACAAAGAATGACACTACATAATGATCAAGGGATCAATCCAAGAAGAATATATAACAATTGTAAATATTTATGAAGCCAACATAGGAACACCTCAATACATAAGGCAAATGCTAACAGCCATACAAGCGGAAATTGACAGTAACACAATCTTAGTAAGGGACTTTAAAACCCCACATTCGCCAATGGACAGATTGTCCAAAATGAAAATAAATAAGGAAACACAAGCTTTAAATGACACAATAGACCAGATAGATTTAAATGATATTTATAGGATATTCCATCCAAAACAGCTCATTACACGTTCTTCTCAAGTGCACATGGAATATTCTCCAGGATAGAATACATCTTGGTTCACAAATCAAGCCTCAGTAAATTGAGGAAGGCTGGAATTATATCAAGCATCTACTCTGACCACGACGCTACGAGATTAGAAATAAAGTACAGGGGGAAAAAAAACGTAAAAAACACAAACATGGAGGCTAAACAATATGTTACTACATAACCAAGAGATCACTGAAGAAATCTAAGAGGAAATCAAAAAACACCTAGAGACATGACAACGAAAACACGATGATGCAAAACCTATGGGATGCAGCAAAAGCAGTTATAAGAGGGAAGTTTAGAGCAATACAATCCTACCTCAAGAAACAAGAAAAATCTCAAATAAACAATCTAACCTTACACCTAAAGGAACTAGAGAAAGAAGAACAAACAAAAGCCAAAGTTAGTAGAAGGAAAGAAATCATACAGATCAGAGCGAATTAAATGAAATAGAAGCAAAGAAAAAAATAGCAAAGATCATTAAAGTTAAAAGCTGGTTCTTTGAGAAGATAAACAAAATTTATAAACCTTTAGCCAGACTCATCAAGAAAAAGAGGGAGAGGACTCAAATCAATGAAACTATAAATGAAAAGAGAGGAGTTACAATGGAGACCGCAGAAATACAAAGCATCATAAGAGACTGCTATAAGCAACTCTACGCCAATAAAATGGACAACCTGGAAGAAATGGACAAATTCTTACAAAGGTATAACCTTCCAAGACTGAACCAAGAAGAAACAGAAAATATGAACAGACCAATCACAAGTAATGAAATTGAAATTGTGATTTAAAATCTTCCAACAAACAAAAGTCCAGGACCAGATGGCTTCACAGGTGAATTCTATCAAACATTTAGAGAAGACCTAACATCCATTCTTCTCAAACTCTTCCAAAAAATTGCAGAGGAAGGAACACTGCCAAACTCATTCTACAAGGCCACGATCACCCTGATACCGAAACCAAAGATACTACAAAAAAAGAAAATTACAGACCAATATCACTGATGAATATAGATGCAAAAATCCTCAACAGAATACTAGCAAACAGAATCCAACAACACATTAAAAGGATCATACATCCTGATCAAGTGGGATTTATTCCAGGGATGCAAGGATTCTTCAATATATGCAAATCAATGTGATACACCACACTAACAAATTGAAGAATAAAAACCATATGATCATCTCAATAGAGGCAGAAAAAGCTTTTGACAAAATTCAACACCCATTTATGATAAAAACTCTCCAGAAAGTGGGCATAGAGGGAACCTATGTCAACATAATAAAGGCCATATACAACAAACCCACAACAAACATCATTCTCAATGGTGAAAAACTGAAAGCATTTCCATTAGGATCAGGAACAAGACAAGGATGTCCATTCTCACCACTCTTATTCAACATAGTTTTCATAGTCAGGGCAATCAGAGAAGAAAAAGGACTAAAAGGAATCCAAACTGGAAAAGAAGAAGTAAAACTGTCACTATGTGCAGATGACATGATACTATACATAGAGAATCCTAAAGATGTCACCAGAAAACTACTAGAGCTAATCAATGACTTTGGTAAAGTTGCAGGATACAAAATTAATGTACAGAAATCTCTTGCATTCCTATACACTAACAACAAAAGATTAGAAAGAGAAATTAAGGAAACAATCCCATTTACCACCACAACAAAAATAATAAAATATTTAGTAATAAACCAACTTAAGGAGGTCAAAGACCTGTACTCAGAAAACTATAAGACACTGATGAAAGAAATCAAAGATGACACAAACAGATGGAGAGATATACCATGTGCTTGGACTGGAAGAATCAATATTGTGAAAATGACTATATTACCCAAAGCAAACTACAGATTCAGTGCAATCCCTATCAAATTACCAATGGCATTTTTTACAGCTAGAACAAAAAAAATCTTAAAATTTGTATAGAGACACAAAAGACCCCAAATAGCCAAAGCAATACTTAGGGAAAAAAACAGAGCTGGAGGAATCAGAGTCCTTGACTTTAGACTATACTACAAATCTACAGTAATCAAGACAATATGGTACTGGCACAAAAACAGAAATATAGATCAATGGAACAGGATAGAAGGCCCAGTGATAAACCCACGCACCTATGGTCAACTAATCTATGACAAAGAAGGCAAGGATGTACAATGGAGAAAGACAGTCTCTTCAATAAGTGCCACTGGGAAAACGACAACTACATGGAAAATAATGAAATTAAAACACTCCCTAACACCATACACAAAAATAAACTCAAAATGGATCAAAGACCTACATGGAAGACCAGACATTATAAAACTTTTAGGGCAAAACATAGGAAGAACACACTTTGACAGAAATCACAGCAAGATCTCTTTTGATCCACCTCCTAGAGTAATGGAAATAAAAACAAAAATAAACAAATGGGACCTAATGAAACTTAAAAGCTTTTGAAAAGCAAAGGAAACTACAAACAAGATGAAAAAACAACGCTCAGAATGGAAGAAAATATTTACAAATCAATCAGCAGACAGAGGATTAATCTCCAAAATATATAAACAGCTTATGCAGCTCAATATTAAAAAAACATACAACCCAATCCAAAAATGGGCAGAAGACCTAAGTAGACATTTCTCCAAAGAAGATATACAGATTGCCAACACATAAAAGAATGTTCAACATCATTAATCATTAGAGAAATGCAAATCAAAACTACAATGAGGTATCACCTCACACCAGTTAGAATGGACATCATCAGAAAATCTACAAACAACAAATGCTGGAGAGGGTGTGGAGAAAAGGGAACCCTCTTGCACTGCTGGTGGGAATATAAATTGATATAGCCACTATGGCGAACAGTATGGAGGTTCCCTAACAAACTAAAAATAGAATTACCATATGACCCAGCAATCCCACTACTGGGCATATACCCTGAGAAGATCATAATTCAAAAAGACACATGCACCCCAATATTCATTGCAGCACTATTTACAAGTGCCAGGTCATGGAAGCAACCTAAATGCCCACTGACAGACGAATGGATAAAGAAGATATGGTACATATATACAATGGAATATTAGCCATAAAAAGGAACAAAACTGGGTCATTTGTAGAGATGTGGATGGACATAGAGACTGTCATACAGAGTGAAGTAAGTCAGAAAGAGAAAAACAAATACCGTATATTAATGCATATATGTGGAATCTAGAAAAATCGTACAGATGAACCGATTTGCAAGGCAGAAAAAGAGACACAGAAGTAGAGAACAAATGTATGGACACCAAGGGGCAAAAGTGGCAGATGGTGGTGGTGGTGGTGGGATGAATTGGGAGATTGGGATTGATATATATATACTAATATGTATAAAATGAATGACTAATAAGAACCTGCTGTATAAAAATGAAATAGAATAAAATTCCAAAAAAAAAAAAAAAGGTTCCATCCTTTCCTTAGGGTAAAGTCTGAGAAGTAGAACTCCTGGATCTCAGTGCATAACCATTTACCTGGGTAAAAAAAAAAAAAAAATCTGCCTCACTAAAGAGCATGTATTACCTGGAAGCAAAAGAAAAACACCCACCATCTTGGTAAAAGCATGCCAATTAATTCTGCAACCATTTAAATAACACAGACGTGAATCTAGTTTACTTAGGTTTAGGAATATACAGCATATGCTGATTTTGAAATCTAAACAGCTGCAAAGTGATGAAAGTGATCACATCATGTTAGGCTTAATCAGAATAGCTCTTGAGACAGTAACGGAGTTGATATGCTAAAAGAAACAGCTGGCTTTGTTTTGTGTTATAATTCCCAGCAATATGGATGAAACTCAGTCACTGATAATTCTGATTAATTATGTACCAAACTACAGTTTTATTTTTTCTGTAATAGTTGAACATAAAGTTTCCAAGGTTTTTGTTTTATTTTTTAATATATTAAGGGCAGATACTTTCCACAGAATTTGATTTTATATGTGGAATTATACAGAAACTGATTTAGCATGTGATGAAACTGCTCCAGCTACAGCATTTGTGTTGCGTAGCGGTTAATTTTGAACTTGTCAAAATTCAGGGAGAGACAGCTAAATTATGATTCTGCTCCTGTGAAAATGATATGTCTCCAATATTAGATTAATTTCCTGTAAACTTTACTATTTGGTAGTACCAAACCTTGTAAATGTCATCTTTATCCATCATCTTGAGGCATTTTGATGTTGCTTGTATAGCAATTTTGATTTTATTTTCGGTTTTTATAAAGAGACAGTTATTTCCCTATTAAATCACACTCTACATTTTTATTACAAATTCATCAAAAGATCTATCATATCTCTTTGAAAATTAACAATGCTTGTTTAGTCTCTGTAAATTAGGTGACAGAGGGATGGGTAAAATGGAGAGAATAAATATTATATTTAATATGTTTTTACATAATATAGGGAAAAAAACTATTACTAACGTATGGCTAAGTCATTCCATTAATGTGTTGTTTTACAGAATGTGAAGTTGCTAAACATCCAAGTTCATAATGACCTCAGTAGAGTGTGAAGAACACCACACAAGAATCAAGAGACCTCATGTTCTAGTCCTGGGTCATCTAAAAGTCACTGAATAAGAGACTCCGTTTCAACAGACCTCTATTGGTTTATCAAAAAATGTACTTAAAGTATCCATTTCAAAAGTCAGTTCTAATTCAAGGTTCCATGATACTACAAGTTCATTACATTTAGTGGACAAAACTAGCTTCTTTCATATCTAAACTTTATGCATAAGCATATGTAAATTCAGAATATATGTACCAATATTCATATACTGAGTACCTGTTAAATGAAAAGAACTGTGTCCATGACAGAGAAATAATAATCCTAGATGTGAAAAAGTTGCAAAAATGGCCACAAGACTTGGAAAGTCTACATCAGTTGATAGAGTCACTTTCTCCACTGCTTGAATCTGGGCTGGATTTATGACACGCTTTGACCTATTATTGCACCGGTGACAACGTGCCAGTCCTCAGACTAGGCCTCCAGTTGCCTTACAGCTTTTACTCCTGTTCTCTTGGAATCCTGAACTGCCAAGCCAAAGTTAATAAGCCAAGTCAGCTGTCAAGAGACCAAAGTTAGTTTTGTCGATTTTAAGAGACCACCAGCCAAGCTTCAAAGTAACCTGTACACACATTCATGAGCCCAGCTGAAAAGCAGACAAACCATCCATGTGACCCAGCCCCAAATGTCAACTCATGGAGTTCAGAGCTAAATAAATGTTGATTGTTTCAAGCCAAAAGTTCTAGAGCAGTTCACTGGGCAGCAGTAAATAACCAATATAGTAGTTAATATTCATTGAGCTTCTACCATGTGTCAGGCATTAGATCAGGCATATAACCTATATTCTCTCATTAGTATCCTTACTCCAATCTCTGAAATGGTAAATTGTTTCCCTCCAGTTTACAGATGAGGACCATGAAGCATAAAGTTAACTTGACGGAGTTTACAAAGCTAGTAAGCTTTTTGACTTTATTAGGCATTTTACCTCATTTGATCCTCACAGCTAAGTTATGGAATAGATGTCATTTTATAGATACTTACATGTTAAAATGTTTGAATATAAAATGGAGCTGTTTTTGTATCCGTACCCTAGCTGGGTTGGCAAATCCATTATGCAACATTACTCAGGATAACCTCTTATCGCTATGTACAAAAGCTCAGGGCCAACGTGGTGAGTTACATGAGGTGACATTGGCAATCAGGGTCCTCTTTACAGGATTTCACGAACAAAAATCTTTCACATAATTCTGGAATGGGAGGAGTAGTATCTTTTGTTCATCTAAACTAAGAAATATTTAAAACAATGTGGGTAAAAGGATTTTACCTTTATTGAAAAAAAATCTTATACTTGGAGTAACCTAAATCTTCTAAATTTACCTGGTTTTACTGTTTGTTTTTTATTTGTTTGTTTTTTATTTTTTGTCGTTTTTTTTGTTTGTTTGTTTCTGAACGTCTTATGTCCTAGGAAACGGTTCCATCTCAAGCAAACAAGGACCACTGTATACCCCATGTGTGCTGGTCACTATGCTAGGCCCATACATAGTTATCTCAGAGTGGTATCTGTCAATAAAATATGAACAAAGACCCAGAGGCAAATTTGCTTCATGGGGAATGCAAATCAATTTGTAGCAGAGGAAATGAATTGGAAAGTGGTGAATATGTAGGAATGGTAGGGCAGGGAATACTAATAAAAGCAGACCCCAGAAATCCTGATGAAGAGTGAAATTTAGGAGTAAATGAAGCTATAAATTAGCTGTTCACTGTATGATGAAATATTGAGGGACAGCAGTATTCTACAAAATTCCACTGAAGCACATCAACAAGTTCTGAATAACTGGTGAATTTAAGAACATCACAGCCAAACTCTTATGGAACATTTGAGATGATGTGATTCTTGTACAAAACAAAAGGGCAGTAGCAAACAGGTTTAGTTTTTTAAAATTGCTATTTTTAGTTCACATGATTTAGGAAGAAACGTCAGTTTTACATTCATCCCTTTAGTTATAGCTGCAGGTACAGATAATAAGATTTTTAGCAGGAGCATCTTTGAATAAAACAATGAATAATATGTCTTATGGTTCATTAACCATGCTAATACATACATACTTTGCCAGTCAAATTTGAATAACAGATTAAAGCTCACTGTGCATTTTCAGCAGGGTTTATGACTTAAGTTATTTTTAAATAATCTGATAAGGAAATACAAACAAGTTTTGGTTACAGTATCCAACTCTGCTACAAATATAACCCTTTGGTCTCTGCAACTTCATACACCAGATTTTGCTTAGAATTTTTCTCAGGTAGTTTTCTGATCATGGTGGTTTTGTTTGTTGTTGTGGTTCTGTCTTTTGTCTTTTTAAAAAATTTCTAAAGTTCCATATTTATCAAGATGATTTATGTCAATATTATGACAATTACTTACCAATAAAATATGTTGCAAATCTACAAAATGATTTCTCCTTATTATCCTAATTATTACTTCAGACACTTTCTAAGTGTCTTCAAATATCACTGATTGTATATATTATTTTTGTTTTAATTTGCTCTTTTTTCATTTAGTCCTAGTTACTAAAAAAAGATAAATAGATAGATAAAGCAATCAAAATTCAGGAAGCTAAATAAACCAAAGTATAAACCAAAGGAAAACCTCTTCCAAGCACCACTTAAAGTAACTTTTAGGGACTTCTCTGGTGGTCCAGTGGTAAAGAATCCACATTCCAATGCAGGGAACGTGGGTTCAATCCCTGGTTGGGGAACTAAGATCCCACATGCCACAGGGCAACTAAGCCCGTGTGCCACAACTACTGAGCTGGCGCACCTCAACTAGAGAGCCCACATGCTGCAACTACAGAGCCCACGCGCCCTGGAGCCCCCGCGCCATGGAGCCCTTGTGCCACAACTAGAGAGAGAAAACCCGCACATCACAACTAGAGAGAACCCGGAGCGCCACAGCGAAAGATCCCACATGTCTCAACTAAGACCCAACGTAGCCAAAAAAATAAAGAAAATAAATAAATTAAATATTTAAAAAGTAACTTTAGAAAGGGGCTCACAAATAAATGTAAACACCTCCTTTACTTTTCACCCATCTACATTCATCTACAGGCAGTTTTTGAAACTCTACTGTGGTCTAGCAAGAGGCAGGAAGTGGAAAACAATCATACTGGAGGAAGAAAGCTATTTATCCCACGGAATGTAGATCTATAGCAGAATTACTTTGATAGAAGGAAACACAAAATGCAACTTTCTCCTATCCACTTGCGCCGAAGGCTCGCATCATTATTTCTTTGCACTTCCCTAGCAATTTCCAAGTCCCCCACAGCTGTCAATGAACTTCACGCGGTTTGGCAGCAATGGCAGTGAGGGCACGGAGACAACAGTAACTGCAGGGTCGCACTGGCCCTGCTCCCCCTCCTCCACTTCTCAAGGGTGTGTCTCTATGGATAACTAAAGTTAGAGTTGAATAAACAACATAGTGAGTGTTGTTTAGTAGGTGAGTTAAGAATAAAATGAACCAGAGAGCTAACCACATGACACCACCAACTCTGAAATGCACAAGCATATGAGCTGAACAAGATCATTCTCTTTACAGTTTTATCATTTTCACGTATAATAATTATTGAGCATAACTTAAACATGTCTCAGAAATATCTCAGTATAAACTTAAATATGTCTCAGATTAAAGCAATATCATCTATGTATTTCTGTATATTTAAAATATTTCTATATTTTGGGGATATATATTTCTATATATATTTTTATGTTTTGGGATTTGTTAGGAAACAAGACAATTATCTCCTCTTCCTAAATTTTGTACTAAATATTGCCCTCCCCACCTACTCTAATGAGCACTGAACGGTTTCCATTAATGTAATGTGAGATACATATTTTACAAAATTAAATGGGCTTTCAATAATCAATTTTCTATAAATCTAAGCCTGAAGTAAGGAGCAAGTTTAGAGTGTCTTTAAATTTCTTTTAAGTGTTTTACACTTTGAGAATTATTTCCTATTTCCTTTACTCCATTTCTAATATTTATTCATTTCCCAGAGCATTCCTTTATATTTGCTTACAGATATCCTCCGGGAAGTACCATAATATATGACAGTGTCCTAGCATTGTGATTCTCACTTTTAAAAACTGAGAAAGTGAAGGTTGTTTATGTAGACAAGAAATCACATTTATTAATTTTATTTTGTAACAATAAGCTAAGATCGTCAAACAAAGGAACACGTGCACCTGCAGAAAATAACTTTGTGATAGATGATATCAATACATAAACAGGGACATATTTGAGGCTTACAATATTAAACGAAAGGAAAATAAAGGAGGATTATGTGCACAATTATGTGCTGATATAATGGTAGTGGCCAAAACAAGAAAAGCCAAATAAATAATAAATTTCTGTCCTGAAATTTGATATTAAATACACAAGATAATAAAACTAAATATTATTAAGAGACATAAGTTTCCACAGAGCATTTACCATACAGCATGTGTTAGGTTTTATAAGGTGTTTTCTAGCATGTGTATTACATAATGTGTCATGCCATGGAGAATTCAGTTCTTTATTTTAATTAGAAATTAAATAGCAAATTATAAATGTAGAAGCCCTATTCTTCAAGAAGGCATCCTTTTTCTTAATATCCTTCTAAACTTTAGTAAGATTTAGTTTTGCCATGATTTCCTCCCTTTTTATCAATGGGAATTCATGTGGCATAACATTTCAATAAGGTATCTGATTACATATAGAAACGTTTACAGTTTTCCAACTATATAAATTCCATGAATAGAATAATCAAAATATTATTGTTATCATAGCCTTACATTTTTCTACAACCACAGGAAACTAAAAAGAATAGAACATTTTAATGTATATGAAAAATGACTACTGTGTAGAAGAAAAATATGATTGCCAGTATCTTGCCTTGATCGTTAATTCCTTCTTTGTTTACTATAAAAATATTAAAAATCAAATCATAGAGAAAGTGATCATCAGTGCTATTCACCAGATAGCTTTGTTTCCCTGCCTTCCTGACACAGGGTAAGACTGCACTTTCCCATTCTCATTGGAGTCAGGATCATGTGACAAGTTCTGACCAATGCTTTGAGAGCCAAATATTTAATATGCTGGTTAAGATATTCTAGCTATACTATGCACTATGTTAGCCACTAGCTACATGTTATGGGTTGAACTGTGTCCCCCCAAATTCACATGTCAGAATGTGACCTTATTTGGAGATAGGGTCCTTGCAGAATAATCAAGCTAAAGTCAAGTCATTAGGGTGGGCACTAATCCAATATGACTGGTGTCCATATAAAAAGGGGAAATGTGGACACAGAGACAGGGACAGAGGAAGATGATGTGAAGATACAAAGGGAGAACATGACCATCGATGAGTCAAGGACAGAAGCCTGGGACAGATCCTTCCCTTACACACAAAAGAAATCAAGCCTGCTAACACTTCGGGACTTCTGGCTGCCAGAACTGGGGGACAGTACATTTCTGTTGTTTAAGCTACCCAGTCTATGGCACTTGGTTTCAGCAAACCTAGCAAAAGAATACATCACAAATGCCATGTTAAAGGATTTAAACATTCAGTATTTTAAGGCATTAGTTCTCCCCAAATTGATCTATAGATTCAATCCAATCCAATCACATTCAGAGCAGGTTTCTTTGAACAAAATTAACAAGATGTTTCTAAAATTTATATAGAAATACAAAGGACCTAGAGTAGCCAAAATAACTTTAAAAAGAAGAATAAAATTGGGTTATTACCACTGCCAGAATACATAAATAAGTCTTTAAATTCAATAAGAAAATTAAAAACCTAATGAAATGTGTTAAAAAATTTGAACACTTTACCACAGCAGAGTTATGCATTGTAAATAAAAGGGCTCCAGGTGAAAGACACTCAATATTATTAATGATCATGGCAATGCAGTTAAAACCCAATGAGAGACCACATCACACCTAGTAGAACAAATAAAATTAAAGACTGTATTATATGTTGGAAACAATGCCAAGCACTTGGAAGACAATTTGGCAGTTTCTTAAAAAGTTAAACATATACCTACCGTATTTCTCCTGCTAAAGATAAATGAAAGCATAGGTCTACACAGACACACAGATGTTCATTGCAGCTTCATTTCTAATAGCCCCCAACTGAAAACAACCCAAATGTCCATCAACAGTTGAATAAATAAAACTCTTGTGGTATATCAATATGATTAAATACATCTCAGCAATAAAAAGAGATGAACTATTGAGACATGTAGTCCTTGTGAATCTCAAAATAATTATGCTGAGTGCAGGAAGCCTTCTACAGAAAAAAAGACTGTGTAATGAAAGATTCCACTTAAACAAAATTTTAGAAAATAAATTAACCTAGAGTGAGAGAAAGAAGATCAGTGTTTGTCTGGGAAGAGGGAGAGGAGGCAGGAGAGGTGAGAGGGAGAGATTACAAACTGGCATACAGAAAATTTAGGGTGACAGATATGTTCATTTCCTTTAGTGTAGATATGGTTTCATTGGTTTATACATATTTCAAAACATATCAAAGTGTAAAGTTTATGTCCAGCTTATTATATGTCAATTACATCTAAATAAAGTATTAAAATCAGGTTAGGTGGCAAGTCTTAAAAATTTAAGAGATTATGAATAATGAGGTTTCTTCCTGATGAATTATAAAAGTATGTTGTTTATTCAGAGAAAATAAAGGAAATTTGGGGGATGGTGGCAACTACACTTTATGATAAAATGAAAAAATTATAAAATATAATTAAATGTTAATAAGAATTTTCATGAGATAGAGAATAAAAATTATTAATCTGAGGTAGAAAAGTCATTTAAGAAATGCCCCTTTCCCATTAGAACTCAACTGTTCCATTTTAAGTATGAATGCAGATTTTAGAATGTATCCCTGTGTAGGAATTTTTTGGATTTGTATAGGAGAAGAATACAAATATGGAATAGGCTGGTTAAAGAATAGCTCATTTGACTAGAAGGCAAGTTACTAAGGGTAAGAGGAAATTGATAAACTGGGAGAATAAATACTAAAATTGAGAGAACTGATAAAGCAAAGTGCAGGTGGTAAAGAGATATTGGGAAGATTGGAAGGATTGAAGCTTGTAATGAGATGGTCAAATAATGAAATTTTATTTTCCAGATATCAAGTAGTTTTACATAAAAATCTTTGCTATCTGCTTTTGTTTTATGTTGTGTTTTGGAGAGGAAGTAGAACAGAATCACACACAATTTAAGTAACAGCTAGAATTGTGAGAAATATTAATATACATGTTATTTCATGTCAAATACTCAAGTGAAAACTGTGCTTACTGCTATGTTACAGGAGTGTACTAATGGCTTCACTATAATGTAATGAAGTTCAACTGGAAAATATTTGTTATGTGAGGATATCAGAAAATAAAGGCATAATGGAGCTTATTCAACAGCACTCACAATTCAATATGGGAGGCAGAGATGTAAAGAAACGATTAAAAATGTCCAGGGCTTGTGAAAATAGAATAATGTGCAAATATAGAGCTAGGACAGAGACAATACAGAAGACTGCTTATAGGGGAACTTATGGGAGATTGCATCTGACCTGGGCTTTCAATGATAAATAAGAATTTGCTAATGAGACAAGGACGATGAGAAGATATTTGGGCCTGAAAAAATACTACATGCAAGAGTGAAATGGTTTGGAATCTAAAGCCATATCTTCCAAAACACTAATACAGGCTAGAAATATTTTATAATTTATTTTTTTATTATTATTTTTTTTGAAAGGCTCTTGGCTTTTTTTTTAATTAACAGCTTTTTTGAGTTGTAATTCACCTACTATAAAGTTCATTCTTTTAAAGTGTACAGTTAGTAGTTTTTAGTATATTCACTGAGTTGTGCATCCTTCACTGCTATCAAATACCAGAAGATTTGTCTTACCCCGTACACATTAAGTGTCACCAGTCACTCTTACCACCAGCCCCCACCCTAAACCACTAATCTTTCTCTGTCTATGGATTTGCAGTGTCTGGATATTTCATATAAATGGAATCATATTATATGTGGCCTTCTGTGTTTGGCTTCTTTCACTTTGCATAGTTTTCACAGTTCATCCGTTTTGTAGCAAGTATCAGTTTATTTATGGCCAAAAAATATTTCAATGTATGGAATATTTTGTTTATTCATCAGCTGATGGACATTTGCATTGTTTCCACTTTTTGGCTATTATGAATAATGTTATGAACATTGGTATACAAGTTTTTGTTTGGATTTATTTTCAGTTCTCTTAGGTCTATATCTAGAGTTGGAATTTCTAGGTCATAGGGCAGCTCTATGTTGAGCTTTTTGAGGAATCCATTGACTTTTTTTCTTATTAATTTGTTTATTTAATTTATCTTTGGCTAGGTTGGGTCTTCGTTGCTGCCCGCGGGTTTTCTCTAGTTGTGGCGAGCTGGGGCTACTCTTTGGTGCTGTGCACGGGCCTCTCCTTGCAGTGGTTTCTCTTGTTGCAGAGCACGGGCTCTAGGTGCGCGGGCTTCAGTAGTTGTGGCGCATGGGCTTAGTTGCTCCGTGGCATGTGGAATCTTCCCGGACCAGGGCTTGAACCCTGTCCCCTGTATTGGCAGGCAGATTCTTAATCACTGCTCCACCAGGGAAGCCCGAAGAATCCATTGACTTTTATTTTTTTTTTAACATCTTTATTGCGGTATAATTGCTTTACAATGGTGTGTTAGTTTCTGCTTTATAACAAAGTGAATCAGTTATACATATACATATGTTCCCATATCTCTTCCCTCTTGCGTCTCCCTCCCTCCCACCCTCCCTATCCCACCCCTCCAGGCTGTCACAAAGCACCGAGCCAATATCCCTGTGCCATGCGGCTGCTTCCCACTAGCTATCTATCTTACTACGTTTGTTAGTGTGTATATGTCCATGACTCTCTCTCGCCCTGTCACTGCTCACCCTTCCCCCTCCCCATAACCTCAAGTCCGTTCTCTAGGAAGTCTGCGTCTTTATTCCTGCCTTACCCCTAGGTTCTTCATGACATTTTTTTTTCTTAAATTCCATATATATGTGTTAGCATACGGTATTTGTCTTTTTCTTTCTGACTTACTTCACTGTGTATGACAGACTCTAGGTCTATCCACCTCATTACAAATAGCTCAATTTCGTTTCTTTTTATGGCTGAGTAATATTCCATTGTATATATGTGCCACATCTTCTTTATCCATTCATCCGATGATGGGCACTTAGGTTGTTTCCATCTCCGGGCTATTGTAAATAGAGCTGCAATGAACATTTTGGTACATGACTCTTTTTGAATTTCGGTTTTCTCAGGGTATATGCCCAGTAGTGGGATTGCTGGGTCATATGGTAGTTCTATTTGTAGTTTTTTAAGGAACCTCCATACTGTTCTCCACAGTGGCTGAACCAATTCACATTCCCACCAGCAGTGCAAGAGGGTTCCCTTTTCTCCACACCCTCTCCAGCATTTACTGTTTCTAGATTTTTTGATGATGGCCATTCTGACTGGTGTGAGATGATATCTCATTGTAGTTTTGATTTGCATTTCTCTAATGATTAATGATGTTGAGCATTCTTTCATGTGTTTGTTGGCAGTCTGTATATCTTCTTTGGAGAAATGTCTATTTAGAATATTTTATAATTTAAAGAATCATGAGTGTATTACAAGGTCACAATGTGTACAACTGAAAATACATTTGGCATTTCAGAAACAGGTTTTCAAGAAACAGGTTACATTGAAATGTAAATTAAAATTGAATAATCTCCAAAGAACAAACAAAATACAAATAGTAACTAAAGTTCGTACTACAGTTCACTGGTTTCTTTTGACCAATAACATAGGCTTACAGTAGGTGAAATAAATATAGCTAAACATAGAACACTCTACTAGCTATCAGTGTTTGGTTTTGGAGGCTGTCAAGGTAAGGACAGGACACTGTAATAGAGAAGAGGATTAAAGAGGGTGGAAGTTTACCTTCCCCCCATGTAATAGACTGAAATGGAGTTCCAATTGCCAGGGGGCTGTTCTCTACACAGTAACTCAAGGACAAAGTCTTTTTTGTCTTATTGCTTTGCAGTCCCCTAGGAAACTGTCATTATATGGTCAAATTTGAGTTGCTCTGGTTTCTGGTTGACTGTAAGGGGAAAGATAGGTCAGAAAAGCCCTGCCCATTATCTTTACCCTGCGCTTGCAAGGTGCACGTATTACTTCTCGTCGTGTGCCACTATAAAGACCTCAGACACATGCTACAGTGAAATATAAAAGAAAAATAATAAAGAAATGTAGGTCACATGTACAAGAAAAGGAGAAAGCAGGTTTTATGGACAGCAAGCAGTATCTACTGCAGAGAAGCAGCAGTCCTCTCTGGGGAATTCCCACTTTATGAATCTTAGTTGGGAGGAAACCTGAGCTCTTGGTACTTAACTCCAGCCTCTCTAGGACAAAGGTATGTAATCCCAACTTTGCTAATCAGACACACTGGTGCCAGACTTAACTCATTGGGTATTTGACACAAGATAGATGGAGTAAGGAGCAAACATCATGCTGGCGGCAGTAATAATAGTGATAGTTGCACAAAGGGGCTCTGGGCACCTGAGCTGAGCTGCAGCATCAGGGACATGGATAGCAGATGCAGTGAGGCATACTCATAAAAACACGTGCATATGTGCACACCACATACATACAAACACATACGTGTGTGTGCCAGAGGTGCACACACCTCTAAGGATGTGCTAAGGTTTAGAGTTCAGTGGTGAGAACAAAAGTTTTCATGTTCTCATCAAACTAGATCCTTGGAGTGGTTTCTCCCTTGTTTTCGAAAGCTCCTGTCTTAGCCTTTCCAGGCTGACTTAACAAGATACCATAAATTGAGCAGCTATTGAACAACAGAAAATTTTTCTCACAGTTCTGGAGGCTAGAAACTCCAAGATCAAGGCACCTGCAGATTCATATGAAAATAATAATAACAAAAGACTTCCTGCCATGCTCTAATAACTCTGAGGTAAAGAGAAATAGCTAAAAAGTTCTGGGAAAATAATCCAGCAATAAAAGTACTAAAAATCTCTTTCATCCTCTTTTTCTTTGCTTTTGTTGTTTTTATGCTCCTATGTTCTATATTATTCAAATTGACTGTGTTTCTGGCAATTCACAGGTAGAACAGATAGGAAAAACACCTTTATGGAAGGGATCTCCAAAAACTCACAAGAAAAGGAAATTTAAAAAAAAATTCGTTGAAACTCAGTGTGCACAAAATAGACAATTTCGATACGCGGACACTGACAATAAAGTTCTTATTTGATTCAATGCACATTTATCAAGTGCCTACTTAATATATAACAGTTAATTTTCTTATCCTGCCCTAACAGTTGTTAGTGGAAGAGGACCTGGGTTGATGGGAACTCCATTGCTTGGTAACAGTGAAAAAGACGAAGTACAAGAACTAGTTTAATTAAAAACGAAAGAAGAACTATACTTATCATACTCTATTTTGGGGAGTCTTTCATCATAGTTACAGAAAATGTAAAATAATTCTTCCTCTGTAGAAAGATGAGAATATGGCACATATGGAACTCAAACAATGTACAGTAGGGGATCACAGAGCCCAGAGTTGGAGAAAATCTTACCTCTTGGCATGAAAGGGCATCCCTCTGGGTTTATCTCTGTTTTCTTAAAGCACTGGATTTTCCAGGTTCTGTTTTATAGTTTATATATATAAATATATATATATATATATAATATATATAGTTTATACTAGCTTTCTAAATAGGTTTCTCCAAGTTTTTATTTCCCTTAAATATTTTGAAGTGTATAACACAAGTACTTTTAAACAATCAAGTCTTGAGAACCATTTTAATTTTTCCCCTTTCTGAAAAAATTCTGTATAGAGTTATTATGTTGGCCAAATATATGTTAACAATTTTAGCAAGGGTACATCATAATAACAAAGACAAATGTCTTATAAATATTAATATTTAACCTCCAAAATTAATTACTAGTATTTTATGAGACGCTTGAAGAAGTGAAATAAAGTAAATATTACCTTAACAATATACTTCTATATCATGAAACATACATCTTTTCCTCTGTAAACCTCAAGAAAACTGTGATGGACTTTTGCCAAACATGATTATTTCTATATGAATGTCTATAATTTAAGCAATCTATTTTGCATGCGTAAGCAGTAGACTATTAAGCAGAATACTATTGTTTCTAGCTAGAGATATTCAATACTTTTTTCATATAAAAACTGTATATTATAAAATTTGATTGAAATTTTTTGTTTTTGCCAGTTTTTAATCACATTTACAATTTAATATCTAGGGAAACCATATTTCAATGTAAATGTATATCTTGGCAAATTCTACCTATTTATGGCTAACACACATTTTATCAGACAATACATAGAATGGTGTGCTTATAACTTTGGATTTTAATGTTGAAATGTAAACTTATTTATTTAATTTACAAGTAATATTTGTGGTATAGTTTTCAAGAGTTTGCTAAAACCACTTTACTATATAATTCATTAAAAAACTGAGAATAAGGAAATAACTATTATCAGCAGGTGGTATTTATATTGAACTGTAGAATTTACCTGTTTTATGATTAGCCACCAGAAAACACAATTTAGTTTTGTTTTAAGGAAAGCTTAATTTAGTAGCAATCACACTCACCTTTCTCCGAGAAGCATGGTTGATACAATCCTACATCATGCTGTTCAACAAATGAAAGCGTCTTTTTTATACGATTACAGGGAATGAGGCTCGCCTTGTTCAACCAAGAGTCCAGGAATACTTAAGTACTTTTCTGAACAGGCTTGGCAAGCACGAATATCTGGGGAAAGCTAAAAAGAAACATTCAGGTATAAGAAGATGCAAAACCAACCTTTCCTAACAATTCAGAAACCTTTGTACCAGTTGAGGGTTTGGAGTGAGAAATACTTATTCTTTGGAATTCATGAGGGCTGGCCTGAACCAGAGCTATATGGCAATAATGAAGTCATATGTCACCCAACACATATACAAGCATGGTTTAAGGCTATAATCTGGGAGAAAGTTATCAGACATAAGTTAAAGTTTTTATATTTTTTTAAAAGATGTATATTTCAAAGCTTTTATGGCCTACTTATAAGCATCATGTACTGCCATCCAGTTGTAGTGAAGAAAAATTTCTTTTAGGCAATGTTTTACTCTTTCAAAACATTGCAAGCATAAAACCCAAATAGCTTTACCAAAGGCTGGGATATTTCTCTTCATTCTTTGTTGAAAAAAGAAATAAAGCTACAGGCAGCAAAGATGATCAACAAGGAATCATCAGTGAATTTAAATTTACTTAAATTTACCATGCCACTTAAATCTCCGAGCCTTTGTTTAGCAATACATAAAACAATTTTAAATGGTTACTGAAATTTGCATTTTTACATTCTTTCATCAAAATTGAGTCTAAATTTTAATTAGTTTCAAAATCCTTCATCTTGTAAATAAGAGTCCATGACTCTTGGAATTTTAAATATTCTCTTAGGACCCATTCCGGTAACGTCCAGAAGGGCTGTTGCCAGTAAGATGCTCCCAGTAGGGTTGTGATTATCCCTCAATCCTTGTCTTGCTGCTTTCCTCTGGTGAACTTTATAACTATTTAGAAGTATCACAGACTGAGGTAATTTTAAGCTATTATATCTTTCCTCCAAAAGGTTTTTGTTGTTGTTGTTGTTGTTGAAAATAAAGAATTAAGAGTGCTCTACTCTGTGAGAGACTTTGTAAAGACTCAAATGTAAGGTACTCATTTTGTGAGGGATAATTCTGCTAATAGGGAGGGAATGCCCTAAAATAAGGTGCACAATTTTGTCCCCCAGTTCTTGTTTTGTGCTACCTCTATTTCCTGAACTAGCCTGGTTCTTCTGATTAAAATGCGTTACTCCTTTCATCTTACTCCCACACCAACAAGAATGCTAAGATAACTACTCTCTTTCTTTCTTTTTTTTGAAACTTTTTTTGGTATTTGACATTTCAAACATGAAAAATAATGTAATGTATAAAGTATAAAGAATAATAAAGTAAAAACCTATGGAACTACTTCCCAGATTAAGCAACTGCGTACTTAAAAAGACCTGGAAGCCTCTTTCCGCCCCTCCTTCAAAAATTTTTTCTCTCATAAAAGTGTTAATACCATTAAAATTTAGTGTTACTCATTCTCATGTTTTTCACTATAGTTTGACTACACATATATGTCCGTTGAAGATACAGAGTTAGGTTTTGTAAGTTTATAGAGTTTATATAAATGATGCCATACTGTATGTATTCTATCATGTTGTGTTTTTGTGCTTTAGCCATGCTGACTAGTGAAGGGCTGATACCTTTATTTTCATCGTTGTATGTTATTATTTTAGATAATTATAAGACAGGGTATTTACTTATTTTTCTGGTGATAGTCATTAGGATTATTTCTAAGGTTTTTCTTTTTTTGCTATTAAATACAAAGTTGCAAGGAACACTCTTGATGATGGTCACTTGGTATACACGGCAACAGTTTCTCTAGGATTTTGTAGGTGCAAAGTATACATGTATTTTAACTCCACCAAAGAATGCCACACTAAATTTTTAAAGCACATGCACAAAGTCCATAGCCACTTGCAGTATATAAGCATTCTCTTAGTCTACACATTCACCCATGATTAACTTGGCAAGCTCCACAAAGGTCCCTGTTGGAATTTTAAGTAAAGATTATCAAATATTTGAATCAATTTCAGAAGAGATAAATTTATGACAGTGGGTCTTTCTGCCTAGATAATATGATTTGTCTCTATTTATTTTGGTCTAATTTCTATAAGCATAGTTTGGTGGTAAACATTTTATCAAGATTTTTAGGGAGGAGGAGCTTCAAGATGGCAGAAGAGTCAGATGCGGACATCACCTTCCTCCCCACAGATACACCAGAAATACATCTACACGTGGAACAACTCCTACAGAACACCTACTGAACGCTGGCAGAAGACCTCAGACCTCCCCAAAGGCAAGAAACTCCCCACGTACCTGGGTAGGGCAAAAGAGAAAAGAAAAAACAGAGACAAAAGAATAGGCCCGGGTCCGCACCAGTGGGAGGCAGCTGTGAAAGAGGAAACCTTTCCACACACTAGGAAGCCCCTTCGCGGGTGGAGACTGCAGCGGGCGGAGGGGGGAAGCTATGGAGCCGCAGAAGAGAGCGCAGCCACAGGGGTGTGGTGGGCAAAGTGGAGAGATTCCCGCAAAGAGGACCAGTGCCGACCAGCACTCACCAGCCCGAGAGGTTTCTCTGCTCACCCGCCGGGGTGGGAGGGGCTGGGAGCTGAGGCTCGGGCCTCGGTCGGAGTGCAGGCAGAGGACTGGGGTTGGCGGCGTGAACACAGCCTGAAGGGGCTAGTGCGCCACAGCTAGCCGGGAGGGAGTCCGGGGAAAAGTCTGGACCTGCCGAAGAGGCAAGAGACTCTTTTTGCCTCTTTGTTTCCTGGTGCGTGAGGAGAGGGGATTCAGAGCGCCGCTTAAAGGAGCTCCAGAGAACGGCGCGAGCCGCGGCGATCAGCTCGGACCCCAGAGACGGGCATGAGACGCTAAGACTGCTGCTGTCGCCACCAAGAAGCCTGCGTGCAAGCACAGGTCACTATCCACACCTCCCCTCCTGGGAGCCTGTGCAGCCCGCCACTGCCAGGGTCCCGGGATCCAGGGACAACTTCCCCGGGAGAACGCACGGTGCGCCTCGGGCTGGTGCAACGTCACGCCGTCCTCTGCCGCTGCAGGTTCGCCCCGCACGCCGTGTCCCTCCCCCCCCCCCCCCACCGGCCTGAGTGACCCAGAGTCCTCGAATCAGCTGCTCTTTTAACCCCGTCCTGTCTGAGCGAAGAACAGATGCCCTCAGGCGACGTACATGCAGAGGCGGGGCCAAATCCAAAGCTGAGCCCCGGGAGCTGTGTGAACAAACAAGAGAAAGGGAAATTTCTCCCAGCAGCGTCAGGAGCAGTGGATTAAAGCTCCACAATAAACTTGATGTACCCTGCATCTGTGGAATACCTGAACAGACAAATCATCCGAAATTGAGGAGGTGGACTTTGGGAGCAACGATATATGTATATTTCCCCTTTTTCTCTTTTTGTGACTGTGCATGTGTATGCTTCTGTGTGTGAGTTGTCTGTATAGATTTGCTTTTACCATTTGTCTTTGTGTACTCTCTGTCCGTGTTTTTCTTTTTTTTTTTTGCTTAAAAATTATTTTTCTTAATAATTTTTTTTAATTTTAATAACTTTATTTTACTTTATTTTATTTTAGTTTATCTTCTTTCTTTCTTTCTTTCTTTCTTTCCTCCGTTTTATTCTGAGCCATGTGAAGGACAGGTTCTTGGTGCTCCAGCCAGGCTTCAGGGCTGTGCCACTGAGGTGGGAGAGCCAAGTTCAGGACACTGGTCCACAAGAGACCTCCCAGCTCAACGTAATATCAAACGACAAAAATCTCCCAGAGATCTCTATCTGAACGCCAAAACACAGTTCCACTCAAAGACCAGCAAGCTACAGTGTTAGACACCCTATGCCAAACAACTAACAACACAGGAACACAACCCCATCCATTAACACAGAGGCTGCCTAAAATCATAATAAGGCCAAAGACACCCCAAAACACACCACCAGACGTGGACCTGCCCATCAGACAGACAAGATCCAGCCTCATCCACCAGAACACAGGCACTAGTCCCCTCCACCAGGAATCCTACACAGCGCACTGAACCAATCTTAGCCACTGGGGAGAGACACCAAAAACAACGGAAAATACAAACCTACAGCCTGCGAAAAGGAGACCCCAAACACAGTAAGATAAGCAAAATGAGAAGACAGAAAAACACACAGCAGATGAAGGAGCAAGATAAAAACCCACCAGACCTAACAAATGAAGAGGAAATAGGGAGTCTACCCGAAAAAGAATTCAGAATAATGAGAGAAAAGGTGATCCAAAATCGTGGAAATAGAATAAATACAAGAAACGTTTAACAAGGACCTAGAAGAACTAAAGAGCAAATAAACAGTGATGAACAACACAATAAATGAAATTAAAGATTCTCTAGAAGGGATCCATAGCAGAATAACTGAGGCAGAAGAACGGATAACTGACCTGGAAGATAAAATAGTGGAAATAACTTACTGCAGAGCAGAATAAAGAAAAAAGAATGAAGAGAATTGAGGAGAGTCTCAGAGACGGCTGGGACAACACTAAACGTACCAATTTGAATTATAGGGGTCCCAGAAGAAGAAGAGAAAAAGAAAGGGACTGAGAAAATATTTGAAGAGATTATAGTTGAAAACTCCCTAAAACGGGAAAGGAAATAGTTAATCAAGTCCAGAAAGCACAGAGAGTCCCAAAGAGGACAAATCCAAGGTGAAACACTCCAAGACACATATTAATCTATCAAAAATTAAATACAAAGAAAACATATTAAAAGCAGCAAGGGAAAAACAACAAATAACACATAAGGAGATCCCCATAAGGTTAACAGCTGATCTTTCAGCAGAAACTCTGCAAGCCAGAAGGGAGTGGCAGCACATATTTAAAGTGATGAAGGAGAAAAACCTACAACCAAGATTACTCTACCCAGCAAGGATCTCATTCAGATTTGACAGAGAAATTAAAAGCTTTACAGACAAGCAAAAGCTAAGAGAATTCAGCACAACCAATCCAGCTTTACAACAAATGCTAAAGGAACTTCTCTAGGCAGGAAACACAAGAGAAGGAAAAGACCTACACAAAACAATTAAGAAAATAGGAACACACATATCGATAATCACCTTAAGTGTAAATGGATCAAATGCTCCAACCAAAATACACAGACTGGCTGAATGGATACAAAAACAAGACCCATATATATGCTGTCTACAAGAGACCCATTTCAGACCTAGGGACACATAGAGACTGAAAGTGAGGGGATGGAAAAACACATTCCATACAAATGGAAATCAAAAGAAAGCTGGAGTAGCAATTCTCATATCAGACAAAATAGACTTTAAAACAAAGACTATTACAAGAGACAAAGATAGACACTACATAATGATCAAGGGATCAATCCAAGAAGAAGATATAACAATTGTAAATATTTATGCACCCAACACAGGAGCACCTCAATACATAAGGCAAATACTAACAGCCATAAAAGGGGAAATCAACAGTAATACAATCATAGTAGGGGACTTCTAACACCCCACTTTCACCAATGGACAGATCATCCAAAATGAAAATATATAAGGAAACACAAGCTTCAAATTATACATTAAACGAGATGGACTTAATTAATATTTATAGGACATTCCATCCAAAAACAACAGAATACACATTCTTCTTAAGTGCTCATGGAACATTCTCCAGGATAGATCATATCTTGGGTCACAAATCAAGCCTTGTTAAATGTAAGAAAACTGAAATCCTATCAAGAATCTTTTCCGACCACAACACTATAAGGCTAGATATCAATTACAGAAAAAAATATGTGAAAAATACAAACACATGGAGACTAAACAACACACTACTTAATAACCAAGAGATCACTGATCAAAGAGGAATTCAAAAAATACCTAGAAACAAATGACAATGAAAACACAAAGACCTAAAACCTATGGGATGCAGCAAAAGCAGTTATAAGATGGAACTTTATAGCAATACAATCCTACCTTAAGAAACAAGAAACATCACAAATAAAACGCCTAACCTTACACCTAAAGAAATTAGAGAAAGAAGAACAAAAAAACCACACAGTAAGCAGAAGAAAGAAATTACAAAGATCAGATCAGAAATAAATGAAAAAGAAATGAAGGAAATGATAGCAAAGATCAATACAACTAAAAGCTGGTTCTTTGAGAAGATAAACAAAATTGATAAACCATTAGCCAGACTTATCAAGAAAAAAGGGGAGAAAACTCAAATCAATAGAATTAGAAATGAAAAAGGAGAAGTAACAACTGACACTGCAGAAATACAAAGGATCAGGAGAGATCAGTACAAGCAACTATATGCCAATAAAATGGACAACCTGGAAGTAATGGACAAATTCTTAGAAATGCACAACCTTCCGAGACTGAACCAGGAAGAAATAGAAAATATAAACAGATCAATCACAAGCACTGAAATTGAAACTGTGATTAAAAGTCTTCCAAAAAACAAAATTCCAGGACCAGATGGCTTCACAGGCAAAATCTATCAAACATTTAGAGAAGAGCTAACACCTATCCTTCTCAAACTCTTCCAAAATATAGCAGAGGGAGGAACACTCCCAAATTCATTCTATGAGGCCACCATCACTCTGATACCAAAACCAGACAAAGATGTCACAAAGAAAGAATACTACAGGCCAATATCACTGACGAACATAGATGCAAAAATCCTCAACAAAATACTAGCAAACAGAATCCAACAGCACATTAAAAGGACCATACACTATGATCAAGTGGGGTTTATCCAAGGAATGCAACGACTTTTCAATATATGCAAATCAATCAACGTGATACACCATATTAACAAATTGAAGGAAAAAACCCATATGATCATCTCAATAGATGCAGAGAAAGCTTTTGAGAAAATTCAACACACATTTATGATAAAAACCCTCCAGAAAGTAGGCATAGAGGGAACTTTCCTCTATGTAAAAAAGGCCATATATGACAAACCCACAGCCAACATCGTCCTCAATGGTGAAAAACTGAAACCATTTCCACTAAGATCAGGAACAAGACAAGGTTGCCCACTCTCACCACTCTTATTCAACATAGTTTTGGAAGTTTTAGCCACAGCAATCATAGAAGAAAAAGAAATAAAGGAATGCAAATTGTAAAAGAAGTAAAACTGTCACTGTTTGCAGATGACATGATACTATACATAGAGAATCCTAAAGATGCTACCAGAAACTATTAGAGCTAATCAATGAATTTGGTGAAGTAGCAGGATACAAAATTAATGCACAGAAATCTCTTGCATTCCTATACACTAATGATGAAAAATCTGAAAGAGAAATTAAGAAAACACTCCCATTTACCACTGCAGCAAAAAGAACAAAATATCTAGGAATAAACCGACCTAATGAGACAAAAGACCTGTATGCAGAAAATTATAAGACACTGATGAAAGAAATTAAAGATAATACAAATAGATGGAGAGAGATACCATATTCTTGTATTGGGAGAACCAACATTGTTAAAATGACTCTACTACCCAAAGCAATCTACAGATTCAATGCAATCCCTATCAAACTACCACTGGCATTTTTCACAGAACTAGAACCAAAAATTTCACAATCTGTATGGAAACACAAAAGACCCCAAATAGCCAAAGCAATCTTGAGAAAGAAAAACGGAGCTGGAGGAATCAGGCTCCCTGACTTCAGGCTATACTACAAAGCTACAGTAATCAAGACAGTATGGTACTGGCACAGAAACAGAAATATAGATCAATGGAACAGGATAGAAAGCCCAGCGAAAAACCCACGCTAATATGGTCACCTTATCTTTGATAAAGGAGGCAGGAATATACAGGGGAGAAAAGACAGCCTTTTCAATAAGTGATGCTGGGGAAACTGGACAGCTACATTAAAAGAATGAAATTAGAACACTTCCTAACACCATACACAGAAATAAACTCAAAATGGATTAGACCAAAATGTAAGGCCAGACACCATCAAACTCTTAGAGGAAAACATAGGCAGATCACTCTATGACATAAATCACAGCAAGATCCTTTTTGACCCACCTCCTAGAGAAATGGAAAGAAAAACAAAAATAAACAAATGGGAGCCAATGAAACTTAAAAGCATTTGCACAGCAAAGGAAACCATAAGCAAGACAAAAATACCACCCTCAGAATGGGAGAAAATATTTGCTAATGAAGTGACTGACAAAGAATTAATCTCCAAAACATACAAGCAACTCATGCAGCTCAATATCAAAAAAACAAAAAACCCAATGCAAAAACGGGCAGAAGACCTAAACAGACATTTCTCCAGAGAAGATATACAGATTTCCAACAAACACATGAAAGAATGTTCGACATCATTAATCATGAGAGAAACGGAAATCAAAACTACAATGAGATATCATCTCACACCAGTCAGAATGGCCATCATCCAAAAATCTACAAACAATAAATGCTGGAGAGGGTGTGGAGAAAAGCGAACCCTCTTGAACTGTTGATGGGAATATAAATTGATACAGCCACTATGGAGAACAGTATGGAGGTTCCTTAAAAAACTAAAAATAGAATTCCCATATGACCCAGTAATCCCACTAATGGGCATATACCCTGAGAAAACCATAATTCAAAAAGAGTCATGTACCAAAATGTTCATTGCAGCTCTATTTACAATAGCCAGGACATGGAAGCAACCTAAGTGTCCATCAATATATGAATGGATAAAGAAGATGTGGCACATATATACAATGGAATATTACTCAGCTATAAAAAGGAACGAAACTGAGTTATTTGTAGTGAGGTGGATGGACCTAGAGACTGTCTTACAGAGTAAGTCAGAAATGAAAAGCAAATACCGTATGGTAACACATATATATGGAATCTAAAAAAAGAAAAAGAAAAAAAATGATCAGAAGAACCTAGGGGCAAGATGGGAATAAAGATGCAGACCTACTAGAGAATGGATTTGAGGATACGGAGAGGGGGAAGGGTAAGCTGGGACAAAGTGAGAGAGTGGCATGGACATATATACACTACCAAACAAAGAAGATAGCTAGTAGTAAGCAGCCACATAGCACAGGGAGATCAGCTTGGTGCTTTGTGACCACCTAGCATGGTGGGATAGGCAGTGTGGGAGGGAGGGAGATGCAAGAGGGAAGAGATATGGGAACATATGTATATGTATAACTGATTCACTTTGTTATAAAGCAGAAACTAACACATGATTGTAAAGCAATTATACTCCAATAAAGATCTTAACAAAAAAAAAGATTTTTAGGTTGTTGGCACAGAGAAATGCAATTGGTTTTTGTATACTGATTTTGAATTGAGCCACTTGGTGAATTGTCTGATGAATTACAATAATTTTTTGCTAAATTCTTGTGGTATCCTATGTAGGCAATTATTTCATTTGTGACTAATATTTATTTGGTTTCTTTTCAAATGTTTAAATATTCCCTTATATTAAAAAAATTTTTGACTGCATTGTGTCTTAATTGGTTCCCATGGGCTTTCTCTATTTGCGGCAAGTGGGGGATACCAGTGCAGTGTGCGGGCTTCTCATTGTGGTGGCTTCTCATGTTGTGGAGCACGGGCTCTAGGCGTGTGGGCTTCAGTAGTTGTGGCACGTGGGCTTCAGTAGTTGTGGCTTGTGGGCTCTAAAGCGCAGGCTCAGTAGTTGTGGCGCATGGGCGTAGTTGCTCCGTGGCATGTGGGATCTTCCCAGATCAGGGATCGAACCTGTGTCCCCTGCATTGGCAGGTGGATTTTTAGCCACTGCACCACCAGGGAAGTCCCTGAAATTCTTTTTTTATTCAACAAATAAAATATTGAATAAAAGCCATGACAATGGCCTTTTATTATTTTAAAAAATGCTTCTAATGTTTAACATAAATTTTATAGTAGTAGTAGATATCATTCAGTGTGGTAAGGATCCAGTCTGTTTCTAGTTGGAAAGTATTTTAAAAATAAAGTGGTATTGAAGTTTTTGAAATGTTTCTAATGCATCTATTGAGATGATATTGTGGTGTTCTTTCATTTTATTAGCATGGGAATTAGGCAAACAAAATTTCCCCAAAATTGAAGCAGCATTCTCTTCTTGAATAAACTCAAATGGGTAATTTTTGCATCAATATTAATGAGTGAGAATATCTCATCCTTATCTGATTTTGATAACAAAGTTATATATCTTATAAAACAAAATGATGGTGTTCTTTTTTTATTTTCTCTGGCAAAGTTTGTAAATAATAGAAATTATATGATTATCAGGATTATCTATCTGATAGTTTGGTGAAGTAAACTTTGAAATCATCTAAAAACTTGTATATTTTTAAATGTATTCAAGTTCTTTAATTTGTTATAAATTTTTTGAAGCTTCTTATGAGTTAGTTTTGAAAGCTATGTTTTCCTTGGGCTTGGTCATTTTTCTAAGTAAAACATTTTGACAAAATAGTGTTCAAAGTTTTCTATTTTCTTCATAGTCTCTCCTCTGTAATTTTTTCTTTATTATTGTTATTAATATTTTTGTTTCTTCTATTTTCTTGATAATCTTTCATGAGAGTCAATTTTATTTATAATGTATCTCCATTGAATTGAACAGGGCCAATATCAAATAAGTCTATGTTCATTAATTAATAAATCCTTACACTAAACAATTTTAATTTTAAAATTTGATACAAAATTATTAAATAATAAACTTTTATAGATCATCCAGCATATAATAAATTTTATCACATGGAGTTATTCCCAAGAGAGTAAGAATGCTTCCAAAATAAAAGAAACTTTTTAAGTGAAATATATTATTAAAGATAAGACAAAAAGGATTAATGATCATATCCAGAGTTCATTCTGTTTTAGAATGACTCCCAGAGTAACTTGAATAAATTAAGGGCCTTGGGTTATAATTAACTATGGCTCACCCACCTGTTTTATCTTAATTGAGCAGTCTGGATATAGACAATTACATAATAGAAAGAGATTTATTAATTTGAATGCTTTGAACAAAATAGAAGTGTTCTATTATTTTCCTATCATCACATCTTTGGTCTCAAGGTAGTTTATAATCAAATTTTGCCAGTTCCTTCAACTTTCTGTGTCACTTTTCTATTTGTAAAATGGGAAAATAGCAATAGAAATGACTTCTCTAGTTTTTGAGTGTATTCATTTAGTTATCATGTAATAAGTGTAGAGTAAATGTTACCTATTATTACTAATATTGTTGGCAGAGATATGATTTGTTGCAGATTCAGTATGACTCCTTCTGAACTATGGCAAAGTGACTGCATTTTGCTCATTTATGCATACATCACCATATTTGACACAATGTTATTCTCAAAGATCTTCAACAATTATTTTAATTTAAATGAACTAAAATCTGAGATATTGCTATTTCTCACCAATATTGATTTTTAAGTTTCGTTTTGTCTTCTAGGTGGGCAGACAACTCTACTTCTGAGCTTTCACTTAGCTGGGACCACATGACTGGTTCTGCCCAATAGGAAGCAAACATTTGTGACACATGTCACTTCTCAGACTAAGAATTTAATTCCAGAGCATATCTCTCTATTGTGTCATTTCATGCCAGAGCAACAAAAATGACATATCCTGATGGTGGAGTTAAAAGATGACACAGCTTCTGTTGGCCTGAGTCCCTAAAGTTCCGTGTGGAGCAGAGCCCTGTACAAACCTTCATGGAACTTTTTTTTTTTTAATGTCTTAAGTCACAGAGAATTTTGAGGATGTGTGTCACTGCAACAAAGCTGAGTCTATCATTACAAATTTATACCTTTTCTTAGTAGGAGGTAAAATACTAGCATTTGTACAAAACTTAGTGTTATCTCTTCATTGCTTTTTCTTACTGGGAAGTTGATCAAGCAGAAGAAAGTGAAGAGTCTGAATGAGTCATAAGTAAATAACCGTCCATTGGCTTTTCAAAGTATATGTTGCTCTATGTAGAATGGACACTAAGAAACGATTTGACTATAGTAGATACAGGAGAAAAAAAAAAACAACTTGTGGGGAAAGTGTTCCTACATAACAGATACCCAGGAAATTCTTCTTGATTAATAAGAACTTCATATGACTGGGGTTTTGCAAATGTCCTGAAGCCCATAAATACATGAATTTGTGGCAGTCCTGAACCAGAGATGTGTTGCCTCAACTATTTTTCTCCAGAATTAGAACCCTCAAGATTCTGCTAGAGATTTTGAAATCAATCTTTCTAAGGACCATAAAATAAACATATCTCAACATGCTCCCATTCAGCTTCTCATTTCACTTTAAATTGAAACTGTAATGGATTTCTGGCTAGTTTGTATTACAGGTATTTCTCTACTTCAAATCAGGATGAAATACCAGGGAATGAGTGGTAGAAAAGGAGAGTCCTTCCTATGTGTTCGTGTCATTATCACCTTGCCATGTGTTCACTACATTTGTTATAATGTTTCTGTCTCTATCTTATTCCTTTCTAACCTTATAAAGCTGTATCTTAAAACTTTTGAGAAAAAAATGAATAAAAATGGTAGAAACATAAGAAAAAATGTTTTCCTGATATGTAAGCCTCCAGATTCAATATTCAAACTGGGCTGGATTCCAAAGAACCAGTTACTATTTTTTAAACTGCTCCAGCAATTGTCTTTCTTTTTTAATTTCTAAAAGCTATCATTAATAACCATTTCTTGAGGGTATACTCTCTGTGAATCCAAGAGAGCACAGGATGAGTTTTTGTACATCAACTCTCAACTATTTTCTTGTGTGGAAAACAAAGGACTTAATTTATATGATATAGCAAAACAAATAAGTAGAATTTTTAGAGTTTAAGTTTTTAAGACATTTGTCATTGTTTACATAGTGGTTTAATTCTACATTCTCAACTCTCTGTTATAAATATTTCTTGGTTTCATATGCCCTCCTCTCACTTTCATCTATTATTCTTGAAGGTAGAATTTATCACTCTGATTCTCAGGTCAATAGGCTACTTGTTCAATAGGCTTCAAAAGTCCTAAAGGTACAATTAGAAAGAAACAAAAAACTCACAGATACATCATTTCTATGTCAGGGAAAACAGCCATGTAGATGATTCACATCATTCTTTTTTTTTTTTTTTTGCAGCTCATGGAAACAACTACGTTGGGACATAGATTCTAATATTTACTGTATGAGGATATCTTACAATACAAAAAAGGGTGTATTGACAGACACTTGAAAATACGTGTATGTTTGACATCTGTTGGTTGAGAATGTGCTTAGTAATGTAAAGCCTAATAACACTATTATAAGAGTTCATGGTGGGTTGTATTATGATAAAAAAATCTAAGTGGGGCTTCCCTGGTGGCGCAGTGGTTGAGAGTCCGCCTGCCGATGCAGGAGACACGGGTTCATGCCCCGGTCCGGGAAGATCCCACATGCCACAGAGCGGCTGGGCCCGTGAGCCATGGCTGCTGAGCCTGCGCGTCCGGAGCCTGTGCTCTGCAATGGGAGAGGCCACAACAGTGAGAGGCCCGCATACCACAAAAAAAAAAAAAAAAAAAAATCTAAGTGACTTATAATAAGGAAGGTTTATTTCTAACTCAACTTGAAGAATGCTGGCTATGATTTAGTTGTAGGACTACTCCATGTGTCTTTTAATAGCAGCATTTCAGCTACTAAGCAGACCCCACCAGCGACAAGTGTTTTTGTGGTAGAGAGAAAAGATCAAGGGAGTGGATAAAGCATGCAATGGCTCATAAAGAGGTAGAGACTTTCAACATTTCTATTCACAGTACTTTGGCCGAAGCACATCATACGGCCAAATCAGACAACAGGGCAAGAAAATATTCTCCTCTAACAACAAGGCAGGCCAAAGCACTTGGACTTGTTGATTGCTTATATAAATATTCACAACTTCTTATCCTTCTTGTATCCACATTGCTTGGAATGTGACTTCCTAGATTCTCCCTTCTTAGACGTGGAGAGTATTTCACCACCTTTAAATAAGGGCTGGTCTTGTGATGGACTTTGGATAAAAGATAGTGATATAAGTGGTGGTTCTCTGTTTTTGAACATAAACTTTCAGGACCTTTCACATTTTTACTCTTTCTCCTGGACCCGTCACATCCTGAGAAGAGATAATTCACCCAACTGAGGCAACCCTAGACAAGACAGCCACAGACAGCTCCTCAGTTTGCTACAAATGCATTAAAATGAACCTAGCCAAGATCAGCCAAGTCTGGCCCTGACCAGAAGATGACTCTGGAAGACTAACAACCTCATAAGTAATAAAGAAGGCTGCTGCCTTATGATGTTATGTTTTTAATCATTTTGTTCATTATTGTGGCATTATCATGGCAACAGATAACTGAAACACATGGCAGTTCTACAGGTACAAAATCTTACAGAAAGAGGGTGGTGTTGAATAAATCAGAAAAATAGTATAATCTCACACATTTTAAAAATGAATTCTATTTTATCTATAGAAATAAAAAAATATATTACTATGTAATATTATTTAGACTAAAACAGATTACTACATTTAAGAGTCAAGAACCTCTTACTATTCCAAGAGTTCCAGATCAACAAGCTGGCAATTTAGGGAATTTTTGTATAATTATTCCTAGAATCTAGTAAACTCACTAAGCATTAGACGCTCTTGTTAGTTTCTTCTGGAAGAATTCATTATTCTCATTTTTATAAGAAAATAATGTCTCTAATTAAGTGTATGGAATAACAATTTCTGTAATAACTTCATGATTTGGCATTTCACTGCTCTTTGTTGTTCTTAGATCTTTTGCCTCAGGATTTTTTCAACATTTCATACGATGTTCTCTTTCTTAGAAGTCTTCATTCCATTTACCTCCTTGTACTCAATCTTTTTTTCTCTCTTTCTCTTGTTCCAATTTCACTAAGTATAATTAACTGATGTTCTTTATTGTTCTGGCCACAAAATAAATGCATTCCTAAAATCATCTGTAGTCTGCTAGTCTGTCCTATAATTTCTCTTATGGGGACAATTTTTTCCTTACTATTTTAACTCTCATCCATTAAGGAAGAACTCCCAGTGTATATTTCTGATACCGACATATTTCCTCTGTTTAGTCATATTTTCAGCTACCTGCTAGCATTTAATATATATATATATATATTTTTTTTTTTTTTTTTTTTTTTTTTTTTCTTTTTGCAGTACGCGGGCCTCTCACTGTTGTGGCCTCTCCCGTTGCGGAGCACAGGCTCCGGACGCGCAGGCTCAGCGGCCATGACTCACGGGCCCAGCTGCTCTGCGGCATGTGGTATCTTCCTGGACCGGGGCACGAACCCATGTCCCCTGCATCGGCAGGCAGACTCTCAACCACTGCCCCACCAGGGAAGCCCTGTAGATGTATTTTTGATGTATCTGTGGGGAGGAAGTTTATTTCCACGTCTTACTCCTCTGCCATCTTGAAGGTCCTCCCCTGCAATTCTTACAGAGGAAACCATGTGTTTTAGTGACAACAGCACTGCTGAGAATTAGGAAGCTTTGCTTATGCTCCTGGCCTCATTGCTTACATGCTGTTTGGCATTAACATCAAACTTCCCACTGCCTCAAGTTGCTCATGTGTATAATGAGTTCTTCTATTACAACACTGAGGTCTACCTAACAGGGATGATATGAGAATTAATTGGCGGGGGGCGAGAGGAGTCTTTAACCTGAGAAATATATTTCTAAGAAATATATTTTAAAATAAATAAAAGTTACTTAATAGTTAAAATGCTTTCTAAGTCTCTTCAGATATGATGCTTTTGATTTAATGGTTTCCAAAAGGAGCAACAAAAATTCATCTGCTCTCCACTTTGAATCAAAGAATGACCATGGAGCTACAGCATTACATACTAGTATGTTTCTATGCACATACTACTCATCAGCTTACTTCTCCTACAGTGACACAGAATGAAAGGTAATCATCTGCTCTTGCACAGTGAAATGAAGATATCCATATTAACCAAGCAAATGAGTACATGATAGTTGTTCTTCAGGGATAAAATAACAACACCTTGCTTTGCTGGAAGTCCTAATGCAGATGGTGTAAAACGCGGTAGCATATTACATGGAATAAAACTTTATGTTGAAATTCACTGATTAAACATGACACATTAGGGATGCATGCTTTTTGAAAACACAGTAAAAACATTAGATTAGAATTATAATTTTTGTGCAATGTAAATGCCATTATTATAATTTTTAAAGTTTTTTAAAAATAACATAATGTAATGAAAACTTACACTAGTATAAGCAAGTTGATTGTAGTAGGAAGGCCTGAATACAAAGTAAATCACACAAAAAATCTCACTTTATGAATAAGTCTGGACATATATCCAGATAAATCTATAAGGCAGGTGCCATTGGTAACTGTTTGGAATGTACTGAATCACCCCCAAATTTTTGACTCAAATCCTTAAAATAAGATGAAGTTTAACATAGAAGAAGACTAAAATTTTGTAATATATTACTCTATTAATGCTTAAAAATAATACAAAATGTATTGATTGTAATATTCAAAATATACAAATACAATATTTAAAAGACTGAATAATACATAAAAATCCTGAATCTTTGGATTTGTGTTACAGAAGTCTACAAACATTTATGCATATGTGGATCAACAAAAGACAGGGATTTAGCAAACCTAGGTTTTCATCTTGGATTTGATACATGAACTCTGTGGTCCTGGGCAAGTCAAGTTTTCTCACTTGAGAAATAACAAAACTAGACAAAATTATCTTTCAATTCCCTCTAAACTAAGATCTCTGAAACCTGTATGAACTCCATTTTTCCTTAAGTCACAAGTTAACACAGTGTTTACTTGATGGATTGTAAAAAGAAACGTATTAAATAGGTTGTAAAAACTGATATCACATATTTCTATTGTTTGAAAAAGTTTCAAATGTTCAAATTATTCAATTACAAACTAGCAGAATGCTAGTCAGTTTTCACAAAAACATACATAATTATCTAAATAAATACTGGTAATCATAAACTCATAAAAAGAGCAAAGGAATAATGCCCTTTTAAATTCTTAAACCTGACAACCAAGCTAAGATACTCTCCCGCCTTTTAAGACATTTGGCTTACATTAAAAAGATCTATTAAGAATGCCTATCAGCATGTTTAAATCTGCAATATCAGCTTTCTGTCATCTTTTACACCAAATCAAAATTAATCAATTAAACTTTGTTTATTCAGAAGGTGACTCTGTAAAGCAAAATTAACAAAATGAATTGCAAATGAAAACAAAAATCAAGACCATCCAGAAATGTTTTGCATCAGCTAACATTTGATGAGCACCTACTCTGTGTCAGACGCCATCTTAAGTGCTTCCCATTTGCTGGTTCCTTAAATACTCATAACTCAAAGAGGTGTTACTGTTGTGTCATTTACACAGATGACAACACGAGGCACAGAGAAGTTCAGAAAGGCTCAAAGCTCTTCTAGCTCCCAAGTGGCTGAGCCAGGACTGGAAGCCAGGAATTCTAGGTCCAGAGTCTATGCTTTTTTACCACTCTAGACCCTCTCAACATATGTCATGCAGTTTGGGAAACCATGGGTAGATCAGTGTGAATGAATCATCAGAAAATGTGAGATGACAATCAGAAGAGAGTTTGTAGTAGGAGTCTGGATTTAACAGAAATGACTAAAATTTTCCAAGCAGAGATGTGATATGAAAAGAGCAGGGGCTTCCCTGGTGGTGCAGTGATTGGGAATCCGCCTGCCAGTGCGGGGGACACGGGTTCAATCCCTGGTCTGGGAAGATCCCACATGCCGCAGAGCAACTAAGCCCATCCGCCACAACTACTGAGTCTGCGCTTTAGAACCCATAAGCCACAACTACTGAAGCCCACGGGCCTACAGCCCATGCTCTGCAACAAAGAAAAGTCACCACAATGAGATCTGCCCACACACTGCAACATAGAGTAATCCCTGCTGGCCGCAACTAGAGAAAGCCGCATCAGCGAAGATCCAATGCAGCCAATCAAGCAATCAATGTATTAAAAACAAGAGCAGAGTTTCAAACATTTCTGGCTGCAGTGCACATAGTGCACTAGAGAGACCTTGCTAGCCAGAAGGCTCCTGCTATTATGAACATGAGCCAGCAGTGACCCAGAATGGAAAGGCAGTGTAAGAAGTGTGAGGAGGCACTGTGAAAATAACCAAGGCGTTGTGAAATAATGACTAAGACATGCAACCAATTATTGTTGGAGGAGGAGTGGTAAGAAACCTATGAAATAAAAGGAAGTTCAACAGTTTTGAATTCCACGCACTTGGAAATGCATGATGTCATTACAAAAAAAAAAAGGCACCAGAAAACACAATTGTTACTAATGGTTAAGACCAAGAGGATGAATTCAATTTTAGGTGTTGTAACACACCCTAAAGCCTCAAATTAATATTATGAAGTTTTGAAGATAAAGTAACAAGTTTGTATCTAATGTCTTCCTTTGAGGAGAGAGAGTTAGTAAGAGAATGTTATAAATTTTCAAAAACTAAACTGCATGTAAATTTCTAAAGAAATCACCAAAAAAGTATTTGGGCTTTGCCTCATAAAAGGATTAAATTATGGTTCAAAGAAATAAAATCCATGTAAACCTGTATAGTTTCTCAGAAAAGATATTTGCCATTCTAACATGCTACAGGAGAATTTGAAATAAATCTTAAATAACAAAACTACACTGATACTTCATATTATATAAACTACTTCTCAGACCATCTGTAGCTTTGTACTGGCCATCAATCTGCCTCTGTCTGTTATGGTTTTCCCAGTCACCTTTTGTTGAAATGAAACACATCCTGCAGGAGTAGACTCATCAGGAAGCCCATATTTTCTGAGATATTTTGTGTTCAAAATGGTTTCTCTGTAGGCTTTTGATTTGAAAGAAAGGGTAGTTAATTATAAAATCCTTGGCTCACAGTTTTTTCCCTTGAGTATCATTAAGTATGGTTCAACTCTTATTAACATTGAATATGAGTGTCTAAAACTCTGATGGCAATCTCATTTTCTTTTGTTTATATGAGGTATGAACATGGGTATAAAAATATGTAATCTGTTGGAGTATATTTTCTAATTATTTTTTCAAAAATATGTGCTCAGTTGAATGTTTTTTGAATTTCTGTGTGTCAGAAAAAATTATTCTAATATAATATGGCCAAGTGTTTTAGGTTAATTCTAAGTTAGACTGTGATATTTCTAAGCATTTCTTGAAAATAAATACAAAAACTTCTAGAGCCTAATGGCATTTGGAAAATGTGTTCCAAGGGAAAAGAGACCAAGTTACAAGTTTGACCTCTTAGGGAGATCTTTACTGTTAGAGACAAAAGGAAATTATCAACACAGCATGGTATCTATTCCAAATATTTTTTTTTTTTTTTTTGCGGTACGCGGGCCTCTCACTGTTGACACCTGTAATAAAGCCAGGGTACCAAGTTGCCCTAAATCCTTTGAGCCGGCAGAAATGGCCCCACCCCACCCTTCCTAGAGAAAGGGTCTTCCTAGAGACCATGAAAATGCCTCACCTTCATCAGATGGTTGTGCTGTCTTCCTCTGGATCTGCTCATACCTCCCCTCATTGCTTCTAACTGAGCAGTAAGACCAAGACTTGACATGGCCTGACTGGGAAGTGCCTCTCCTGCTCTAGAAGGAAAGAGATCATTCACTAAAAGATCTGCAAGTCTTAGTTAATACAGACAACGGGGGCTGGAAGAACATGCATGGGTATGGACCATAAGGGTTGATATCTTATAGTACAATGGAAAAAGGGTTATTTTAAGGGGAAACTTGTTTTATAGTTAGTTAATGTTAATTATAAACCGAGTTGATAAGTTCCCAGCTGTGTTCCCATATTCCTCAATTAGCTTACCTCAGTCTAAAATATTTCTTATTCTCTCTAATGCTCTCTAAGGCAGTCAAGGTTCTTTTTTGCTCCAGCTATTCTGTGTTACTTTATCTTGCCCAAAGTTTAGAAATTGATTAATCTCTAAGGGAGATTACATTTTATCTGGGTCTTAAGTAATTCATTCAATTTTATAGCTAATCTTTGTTTACTCATTGTCATCACAATCTAATGGAGGGCAATCGCCTTTACTCTGCCCTTAGAAATTATCTGAACATTTTATATTCTCAACCAATTTCCAGCAATTCAGAGTTGAAGGTAAGTTTGATTCAAAATTTCTTTGATAATCTTTCAGTTCGGTAGTATTGGGTGATTTTCCAAACTTTGTGTGTCATCATCCATTCTGCGGGGGAAAAATAATCCTTATTTTTTAAAAATTGAATTCAATATGAGAAGAAACATGACGTATTTTCATTCTTGCTACTTGAAGTTAAATGATCAATCATCAGTATACTTCCTAAACATTAGGAAAAGTCCCTTGACTATGCAAGAGAGAACATAGGAAACTTCTCCCTTTAACGGAAGAGTGAACCCTGAAGGTTGAAATGGAGAAAAAGGAAGATGCACGTTTCTGCAAATTTAATCATTAAATGATAGTGATTGAGCATATTGATTTCTTCAGATTTTATGTCCAAGAGGAAATTTCAATCTTCAGGAAAGAGGACATATTCTATAAGCATTTAGAGTAAATATTATGAAACTATGTATCTTTTAAGAGAGTACTTGTTACATGGAAATAATTTCTATATATAAGCAAGCAATAGCCTGCATTTGATGCCTTTATATTCTCAACTTGTCCCACTCCCAAATAAATTAATGCTTACTTAAAGATTAAATAAACCTTCTTGGAAAGTTATATGATTAGTTGAGATCATTGTATGTTAATTTAACTAAACAGCAGAATTTTATATGCTAAGATTTAGGATATTAACCCTTAAAAATCTAAAACAAATAAAACTTTGAAGAAAATATACAAAGAGTCAAAGCTTTATGTAAGAAACAAACTCACAAGTTATAAACTTCTGGTTGAAATACAACAAATAAAATGCCCATTACAGAAGGAAACTTACAGAAAACTTCTAAGGAAAATATGTCACAGTATTAATTAAATTCGAGAATTTTTAATCATCAGGATTTTAAGATTAAATTTCAGACCGTTATGAAAGCTACTGCTACAAAACACTAAAAGGAAATGCTATTACGAACCAATGAAATGAACAGACAAAGCATGATACTTATTTTATCTCTCTTTTTGCTAATGGAAATTATGTATAGCAACTTGAAGTCCTCAGAAGCACTGAAACTTTTTAATAACTTGTATTTCATACTATGTACATGACTCAGTGGGAAACTTCTCAAAATTCTACAAAGAATTTGTTCTAAGAAAGTTGGAGTTACAAGAGGAGATAAAAATTCAGAGAAACTGTGAGACTTTACTTTCCTATCTGAAATCACTACAAATTAATTCCAGTTGGAGAGATCAGTGTGCTCTCTGGAAACTGGAAAATGCAGTTCTTCTCACAGAAAGGGAATACAGTGGATTTTATAACTACAAGACACTGGGGCCTAAACATCTAAAAAAGAACGGGTAGTGAATACTTGGAAAGAGAAATTATGAGCACTAGGAGTCTGCCAGCACTTCCTCATTTTCTGTTTCTGAATGCAACACAACTGGAAAATCAGATAAATACTATAGAGTTTTGAATAAATTAGCTAATTTTGTATAACAATCCATCAAATATATCATTACTTTAAGAAAGAATCATATGTTTAGCTCACTTTGGATCAAAAACTTAGGCTGAGCTTAGCTAGGTGGCTCAACTGGGCTCCGCAGAACTCCCATGTGTGTCCAAGAGTCAGCTGGATACCAGCTGTTCTAGGATGGTGTCAGCAGGAACAACTGGGCCAACTGGCATAAATGGACATAAAGAGGATGTCATAACTCTTTTTAACATGGTTCTCACATTCCTCCAGTAGACTACGCTGGGAATTTTTCTGTAGTGAAAGTCTGGGTGCAAAGCAAACTACAGTTTGCAAGCCCATAAGCATCACATTTGCTGACCTCAGTTAGGCAAACAACTCATATGACTGAGCCCAGAATCAAAGGTGCTTCAGACTACCCACCTGCAATGACAGAAACTAATATTGGGCAATCAGTATAATTACTAAATCACAGTTCACTCTCTGGCTACACCCTGTCATGTGTAAAATATGCTTCACTTCATCCAGGATCTCTAAAACCTCATCCAATCTTGCATTAAGCTTGGAGCCCAGGATATCATGATTTGCAGCCAGACTTATCTATTCTGATGTGGTCTCTGTTGATAAGGAGACCAATTAACTAAAATAATTTATCCTCCATTTCCATATACCAAACCATGAGACAGGAACAAGAAAACTGCAGTAAACATTATTATTCAAAAAGGGGAATAGAGGAAGGAGCATAATAGTCACTGGTCCATAACAATTCTGAAATCCTGCTGAACAAATGTTGTAAGATACTTCTGATCTGTACATAGGGAATGTTTTCAGATCAAGACTTAGTTATGGTCCTTGGAGATGCCTTTCCAGTACAATATTCTCTTTGAATCTTGGCTCTGCCACTTCTGAGACTTCATTAAAAATTATATCCATTGAGCAACATTCTCAGACTGGTCCTTCTTGTAGAAAGTTGGGGCCCTAGATGCCTTTTTGCATTTTGGATAATATCACACCATTTTAAACTAAGATCACAGTACTTTTTCTAATATAAGCACTCTCAAAAATTGTGTGGGTTTCCCAAGGTACAATTATATTACATTCCCTGCACCAAAAGCCAAGCACCCATTTTTTTTTTAGACATTCCTTTGTCTCTCCAGACTTAAGAACTGCTAATTTTAGTTGTTGTATTACAATGTCCTTAAGGTTCCTAGTAGTTCACTTTATAACTTCAAGAGGCATCCAAGAGTCTTATCAGACCTTGGTTTGATTTTTGCCTCCAGGTTGTATTCTACTTTGATAGAAAGTCTGGAGGTGGGAAATAGTTTTATTTTCCAACTCAACTAATCCTCATTTCTCTATATTTTCTCAAAATTCTGCTTGTAAATATGCTAGTTCTTTCTTTAGCTTATCTTTTTTCTTATAGTTCATTGCTATACATAACCATATAGTTGCTGACACTTTCAACATTCTGCATAATTGCATTCTGCCTTTCTGAAAGTCTGCCAATTTCAACAATCATGTGGTTGAAATTCAAAATTCCCTCAGCAATATCAAACAGATGATGGGGATGCTCTATATCTGTGATGTCTAAAATGGTTTCTACTTTCTACATGTATCTATTAAACAACTGAAGGGTGGGTATGTGACTGAGCAAATAAATTTCTAATTCAAATTAACTTTAGTTAATTTAAATTAAATTAGCCACTTGCAGCTAGTGGCTATTGTTTTAGACAGTGTAGCTTTGGTACTTTATTTTGTCACCCATGTTACTGTAGGCAACAATTATACCAATTATTTTACCATTGCATTGAATCATTCTTTTCAATCTCTTTTAACAATTCCATCACCTAATTCCAGACTCTTCCTGTTATCCGGTCACAGATTCAAATTTTAACTAATTTTATTGTTGTTGTTATGGCAATTCCTCCCTCTGGTACATGCTTCTGTGGTTGTATAACACACTACCTAGTAAATTCATGGTTTCAACAACTGTTTATTTAACTCATTGCGGGTTGGTGATTTAACCTGGGTTTGACTGGGCAGTTTTTCAGACCCCTGCTAGGCTCCCATCTATGTCTGGGATTCAAACGTGCTTATCTAGGAAAACCTCAGGTTGGACAAGCTGGTTCAGCTGGAGTGAATAGGAAAAACCCATTCTTCTCTACGTGCTTCTCATGAATCCTTGCAGCAGGTTAGTCTAGGCATGCTCCTATGGTGGTTGGGATGCATGAACGGCAGGAGATAAAGCTCTGGCATTCAAGAACATTTCTCAAACTCCCCAACATACAGAAAGGACCACTAGCTAGCTAGATATATAGAAATGATTTATAAAAATGGAATCATCCTATGCCAGATTAATAAAAGCTTTACATTTGTATACTTGAAATTGACAGGAGCAAAGAAACTGGGCTGAAGTGAAGGAATTTTAGGATTCCAGTTAAATTTTTTTTTACAACAATATATCTAAGGTTATAAAAATAGATTACAAAAAAGCATTAAGATGCAAGAATCAATATATTATTATACGGAATGTTTTCTGCTTTATAGGATATTGATTACATTCCTACAAAGAAGGATAAGGTATCATTATCCTTAGTATCATAAGAGCTCCTCCCTAATCATAAATCATAAGATCTCCTCCCTAATCATAAATCCCCATCTACTGGTTTTTATGATATATATGTTCATTCCAACACCACAATGCCCACAGAGGTTTACTCAAATGCCAACATTTAAATGTATTCAATTTTCATCATGAATGTTTTTATCACTGAGAGACTAAATATACAAATGGACAATGACCTGACCAAATATAAAAACAGAACTCTAACCCACAGCCTGCAGCAACTTTCCCAGCAAATCAATCCCTTATCTACAATAACTAGCCCAGGAAGTCAGTCCACTGTAAGTCAGACTTGGAGGACGCAAGACTGCTCTCTCTAGTTAAAAGCATTGCTCCAGGAAGCCAAACAACAGACTCTGTAACAAGCAGCCCCAAACAGCCAGGACATGATTAATAACGATAGCTTTCCTGCTTGTTGTCCCTACTTCCAATTTACGACCAAGCGAGAAAGCCAAATACACACACTTAACCAGTCACATAGGACACCCACTCCTCATTAGTCTTCCTACAGCTTCCTCAGGCCAACAGCCTCCAATCAGGGCATACCTGAAGCCTCCCTTTTTCTCCACCATAAAAATTTCCCACTCCCCTGCCGGCATTTGGGTCTCTGCCAAAATGCAAATGATGGTGGCTGGCTCCCTTGTTACGGCAAGGTCTCAATAAATGGACTTTGCTTATTCTCATTTGTTGTATCTTTATTTCCACAACCTTTTCTACCTCTGCTTATTTTGATTCATGAGTAGATAGGTCATTCTTAGGATTTCTTTTACCTGGCAGATATAGTTTTATTATGATTATATTACAATATAATTACAAAAATTATAATTTCAATTGGGTACATATTTGTAGTTATTTTTTCCTTGAAATAGATGATATATTTTCATCCTGCAAAAATCAAAACCCTAGTAGACCTAGATCCGGATAAATTATACTCCTGTTCCTGTTTCTATATCACCTTCCTCTTTGCCCACTTCTCATGGCAAACCACTTTTATTATTTTTAATCTTTATAGTGTTTTTGAAATCAGATATAAGCATATGTTAATATATTCCTACTCTCTCTTACTTACATTAAAATATACCATACTGTATACATTCTTCTGTGCCTATTTTTATTTTATTTAACAATATATCCTATTTCGCCAGCAAAATATAGATTTCCATTTTTAACAGCCTTATAGAGCTATAATTTCATAAAATAACCTGTATATCTGAAGTGTACAATTTGATGTTTTGGAAAATGTATACACTGATGAAACAATTGCCACAATCAAGGTAACACATATATCATCCTCTTGTTTCCTTGTACCCATTTTATATCTGCCTCACATCCCATCTTAGCCTGATCTCCAGGCAATCACTGATATGCATCCTATCATATGCATAAGTTTGAATTTTCTAGAATTTTACATGAATGCAACCATACAATATATATTCTTTATTATATGGCTTCTTTCACTCAGGATAATTATTTTGAAAATCTTCAAAGTTTCATGTATAAATACCTCATTACTTTTTATTGCTATGAGTATTTCATTATGTGAATACAATATAGTTATCCATTCTTCTCATGATGACTCCTTGCATTGCTTCCATGTTTTACTTTATACAATGAAGCTGCCATGAATGTCCATGTCCATATCTTTGTAGAAACATATGCTTTCATTTCTCTTAGTAAAATACCTAGGTGTGGAATGGCTTGGTCATACGGTAAGTGTATGTTTTACTTTTTGTAAAACTACCAAACAGTTTTCCAAAGTAGTTGTACCATTTTACATTTCTACCAGCAGTGGATGAGATTTCCAGTTACTCTGTTTGTTCACCAACACTTGGAATGGTCAGTCAGTTTAACTGTAGGTATTCTAATAGAGCTTCCGGGGCATCTCATTGTGGTTTTAATAGGCATTTCATTAACTAGGGATGTTGTGCATCTTTTCATGTGCTTATTTGCCATTTGTGTATCTTACCTGGTGAAGTGCTTGTTTACATATTTTGACCATTTAAATTGGATTGCTTGTTTCCATATTTTTGAGTTTTACATATTCTTGATATAAGTCCTTTGTTAGACAGATGAATTGCAAATATTTTCTCCCAGTCTATTACTTATCTTTTTTTATTCATTCCTTTAACAATGTACTTTGGAGACCAGGATTTTTTTTATCTTGGGGAGTTCTAATTTATTATTTTTTTTGTATGGATCATGCTTTTGAGGAGAGCTTACATCTTAATGACTTGAATCTTCCTAACCATGGAATATATTTTCATTTATTCAAATGTTCTTTAGTTTCTCTCAGCAATGCTTTGCAGTTTTCAGTGTACAGGTAGTTCCTAACTTTCCTCAGTTTCATCCGTAAGCACTTCATATTGTTAATACTCTAAATTACATGTCTGTGGGTTTGTAAGTATTAAATCAAACTTGGATTCCTGAGATAAACTCCATTTATAATGATGTATTAACCTTTTTTACATATTATTGGATTTTGAGGAATATTATTCTGGAGTATTGTTTTCTATTAATGTCTTTGGGTTTGGTATAAGAGTTTGCTGGCTTCATAGAGTGAGTTGGAACATATTTCTTCCTTTTAAATTTTCCACAAGGATTTGTGTAGACTTGGTATCATTCCCTCCTTAAAAATTTGATAGGATTCACCAATGAAGTTGTTAGCCCATGGAATTTTTTTTTCCCATGGAAAATGTTTGGCTACAAATTTCTTTATTTCTTCTTGCTTGTGTTTGGTTAGTTTGTGCCTTTAAAGTACTTTGTCCACGTCATTTAAGCTTTAAAGAGTATTGTCATTGAGTAATTAAATATATTTTGTTATTTTCTTTTTAATAGCTATAGAATCTGTAGTATTGTCACCTCTCTCATTCCTGATATTGGTATTTGTGTCTTCTCTGTTTTATTTTTGATTAGCCCAGCAAGAATTTTACCAACTTTATTATCTCAAAGTCAACTCTTGTTTTCATGGGTTTTCTCTTTGTGTTTGTGCTTGCTATTTCATTCGTCTCTACTACTCTGATCTTTATTATTTCTTCTGCTTAGCTTGAGCTTAATTTACCTCCTATTTCTAGGTTCTTAAGGTAGATACTGAGAAAATTGACTCCACAGTATTTTGTTGTTATTATATAATGGAATTTAAATAATGAGAAAAGAATCTTGTGTATTTATCTATGTAGTTGCCATTATAAATGCTTTTTATTACTTTATTTAATTTATTTATGTATCTGGGATTATTTTTGGGGTCGACTGGTGATGAATACCTGGAAAAGCTTTTATTATTTCATGTTTGAAAGATATTTTTGCTGCTTATAAAATTCTGGATTGACCTTTTCTCTCAATATTTTGAAGGTACTGTTTTCTCATTTGCATTGTATCCAATAAAAAAAACTGTTGTTTTAATTATTGTTCCTCAGTTTTTAATGTGTCTTTTTCTTCCAGCTGCTTATAAGGTATTTACTTTATCATGGTTTTGTGCAACTTGATTATGGTGTGCCTTGATGTTTTCTTTTTCCTTCTTGTTTTTTGTGCTTGAACTTTATTGATCTTTTTCAATCTGTGGGTTTATAATTTTCACAGAAATTTGGAAATTTGGGGGCCTTGTTTCTTTAAAGATTTTCTGCCCCCTTCAAGAACTTCAATTAAACATATGTTAGGTGCTTAAAATTATTCCACAGATCAAAGATATTCTGTTCATTTTTAGTGTTCTGTTCATTTTTGTTCTATCTTATGTATTTTAACAATTTTTCTAATAAAATTTTGTGTAAAAACTATTGAGAAGCCTTAAAATAATCAAATAAATAAAAATTCAAATAAATAGTTGGTGTTAAATTTCTGAGTATAATTGTTTTCCCATGTGGATTTTATAATATTATTTTCCTCTTACTTTAAAAAGAGACATAAAATTGAACCATGTAAAAACCCAAATTGGAATATTATTCTATTCCAATTTTTAAAAATACAAGCCATCTTCACTCTCTACAGCATTTCCTCATTTACACAATGAGCACAAGAAAAGTATTCATTTATTCATACTATCTGAAACCTATGAGCTAAATTTTAACTCTTCTGATTGAACTGCTTATTTAGACAAGATGAATACAATTTCAGGGCTTACTTTTATTTCCCACCTCCCAGTCTGTCACTGTTGTTGTTATTTGGTAATTGTAAGTTTGAAATTTTGGAGGAGTTTATTAACCTCAAGTAGGTGAGCAGCTTCCAGAGCATCTCTACCTTTAGTGCTAAGGTGTGAAATAGCTAATAGTTGAAAAACACTGAACACAATTACAATGTAAGGTAAAATTTATCTCCATAGGTAAACTGCTTAGATAAAACTTTGGGACCAAGTCAGGACAATAATTCAAATATTTTTAAAGAGATTCTTTATATTTAAGAAGTGAAGGTTAGAAAATTTTATGCAATTGGATATATTTTATTAAGATATAATTTATATATAATAAATTATACAGATATTAAGTGATTAATTCCATGATTTTCATATTTTATTAAGATGTAATTTATATATAATAAATTATACAGATATTAAGTGATTAATTCCATGATTTTCATCAATTACATATGCTCAGGAACTACCACACAAAAGAAAACATAGAGTAATTCCATCATCCTAGGAAGACTCTTCATTACCCTTTCCAGTCAATACACACCTACCATAGGCTATTACCCATTTCTATTTCAATTATTTTTAGTTTAGTTTAAGTTTCTGTTTCTTTTTCTATTTTCTTATGCTTTAAGGTTTAGATGACTAGTTTTACTATTTTCTTCTCAAATATAAGCAGAGCTATAATTTTCTAAGTCCTAGTTAGTATTGTCCTACACATTTCATTTTCATTCAAAAGTAATTTTTTCTTGTATTTAATATAATTTTTGAGTTATTTCCTCAAGCTATTCTTTGTCTATTACTATTTCAGTTATTTATATAATTTTGTTTTTTCTTTTGTTCTGGTTTAATTTCTCTTTTTTATATTTTTAAGTTGGGTGCTTAGACCATTAATTTTACTTTCTTCTTTCCTAATAAAAGCACATGACACTAGACATTTTTTTTTAAGTCTAGTTTAGACACACCCAACAAATTTCTACTGTCATTCAAAATCTTGTTTTTTAAATTTTTTGTGTAATTCCTTCTTTGACTTAATTTTCAAATATGTGGGTTTCCAACATATCATTTCCTAATTGATTTTGAATATATTTCCATTGTTATCAGAATAATATTTTTATGATGTACATTTACATGTACTGAGTTACTAAATGTCTTGTGTCTTTTAAAATAATGTATACCCTTAAGTAGTTGGATATCATATTTCTATAAATATCAATTAGTTCAGGTTGCTTTATAGTGTTGTTAAAATCTTCTGTGTATTTAATAAACTTTTTTGTTTTTTGGTCTATTTGTTTTACCAATTACTGAAATCTGCCCCTGTTGCGGATCTGTCTACATCTTTTCCATGCTGTAAAATTTTTCATCACATACTTTGAAATTCTGTTAAGTGCATGCATATTTCAAACTTCTATGCTTCCTTGAAGTATTGATTCTTCTATTATTACAAATTATCTCTCTCAATCTCTAGTAATACTCTTCCCCTTGAAGTCTACTTTGTCTGATACAGCCATTGCTTAGTGTTTGCATCGTACATTTTCACACAGCTTTACTTTTAAAATAGTTCTTTCTCTATATTTAAATATAATTATTTTTATTCCAAACATAGTTGGCTCTTACTTTTCACCCACTCTGATAATCTTGGGCTTTTAATGGGGGTGGGCATTAAATGTCCATTGGAAATGGAAATGTCCATTTCCATGTAACATAACTACTGATAAGATTAGGCTTAAGTCTAAAATTTGTTACTTATTTTCTATTTATCCTACTTTACCTCTGTTTCATTGCTATTTTTTGTCTTCTTTTCAGTGAATTGAATATTTTCGAAATTCCAATTTTTCTTCTTTTGCTTTCTAGCTCCACCTCTTTGTGTTAATTTTTTACAGATTGTTCTAGAGATTATCTTAGCCATTTTGTTATTATAGTTTACCTTTAAACAATATTTCACTATCTCATAATGTAAGAAGCTGACAACTTTATTATTTCTTCTGTCTCTCATCCTCTGTGCTCTTCTACTATAATTTTACCTGCACTTTTGCCCAAAATTCCAAAATACATTGTTATTGTTACTGTTCTAAACGTTTGCACGTATATACATATGTGTGTGTGTGTGTGTGTGTGTGTATACACACATACACATTCTAAAAGAAAGCGCTTCATTTCTTCCAGTAGATCTAAGGTTCTGTCTGGTATTATTCTCCTTCATTTTAAAGTATTTCTTTTAGAATTTGTTGCTATGTATTTCAGTTACAGATAAATTAGTTCAGCTTTAGTCCATCTAAAATTGTCATTTTCCTCCATTCAGTATTGAATTTTGTTCTTCTGTATGTTACATCTTCCTCTGGCTGCTTAAAGATTTATTACCATTTGATTTTTCAGCAGTTTGACTATGATGTGTCTTGCTGTAGTTTTCTTTTTATTTATTCTCCTTTAGAATTTGCTCAGTTTCTTAGATGTGTGATTAGACAGTATTCAATAATTTTGGAAAGCTCTCAGACATTATCTTTTTAAATATTTTACCTGTCCCATTCTCATTTTCCTTCTTCATGCCCAGTTACACGTGTTTTACCATTTGATATTTTGCCACAGACACTGGCTGTTCTGTTTTTCTTTTGTTCCTTTTTCCCTCTCTTGTTTCTGTTTTTGTTTCACTTTGGATACTTTATCTGTTGTCATGTTCATTGATTTTTACCTTTGTTGCCTCTATTCTGATGTAAAATCTATCTAATGAATTCTTTTTTCTGTCTTATATTTTATTTAATATATCCATTTGGTTCTCCTTTTTGTAGTTTATTTCTTTTTCTTGAAATTTTCCATCGGTTCACACATGTTGGTCACCTTTCCCACCAAATACTTTAGCATTTTTATCAATTACTTTAAAGACCCGTTCTGACATTTTAAATTTCATCATAGTTACTTTAAATGCCTTTTCTGACATTTCTAATTTTACAGTCATCTCTGTATTTATCTATAAGGACTATTTATCTTGCTGATTTTGGGTTAAATGCTCTTTCTTATTGTATTTGGGGGGGGGGCATTAGTTATTTTGTACAAAATAGAAACTTATGTTGTGATGTCAAAAGCAAAACCTGCAGGATATACTTCCTTATACTGATAAGCTGCTAGAGTCAATAAGTTAAGTCAGTAAGATCTATAGTGAAATTTTATTTGTTATGATTTTTATTTGTTACAATTTCCCATTGGCTTTCAGTGTAAGATCAGAAATTTTTTTTCAGTAGGGTTTGGTATCTAAGGACTGGTGTTATTCTGATAAGCCATTTGCTCTTTACAGCCAAGACCCAGCTTTAGAAATTGTAAGATAACTTCCCTTCATAGAGAGGCTTTCAATTTTTGAATACTGCTCTTTGGAGTCCTGCTCTTTGTCTTCCAGTCCTGCTCTTGGCCTACTCTTGACTCTTGCCTTCTGCCCTGCCTCATCTTTGGAGTACAGATGCTTTACACTTCGTGACAACTAAGGATAATTATGAGCATTTTATCTCAGGTTTCCCACCTTTAGCTTTCCAGAGTTGAAAGCCAAGCATGTCTTGGAAAATTTCTCAGTTTTCCTGTGCCAATCCCAGCCTTCAGTTGCTGAAAGTCTGAAGTGCCTTTAGTGTATTTATCATGCTCTGACCCCAGTCTTTTGTGAAGAACTCCCAGGCACCAAGTGAAAATCTGTGAGAAAAAATTGGTAGCAAGGTTCAGACTCACATGATGCCTATGGATCATCAGCATCCTAATCTGTTATAATAGTCCATATACAGCCATAAAAAGCTCATGATAATTTATCAGTTCCTTTACCCCTTCTATGGTAAATTTCTCATGGTACCACTACTCCACCAGAGATGAGGTGATAAGCTCCACCACCATAGTTCTCTTATCTCCTAGGAAGTGATGTCACTATCTAGAATTTAGTTGATTAACTTTCATCGAGTCTTCAGGTCTTGCTGGTAAAACAAACAAACAAAAACAATGATTTTGTAGATTATTTGGCTTGTTTTTCATGTTAGGCTATGAGTGATGTTCTTTTGTGACTTTTACATCATTAGTAGAAGCAAAATAGGCAATTAGATATTGTCACATTTCTAAAATTAAAAAGAAAGAAATTTTTAATATGATGGACTTGGAAATCATTAGGGATAAACAATCATATGTGATATTTATATCTGTATTCTATGTGCTGACAACCTAAATATTCTCCACTTAATAAAAAAATTCTGAGACATACAATTTTCCTGTACTCCATCTTTCTTTCTGATAATCTTAAGAAAACACATTCTTCCACAAAATATTGTGAACATGTTTACACGAAGAACGCCAATATTTTAAATTATTTTACCCAATCTAGCAACAAAGAATTGAAATTCAGGAAATAGCTTACTAGATGCCATCTCATGGTGGAATAATTATCTAAAGGTGTGTAGCATCTCTGATTTCATGAGACTGCTTGTTAGAATTCTGCCCATGAGATCACTGAATATCAAGTCATTGCCTGCTGAAGTTACTCACATGGATAAGTTTTGTTGCTTATTTTACCACTGACAAAATAGTAAGAAAAAGACAACAAAATCAAATACATGTACAGAACTGTATTGCTGCAATTTGGCAACATGCAAAAATACCGCAGTCTGACAATGTGAAAAAATGACATTTTTCAGCCATACTTGAATTTGGTCTAAGAGATATGTATTTCACATAAAGCACATTTTTATCTATATACGTACCATTGTATATTTTTATCAAAAATTTTCTCTTTCACAGTAAAATAGTGCTGTTATGTGTTGTTTTATGCATTAAATGTGTAGTTTCTAAAGAATGAGCAGAGCTGAGGAAAGCAGTCTTCTGACTCAGCATATTTGCATTCCCAAGAATCTTATTTAATTGGAAGAATTTTACTGCAATTGTCCTTTTTAGTGTTGCAAAGTCTGCAAAATAGTTTGTAAGTCTCTCCACCAATCAGAAAACAAACCTGATTACCATGCAAGATAAGAAACATGTAATATGCTTAATTCAGGTCTGTTTAATTTTATAGGTAATTTTTAGTTTATTAGAATTCTTTTTTTTTCAGTTTGCAACTCAGAGAATAAAGAAGGGGAACACAATGCTTCTTTAAAAATATCCTGCACGTGACTAAACCCCAACTACTCTGTAGGTAATGAAACTATTTTATATTGAGTTATGCACATCTCATTTAAATATCTGATAAAATTTTTAGGGACTTCTTGACCACACAACTTTGCGTTAACAGAACAATAGCATGTCACTGAATAACAACTGGTGAGATATTCATGAAAGGTCTGCTACCTGTAAGAGCAAGCTAATGATAGGCAAAAAGACTGAGGTGGAAGGAATGGGAGTTGGGGAGGCAAGGTGGGAACTTCTAAAGGATCTTGTACTTGGTGCTATGAAACACTCTTAGGAGTATAGGTCTGGTGTTTCCGGTGAGAGTCATGATGAAATTAAGTCATTTAAAATTTTTAGGCTTAGTCTGAAATTGGATAGTTAATGTCTTAGCAAAGGTATAAAGAATTTTCAATACAGAATATTCTGATGAAGATTTCCTCTGAAACTCATCAAATTCACTCTGAATTCTATTACGGAGTGATCTGTAATTTTATTTTGTATAATAAGTCAGGGCTAGAGATTTAGATAGCTTTGCTTGCTCTGCCTAGTTTCTGGGTCAAAATGAGATGAAATAAGTATAAATATACATCAGAGAATAGAGAAGAACATCATTGCAAATTCCTATGGGTATAAAAAAGGAAATACTCCTGCATTTAAATCTGTATCTGCCCTTATTACTTGTGTGATTCAAGCATAATTCAAAAGCTGAGCTTCATCTCTTCTATCTGGCCCTTAGAATTAATTCAAGATTAGAGGCACTATATGCAAAAGACTTACTATAACGCCTGGAACATAGGAGGAATGGAAGAGCAGAGATTAGTAAATCTTTCATTGGTTAACTCCCAGTGGCCTGATATTTTGGATGAGGATCCTGAACTAAAAGGGTGTTACTAAAAACTCTAACTGATCCATAATTGCAGATCGTCAATGGAATATTAATGTATAGTATCAAGGAACTGAATTTTTGTTAATATAACTGCTTTCTTCATTAAACTAATATATGTTAGTTACTGCTCTAGATGTTTAAACATAATTACACCATAGCCTCATTGTCTCTACATTTTAGCTTAATTCTAGGCTTTGTCTCTTTCTCAGACAGGTACTATAAAATAAAAATTAGATAATTCATTTTAAAATCATTAAAAGTAGATTAGAGAATGCATATCTACATATTTAGCTTTGGCATTTAAAGTTGCTTATTAAAAATCATTTATAATTCATTTTACCCAATGTAATAAAAGCATATTAGTTGTGAAGAAATAAATGAATTCAAATATTTTTCATGAGCACTAAAATTGCTGATAATTTCCAAACCTAAGAAGGATTTTCCCTTTCATTTGGAAATTACAGAACAAAGGCAAACATTTAAAACGGGAACACATGATAAAAATGGGGAATTTTCTATGTTCTATAAAAATGACAATGCATTTCAGAAATCTACTTTAAGGCAAAAGATAAAATGACATATATGACTTAACTGCCACATAACAATAAATTTAATATTTAATAGTTTTTATGGCTTAACATGCCAGACACTGTGCTACATTTTTATATATGTTACTTCAATTAATTCTCATAGCAATCATATGAAATAAGCATAGTATCTCTCTTTTACAGATGTGGAGTTCACACTTCTAGAATTCTATGGGCTTAGATTTGAGTTAATTAATTCTTTTTTATATAATTGTGGTAAAATATACATAAAATGACATTTACCATTTGAACCACTTTGAAGTTTATGATTTAGTGACATTAAGCACATTTATATTGGTGTGTAACCATCACAACTATCCATCTCCAGAACTCTTCATCATCTCAAACTGAATCTCTGTATCCCTTATACAATAACTTCTCATTTTCTTTGTCCCTCAACCACTATTCTACTTTCTGACTCTAAGAATTTGACTGTTCTAGGTACCTCATATAAGTGGGAATAATACAGTATTTGTCTTTTTGTGTCTAGCATATTTCACTTAGTATAATATCGTCAAGTTTCATCCATGCTGTAACATATATTAGAATTTCCTTCCTTTTAAGGCTGAATAATAATCCATTGTATGCATATATATATCATATTTTGTTTATCCATTCATTTGTTGATGGACATTTGGGTTATTTCTCCCTTTTGGCTATTGTGAAAAACATTGTTATGAACTTTGGTATACAAATACTGTTTGAAGCTCTGCTTTCATTTCTTTTGGATATATACTTACAAGTGGAATTGCTGACTCACATGGTAATTGTATGTTTAAGGTTTGAGGCCTCACAATTACTATTTTGCAGAGCAACCATACACCATTTTACATTACCACCAGCAGCCCACTACAGTTCTAATTTCTCCATAACCTTGCTAACACTTGTTATTTCTTTTCTTTTTTTTTTTCACATTAATAGTATTTCACTGTAGTTTTGATTTGCTTTTTTCTTTTCATGCACTTATAGTCATATGTGCACATTCTTTGGAGAAATGTATATCAAGTTCTTTTCTATTTTTTAGTTGAGTTCCTTATTGTGGAATTGTAGGAGATTTTTTTATATATTCTAGATATCAATTCCTTATCAGATATATGATTTTCAAATATTTTCTCCTATTCTGTGGATTGTCTTCTAACTTTTTCATTAGTGTTCTTTGATGCACAAAAGTTATTTGTTTTGAAGAAGTTCAATTTATCTATTTTCTCTTTTGTTGCCTATGTTTTTGGTGTCATACCCAAGAAGTCATTGTCAAATCCATTGCTGTGAATATTTCCTCTTTGTTTCTTCAAAGAGTTTTATAGTTTTAGCTTTACATTTAGGACTTTGATCCATTTTGAGTTAATTTTTATATGGTTTTAGCTACGGGTTCAATTTCATTCTTTTGCATGTGGATATCCATGTTTCCCAGCACAATTTTTTAAAAAGACTATCATTTCCCACTGACACCATTGTTAAAAATCATTTGATAATATATGTGAGAATTTATATCTGGGCTTTGGTCTATAGATCTGTCTTCATGCCAGTATCACACTGATTTGATTACTATAATAAATTTTGAAATCAGGAAGTGCAAGTTCTTCCACTTTTTCCTTTTCAAGAGTGTTTTGACTACTCAGGATCCCTTGAGATTGCATATGAAGTTTTGGAGAGTTTTCTTCTATTTCTGCAAAGAAACATCAATGGGATTTTGATAGGGATTGCACTGAATCTGTACATTGCTTTGCATAGTATTGACATCTTAACAATATTGTCTTCCGATTCATGAGCATGGGACGTCTTTCCATTTATTGGCATCTTTCTTAATTTCTTTAAGCAATGTTTTGTAGTTGTCAAGGTATAAGTCTGTTGCCTCCTCTGTTAAGTTTATTCCTAAGCATTTTATTCCATTTGAGGCTTTTTTTTGTTTAATTTTCTTTTTATATTGTTCATTGTTATTGTAGAGAAACACAATGAATTTTTACATGTTGATTTTGTATCTCGTAATTTTGCTGAATTCATTTATTGATTCTAATTAATTCTAGTATTTTTAAATAAAATATTTAGAGGATGTTGTATATAAGATAATGTCATCTGTGAACAGAAATAATTTTACTTCTTTTACAATTTAGATTCCTTTTATTTCTTTAGCCTAATTGCTCTGGCTAGAACTTCCAATACTATGTTGAATAGAAGTAGTGAAGTGGACATCCTTGTCTTGGTCCTGACCTTAGAGTAAAAACTTTTAGTCTTTCACTGTTGGGCATAGTCTTAGCTGTGGATTTTCCATATTTGGTCTTTACTGTGTTGAAGATGTTTCTGAGTCCACTCATTCTTATCTCAGAGTCTGCAATGTTAACTAATACCTCTCAGTTGCTTCCTACTTCTGTATCAAAATTTTTTATTGAATTACAGAAATTATCTATCAAGTGCTAACTCACTCCAGGGCACTGTGCTACCTACTGGTATTTCTGAGATTCATCCAACATATCTGTTGCTCTTTGGTGCTTAAAAATGTAGTGGAAAGCATATATCATTTGAGTTTTAACAGAAGAAGAGTATGCACAGAATGCTAGGAGCAGAGAGAGAGAGAGAAATAGAGAGGGACATAACTTAACTCTTCCTTGATGGAGGAGGTCAGATACATCCCAGAGGTGAGCACTGAAGAATAAATAATTATCTATTTGGTGAATAAGTATCTTGACATTCAGGAAGTACAGGTTGATTCTAAAGCATTCCAGAAATAGAACACATGATACGCACTGGGAAGGGAATATATGTCAGGCTCAGGGATTTGCAAATAGAGATGCCTAAATTGTGTCATGTGAATTTGGTATGTATCTTGATATGAGAAGATACATTTAAAATGTAATTGGTAATTACATTTTAATAACAGCACACACAAATATATATACACAAAAGGAGGAAGAATATTTATTTATTTATTTACTCATTTCTCTTGCCTAACTACTTCCCAATAGGATTATTGGGAAGTAGTTAATAGGATCTAGGAAGTAGTTAATAGGATCTAGGAATTGGAGGGCTACATTTAGAATTAGATTTTTCTGTTTAAACATCATTTTTTAACATTTGCATTCAACTTTTGTAATGAGATTAATAATAGCATAGATACCTATATTATGCTTATTTGGTTTGCATTTTATAGTCAGATATTGTATGAATAATTTTTGTATTAATTGGTTCTTAAATTCATCCAATTTTTTGGTTTGCTGGTCAACAAACAAGTACTTTTAAAATAAGAATAATGCATATTTTAAGTCCCTGAATAACTGAAGATGTCTTACTATTGTCTTTACCCAAGAAATACAGGTTTGGATGAGAAAAAAATTCTTTACAACATTTTTCCTTTCAAAATTTTGCATATATTTCTCCACTGTCTTCTAACATTTAGAGTTGCTGAGAAGTGTGCAGTCAGCTTAACTTTGCCTCTTTTGTAGATAAGTTCTTTTTTCTCCTCTACCTAGGTTACACCTGGGTTTTTTCCTTATCTTTCTTCCTCATCTTTTTTATGGCCTAAGGAAAGCTGTATTTAATTTTTAATGTTTGACTATGGTTTCTGTTACAATTGCTCTGTATTCTTATTCAAAATTATACTGAATCTCAATTTCTGTCATAATTATTTAAAATTGATTTCTTAATTGTTCTCATCTATTTTTTTTATGCTGCATCATTGGAAGATTTATCAAAAAACACTTCCCTTATTATTAACTCAGTTGTCTAAAACACTAAGTTCTTTTTAGACACAAAGATTAAAGAATATAATTAGAATTTCCAAACACAAATAGATTGGAAGATTATATTTATGCACAAAGTTCAAATGGTCTGATCAGATGAAAGAATGGTGAAGTAAAGTGATTATTGCCAGACTGGCATACTAAATAAGATTTTTTTAAAAAAACCTAAAATTTAAATTGTGGAATAAATACATGTGTGTTTATTTGAATATCAATTCAGAAAGTTATTGTATCATTTTTAAAAGTAAGAAAAATAAAGTAATTTAAAGAAGAATGAAGAGCATGCTGAATGCATGGAGTCATCTTACAACTGTGGTATTTATAAGTCAAATCCATCTTGGAATATACTGTTTAATATTTTTCTCCACATTCCAGGGATGAAGAAGAATGGGTTGTTTAACAAAAAGAAAAGGAAAGAAAGGAAGAGAGGAAAGAAGGAAATTTAGAATCACGAAGACTCAATACAATAAAAGTAATTATTTTCGTAAAACTTTTAGAACCCTGGAGTTAAGTGAAATACTAAAAATTTAGTCAGGTAACCTATCTGTCAACATGGGAGAGGGGAGGAGGTATATATTGTCATATGAACCTCTAATTTAAGATTCTGGAGTTCAGTTATGCTTCATTTGATTTGGCTCATGCAGGTTGGAAGTTAATATGAGCCATCAGTAAGAGTAGTGTAAATGCAGAGCTTACATATGGACTGAAACAATTTTAAAAATGACCTTGCAGCCAAGATGAAGTTTCACTTAATTTTATAAGTACTAAGGTACATAGAGCTTTTTTTTTTTTAACATCTTTATTGGAGTATAATTGCTTTACAATGTTGTGTTAGTTTCTGCTTTATAACAAAGTGAATCAGCTGTACATATACATATATCCCCATATCTCTTCCCTCTTGCACCTCCCTCCCTCCCACCTTCCCTAACCCACCCCTCTAGGTGGTCACAAAGCACCGAGCTGATCTCCCTGTGCTATGCGGCTGCTTCCCACTAGCTACTGGTTTTATATCTGGTAGTGTATATATGTCCATGCCACTCTCTCACTTCATCCCAGCTTACCCTTCCCCCTCCCCGTGTCCTCAAGTCCATTCTCTAGTAGGTCTGCATCTTTATTCCCATCCTGCTCCTAGGTTCTTCATGACATTTTTTTTTTTTTAGATTCGATATATATGTGTTAGCATACGGTATTTGTTTTTCTCTTTCTGACTTACTTCACTCTGTATGACAGACTCTAGGTCCATCCACCTCACTACAGATAACTCAGTTTCGTTCCTTTTTATGGCTGAGTAATATTCCATTGTATATATGTGCCACATCTTTATCCATTCATCTGTTGATGGACACTTAGGTTGCTTCCATGTCATGGCTATTGTAAATACTGCTGCAATGAACATTGTGGTATATGACTCTTTGAATTATGGTTTTCTCTGGGTACATGCCCAGTGGTGGGATTGCCGGGTCATATGGTAGTTCTATTTGTAGTTTTTTAAGGAACCTCCATACTGTTCTCCATAGTGGCCGTATCAATTTACATTCCCACCAACAGTGCAAGAGGGTTCCCTTTTCTCTACACCCTCTCCAGCATTTATTGTTTGTAGATTTTTTGATGAGGGCCATTCTGACCGTGTGAGATATCATCTCATTGTAGTCGTTGTTTTTGTTTTTTGTTTTTTGGGTTTTTTTTGCGGTACGCGGGCCTCTCACTGTTGTGGCCTCTCCCACTATGGAGCACAGGCTCCGGATGCACAGGCTCAGTGGCCATGGCTCACGGGCCCAGCCACACCGCAGCATGTGGGATCCTCCCGGACCAGGGCACGAACCCATGTCCCCTGCATCAGCAGGCAGACTCCCAACCACTGTGCCACCAGGGAAGCCCTTCATTGTAGTTTTGATTTGCATTTCTCTAATGATTAATGATGTTGAGCATTCTTTCATGTGTTTGTTGGCAATCTGTATATCTTATTTGGAGAAATGTCTGTTTAGGTCTTCTGCCCATTTTTGGATTGGGTTGTTTGTTTTTTTGGTATTGAGCTGCATGAGCTGCTTGTAAATTTTGGAGATGAATCCTTTGTCTGTTTCTTCATTTGCAAATATTTTCTCCCATTCTGAGGGTTGTCTTTTTGTCTTGTTTATTGTTTCCTTTGCTGTGCAAAAGCTCTTAAGTTTCATTGGGTCCCATTTGTTTATTTTTGTTTTTCTTTCCATTTCTCTAGGAGGTGGGTCAAAAAGGATCTTGCTGTGATTTATCTCATAGAGTGTTCTGCCTATGTTTTCCTAGACAACATAGAGCTTTTTGAGCAGAGATGTGATTCAAACACAGGTGCATATTTGGAAATTTAAACTGACTGTTTTGATATTGAGTAGGAGACATATGGAAACTAGATAGAAATCTGTTTCAATAATCAAACAGGCATGTTAACTCACTTGATTAGAATGGAAAATTTTGTTATAGTCCAGGAGCTGTTATAAAGCCAATATAACTGAACCTCAGAATAGAGAAGGATCAATACTAAGCAGACATTATATATTAGCAGTGTGTACTTACAACTGACCAGATTTATTCCTATGTGTTTAGAGACAAATATGACAGGAAAAAGACAGCTGGCAATAGTGTCACATTCCTGCACTCTCTTGAATGCTCCCCCATCAAGACTGCTGATTTCTCAGTTAAAATGTATCTATTTTCCCTAAAAATCATTCCCCTTGTCACTGGAAAACAAGTTGTGTTCTTCCAGTTTCCTATTTTAGCACAATTCAGGAAGATTCTGCTGACAAAACTGAAAGTTTACTATTTCTCCATTCAATTTTTAGAAAGGCATTATCCACAATCAAGGTGGAAATCTCAACAAATGAGATAGATTTGGACTTTCTGAGCCCAAGATGTTGTTTGGTTTATGGCAGAATTCGAAGACAATGCTGGGAATATGGGAATAGCACCTAGATTTTTCCATCATATTTTCTCCAGCTATAGCAAAGACCAATGTAAAGTACTTGGTAACATAATGATGTTACTCTCAGGACTACATGCATGTCTTCATGGAAATAGGACTACATGCATGTCCCCACATGCATGTGCACACACGCACACACACACACACACACACACATGCGTGCACACTTCTTCATATTAAAAAACATTAGGTCAAGATGATGTACATCAGATCAGGATGATGATTTACAGGATTAGCAATTTTGGGTAGAAATATCCCCATGTTAATATTCTCTAATTCAAGTTACAATGAAAGTGAAGCAATGTTCAATTATGTGATGTCTCAGTAAGATTAATAAGGAAAATGAAAACCAAAAAAAAAATAAGCTTAGGGTTTTTTAATTTGTTATGCAACGAATAAAACTTAAAAAAAATTTTTTTTATAGCTTGTGTAGATCCACATTACTGGTACGTAGCCAGCAGCGTATGGTTGAAAGCCCATCTCAAAATTAGTATATGATTCTTTTCCCTGTGGTGCACACTGTGATGTGCTGCCCAGGTGCCCAGTTGTTGGGTGGGCTATGCACAGGTATCGGTCAGCTATCACCTCCTTCAGGGATTGCCTCAGCTGGAGAAGGCTGTCTCCCCAAGATGGCAGCCTTTCTCCCCATGGCTCACATCTAATGACTGATCTCTGAAAGATGACTTTGGCCTGGCCAGCTCAGCACAACTAGGGACAACTCTGAGGGGCCATTCTACCTCCAGAACTTTCCATGGAGTTAACCAAGACTGTCTTGGGTCTGCATCACAGTTCAACTGCTTCCTCTGCTAAATCCTGAATTCTCTACCATCTTTTTCAAGTACTAATCCCAAGGGGATGCCTTATTAAAGGTCCTGCATGGTAAGAGCCATCATAGCATCGGCAACCTAAATCGTGACACATCTTTTATTAGAAAACTAGGAAGACATTTATTAAAAAAAAAAAACTCATTTATTTCTCAATAAAAGTTGTGTGCTAAGTTCACTGAAATATAAAGTTCAAGCTACTATTTTGAAATTCCCAATATGGAAATGCCCTACTTAGTGATCCTGCACCAGTTCTTAGGCAATGACACCTGAACACCTGTGTGTTCATTCCCCACATTCAGTGCTATGCTTCACTGGCAAAGAAAGGACAAAGATAATTTTCCATAGCAACTAAAAATTTGATAAGTCAAACAAGCTATTCTCATGCCCTCAAACCTCCACCATCATCCAGAAATAGAATTGGAATAAAACAGTAGACACCTGATGTGAAAGGAAAACACTGTTTGCGAAAACATTCGAAAAACAATATAATGTGGAAAACAACTATCTATGTTGAGCAAAATTCTTAGGCAAAAGTAATTTATTTGCCTTCCTTTAGACAGAGCCTTAAATAAAACAACTATCATAATTGAATTCTAATAAATCAGTATCATATGATTCAATTTTGCCTCAAACCTTATCTGTGGAACAAAGCTAGGTACAATAAATCTTTTAGCTATGAACAGAGGGAATTCCAATATTTCACAAAAAGCAGAAATGATATATCAATGGAACCTGATAAAGCATTGTGTCACAAAAAGGTAAAATGGATAGGCTTTTAAGGAGAAATCTTGGAAAATTTACAAATTAAAACAAAAATACTTGTAACCTGCTATGGGTTGAACTGTATTCTTCCTAAAAAAATGTAGGCTGAAGCCCTAACTCCCAATTCCTCAAAATGTGGCGTTATTTGGAAGTGAGATCTTTACAGAGATAATGAAGTTAAAAAAAGGTCGTTAAGAGTGGATTCTAATCCAATATGACTGATGTCCTTTATAAAAGGCAATTTGGATACAGAGACTGATATGCACAGAGGGAACACTGTGGAAAGATGCAAGGAGATGCCCTGTGAAGACTGGAGCTAAGCTGCCTCAAGCCCAGGAACACACTGATGCAGCTGCGGAAAACACAAGGGAGGAGCCACCTTCCACTGGTTTCAGAGGGAGCACAGCCCTGCTGATACCTAGACTGCACACATCTAGCCTCCAGGAGCGTGAGACAGATTTCTGATTTCTAAGCCACTCTGTGCTTCCTTGTTATGGCAGCTCTAGGAGAGAAAAACATAGCCTAACATTTAAAAAATTGATTTCAATATTTTCTCATTTTCTAGTGTTTTCTCGACCTTGTGTTCAGTTATATGATTTGATTCATTATATTTATATATTATATATAAAACAAATTCCACACATATTGTATATATTATATATATGTTATATATAGAACAAATATTATATATACTATACATAGAACTGAAACTTGTGATCAGTTATATGATTTGATATAATATGTATTATATTATATATTATATATAGAACAGATATATTATACATATATACACACACACAAACACATGAGAATCTATTTTGTATATTTATATGGAACTGGTTTCAAAAGCCACAGTTGCCATGTTATCACTATTTTATAATATAACATTACAAAAAGTCTTACAAAAAGCATTATGCTAAGCTGAAATATCCAACTTTACAGAAAAATATGCCCTTGAAGTAAGTTTGGTCTAAAATCACTTTAAGCAACTGCAAATGTCAGCCTGGGTTTAAGGAGCTGAACTCCAACAGGGCAACTGAGTATTTGTGCCAGTTCTGAACAACAACTTCCTTGCTGTTACTACAACTGGGTGATGAAGTTATAGCATAATGTTAATAAAATGCAATTCCTTCACTCAAACTCTGCTCTTATTTTTAGTTATATTAATGTCATAACTGCCTAACTGGTCATGCTAATAGCCCTGATGATTAGGTTAAAAGATTTTGAGGGAAGAAATTAGAATGATTTAATTTTAAAGAATCAAGTTCAGGAAAGTTGTTCATAACTTTTTTTAATAAAAAATTTAAATAGTTTTTAAAAGTATTTATTTATTTATGTTTGGCTGCGTTGGATCTTCATTGCTGTGCCCAGACTTTCTCCAGTTGCAGCGAGCGGGGGCTACTCTTCATTGTGATGCGAGGGTTTCTCATTGCAGTGGCTTCTCTTGTTGCAGAGCACAGGCTCTAGGCATGTGGGCTTCAGTACTTGTGGCACACGGGCTCAACAGTTGTGGCTCCTGAGCTCTAGAGCACAGACTCAGTAGTTGTGGTCCGCGAGCTTAGTTTCTCTGCGGCATGTGGGATCTTGCTGGACCAGGGCTCGAACCCGTGTCCCCTGCATTGGCAGGCGGCTTCTTAACCACTGCACCACCAGGGAAGTCCCACAATTTTTAATAATAATGAATAAGTGATTAAAGACACTTCACAGGTTTTGTTTAGATCCTCAATAATGTATCGGGATGTCACATAGTGTCAGCTATTTCAAGTTTCTCAGAGATATCCTCCTGAGGCTATCCCAATTTGTCTTTGCCATCACCTCATAATATAAAGGAACATGAGGACTCCCAAAGGTTGTAATTTCATGCTAGGAAATAGGAGGCATAGAAGAAGTTATCAGCAAAGAGATACTGAGCTGTGTGTGAGCATATCTCCAGTAATAAACGTTTCTGGCTGGAAATGCCGAAAGTACCTTAGGGACTGGTTATACCTCAACAAAAAAGGCTATCACTTGTCAGTAAGAGTAAACACAATCATTATAAACAACCAAAACACTGTCCTGCACAGAAAATGGTCCCAGAATAGGAAACAGACCTAGTTCATTGGATTTTGACTTTTGTAGATTGCTCTGTCTAATCATTTACCATTTGCATGCAACAGTAGCATCCAAACATAACTGATGTTCTAAACATCTCAGGGCATATACCCAAGTAACCATGCGTCAGGAAAATACAGTCCTTCAAGGATGATGGGTATCTTCCTACTCACTCACAAATATGTCATGCCAGCACATACAATATATTTTCATTTTACTTTAATTAGCATTGTATTATTTTATGTATTGAAATAACTTAAAGTATTTAAAATTTCCAGTGTGAGATTGATCTTAGAGCCAGGCATACTCACCAAAGCTTGCCAGGGGTGCTCACTGCTGGCCATTGCCGGAAATCATCCCAATGGCTCCATTACAACTGTGATGAAAGTGATTTTCCCGTACTCTTAGTACCTGTAAGTTAATTATATTAATTGGTTTATACTTTCAACCTTGACATTTTACTGGTAGTTAGAGTGAAATGCAAGGTCAATATTAGTGTGTTATTTAGTGTGGGTTATGGGAGAAGAATATGCTGAAGACAAATTTAATCTTTTAACAATTTTCTTGAGAAAACAAACTGTTAGTGACCTCTGAGAAGGGAGAGTTATGAAGAAAGAGAGAAGGGGAGAGAGGGGGAGAGAGAAAGGATGGTGGTGGGGAGAGGCAGCTACTAGAATTAACACATTGAAAGTGAAGAAGAAAAAGTGAGGTGATGCTTAAATTGGGAAATTCTCAATAGAGTCAAGACAATGAGCAAGTTCAGTAGTCAAATCTAACTGTCTGGACATTCACTGTGTTCCTACATCCATTTTGATGCCTGCAAATCCCTTGAAATTATTAAGTGTTTTCAATGTTCTTTTGTTAAGCAATGTTTGGCTATTCCCATTCTGATTGTAAATTGCATATTATCAGTAATCCTGTACTTATCAGTTCATGAGAGAACTTCTATCAAATAATGCTCTCAGTTACAGAAAAGCTTAAAATTAAACAACTTTTTAATGTCTTCTATAGATTAGCAAAAGGATGATGCATTAGACTATGCCTAGAATAGTCAGAGAAATATTCTAATGGGTAATGACTTTGATCTGAGTATTAAATGAACTGACATTTTCCAGATGGACAGAACAGGTAAATAAAGGAGGAAGTAACAGTGAGAAGTGACCTAGATTGCTGTTAAATGCATGTACTTTGTCACAGGCATGGATTCCAATTTGAGGTTTTCTATGTACTGCATGTATTATCAAGCCAGGTAACCTAATCTTTCTTGACTTTAATTTCCTCATATAAATAAGGGCTATAAAAGACCAACCTCATTAGATTGTTGGAAGAGGTAAGTGAGATAATGCAGGTAGTCATAGAGCATGCAGTGTCTGACATATAGTAAGTGCTCAATAAGTGTTGGTCATCATTATTTTTATTATCATCCTCCTCACATCAAAGTGCCTTTTGAAGTGTGTATTCAATTCACTGTGGATTTCCTTTATTTTCCAAATGAAACAGGAACAATAATAGACCATAAAATAATAAAGCTCTGAGTTGATATAATAAAATTTGGCACATTTCTGAAATTATTACTTTTGTTTTTAGGTAATCATTACATACATTAAGTAATCTTGTATAACATCAGTCGATAATCTCAGTTAATTATTTAAGTTGTTTTCAGTTCTAGTTTACAGAAAGTTAATCAGATATTAATCCCTGATAATTGTCAGGACTCTTAGATAAGTTTAATTTCCTCAATCCAGAGATTTTCTTATTTTTATTTTGGTCCTCCTTGCTATTTCAACCTAGGCTTTTGTACTGATTGTGTTTGAAGCATCACAACATAAAATCTTCTCAAAATTGAAGCTACAGTTACATACTAATGTATAACAGCAATGTCTAAACCAGCTTTTCCAATTTTTTCCTGTTATAGTAATGATCTAGATCATGTGTTTGTTTATTCTTGACTTGACAGGTTTGGACATTTCACCTTATTGAGTTGGCGTTATTGCTGCTACATCAATAGAGGGGATAGAAGCAGAGCATGATGGGTCAGACTTAATTCTTTTCCCTATCTGGCTTCTCTGATGACTCAATTACTCTCAACAAACAGCTCTTGAAGACTGTGTATACCATGTGTAGAATTCCCTTAGGTTCACAGAGAACAAAGCAACTTATCTTAGCATCTTCTTTTCTGTTCAAACCACTCTCCAGAACTGACTGATTTTCTTTGTTTCAGTAATAGGACTCAAGGTCTCTCCACAGTACTGTAGAAATATGAAAATTTTTGTTGGATTTTCTTGAGATCAACACGGATACTTTTCTTTTTTTTTTTTTTTTGGCTGCATGGGGTCTTCGTAGCTGCATGCAGGCTTTCTGGCTTTCTCTAGTTGCGGCGAGCGGGGGCTACTCTTTGTTGAGGTGTGTGGGCTTCTCATTGCAGTGGCTTCTCTTGTTGCGCAGCACAGGTTCTAGCGCTCAGGCTTCAGTAGTTGTGGCACGTGGGCTTAGTTGCCCCTTGGCATGTGGGATCGTCCCTAACCAGGGATCGAACCCGTGTCGCCTGCATTGGCAGGCGGATTCTTAACCACTGCGCCACCAGGGAAGTCCCAACACAGATACTTTTGACTCTTATCTTGTGTGGAGGGAAAATAAGCCTTCAAATGGTGTTCTGATATCTATTCAAATGTAACTGAGATGATTCAAGTAGATTGTAAGCTCTTTGATATAATAATTATTTCATTCAGTTATTATGCATTTATATACCATCTAATCTGTACTGAGATATGGTATCTTCTTAAACATTTATTGAATTGAAAAATAATATATCATTGATGGTTTCATTTAGAAAAAACAGGCAATAAGAATATTCAAAGAAATGGTTTGCTAAGTCAGACTCACAGGAATAAGAGATTTTAGACATTATCACACTTTACTATAGATGTCAAGGATACAAGTATCCATGAGGCAGAAATGAAGCAAAAAATAATGGATCACCATTATAGCTCATAAGGTGCTTTTTGCTGCATCAGGACATAGCCTGGCTAAATCTGATTTAGCAAACGAGTTCTCTAAGGGCTGTATGTACCATCACTTACACAAAATAAGTCATCTTGATCATGAAATATTATATTCATCTCTGTGGATGCATCACCACAAACCTAAGGCCTTAAAATAGCAGAAATGTATTATCTTACAGCTCTGTAGATTAGAAATCCAAGGTGGGTCTCACTGGGATAAAATCAAGGTTTGACAAGGCTGCATTCCCTTCTGGGGGCTCTAAGGAAAAACCAATTTCCTTGCTTTTTCCAGGTGCTAGAAGTCGACAGTATGCCTTGGCTTGTGACCTCCTTCCTACGTCTTCAAAACCAGAAACCGTGGGTGGAGTCCTTCTCACATTGCATTACTCTCACCTTTTCTGCATCCCTTTTCCACTTTTAAGGATCCTTGTGATTACACTGGGTATATGCAGATAATCCAGGATAATCTCCCTATTTTAAGGTCAGCTGACTAGAAACTTGAATGCCATCCGGAACCTTAATTCCTCACTGCCATGTAAGGTGACATATTCAAGGTTTCCATGAATTAGCACGTAGACGTCATTGGCGGGGCTTTATTCTGCCTATGTCAAGCATCTCCATTTTATGCTCTGATACTGACATAACAGATGATACATTCAACCAATCCACAGATTTCAGATTTGTTTATCATCAGTAAATCTAGAAAGACCAGAGGCATTCTGCTAAAATCACTTCAAAGTTAGCAACTCTTCCATCAGCAAAGACCATTAGTGTGTTGCCAGGTGATTTGACAGGCTGCCTTTTTCTTTCCTTGGATAATCTGGTAAAGGGAGAGAATGGATTGCAGGCCTTTTGCTAATAATCCTTACTTTCCAAAATGATATACCATGTAATTTAAAGTCTTGGTTTGAGTGCCCCGTATCAAACCAGATATACATTAACTTTTGTAATATCTAATATATTACAGCTGTACATCAACCAATAGTTGAATAATAAAAGTATAAAGTTTCATATGTAATTAATTTTCCCTTTTCACATACAAGAATAAGTCAACCATCTATTCTTCTAGATATAGAAATTATATATATAGTTATATGGAAAGAATTACATATATAAAGAGAGAGATGGGGGGTAGAATATTTTTAATTTTGGCCACATGCATCCGATCTCCATCTCAGTGAGTAAAGAATTTAATGACCTTGAGTGCTACCCTTTTTGAAGATTATGGAGCTGATTCTATCCAAGCTCATATGCCTCAAGTAAGTCTGTTGCCACACAGCACATGTGAGAGAGCATCATCATTTGCTATTTTGTGTCAGGATCCAGGATCCCTTAGGTTATATTTGGCATGATAACTGATTAAGATAAATTTCTTTTTTTAAATTAAGAGTTCATGTATTATTATTCCCCTAAGAACAGTATGTCTTTGATGCAAACACCACCTACTAGAAATTTTTCTCCCCAGAAATATCTACACCCAAGTATTCACTTTGCTTCTTCCCTGCAGAGAAATGTCCCATCCAAAAGAACAATCCATCAGTATCAGTTCACTCATCTTTATTTCTTCTCTTATACCACTTCTCAGGAGCTGAAACTATAGCATTTATTTATTTGTTTACTTACTATAGCCTCCCTCCTCAACTAATATGTAAACTCCATGAGGGAGAAACCTAAATAGTGCTTGGTGTTTAATAAATATTTTCTGGTAGGTGTTTAATAAATATTTTCTGAATAAATGAATGGATTATCATAAAAAGATGTAGCAGTTCTATCAAATCTGTAGGATTTTTTTCCCAGTTCTTTCTGTAGGAACAATTTCAAAAAATCAGCTTTTAAAAGTTTAAGATTTGATAGTTAGAGCAACATATTTTACAAATATATTATTGGTATGTAGACTGAATAATGGCCCTCCAAAGATGTCAACATCCTAATCCCCAGAGTCTGTGAATATGTTATTTTACTGGCAAAAAGGACTTTGAAGGTTAGGACTCCAACATATCTTTGCGGGGGTGGGGGGGGCATAATTTAACATGTTGCAATTTGGATTCAGAAAAAGTATGTTGCAAACATGTTGCAATTTGGATTCAGAAAAAGTAATATCCAAGGATGTTATAATCTCAGTAGCATATAAAAATCCAGCTTACTCATTTCCAAAGAGTTGTGAAATGTCAGTACTACTTGGCATCTAAATAAAGGAGTGTTTAATGTATACTAATCACTAAAGGCACATTATTTCTAACTCTCATTCTATTCCAGGACATAGACTCAAGTCATACTTTCAGAAATAATGAGTAAGCAACTATCACAAAGGTGGTTATAGTTAATTTGCTTTGGTAAAAAATCAAGTGATCAGAAAGAAGCTGAACTTGTTTACAATAACGAACAAACTCTTAACGAAGATCATTTCTGAATGTCCACATTTTGTTATCCAACATTTGAGAGATAATAACTATTGTGACGGGGTTTTATAGGTATTATTGCCTATATCTTAAAGACCATTAGAATTTCTTTTTTAAACTAAGGAAACTGAAGCAGAGGAACATTAATTAACCTACCTAAATTCACACAGATTGCAAGTGCTAAAAGGAGGCATTGAATCCATATGTGATGCCAAAGCCTATATTCCTAACCATATTGGCTCCTGTAGCTAGGGATATAAATACTGTATAACTATCTTCTATAAGGGTTCTGTGAACTCTGGAGAGAATCTGAGTTACATGCTTTGGAGACATACTCACATAAGTGCCAGGAGTCTCCAAAGCCATTCTGACCCATCCCCTTCTTTTTACTCACTTAATGAAAGAAAAATGGAACATGATGATAGTACATACTGGTAGGATTGGAGAGGTCCAAAATTAAGAAAAACCCAAAATGTAAACCACCTTTTCCAGTGGTAAAGGTTGAAAACTTAATTTACACTACGCATGAACCAATCCTTTTAATCTTATGACGCTGATGTGTAGCTTAAACTTATCCACTCAAATCACAGTGGAGAATTAAGCTATGGGTGGGTTCTGCGACAGTGTTATCCTTGTAAATTCTGTCTTCTTGGAAGTATGAGTGTGCTGAGTAGAGGAGAATTAACGCTTCACCCTTCTAAATTGTCAGTTAAATTGCAGGTAAAAATTTGGGTATTTTGTGAATATTTCTGAAAAATGAGGTTTGTACCATGTTGTATTACACATATCCAGTTCTTATAATTTAGCAAGTTAGATATTTTAAAATAAAAGATCACAATTTCTAGTATTTAAAAATATAGGTTGCCAAAATTAATCTATAATATATTATCATGGTATAAAACTTTAAATGAATAAATCATTACATACTGAAATTTGAATTAATAAATATTAAATGAGCTGAGAAATCCAAAGCTGTGTGTCTTTAGTTATAAAATTGAAATATGTATATGTATGTGTATGTATATACCAAGAAAATAATGTCATTATTACATATTTTTCTAATTAAAAATCTAGCAGTTGCCTTTTTATTTATCTTCATTGAGATTCCTGGGCAGGAAAGTACAATACTACTAAATTAGATCAGTACACCTTAACAAGATCTAGTTAGTAACAGGCTTAGAAGGAAATTGTGTTTTTGCTATTGACTTATAAGTTTTTAGTTAAAGCACACATATATTTTAACAATAGCTGGGAACACAGTTGTGCTATTCTTCAAAACAATGCAACTGAATAAAAGTATGCTTACTATAAAATTCTCCAATTTTATTTTAATGAAATTATGCCATACCTAAAACAAAAGGTAATCCAATGTATCAAGCTTATGTGTACAAAAGTCTTAATTGATGCAAGATTTTTTGATTATGAAAGCGAATGTTTTTGACAGTTCTTGAAAACATTAAAATTATAAATAAGATTATAAAATTCATTTTAGAAAAAAGATTTTAATATATATAGCCACAATATTTTAACTATACAATTAAAAGTTGACTGTATACATTTATTTTAATGGCTTGGCTCTCAGTTAAAAATGCCTTAAAAGTACCCAGCATTGATGATAATGACAAATAAAGTGAGATTACTGAAAATGTATCAAGAACTTCTATAACATTTCATAAATAATAAAAAATTAAAAATAATAAAATCACACAATGAAATACTTTAAAAATTACTGAAAGAATAAGCATATACACTTAAGATTACTTGCACAGCTAGACACCAGCTCAAAACTCCAGTCAGTTAAAGAACTAAATAAACATTTAATAAATTATCAGATAAAAAGTTATATCTAGAATGTATGGGAAAGTGACTATGTTTCCAAATAATTTAAAAGTTGAATGCAATCTTTTTAATTTCAGAGTAAAAGTAATTCTTGATTATGTAATTTACTAAAATTAGAATCAGAATTATGTTGAGGCCAGGTGTCAGAAAGCAAAAGTGAATGACTTTATACTTAGTTACTCCAGATTCCTTGTACTCTCTACCTTGATCTTTCCTCGGTTCCTCAGTGCCCAGTGACAAGATTCACCAGTATACCTTGATGTGGCCATAGGGTAGTTTATAGCCAGTGTCCACTCAGACCAGTGAGTATCCATGACAAACTACGTGTTAAGTATTTTGACTATCACTACTTCTAGTGTTCCTAGAGCCTTCCCTGATGCCCATTTACAAAAGATCTTCACAGAAAATATCACCCTGAAATCTAATGAAAGATAAGGTTAATCTGTTATCTCTCTTACAATGTTCCCATTTTAATATTGACGGTGCCTAGTTTAAGCCAGAGGGAGCCTCAGTCTCTACTCCATGTTTCCAAAAAGAGACTCCCACTTGACTTTGGCTGGCTCTTAGTTCCTTCCATGATCCCTGTTCACTCCACCCTGAAGAAAGAGGACTGACTCCTCTAATTGGTGGGTTTAGGACAGGGAGTCACATGTGCTCATCTCAGCCTTTCCTCTTCTCCATTTTATGGAACTAGTCTGTTTGGTTCACTGGTCTCAGCCCCCATACTCAGAAAGTTGCCTGGTTTATAGGGTGGGCTCATAAGATCTGTTACATGAACAACAACAACAAAAGCTGTGTACACTTCACATTATGGGTCAAATATTAGCATGCCTCTATGGTCAAAGACCTAAACCCACATCTATACAGAGTTTGTCATTATTCAAGTACTTACGTGTATGCCCATCTCTCTATATCTTTGATCTAACTCTAGCAGGCATAGGATTCAGACAGGAATAATGACTATTATTTGCTGCGTGTCCTGAAACCCATAAAATAGAACTGAGAAGAAACTACAATGAGACAGAGTTTAGGTCAACATACTAGAGAACTTTTTTTGTTTGTTTTTTAATGAAGGCAATCCAGAGATGGCATGTATTGTCTTGAGTGTATCCAACCTCAATGAGAGAATTTTAGCAGAGAATAGATTCTTGAGAGAATACTGTAGGGATGATCCCAGCACCAGATGTAGAATGGGTCTAGATGTTTCACTCAGTGTCTAGTCACAAAAGCAGGAACCATTCCAGATATTTCAAGCAGAGAGAGGTTCAATACAGGGAATTACTAACAAAATTGTTGGAAAGGTAAAAGAAGCAAAACCAAGAAGGGGAAAATACTGGAGGAGTACGACCAGAAGGGAATGTTACTTGGAAGTCAGAGCTCTCTTTCTAACCCTGGGCTGAACTCAAGAGCCAGCCCTTCAGCTGATGTAGAGCCATCTGTGCTGCAGCTGCTCTGACTATAGCAAAGGAACCCAGGAACATGGATTCTACTGATGGTGCTGAAACCCTCATGGATATGCTCATGACCCTGTCACATGAAGTTGCTCCTGGAACCCACAGTCACCTTCTGATCCTGCCACTGCCACCAGAGACACGACAGAAATGGAAATTAAAGAATGCTTCTCTCTTCCTCCCTCTTGCCATCTCCTGCTAGTGCTTTCCATTGGTCAAATCTTTCTGGAACCTGCCAGCAAGGGAGCATGAGAAGATGACTTTGCCTACTTCTAGCTGCCACACAAAGGAGAACAAAGAAAGGTTGGAATGAAGCTGAGAGCCAGCAGACAAGTAACTGGAACATCAGAGAATGTATTTTTAATAACATTTTTAGAGATCTAACAGAAATTTGTTACATGACAAAAACTGCTATTAACCTCTCTAGAAATTACTGTATCAGGCAACTGAAGAAAGTTAAAAGAAGTAAATCCTTAACAATTATCCAAAATATCAAAAATACAAATATTGAACTATAGCTGTTAAAGTATACATAATCAATGGTTTACATTCTACATGGAGAGAACTAACCAGAGAATTAAGCAATGCTAAACCTACCAACTACATTTATACCATAATTTAGAATAAAGAAAGATTAGTGTGGGCAACTCTGGAAAGTTTTCAAGAGGAGATCATACTTAACATGTACTTTTAGTGGGTTAGGGTTTGGTTATTTTAGGTTAATAAAAGATAATATAAGCAAAAGAAGAGAGGCTAAACTGAGATAACACATAGACGGGAAATATAGAAGAAGAAGTAAAGTGAGAAAAATTAACTCACCAAAGTGTTTGAAACTTAGAGTCGGGTCAGAATATGGGGGAACCTAAAATTATTCTCAAGTTTGTGGAAAATTACATAGCAGTGAGGAAATATGATAAAAACAGGTAATTTTGAAGCTTTCTTTGTTAGAGAAATTTTACTCCACAGTCTGCCAACTGAGAAAAACTGAAATTTCATTCTCCACTCTAATCTAGAAGCAATGATCAGAGTGAGATACACTGAGAAGTTTGCTTTGGGAATTCTTCTAAAACCTGCTTGAGGTGTCATTCTGGGTGGTATTTGTAGCAACATTCAACATCCTTGACTTTTTCTGACTTTCTTTTCCCTTCCATTCATATGGTACTGTTCCTAATTCCATCACACTAGATAACTGATAAATACTTGTATACTATTAATATCAACAATAGTAGCATAGACCACTCTTAGAGTCAATACAGTACAGGGGTTAGCGGAATAGATACAGAAGCCAAATTGCATGAATTCAAATCACCCCTCCACACTAACTACGTGTGGGACATTGGATACATTATCTAAACTTCTCTTTGTTTCATCTGTAAAATGGAATGATGTAGAATTTATCTTTCTAGACTGTTGTCAGGATTAAATGCATTGATAATATGTTAAGCACTGAAAACAGGGCCCAGCATATGCAACAATTTATATGTTAATTCTATTTTCTCCATTATCCCTGGCATATGGCTTCTAACCAATGCATAGTACTCCATTTTGACAGATGTATCATTATCTCCTATGGCAGGTCATTTCATTTTGGACCACTGAAATTGTACAATTTTTAAATATATTTATTCACATTAAATACCCTGGGATTTTTAGCCATTGTTCCTATTTCTGCCCTTGAAGCTACCTAGAATTAGTGTGCTTCATTCTCTCTTGCATATGGTAGCCTTTCCTAGATTAGGAGAAAAATCCTAGCTTCCTCCCCCAAAATTCTTCTTTTTTGCACAACTGTTAATACCACAGTTCCTTTCATTATCCCTCATACATTTCCTAGACCCTCATGAAGTTGATTACTTCTCTTTGCATCTGTTTCCATTTGCCAATATCATTCTCATACATTCAGGTAACATTTGCACTTTCATCTCCAAAGAAGTGCACACTGGGGAACTCTCAACTGGCCAACGGGGCAGATATAATTGAACAGAGGGACCTTCTACCACCCATTAGGCTTCTGCTTAAGTAATATGCTTGTGTATGAAACTGAACCCATCACCATCAAATTATTTCTTTAGAGGCAATTCTCAAAAGGATCTCCCTTATCTGGACTAGTAAACTGAATGGAGATGATTCCAGAAGAATGGGAGAAGGATATGTTATCAGCTCACCTCAGTCTCACCCCCTGCCACCTCCTCTTATTCATGTTCAGCAACTTTTAAGCTATAAAGATTAAAAACTTCTGCTATGAAACGATCAATATTCACAGAGGTTAAGCACTGCAGAGTAACCACACATTAAAAATTATAATATGTATTAATTTAGCATAATGGCTTGACAGGGTCAAATATTTTTAATGTCCTTTACATAGTCCCTCTTAGCATGCCAACCTATTATTTAATAAAACTTTGTTAAAACTTAAAATCAATCAACTCGTTTTTTCTAGACCTTGTAATTTACTTTTTTTTTTTTTTTAACATGGACTGTAACTCAACATTCCCCAGGACTAAAATTATATCTGTTCTGAAGTAAATACTATAAAAATACAATTACAAAATTTTTGAAAGACATTTTCCAATAGTTGAATTATGTCACTATGATTTATAAAATTATATATTACTTCAAGAGAATTCAGAGAAAAATATTCTATCAGTAAAACCAATCTTTACTTTGAAGAAGTCAAATTAGCTAATTATGTATTATTCTAAGAGAGAAGGTAGTGGTGGGTGCAGTCAACCTTGTGGTCCTAGGAGAGCTCATCCTTTCAGGCCTCAAGGTAAGCTGTCATGTGCACTACAAACCAAGATTCAGGTTTAGATTAAACCTGCAAGGGTCCACAAAACAATTTATCCCCTTGACAAATCTTTTCTGCTGATTAAACAATGGAATTTTATGGCCCATTTCTTGAATAATGTATTTGAGCTTGTTTTATGTGTACCAGCCTTAAGTTGCTGATCCTATAAAACTGAAAGCTGACTATATCGTCTTGTCAAATTTTTGTGGATACACATTTTCCTAATTGGATTTGTTGATTTATTGCTAACAAAGATAAAACTTTCTGCTTCAGCCACTTATCTGGGTTGTGAAATTGCTTCAACCCGAAAGCAAATTGTATGAGTCTGAAAAAAGTGCTTGAAGTACATTTAACCACAAAAATATTAACTTAACAGAAATGAAACAAGCAAAGAAATGACACACATAGTCTGCTTCTTTAAACTCTGGAATAAAATTATTAAAAGTACAGCTATTTGAGCAGAAAAATAGACTGTAGCAAATACTACCATCTACATTTTCTCAGAGTACAGAGTCAGTTTTACAATTAGTTTTCTATCAGAATATTATAATTAGTGGTAATCAATTTATCAACATTTATAATTACATTATTTGTGAAATATAACTACAGGTATTGTATAATTAGTATTCTGTAACTAATATTTAAACAGGAAATAAGAAAACAACCCCTAAAGTCTACAGGGAATACTTATAAAATCTCAAAATCTCATAGCAGGCAATTGAAAATGCTTTCCTTTTTGAATCTTTATAAGGAGGAAAAGGTATCTTCACAATTTCCTCCCCACATTTTATTCTGTAATTCCTAGCTAGCCTAGAAAACAAAGATGGTTGACTGACTTTCCATTTTAGGCTTCTACTAGGTAGTGGGAATTTTGCATACATTATTACATTATTTAATAACATGTTTGTTGTTATGTTGGAAATCTATTTATTGTGATGTCTGATATACACACCCACTTGGAAAAGTATAATCTATCTTATCCAAAGTAAATAAAAATAACACATTTTCATGTTTGGAAAGCTCTAAGTGTATCTTCGTGTCATAGAACACACTTGTGATACTGCCACACCTAAATTAGCACTATGCCTGGCAAAGGATGACTCCCAAGAATCAATGAATCTTTCCTGTCTAACTGAAGAAAAGCTGAAGTTCTACAACTAGTATTCAGTTAGAAGACAGAAAAAGCACTTTCAAGTAATATAATATAAAACAATGTCTCTGTAACTAAAACTAGTTTTAAAATTTGGCTAGTCTCTAGAACTAACATGAATTCACACTTGTACCTCCTGAGTGCATTCTTGAATTTCTTCCATACAAATAGTGCAATGCAACACCATCACTTCACCATTTGGAATGCTAGAAATAAGCAAGTAGAGAGTAGAGTAGGAAAAAACCACTGGAGAAAGCAGCTTTGTCAAGGGAGCATAGCAGAAAACATAGATTCTATGTCCTTGCCTTGGACCTGTGTTTGTCTAGGAAGCCATGCTGTGCACCATATTGGGGTTAGATCCTATTAGCACCAAAGGAGCTAAGTAAATTATATAGAGCATGGAGAAGCTTACTGTTATGAAGTGTCACAATTTAATGCTCCTTGAGAGTCATTATACTGCAGAAGGAATAACCCAACAGGTATCCTAACTTCTTCACTTCAAAGGTCAAGTTTCAAAGGAAGTTGAGATACCAGCCCAACATGCCAAATCACTTTTCAAACTTGCAGTAGTGTATCCAAAGTAAATGTTCAGCTCTTGTTTTCCAAATTCTAATCAATAACCACAGGGGATCATTGTTGGGTGGGAAAAAATGCAACAGAGGACACTTTGATGGAGGAGTGAGTGGAAGAAGAGGAAAAAAGAAACAGATTTATTCAGCAGAGAGCTACAAGGCCCATGATCTGTCTTTTTAAGACACATTGATCCTAACTGACTTTCAGAACCAATGTATTTGGCTTAAGAAGGGAGCAGATAACCTGGAGAATACTTGCAATTTTGAATAAGAAGATGGGTGCTTTTTTATAAAGCAACAAACAGAAGCACAGAATTTTGAAGTCATTTCAGAAAAAAAATCCAACTGCTGGAATTCTACACATTGGAGCTGGCAGTGAAAGGTGTCATACAGTCCAGAATTTATTTTATGTAGGAATGAGAAAATAAGATTTTTAGCCTTCCTTTTCTAAAAACAACACAAATGATTGCCCAACATAAGCATCTCTGCCAGAAAACTGACAAATGTTGCCTTTGCTTCATTTTTGCAAATCTGGATCAGAATTAGGAGAATTTGACCCCAAGTTACCAACCTCTTTGTTTTGGTGCTATAAATGGTGAGAAGGAAGCAATTACAAAGAAAACAAAGATTTAAACAAATATTGACTGCAAGCAGAGAAATAAAAAATGTAAACCAACCAACATTATAATTTATCATTCATATAAAAAAATCCAAAGATAGGAAAGGTAATATTTAAGCCCTCAAATACTGGATACACTGCAGGCAAGAAATTTCAAAAGCTGCATGTAAAACACTCAATCTTCCAAAATGGCCCCCTTCTCCTTTATTCACTGGTCCACTCCAAGCATTCTTTCCTTTTATATTTTAGGGAAATTATTAAGTTTAAAAATGCCTAATTTTCTTGGGAATAGCCAGTTAACTTAGCCCTGGTCACCTGTATCTGGCTAGGCCTTTGTGGCAGCTGATAATTGAAGAGAGATACTTTTAATCTTCCAATTCTCTAAGGTTATAAGAATAGGAAAACATTCTCATCAAAGTCTTTGTACAAGTTATTTCTCACACATGGAAGAACCTCGCACTCCATAATCAAGGTCAACGTCTGTCACGAATGTTTCCCTAATTTACTCAGCTTTTCCTCCTTTTCATAAACTTCCTCATACCTAAATATAGTTTTTAGATGATTTAATAAATTTACAATCATTATCTTTCATCTCATTCATATTAATTTCTTTTTTATAATTTTTAGTTTTTCCTTTTTTTAATGAAGTATAGTGGATTTACAATGATGTTAGATTCAGGTACGCAGCACAGTGATTCAGTTACATATATATACATACACACATATACTCTTTTTCAGATTCTTTTCCTTTATAGGTTATTACAAGATATTGAATACAGTTCCCTGTGTTATACAGTAGGTCCTTGTTGGTTATCTATTTCATATATAGTGGTGTGTATATGTTAATCCCATCTTCCTAACTTATCCCTCCCCCTCCTTCCCCTTTGGTAACCATAAATTTGTTTTCTATGTCTGTGGGTCTATTTCTGTTTTGCAAATAAGTTCATTTGTATCTTTTTTCACATGATATTGCTTATATGTGTAATTTGAAAAAAAATGCAAATTAACTCATTCACATTAATATCTATTAACAAAGGGGGAAGAGTCTGATTTTCCTACTGGGCTATTCCATTGTGATACCTCCTTTCACATATTCACACGATGTTAGCCCAATAGGTCTTGCTCACCTTCTGCCCTCTTTGCTCTCAATGCAAAATGTATAGCGGAAGACTGAGCCCTATGTGTGCCCAATCAATTCTTATGTTGATAAACCTGCTACGTCTGCTGTTCATTTGCCAGTTTCTTTTAAAACAGTTATTATTCACCATTCCAATCATATTTGGGGAAAAGGAAATCACATGAGGGCATGCTTTAGTTTTACCTTCAGCATGATGATCTAGTAACTTGTTTCTCCCTTGTCCTTGTTATTACTAAAAGCTCATAATCTTACTGTTTGTTATACTCATGATTCTTCAATTTGTTTTTTGTTGCAGTTTTAATTCATTAATTTGTTCAACAAATTTTTTTGGAGTAGGCCCTACAATGTCATTGTGCCCTACAATGGTCATTAGGGATACATTTAGCAAAACGGTCCTCATCTCTAGGGTGCTTTTAACCTGGTAGGGTAAACAGAGATTAATTAGATATCACATCGGTGAATATATGATTACAAGTCATAGTGAGTAATACTGAAGGAAAAGTACAGGTGTTGGAAGAGTAGAGAGACCAGACTTATTCAGGAGGACAGAGAAAGCTCTCCAGGAAGATTATTTGAGCTGTTCTCTGAGGAATGAATGGAGTGAGCTAGGTGGGACAGAAAAACAGGATTAATGGAAGAGAAAAATGCAGATAGAAAGCCTCTGAGTTAGAAAAGAGCTTAGCATCCTGAAGGAACTGAGTGAATACAGTTGTGGCTCAGTGCATGGCACAAAGCGGAAATTGGTGGGACCTGAGGCTGGGGAGGGCAGATTCAGCATCGTGGTATAAGTGATCTTAAAGATCATGGTCTTTCTTCTCAGAGCAGTGGGAAGGCACTGAAGGGAAACTACCCTGACCTTATCTGTGTCTTCAGATTATCACTTTGGCTTCAGTGAAGAGAAAAGCCTAAAAGAAAGTAAAAGCAGAGTTGAGGGAATTATTTTGGGTGAAACTTCTTTTGTCCAAGTGAGAGATGATAGTAGTTTGGACTAGAATGTTTTATAAGTGATAAGAGAGATTTAGAGTAAACTGTCTTGTACTCAGGAATGGATGGTATATGAGGGAGTGAGAGAGGAGGTCATGAAATGGCCATGGTGAGAGGGGGCTAGAAGCACCATCCCAGGTGTGATCGCTAATGACGAAACCACAGCGTGGGTGCCCGGCAGTCCATGTATGACCACCAGATCTCAGCTCCAGAGATAGCACTGTAAGTCTTACTTCTCTGTTAGGGGTTGGAAGAGAACAGATGTACTCTCCACTTCATTCTTTTTACTGAATTCATCCAACCCCCTTACTTTCATGAAACACGCATTGTGCTAAGTGCTTGGACATAGCTCTGTGTCCCATCAGGAAGGAGGGCAGTAAATGGGCCTGTGCTTGTAGTACAGTGGGGTGGGAACGGGAGGGGCTCACCCAGGGCGCTGCAGAAGCACATGGAGGGGATGCTGACTCATCTGGAAGGTCCAGTAGGGCTTACTGGAGAAGCTGGCCCCCTCTTGGAATGTGCAGGGTGATCAGCAGGAATTTGACAGGAGAAAAGTGGAAAGAAAAGGCCATCAGAAAAAAACAACCATGTGCAGAAAAGTCAGATTCTAGAATCTGGCCGACCTTTCCAGAGCAGGGCCTCCGTAGGCTCAGATGTAAAAAGACCTGGGGCATGAGAAGGTAGGAGAGCCATGGTTTGTTTCCTCCCAATTAGTTGGAAACAAGCTGTCTAACTAGCACAAATTGAATAGCTGATGTCATACACTTGAGCCGTTAAAGGCTTCCTTGTACTGCTTGTGACAAATTTGTGCAAATCATTTCTCCCACCAGATTGTAAGCACGTGTAAAGGAGAAGCATGATGTAAACATTTATCTGACAGAGCAAGGCTGGTTCTGAGTTCATCAAAAATACTCCAGAAGAATTATTAACTGGCAGATAGAAGTAAACTTTCTTGAGATAGATACTTCAGGTCATTGAAACCAAATATATATATGGCTTGAAACTTCTTTTTCAGACTAACTAGATATTTTGTACATATTATTTGTCAGCCTGATTAGTATAGATAATCAAACTTCTTTAAATTTTCAAATGGAAGACCAAAGAGAAAACTTGAAGCTGGTAATGGTGCCAATTACAGCTGTTAGCGGCACTTCCTTAAGGAAGCAAACTAAATTTCATGGTAACAAATGAATATTCACATGTTCTATTTAATTGGCAGGGAAGTGCCTATTTTTAAATCAGCAAGGAGACCTTCAATTCAGATTTAGTTTCATATCAATTCCCTTTATCTTCTTCCCTGTAGCGTTTGCTCTATTCAGTATGACAAATTTATGCTTAGATTGTTTTTAAAATTGAGAACCTGCCTAACTTTTATTTTTTAACATTTTTATTGGAGTATAATTGCTTTACAATGGTGTGTTAGCTTCTGCCTTATAACAAAGTGAATCAGCTATATATAGACATATAACAATAACTCGTCCCTCGAGTCTCCCTCCCACCCTCCCTATACCATCCCTCTAGGTGGTCACAAAGCACTGACCTTATCTCCCTATGCTATGCGGCTGCTTCCCACTAGCTAGCTATTTTACATTTTGTAGGGTATATATGTCCATGCCACTCTCTCACTTCATTCCAGCTTACCCTTCCCCCTCCCCGTGTCCTCAAGCCCATTCTCTACATCTGCATCTTTATTCCTGTCCTGCCCCTAGGTTACTCAGAAACTTTTTTTTTCTTTAGATTCCACATATATGTGTTGGCATACAGTATTTGTCACAGGGTGCTCTACCTATGTTTTTCTCTAAGAGTTTTATACTGTCTGGCTTTACATTTAAGTCTTTAATCCATTTTGAGTTTATCTTTGTGTATGGTGTTAGGGAGTGTTCTAATTTCATTCTTTTACATGTAGCTGTCCAGTTTTCCCAGCACCACTTATTGAAGAGGTTGTATTTTCTCCATGGTATATTCTTGCCTCCTTTATCAAAAATAAGGTGACCATATGTGCGTGGGTTTATCTCTGGGCTTTCTATCCTGTTCCATTGATTTGTATTTCCATTTTTGAGCCAGTACCACACAGTCTTAATTACTGTAGCTTTCTAGTATAGTCTGAAGTCCAGGAGCCAGATTCCTCCAGCTCTGTTTATCTTTCTCAAGATTGCTTTGGCTATTCACAGTCTTCTGTGTTTCCATACAGATTGTGAAATTTTTGTTCTAGTTCTGTAAAAATGCCTTGGTAGTTTGATAGGGATTGCACTGAATCTGTAGATTGTTTTGCGTAGTACAGTCATTTTCAAAATGTTGATTCTTCCAATCCAAGAACATGGTATATCTCTCCCTCTGTTTGTATCATCTTTAATTTCTTTCATCAGTGTCTTATAGTTGTCTGCATAAAGGTCTTTTGTCTCCGTAAGTAGGTTTATTCCTAGGTATTTTATTCATTTCCTTGCAATGGTAAATGGGAGTGTTTCCTTAATTTCTCTTTCAGATTTTTCCTCATTAGTGTATAGGAATGCCAGAGATTTCTGTGCATTAATTTTGTACCCTACTACTTTACCAAATTCATTGATTAGCTCTAGTAGTTTTCTGGTAGCATCTTTAGGATGCTCTATGTATAGTGTCATGTCATCTGCAAACAGTGACAGTTTTACTTCTTCTTTTCTCATTTGGATTCCTTTTCTTTCTTTTTCTTCTCTGATTGCTGTTGCTAAAACTTCCAAAACTATGTTGAATAATAGTGGTGAGAGTGGGCAACCTTATATTGTTCCTGATCTTAGTGGAAATGGTTTCTGTTTTTCACAACTGAGAATGATGTTGGCTGTCCTTTTGTCATATATGGCTTTATTACATTGAGGGAAGTTCCCTCTGCACCTACTTTCTGGAGGGTTTTTATCATAAATGGGTGTTGAATTTTGCCGAAGCTTTTTCTGCATCTTTTGAGATGATCATATGGTTTTTTTGCCGAAGCTTTTTCTGCATCTTTTGAGATGATCATATGGTTTTTCTCCTTCGATTTGTTAATATGGTGTATCACGTTGATTGATTTGCATATATTGAAGAATCCTTGAATTCCTGGGATAAACCTCACTTGATAATGGTGTATGATCCTTTTAATGTGCTGTTGGATTCTGTTTGCTAGTATTTTGTTGAGGATTTTTGCATCTATGTTCATCAGTGATAGTGGACTGTAGTTTTTTTTGTGACATCTTTGTCTGGTTTTGGTATCAGGGTGATGGTGGCCTCATAGAATGAGTTTGGAAGTGTTCCTCCCTCTGCTATATTTTGGAAGAGTTTGAGAAGGATAGATGTTAGCTCTTCTCTAAATGTTTGATAGAATTCACCTGTGAAGCCATCTGTTCCTGGGCTCTTATTTGTTGGAAGATGTTAATCAGTCTCAATTTCACTGCTTGTGATCCTCTGTTTATATTTTCTATTTCTTCCTGGTTCAGTCTCAGAAGATTGTGATTTTCTAAGAATTTGTCCATTTCTTCCAGGCTGTCCATTTTATTGGCACATAGTTGCTTGTAGTAATCCCTCATGGTCCTTTGTATCTCTGAAGTGTCAGTTGTTACTGCTCCTTTTTCATTTCTAATTCTATTCAGTCTTCTTTATTTCTTGATGAGTATGGCTAATAGTTTATCAATTTTGTTTATCTTCTCAAGGAACGAGCTTTTAGTTTTATAGATCTTTGCTATTGTTTCCTTCATTTCTTTTTCATTTATTTCTGATCTGATCTTTATGATCTCTTTTCTTCTGCTAACTTTGGGGGGTTTTTGTTCTTCTTTCTCTAATTGCTTTAGGTGTAAGGTTAGGTTGTTTATTTGAGGTGTTCCTTGTTTCTTGAGGTAGGATTGTATTGCTATGAACTTCCCTCTTAGAACTGTTTTTGCTGCATCCCATAGGTTTTGGGTCATCATGGTTTCACTATCATTTGTTTCTAGGTATTTTTTGATTTTCTCTTTGATTTCTTTAGTGATCTCTTGGTTATTTAGTAGTGTATTGTTTAACCTCCATGCGTTTGTATTTTTTACAGATTTTTTTTCCAGTAATTGATTCCTAGTCTCATAGTGTTGTGGTCGGAAAAGATACTTGATATAATTTCAATTTTCTTAAATTAACCAAGGCTTGATTTGTGACCCAAGATATGATCTATCCTGGAAAATGTTCCATGAGCACTTGAGAAGAAAGTGTATTCTGTTGTTTTTGGATGGAATGTACTATAAATATCAATTAAGTCCATCTTGTTTAATGTATCATTTAAAGCTTGTGTTTCCTTATTTATTTTCATTTTGGATATCTGTCCATTGGTGAAAGTGGGGTATTAAAGTCCCCTACTATGATTGTGTTATTGTCAATTTCCCCTTTTATGGCTGTTAGCATTTGCCTTATGTACTGAGGTGCTCCTATGTTGGGTGCATAAATATTTACAATTGTTATACCTTCTTGGATTGATCCCTTGATCATTATGTAGTGTCCTTCTTTGTTGCTTGCAATAGTCTTTATTTTAAAGTCTATTTTGTCTGATATGAGAATTGCTACTCCAACTTTCTTTTGATTTCCATTTGCATGGAATATCTTTTTCCATCCCCTCATTTTCAGTCTGTATGTGTCCCTAGGTGTGAAGTGGGTCTCTTGTAGACAGCATATATACGGGTCGTGTTTTTGTATCCTTTCAGCCAGTCTATGTCTTTTGGTTGGAGCAGTTAATCCATTTACACTTAAGGTAATTATCGATATGTATGTTCCTATCACCATTTTCTTAACTGTTTTGGGTTTGTTATTGTAGGTCTTTTTCTTCTCTGTGTTTCCTGCCTAGAGAAGTTCCTTTAGCATTTGTTTTAAAGCTGGTTTGGTGGTGCTGAATTCTCTTAGCTTTTGCTTGTCTTTAAAGGTTTTAATTTCTCCATTGAATCTGAATGAGGTCCCTTCTGGGTAGAAGAATCTTGGTTGTAGGTTTTTCCCTTTCATCACTTTAAATATGTCCTGCCACTCCCTTCTGGCTTGCAGAGTTTCTGCTGAAAGATCAGCTGTTAACCTTATGGGGATTCCCTTGTATGTTATTTGTTGTTTTTCACTTTCTGCATTTAATATTTTTTTCTTTGTATTTAATTTTTGATAGTTTGATTAGTATGTGTCTTGGTGTGTTTCTCTTTGGATTATCCTTTATGGGACTCTCTGTGCTTCCTGGACGTGATTAACTATTTCCTTTCCTGTATTAGCAAAGTTTTCAACTCAACTATAATCTCTTCAAATATTTTCCCCATCCCTTTCTTTTATTTTTCCTCTTCTGGGACCCCTATAATTCGAATGTTGGTGTGTTTACTGTTGTCCCAGAGGTCTCTGAGACTGTCCTCAATTCTTTTCATTCTTTTTTCTTTATTCTGCTCTTCAGTAGTTATTTCCACCTTTTTATCTTACAGGTCACTTATCCGTTCTTCTGTCTCAGTTATTCTGCTATTGATTCCTTCTAGAGAATTGTTAGTTTCATTTATTGTGTTCTTCATCATTGTTTGCTCTTTAGTTCTTCTAGTTCCTTGTTAAACGTTACTTGCATTTTCTCCATTCTATTTCCAAGATTTTGGATCACCTCTTCTGTCATTACTCTGAATACTTTTTCAGTTAGACTGCCTATTTCCTCTTCATTTGTTTGGTCTGGTGCATTTTTACCTTGCTCCTTCATCTGTTGTGTGTTTCTCTGTCTTCTCATTTTGCTGACCTTACTGTGTTTGGGGTCTCCTTTTTGCAAGCTGCTGGTTCATAATTCCTGTTGCTTTTGCTGTATGCCCCCAGTGGCTAAGGTTGGTTCAGTGTGTTGTTTAGGTTTCCTGGTGGAGGGGACTAGTGCCTGTGTTCTGGTGAATGAGGCTAGATCTTTTCTTTCCGGTAGGCAGGTCCATATCCGGTGGTGTGTTTTGGGGTGTCTGTGGCCTTATTATGATTTTAGGCAGCCTCTCTGCTAAGGGGTGGGGTTGTGTTCCTGTCTTGCTAGTTGTTTGGCATAAGGTGCCCAGCACTGGAGCTTGCTGGTCGTTGAGTGGAGTTGGGTCTTAGCATTGAGATGGAGATCTCTGGGAGAGCTTTCGCCGTTTGATACTATGTGTAGCCGGAAGGTCTCTAGTGGACCAATATCCTGAACTCGTTTTCCCACCTCAGAGGCACAGGCCTGACACCGGCCTGAGCACCAAGACCCTGTGAGCTACACAGCTCAGAAGAAAAGGGAGAACAAAAGAAACAATGAATGAAAGAAAAATAATATAAAATAAAGTTATTAAAATAAAAAAGAATTATTAAACATAAAAAGAATTAAAAAGTTACTTAAAAAAAGAAAGATAGAAAGAAGAGAGCAACCAAACCAAAAACAAATGCACTAATGATAATAAGTGCTAAAAACTATACTGAAAACAAACAAACAAAACAAAGGACAGGCAGAACTCTGGGACAAATCATAAAAGCAAAGCTTTAGAGACAAAATCACACAAAGCAGCATACATATACACACTCACAAAAAGAGAAAAAGGGAAAATATATGTATATCATTGCTCCCAAAGTCTACCGCCTCAATTTTGTAATGATTCTTCATCTATTCGGGTATTCCACAGATGCAGGGTACATCAAGTTGATTGTGGAGATTTAATCCACTGCTCCTGAGGCTGCTGGGAGAAATTTCCCTTTCCCTTCTTTGTTCGCACAGCTCCTGGGGTTCAGTTTTGGATTTGGACCTGCCTCTGCATGTAGGTCGCCTGAGGGCGTCTGTTCTTTGCTCAGATAGGACGGGTTAAAGGAGCAGCTGATTCAGGGGCTCTGGCTCACTCAGGCCGGGTGGAGGAAGGGGTACGGATGCTGGTGAGCCTGCAGCAGCAGAGGCTGGCGTGAGGTTGCACCAACCTGAGGCGCGCCGTGCGTTCTCCCGGGGAAGTTGTCCCTGGATCGTAGGACCCTGGCAGTGGCGGGCTGCACAGGATCCCCAGAAGGGGGGTGTGGAGAGTGACCTGTGCTCGCACACAGGCTTCTTGGTGGCGGCAGAAGCAGCCTTAGCATCTCATGCCCATCTCTGGGGTCCGCACTGATAGCTGAGGCTCGCGCCCATCTCTGGAGCTCATTTAGGTGGCGCTCTTAATCCCCTCTCCTCGCACATCCTGAAACAATGGTCTCTTGCCTCTTAGGCAGCTCCAGACTTTTCCTGGACTCCCTCCCGGCTAGCTGTGGCACCCTAGCCCCTTCAGGCTGTGTTCACGCAGCCAACCCCGGTCCTCTCCCCGCGAACCCACCGAAGCCCGAGCCTCAGCTCCCAGCCCCGCCCGCCCCGGCGGGTGAGCAGACAAGCCTCTCGGGCTGGTGAGTGCCGGTCGGCACCGATCCTCTGTGCGGGAATCTCTCCGCTTTGCCCTCCGCACCCCTGTGGCTGCGCTCTCCTCCGCGGCTCTGAAGCTTCCCCCCTCCGCCACCCGCAGTCTCCGCCCGTGAAGGGGTTTCCTAGTGTGTGGAAATCTTTCCTTCTTCACAGCTCCTTCCGAGAGGTGCAGGTCCCATCCCTATTCTTTTGTCTCTGTGTTTTCTTTTTTCTTTTGCCCTAGGCATGTGGGGAGTTTCTTGCCTTTTGGGAAATTTGTGGTCTGCCAGCATTCAGTAGGTGTTCTATAGGAGTTGTTCCACATGTAGATGTATTTCTGATGTATTTGTGGGGACAAAGGTGATCTCCACGTCTTACTCTTCCACCATCTTGAAGGTCTCCTATCTCAATTATTAAAGTATTGTTATAGGGAATGGTTTATGCATATTTTTGAAATTTCATCTGATCCTTTCTTGGTTTACTAGAAAATCCTAACGATTATAAAGCTATTATTGTCTTGAAGTCACTAAGGTTGAAACTGCATATATTGTGACAGTCCTGAGGGATGTGTAAGGTCTGCCTTCCACCTAGTAATTCAGAAAGCCAGCTTCTTTCTCTCTTGTGATTTTGCCATTTCCTGGGACATTGGAGTCCTTTGCTCTCAGCTTCATCGTGGAACTCGAAAACCTGCCTAACTTTTAAGTGATTTTATTTACTTAAGTATAGGTATTTTGGACTTTATGGGATGGTTCAAGAAGTGACTGTATTGCCAAATGTAAAAACCTAAATCATCTTCCAGTGTTCAAACCACTAACAGTCTTCAACAATGTCCACCCAGTGTATGTTTGACTGTTTATGTTTGACTAAAATATGTGTGGGTGACACGAGTGTATTATAAAGTAAAGAACTAGAAAAGTGGACTCAAGAATTCCAATCTGGATCTTTAAACTCTGATCTACACTTCCATGAAGTAAGTACTGGCTGGACTGCTGTCTCACTGTGAAAAGTACTGACTTTCACTTCCTGCCATGACCTTATATAATTTATCCATTTGTGCTTCCTGTTTGCATCTGGTTATCATCTTTAATCAGCTTACTTCCCAGCAGGGGAGGATTTATTTCTGTTGCTGTCTTGCTGTTTTGCAACTTAAATTGTTTTTGCCTTTAAGTTTCTTATACTTTTTCTATTCCTTAACCTCAAAGGCATGCCAATATACAGCAACAGTGATTGTAAACATAAAACTGTCTATACGTGTGAAGGTCAAAAAGGTACTGTTAAAAAACAATCAAATGCTGTTCTGAAATTTTGTGTGTATGCTATGTATATCTTTGTATATGGTAACATGTATCCATTTAAATACATGTAAGCTAATGTTCCTGTTAAAATTCTTTAAAAAACACTAAATTTTTAATATTTGAAAATAGCTCTCAAGAATCATTTCCCTTAGAACTGATGAGGAAACAGCAACATGACCAGAAACAACATTAACCAAAGGAAGCACCAGGGCCTGGACAATGCTGGAAAGCCAAACTGAGGGCTCTCTGCAATGATCCACAACTTGTCCTGCAATTTATATTCTATGTGTGGGCAGAGAGTATATTAGGCATGTTCACCTGTGTATCCTGAAGGCCTGACACACAGTACAATTTTATATTTATCTTTGAAGCTTTCATTTATGTTGAATTAACTGGTAGGCAACTTTACAGTGATTTTTAATTTACTTAAATTGTACATTTATGATCTTTATTTAGAAGAAATGATATCATTGGTAATCCCTGGGATTTCATTGGTATTTGTGAGGATGTTGGTGAAATATTATTTGATAATAGTTCTATATGACTGGTTGGTGAAAAAAAACTATATATAATTAGCAGTATATCTTTTTCTAGAACTAGCAATTTTCTGTTGCAGGTTATAAGTTTATTGTCTTGAAGAAAGACCGTTTGTCAGACACAGGATATTTTCATGCCTTCCATTGTTTTTTTGGGGGGGGAAACAATGTTTCTTTATGACTTGGTATAAAATTATAAAGCCAAATAACTGGACTTGTGTGACACAGGAAAATTTCTCATGCAATATATTCATTTCCTAAAAAAAATATTTTAAGGTCAAATTTATATTCAACTACATAGGGCAGTGAAGTAGGTATCCTCAATGAGTAATATGTAACATGACAGAAATATAATCAAATCAATGCTGGATAACAGAAATTAATTACAAAATTAAACTAATCTTTATTTCACATTTGTAAGATGAAAGACAAAATCTCAAATAGTGATTTTTTTTCCAGAAGACTAACTTAATCATCAAAATATAGGCAATTATATGATGGTATATATAGGTATTATATGATGATCTGTCAGCTTCTGGTTTTCACAGAAATAAATTAACAAATGGAAACTCAGGCAATATTTCCTTCAGCTTCCCTTTGTAATAGGAATACTGAGAACTCAAAGAGGAACCAGGGGAGAGTGTCAATGGTGATGAAAGGACAAAACACTATACTAAATTTCTGAATTATTTTAAGTGGAAAAGAGCATGATTTACAAATGAATTAAATACCCTATGATTGAGTGAATCTATTTTCACTTTAGTAGAACAGCAATAAGTGAAAAAAATAATGGGAAGAAAAATTATGACTATTCTAATATATGATATTTAAATATCACATTACAAAGCAGTCCCAGACAGGAAATATTTACACTTATCTTGTGATGGTTAATTTTACATGTCAACTTGACTGGGCCCTGGGGTGCCCAGACATTTGGTTAAACATTATTTGGGTATTTCTGTGAGAGTTTTTTGACTGGGATTAACATTTAAATCAGTAGACTGAGCAAAGCAGATTGCCCTCCATCATGTGGGTGGGCCTCATTTTATCACTTGAAGGCCTGGATAGAACAAAAGGCTGACCTTCCCCCCAGTGAGAGAGAATTCTCCTGCCTGACAGGTGGCCTTTGAACTGGAATATTTTCTCTTGCTGGTTCCATAGCAGCTTTCAGCCTTTGGACTTGAACAGGGACACTGGCTCTGCCTGTTTTGGATGGCCAGCCTCCAAAATTGCTTGAGCCAGTTTCTTAAAATAAATCTCTCTCTCTCTCTCTCTGTCCCTCTCTGTCCTTGGATGGATGGATGGATTGATGGATAGATATAGAAGTCTTGTTGCTCACATTTCAACCCCAAATGCCCACATTCATCCTATGCATTTCATCCCCACATACAATACTGTCTCACTGGGAATGGCTTGTAGGTGGGGGACAGGAATGGCTGGGGGCAATGTATGAGATAGTTATTACAAGTTTTCATCAGGCATGGATCTATAAATTCTATCTTTAAGATTAGGAGATATATTCTTTAATAGTTAACATAAACTAGAGCACAGTTCCCAATCCTTTTCTGCAATTCCAAAATCCAAAGATCCCTGAAAACAAGTTTTTTTCCTGGGTTTGGTGTTAAAACTCATTTGGAAACAAAACTAATCTGAACTGACAGCAGAACATTCCTAACTCTTTCTAATCCCATTTAGATTTAGTGTTGAGTGTTCATTTATATCAAGATAGAAATCTTAATGATTTTGTCTACAGAGTGCTGCCCGGCAAACCCTGGAATTCTACGTGACATCTAAATTCTGAACTGTATCTGGCACCAAGGATTTAGAATAAAATACTGTGGACCTGCAATTATTTTTCAGATACTGCCATGAGGAAGGTATATAACAAGTGATATTCTTAGGTTTCAAGAAATTTAAGAAAAGAATTTAAAATAAAAAGGAGATTTACAGAAGGATACTTCAATTGCACACAGAAATGAAGAGAGATGCAAAATCATAGTAGCTTCAGTTTAACATGATTTCAATCAGGGAATTCAGGCAGTTGAAGCAAATTGTTGGCTACTGTCTCTCTCAGTTCTCTGCATGAAGGAAGACAAGGTCTTCAGGGGCTCAGAGCTCTGATACTTACATCATAGAAGAAAGAGGCTTTTCTGTGCCAACTCCATATAGAAATACATTGGATAAAATATTCAATTACTTTGGTGGGTTCACATGTTAACTCTTAGGCCACTCTTCCTGGTCATGGAACAAGGAGCAGGCCTTTTTCATGGGCCCGACTGTGGGCAGTGTAACAGGGTCTGTCAATTGATAGCTCCAACATGATGACCTCATGGTTGGACTGGAGGAAAACAGAACCTCAAAGAAGGTTGGTTTTAAACTAGTAGGTAAAAAAGCTGTCTCCCATAAGATGACTAACAAGCAAAAAGAAAATCATACCTAGTATTCATCACTCTGGCAAAACTAGGCAACAGAGAGAACTATTTCAGCTCACATTTCGAATTTAAGATTCCTAAACTAAAACTAAAGGTAACGTGTCATTACATTTTAGGCAAAATCAACCTACTGAATCCTATTTTTTATTTTTAATACTTCAAAAAAAATTTTATGGTATAATAGACTCATGCTTTACTTTATATTCTTGTGATCTTTCTCCACATATACTGATAAATGAACAAGTATATTATCTACTATGCCAAAGGTTTTCTTTGAAAAACAAATCATTATCTGCCATGTCACCGGTATGGTATTTCATCAATTAATATTTTCAGTGGCTTTGAAATCATTCAAGGATATACATACCCAATGGGTTTAATAAAACTAAATTTGGACATTAGTGCTCCAATGTGGTGATGAATATATTTTCATTGAAAGAAGAATGAAAGGAAGAAATCCAAAAAACAAATGTAGGCCCCTGGACTACATTTTGATCATAATTATTTCTGCTCTTTGTGAAATAAAGGAAAATCTAATGCAAGCATTTCATTTGTTAATAAATAATTCTGTATCAACAGGCTGGAAAATATTTAAAACAGTCATTTAGGAATAATGAAATGGTATTAATCATGAAAAATATAAAATGACATAAAACTCTAGGAAGATCCTAAGATGTCTTTACTTTATCAAGTTTTCTTCATCCAAATCATTCCATAGTGGTCTCCCAATTATTTGAGCTTTTATGACATCTGCTGCCAACCATTCAATTTGCCCTTTATTATATACAATCTGACATTATCACTGAATCTAATACTGAATGCAAATTATAGCTTCCATTAACTTGTGAGCTTTTTAAGGTAAACATATTACACTTCATTTACATTTTCTCTTCAGTACCTATTATTATATGTATACACTAGGCATTAAACAATACTTGAAAACTGAATTGTTACTTTTTTAAGGGTTAATGGGGAATTCTTGGATAATTAGTTTTAGACCCAGGGTTAATTTATTCAACAATTTATATATGAGATTTTTGCCAACTATAATGAGCTACCAAATTTCCTAAATTCTTCATTAGTCTATATTCCAATGATATCCCTATTAGACCAAGTAAGGAAAGTACTCACCTAAAGACAACACAAATGTCTTTTCCAGGACTAAGTTGATTACCTCTCACACATTATTGCAAGTTTAAAGCATAATTACTAACTCATGCATGTGATGTAAATACACTGTTGTAATATTCTATTTTTTACCTTTAATACAGACCCAGGAAATATTTTCTGAATTATTTTTTCCACCACTATACTCCTTAATGCTATCAGGGTAGTTGATCTAAAATACATCTGTTGAATGGATAAAAAAGATGTAGCACATATATACAATGGAATATCACTCAGCCATAAAAAGGAACGAAATTGAGTTCTTTGTAATGAGGTGGATGGACCTAAAGTCTGTCATACAGGGTGAAGTAAGTCAGAAAGAGAAAAACAAATACCGTATGCTAATGCATATATATGGAATCTAAAAAAATGGTACTGATGAACCCAGTGGCAGGGCAGGAATAAAGATGCACATGTAGAGAATGGACTTGAGGACACAGAGGGGGGAAGGGTAAGCTGGGATGAAGTGAGAGAGTGGCATGGACATATATACACTACCAAATGTAAAACAGATAGCTAGTGGGAAGCAGCTGCATAGCACAGGGAGATCAGGTCGGTGCTCTGTGATCACCTAGAGGGGTGGGACAGGGAGGGTGGGAGGGATGGATATGGGGATATATATGTATACATATAGCTGATTCACTTGGTTGTACAGCAGAAACTAACACAACATTGTAAAGCAATTATACTACAATAAAGACCAAAAAAAACCCACATCTGTGATTGTGTCCCTTTGTAACTTAAAAACTTTTCAGAATGGTCCAATGCAAACTGAAAAACTCAAACTTCTAAGTAGGAAGGTCCTTTTCCATCCCTGCCTTGCTGTCTTCTCACCTTGCTCTCCCAATTGTTATTCTGCGTAACCTATGGTAGCAACAGCCAAGGTACTATTCTTCTCCAAATACTCTAATTTTTCCACTGTGGTGAACTCCACTTTAAATAATTCTTCCCCCCTCATTTACCAGTCTAAGTTCAAATACTAAGTTCAACAATTAGCATTTGGAAGTTTCTTCTAGCTTACCTACACTAAAAATAAGAAAACTTAAATCATCCAAAAGTCCAACATTTAGAAATAACCATTTTTAAGCAAGACATAACCATCAACTCAAACATCTCTTTAGACAGATGTACCAGCCACTTGCACATTTATTCTGCCTTTTCTCTGCATATTCTGCCATCCTTGGTCACTGGGTTCTCGATAGGTTTTGCTATTATGAGGAATTGACAGGATCACAAAGACTGGGGAAGAGTTAGTTCTCTTTTGTTTCTGCTTTGAGATGCTTCTCTGTCAATAGGTATTTCTCTCCATAGCCCCAGCTCACTTTGGACAGTCCCTGAATCTGTGGTTCTGGCTGCTACCATGCAGTTTTCACATACATTCAGTCAACCCATTCCAATCTGGTAACCCTAGCTTTGGGACAGAGGTACCATCACATCTATCGTCTCCAGCTGTAGGGTGATACGGACTTCTTGGTGTTGCTAATCTATAGATTCTCTAAATGGCCCCTACTTGCCTTTCAGCTCTTTAAACATCTTTGCAATTAGTCTCCAGTAGTCAAGTCCTTCCATTGGACTACCTGGCGCATGAGCTCGGTTTCTTGGACCAGATCCTGACTCATATGACATACTCAAGTAGAAGGACTGATCAGTCAGGAGATAAGGCAATTTTTAAAATGTGTTCATACAGTTTATGCTATTTTAGTAACAATATTTAACTGGATTTATTTAAATTTAGTAAAAGAACATCTCCAGTAAAACTGAAAACCTCAGTAAAATCCTGTTGAAAAATTAAATATAAATTTCTTTATCATAAGAGAGATTGATCTCTTAAAAGATCCCTCAGAGGTTAGGAATAAATAGTAATTAAAGCAAAGGACTTCAGTTGGTATTATTTAACTATGTGTTTTAATTTTAGATATTACCAGATTCAGAGATTAAAACTTGAAACTCTGATACTTCTCACTTCCACTCTGATCACTTCCTTATTTTTGTAAACAAAATGTATAATATTTCTATCTCTTCTGCAACCAGTTTCACACATTTTCTTATAGAAATTCTGATAATCACTACTGGATCAAATTTCCTGTCATTCCTGAATTCTCTACAAGGATGCAGTACATAATTTGTTCAATTATTTTTTCAGTTCTATTGCAGTATACAGTTTACAATTACAATACAATATACAGGTGATGTACTGCACAACTTCTTTCATATTTGAGAAGGCCTGTCTGTCACTTCTGTACATAAAGGAATGCTTGGTTAGATACTGGAATGGGAAATGCTGTGGGCAGCTTTACACTACTATCTCAACCTGGAATTCTCATTTGCATACTTTTAATGTGGATATTTTTCCATTTTACTACAAGTTTAGCAAGTCTTGAACTATTTATAATTCAGCACTATACGTCCCTAACCCCTGGCATATAATAGATTATCAATACATGCTTGATGCACAAAGATTAATGCATGAATGAATACATAAATATAATATACAGCCGCTAGAAAATGAGAAAGTTTTCAGTTCAACCAAACAATCCTTACACATGAATGACACAAGAAATCAGTCTGAAACCTGAAATGTCTTTTCATGTAGTTGGATGAAATGAGTACCCCTTGTTCTTTGACAGAGTGGTAAGAAGTTTTGTACATCTTTTACATTTTTCCTTTTTTACTGATTTTATGACGGTTACAATGGAACAATTAAATAAGATTTCCTCCTCGAAAATAAAAGGTTAATTCCTTAGGAGAAATAAAAATTTAGCTTAATTTTGAGATAATAACATCATTTTCTAAGGTTCAGCTTTGATGATAAAGGAAAGATAATACCTGAGCAAATAAATATGTGATATGGGAAAAATATTTCTACTATACAATGGAAAAGATTACAGTATAAAAATGTACTTCTTGGCCATCATCAAAAAGTCTACAAATAACAAATGCTGGAGAGGATGTGGAGAAAAGGTAACCCTCCTACACTGTTGGTAAGAATGTAAATTGGTGCAGCCACTATGGAAAATAGTATGGAGGTTCCTTAAAAAACTAGAGTTACCATGTGATCCAGCAATCACACTCTTGGGCATATATCTGGAAAAAAACTAATTCGAAAAGTACATGCACCCCAATGCTCATAGCAGCACCATTTACAATAGCCAAGACATGGAAGTAAGCTAAGTGTCCATCAACAGAGGAATGGATGAAGAAGATGTGGTATATGTGTGTGTGTGTGTGTGTATATATATATATATATATATATATATATACACACACACACACACACACATATAATGGAATATTACTCGGCCATAAAAAAGAAAATAATGCCATTTGCAGCAACATGGATGGACCTAGAGATTGTCATACTGAGTGAATTAAGTCAGACAGAGAAAGACTAATATCATATGATATCGTTTATATGTGGAATCTAAGGATACGAATGAACTTATTTACAAAACAGAAACAGAGTCACAGATGTAGAAAACAAACTTATGATTACTGGGGTGGGGGGAAAGCAGGGGGAGGGATAAACTGGGAGACTGGGATTGACATATACCACTACTATATATAAAACTGGTAACTAATAAGGACCTACTGTATAGTACAGGGAACTCTACTCAATACTCTGTAATGGCCTATATGGGAAAAGAATCCAAAAAAGTGCATATATGTATACGTATAACTGATTCACTTTGTTGTATACCTGAAACTAACACAACACTGTAAATGAACCATACTTCAATAAAAAAGATACTTCTTAGGACTTCCCTGGTGGTCCAGTGGCTAAGACTCCGTGCTCCCAATGCAGGGGGCCTGGGTTAGATCCCTGGTCAGGGAACTAGATCCCACATGCTGCAACTAAGACACAGTGCAGCCAAATACATAAATAAATAAATAAATAAATATATATATATATAAGAAAATATACTTCTTTTGCTTCATAATATTATTACTTTACTATTATTATTAATATTATCCATTCATAGACTCTAGCCATCTCTAATTACTCATTCTTACTGAAATCTACTCATACCACAAGCTCCCAGAACACCCTCTACATAGTGAATTAATGTATCTGTATTTATTTCTTAAAATCCCCAAAACTTACTTCACGGTTTTATTTTGAAGATTAAAAACAATCTATATAGCTTACAGCACAGGGCATAATAAATGGTAATAATTCAATAAATAGTACATATTTATACAACCATCATTATCATCATCACCAAATTCTCTCCATTATTCTCAGGATAAAATTCAAAATTTTCAGTTTTCTGTGAATGCCTTCCAAGATTTTATGCATGTCCACATCTCCAGTAGGAGTCAGATAACATACACCCTAAGCCCGATCATGGTGAGTTACTTTCAGTTCTCCTAATAAGACAAGTGTTCTCTTACTTCTGGACTTTTGAATATGCTATTATTTCACCCTGAATATATTCTTTTCCTTCTTCACTCAAAAGAAGACCAAATAGAAGAAAAGTGTTTCCCCATATGAGAGTTTCTTTACCCTCCAAAGCAGAGATCTCCATATAAAATAAGCATAAGAATAATTATTAACATGGATGAGAGAGAACTTCCATTTCTGGAAGTATATAGACTAAACACTCTCACAGACGCCCCCATTTAAAATAATCTAAAAATGACATGTAAAATATAGAAAAAGAGAATTTAAAATAAAACTCTGTAAAGGTGGGAACTTGAGAAAGTTCCTGCTTGCCGTAACTAGAGAAAGCCCACGCGCAGCAACAAAGACCCAACACAGCCAAAAATAAATAAAAATAAAAATAATTTAAAAAATAAAATAAAATAAATACTTCTGAGTATACAGATAGAGAAACATTCCCCGTGTCATTTTACAGGACTAGTAAATTTGATTTGCTATCCACATCTAACAAAGATAGTACAAATGGAAAATGGCATGTCAATCTCACTCATAAACAGAAATGTGAACATACTAAACCAAATACTAGCAAATAGACTCAGTTATTCATAAAACATTAATAAATTTATCCCAGAAGTGAGAGGTTGATTTTAACATTAGAAAGAATGAAGTTCACCAATACAAAAATATTAAAGATGCTTAATCACCTCAAAGATGAAGAAAAGCACTCATTTGTGGGAAAAAAAAACCCAAAAACAAAACTTAAACTATGAACTGAACTAAACTTCCATAAATTTATAAACCTGTAGCAAACAGAATTCTTAGTAGAGAAAAGAAGTTAACATTCACTCTAATATTAGGGACAAGAGTGCCTGCTATAACCAATTTTTTTTGACATTGTACTAAATGTTCTAGCCAGCTCAGCAAAGTCAAGAAAAACAAGAATGGGTTTGCAACAACTGGGAAGGAAGGAATATGGTTCTCATTATTTTCGTATGATAATTATTTACAGCAAAAATACAAAATAAAATCTCCCAATATGTATTTAAATATCAGGTTTCTGGATACAAAATCAGTATACAAAAATAAATTTCATTTTATTCAGCAGCAATAAAATCTGTATAAGTACTTTACAGGGGAAAAGCAATGAAATATTCTTCGGTCATTCCCAGTTGATTAAAAATGTTATAAATATTGTACTAGAGTTTAAAAATTACCATGACGGTGACATTCAGTAGCATTTCTGCCTTTTACTGCTTTGCTTCGATTCCTTGCTTATGATTGATGCATACTGAATTAAAGAAAGTATATCTTCCTATATATTAGACTACAATTTAGGAATATATACCATCTCAAGCAAAATCACTCCCATCTGTAAAAAGGAGATTAGATCTCTTCTGGAGGAAGGTACTTGATCTTACGTTTATCAAGAGATATTTAAGATATACTAATAAGTTATTAAGAGGTAAATATGTTTAATGTATTAGTTTGGACTATATGGAATTCCTAATTTGAAGGTTAAGAATGACTGAATATTAACAAACTCATAATGCAACCTAATATGTCATGGTTTGGTGATACGTAATCTCGCATGGAAAAAGAAGTTTGAATTATGTGGGAATTTCTGAAAAGAGTAAGTCTCAAACATAATTCCTTCTCCTCAAAACATGGGTTGTATTCTATAATTTGATATTTCAGAATAATGAGTTGTATCTCTTACTTGAATGAGATGTGGTGAAAAAATATTTTACGTTCCTTATCAAATTATTTTATTTAAATTCAATTTAAATGTATAATTTATCTTCCATAATAACACAACACTGTAAATCAACTATACATCAATAAAAGACAAAAACAAAACGAAAAATACAGAAAATGTATATCCAGAGTCAGATCACTTCTCATTACCTCCAACCTACCACTCTGGTCCAAAATACTATCTTCTCTCCTCTAAAATGACTGCAATAACTTTCTGATTTCTCAGTATGAAAGATACTGTAAAAATATAGGATCATTATTTCACTCTTGAGTTCAAACCCTTCCATATCTTTCAGAATAAAACTCAGACTTTTCATGTGACTGTCAAGACCCTGTAAGATCAGAACTTCTGTTGCTTCACTGCTCTCACTTCTTGACCTTCACCCTGACCTCTGATATTTCCTCTCTTCCAGCCAGAAGAGTTGACCACCCTTCTGCTCCTTGAAATGTGAGACAAACAACCATCTCAGGACCTTTGCACTTGCTATTTCCTCTGCCTGGAATGCTTTCCCCTCAGATACATTCATTGCTCCTTCCAGAGCTTCCTTCAGAAGGAACTTTTCAGCAAGATCTTTCCTGGCTGCCCTGTGAACAACTGCAACTCATTGCCGCCTACCATCACCATCACTTCCCCACTTTATTACAACTCCTAGCATTTACCTTTGTGCTGTAAATGTTCACACATGTAGCCAACTGAGTGTCCTCCGTCCCTCATAATAAAACTCCATTAAAAGCACAGATTTTTATCTGTGTTGATCTCTAATGTAAACATTGCCTAACACATGGTGGGTGTTCAGTTCCTATTTTTTACTTAATGATTGAACATAAACTGTATAGACTCAAAGTTTGTGCAATAAGATTAGCATTAGATCAAAAAATCCACTGCTGCAAAGGTTTCTTTAAATTAAGGATTAATTTAATACAACTCTACTATAGACTATGGTGATTTATATAGGAATATTAATTTTAATTAAGAGTATAATTGGCCCAAAGGTAAACAGCATGTGTTCTGGACCTTTTGAATTGGAAGAAAGGGTTTTTAATCTCGTTCTATCCTAGATTTTCAGCTTTTTAAATTATGGCACGCATTTTATAAAGGACTGGTCATGGAAATCCAAATTACATAAGCATGACAGATGGTTGTGTCTGTTTGCTGTAAATTTTATTTAAAATGTGCAAACAACTACCGTGAAATACCATAAACAGTGCACAGTCATCTCATATGACTTTGGGACAGGGAGACTGACTGAAATGCACAAATAATCAGAAATCTCATTTGTACCATATTTGTAAATTACTATTTCATGAAACCCTCTTTTAGACTAGCCAGTATAAAACATCTGATATACTGCCTTCCCTCTGGGGGTACAGCGCTCATATAAAAGCTGAAGGAGGGAGAAACAGTGAGCCCAGACTATCTACGAACTGAGTAATTGAGAGTCCAGGCTGGTGGTGTGCTCTGTCTGAGGGTGCTTGTTCTTGATTCTCTCACCACATTTCAGCGACCACACTTCAGCAGTGGGGATATAAATGTGCCACAGTGTTCCCAATAAAACTAGTTATTAGCCTTCAGAGCAGCATGACAAGTACAATAGATTGTTTTCCAATGAAACCACAGCTACAAACCTTAAGAAATGCATTGCACATATTCTTTGGTCAATATATTAAAAGCTGTAGATATAATTATTCATTCAACATTCATTTACACTCATCCAAATGTAATTTTCTTTTCTTAGCAATTTAGTAGTGCCTTATAAAACTGGCAGTGCAGTGTGTTCCCTATGAGGATTTGACACTCTGTTACATAATCATTATTCTGTATTTTTCAGAAGACATAAACATTTACTTGCAGCTAAGGGGCTGAAGCAGAAAAGGCAGCAAGACTTAATAAAAATGGAGATCTTTCTATATCAATTGTTTGAGCAACTTCCAATTTGCACATGAAGCAAAACTGTAAAAAAATCTATTTTTCAGTCTGTCTTTTCTTCTTTCTTCAGGGTCAGCACTTTTTGTCAATATTTTATTTAATAGAAGCTTTCTTCTCCTCCTTCCTCCACCTGAGGTTTTATTTTTGTCAGAGTTCAAAAGCTAAACAAAGTTGACTGCCACATGTGCTCAAAGATTGAGGAAGTTATTAAAAAAATTGTTTTGGCTGTAGAATTCCTGTGGCTGGAGCAGGTTTGACAAATGTTTAAGGCAACTGACATTGTAGTTATTACAGCAATATTCTGCTCAAAATTTATATAATATTTTGCCAACTTTATATTAAAGCTTAAAATATACAACTGAGAATAAAGACTGCTGTGGGATTCCCCTAACCATGGATGGCAAATAGGGATCATCTCTGGTATCAGCTATAATCCATTGGTAGATAATGGCATTTTGGTGTACTAATTCCTGAGACTTTCAAGTCCAATCTGAACTCAGGAAGAATGAGGTTCTTGAACCACTGGTCATGTCTGCCAAGAACAGAAGATAGGAGTAGCCTTCCTGTTCTAATACTGAAATTCCAACAAAGCTCATCATTATACTTATGTATACTGTCCCCTGTGTAAAGGGTCACAGCTCAAGAAAATTTGTGTTTCCATGTCTTCCAATTTCTTCTACTGGGGAATGAATTAATTTCAAAGACACCTTATTGGGTAGATGAAAGTTAGATAACAACATATTCAAATCATTGAGTCAAAAGAGTTATTCTAATATGTCTAATATTTTTTGAAGGCCTACATTTTTCCCCTATTTTACCCTTTTATTTGCCCTCAAAATGTGTAGAACTTGTATTTGTTCAAGTTCATGTAATATCTCAGGGAAATTACTTTCAGAATGTGGTCAGAACACAAAACCCCTTCCCTAGTTGCCAAACTTATGGTGGTATCTGAAATGCGGAACAAGATCTCTTAACCAAAAGTCATATGAAAGGAAATATAATTCTTGAAACAGGAGAGTATAGTCATTAACAAGAGCATCTAATGGCCCCAAACTTTCAAGATTCAGTTTCTTCATCAATGAAATGGAGATAATATAATGACACCTCATAGGATTGGTATGTGGATTCAGTAAAATAATCTTTATAAAGCAATTTGCACGTATCTGGTACAAAGTGAATTCTCCTTAAATGTTATGCATTATCTTTATTGAATAATAGATGAGTTGACTAGATTTGCTACCATTGTAGAATTGGCCTTCCTCAGGACTCATCACATACCCTGACCCGTTAAAGCTGCCAGCACTCTCTGGCCACTTGGCTTCTCTTCACTCTTCTTGCTCTTTCTGGTACCATCTTCCTAGCTAATTCAATGTGTTTTTAAAAATTTGCCTGCCTTGGGGAAATCACTTTCTAAGAATTAGTTACAACTTCTTTAGTCTACTTTCTACCCTAGACACACAGGATGTGAAGACCTTCTCAATACGGTGGAGGGAACGTTAATTATTTTTGCTGGCTCTCACTATGTTTGTCTCTCTTTTCCCTGTATTTTTTTCTCTCTTCCTTGGCTACAGGCTTGTTTCTCCTCCTCATATGCATCTTCTCTATAGCCACATCCCTAGATTCATCCATGACTCATTACAACTCTGTTATAATGTGCTTATTTGCTTCTTCCCTCCATCCCCATACCCACGAGATTTATGAATAAAATTTGGGGATACTGGGGCTCATGATTAGTACCTTGTGAAAGGGGAGGAGTAATTTTTCTGGAGATCTTTGTAGATATAACCTACACAATTATTTTTGTTTCTTTTCATTTTAAAGCTGAATTTTGTTTAATAAGTATCTTTACTTTCACTACTCAGTAATCCCATATAAGATTAGAATAGATTTAGACCTGTTCCTTAGGGATGTGCTTCTCAAAATATTTGTGATAAAGGATCAAGCCGTTTCCTCCTAATCTATTTTATGCCAGTATTTTGTTAAAATTTAAAAAATGAATAACTAGAACAATGACATAAAAGCAGACACATCAAGTAAAAGCCACCAATTTTTAAAAGTATAACATAGGAAAAATAAAAGAATTCCAAAATCTATACATGTTGTAACTCTTTCTGTTTTCACAATTTTACTTATACAAAAGGTTGTGCTTGAAATAGTGATTTTCCATATTAAACAGCTATAAGCACACCTGGCACTCTGAATGAACAGTGTATCAATCAATAAAGTTGCAACTGTGGCAAATGAGTTTGTCTCTTTCTTGTTAGCTTATGAATTTGGTTATATAGGCATGCTACTTATAGGGTAGGATACAATGTACATCTAAGCTATTTTAATAGTGGTCAGAAAATAAAAAGCAGTCTTGCTGGCAGAGTAGACAGGTATAGAAGAAGTGATTTTAGAGCAGTTTGGGCAAGCTCAGCATATTCATCCTTAATGTTTACCCGAAATGAAAGGATTGATGCTATACTACAAAATTCATTTTCAATTCTTCATCAGTAGCTAGTTGTATCTTATAAAGTTATAGTTAAATTTCAATTATCTTTTCTTGAAACAAATGGGTTCTGGATTTTATATACTTATTGAAATGGAGCAGGACCCTTGGGGCCTTCCCAGGACAGACACCATCCTCCCATGTCCTCTGCCTGCCTTTTGTCTCTAGAAAAACTTTAGCCACACAATAAGTTTAATCCGAGAAGTAAAAAAAATATAGAAACAAAGGAAAGCAGTCAAACAGGACAAAATAATAATACTTTGGTTAAAGCCAAGGACCTTTAGTCCCTCCTCAAGGGCTACAGATAATATTCTGAGCCATATCCTTTGAGCTGTTTTATAGATGCGGAAACCCTCACCAGGTGGAAGAAGTTAACTACATGATGACCAGACCTTAGCCATGACATAAGCTGCCACAATTCCAAGAACTGGCCTCAAGAAAATGGGAACAAACCAACCCTGGAACTGAAGATTAACTGTACTTAAAATAATCAAGATGATGCTGACCAGACCACTGCATCACCAATTTCAAGAAGACTGTCAGAGCCGACTGTGCTGTTTCTGAAGGCAGCCCCCTCCTTCCACCTATACACCATTGAAACTCCCCTTTTAAAAACTCTGGCCCACTGACTGGCAGTGGGGAGTTGGCCTTTGGACATGAGTCTGCCTTCTCTCCAGGTTGTCAGTCTCCTGAATAAAGCAAACTTTTCTTTCTACCAACTCTTGCCTCTCAAGTATTGGCTTTTGAGCAGCAAGCAGCCAGACCTAAGTTCAGTAACATTACAGGTTACAGTTGACAAACTCACCTTAAAACACTACATCCCATGACACACAGCATGCAGCTCTCTCCACTGTCAATTGGCTTTGTGAGGTCTGCAACATACAAGCTGCCCTATACCCTATGCAACAAATGGAGTAAACCAAATACTTATTCTCAGTGTCTGCACTTATCACGTGACAGTAACAAACTTTACATAGTACAGCATTGTCTGTAGGCCAGTGTCTTAGTCTGGGCTGCTATGACAAAACACCACAGACTGCGTGGTTTACACGACAAATATTTATTCCTAACGTCCTTTAATCCTAATTACCTACAAAGACGCCACCTCCAAATCCCATCACATTGGGAATTAGAGCTTCAGGATGTAATCCGGAGGGATACAAACATTCAATCCATAGCACACAGTTTGTACAACACTAATGAAAGCTCCTCTCCCTTCTCTTCAGTAAATTTAGGTAAGACCAAATCTTATAGCCTTGCCTTCATTTGCTAAGTATAAGAAAGGAATCAGGACCTCAGTTTGCTTCAAATTTTAGAGTTATTTAACAGGACAAAGTTAACTCTAAAGTGCCAATAATCTCTCCCCCAAAGAAAGAGTACTTAAGAAATAGAGGAAAGATTTGTCACTGAATTATGTGGAATTTCAGAATTATATCATAAAAGACTATATATGTTAAACCATAGCAATAACTCATTCTAAATAATAAACAATGTGTAAAATAATCCAAGAAATTTGATAAAACTGGTCAAGTTTTATTCCTCAAATACTGAAAGAAGCAATTTTTAAAAAGCAGCTTTTACTTTTCCAGATAAAAGGAAAATATAAAGAAATTATCAACATGTATGTTTATAGAAGCAATTGTAAGTAAAAATATAAAGCAGAGGGGTATGAGATCCATAGAAACTTTATCAGACAAAAATGGAAGGCAATTATACCTGGAAGAAATTTATTTTTAAGGCACAAAATAGGAAAGTAAAAGACAACCATTAGGAATTATAACATGTTATTTTTCAAAAGGCCAAACTTTTATTAGCATATCATTTCTATAAAGTTCAATTTAAGATACTTAAAAAAAAATGTGCTGTTGCCCTACACAAATGACATTCTGTAATGGTCACAATGCTTCCATTTTCAACATCCATCTACACCAAATGAAATCTCATTTCCCTTTACTGTGAATGGTTTAGGGAAGGTCAAATAACTCAGACCTAGATAGCAGGAAGTGAGAAAATTTTGCTACAAAAGAGCTCTTCAGAAACATTTCTTGCCTCTATAGAAGAGACACAAAGATAGTTGATTTCTATTGTTTTCAGGACAAACGATGTTTGAAACTGCTAAAGCTGAATTAATTTCCACCAACCTGGCCTTGAAGCTAAGCAATGGACGTGGGCGAAACTAAGAGAATCATAACAACCAAGAGAGCCAGAGTCTTGACATATGAACCTGGAGTCTGCCTTATCTGTAGATTTATTGTAGAAGGAGATAATTCAAATGCCTATTGGAATCAAGCATTCCTATTGCTTGAAGCTGAAAGCATCCAACTTTATACCTTTGCTTCTGCTGATGAGGTGCCATTCACCATTCAAATTTATGTACCACTCATCACATGAAGTACTGCTATTTATAGGTACTAATCCTTGTCTGTCAGTAGGTATGTGACTGAAAAAAGATCAATTAAACGAACTGGGTCCATTACAGTGTGTTTGAAGCTCTAGGGTCTCTGGGATTGTTTTGTTTGTTTTTAAATGTTTTCTGGTTCCACTGTTGCAAACAGAAGATTAGCTCATCAGTTTCTGTAGAAGATGGACTATCAGAAGAAAATGGTAAGCCAATGATAGCTGTCTGCTTTGTCCTCACAATTCAATTGTCTTATTTGGTCAGAATCAAGAGCACAGTTCCAGGCTGGACTAGGTAAAAATGAGGCACAGAGAGTTAGATCTTGCTTTTAGACATTAAGCATTGCAGTTTTGAACAGTCCTCATCTTTGTTTAAGTTATACTTAAATCATAAAAACTAAAGGGGAGACCAAGGGGAGACACATAGATTGTGGAATTGCCTGTGAACCTTCTCTGAATAAACTAGAGAAGCTACTAAATTTCTCAACTAAAATGGATACCAAAGCCCATTGAGACTAAATCTGAATGTTAGCAGCAACAATGAAGCAGACCAAGATTTCCTGGAATTCTTTGAAACCCAAGTGACTTTGTTTCTGGGGCAGATAGTTGTTTTGTTCAATCCAGTTTTAATTGGATTCATTTAGTATTCAAGCCTGTAATTATACAGCAGATATCAAGGTCACACCTTTCAGTTAATACTCTTGAATGTCAATCATGCTTTTAGCAAGATTTTAATCTCCACACAGACATTAGGGTTTCATGGGCAAAAATTAATTTTAATCAACTTTTGTTCAAACTTTACAGTCTATTTTCTCCCTTGATTTATCTAACAGCGAGGGTTAACTTTTGAAACCTTGTACAAATTGAATTCTCTATGAGAATATAAGTCTGTTGGGCAGAGATAGCAACTACTTTTCTGTTCCAAACAGAATATGATTCTTAGTGCTCAATAAATGTTAAATTATGAATAATAATAAATGCATATAAAGCTTGAGAGAAAAATGTTGCTGAATGCACAGTTATTTATTGATTCAATTTCTACAGTAACCTCTTGTTGAATGCTTTATAAATCTGACCTAAGATTATACCAGTAAGATAAGTAAAATAATAGAAAACTTAAAGGATTATACAAAGGAAAGGAAATCTAGCCCATGAGAGTCTAAAATAGAAAATTTCTTTTAGTAAAATTATATGTGTATTCTAAAACTACACAGTGCATTTGTTCGAATTTTGAAAAGGATCCCTAGTGAGTTTAAACTCATTTATATTATAGAAAAGTGATATATGATGGCTGGCTCAATTCTGCAGAAGTCTTTCAGGCAAAACAAAGGAAATGATGAAGACTAAGACCCTGAAGAGGATATATTAAAGTAATCAGGAGAAAGTTCCCAGGAGCCTTTTTTATTATTCCTGGAGATGAAAGAGTCAACTCAGAACCAGAGTGGATGGAGCCCCCACATCTTGTGAGGGACATCAAAACATAGAGGTTAGATAGTGCCAGCTAACTTCTTGATGAAATTCTCATGAGAATACAGAAAACATGAAAAGCTGTGTCTTTGGTTGTGGTAAGAATCCTGACACAGAATATTAGGAAGGTGAAGGATTAGGAAGGGGTGACCTTTTCACCCCTTCCTTCCTTCAGAGCCAGGTCCCGTGCTGACCACAGTGGACCCATGGCCATCTCTTTCATCCAAAAACCCTGGGGATGCTGACATTCCACAGCCTTCATAGTGAACTGTTTCTGATAAGAGAAGAACAACAAATTGCTAAAAGTAACAAGGACAGACTACTGCTTAGGCATTAGCAATCTGGCAGTAAGAGCTGGAGACACCTCCTCAGGTCAGTACACAGACAAAAACATCTGACGGACCCTCAAACTCGGTCTAGGGGTTGAACATGACAACCAAACCTCCAGTTAATAGAAAGAAGGGTTCCAATAGACACCAAGAGGAGAACAAGGAAAAATGTGGAGAGCTTGCCCAATCTCTTGAAAGACAAATGTGAGGTCCAAACCAGTTTCCAAATGAAGCACAAGAGAACATTCCAATAAATACACAAATTTTAAAAATGGCTGGACTTCCCTGGTGGTTCAGTGGTAAAGAATCTGCGTTCCAATGTAGGGGACTGGGGTTCGATCCCTGGTCGGGGAACTAAGATTCCACATGCCATGGGGCAACTAGGCCCACGTGCCACAACTGGAGAGAAGAACTAGAGAGAAGCCCGCGTGCCGCAGCGAAAGATCCCGCATGCTGCAACTAAGACCCGACACAGCCAAAAATAAAATGTAAATAAATAAATAAAATATTTTTTTTAAATGGCAAGCCTATAAAAAGACTGAGCAACATTAAAAAAAAAAGAAACCTTGTATTCAAAGCTTAGAGAGAAGGCTCTACAAAAGGAGCAAACACTAATTTATAGGTAATCTGTTCCATTTTCTCAATGCATTTCACGAAAAAAGGATGTTTCTGGTATGAAAGATGAGATGTTTGGGCAATAGACCCTAGAAAAAATGTTGGCCGGGAAGAAAGTAGATATGGCAAGAGAGTTAGATTGAATAAAGAAAGATGAAATGCAGTAATGGAGTTTGTTATTATTAAAATTTTTAAAGCGAAAATTAGGGCTACTATTGGAGAAATCAAATCAGCGACATTGGAGGCCATCCCCAAAGTCAGAGTAAAAACAAAAAAGAGAACATGAATAGGATGGAGGCTGGAGATCCAAACTGTGACAACTGGAAAAGTAAGACAACTAAAGAAAATAGGCGAATGTCCCAAAGAAGTGATCTCTTCTGAGCTGAACAAATCCATGAGCCTACTCGTTAATTATTAATAACTTTAAAAGTATAAATAAAATGAACTAATATCTAGTTATATCCAGGTGAAACGTTCTTATCTTTGTCCCCAGTGTTCCAACATTTCATGATGATGTGTCTTACGGTAGGTATTCATTTAATTAATTGTGATAGGCATTTGGTAGATCTTTTCAATCAAAAAACTCAAAACATGCCAGACTGTAAAAATGTCTTAATTTAATTTTTTGGTGGGGGTGAGGCTCTGTACCATTTGGAACTCATTACATTCAACCTGAAGAACTAATCCTATCATACTTTTAAACTTTTCTATGTATCGTATTTTAAACTTATAATTTACTTAATAGGTCATTTCTGTAACTTTAACTTGCAAGCCATCTGTTATGTACTAAATTTTGTGCCCCCATTCCCACAAATTTCTAACCCCAGTACCTCAGAATGTGATTATATTTGGAAATGTGGTATTTAAAGAATTCTCCTTTAAGTTGAAATGAGAATATTAGAGTGGACTCTTATCAGAAGAAGAAATTTGAACACAGACAGGTAAAGATGTACTGAGAGAAGGCCATGTGAAGACTCAGGGAGAAGGTGGTCATCTCCAAGCCAAGGAGAGAGGCCTCAGAAGACATTAACTTTGTGCCCACCTTAATCTTGGACTTCCAGCCTCTAGAACTACAAGAAAATTATTTTCTATTGTTTAAGCCACCCAATGTGTGGGACTTTGTTATGGCAGCCCTAGCAGACTAATTAATATACCATCTATTAAGCTCTTCAATTTCTGGCAACTCTTTTTTGGATCTCTGAATTTCTCTGTTAATAGTGTCCTTTTGTTTTTAAGGGATATAATATTTCCTCGACTTTTTGCAGGTATTATTTTTAAATGTTAAAGCATTTACAACTTTTAGATTTGCAAGTATTATTTAAAATTTATTTTCCTTCCAATGCTGCTTCTTATTTCTGATTGGGTGGTTTATTAAATGACTCCTCATATCAGTTATTTGGGTCATAAGTATTTTATATTCTTACGTTACTCAGAGTCATCCGAGAACATTTATGCCCACTGGTGCTGAATAATAAGAGTGAGCCCGGGGGTGGGAAGAGGTTGTTAACACTCAGAACCTAGATTTACATAATCGCCAGATTTTAGTATGGTACTCCCCCTCTGCTCTGCTAGATTTCCCTTAATCAGGGTCCCTCTGAAATACCCTCATCAGAAAGTAAGCCTTCACCCTTCGTCCTTGGAACGGGAGGTCAATCAACCAGTTGTGCATGGTGGGAGATCGAACACAGGGACCTACTGTATATTAAATAGATTCTCAACCCAGCTTCCTGTTTTCAACCCCACCTTAGGCCCAGTTTCAAAGGCTCCTGGCAGTCTTTAAGTATTATAATAATTAACATTTTTATATCTTCATCAAAAATACGATGCATGCTCAGAGTAAAATTTAATCAAATCCAGTCCAATGTTCTCACTACACACACACACACACACACACAACTGCAACTAGATGAGGTGAAGGATATGTTAATTTGCTTGACCATGGCAATCATTTCACAATGTACATGCACATCAAAATATCACACTGTACACTTTAAATATATACAATTTTTTAATAAATAAATTTATAAATAAGTAGGTTCTTATCCTCAAAAAACAGTTGTAAAAAGATTTAGGGATGTTAGAAGATTCTTGCCAATTTGTGTCTTTTTATTTGAATGCCTAAATGATACAAGGCTTTAACAGTATTTCCTGTATGAACCAGGGTTCTTAGTTTTAGACAAGAGAAATCGTTTCAACTTAAGCAATAGGGAATGTAGATTAGTCAATGAATTGTTTGAAAAGTGCAGAAACAGACTTTAGGCAAAACTGGAGCACCAAAGGAACTGCAATGCTGATTCCATCAGAGTTAAGAAGCAGCAGAATCCAGAAGCTGCCACCATAGCTGCTGGGGCCAGAGCCACCCCCTCCTCTCAGGGCAAGGCCAGTCACATGGGCACCTGTAACTGGCCTCTCTCTCCATATAATGCAGTTTTGAATTAAAGTTTTGATCAAGTGGAACCTAAGTCACATCTGGAATCTAGCTGGGGGTCTTGGAATTAATACTGGCTGAAACAATCTACAATACCGGCCCTTTGCCTACTCCACACATATGCACACGTTTCTTCTCACATTTAAGCTCCTGAGTAACAGCAAGAGCAACGTGCTCCCATGTAACAAAATGTGTCCTCAAATGAAAGCATACTCATAATCTCCATGAAAGGGAAAACCCAAAGTCTCTTTAATTACTACATCTATTCTGGATAGTGTTAATTCTCTCTTACATTCACAATGCTGTCTTCATGTCTTATAAAGTGTGGGGGAAAAAAGTTATTAACGGTGACCACCACCAAAAATTCAATATAAAACAGTAGAGAAATGAAAAAAAGGACATGATTAAAAAGATATATAATCTAAAAATGTACATGACAGAGCAAGAAGGGTATGTGCAGCTATTATTGTTATCATTTCTGCAACGTTCATGAAGGTTTCATCAGTGTTTATGTTACTCTCCCTGATCCTATCAATGTTCCCTTTTCCCTCAGCCTGCACCTTAGTGGGTCCAGATTCTTAGCCGATGAGGTATCCAAATCTACATTTCTGGTGTTTGATCTCTTAGAGAATATGCCTACCAAGATTTCTTTATTTTCTCTTAACTTTTATCCTTCAACAGACGATGCCCTGGATTGAAGATCTGATTTCATGTCCGCGTTGTGTAGAAGGCACTATATTTCAACTTGATCATCAGAATCAAGCACCCCTGCCCACATCCTACCATTTGCAATGATGCCAATTATACTCTGAAGCACTTGGGATATTAACCCAGAATTAATTTATGAGCTCCTAGGCTAACTACGAGACAGAGGTAAGACAAAACTCCAGTTATCAACTGATACCCACAAGTCACAACTCCACCTAGCAGACAAGAAAGGCATTGTGTGCCCTGGGGACAGGCATCAACTCAGAGCCAGTGGTCAGTAGCCCTCCAAGGTGAGCACACTGATTCTGATAAAAGGTGACTGGTGTCTTTAGGGAAAGACAGGAGGAAAATCTACAATGTGCTAATGATAGTATCACAGGAACCTTTTTCCCAAAGGTAGCCATATTCCCACACACTCCTAGGGGTTGGGGACTATGAAGTGATTCAGATGTGGGAACTGAGTGAGAGAGTTTATTATTCCCCAGGGTAATACCTCAGTCACTGTTTTTCATCATATATAGAGTTTATTCACTTAAAAAGAATAAAAAGGGTCTCAGTGAGCTTTCCTTATTTTGGGTTCTAGAGAAACTATGATCAATCAGCCTCAACCAAAGATTCATAAAATCTAACCATTTCTTAAATCACTTCTGCCTTGTGCCCTGTTATAACCACTCCCATCTTGCCCGTGCGCTGCTGCTTCCTCACTGAAATCAGGGCGCTTATTCCAGGGGATCACTTCCTCCTTACATCACTGGCTGACAAAGGACAACCACTGAAGGGCACTTAAGGATGCTGACGCTCCTGATACCAACAGATTTCTCAGCACCTTGTGGAAGGCCACAACCTCTAGGAATGAGTTTGACAGCAGGTACGATGATAAATGACTAAGTCACCCACAATAAATCCACTTCAATATTCCAATCACCCTAAACCTTTAGGTTTCTTCTTTTACAATACCAAGGAACTTCCAGCTCCTCAAAATCATTCCTCACATTATAACACTAAAGCCAAGCTTTAGTTAGCCAACTAAATAAACCGTCTGCAGTGTATTCTACCTTCTTAAGCTAGCAATTTCAATCCCATGGAATCTAGAATCTCATGAAGGAGCAGTCAGGGTGCCACACTGAGGCCAGGACAACTACCCTAAAGTGGGTAGCAATTTATCCCCTCATTGTTTCAAAACATTAGTTAAGTAATTCAATATAGCTTGGCTCACATCCAGGGTTTGGACAGCCAATGGTGCCCCTTAACACAAACAATAATAAAAATATCTCTCACCCTAAGAAATGTGCTTAGAGGCATGAAGAAAAACTGATAGAGGTTGTGTTTGTTTATTTTTCCTAGCATTTCCAAATTCTGCCTTTGCAATGAGAATCTGGAGGAAAAAATAACCATAACAATAACTAAAATGGCTCAAGTAAAAGATCTGTATGTTTCTGTTAGCATACAGCAGTAAGTCTGACAATTTCAGAATGTTTTTACTTATTAAAAATATTTATGGGGCTTCCCTGGGGGCGCAGTGGTTGAGAGTCCGCCTGCCGATGCAGGGGACACGGGTTCATGCCCCGGTCCGGAAAGATCCCACATGCCGTGGAGGGGCTGGGCCCGTGAGCCATGGCCGCTGAGCCTGCGCATCCGGAGCCTGTGCTCCGCAATGGGAGAGGCCGCAACAGTGAGAGGCCCGCGTACCGCAAAAAAAATATTTATGTAGAAAATTATAAACTTAACAGGGGAAATTATGGTATATAAATCATACCTCAAGAAAGTTAATTAGTTGCAATTACTAAAAAAAAATTGTATAAACCCTATGCTCTAGCAATTCCACTTTTGGGAATTCATCCTGTATAACAAATCTCAATCCAAAAAATTATTATAGAGCACTTATCAAGCGCTGGTCACCATTTTACATGCTTTATAAATAACTTATTTAACCTTTATTTCTTTACTGAGGACATAAAAAGCCCAATCATTTACTCCTTCCATAAATACTTATTGCAAGCCAACTACACACCAAGCAGTACAGTAACTCACGATGATCTTCAGCTCTTGAAGACACATTCAATCAAACAGTCAATATACAAAGTACATAAAATTACAAACACTGGAAGGGAAAACTGATTCAGTTGGAGACCAACAGAAGGAAGCCTAATTTAGATAAGGAACTAATCAGGAACGCTTTCTTTGAGGAAATGCCATTTAATTTGAGAACCAGAAAACAGGATAAATAAGGTTTCTCCAGGCCAAGAGTTAATAGTGGGGAGGGTGTTCAATTCTAAATATAACTGCCCGTGCTGCATATGTATATATTGATATCAAATTAGAGGTTTACTGCATGAAGTGAGAAAAAAGAGTAAACAAAAATGGTGTTAGTTTGTTAAAAGTAGTGAAAAGAGATGAGATGTGAGGTATTGTTGCAGTGACCATGATAATGGAAACATCACTCTCAAAACAACTGTTTATTTGAAAACTGTGTGTGTGCTATGGAAAGTTAGAATAATCTCGAACAGACAACATAACACAGACTGCAGAAAAATAGTGCACAAATCAGACAAAAAAAAGAGTGCATTTTTGTTCAGATCTCAGCAGCATAATCATTTCTACATTAGTTAGTGTTCACTCAGTACATTGCATTATAAACAAAGGTGATGAACCCACTTCTCATCTGTCATCCATTGGCTATTTCCTAAGGGCTCAGATTTTTGTAGTTTGTCGTAGTGCACCTTGCAAAAATGAAACCATAGCAATAGCTCTGGTTCTTTCAACAATTTTATAAACAGAAATCCTTAAAAGATTCAGAGTAAGCTACAAAAGGAGTATGTTAATGCTAGTTTTCTACTTCATGGATATCAAATCTAAAAGCAAAGTCTTGATCAAGTAATCTATACTCCATGTAAATAGGGTTCAAATATTCTTTTCTCTATTATATATTTTTCTCCAAAATATATAAGAAGTTTAGTGAGAAGTCTCAAGCTATTAATTTTGAAGTACACAATGTATTATCATAAATGTTTTCTTGGGTTTCCCTGCAGTTTGGACTGAATTATACATATAAATTTAAAGTTTAAATACCACAATGACTTGTTTAAATTTGATGTGATAAATACCAGTGTCATTTCACATTTGATGTTCCACTTGCTTTAATTTCCCTGATATTATGTAACCACCTAATTTATTGAGATTTAAAAGTCATCTGCATAACCAGATGTAGGATAATAACACATAAAGCTGTGGAATTTATTCATGATGATCCCGTCTAAATTATCATTTTTAGAGCTATGTTTGGTTACCATAAAATAGCCATTAAAAATCATAAGTGAGGTGAGTAAAGTGTTGTTCAAGGTTTTCAAAAGTCCCTGCTCTACTTTAAACAGCTTTTGCTCCTTTCAATATTTGATATGCAAATAGACCATTAGGGCATATTGCTGTGTCAGAAATTTATCACTACCTCCTAACAACCCCTGCAGTCCGCTCTTTATAAACTGAAAGCATTGATTGATTTTTTTCTTTTAAGAAATATAAGTGCCTTTCATGTACAGCAGACACAGTGCTGGCTACTGAACCTCTTGACTGCAACTTCAGACTCAGCCTAGACCTCTTTCTAGGCAAATTTTCAAACACAGCAATAAGGTTATGAGGTGTTCTTGCCCAAGACAGTGCAGCTAAGCACCAGACCAGAAGCTTTATGAGAGAATTCATCTGTGATCTCAGTGTGCTCCAATTCTACTTCTGAAATTAAAACTTAATTCTGAGATCCAGTCTATACCTTCTGCACAGTTTTAATAAATACATAATTTAGTTTTCCCTGAGAATTCACTTTCAAAACTTTCCTACAATTCAATTTTCTATAAGACTAAATTCTATTTTCCTCCTGCCAGTACCATTTTGATCGGCTCTACGACACTGCCTCTGTTCCTCCCCCATTGCAATATTCCATTGACCTCTTAAAACTTTTAATTGCCTCATGTTTCATCTTCATTATGGCACTTCAGTATCAAAGGGCCTCATTTTTATTTATATTAGGCTTCATGTACTATCACTCATTCTACCTTTCAGCAATATTCTCTGCAGGTGATATTTTTATCTCTCTATTCTTTCTCTGATCATCTTTATCGAGAAAAACTGTTCCCTCAGTTCTAAAGAGAAATGTTTATCCTTTAAATCCTAGTTAATAATAGAGCTTATTCTCTGTGTATAATTTTTCCTGAGATATGTATCAAATCTTATGATATGTGGTCATAACAATACTGAGATAAGAATTTACAGAATTGATTAATAGAAACAAAGAGATTAGTAATAAAGAACCTAAGCCCTTGTTAATTAAAGGTTGAATCCCTGCAAAAAGACGTGATGAAGTCCTGATCCCCAGCACATAAGAATGTGACCTTACTTGGAAACAGGGCCATTGCAACTGTAATTAGTTAAGATGAGGTCATACTAGAGTATAAGCCTTTAATCCAATATGACTGGTGTCTTATAAGAAGATGACCATGTGAAGAAACACTGACATACATGGAGAACACCATGTGATAACAAAAGCAAAGATTGGAGTTATGTGCTTCCAAACCAACGAATGTCAAAGATTACCAGTAAACCACTAGAAGTTGGGAAGACACAAGGAAGGATTCCCCTATATGTTTTAGGGGGAGCGTGACTCTGCTAACAACTTGAATTCAGACATCCTAGTCTTTAGAACTTTGTGACAATAAATTTCTGTTTTTTAAGCCACTCAGTTTGTTGTATTTTGTTATGGCAGTCCTAGGAAATCAATACACTTCTGTTTCAACTAGAGAAATTTTTAAAAATCTAAAGAAAGTAGAAATAAATAATAAGGAAAAATTGCAGGTAATTAACTTTAAAATAAATATAAATGCAAATTAACAGAGATCATAATTAATTTTAAAAATGCCGAAACTTAGATGGCTTTTTGACAGCTAGATAGTATAAAGAAATACTATGTATAGCTTGAAAATTAATAAAATCAGAAGGTCGAGATGTAACATTTAATGTCCATTCCAGATTTTTTAAATTTCCTTTTGTTGGGTTTCCAAAACTTGATATAGGGTATCTATGAGAAACACACAAAAATTTTACTTCACGTTGAACAGTTAGAAGTGTTTTCCTCAAGTCAGCAATTCAGCTGATACAAAAGAAATGAGGAAGAAATATTTTAAGGAAAAGACACAGCTGTTTTTATTTGCAGAGATTATATTCTATTTAAAAATCAAGACAAATAACTGCAAACTAAATAGCACTAAGTAGAGTTCAGCAAGATTACTCAATACATCACTACCAACAACAAAATTAATGCATTGCTAGAAACTATTCATAACCAATTAAAAATATAATGAAACAGAAAATATCCCATTCACAGAGCAACGCATTGTTTACAAAATACAAATTAATCAAATACTTATATGAGATATTTTGTGGCTACTAATCTATTAAACATATAAATGAAAAATACAATATTTAACCACAATTAATGTAGATACCTATCAAGATGATGAAGAGATGTTATTTTAGAAGATGGTATTTTTCCCTTCAAAAATATATAAGTTTTGCACAATCTGAACAAATATTTTTATGGAATTTGCCAACTGATTTTATGTTATTGGAAAGAGAAAGAAAGAAGAGGTAAGGGGAAATTGTCTAACAGGTGACAAAGCAGAATATAAAACTAGAGTCACTAAAAATGTTTTAGTGAAGAATAAAAGAAAATAGAACTATAGAACTGAATGCTCAGAAACACTGTAAATATGTATCAATGATTATCACAAAGTACTTCAAGTTGCTGGTGAAAATATGGAGTATTCAATAAATTGTGATGGGGCAATTGAATATCTAATGTAATTATGTATCTATTAGAAAAATATCGCATACTGAAACTAAAAATAAATTCCTGACAGATCAAAGATATAAATAAGGGAAAAAATAAAGATGTGTTCATTGTATTATTACATCAAGGAAGACTTCCATAAACAACACACACAAAAAAAGAAAAATTTATAAAGGTAAAGTTTTATATGTTTAAACATGTACAAATACAAATTTTTTCTATGTCAAAAGGGGGCTTAAGCAAATTTAAAAGACTAATCTATGACTAGGAAAATGTAATTTTAATATATATAGAAAAAATAAGTCTCTAGAATCTACAAAGATATACTGCATATTTATAAGGAAAAAACATACCCTATGAAAAATGGTCAAAGAATATGAATAGATGATTCAAGAAAAATAATTAAAAGCTATTAATAAATATATTAAAAGCTGTGCAACTTCACTAATCATCAAGGAAATTTAAAATAGATAACCAACAAGGACCTACTGTACAGCACAGGGAACTCTGCTCAGTATTCTGTAATAACCTAAATGGGAAAAGAATTTGCAAAAGCATAGATACCTGTATATGTATAACTGAATAATCACTTTGCTGTACACCTGAAACTACACAACATTGTTAATCAACTATACTCCAACATAAAATAAAAAATTCTTAAATCAAAATAAATTAAATCATAAAAGAAAACCACAAATTTTATTTCATGTCCTTGGTAAAATAATTTTTCATGAAATGAAATTCTCAAACATATGGAAAATTGCTACACTTATTTGCTGTTGGTGAGGATCTAAATTTACAAAGTCTTCAGGAAGAGAATTTGACAATATCCATTACAATGTAAATATTTATTTCACAGGAACCAACAATTCATTTTTCTTCCTCAGACTTTGGGAAACAAATGTAAACTTAAAAGAGGAATGTACTAGGTAGGTCATTATAATATTACATGCCCTAATGAAAACCAGTGAAAAACCTATCATTAGGATCTGGTTAAATAAACCTCCACAGAAACAAATGCTCTTAAACAATTTTTTAAAAATAAGGTAGAACTGTAAGTACTGACAAGTTCTCCAAGACACTGTCAAGAGAAGAAAGCAATCAGCACAATAAAAAACAGATTTTATTTGAATTTGAATTTCATTTTATGTGAGGATGTTTTGCGGTATACACATTTTATATCTAAGTTCACTAATAAAGGATTTGTGGGGATAAATGCCAAATTACTTACAAAAGCTCTCTTTGTTTTAGCGAGTAAATGTGACCAGAGGGGAAAGAGTTTAAAAGGAATTTCCACCTTTGACCCTGAATTCAGTTTTTTTTTTTGTTGGTGTTGTTTTAATTAGAGTATAACTGTAAAAGAAAGTGGTAACATGGACAAGTGTTTTAAAGTTATATGTCTAACATGATGTTTCCTTAATACGTTAATTCATGTACTTAACCTCTTTATCAGTTTAAAGATATTTATTTTGAAATAAGAATTAATATAAAAATTATTAAGAAGAAATTGCCTTATCAGCGTGTGAACCTCTCTCATTCTTGACAACGAAAATTATTCCCTCCATAAATGTGCACAAGACTGAGTTTGAGAATCTTCAATCCACTTCTTTATTTAATGCCAACCCTCAGCCCTGAACATGCATAAGTACATGTATAAAGTAATAAAAAATAACCCCTACATGAAAGGCATTAGAAATGACTGATTTAGGATGTACCTTTATCACAGCATTTTGCATCCCAGAGAACCGGTGGGTGGCTTTTCCATTTCTGAAATATATCAGGCTTACTCGGATTTCAGTTCAATCAGTTGTATCTGCCTAGAATCCTCCACTTTCCCTGTTGCAGAAATTCACTGCTCTAATGAGCAACAGCAATGCACATGAAATTAAAGAAGTCATTACTTCAGGTTAGATAAATAGAGGAACTAATTAAACTAATGAAAAAGGATTCTTTTTAATCTGCTGGCATTTGATATGCCACACTCAATTTTAGAGCTTAATGAAAGTGAATTTGAAGAGCTGATCAAAGTCAATCTGTGACTGTTTAGCACATAAATAACTCAAAGGAGAATGTTCTATTTAAGAACATTTCTTAAAATTTGTTGGAAATTGCCAAGAAATAGTCTGCTAGGAGTAACTCAGGGCTTTTCCAGTTATAGGCAAAGGGGACTCCTACAGGCTACAGGAATAAGTACTTGTCTTTCGAAATCTCTTTTGTTCTATCAAACGGGTGAAAAAAGAGCTCTAGTCACCCACCCCACCCTGTCCTCCCTGTCTCTTATCTCCCAGCCTGGCCAGTTCTATTTACTTTAAGTCCACCACAACTAATTTTATGCTCTTCCTTCCTCTTTATGTCATTGTATGTATTGATATGTGTCCTCCCAAAACGATATGTTGAAAACCCCCAATGCCTCAGAATGTGACTTCTCTTGGCAATAGCATCTCTACATTGTATTCAATTTAAAATGAGGTCATTAGGGTAGGCCCTAATCCAACAGGATGGTTGTCCTTATGAAAAGGGGAAATTGGGACAGAGAGACACACAGAGGAAAGATAATGTAAAGACACAGGGAGAAGATGACCATGGGATCTGAATGATGTATCTAGAAGCAAAGGAATGCTAAGGATTACCAGCATACACCAAAAGCTAGAAGAGGTGAGGAAGGATTCTGCCCCAGGGCCATAAGAAAGAGCCTGGCCTTGATGACACTCTGATTCCAGATTTCTAGCCTCCAGAACTGTCTAGTCAATGAATTTCTGTTGTTTCAAGCCACCAATTTTTGGTGCTTTAAGGCAGCCCTGGGGAACTAATACAGCAATAATCATGAGGAGCCCCAGACTTCCAAATCTCACCTAATCTAACAACCTCTAAACCTCATAAGACTCCCCAAATCCATTATTCTGTTCCATTATCAACTCCCCTCTAAATGCTGGAATCTTCCACTGTGTACTCTGGTATTAATGGTCCATTATCAGCAAAATCTCCTATACCCTGAATCTCTTCTCCAAACGTGTTGAATTTCTTGATCTAACAGAAATCTGGCTCCTTGAAGGACACTGCTTCCCCTGCAGCCCATGAAGTTCCTCTCCCACAGCCCTTGTACGTACCACTGAGTGTTTGGTTTTCTCCAAAGTTTCTTTCCTATTTTTTTTTTTGATGTGGACCATTTTTAAAGTCTTTATTGAATTTGTTACAATATTGCTTCTGTTTTATTTTTTTTTTTTGGCCTCGAGGCATGTGGGATCTTAGACTTCGCCTTAACCACTGGACCACCAGGGAAGTTCCCTGTACCTGTTGAGTGTTTAGGTGAGTGGTACCCCTGCCCCTCGCACTCAGAGATGCATAGATGAGTGGCCCCCTGACACTCCTCTTTACCAGTCCCAGATCATTCTCCCTCCTGCCAACATGAAACCTCCATTAGAACTCTAATGTCAATAGACTCTGTTACTCCCTACTTTCATTTCTGGTGTTATCCACCCATTCTTGGGTCAGTCATTCATTTTTCTATGGCTTGGCTCCTAACTCCTTGATTTCCGTCTGAACTCTATTATTTTAACACACATCCAAACAATCCTTCAATAAACTTGTGTGCTTAGTTCTTTGAACTTCTCTATCCCAAAGATTTTTGTCTTTGTCTTAACCCAACAACTTATATCCATAATCTTAACTCTAGATCTAGTTATTGCCAATATCTGTGACTTCTCTGTTAATTGAAGGCACCTCTCTGCCTCATACCTTTTCAGTTTTCTTTCTCCCATATGCAACTCTTACATTCTCTAATTCTTCACTAGGATTACCCACCCATGCATCCTCCCATCTTGACATTTTATTTTGCCCAGATGTTGCCCCTCTGTCCTCTTTGGTCAGTACAAAATTCCATGGGGGCAAACTCTTAATCACTCCCTTGTATGTGATCTCAATTCTCTTGCCTCTCTCTTGCTGTCACATTCACTTGGAGAAAAACATAGCCTTGGTAAAATCTAATTCTTTGCCTCTCTGGGCTTGTATCTTTTCAACTAATGTGGTTGGAAAAACAAAAAAATGACGTCTCTAGTTTTACTTTGAATTTATGACCATTAATTTCAACTAAGCCCACAAGGATTGCTTTGATGCAAGCATACTGGGAAGAGTCCAATCACTCTTTCTTCTAGATGACTGTTTCACTTTTCTATTAGTTCTTCAAACTTTGTTCATCTCTTTCCCCATCCTTCTTCTAAGCTGTAAGCCTTGCTTTTTGCTTCACTGGAAAAAAGTTAAACCACCATAAGTAAAATTCCACAGAATGCTGACACCACATATGCCCACTTAGCAGCATCTGTATGTATATTCTCTGCCTTCCTATTTCTAGAAATTAACTATTTGTCTTCTTCTAAGCCAGCCCCTTCAAAGGGCACTAGATCCCATTTTTATTTCTTACTTAATCCTCCAGAATTTCTCCACTCACTCACCTATAGTAACAATTTTTCCTTCCCTACTGAATCAGTCCTACGTATTAATTTATTATGTCCATATGCAACCCTGATCTTCTCTCATGGCCCTCTTCCCACAGTCTCTTCCCTTTAGTTGATGATACTCTATTCCGCCTGTTGCTTAGTCCAGAAACCATAGACACATCTCCATCTCCTCTCTTTCTTTCCCATACCCCATGTCGTCCTTCAGGTAATCCAACTGTATCTATCCACAAAATCTATCAGACAACGTTTCCCTACCTCCCATTACCACTGTCATCAGAACCATCATCACACTTCCCCTGGGTTACTGCCATGGTCTCAGCATACATGATTACCCTCTGTGGTCTACTCACAATTCTGCAGCCAGAGCATCCTTTGGAAACATAAATCATATCATGGCCCTCCTCTGCTCAGAAACCCTCAGTGGTTCCCCATTCTTTTCATAGTAAACACCGAAAGTCCCAACAATGCCCCTTAGAGAACTCAGCTTCCCATTAGTCTTCAAGCATGTCTTGCCTCTTTCTCCCTCCTTTCATGTCTTCCAGCCACACAGGCATCCTTGCTGCTCCTCAATTAAGATAGGCTCTCAATCACCTCAGGACCTTTGCACTGACTGTTTCCTCTCCTTGCAGTGCCCTTTTTCTAGAAATCTGCTTGGCTACGTCTCATATCTTTTCTACATGCCTTTGCCCAAATCTCCCTTTCTCATAGATGCTTACTTAGAACACTGAATTTAAAATTGAAAACTCTACCTTTTCCAAGCATATTTAAATCTTCTGACTTTGCCTTATTTTTTTCCATAGCAGTTATCACCTTCTAACACATTATGTAATGTATTTATTATATTTACTATTTCTCATTGCCTACACTCTCTGCTGGAATGTAAACTCCAACAGGGCAAGGATATTAATTATACTCACTGATGTATCCCAAGCACACATGTATGTTTATTAAATGTTTACCAGAACAATGTAAAAACCCAGGCCACCTACCAAAGTTTCTTATTAATTCAAATAGTTTATTTCAGATGTTCATCAATTTAATGTAAAAGGTGTGTCACCTGTGAATAATGCAAAATGTTTTCTCCCTTTCTAATCCCTATGTACTTTATCAATTTTGTACTAAGAGATCAACAGAATGTGACACCACAAATCAATTAAGAGTACAAGTGTAGATGCATGTTTTTATATATGAAAAAGTGCTCACAATACATAATTTAGTAAAAAATATCAAGTTCCTAAGTCGTATACAAGCTATGACTACTAAATGGTTTTTGTAAAAAGGAAATCATATGCATGTAGATGTACACACACATGAGTACATACCCTTTACTGAGTTTAACACTCTATGAAGCATTTATTATTAGGTATATTTTACAAATAAGAAATCTAAGTCCTAAGTTCTGGAAAAGTGAGAATTAAAATCCTATTTTTACCTTTCAAAAACCCCCTGAACACTACTGCCTCAAATGCTGAAATTTTAAATTGGTCATGAAAATTTTCAATTTCCCAGTACAAGATACAAAATGAATTCAGTGTTTTGTTTGCTTGTTAATATAAGGTTCATTTTGCAATAATTCAATGGGTGAATATTATACGCTTCTTCTTCTTATGTTTGGGTGACTCCTCACTAATCCAAATCAGAAGATCATTCCTGGAGTTAAATTTTAAGGAAAACCTAGCAATTGGAAATGTAACCTATTGAGTCTTCAATTTGAAAGTTTTCTCAGTGACAGATTCCACTGATGAAGTTACAAAAGAATAAGAATAATTTTCAAATGGAACAATTCGATGGAAACATCATTTGTTATAGAGTTGTCCACCAAAATCTGCTTTCCCTCCTTTTATAGATAAAACATTTAGGTGAACACAGCCTTCCTGAATAAAGACTGTATTTTCCAGTCTCCATTATGATTCAGTGTGACCACGTCACCAACCTCTGGCTTGTGGGATAGAATCTAAAGTGAGCCCTGCAGCTTCTGGGGTGGGTTTTTAAATAGCGTGGACATAACTTCTCTGTCCCTTTCATCTTTCCTGAAAGGGTCTGAGTGCATTTGTTGGTCCTGGAGAAGCCATCCTGGACTAGGTGCAAATCCTGGCTCTCAGATCCTGCATCACTTATTTACCATCTGGGTGTTTCAGTTTCCTAATTTATAAAATTGACGAATAGAATTTTTTTTTCCTGGGAAAAGTTGAAATTTTTCACCTGGGAAAAGCTATGAGAGTTGAACATAAGATAGGAAAAATGCTAGCAAAGTAGTTGGTCCTCAAAAACATCATTATTTTTACAGCCAGGAAGAGGTGGTAGAGGCAAATACACTTTCCTATTTCTTATCTTGTAAAAAGCAAATTTTTATAGTCTCATGATATAGGTACCGAATGGAAGGAGGAGGAGACTGGATTTCTCTACCTCCACAGTACAAGTTAAGGACATTCATACCCATGACCCTTGAGCCGACTCCTGGAAAACCAGGCCACCACTGCGCTCTCCCTAATCTCTAAATGAACTCTTTTCACAGGCAGAAATTTCCTCTAAGCTCAGGCTCTTAACAAGCAGAACAAATAAATTCCAAGCTTGTATTCACTTTAGCTATAATGATATATGTTTTTCATTTTCCACATTTTTGGAAGCTTTTAAAATTCCTACCATGCTGAGAAACAACATATATGTATATGTGTATATGTGTATATATATATATATATGAATTATTGATGGCATCTGGCATCTTGGTCCACAAATAATCTTAACAGACAGCAGCCATATCTCCTAAAAATGTATACCTGTTACTTAATTCCTTCAATATAAACATTTCCAAACATAGAAACTATGTTAAATGCATAGTTTTTGAGATTTACTTTAAAAAATAGAAAAACCCATGTGTCACATTATATAATGCTATTTTATATTTATTATTTCAAAAATACTACCTTCACACTACCACATTTGCCACGTGCTACGTATTTTCAATCTCAAATACATAGTGAGAAATATTTCCCAGTGGGAATACATTTAGGCAGTGTTATATCAATTACACATAATTTGATTTATCCCTGGATATGACAGACTTTATTTCATCTTAGAAAGTAACTGTTATGTACTCAAGACCAGTTAAATGTTCTTTTTAAATAACAGGAAGTAAATTTATTCGCAACTTGATAAATTAAAGAACGTCTATGCTTCTGAAAAAAGTCTTAGAGCTTAATCGTCCTGAGGTCATGCTTTGGCTAAAATTATAGTTAGTAAAATTACTACATAACATATGTTTCCCTGACTGTTAACAGATTTGATTATCTGCTGTTTTGACCTGCCAGATTTACTCTGAGTTCTCTGCGCCCTATGAGATGGAAAAGTGCAGCATACAGTAACTATTTCCCTTTTCCCCAAGTGCCTGCTTAGTACAGCCTGCACTGCCATTTATAGTGAGACAAAGATAAAGGTACTTGTGTAGAGATACTCCTGGAATCCCTTAAATACTTGAATGAATAGAGTGAAAGTTATGTCACATACTCTTCCAAAGTGTACAGCATTTTTTCAAGAAAAAGAAATGATGACCCAACAATACTTGCTTTAAAGTTCCTCTATATCACTCTATAAACAACAAAAGTGACAGAATAAACAATAACAGCATCAATAATACTAACTGATATATTACTATGTGCCTGGCTTAGTGATAAAAGATGTACATAAAGTGAAGTCATGTAATCTTCACAGTAACTTTAAGAAGAAGGTTCTACTATTTTTCTCAGAACTAAGAAGTGGCAAACCTGAGAATTTTTTCTAACAGTAAAATACAGTAAGTCCCCTACATACGAATGAGTTCCATTCTGAGAGTGCGTTCATTAAGTCCAATTTGTTTGTAAGTCCAACGAGGTTAGCCTATGTACCCAACTAACACAATCGGCTATATAGTACTGTACTGTAATAGGTTTATAATACTTCGAACACAAATAATATATAAAAAACAAACACAAAAAACAAAGAAAACATTTTTAATCTTACAGTACTGTGAAAAGTAGAGTAGTATAGTACAATAGCTGGCACTTCTTAGCAGTACCAGCTACATCACGGCTACGTTTATGCTTGCTTCCGGACATCCTGGGCTTGAAATTAAAATACTGTACTACTGTACTCTATTCAGTACTGTACAGTAAAGTACACAAAAGCACGACCACTTGTAGAGGATGCACGCACGTGACAATGTATGCCAGACACATGAACTAACTTATGTGATTGGACATGCAAACGCACGTTCTCATCTTTAAAGTTCGCAACTTGAAGGTTCATATGTAGGGGACTTACTGTATTTATTTTAGCTAGCAATTGCATCCCCAGGAAGTTTCACATTTGCAGTCTAGGAAAGAAGATTTGTAATTTGTTTCTTTAGTTAATTTTCATTTAAATTCAGTTTTGAGGATGAGGGTTATTATGTTTTGGTTTAGATTCACAAGAGGATTGAAACTCATGTGGGTTTTTTTTGAGAACTGGGAATTTAGGAAAGGGGACAGAGATAGATCACTTTATTTTCTCATTATAAAATCCTCATTAGTTCCTTTTGTAATCAAAGTAGTATAATTATCAAAAGAGTAATCTTATAGACACAATGATTATGTGAAAATTATTTGGATATTGTGTGGTTTAAAGAGTATGAAATTTCATGTTAAATTATAAAATTCAAACGAATATAATATATGTTATAAGTTAATTTTTCATATATTTAAAATTTTAATATCTACAAACCTAAAATTATTACATTATTATTATCCTGCATCTCATCAGCTGGTTTAAAATAAAATAATTATTGTCCTTTACAGTTGTTTATAATTTTCTTCAATTAAATAAGATGCATTTTGATATGAATATCAATTAAATGCTGAAATATTTCTATGACATTCACATTATATGCAAAATTCAAAGGGGAAAATAAAGTCATGGAATAAAAGATAGAAAGCTAAAATAGAGAACTCAAAGAAAGTAATGAATTTCTGTTTCATGTACTTTTCAATTCTTTCCTGAGATGTAGCACATAAATCCAAAGTTACAGTAAATTAAATATAAATGACTTCCAGTGAGAATATCAACTTACCATATCATTATACCTAGGACAGTTGATAAACAAGTCTATGACAGCCATAAAATTATTTCTAGAAAATAAAGAAACTAAAAGATGTTTTCTGAATTGTCAAAAACTTGAAAAACACTCAAATAGAGACAATTTTTGCAATAGTTAATGGTTTTCATTATTATTTAAAATAATCATGCTCATTTTAAGAATTCTAGAAAGTGGAGCAAATTATCAAAATAATGTTATTAAACATTCAAATCCCCCGACCCATGGACATGCACTTTTTGGCTCAGTGAAACAAAACATTACAAAATAGAGACCATACATATTTAGAACTTGTTTCTGCACTTAACATTTCATCATGAGCATTCCCTCAAGAAAACAGATTTAACTTCATACTTTATTATTAAGATATATCTATATATCTATATATCAATATATAGATATATAGATGTATATCATATAATATATATTATATATTATATATAAGGCACTCTTAAATGCACAACTGAATTCTCTAGAAAATAAAGGAGCCCATCTAGGCCCCCAAATCAAGAGTAAGTTGAAAAACAGAGAGAGAAGTGCATAGGCTGGGGTCCCTGGGAATTTAGAGTCATAACTAAGATTATGGTTTAAAGCCAGGACCCTTGGAAAGGCTACCTCACCATTCAGAGGACGGTCTCAGAAAAAAATTCCACCACTCCAGGGTGAGTAGAAGGAAATTTGTTTACCTTGACAAGGATCCTGAGTAGAAAAAAATGAATCCCCTGAAAATACTACTTGCACTTTCTGAGAACTCCGAGTGAGAAATTAACACAAAAACTGGTTCCTTTCAACAGAAGTAAAAGATTGTCTGCTTCAGTGGGAAATATTCTCAAACAGATCCTCCTGCATTTCTATTACACACTCCTATTTACAAGGCTCTGGAAAAAGAACTAAAACTCCAAAATAATATATACACAGGAAATGCACCAAGTAAGGTAATCTGTAGAAGAAAAACAAGATTGAACATCTGAAAACTTCAGTTAATGGAATTCTAATAGGCATTTTAATATGAAAAGGTAAAATAAGTAAAGACGTAAAAAGAAAGAGAAATCACATTAGAAAACCAGGTAACTTTTGAAAGAAACATGCAATTTTTAAAATAAGATAGCCAATAAATTATCATAAAAGTGTATTATAGACAGGTAAAGAAGGAATTTATGTATTTAAATGTCAACCTGAGGACATTACAAAGGAGACGAAGAGAGATGAAGAAATAAGAAATGTGTCAAAGTCAGTTAGAAGGGTGGGAGAGAAAGCATGAAAACCTCTAACTCTACCTACTTGGAGTTCCAAAAGGAAAAAAAGAAAATAGCAGAGAGGCAATGTTTGAAGAGTTAATGACAAAGAATTTTCCAGATTTGATAAAAGACATGAATCTTCATATTCAAAAAGCACAATATCTCCTGAACATGATAATTAGAAATAAACTTCATCTTAATGCACTGTAGTAAAATAGCAGAACTTCAAAATCAAGAGGATCTATTCACAACAAACAGAAAGAAAAACATTACCAATATAGAAACTGATGTGGACAGTAAATGTCTCTGCAGCAAAAAGAAAAACCAAAAGGCATTAGAAAAATGTCTTTAGACATTGAGAGAAAACAACTCATCATTTGAGAGTCTAGAGCCAGCTAAGGAAGTATTTAAGAGTGAGAAAATATATAGATGTTTTGATAAAAATTCTGAAAGATAATACCACTAATAATTTTTCCATGAAAGGACTTTCTTCAGAAATAAGGTAAGTGAAACCTAAAGGAATGATTGAGATGAAACAGGAAAGAAAGATGAACAAATATGTTGTAAACTATGGTTATATACAAACAAGCCCTGATTTTATAAAAACAATGTAAAAAAAACATTGACTATAGAGTTGTTAAAAGAAGTTAGAGCTATATATAATGGACAAAAAAAAATAGTAAGAATGAAGGAAAAGTGAATAGATTTTAAGCCCCCTAAGGTCTTGGGAAGTGGGTTAGAGTTACTTAATAGTTTCAGAGAGTTTTTTCAGATGTGGATATTATAGTCTTAAGAATTCAAGGAATAAAAGAAAATAAGATAAAACAGAGAAACACTTTAAAATATTATTCAATACAATAGAGAAAACACCATTTAAATATTTGGAATAAAATGGACCAATTATCAATTGTTGATGCCTTAGATAGATTTTTTAAGTTACATAGTAATACAAATAACTAAGACTTATATGGCCCTTACTACATGCCAAGCACATTTTCCAAGCACTGCACATATACTGCCTTACTTAATAGGGAATAATTGAAGATGTGAATTATATAAAACCATTATTAAATATGATTTATGTTAAACCATTAAATTAGAAAAAGGTTTAAATCTACTTTTTTTCTAGAAAGATACAGTTTTAAAAAACTGTCTTAAGAAAAAAATGAAAAATATGAATAAATCCATAAATATTAAATAAATTAAATTTGGGGGGCATTAAGAGTAGGAGAGAAGAATTTTATTACAGCATGGCTGAAGCCTATACTTGGAGAAAAATAAGGCAATTCTGCTTTAGACCCCTAATGAATTCCTGTTCAATAAATTGGGTACACATGTACCAAGCATGACTAGAAACTATACATCCAGATATGTTCAGAAAATAATTCTGGGAAGAGGGAGTAAGGGTTGTGCTCTGCATGATCCAGGGGCCACCATTTCACCCAGCCTTCAGTGTGAATACTGCTTGCTAGGGTTGTATAGTCCACAAACTGAAAAAATCATACACAGAGGCCCTGGGGAGCAGCAATGTGATGTTTTCTTCCAAATATATTTATACAGTGAAATAAATGGGGAGACATTTTAACTTGAACACACAAATGTTCATCTTAAAATTGTTTATTCTCTTCCAAATGCTTGATATACAAAATGCTAAATATAAAGGAACAACACAATGCATCGTTTCTGTGACAGAAGGAAGTATCTGCTACCAATGCTGGATACATGCCTTTTCATTTCTAAAAGGTGAGACACTCTAAATCAATAACTTTTTAAAGTGTAAATAACATTGCAATACTTCCATTAATAAAGCAAATAAAAGAATGATGGTTAATTTTTAAAAGTTTTATTTAAACCATTAATTTTATTATTCTACTTATCAATGGTCGGGGGCAATTTGCTCTTATTTAAATTCAAGAGTTTTGACTAGTTGATCTCTTATATTCCATTTAAATGAAACCGTATACAGCTTTACAATTTGCAATTCAAAACTTACGACTTTACTTTGGCTATACAAATAGAGGATTCATTTCTTAAGTAAAAGGATCTTGAATTATATTAACATTACATTTTACTAAGTAATTTAGCCAGGTATATAAATTCCTTTTGTAAATTATCTTACCAATAAAAAAATCCACTATTGCTTCTTTGTGAATATGAAAAGATATTTTTGGAGGATATTTGAATCAATGTTTATGTCATATTCTGAAAATTCAGTATGACATCTTCGATTACAAATCTTGTGCTTTTGATATATTTTCTATTAGGCTATTTTGTTTAACCTCAAACATCATAAGATCCTTTGTAAGGAGGGAGTAAAAGCAATTTTCTTTTAAAATGAATTGAAACCTGATTTTTAAAAAAATTGTTCTTTTGTCAAACTATAATCTATTATTTCAGTTAGAAAGAAATCACACACAGGGTATAAAGGGACTCCATGAAATTATCATGACAAGAGGAAATGCCAGAACAATAGGATTAAGTGTTCTTTCTTCTTCAGAAATGATGTGAACAAACTCGAACTTGACAGTTTCATGTCCAAACTGTGAAGCCTTTTAAATGCAATATACTTGAGTATCATGTACATTCATAGCAAAACTAACAAGAGTCTTCCTACTTAAATAACCTAATGAACACTGGAGTTGTATCCATAATAATGTGCTTTTTTGCTGACTTTCAATTGTTCATTCTTTTCACTTTTCCCACAAAAGTAAAACATTCTCATGTTTAGTAAAGATTACTATAAATTATAACATGAAGTAAATAGTAAACAAAAAGATTATTTTATTTTCATCATAACCACAGTACAGTACAAAAAACTGTTACTGTAGAGGAATATTAGATGTTTTTATTCTGTGCATTTTTCTAGTTGCTATAGGTGTACAATGAAGTGTGAAAGAACCCTGTTCTTACGCTACTAACCTCACTGTGGAGCTACTGTAGCAGCACCCACAGGGGTGAGAGGGGCTGAGAGGATTGCTGTGGACATGCATGGCTGAGGAAGACCTCCAAGCACAAGCCTGACCGGGCTTCCCCACGTGATAGGAACAGACAGGCATACGTGAGAAAGTTATGGATTAAAGGTATGAAGTAAATAATAATTAAATTATTATTTTAAGAGGTTAACTGGGGCCTTCCTAGAAAATATTATGAACTTTCCTCCTTGTAGCTGAATTCCAGTGAAGGAGACAGTATTCATAAATTAAGCCCCTCCCCTACTTGCTGAAAACAAATAACACTGCTGAATTATAAATGTATACTTTTTAGGAACATCAAAAATGTGCAAAGATAGTAAAGACATGTCAAAACAAAAGGGAAAGGAGTTCCCATAGAAGCCAGTAGGGCACAGTAGCACTGAAGTTGATTTAGGGCAAGAAGATTTACCCACTCTGGGGAAGCTGGCTTCAGTTTTGGAGTCTTATAGAAGGAAACAGATGTCTGAGGCCAAGACCTGATCAAGTCATGCAGCCTAAGAAGTGACTTCCCAAATTAGGTTGAGATACCCATAGTGCCAGGCTGAAAGGGAAGGAAACCAGCAACTCAACATACCCTGAAAGTGTCATAGCTATAACTGTGCATCCCCAGGGTTTATTAAGAAGATATTAGGATACATGACAAAAATAACAGTAAACAAGAGGAAGCCAATAACGATGAAATGTTTTAGAATCCTTATGGTTGGTGGGGGAAAGTTAGAGTTTGGTTAACCTTAGACTTTGATTAGTTTTGCACAGATGTTTTCATTTCTATGTATGAACTATTTTTACTCACAATAATTCTGTCAACAAATGTGTGGGGTTTTTTTCCACACCAACAACCAATTCTCCAACTCTCTGAACACCAAAGTGGGTGTCCTACAATTCAATCCAATTCTGACACTAACTATTGGAGTTAAGGCAGACCACACAGCTTAGGGGCTCAGACCCACAAAACTATGCCTTACTTCAGATACCAATTGCAAGTCCTGGGCCTCTGGTACTTCTGATTGATTAGCTACAAATCAGGGGTTCCCACAGTACCCTCCTCAGGTTCAATAATCTGCTATAACAGATCACAGAACTCAGAACGTCTCTTTACTTACTATCACTGCTTTATTATAAAGGCTTCAACTCAGGAACAGCCAAATGGAAGAGAGATGCATAAGGCAAAGTATGGGCATGGAATTTCCTTGCATCCTCCAGGTGTGCCCCTCAATGAGTTCACCAACCTAGAAGCTCTTCAAATCCCATTGTTTAGGGTTTTTATGGAGATTTCATTATGTAGGCATGATTGATTAAATTATTGGCTGTTGGTGATTAACTAAATCTCCAGCCCCTCTCCCCCTACTTAGAGATCAGGCCTGGTTGGTCCCTCTGACAACCAGTTGCCCTCCTGAAGCTTTATAGGGACTCACTGAGAGTCATCCTATTAGCAAAAACTCAGATATGGTTGAAAGGCACTTACTATAAAGAACAAAAGACACTCCTATCACTCAGAAAATTCCAAGGGTTTTAGGAACTCCTGTGTCAGGAACCAGTGGCCAAAGACTAAAGACCAAATATACATTTCTTAATATATTACAATATCACACTGTGACAACAACTAAATGAACTGAAAGAGTATGCTAGAGATTTTTAAAAAATAAACAAGCAAAAAATTAAGCAATCTCAAAGACAACATAAAAGGGAAAAAATTGAAATAAAACAGATGGGACAAATAGCAAAAATTAAATTGGGGAACATACAATCAAAATGACTAGTGATATTAAATATATGGAATAAATACATTAATTAGAACAAAAATATTGTAAGACTGGATTTAAAAGTCCAACTATAAGTTGTTTACAAAGCACAAACATAAAATATGAGAATACAGAACTGAAAGTAAACATATGAATAAAGAGCATGTAGATATTAAACAAAAGAAAGCTGATGTAGCTATATTATTATTGGAGAAAATAGACTTTAAGGTAAAAAAACTTTAATAGAAAGTGACAAGATCATTTCATAAGGATGTTCTTGCTTGTTTTCTAGTCTTATATTTCTGTCAAATACTGAATGAGGTATAGTAAAGATTCTGTGCTATGTTTTTTCAGATTTCTCTCTTTCCTTGGGGGTTATGAAAATTTTCATTTTATATAATTCTAGGCTATGTTTTTAGGTACAGACAGTTTTAAATTATTCTTGGTAATTTAAAATTTTTATATGCTCAACACTGCTAATTATTAGAGAAATGCAAATCAAAACTACAATGAGGGATCACTTCACACTGGTCAAAGTGGCCATTATCAAAAAGTCTACAAATAATAAATGCTGGAGAGGGGGTGGAGAAAAAGGAACCCTCCTACACTGTTGGTGGGAATGTAAATTGGTGCAGCCACTATGGAAAAGAGGATGGAGGTTCCTTAAAAAACTAAAAATAGAGTTACCATATGATCCTGCAATCCCACTCCTGGGCATAGATCCAGAAAAGATGAAAGCTCTAATTCGAAAAGATACACACACCCCAATGTTCATAGTAGCACTATTTACAACAGCCAAGACATGGAAGCAACCTAAATGTCCATAGACAGATGAATGGCTAAAGAAGATGTGATACATATATACAATGGAATATTACTCAGCCATAAAAAGAATGAAATAATGCCATTTGCAGCAACAGGAATGGACCTAGAGATTATCATATTAAGTGAAGTCAAATAGAGAAAGACAAATATCGTATGAAACCACTTATATGTGAAATCTTAAAAAATGATACAAATGAACTTATTTACAAAACAGAAAAAGACTCACAGACATAGAAAACAAATCTATGGTTACCAAAGGGGATGATTGGGGTTGGGGGGAGGGATAAATTAGGAGTTTGGGATTAACATATAAACACTACTATAAATAAAATAGACAAACAACAAGAACCTGCTGTATAGCACAGGGAACTAGAGTCAATGTCTTGTAATAACCTATAATGGAAAAGAGTCTGAAAAAGCATATAGATAGGTAGATAGATGATAGATAGATAAACTGAATCACTTTGCTGTATACCTGATACACAATGCTGTAAATTAACTATGTTTCAATAAAAAATGGTTAATAAAAAATACATATATAAAATTATAGAGCAAAGATTTTCTAAATTACTTTCAAAAATGTTATGTAGTGCCTATAATTCTCTTACTATTGTGTTTTTATTGGATTATTTTTGCAGTTTTTAAAATTAGCAGTGGTAAGAAATGAAGATACAAATAAAATAGCCCTTAATTTCCTATTTTTAATAGAAAAGAGGGAAATCAAGAATGAGGGAAGGGGGAGTTTTGGGAAAGATGAGGGAATGGATAAAGATGAGGGAATGGATAAAACAAAGGTACATTACTTTCTGACAGAGCTAGGACAAAGGCAAATGGGTTGATGGAATCAGATCTGAGTGCCCTGATTCCATCTGAGTTGATGGAATCAGATCTGAGTGTACTGCATTTGTGTGCTCAGGTGTGTGATTTCTTTAATGGGGCTCAAGTTACATCATCCTGTGCATTGAGGTCTATCTTCAATGCACAGGAACCACCCCAACACAAGCAGCACATGCACATTACCTTAGCTAAAGTAAGTCCTTATAAAGCTTCCTTAAGTGTTTTCCTGTTTAAAGTATTTAAATTTCTCCTCATCTCTCAAGCACAATGGAAAATGAATGTTAACCCAAGGGGTACTAATAAAACCCATCAAATCTCTCCCACTCCCTCACCCTCCACCACCCCTGCCCCTCTGCTCCTTTAACTTTTAAGTCTTGGGGCTTCTCAGGATCCACTCTATAAATTACTTAGGATTTTAGATGAATTCTCAATAGAGGTTCTCTTTCTGTCTCCACTGAAAAGATTTTCTAATCTAAATCACTTTCAGTATTTGAGATATAGTTATCTTGTTTTGGTATTTATTGTATATTAAGTTTGTTTTTATGATTTTATAGTATTATAGTATCAATGGATGTTTAAACTCTTCTAGCAGTGCTCACTAACTCTCTTAGCTGAAGCAGTAGTAGGCCAATAATAATAATACCATAAATTTTTAGAACTCCTCTAAAACACCAATCTTGCTTCCACATGCAGGCCTTTAAACTTAATTGTCCACCCTGCCTGTAATGCTCATTCCCTGTATCTTTATAAGGCTGGCTTCTTCTCAACCTTCAGCCTTCTCAACCTTCTCAACCTTCAGATCTATGAATACATTTCCTGAGAAATCTTCTCTGATTATCCTGTCAAACAGAATACCCAACAGTCAGCCTCTGTCTCAGAACTTTATGTCCTTCAATGCACTTAGCACTTTCTTAAACTATGTCATTTATTTGGCTACCTGTTGTTTATCTGTCTCTTCCAACTACAACAGTAGACGAAGTGCAGTAACCTTGTTTGTCATGTTTACTTAGCACCTGGATCCCTAGGAGCAATGCTTGAAAAATAGTATACGCTCAGTCAATATTTTAAAATGTCATTGGATGAATTGAGGCAGTTATGGATAAAGTCAATATATGTTTATTATCATTGCATTCTTTGGTAAACGTCAGGGGTTAAGATCCTGAGGGCTCTGCAGTCATACTGCCTGACCCAGGATTTGGATCCTGTGTGGCCTTCAGTTTGCTGATGTTCAAACAGGAAAAAAGAAACACTGCTGTATATGATTATAGTGAACTCAAGTTCAGATTACGCCATGATTCTATTAGTAACTAAAACATTAGAAATGACACATTCAAAATTAAATATAGAAGGCAGAGCATATGCAAAAATAAAAAAAAAAAGAATCAATCTATAATGCTCTTGAATTTCAGAAAACAAAACAAAACTGGGAATCCAGCCAACAATCTAAATACAGCATTTTTCATCTACTTGTGAAATTATACTGTAAAAGCTCAGTAAAGAAAGAAAGATTATGCATATTTATATAATGCTTCAGTGAAGATGATAAATGAAACATAGTCACAAAAATCATTCATTGAATATGACATGATTACATTGCTTTCTATCGTTACCTGACAAAGATTACTATGCAAAATTCTCAAGTTTTTAGGAGAAAAAAAGTCTAAATTTCTGAATGAAGGTAAAAACAGAACACACATTTTTAAAACTGTCAAATATAGGCTTTCAATGTGCTTTTCTGTTTTTTAATTAAGAAAAACAGAATGAAACACAAAGACTTACAAGAAGATAAGTGGTTATCCTGATTTCTTGAAGATTTCAGGAACTTGACTTTGGCAATGCTTAACAATAAAAAACAAATTACCATTTTTATATTTTAATGAGTTTTCCAAGTAAAAATTAGGTAGTCTTTAAGAGTAGTTTGTTTACCTTTTTGAGTGGTTCTTAAGTATAGAATAGCATTACTTTAATGCATACTCACACTTCTGTTGTTCAAAAAAGATACCATTAGCATACTCTATCAAAGTGATGGGACTCTGATGATACGCCATAGCAATAACTCACCAAAAAGACAGCACTTTGATTATGCCAAATATTAAATACCTCACCAAAATTCTCATCCTTTTGATAGCTATGTAAAATAACTCCTACCAGAAACTCTTTTGTGGTTAAATTAGTTCTCTTTAACACTACAGATTCATTGTTTTTCTAACAAGGATTTTATTAGACAAGATTTTATTGTATAATTATATATTCTTTTCTTCTTTATGCCTGAATTGTAACTATTTTCTCCTTTTAAAATTGAGGTAAAATTGACATTTAACATATTAGTTTCAGTTCATATTGAACATGATTCAATATTTGTATACTCTGTGAAATGATCACAGCAATAAATCTCATTATCATCCGTTACCATACAAAGGTACAATTGGTTTTATGTAAGAAATTTTAAGATTTATTCTCTTGGCAACTTCCAAATATGCACTACATTAGTATTGACTATAGTCACCATGCTGTACATTACACCACCACAACTTATTTATTTCATAACTGCAAGTTTGTACCTCTTGTCCCCCTTCACCCCTTTCATCCACCCCTCAACCCTCCTCCCTTCTAGCAACCACAATTCTGTTCTCTGTATTTATGAGTTTTCTTTTGTCTTGTTTGTTTGTTTGATTCCACATATAAGTAAAATTATATAGTATATGTTTTTCTCTGTCTGACATATTTCACTTAGCATAATACCCTCCAGGTTCGTCCATGTTGTCGCAAATGGCAAGATTTCATTCTTTCTATGGCTGAGTAGTATTCCAGTGTGTATGTGTGTGCGCATGCACGTGCATGCATGCACACACATCTTCTTTATCCATTCATCCATCAATGTACACTTAGGTTGTTTCCATGTATTGGCTATTGTAAATGCTGTGATGAATTTGGGGTGCACATATCTTTTTGAATTAATGTTTTCATTTTCTTCAGAGAAACACCCAGAAGTACAATAGCTAAATCATGTGGTATTTCTATTTTTTATTTTTTGAGGAACCTCCATACTGTTTTCCATAGTGGCTGCACCAATTTACATTTCCATCAACAGTGCATGAGGGTTCCCTTTTCTCCACATCTTTGCCAACACTTATTTTTTCTCTTTTTGATAACAGTCACTCTGACAGGTGTGAGGTGGTATCTCAGCGGGGTTCTGATTTGCACTTCCCTAATGATTAGTGATTTTTAGTATCTTTTCATGTGCCTCTTGGCCATCTGCGTTGCTTCTTTGGAAAAATGTCAATTCAGATCATCTGCTCACTTTTAAATCAGATTGTTTGGTTTTTTAGTACTGAGTTATATGAATTCTTTATTATATGTGGGGTATTAACCTCATCAGTTATATGGTTAGCAAATATTTTCTCCCATTCAGTAGTGTGCTTTTTCATTTTGTTCATGGTTTCCTTTGCTGTGCAGAAGCTGTTTAGTTTGATGTAGTCCCACATAATTATTTTTGTTTTACTGCATTTGCTTTTGGAGTCAGATCCAAAAGAATCATAATCAAGACTGATATCAAGGAGCTTACTGCCTATGTTTTCTTCTAAGAGTTTCATGATTTCAGGTCTTTTGTTTAAGTCTTTAATCCATCTTGAGTTAATATTTGTGGCTGGTGTAAGATAGTAGCTTAGTTTCACTCTTTTACATGGGGCTGTTCAGTTTTTCCATCACCATTTACTAAAGAGACTGTTCTTTCCCCATTATATATTCTTGTCTCCTTTGCTGCAAATTAACTGACCATATATTTACAGATTTATTTCTGGGCTCTCTATTGATCTATGTGTCTGTTTCTATGTCAATACCATACTATTTTGAATATAGTTTGAAATCAGGAAGTGTGATTTCTCCACTTTTGTTCTTCTTTCTCAAGATTGCTTTGGCTACATGGGGTATTTTGTAGTTCCATACATATTTTAGGATTGTTTGTTCTGTTTTTTTGAAAAATGCCATTGGAATTTTGATAGGGATTGCATTGAATTTGTAGATTGTTTTGGGTAGTATGATCATTTAAACAATATTAATTCTTCCAATCCATGAGCATGGTGTATCTTTCTATTTATTTGTGTTGTCTTCAATTTCTTTTATCAATACTTTACAGTTTTTAGTGTACACCTCAGGTCTTTCACCTACTTGATTAAATTTATTCCTAGGTATTTTATTATTTTGTATGCAATTGTAAATGGGATTTTTTTTTAAGTTTTCTCTTTCTGATAGTCCATTGTTAGTGTATAGAGACACTTGAGACATTTTTATGAATTTTTACCCTGAAACTTTACTGAATTCATTTATTAGTTCTAACAGTTTTTGGTGAAGTTTGTAGGGTTTTTATATATAAAATCATGTTATCTGCAAATAGTGACAGTTTTACTTCTTCCCTTCCAATCTGGATGTATTTTCTTTCTTTTTTTTTTTTTTTGCTTAATTGCTTTGGCTAGGACTTCCAAAACTATGTTGAATAAAAGTGGGGAGAATAGGCATCCTGTTTTTACCTGATCTGAGAGGGAAAATTTTCAGCTTTTCTTTGTTGAGTATGATGTTACTTGTGGGACCGTCATATATAGCCTTTACTATGCTGAGGTAAGTTCCCTCTATACCTACCTTGTTGAGAGTTTTAATCATAAATCGTTGCTAAATTTTGTCAACTGCTTTTTCTGCATTATTGAGATGATCCTATGATTTTTCATCCTGCATTTTGTTAATGTGCTACATCACATTGATTGATTTGTGGGTGTTGTTCCATCTTGCATCTCTGGAATAAATCCCACTTCATCATGGTGTATGATTATTTTAATGTATTCTTAAATTCAGTCTGCTAATATTTTGTTGAGGATTTTTGCATCTATGCCATCAGAGATATTGGTCTGCAATTTTCTTTTTTTGTGGTATCCTTGTCTGGTTTTGGTATCAGGGTAAAGCTGGCCTCATAAAAGAAGTTTGAAAGAGTCCCCTCCTCCCAAATGGCCCCTGCCCCTCTGGCAGACACTTTACAATTAGATAATGAATCTCCTTCCCATTTAGTCTAGGCACTTTTCAAACTGCTATTTATGTGCTGGACCCTGGGGGTGAGTGAGTCTGTATGTGAGCCCTTTAAGAGCAGTATCTCAGTTCCTTACAGCCCTTTGGGTCTCCAAAATATAAGCCCCATTGGGTTTTTTTTTTTTGCGGTACGCGGGCCTCTCACTGTGTGGCCTCTCCCGTTGCGGAGCACAGGCTCCGGACGCGCAGGCTCAGCGGCCATGACTCACGGGCCCAGCCGCTCCGCGGCATGTGGGATCTTCCCCAAACCGGAGCATGAACCCGTGTCCCCTGCATCGGCAGGCGGACTCTCAACCACTGCGCCACCAGGGAAGCCCCCAGCCCCACTGGTTTTTAAAGCCAGATATTTGGGGGGCTTCTCTCCCTACTGCACGTCTCAAGGGTGCCTGACAGACTCCTCTCTCCTCAGAGGCAAGCTCCAGATTTGTGAGATCCTTCCCGATTGTGGGTCACTGCGCCCAAAATGGGGATTTTGGCAAGACTGCCTCTCTGCCTCTTCTACCTGTCTCACTGTGGTCCTTTTGTTGTTTGTTGTGAAAGAGCTGTTCAGCTAGTTTTCAGATCTTTTTCAGAGGGAATTGTTTGATATGTAGCTATAGATTTGGTGTGTCCATGGGAAGAGGTGAGTTCAGGATCTTCCTGTGATGCCATCTTGGACCCTTAGACATTCATTTTATATATATATATACACCATACAGTTCATGACTGGCAAAGCAATATGGTAAGCTCTTATTTAAATAAATAAATATTCATAGCTAAAACATTTTTTCCTAACAGCATTAATTTAAATTAATTAATCCCAAATTGTAAATCATTTAAACAAGTATCATTTTTCACTTTTCATACAAACTAAGAACATTCTTGCATATGTAACTTAAGTTCATAAGTATATTTTATATTATTTCTTTAGAAAAAATTACCAGTTGTAAAACTGTCTGGATAAAGAGGATGCATAAGAATGTAAAACTCTCTCCAGAAATGATATTCAATTTGCATCATTGTCACAATTTGGGTTCTCTGGGAGCAGATGGTAAAATTGAGCTTGGTGTGCAAGATATTTATTAGAAATCAATACCTGTGAAAGGAAGGGCAGTCAGCAGAATTGAACAGAGGAGACTAATAAGCAGTGTAGGTCCAACATTGTTATTTTTTTCTTTTTTTTCCTCAGTGCCCAGTCATGTCCTTTGCTTTTTCCTTTTGGTATATTTATCTTATTTCTTTTTAGGAGCTTATCATATATTAAAGATATTAAACTTTTCCCTCTCATTATAATTTGCAAATAGTTATCCAGGGCTCATTAATATTGTTAACAATACAATTTACTCTAGGTAATATTAACATGTCTTTAACCGTGCTTTTAAATGCTATTATAAAGAAGATTTGCTTATCCTATCATTAAACTTGCTATTGCTTGTAAATAAGAATGTTATTGATTTTTTGCATATATTAACTTGCTATTTTACTGTACTTTCTTATTGCTTCAAGTAATTTCTAAATTGATTTTCATGGCTCCTAAGTATGCAGGCTTTGAATCTATAACCTTCAACTATTCTTAAACATCAATTATTTGGTAACATTCAATTCCAATACAGCCTGATGCCATGATGGAATGAGATGTTAGGGAGTTCTCGGGGGAAAGGATGAGTGGATTTTGCTTGCCTGAAGGATGAGAATTTTTGTTGCCAGATGGTGAGGCTGTGATAGCCTGTGGTTTCCCAAAATGGTCAGAGCATTACTTCTGGTTACACATGCTCTTCAGGACTTTGCCACTCCTTCATCAAGAGGTGAAGGCAATCTCCCCCGATCCCGCATGGGGGAGGGAGACTGTGACAACCTTCTCAAATGCAATACCAGATAAGTTACCCTAACTTCCAAGGCTGGGTCATCAAAGGTGGCTTGGTTTTTATCTGGCTCTTTCTCTCTGGATGCTTGCCCTTGGACTTCCTGAGGAAGCCCAGCCCACAGAGAAAGGCCACTCATAGGTGCTCTGGCCAATAGTCACTGGTTAAATTTACATACACAAGACAAAAATCTTCTACCTTAATGCTTTTGGCCTTGAATTTTATTGCATCTAATATTATTTCTATTCTTTATTTCTGCTTAAATGATACATGTTTTATCATTAGAAATCTAGCAAGTTTATTTTTTTACATGAATCTCTTTTATAAAGCATGAATTGGATATTAATTTTTGACACCATCTGAATATCTCTATCTTTAATAGGAAGCATTAATTTACTTTTACTGTCATGATGAATATGTTTGAGCTTTGTTCTCTTATATAACGTTATAAGAAGTTCATCTTTAGTTAAACTGGTTAATTTTGCTATATGAATTTTTTTTTTTTGGTTTTTTTGAAGGCATACAGATATTTCATTCTATTTTTAATTATTCTAGAAGTTATATTCAACATAAATCAACACATTTGGGCCTCTATTTCTCTAATTATTTGCATGAATATTTAAATAATACTTCTTGACTCTCGACCCTATATAAATTAGGTATCATGGGTTGATTGTTTACCACAAGCCAGCCATGCTGCTAAGTATTTTATAAGTAAGTCTCTTGATCTGCATAAGAAGCTTATGAAATAAGTATTATTTTTATTTATATTTATCTTCAGAGAGATTAACTTGTCAAGGTCACACGTGTATTAAGTGATAAAACAGGGATGCAAATTAAATTTGCCAACTCCTAACTACAAGTTCTTAACCACTACATACTATTGCTATAAATTACATTTCTCCTTCACCAACCCAATTTCATTTGCTCACTTAGAGAATACAATATCACATACCTAGACCAAGTTCAAACGTCACTCCCACCACCCCACACCACACCTACCCACCACCCACCCCCCCACACACACAATCAGAATTTCTTTCTGATTTCCCATAGTTAATTACTCCTTTTTTGTGCTTCCACATCACTTGCTGTATAAATCTGTGAATATTTGTCATGATGCTTTGTAACTAGTGGTTGGCCTGCCTGCTTCTCTAACTACATGCTGAGCTGTACTTTGCATTCTCAATGTCTGCCAGGATCATTTACCCATAATAGGTCATGGGTGAGTCTTATCAAATGAACAATAAGTGGTTGAATATATTGTCTTCTATAACTGAAACTACACATCCAGGAGATGTCTTGAATATGCTTGTGTTATAAAGTAAAAGTGTTTTCTCTGTGTTTAATGTATTTAATTAAAGGAAATCCAGACTGAACCAAATTTTATATCACTGATTAGTTAATATAGATAGCACAGAAATGTCATAATTTTTCTGTTCTTGGGAAGATTGTTTCTGGCAATGGAATTATGGAAGATATATTAGCATGTACTGAAGTAAAATGAAACATAGTACCAAAACATTCTCATCAGCGTGCTCTCAGAATCTCAGTGAATAGGGTTCTAGGGAAAGCAGTAAATATAGACATCGGTAAAGAAAAAGAAATGAGGTATCTAATTCCAGAACTTTTGATTTTCATTTCAATTCCACTCACCATTAACTGCAGAGAGGTTGACTCTTCCTGAAGATGTGAGGAGTAAATTCCCTTGAGACAGATGGGGTTTGGAGGGCTCTGGAGGGGAAGCAGCAGTTCTTCTGTCAAAGTCCCACTGCCAAAGACCATTTCCAGTTAATACTACAGGCTTTGTTGTATCAGACCATAATGCTTTAAATTATATTTCCAGTGCTCATAATTATAATGTTTATAGTTGAGAGAACAAATGAATCAAAGTGATTTGCATTGAAATTACTATCTATTAAAGCAGAAGGTCTTATTAAAGAAATTAACCTTTGCATAGAAATACGAACAAAGAGTAATGAAAACACTACTCATTATTCCCTTCAACTTCAGATATTACGCTTTCAAAAGACACTGACTAACACGCACTCTATCCTCATTGGTAATAAAGTGAATCAGCTGTGTTTTAGTTCTTCATGTAGAACTCTATTTTCTTATACATTTTACTTTGTTGAAACTTGTGTCCCATAGTCATGAGGACAGCGGATTCGCAAACATTTTATAATCATAAAAAAATACATTTAGCATATATAGTCAGTAAATCAACTGAAAGTTTCATATTTTTACCTTCCTGCAACAAATAATACTTTATATCATGATATAAATATATATATAAAAATTATACCATAACACTTAACCTAATTGGCAAATGAAAAGTGGTCTTATTTTAAATATTTTCAAAGTAATTAAGAATTAAGCAATTAAGAAAATAGTCAATAGTAATAAACTAAGAATAGAATTCTTTCATTTCTCATATATGTAACACTTCTACATTTTTGTCAATCATCACTGCCTGTTCCTCACAAAATACAGTAAGGCTTTTAAAAGTTTGAGTCTGTAAGACTTAGAAGTTCAAATGCTATCTCTTTTTTTTTTTTTTTTGCAGTACACGGGCCTCTCACTGTTGTGGCCTCTCCCGTTGCAGAGCACAGGCTCCGGACGCGCAGGCTCAGCGGCCATGGCTCACGGGCCCAGCCACTCCACGGCATGTGGGATCCTCCTGGATGGGAGCACGAACCCATGTTCCCTGCATCGCCAGGTGGACTCTCAACCACTGCGCCACCAGGGAAGCCCCAAATGCTGTCTCTTTAAATAGTAACGTGATGCAAGGTAGTGTCTTGTAAACCGTTTAAAGTTTATTAATTTATAATCTTCTGGCATACATATTTTTAATAAATTTTAAACATAATTATATCAGAAAATTATAATGAATGAAGAGCAGTATCACCTGTAGTCTTAGCACAAAAAAGTAAAACACTACTTTTTTTACTGTATGATTATATGTAAGATGTTTAAATCAAGAATTTTTTTCACAAGAATGTTAAGAACTCTAGTTTTAAAATAAGCACACATTTCTAAAGTTTAAAGTTTGCAAAGTTCTCACTTTGATTTACTATATGATTTTAGATTAAGTCATTTATAACCTTGCTTTTTAAACTTCTAAAATGTCATATTTAATTTTCCTATTTATTAAAGCAATAAATACTTATTTGGGAAAATACAAAAAAAAATTAAGAAGCAAACTAAAACCTCCAGTTGTTATTTGATATTCAAGGCTTTGACTGAAAATAATTCTATAAGTATTTTAATAGAAACATCTCCATTTCAATATTCCAAAAGACAAAGAAAATGATGCAGTCAAAATTATTGAATAAAAATCGAGGCATTAAAATCAACAGGTGCAGGGCTTCCCTGGTGGCGCAGTGGTTGAGAGTCCGCCTGCCGATGCAGGGGACACGGGTTCGTGCCCCGGTCCGGGAAGATCCCACATGCCGCGGAGCAGCTGGGCCCGTGAGCGATGGCCGCTGAGCCTGCGCGTCTGGAGCCTGTGCTCCGCAACGGGAGATACCACAGGAGTGAGAGGCCCGCGTACCACGGAAAAAAGAAAAAAAATATCAACAGGTGCAAACCTGCAGCTATCACACATGTAAAGATAAACTTTTGGAATGGGAAAAGCAATATTTAAGTCTATCTGGATAGTACTTTCTGTACTATGGTATGTCTTTAATGCATGTCTGAATCTGTTCAATTAGCCTTCTGCTCTACTGTGAGGGGGTGGGAGAGGGAAGCAGATCTTTCGTAGGCAATACTTCATGGCAGATAATGACTTCCCTTATTCTACCTAAATCCATATATTTTTATAAACCAGAAAGATGCCAAGTGTTAACCTGGAATTTCAACTTGTTTCAAAACAGATCCATGGCTGAATTTGTTTCTTAAAGGCTGATAGGTACATATACATATAAAATACATGTGTACATATATGCATACGTACATGCATACATACTGTACAGCTTCCTTCAGTAAATCATTCCAATACTGAATTCTTCTATGATTAAGACTTTTATTTTTTCTTATTACAGGTAAAAATTTGCACTCTTCAATTCAGGTATTGTCCTCTTACTTATTTCCCCCATACATAGGTCTTTTATACATTAAGACATGGGTTAGATACAGATAAAACCACAAAGGAAGCATATTTTGTCTTTATCATGTTCCTCCTCATATTTGATTCATTCTTTTTCCTTCAAATCCAAGAGACCCCCCACACACAAGCCTTTTCCTCACAGCTCCACCCAACTAATGAGAGGCACAGGCATCAATCTCAGTGCTTTGAGGTCCTTCTAGCTCCTAAGAGCTATTCTAAGTGCTTTACACACATCTCAAGTGAACCTCACAACAACATTTTGAACTATGTATCAGCTTCAATATACAATTTTTTTAAATGAAGCTTAAAGTATTTTAACTGCCCACGGTCATAAAAATAATTAGTAATAGTGAAGTTCATATTTGAACGCTGGTCTCTGTATCTCCAATATTTCTACCATATTGATTTTATTAAAGAATACTCCATGAAATGCATATCTCCACTCCTATCCCTCTCCTTTTCAAAGCATTCCTTCTGAGTTACATTTTCTTATGCTTTCCTTTGCTAGGAAATTAATGAGTGGCTCTTTCTAATATGGAATTAGTGAATGCTGGAAACCAAGGAAATGTTGTTCCAAGCAGTGAGTTTAATGATAAAAAAATTAGACACAATGACAATTTATTTAGAAAGGAATAACTGAACATACTTGAAAGCATAACACAAGGCCATTGTTTAGCCTGGTTTCATGTAGGTCCAAGTAACAATAACGCTTCCTTCAAAGATGTGTTTCCTCAAATTACTTCATAAGCCAAATGCCTGAGCCAAAGTATACAAGGTAGTGTTTAAGGCACCAAGAGAGAAGGGCAGAGGGTCAAATTGAAGCAGACCAGAAAAAGTCTAAGAAATACCTCTGTGGATTCAAGTTCGGGAGCCCAGTAGACATATAAAGGACTTATGACGTGGAGGGTCATGCCACTATGACCGGAAAAAGGACTTTTAACTAATACACCCACAGATGCTACCTAAAAATGAATGTCAAAGAAAAGTACTATTTTCAACTCAGAGTGTAGGCAATTACCAAAAGCAAGTGAGATGTTAACCTAAGCTAAAAAGTCAGGATTGGGAACTACTATCATAATGAGAGCAAAAGAATTAAGGGTTTTGAACTCTCCATCTGAGTTTAAGTTTTGAGGAATCGAAAATAACTAGGAGTCAAAGCACAAGGTCAGACAGATGGGCTTGCAGTGGGTGATACGGTATTTGCACTGCATTATTACAGTACTCCACTTCCTCTCAAAATAGAATCCTATCAGTTTTTGCTTCATAACACACCATAGCAAAATGTGGGGACTTCAAACAGCACATATGCGTTACTCCTCACATTCTGTGAGTTCATCTGGAGATTCTTATGGTCTCAGCTGGCTGACTGGGGCTTAAAGGACAAGGATGGCCTCAGTCATTGCTGGGACAGCTAGGGTCTCTCTTCACATGATCTCTCATTCTCTCTGATCACACAGTGGGAAATGGGTTCCTGGCAGCAAGGAAGGGTTAGTGACAAAAGGTCTCAGCTTGCATTGCAGTTGCTAATGTCCCATCGGCCAAAGCAAGTCACTTGTCCAGAATTATAGATTCAAATGGGATGAGTAGCAAATTCACATTGCAAAAAGATGTACATGCAGGGATGGGAGAGATCTGTGGTCATTTTAGAATCTAACAAAACATTCTAGAACCAAAAGCAAAATTTACTTGGATTTAAGCTATTTTTCCAACTAGAGGATTGAGAAATAGAGAACATAAAGAACACATATTCCATTTATTTCCTCAGTTTCCTTAGGTATTGCAAGAACCTTCTAACATCAGAACCAGTGTAACCACTTGAACATAAAGACAAAAGAAAAACATGATCATCCAGCTAAGAAGGCAGAGAATTTACAGAAATGTTTACCAAAGTCCCCAGATACTCCACAGTTGGAGAATGGCTTCAGACATTAGCATTAGATCAGAAATAATTCCAAATCTGTTTTAACTCATAACACAAATAACTCATAGGGTCAACCGTGAACAAGCACCTCCTCTAGGAAGGGGGTCAATTTATAGGCGCTTTTCTGAATTTTTTCCAGAATATACATTTTAATATTTTTAAAAATCCAAAAGTAATCATACAATGCTGCTAAAGATAAAGACCATTGTGGGATATTACTGTCTTAGTATTCACTCAGTTATTTTACTAAATATATTATACAAAGTGATAATGTCTGTAGATATCAGATACTGCTCTTTTACTTTTAGGGTAATTTTTTGAATCTTGTGTCATCTGATGATTCAACAATTCCTTGCACATAATCAATTGCAATCTCAGCCACCATATCATCTTCATTATTGGTCTGGCCGAGTATATGTCACAGTTTAGCACTTGTTTTAAATTTATATGTAAAATGTTCTGCACTAAAGACTTCCAGCATTCTATAAGAAAATTCAATTTGAATAACAGTCGCTTACAAATGCAATTTTTTTTGCATCACTACAAAGTAAATAACATCATTTGATTTCAATTAAATAAAGTGACACTAAAATCTTTGTAAGCAAAAATATAACAATAGAAATACATTAGGGTAGAAATTTATAGGCATTGTAATGACTGCCAGCTGCTGCAATTGCATTCCTTAAAATGCAGAACAAACTTCACTCACTAAATTCATGACAGAAAGGAATCATGAAAAATTACACTTCTTTACAATGTCTAAGTCCAATATGCTTTCAATTAGATAAGAGTTTGATTCAGATGCGGATTCAAAAAATATATAACACCTGAAAAACAGATACATGCAAGACAGAGGGTATTGTTCTATGAGAATAAAGTGATTAGATCACTAAATTACTCCCATTGTTTAATTCAATTCAATTTAATATATTCTCTAAACACCTCTGGTATTTTCAGTAATTTTCCTTAGTTATTGCAAAAAAACCAGGAAGTCAAGAAAGAGCTATCATACTGGATTGGCTAAATTCTATTTTATTCAGAGTGTTTTAGGAAGTATTTCTATCCCTTACTCAGAATCTGTGCCTCTATCTTAAAACCCTATGCAGTTCCAAGCCAGGTGCCATATGGTCCAAGAGTCATCTATCCTGACAAGTACTGTCCTTCCTCCCCCCATCAGCATGACTTTGAGGACCTAGACACTCTGGATGAGTCCAAGCTCTGCCTGGGGCTCTGAGGTTGCCAGTGGTCCCACTTGCCTATATGGCTTTTGTAGGCATTTTTTCTCCAGAAATATTGCTGGCCCTCTGCCTTCTCTGCTGGAAACCAGGGCATGTCCCCTGAGTGCTGAGACCCCCAAAACCACTCCATTTTCAGCATCTCCCTTCACACTAGGCTGGAAAAACTTTCTAGGCCCCAATCTTTTCCCATCTCTGGAATTTAGGAAGATTCACAGGAGTCTTCTGTATTCTCTCTTGTCCCAAAACTCACTCAAAACAACAAACATAAGTCTAACCATGTGCTTATATAGAATGGGTTGAGGTGGGAGTGTAAAGAAGAAAACAGAGGGAAAAAACATAATACCTCAAAATATCACATGACCCACACACCAAGTCTGCAGGACTGTAGTAAGATTTAGAAATGATCCATGTAAAATTTCTGGCATATTCTAGACTTGCTCCGGCTGTTGTTGTTATTATTATTATATAAGAACATGTAAAATTACTCCTTAGATTTCTGATATTCCTGAAACCTTGGAACAATTATTTGAACAAAGACTGATAATATTAACACTGAAATAAGTGTGTGTGTGTGTATACACATACATACATATATACATATCAATATATCTACCAGGTGGAACATACTGAAGCCCCAAGATTCAGAGAACTTGATTCAGCAGAAGCAAGCTACTGATACTTTGAAGATGCAATAAAGATTTAAATCCCAAAGACTAAAAATCAAATTTAAATCTAAACAATGATCAAGGTTGCTGACACATTTCTCCAATAAGCAATGTTCCCACATTTCTACTGATGCTTGCTTAAAAGTTTCAATTCTCACTGGGCTATTGACTTATTGAGTGCATAGTGAATATCTATATATTCTTCCAACTAATCCTTAATGGGGCTGTGCTGGTGTTATTCTGACTGCAATATAAATTGGCTTTGCCTTTCTCTAGCTGCAATTTTTTTCATAAAAGTTTATGTCATCTATAGATCATGACTCTAGAACATATGTCCAAATATGCCCACTTTCTGAGAGGAAAAGCAAGGAAGGTCAAGATTTCATGGCCTCCATACAATCTGAAAAGGTATTTGAAGAGCATGAGGCACTATGCAATAGTACAAGGAACAGACTCTCCAATACAGGGTTTTATATATTTTAAGAATAAGACCAAAAGGCCCCAACACTAAGGCCATTCGCTGTTTTAACATTATTTGAAGTGAGATCATAGTATGTGTTTTACCACCTAAGTGAGGAGGAGGCTGAGTCACAGGATGTGAACTTCATGGGTTGTGACAGCAACAGCCCTGTGGCAGCCACACCTGGAGATGAAACCATGAGCAGAATGCACTGCAGAAGAGGCCAACCTTATGCACCCAACTTCAATGCCAGGAGACCAGGCCTCTGGGAGCCTGCATGACTGAGCCTCTAACTTCTTCTGAGCCACAGTTCTCTCCAGGTCAGTAAAGGGCTTAGAGATGGAAACTAAAAGACAGCCTTGGCCATCCTACCAATCTATGAGTCAGGAGGCCAAGAAAAAATGAATGAAGCCTTTGGCTCACCTTAAATCATAGCACATGATCAACTAATAATGAGACCCCACAGTGGTCAGATTCTAAATCTAAATACATTAGGAATGAATTATCCAGCGGAGTAGGTTAGGAATTGAACATGAATGAAAGTGTTTATTCTAGCACTTTTCTCCTCTCTTGTACAGAATCGACTGGAATATAGTAATAGGGAGGAGATAATAAGGTTTACCCCTAAAATGTTGGAAATTAGGCAAATACAGGAGAAATACTGCCCATAATCTCTTGAAGCATCCAACATTTTTGAGAGTGGTAATTCTGAGATTGATTACAGAGGGAAGAGCCAGTGTGAATTGGATCAAGATGGTCATAGTGAGCAGAGAAAGAAGTAGATGAATTCTAAATATTAGGGGGGTAGATGACTTTATGATTGATTTGCTAAGATCCTGTGTTGGAAAACAGAGATTGAGGAGCAAACGATCACCTATAGTTTCCAGGATGAGTAGCTAAGTAGATAGTGGGGTCCTTTGCTCAGATGGGAAGCAATGGAAGATCAGAAGGCTATAGATAATCTGTAGTTTGATTAAAGATGTGCCTATAGCTATTTCTACTCATATGTCCCAATGACATTTCAAGTTCAATGTATCTTCAACTTCTGTTATGGACTGAATGTCTGTGTCCCCTCAAAGTTCATATATTGAAGCCCTAACTCCAATGTGATGGTAGTAGGAGATGGGGACTGTGGGAGGTGATTAGGTTCAGATGAGGTCATGAAGGTGGGGCATCTATGATGGGATTTGTGCCCTTATAAGAAGAGGAAGAAACACCAGAACTACCTCTCTCTGCCACTTGAAGATACAGCAAGAAGACGATGATCTTTAAGTCAGGAAGAGGGCTCTCACCAGAATCCAACCATGCTGGCACCCTGATCTCAGACTTCCCAGCCTTCAGAACTGCGAGAAATAAATGTTTGTTGGGGGTTTTTTGTTTTTTCTTTTATCTTTTTGAAGTAAACTAATTAGCAAGTGTTTATTGATCATCAAATATGTGTAAGATATTATGTGAGGTATTTCCAGAGATTAAAATAAGTACAATTCATGGTGCAGTTATGTTGAAAACTTTTGGAATGTGGTGGAGAAACGAGCAACAAATACTTGAAAGATGAGTTCTGCTTCCAAGGGGCTCAGCCTTTACACATCTAGGTTTCCCATTAGACTATGAGTTCTTTTGTGACTGAGAACATACCTTACCTAACTTGCATATCCAGAGCTTAGAAACAAATATAAGATATATGAGAAACTTAATTAGTGATGTTTTAAATAATTTTTGATATTTATAAGTATTCATATTAATTTGTTTTGTGAGGGGTTAAAATACAATAGTTGCCAGTAGATATTTTCTTTTAGATCATGGTTTATGGTCAAAAAAGCATAGTCTTAGAGGCAGATTCAAGTTCATGTCCTCACTACATATTGCTTTCTCATTTTTATTTTCCTCCTTTTTCATCTCCGATTCCATGGCCCATGGCATATAACAACTTGCCTGCAAAGAACCTCAACTTCCTAAACCCTTGCATCAGTCCATGGTACTTGCCTGGTAAAACGCCACCCTAGATAAACCTAAGCACCTCCCTCCTACATGCCTGCACCCCTGAATTATACTGGAGAGAAATCACCCAATCAGTCTTAGTTTTTTTAACTCTGAATTAATAATTAAAAACTTCAAATGTACACCAAGATTTTCAGGAATTCTACTGTTTATCAAGTAAACTTGATGTCCCACTCACAATGTTTTATAACATCTCCTCAATCTGAGAGAAACAATCAGGTGTATTTAGTGCCGTCAAATCTATAATGAAGCAGTACAAAAAAAGCGCAATTCTGAATAACTCAACCACCTCTCCTCACAAATGATCTTCAGGAGGATATGGTAGGAGAAAAAATCTTCAACTGGAAAATTTTGTCAGCTTCTGCACCCACATCCCCTTCAAAATTCCAGGCCTGTCCATGCTTGCAGGCCTCTTGGATGAAATCTCACTACAAATCAATTGGATGAGGGAATTTAATTTCGCTAATGTTAAAATGGCAAGCCTCAAAGCATGGCCTTACCTTGTAGCTGATGTGGTCTACCAACTTTGTTTCCTGTCTTGATTTATCTACATCATCCTTGAGGATTTCAAAAGGCTTGCATCATCCATTCCTAAAACTGTTTATTGAGTGCCAACTTGGTGCCAGGTATTGTTATAGAAGATGGAGGAACAAAGTGAACAAAAATATAAAGTTCCCACACTTGTGAAGATTATATTCTAGTGGGGAGAGCTACACTTATATACAAGCAAGTATATGAATAGACCATAGATTGATAAGTGCTAGAAAGAAAAACAAAGAAAATATGGGAAATAAAGAGGGCCATGTAGTTGGGACTCTTTTCTATAAGGCTGGTAAGGAAGACCTCATGAATAAAACATTTAAGCAGAGTCCTAAAGAAAGCGATAGTGCAAGCCATGTGACTTAAAAGGGAAAGTCAGAGGAGGGGGGCAGAAATAGTAACACATGGTGTTCATGAATCCAAGACTACCAAGACTTTTACTCCATTGATACTACAGCATTATTTTGTGGCCCCTCATCCCCGTAATGCCCTAATTACTCTCCTTACATGTGGTTAAATATGATACAGAATCCATTGGATGTTAACAAAACCCCCTTGCCTCTATCACTTTGACATAGCCCTTTGGTTAAACCATAACTCTAGTTAAATTTGGTTCCCCACACACTGTCTGTCTGCTCTCTCGTAGCTGAACGTGGCTGGAAAAAAGCACAAAGCCATGAAAACTAGTCTCTATAAACCCCAACACTAACTTCGGAGAGGTCCGTAATGGTGACACAAAGTCATTCTATATTTCTGAAATCCATCTATCCCTCCACTTCCTTTTCTTTTCAAATGTACAACACCAAAACCCATTCTCTCTATGAGATGGTGTTATTTCTTATTTCGCTGAGAACACTGAGCCATCAGAAGAAAACCTCTACAAGATATCACCACCACTTACAGTTTCAGCATCTATACACATATATTTTGCTTTTTTTCTTCTAACTATGGATATACTGAATGTTCTACTACCTAAGGCTAAGCTGTCTACTTGAGTATTAGATCCCAACCTCTTCCCATATATACTTAGGGATGTTCTTCTAGAAATTCTTCCTTTTTTCCTACCATAGTTTTTCATAGTGATTAGTCCCCCCAAAATATTAAATTATTTCTCTTATCTTAGAAATACTGCATTGCGTCTCATTCCTCCTCTAGCTATTGTTCAATTTTTCTTTTAGAATAAAATGTGTACAAATAATCCATCTTTTGTGTCATGTCTGATTTTAATCCCTCTATTTTCTACCTCCCACTGTAACTGTTTTTATCAACAACGTCTCTGGCATCACTAAGTCCCATGATCTTTCTCAGCCTTCTCCTCTCTTGACATACAGCAGCATCACACAGCACTTCTCTCTCTCAGAACCATTTTCTGCTCCAGGTTACCAGGACTTCACACTAACCTGGTTCTTCTCTTTTGTGCCCCAGTGTTTTCTGATGGTTCTTCTTCCTTCCCCTGATCTCTATTGGGAGTATCCCAGTGTTTAAGTCTTGAATCTTTTCTATTTCTTACCTAAACTCATGACTGAACACCTCAATCAATTTCATGGCTTTGAAAATTATACATAATCTGTCATTTATTAATATATATGTCCTCCCTGAACCCTAGACTCATATATTCGACCCTTAATCATCCTTAATTTGAATATCCAACAAGCATCTTAAGCTCTACATATAGCAAACTAACTCTGAATATTACTTCCCACCAACAACAAAAGCACAAATGTTCTCATAATGTTAGTCATCTCAATAAAGGGCAACTGAGTTTCTCCAAGTATTAAAGCCAAAAGTACCTTGGAGACTTCTTTAACTACTTTTACTTACACGCTACTGCAAACCTCCAGCAAATCCTGCTGGCTCTGCTTTTGACATATAGCCAGAATCCAACTATGTCTCCCTTCTCACTCTACTACTGCTCTGTATCAGGCCACCATTATCTTCTATAGAAATTCTTGCAGTAACCTGCTGCCTGGTCTCCTGCTGGCAGCTACAAAGCTACTAAACTTGTGGCAATTTGTTATACCAGCAAGAGAAAACTAATACACCTTTGTAAAAGTTCAACCCCGTTCCCAACATTCCTTAATCATTTCCTCCTTTTTATCTTCTCCATAGCATTAACTGCTTGCTAATATACATTGGATTTTGCTCACTTATCCTGTTATTGCTGTGTCCTCAGTGGAATGCAAGTTCCACGAGGGCAGTATGAACAGGTATTTGGCCTTTTTTGTTCATTGTTTTATCCCCAGCTCCTAAAAGAATGCCTGGAATATGAGAGCTACTAGAAAAAGCTTGAATCAGTACATAAGTTATATATATATGGGCATACATGTATATAAATTATGTATTCATTCAATGAATTTTGTATATTTATGCATGTATACATATATATGCATATGTATATACATACACATACTAATTAATTATATTGAATTTAGATTTTCTCCATTTATTCTGTGCTGTTAAATGGCCTTCCTTTCCTATTAACTAGCCTAGTTATTGAATAATAACTACTTCTAACCTCAAATAAATAATCTTACAGCTGAGTCATCCCTTTCCCACTCCCAATTCACTTGATCCTTGTCACCTATAATATCAGACAACATTCTGAAGCAAAAACTGGCCTCTAAGTCACCTATGAACCTGGACAGTATTATTAAAAACCAAGGCATTTAGTTACTGTTGATATGTACTTGTGAAACATTGCTAAGCAGTAAACCCAATGCTTATAACGGATTACATGGTGAAACATTTTCATCTTAATTTTAACTGATAAATAACAACAAAACATTCATTTCTAATTACCAATAAGTGATTTCCATTTTCCATAATTTCCATTTAAAAATCCTTATATACTCTGATTGTGATTACACGCAGGTTATTTTTCAAAATGTCAAATACTGCTTTATCAGAATAAGAATGACATAAGATGCACTCTGACTTCTGTGACTTTGAGTCTCAAAATAAGTCACTAAAGTAAATTAAAAAGAGAGATTTGAAGCAGGTTAGGCCTCTTCTCGAATTCTTCCTTGTAGAGTGTCATGATATATTGAACTATCAAGAGCATAAAATACACTCACAACAATTAATATTTCCACTATAATTCAGTTTAGTCCATCCTTAATGCTGAAGGTGAATAATTACAGCATTCAGAACTCATGCTGATTATTATGGTCATTTCTGTTCATAATAATATCTGTAACCTTTCAGTAACATTTGTCTCATACAAATAATGTCTCATATAGAAATGAACAAAACTAGGGAAAAATATGTTAAAGCAAATTGAAATTTTTATTTCCCATAAGTCAAAGAGTTAGAAAGTAAATGACCAAAATTTTAAAATAACATGTGCTCTAATTTTGTACATCATTTTAATTAGTTCTCAAATAGAATCCTAACTATATAACATAACCAATTCATTTACAGTGGTTTTCTAAATATACTTGTGATGATAATTTGTCAATATCAGTTAGCAGAGGCCACTTTCCATTTAATAGTTTATCTGTCTGACCCATGAGATAGCTCAGAAGCTGGGCTTTGGATGTTAATAACCATTTTGCAAACCATTGACTAAATGCTTTCTGTTTTGTTTTGTAATCCACATAATAGCAAAGTCATCATAGGGAGTTTAACAATCAATGTCACCGTTGATCAACCTATAGTGCCGCATCATTATTACTCAAAGTCCATAGTTTACATTAGGGTTCACTCTTGGTGTTGTGTATTCTATGGATTTGGACAAATGTATCCACCATTATAGTGTCATACAGAGTGTTTCACTGCCCTATAAATCCATTATGCTCTACCTATTTATTCCTCCCTTCTCCACCAATCCCTGGCAATAGCTTATCTTTTCACTGTTTTCCATAGTTTTGCCTTTTCCAGAAGGTCATATGCTTGTAACTGTACACTACATAGCCTTTTCAGATTGGCATCTTTCTTTTCATAATATGCATTTAAAGTTCCTCCATGTCTTTTCATGGCTTGATAGCTCACTTCTCTTTAGCACTGAATAATATTCCATTGCCTGATGTATCACAGTTTATTAATCCATTCATCTACTGAAGGACATCTTGGTTGCTTCCAAGTTTTGGCAATTATAAATAAAGCTTTTATAAACATCTGAGTGCAGGTTTCTGTATGGACAATAATTTTCAACTCCTTTGGGTGAATAACAAGGAGTGTGAGTGCTGGATCATATTCTAAGACTATGTTTGGTTTTGTAAGAAACTGTCTTCCAAAGCAGCTATACCATTTTTAATTCCCCCAGCTATGAATGAGAGTTCCTATTGCTCCCCATTCTTCCCAGCATTTGGTGTTGTCACTATTCCAGATTTGGGCCATGCTTGTAGATGTATAGTGGTGTCTAGTTATTTGAATTTGCATGTCCCTGATGACATATAATGTGGAACATCTTTTCACATGCTTATTTGCCATCTGTATATATCTTCTTTGGTGAGGTGTTTATTAAGCTCTTTGTCCTATTTTTAAATCAACTTTATTTTCTTACTGTTGAATTTTAAGAGTTCTTTGCATATTTTGGATAAGAGGCCTTGTTAGATGTGTCTTTTGAAAATATTTTCTCCCAGTCTGTGGCTTATCTTTTCATTCCCTTGGCACTGTACTTCACAGAACAAGTTTTTAATTTTAATGAAGTCCAGTTTATTATTTCTTTCATGGATTGTGACTTTGGTGTTGTATATAAAAATGTCACTGCCATACCCAAGGTCATCTAGATTTTCTGCTAAATTATCTTCCAGGAGTTGTATAGTTTTTCATGTTACATTTAGGTCTATGATATATTTTGAGTTAATTTTTGTGAGAGGTGTAAAGTCTGTGTCTACACTGTTGTTTTTTTCCATTAGGAACAACACTCAGATGTTCCAGCACTATTTCATAAAAAGACTATCTTTGTTCCATTGCCTTGCCTTTGCTCCTTTGTCAAAGATTAGTTGATTATACTTATGTGGGTCTGTTTCTGGGCTCAATATTCTATTCCATTGACCTATCTGCTTATTCTTTCACTAATACCACATTATCTTTATTACTGTAACTTTATGTTAAGTCTTGAAGTTAGGTATTTTCATTCATCCAACTTTGTTCCTTCTTCTCAATACTGTGTGGGCTATTTTGGGTCTTTTGCCTCTCCATATGAACTTTAAAATCGGTTTGTCAATATCCATAAAATAACTTGTTGGGATTTTGATTGGGACTGAATCTATAGATCAAGATGGGAAGAACTAGCATCTTGACAATATTGAGTCCTCCTATCCATGAACATGGAATACATTTCCTTTTTGTTAGTAGTTCTTTTATTTCATACATCTGAATTTTGTTGTTTTCCACATATAGATCTTGTACATATTTTGTTTGATTCATATTTAAATGTTTTATTTTGGGAGGTGCTAATGTAAAAGATATTGTGGGTTTTTTCCAGCTTATTGAGATATAATTGACATACAGTATTGTGTATGTTCAGGGTACACAGTGTGTTGATTTGACACATTTATAAATTGCAAAATGATTACCACCATAGCATTAGCTAACACTTCCATCACATCACAAAACTACCATTTCTATTTTGTGATGACAACATTTAAGATCTACTTTCTTAGCAACATTCAAGTATATAATACAGCAGTATTAACTATAATCACAATGCTGTGCAGGAGAACTCCAGAACTTATTCATCTGCTAACTGGATTTTTGTACACTTGACCAACATCTCCCTTTCCCCCTGCCCCCAGCCCCTGGTATTCACCACTCTATTCTCTGTTTCTATGACTTTAGCTTTTTCGGGTTCCACTTATAAATGACACCACATGGCATTTGTTTTTCCCAGTCTGACTTATTTCACTTAGCATAATGCCCTCAAGGTCCATCTGTGTTGCTGCAAGTGGCAGGGTTTCCTTCTGTCCAGTGGTTGAATAATATACCATTGTGTATATGTGTATATCTATCTATCTATCTATCACAACTTCTTTATCCATTTATCTGCTGATGGATACTTAGGTTGTTTCCATACTTTGGCTATTGTAAATAATGTTTCATTTAACAGGGGAGTGCAGATATCTCTCTGATATCATGCTCTCATTTCCATCAGATATATTCCCAGAAGTAGGATTGCTGGATCATATAGTAGTGCTATTTTTAATTTTTTGAGGAATCTTCATACTGTTTTTCATAGTGGTTACACTAATTTACATTCCTACAAACAGTGCACAGGTGTTCCCCTTTCTCCACATCCTTACCAGCATTTGTTATTTCTTGTCTTTTTGATGATATCCATTCTAACAGATGCGAGGTGCTATCTCATGGTGGTTTTGATTTGCATTTCCCTGATGACTAGTGATGTTGAGCATCTTTCCATGCATCTATTGGAATGGTATTGTATTTTTTATTTCAAATCCTATTGTTCATTCCTGGTATATAGGAAAGTCCTTGACTTTTGTAATATTAACACTTGTGTCCTGAAAACTTGCTATAATTTCTTATTCATTTCAGGAGGGTTTTTTTAAAATTAATTCTTTCATGTTTTCTACATGGGTGATCATGTCATCTGTGAACAAAGTGTTCTATCTTCCCTATCTATACGCCTTTTATATCCTTTTCTTGTCCTTTTATATTCGCTAGTATCTCCAGTACAATGCTAAAAAGGAGGCATCTTTGCTTTGTTGCTGATCTTAATGGGAAAGCTCAAAGTTTCTCACCGTTAAGTATGATGTTAGTTATAGTTTTTTATACATATTCTTGATCAAGCTGAGAAAGCTCCCCTGTTTCTAGTTTACTAAGAATTTTTGTCATAAATGGGTGTTTGATTTTGCCAAATAATTTATCTATATATATTGAAATAATGTGATTTTCCTTTCTTAGACTGGTGATGAGGTGGATTACATTAATTGATTTTTCAAGGTTGAACCAGCCTTATATATCTGGATAAATCCTACTTGGTCATGATGCATAATTCTTTTTATACACTGTTGGATTTGGTTTACTAATATTTTGTTGAGGATTTTTGCATCTATGTTCATGAAAGATATTGGTCTTTATTTTTCTTTTCCTGCAATGTCTTTGCCTGGCTTTGTTATTAGGGTAGTATTGGCATCATCGTTAGGAAGTTAGAAAGTATTCCCTCTGCTTCTATCTTCTGTAGGAGATCACAGAGAATTGGTATAATTTCTTCCTTAAATGTTTGAGAGAATTCCTCAGGGTATCCATCTGGGCCTTGTGCTTTCTGATTTGGAAAGTTATTAAATACTGATTCATTTCCTTAATACATATAGGCATAATCAGATTGTACATTTCTTCTTATGTGAGTTTTGGTAAATTGTGTCTTTCAAGGAACTGATCCTGTTTCCTATTTTTGATAATTTTTCAGGGGTTGTGGCTACAAAGACACAGGATCAAGGAAAGAGACAGATCAATGAAAATGATAGAAGAGTCATTACACAGAAATACAGAGAATAATAAATGTCCACATGGTTTAAAATATATTTGTTTGGAAGATATACAAAATGTACAGAGAAAAACTGCCTTTATATATGTATATATTATTAAAACATTGTGATTATCAGCCCCTTTAAGTTTCTGACTGCCTAACATTCTAGGTCACAGAGAGAGAAATGTAATTATTTTAAGTCATTTTAAGTTTGCATGTATTAACAAAATGTTCCTGCTAAAATGTCCTAATATCTACTGACTTTAACTGATTGCCAATAATTGTGTAATGGGAATAATGATAGGCAAACCTAGACCAAAAAACAAATATTATTTGGAAAAAGGATGTAGAAATATACATTAAAAGCAATAATCTGTCACTTAATACATTGGAAAAATAAAGTATCCTTCTGTAAGAGATGAAATTAGGGCCCAGAGATATTTCTTTCTTTGCTTTGCTCTCAAAACCAATTTGCTTGTGCTACTGAAGTGTTCTATTCACTTTCAAGATCAGGGGAAGTAAGTTTTATGGATTCATGCACTGCTTTACGTATGGCAGCAACTTGAGTAAGTGTAGTAAAGATGTGACTAGAAATCCCACACACTTGGAGATCACTTTAGTTTACAGAATTCAACTATCTATAACTCTTACAACTCTGAGCTGTAACAACTTACAACATCAGGACTCATTTTCTAGACTCAGGCACTGGGTCCTGCTTCAGGAAGAGCATTCTTATATCAATATGAAAAAAACTGTTGCTAAAAAAATATTTTTTCTACCTAGAGATGCCTGTGTGTTCTTGCTCCTTTTTTAACATTCTGGATTTTCTTCCTGTTTCTTAGGATTCATCTACATCTCAGTTAAATCACTTATAGTTAAGGGTTCTTTTAGAAATGTATAAGGCATATGATTTTTGATGATGCAGACATTGTATACAGTTTCTAAAATTCATTGCCTCAGTGAATCTTACTTAGTATTTTAATTCAGATCAAACTTTTAAAGCATCCTGGTATTTATATTAGATAATACGTAAGAATGAAGAGTCTGAAGATTTTGAGATAGAATACATATTTACATTGTTCATCCTATAGATGAATGTGTCCTGTCTGCTTTGGGGGCAAAACAAGACATAATCCTCTACTGAGTATGAATGGCATTCTACTCTCATAGCAAACTCATACTTGTACTGGTAGCAGTCAAGGAAAGATTCCCAAGGAAAGATATGATGTTTTTACATCATATTAAAATCTGTATAATCTTCAGGATTAATTATAGGGCTATGATATGCAAAACAATATATTTTTGAATGGGAATGCAGACAGAAGTTTCATTTCATCTATAACCCACTTTCTTTTCTTTGAAATTTACTTTCTTTCTGTAGCCAACTTAATTTTTCAACAACCAAAGGTCAGTAGCAAAAATGAAAACTGGGACAATTGATTACACAGGGCTCTACAGAACTTTTTCTTCAAGTAAGGTCCAGCACAATGAGAGAAATGAGACATCTGTTGTTCTGTCAAATAGCTATTCAGAAGAAGAATACTGAGCAGTATCGATCAAGTCTGGTGGCCTCAAAATCATAGGTAGATACACCTGTACTACTTACAGGTGTATCATTTCCCATCTCAGCAATCTATTTTACATAGCTGACTCTTTGTCCCATTATTCACAAAGAGTTTTTCAGAACCTTGAGCCTCTCCTTGTGTTTCAAGTGGAGTCCACTTAGACTTTCCTAATTCCCACAAAAACGTATATAGTCTTATGTTCATGACAACTTAAACATATAAACAATCACACACATCACAAAATACTTCAGAAATAAAGATTATTAGCTTTCCTAACATTCCTTTGGCCAGTATCTAGAAGATATTTCTCATATTGTGGAAAATGGAAATAATATTAGGGGACAACACGTATTTTGCAGGAAAGGAGAACAAATCTGTGAACCTCTAAGAAAATAGGGTTAGAATTAATCTATTAATTAATCTATTGCAAAGGAGGACAGTATATACAATGTAGAAAAGACAGTCTCTTCGATATATGGTGCTGGGAAAACCGCACAGTTACATGTAAAAGAATGAAATTAGAACATTTTCTCACACTATATACAAAACTAAACTCAAAATGGATTAAAGATCTAAATGTGACACCAGAAACCATAAAAATTCTAGAAGAAAATATAGGCAGATCATTCACTGACATGAATCATAGCAATATTTTTTCAATCTCCTAAAGTCAAGGAAACAAAAGCAAAAATAAACAAATGGGACCTAATTAAACTTAAAATCTTTTGCACAACAAAGAGAACCATCAACTAAACAAAAAGACAACCTACTGAATGGAAGAAAATATTTACAAGTTATATGACTGATAAGGGGTTAATATCCAACCTTAATAAATAGCTCATACAACTCAACATCCCCCCACCAAAAAAAGCAAACAAACAGACTTTTTAAAAATGGGCAGAAGATCTGAATAGACAGTTTTTCCACAAAAGACATACAGCTGGCCGTCAGGGACATGAACAATGCTCAACATCACTAAATCACCAGAGAAATGCAAATCGAAACCATAACGAATTACCACCTCACAGCTTTAAGAATGGCCATCATCAAAAAGATCACAAATAAATGTTGGTATGGATATGGAAAAAAGGGTACCCTAGTATGCTGTTGGTGGGAATGTAAATTGGTGCAGCCATTTTGGAAAACAGTATGGAAGTTCCTCAAAAAACTAAATATAGAACTATGATATGATCCAGCAATTCCACTCCTTGGTATATATCTGGAAAAAAACAAAAACACTAATTTGAAAAGATACATGTACCCCAATATTCATAGCAGCATTCTTTACCATAGCCAAGACATGGGAAGCAACCTAAATGTCTATCAACAGATGAATGGATAAAGAAGATGTGGTATATATACATAATGGAATATTAGCCATAAAAAAAGGATGAAATTTTGCTATTTGCAACAACATGGATGGATCTGAAGGGTATTGTGCTTAGTGAAATAGGCAGATAGAGAAAGACAAATACTGTATATTATCACTTATATGTGGAATCTTAAAACTAAAACAAATGAATGAATATAACAAAAGAGAAACAGATTCACAGATATAGAGAACAAATTAGTGTTTAACAACTGGGAGAGGGGAGGGGAAGGTGCATGATAGGAGTCACAGATTGAGAGGTACAAACTACTATACATAAAATAAGCCAGAAGTATATATTGTACGGCACAGGGAATATACTAATATTTTATCATAACTGTAAATGTGCATAATCTATAAAATATTGAATCACTATGTTGTACATATATAATATAATATTATATATATTATTAAATATAATATTGTAAATCAACTATACTTCAATAAAAATTTTAAATAAATTTTAAAAACTGGAAGCATGCTTTACAAATCAAAAAATATCATAGTGTTCTAATAATTAAAAATATGTCACCAGTGTAACAATTGATGGAACAATCATTTTAATAGTAAAATTAAAAAAAAATGTTGCAAACAAGGGTAACTTGATATAATGTTTCTAGTTAGTCATAGAATGCCAAAACCTTTTAAAATATTACGTATCCTAAGAAAATTATCAAAAGTGTGAATAAGGATTCATGTACAACACTGTTAACAGACCATAAAAAGGGTGGGAGTTGCCTCTAAATGTCTGTATATAAATACAAGAAGAGTTTTCAAAGTTTAAAAAGTAAATTAAACGAATTTTACATCTATTTTACGTCTCTTTTTCAGTAATCCCTGACCCACTCTATTTCTTGTCCTCATGCCACATGCTAAATCTAATGATGGACCAGGCACTAGATCTGCCCAGGCTCTTCCCCAGACTATCTCGTCTAGGCTTTCTCCCTCCTCCTAGTTAAATGTAGTCTATTTATTCTTGACCATTTATTTGAATGAATCCTAATCCTTTAACCACTATGACCTTCTGGACCAGTTCTTTAATCTTGATGAAACAATCTATGCGAAATCAAGCTTTCAACTCTTCAAGACCCTCTGTGACCTTCTAGTCTCAGAAATGTCTCCTGTAATCACTTGTTTCAAATAAGGTTTCAAAGACCAAGATAGAGACCGCAGGGACTTCAGGTATGGATTTATACATTGTTTCCTTTTCTGCAACTTTTCTCCCAATGACTGCTAATTAGGAGCTTGGGATTAATATGTACACATTATTATATATAAAATAGATAAACAACAAGGACCTACTGAATAGCACAGGGAACTATATTCAATATATTGTAATAACCTATAACAGAACAGAATCTGAAAAAGAAAAAATATATATATATACACACGTGTGTATGTGTATAACTGATTCACCTTGCTGTATACCTGGAACTAACACTGTAAATCAACTATACTTCAACAACAAAAAGAAAATGGCTCTTACCAAGCTAAGGAGAAAAATACAGAAAATAAGAGAAGATTTTTTGTTTATACTGATATAGTGTTACAATATTTAGAATTATTATTAAATAAAGTAGAACAATCCTGCTAAAAATTTGGTATCTGAATCAAACAAACTGGAGGTTCTGATACAGGCAATTTTGGGGTAAGTACTGGTGAATCTTTATTTTTAACAAGCTGCTCAAGATATTTTGAGGCTCTCTACAGTATAGGAACCAGTGGTATGGAGCTTAGAGAGAAAATTAGTAAATCCTGAAGGAGTTACGGGAGGTAAGAACATCTGATAAGAATGAGCCCTGACTGCTGCGTTAGGACAACTGCATTTTAATTCGGAACTGAGAAAGAATTGAGACGACACAGTGAAAGGAATGATAAAATATCTGACTCTAGAGTATCTACAAAATCTCTAAGTAGAATCTGCAGATAAAATAATGATTTTTACGTTTTTTCCCTCAAGGATCCTGATTTTTAATTCCTCAAAAGTAGTTTCAGCTGTGCTTGACTGATCTACTAATTGAATAAAGTTATCAAGTATCCTATTTTTTCTACTCGGAATATTAATCAGATATTATGCCAGGTTGGTCAATTCGGGGAGATCGACAGAGAATAAGTGCAACCACTCTAAATGAATATGATTCCAACTGGAAGCAAATCTAGTAGAAGCTTATTTATCTGGTGCCATCAAGATGAGTAATTGACAAGTTAAAGGGAAAATTTTATTAAATGTGAAGTCATTAAAAGTTTTTTATATAATATAATATATATACACTATATATGCTATTATATATATACTACATATGTATATATAACGTTTTACATATATATGTGTACATACATAAGCATACACACTCTGAATATTTTACTTTAATCATAAGAATGTCAATTTGACCTTATATGACATTTTGCATAAAGTGGCAAGTTCTTCCCTTTTGAGTTCTATGTTGTTTTTTTTAAAAATACACCATGGGGGCTTCCCTCGTGGCGCAGTGGTTGAGAGTCCGCCTGCCGATGCAGGGGACGCGGGTTCGTGCCCCGGTCCGGGAGGGTCCCACATGCCGCGGAGCGGCTGGGCCCGTGAGCCATGGGGCCGCTGAGCCTGCGCGCTCGGAGCCTGTGCTCCGCAACGGGAGAGGCCACAACAGTGAGAGACCCACGTACAGCAAAAAAAAAAAAAAAAAAAAAAAAAAAAAAAAAAAAAATACACCATGGAAATCATAATCTACAGTCTTCAGTGTTGGTTCAGAAGAAAGACTTTTACAGAGCTACTTTCAGTGTAAAATCTTCTAGATTTTTATATGTCCTCCAAAATTTTACAGTTATTTTGCATAAATCCAATTTTGAAATATTTTTTCAGCTATTAGCATTTCTTTTCACAGTCATATTTCAATGGCTTTCCATAACATCTTATTAAGTTGCAAAATTATACTTAAAAGTACCCTTAGAAGGAACACGATTGAGAACAAACAAAACTAGTTCTTGGGAAGAAAATACTCATTTGTGAAAGCAGAAGCATATAGGCGTACCAAAGAGGAATCAACTAACCTTTAGTTTTTAGAATGAACTAGACAAAAATCAGCATGTTTCACAGAGAAAATAAAGCACATTCACAGTGAGTTATTATGGAAAGGTCGGGTAAAAGATCTCGTCCTAGAGCTTCCCTGGTGCCGCAGTGGTTGAGAGTCCACCTGCCGATTCAGGGAACAGGGGTTCGTGCCCCGGTCCGGGAAGATACCATATGCCGCGGAGCAGCTAGGCCCGTGAGCCATGGCCGCTGAGCCTGCGCGTCCGGAGCTTGTGCTCCGCAACGGGAGAGGCCACAACAATGACAGGCCCGCGTACCGCAAAAAAAAAAAAAAGATCTCGTCCTGTAGAAGTAACAGCGAACCTCTGCTAAGGTCTTGTTGTCCTTGCACTGAGCTCCTTATATATGTTACCTTTTAATCCTCAAAGCAAACCTGTGAAATACTATTAGTATTACAGGATACTATTATAATCCCCATTTTACAGATGAATAAATAGGGGTTCAGAGAGGTTAGGGAATTTACTGAAGGTAAGTGCAGAGTCAGGGAAACTGTAAGCGAGCTGGTCTTGCTCCAGAGGCTGCAAGATTACCGGAAGCTGATTTCTCAGGAAGTTAACCTATGAGGCTTGATTGTCGCTAGGCAAACATAATTTTTTTAAAAAAACACAACTTTTTCAGTATCATTTGTTTTCAAAATTTAACTAGTTCCCCCATCCCCAGCCGCACTCTTGTTTTTAAAGTAATATTTGTCATCATTAAAAAAAAAAAAGGCAATTACAGATAAACTTGAAAGAGACAATAATTATCACCTGAAATGCTACGACCTACGTTGTCAGCGTGATCACGTTTTTCAGCTCAGTTTCACCACCTGAAAGGCACAGACCTTTCCAGCTTCACGTAGTAATTACAGGGAAAGGTAATGATTGGTCTATTTTCAGTTGGATGCTAACACCCAAACCTGTCAATTATAGTGCAAGGTAGAGGGTACCGTAATTGGCTTGATTTCCATAAGATGCCAACTTGTAATCACCATTGACAAAGGTTTATAAAATAAAGAAAATCACGTTTAAATCACTGAAGCAGGTAGGAGGTGGATTTTTCAGAAGCGGATAGGATGCTGATTTTATACACACACACACACACGTATAACCATCATAAAAAGAATGGTTTGTAGAAATGATTAGAAAAAGTTTCTAGGCAGAGGCAGTACTTCAGTTGGATCTAGAGTGGTTAAAAGTTTCATAGAGGCAAGATTTTTGGAAAAAAATCCAGGTAAAGGATTTATGCTTGCTAAGTCACGAAATGGATCTGTTAAATGACTACAGGTGGAATTTGGGGAGAAGTGAGTTGTATTTGTGACGTATGGTAAAAGGAAAAAAAATTGAAATGGTAAACTGAAACAAAATCACTTTGAGTGATCTAGCACAAGTCAGTATGTTCTCCTTTCATTTAAAGGCTTACTCAAAAATTTGAACTTTGAACAAAAATTTGAACTTTGGGACCATTTAAAATTTGTGAGCAAGACTGAAATGATACCTACAAAATAGTTTCTTGTTATTCAGAAATGTTATAATGCCAATGGCTGAACCTGTCAGAAAAAGAAACAAAAGAATCTATAAGTTGCTTTAGGATTGATTTATTGCCATGTTTAAAGTAGTTTTACCAGATTGAATTGTTTTTGCCTCATCAGTGTGACTGAATCAGTGGGCTGGAAAATAAAAATTTCTGAGTTCCATTTTTACTGTGTGCCAGCTAAGAATCTGAACAAGAATCTTTGCTGAACTCCTTTTATACATATACAAATTAAATTTTTTTAAAGTCTAGCTTCCTCTAATGATTAATGTTTCACTAACTGACCAAATCTACTTGTTAAACATGGAACTTCAATTCACGGAAAACTTGATAAAAGATTGCATGTCAGTTTACAACTGCATTTCAGCACTGAATCATTTATTTTCATCTATTTTAAGAATTATAGGAACATGGTAGATGAAGTACCATTTCAATATGTTTTAGTTTACCAAGGAATACATCAACCATGGTCTCATTGAAGCTTTATGGAACACCTCTGAGTTCATCAGGCACCTCTTTTAAATGTTTTTGATAAACTCACTCTCCTACTCTCTGAGAGATGAAAGGTCTTTTCGAAACTCCAATACTCCTAACTCAGTTGATGACTTCATTTTTACCTTATATTAAAATGAGAACTTTCACCAGATGGTAGTTTTCTTAACCTCCCACTAATCTACCTGCATTCCACACATCCTCTGTCCTATTGTCCTCTGGGTCCCATCTGCCCCTGACTTCTCAGAGAAATCACTCACTATGGAGAATTCCTTCTTGTCCTCTATCAGCCATCTATTTGTCTTTAGTGGCTACTTCTCATTACCCTTCACACCTATTTGTCCATCATTAAAAATTAAACACATCGTTTTTTCCACTCCACTGCCTCATCAAACTCACACTTACCTGAATCCTTATACCTAACTCATGCCACTCATTTCTGGAAGTCAAACAAGTAAGAGGTGAAAGATTCCAAGCACAATAGGAGTATGGACCCAAGCATTAAAATCTTGGCATGAGTACACACACTGGATGATGGAATATTATTACGTTATTTTTCACATCTTCAATTATGAAATGCAGAACGAATCTATATGAAGAGCTTTCAGGATTTTCACCCCAATCTCTCTTCTATTTATGAATAATATCCCTTAATATTATACAAACCATCACCCTTCACAAATACAGAAATATACATATATATATATATGTAATTAAAGAAAAGATAGAAAGAGAAACTGATTTTGTAGGAAAAAAGATAGTACCCTGGATCTCCAATACCTGAATATCATGTCTACCACCTGCTCACTCCCATTTAAGAAAAATACTTAAAATAATAATACCATACTATAAAAATCTGTCATATTAATAAAATAGTAAAATGCTATTATTAACTATATTCTTATTACAGAAAGCACTGTAGATAAACTACTCATACAACTATAATATTATAAAGAAAACATTGCATTGAAATATTAGATATAATGCTGTTCTAGATATACACTAAATATAACTTCATTTTAATATTGTAGCATTTATTAAGAATTATAGAAACATAGTAAAAGACATACTGTTTTAATATACCATTTAAAACTTTAATAGTATTTCATTTTAAATGATGGAATCATTACTTATGAGCATAATAATCAGAATTATCTCCAGGAATGTCTTTTAGATAAGTTGTAATGATGCTTTTTAAAAAATTTACTGAATATAGAATAACTTTGTTCTCAGACTTTCAATAATTCATTAGTGATGTAATTTTTCAAGTTTGTGTACTCATAATAAATTCAAGTACATATGCAAGAAAATGCATTTATATGAAATCGCATGATAGAAGAAAATTAGGAATGTGACAAATGTTTGAAATTGCAAGTCTAACCTAGTACATCACAAAATCACTACAATTTTAAAACACAGATCATAGTCTTATGGTATAGGAGATAATAGCAGACATAGTAGGAATTTTTTTCCTGTATTGTATAGTTTTTGATACTTAAAATTTTTGTGATCCCTTTATCTCCGAGATTATTTTTCTTTGTTGTACATAGCATCAAAACAATGGGATTTGCTTGCCATCAAATTGGAACATTTAATTTGTTTTCAGTGCATTTAGTGAGTTCACTTATGCTAACATATTTTCATCAATTTTATTGAGGTATAATTTCTATACAATAAATGAATTCTTTTAACTGACAGTTCAATGAATTTTAACGATTGGTCCACCCATGAAATCAATGCCTCAGTCAAGTTACAGAATATTTTCTTCAGATCCCAAAGGTTTTCCTTCCTCCTTACAGTCCGTCTGTGCTGCTACAATCACTTATCAGCTTTCTTTCACTACCAATTAATTTGCATATTTTAGAATTGTGTATAAAGGAAATTACATAGTAAGTATTCTTTATGTCTGGTTTAATTATTTTGAGATGGACTGTTTTGTGATTCAATATTTTATTTTACATTTTATCAAAAATATCCCATTGTTATGAATCTACAAAAAAAATTTTACCCATTCTTGTTGATAGACATTGACTTATTACCAAATTTTTGCTATTACCAATAAAGATACCATGGATAATCTTGCAGAAGTTTTTCTGTGGACATGAACTTTCATTTTTGTTCAGTAAATACCTATAAGTGAAATCACTGCTTCAAAGCGCAGGTATATGGTAGGTATATGATTAACTGTGTAAAAATATGTCAAACTCTTTCCCAAGTGGCAGTACCCTTTTATTCAATCACCAGCAACATATCTTCACAACATATCTTCAGCAACATTTAATGTTATCAATATTTCTAATTTTAGTTCTAGTGGTGTAAGAGAATATACAGTTATAATTTAATTTATATTTCCCTGATAACTACTAATGTAGCATTCTTTTCCATGTGCTTTTGCCATTTGTGTATCCTCCTTTGTCATAAGTCCCATCCAAAGTCTAAATGGTTGCTCATTTTACACTGGATTACGTGTTAAACTTGCCTCCTCTGAGGAGCAGATACCGAGATGGGATTAGATGCCCAAGAGGTATATTACAGAAACACACTTGTGAAAGATAAAGGAGAGCCGCAGAAGGGAGACCTGGAGACCACTCTGATCGTCTGACACTTGTGAAGGAAAGAGGAAGGAAGGAGAATTAATTGGGTAGGAGGAGTCTCAGCTGCATCACACTTTTAAAAAGGCTTAAGGGAGGCCATGGGGAGTCTTCAAAGCAAAGCAACCCATTAAGGAGCCCCCCATCTTGCAGGAATGGGCCCGTGTTAGCACCATTGCCATGCTCCATCACTGCTGGGCACAGCCTGTGGGAAGCAATGCCTCAGCTGCAAATGTCAGTATGGTACCAGAAGGACAGCAGCTGTAGCCATTTACTCTTTTTTTTTTTCTTTTTGCCATTTACTTTTACTCTTCAAAGGTTTATGAGAACAGAATGAACTGTGTTTCTTATACAATATAGCATTCATAATATAAAAATATTGCTAAGGTCATTCAAACAGGATAAACCATGAACAATTCAACTGTATTTAATATAAAATCCCAACTATGTATTTCCTGGGAAGATACCCTCTGAAGAACCGATGAGAACTGCTTGGACTACCTCTCTGCTGTTACATATGGACTTTTAAGTATAGCATTATTTTTCTCTACTGTTACAAATCCATAAGGAAAAAGGGATTTTGAAGAGATTTTGTGTTATCTTTCATGCATTTGATAAGCATAGGCCCCCCATATTCTGTAATACCTTTGTGCTTGTGTCCTTATTTTTATAAACAAGAAATACTACATGCCCATCATGATAAATGCAGAAAATTAAAAACTTGAGGGCAAATAAAGCAGAGGATTATTCTATGAGCCACATGCCCATTTGCTGGGATCTTAGAGTATCTAAGTGATTGTTTTTCAAGAAATTAAAAAGCAAAGCTAGACTGTGATAGGCAGCCTCTAAAATGCACCCTTTTGATCCCCACTTCCTAGTATTCCTCTCCCTTGGGTAACATTTTCCCCTTGAATGTGGGCTGACCCTTGTGACTCACATCTAATGAACAGAAAACAGCAAAAATGATGGGACTTCATTTCTTAGATTAGGCTTTTACTGGTATTAGGTGATGTCTTCTTGCTCTCTTTACTGCTCACTCAGAAAGAAGCCAGTTACCATATTTTCAGCTGTCTTATGCAGAGACCCTCACGGCAAGAAATGAACTGAGGAAGGCCTTCAGCTAATAGCCGGCAAAGACCTAACATCTACCGGCAGCCATGTGAGTGAACTTGGAAACAGATCCTCTGAGATCCGCCAGGAAACAGATGAATCATCTTGAAAGTAATCCTCCACCAGTTGGGTCTTGAAATGACTATAGCCCAGGCCACCAACTTGATTTCAGCCTTGTGACAGACCCTGAGCCAGAGGCGCACAACTAAGCCATCTGCAGATTCCTGACCCACAGATTATGAAATAACAAATGTTTATTTTTTTAAGTTGTGAAGTTTGGGGATAATTTGTTACACAGCAATAGGTTACTAACATATCTTGGTTCTCATAAGAAGACAAATCACTCCCACCAGATGCATAGTTCCTGAGTGATGGTATCCTATACCAAACTCTATTTCAGTACTAAAAAGACTAAAGCTTCAGCAGTTTCAGCCACTTGTTTTGGAGAACATGGTATTTAAAGCCAATTACTTTTTTTTTTGGTAAGTCTTAGCTCATTTGCTTTAACTGAGAGTTTAGCTAATGTCAACAGTTTTACAGCAATCTTAATTGTTTTCATATTCTATCAATAATGTCTTGGTTAATTTCTTGTAAATGTGCAGAGAGAGGCTAAATATTTTTGAGGATTAGTGTGGTTTCTCATAACTGGATAAATTAAATAGACACCTGGAAGATAAGTTAAGAAATTCTGTCTTCTAACTTTATTTTCCTAATCACTTGATCAAAACTGATGATGTGTCAGGGAGAAAACAGAAAAAGAAAAGCAAATACTCATTCCCATATTGGGTGACTGGATATTCTAGTCTATAAAGAATGATTCAGACAAATAACACAAGTACACTGGGAGCTTAGACCCTTTCAAAGGTATTCTCTGCTCCCCTGAGTGTACTTGTTGTCAAGTGTTACTTTGTGAATCACCAAAGTTGCAATGCCCTGCCAGCCTCTTACCACCACACCTGTATTATTTTTAGCAGTTAGGCTTTAGAAGACAAACATGCACACTTAATTCCACTTGAGACTCAATGTAGCATTGGACCTGACCTTAGGAAAGCCGGTTTTTAAAATCCTGTTCATTGTCTTCAGTTTCTACTTTGAGTCATTCTCATATCTTGTCCCCTCTCATGAGCTCTTGCAACCAGTTTCTAACTCATCATTTCTTATTCTGTGCCTACATTCTGTCTTTCCAAACCCTCCTCAATTTGTAAAATGTAGCGCAAATGTGACATGCTTTACATAACTTTATCTCCATTACACACAAAAAGAATCACTCATTTCTCAGTACCCAGACATGTTTCTAAACTTTACTGTAGCAGTTATAACATTTTTCTTGTTTCGGAGATACTGCTATGAACTGAAAGTTTTTTGCTCCCAAAATTCACATGGTAAAACCATAATCTCTTATACAAAGGGACATGAGAGATCTTGCTTCTCCCTCTTCTCTCTCTCCACTATGTGACGATACAATGAGAAGACAGCTGTCTGCAACCAGGAAACAAGCCACCATCAGACACCAAATCTGCCAGCACCCTGATCTTGGACTTCCCAGCCTCCAGAACTGTGAGAAATAAATGTCTTTTTTTTAAAATTGAAGTATAGTTGATTTACAATGTTGTGTTAGCTTCAGGTGCACAGCAAAGTGATTAAGTTATGCATATATATATAAATATATATATACCTATATGTATTACATATATATACATATATATTCTTTTTCAGATTCTTTTCCATTATAGGTATTACAAGATATTGAGTATAGTTCTCTGTGCTATACAGAGTAGGTCCTTTTTGTTTATCTATTTTATATATAGTAGCATGTATCTGTTAAGCCCAAATTTCTAATTTATCCCTCCCCCACCTTTGGTAACCATAAATTTGTTTTCTATGTCTGTGAGTCTGTTTCTGTTTCATAAATAAGTTCATTTGTATCATTTTTTTAGACCACATGTAAGTGATATATGATATTTATCTTTCTCTGTGTGTAAATGTCTGTTGTTTAAGCCACCCAGTCAATGGTATTTTTGTTATAACAGCCCAAACTTACTAAGATACTTCTGTATCTGTGTATGTATGTGTGTGTGTGTGCATGTGTATCATTCTTTAACTTGTAAACTCTTGAGTTACTTGTAACTTGTAAACATTTTAATGTGCAAAAGCCAGTGATAGAGTTTCCTGTGATCTCTCTTTTCAATTATATTTCTCCCTTTAATCATATTAATAATAATAATCAATCACTGGGCTTCCCGGGTGGCACAGTGGTTGAGAATCTTCCTGCCAATGCAGGGGACACGGGTTCGAGCCCTGGTCTGGGAAGATCCCACATTCCGCGGAGCAACTAGGCCCGTGAGCCACAACTACTGAGCCTGCACGTCTGGAGCCTGTGCTCCGCAACGAGAGACCGCAATTGTGAGACACCCGCGCACCGCGATGAAGAGTGGCCCCCACTTGCCACAACTAGAGAAAGCCCTCGCACAGAAACGAAGACCCAACACAGCCAAAAATAAATAATTAATTAATTAAGACCACATATTAAAAATAAATAAATAAAATCTTAAAAAAAAATCAATCACTGTATTTCCTTCTACCTTTCTTTTCATTCCTGTGGGTTTTTTCTTTTTAAACAACTTTGTGATTCTTTGTAGGAACACTTACCCTCTCAATATACCCTTCCTTTAGCAAGAGACACCAACTTGTACTTTCAGTGCACATAATTGGACACCATTTCATACACATGTTCTGTGCCATCCATGATCCTTCAGTGTCCTATGCCTGGGCCTATATATTAACCACAGATAATTCTGTATTTTTTCCTATCAGCTGCATAAATTGCCTAATTACTGTGCCCAATTCTGTGACTACTGGCCCAAGGCTATGCTGAGAAATATTGCCTTTGTCTGCTTAGCAACTCCCCACTACCAGCTGACTGTCCTTGCTTTGTAGTGATTGTGGTTCCTGGCTTCCCACAGGCACTGAACCTGCGCATTTTCCCAAAATTACCTTGCCCAATGGTACGTGCCTCCTTCCACTTTTCCTGGGTTATCTTTCAGAGCAGCAATATGTCATGCACAAAGGGTTAAGTACTGTTGTATATACTTTTTTATTAAGAATAATTGATGTGACACAAAAACATGTTCTAGTTATTTTCAAAATTGGCAAATTATAAATGCCAAGTGCTTTCTAATTCAGCAATTAGGTTATAAAAATTAAATTCTGAACCTTATGTTTTACATCAATTTCATTCTCAATAGGGGATATGAAAACTGACATTAAGACAAATAGGAAAGAGTACATGCGGCAGCACAGTGAACAGTTTATTAACAAGCACCTTGCATGATATACTCCCCTAATGTTAACTGAAACATAATTTACAAAGATGTATGAAGTGAGGGATCTTACATTCTAGGATAAGTTAACTGAGAAAAAAGACAATGGAATCATACACACACGTATAAATATATATATGTATATGTGTGCGGCTAGAGAGAGAAAATGGATAGAGAAAGATGCACATCTGTCCCTGTTCTCCAAAGTGGTTAGAAAGTGAATGTGTTAAGTTTCATAAATCTAAAGTAAAGAAAATGTGCCTAGTAAACTCTTGAGATTTGTTCTTGAACAACATCCCTGGAGGTGAAACCCCTCCAAATACCATGTTCAACCTTCGAGGGCAGGGAAAGCTGACATGTACAGCATGAGGATGAACAACAAATGGAGTGTGGTGAGAGACAGGTCACTCTCTGCTCAGATAACCATCTCCAAAGGAAATTCTTGACTTCCTGAGTCAAATGCAGGCTCAACTGGCTTTGTTTGGGAGCTTGGAGTCCATCATGTTTCTAGGATAAAATGGGCTTAGTGTCTGTGTGAGAGGTAGGACTGGCCTGGGGATTCTCAACATTAACACTCTACAACACTCTCTGGCAATGGCCAAGCAATAGTGAAAACAAGCCATTTCTTGCCCTTCACTGGATTCAAAGAAACCTTCAGATTCCTTCAACATTTGGACTATTGATGCCACTTGAGAGCAGTAACGTGTGTTTCACCCCACAAACCATTCTTGCAATAGTATCGTTTTAATAGTGCACATTTTGAATATTCCTTCTTCTCTGTATGTTGAGTACTTTAGTCACACCTCTACAGTAACACTTACCACATTCTTATTGTCATTTTCTGTGTATATGTCTGTCTCAGGTGAGAGATTGCAAACTCTCAGGCATGGACTACATCTCACTTATTTTTCTATTCCTGACACAAAATCTCTTCCATACCTAGAGTAAGGACCCTATATTTCTGTTAAATAAATGCATAAATAAATGGCTATAGAATATAGGCAAAAACACCTGTATAGATATTTATGTATACATTTATACACTTTACACATATTAATGTTTGTGCAACTGATAATATTCATATATTTGGTGGTATTTATTTTCAAAAAGTTTTTAAATAGGTGATAGTTTAGATATAATATGATCAATGTAAATATATATAATTGGAGGAGACAAATTATATAGTTATTAAACATTTTCATTTTGAGATCTTATAAATATGAGAGTGATAATAAATTTTTTGCACATTTGCTTAATTGCAAATGACAGCACATTCCATGCCATCAAATCACTGACAAAATGTAGAACTAGAAAGCTTCACAAATCATCTATTAAAGATAATATAAATCTGATCAATTTGAAGAGGATTGTTTTCAGGCCAAAAAAAAGATAAACAAAGAAAGATGTTATAGGTACCAGCAGTCTTAAATTTATAGGTATATATAAATATTTTTAAAGTTTCAGAGTGTTGCAAATTAGTTAGGAATTTTCAACTGAGTCATTTTTTTTCAGTGTTTAAGATACATTGTGTACGAATTATTCAAAGATAAACTTTTATAATTTGTTATTTCCTTACATTATCGAAATTCCTTACTAGTGTGAACAAACAGTACATTCTCCTTCTTTTCGTACTATATTTCTTTGCTCAAGACATAATTTCTTCTAATAATAATTTGTTCCTAAAGCAGTTATTAATGAGTTTCATTTTAATGTCATAAAGCAAACATGAAACTTTTAATTTTGCATATATGAGTCTAACTATACATATATATACACACACAACAGAAATATGCATTATGCACTTATTTCTAAACAATAAACATGGGAATCACATTAGAAGGAAAACAAAACTTATGAAACTCTCGAAAGGACAAAGTAAAATGCAGATTAAATGTATATTTAATATATTTTGAAAGAAATAAAAATTATTGCTAGATAGAATATTAAGAAAATATTTCCATTTAGGTTGTACTGTGTCAGTAAAAGGCAAATTTTTCATAATTAATTACTTTTATGGCATTCTAATTTATTAGATGATTTTAAATTATGGGAAATAAATAGTATTAATTACAGAATAATAATGTACTTTCATGTTTTTTGTGCATAGTGTACTTCAAAATCCAAATTTCTTTTTTGCTTAGAATATTTAAATATACTTCAACTCAGAGATATGACTGTTACCTAAGACAATGCCATAAACCCAAAGAATCTTACTAAGAATTTTGATTTTGTTTCAGAAATAATAATAAAAGTAATCTAAGAAAGTGAAAATTAAGGTTTTCTTCTCCCAACCTGGATAGCCCTGCATAGTGCCATTTATTCATAGCCCCATTTGGAAATCTTTTTTTTCTTTCAAGATTCAGCTCACATAGCACCTCTTTCCTGAAGCCTTCTCTAGTTCTTCCTCCATTTCCCCTGATATTAGTGGTTCCTTCCTCTGCATGCACATACCATTTAATTAGACTTCTATTTAGCATGTTGCTTTCTTCTTTGTAATACGGTTTTATGTTTCTCTTTACCACTAGACTGCAAATTCCAAAATGTTAGGGCCAACTCTTTTCTCTGATCTCTCACATGTATCACACTGTTACACATAATTTATACAATGAAGACCTGCTGGATTCTTATTGCTATCTTTCTTCTTCCATTCACATTGATGAGGACAATATAAATTGTGCAAATGACTTTGAGGAATACAGAAGAAAAGTAAAACAAAGCCGCTACTTGAGAAGTTTATATACTGTTTATCTTGAGTGAAACAGAGAGGAGACAGAGTTGACAATATCATTACAAAGTTCATTTTAAAACAAAAACAGTATTCTGATGCTAATTACATGTTAATTGAAAAGGCCAGAATACTGAACTCCATCCATGCTATGATTAAAACTATATAATACTTATATGCATTTAAAAGGTTTGTAATATAAAATTGAAAGCTGGACTTCCCTGATGGTGTAGTAGTTAAGAATCCACCTGCCAAAACAGGGGACACGGGTTAGAGCCCTTGTTCGGGAAGATCCCACATGCGTGGAGCAACTAAGCCCGTGTGCCACAACTACTGAAGCCCGCATGCCTAGAGCCCATGTTCCGCAGCAAGAAAAGCCATCTCAATGAGAAGCCCATGCACCACAACGAAGAGTAGCCCCGGCTTGCCGCAACTAGAGAAAGCCCACATGCAGCAACAAAGACCCAATATAGCTAAAAATAAATAAATAAATAAATTTAAAATTGAAAGGCAATGAGTCACTATAATAGTTACTGACTTCTTCTTGACTGTTCAAATGTTTATAACACAATTATGTAAAATATTTACACAGTTCATTAAATAAATTTCCAGAGGAGCCTAAGCATCTGTGAAAGCTTACCTCCACAGAGCATTATCTCTAGACTTAACAATTTGGGAATCTAAGATTCACTTTAAAAGGTGACATAGGAACAACATGGTGATTTTTCTGGCATTCTTAGGACTTCACATGTTACAGTGCCAGGACTTTTTTTTTTTTTTCCTGGTTTCAAAACTATTTGTAATGTAGCCAAATCCTTGAAAAACATAGCTAGCATATGATGGATGGAAAACAAGTGTGCCATATTCCCTACCAATAAGATCCTAAATTTGATTTTTCCTGTTTGGGTAGATCTAAATACAAAGTTTCTGGCTTTTAATATAAAACATATGGTATGTGACCAAGGCTTTGTATGATCATCTCTTTATTCCATAATTGTGTTTCAAATATAATGATCTCCAACCATAATCTGACCTCTTGCAGTAAAATAATTAAACCCAATCTCTCAAGTAGTATCCCAAGATAACAATGAAATGTAAATCTCAAAAAATACATGTCTCCTATGGGCATTTAGCTATTAACATTAGAAATGTTTAAAAGAAAAAGGAAAGTAAATTCGGAATGCTAACCACAACTAAAATATGCCACATATAAAATAGGCAAAAGGGGTGGTGTGATGAATTGGGAGCTTGGGATTGACATATATACACTAATATGTATAAAATGGATAACCAAGAAGAACCTGCTGTATAAAAAAATAAATAAAATTCAGAAATTCAAAAATAAATAAATAAAATATGCAAAAGGCCCAGTAAGTATAACAAAGGAGATTAACACTATTCACAGATACACAGATATCAAAATTAACTAAAGTTGGAAGTTCTAAGTCTTAATCTATGGTATAGATTTCTTTATTTAGGAAGGAAGAGTAGCATAAGGGATCAAAAGAAACTTAGTAAAATCAAAATCTTTGGCTGCCTCTACAGTAATGAATTAAGACTGCTGTGTTTTAGCATATGGTTGTCTCCAAATGAGTTGGCATTTTATTTTTCCAAAATTGCTATCACAAAACACTGACATGTACCAAGATGCCTTTGGCAGCAGTAGTAGATATACTGCTATTTTCTTCACCACCAGAGTAAAGGTCAAATAATTTAGTGAAAATGATGTAGGGCTCTGTCATAACTGGTTAATTCACAGGTAAAAGGGGAATAATAAAACAAATTTATGGGGATATAGTGTCAATTAAGTTGTCATATGGCTGAGTGGGTGACATTCTTTTTTTTAAAAGTACAAAGTTTCAGAACATGCATCTATATCTGGGAAAACACGCTAGCTAAAGAAGTGATTTTTCTCACCTATAAAATGGGAATTATAAAGCTTAGCATATCAGGCTCCATAAGATTACTTCTTGTTTTTTTGTTGTTGTTCAAAATAGGTAATGTGGAAATCAGTATGAACTCTTTTTGAAAACACATTAATCTTGGTAACAGTGTCACAAGGTTGGCTTTAAGCAAAGCCAAACAGAGACCTTTCCATTCAAGGCAGACCATTCTATTAAAAACAGAACATTTTGGTTACTTAAGGCCTTTGAACTCAAATTCTATTACTTGAGGCTTGCTTCTCTTTCCTGGTAAACCTATATATACCTGCCTGATAGCAAAAGTTTTAACCTCCTCTTATTCCCATCAGGCACCCTAATGTTCATCTCTCTCTTTTTCAGCTATGCCAGGGTTCTGATGAATTAAAGCATGAAGCATTCAGAAATTCTCTCAACCTGCAAATATTTATGACTGTTACTTTGTACCAGCCACAACAGCAAACTAAGTCAATTCATGAAGCTTAGAGTCAAGTGTGGAGACAGATTTAAATGATAATAATAAAAAAAAAGGTGATGAGTGTAATCAGATAGTAATGAAGGATGCCATATGTTAGGAGCCCCTACATGGCTGCCTTAAACTTTGGTGACTTCCCTGGGCACCCACTTAGCTTTCCTTGAGCATAATCTAGTGGTCATCAACACAGATAATACTTTCTTCAAAGTGAGTTTAGAAATATGTGAGACAACTTTTGGTTGTCACAATGATTAGAATCTCTCTAGTTTGTCATTTGGCTGGAAAATCCAGGAATAATATTTTCGTTCCCCACAGGCTCTTGGATCTCCTGAACATAAGCCCCACTGGTTTTCAAAGCCAGACATGTGGGGGCTTGTCTCTCCAGCACAGGTCCCAAGGGTTGGGGTGCCTGATATAAGACATGAACCCCTCCTGCAGCTTCAGTCTGGGGGGCAGGCTTCAGGTTCACCACACATCTAGAGGCTACAGAATAACCCTCAAAGAACATTGGTGGGTGGGCACCATTTATGCATTCTGCTTTGACCTCACTGCACTTCCTAGAAAGGAAATGGCATACCCATTGAGAGTTCTGACTTTTACAACTATCACGAAGGGGACACCTGCAAACTGCCTGGTCTGGAAGCAAGCAGGGGTGATGATGGTGATCCCAAAGAACTGTATATATTTTTACACTTTAAAAGCTCCTGGCTGAGGGTCTGGTTTCCAATCAGCCTGAAGCTAGGTGCTGACTGAGATCCCTCTGTTTGGAACACTGACATCACCTAACACAATCTCATTTGGGGACCTACCAACAATCGATCAGGCTGCTTAGACAATCACAAAGGTTTGAGAGACAACCAAGAGCTAGGGCAAGGTTAAACAATAAGCTTCATTGCCTACACAAGGCCACAACTTCAAGACTAGGAGAGGAGGTGTTTCACCTAATACATAAAGACAAACACAAGCAAAATGAGAAAACAGAGGAATGTGTTCCAAATAAAAGAACAACAACAACAACAAAAACAGAAAACCTTAATAAAATGAAGATAAGAAATTTAACTGATAAAGAATTCAAAGTAATGGTCATAAGATGCTCACTAAACTCGAAAGAAGAATGGATAACCACAGTGAGATCTTCAACAAAGAGATAGAAAATATAAGAAAGTACCAAACAGAAGTCACAGATCTGAAGAATACAATAACTGAACTAAAAAATACACTAGAGGAGCTCAACAGCAGACAAGATGAAGCAGCAGAGTGGATTAGTGACCTGGAAGACAGGGCAGTGGAACTCACCCAAAAAGAACAGCAAAAACAAGAAAGAATTTTAAAAAGAGAAGATATCCTAAGGGACCTTCAGAACAACATCAAGAAGGATAACATTCCCATTATAGGGGTCACAGAGGAGAAGAGAGACAGAAAGGGGGTGCAAATCTTATTTGAAAAAAAATAATGGCTAAAAATTTCCCTAACCCAGAGAAGGAAGCAGATATTGAGGTCCAGGGAGCACAGAGAATCCCAAACAAGGTGAACCCAAAGAGATCCATAACAAGACACATTTTAATTAAAATGTCAAAATTTAAAGATAAAAAGAGAATCTTAAAAGCAGCAAGAGAAAAACAACTTTTGATGAACAAGGGAACCCCTATAAGATTAACAGCTGATTTTTAGGAAGAAACTTTGCAGTCCAGAAGGGAAAGGCATGATATATTCAAAGTGCTGAGAAGAAAACACTTCCAACCCAGAATATTTCTACCCAGTAGGATTGTCATTCAAAACTGAAGAAGAGATGAAGATTTTTCCAGACAAGGAAGCACTAAAGAGTTCTTCACCAGTAAACTGGTTTTACAAGAGATGTTAAAGGGTCGTCTTTAAGCTAAAAAGAAAGGGCATTAATTAGTAACAAGAAAACATAAGAAAGTAAAAATCTTACTGGAAAAGGCAAATATGTAGTAAGGCAGTAGATTATCACTTATAAAGCCAGTAGTAAAGTTAAAACAGAAGTAGTAAAATTAACTATAACTGCAATAATTAGTTAAGGGATACACAAAATAAAAAGATGTCAAATATGACATCAAAAACATAAAACATGGAAAGAAGGAGTAAATGCAAAAAGCTAACCAGCATTTCTAGAGAAAATACACAGATAAGAGCCACATCAAAGTCTTGAAATATTCCATGGCTATCATTCCAGTACATCTCCATTTAATTCCAACACTTTAGCCCATGCTAAGGAGCCCATGGGTTTAGGAAATTAGCACTAAATTATTATAATTTGAGTCAGGTGAACTTTAAGTGCAAATGTTTTAGAAGTTTTATGCTTCTTGCAAGATATTAACACAGCCCTTGCAACTGACAGATGAAGCTGTGAATCTGGCACATGCATTTTTGTCCTTTTCAATAAACAGAGACCATGAGAAGCAGTTGACTTTAATTGGTAGAAACAACTATACACCATTAACATCTGACTGCAGGGTGTCATCAGCACTTAGGTTCTGTGTTATAATCTGCAGGGACTTTAATTATCATCATCCCACAAGGCATGCTGTTGATGCACTCTATTGATAGCAACTTCCTTATAGAATCTGGAGAAAAGGAAGTAGAAATCACCCTAAAGGCCTTGATGAGACATACGCATGCCAAGGGAAGGAAATACATTCTCTGAAAATAGAAGAATCTGCTAATCAATCAAGTTACAACTGAGAATCAATATCCTCAGGATATTTACCTCAAAGTGAGGAAAACTTTTTTCCACCTTGTACTCTAAGGAAGAAGTAACATATTTAGTAAATTCTTTAACGTTTAAAAGCAACTTAATACCAATTTGGGTCTGCTGCTTCCGCCCAGATGCCAAGACGGCCAGAAAAGAGTTGTAGTGTGATCTAAAGAAATAAAGCAATAGCAGGTCCTGGTTGTGGTATAAGCATCCTATATGTGTTCCAGTCCCCATGACCCTGGATCATATTGCTTAGATATTTTGGTATTCAAGAGGACAATTTTCAGCAAGGGACACAATGATGCTTCCACTAGACTGGAAACTGAGATTGCAATGAGGTAAATATTCAGGAAAAGATCTTTTGGTGTTAGAAGTGATTTATTCATACTTACAGGGAAAATAGGATTACTGTTCTAACACTGGGTCTAAGAAGTATACTGAGAGACCCCAGATGTTACCTGCTTGTCCCACCATGCCCAGAGCGGAGGTTTATAACTACTTTTGCAACTCTCTAAAGGTAGGTCTATCTAAAGTTCAGAACACTTCATAGGGAAAAGAACTATATTCAGCTCAATGCTCTGCCAGAGTAAATGGCTAATGTGAAGAGAGTAACATTTAATCATCCATTCAAGGAGATTTAAATTTTTGTAATGTGGTTTCTTTGTAACCAGTGATTTGGTTACATAATCCTAGGTAACCACAGGCACAAGAAAATGGAATTTGGTATGCCAAGATAAAGAAAACTGCAAATTCTGATTCAGTCATTCACAAAAAATAGGATTACATAGCTCTATAAGCTATGAAAAAATACTTCCAAATTCTATCATAATAGAGTTTGGAGATACAGCTCATTGGTTCTCCCATTGCTTAACTATAGTATCTCTATTTTCCATTAAGGCTTAGACAGCTATTGGGAGTGGAAAGATGTTAACATGAGGTAGAGAAAACCTGCTCTTTTCAGACAAAGGTGATTACAGTAACATGATATCAAATCAAAGGGCTATCTATACACTTATCTCCCTATTTCTCTTCTTTGGGACTGGGCTCACACAGCAGGGGAGTACATTAGATAAACCGATGAGAGCAGCAAGGACAAACCTTACTGTGTTTCAAACAAGGAGCACGCCTACATCAAATAAATCAGGTAAGCCAGCATGGTCATGGGCAGTAAGTCAACCACTGGAGTTAGCTTCCCTGGGCTGTGTTCAGTGCCCTGTGAGAAGGCAGCAAGCTGTTTAACGAGCCAGTGGGCCAGCCATGGGCTCTGTCAGAACAACGTGAGGTAGCTCCTTAGCAGATGCTGGAGCTGGGCTACCAGGTGAGGACAGAATAGAAGATACGCGGACCCCAGTGTCCGCAGTCAGTTGGAGTCAAGATGAAGCCACGGTAGTTTTACTGTAAGGCTAGTAATGGACCAAAAGAAGCATGGTCACTACTTACAAGCTTTAGGACCAGGAATATCCAGAAAAAGAAACTTCACTAGAGTCACGGAAACCACCTTGTGCGTTCCCTGCCAGCAGGAGTCCAGGAGTCCTGCCCCTTGCCTCGTTCCCAAGCCAGAAGCATCCATACCCCTTCTTTCCTCACACACTGGAATATCAGGAGAGAAGCAGGGGAAGCAGAGAGATCTGAGCCACTGAGCCTTTTTATCTCAATGGAAGACTAAAAATAATCTTAAGAAACTCCTTTTACTGCAGGTTCAGACTAAACTTAATCTGGTTTGAATTTATCTAATAGTTCTGCTAATCAGAAGTGAGAGCCTACAACAAAAGATTTTTTAAAAACTTATGGTATGAGTTTATTCCTGATCATCCTTTCTCCCTCTTATTTATGTATATACTTCAAATTTCCCTTTGCCTTTCTTTTCCCCACTATTGCATATGGAATATATTTCCACTTAAGTTAACCAGAGTGGATTTCAGTTGCTACAACCAAAAATCCTTAACTAATAAAAACTGTCACATTTTTATTCTTTAAAAAATAGAACTATAGACCTAATTCAGTAACAGGTATAAGTCCTTTTACATATTTTTAATGTATTAATCATCTGGAATATATGTACTCCCTTCCAATGTCCTTGAATTTCACTCTAGAACATTCATAAAAAATGGAGGATGGATCTACTTATTTATTTAATCAAAAAGCCTTTGAGACCTGAATTATTGGTATAGTTACATTGGTATTTCTCCCATCATGATTCTTTTTAAAAATTTTAATCACTCATACTTTTGCCTGTTTAAATGAAATATTTCACTTTAAAAAATCCACATTTTTCTTCTATTATCTGAACTGTATTCTAAGATAACACAGGTACTTCAGCCTATTTTTTACAGAAGACAACCATATACATATTAATTATTACAAGGATTAATTTATTGCAATATATCAATAATTTTATTATTTTAAGTCTAGAACTTTTTTATAAGAGCAATCTATTAAAATTATGGATGAAATATAAAGTAACAAGAGTGAAACATTTTTAATTTGAAACTAAATTTTAGAAAAGGTCCTAAAGACAAATAGCTTTAATATTCTGAACTGATTTTCTTACAGAGTAGTTTTGTATTTGTTTGTTTACTTTTATTAAATCCTATATCTTGCCAGAAATCTGCAATCAAAGCTACTTTTGGAGATAATATAGTACTGAGTTCAGAGCACCTTTATAGTCTCCTAAACATAAGCTACAAAAATAACCTAAAATTTGTCTTGAGAAAGAACATGTTCTTTAGACTCTTTTCAAGATATGAGAAAACCAAATTTTTAGTAGTTTACTGTCACAGGGGGAAAAATAGCTAAATATCTAAAAGAGCCCTACATTAAAATCTAGCAACCTTTAATTATGTAGACGGCCATTTTTAAAGAGTCAATATGTTGGAGGAAAAAGATAATAGGCTTCAGAATTATATGGATCTGAGTTTAAATTGTGGGTCTAACCCTTACTGTCCTTCATACATTATACAACGCACATTTTTTTCACATTTTACAGAAAACAATCAACAGTTGCTGTCTATCAGTCTCAATGTAGTTGTCACTGCTTGCGTATGAGCAAGCATCAAAAGTTTCAGAGTCAAAAGTGGTAGAACTTGTGGCTTGCAAGGCAAACGTGGATAAAATAGTAGAATACATTCTAACTCTAGGAGAAATGATTGTGAGGAAGAGGTAGGATCAGTGGTGACTTGATACGTTTAGTAACAGTCATAGAGAAGAACAGTTCTTGCAAAGCCAGCTTTAGAGTACAGTACAAAAAGTTTTGATTTCCTTTACGGATTCCTTAAATGCTGTTTAACTTTCTGGTGTAACAAAGTATTATAGAGCTACAGAAGAGCATAATGTGTGCATAACCATGGACATAGTTTATTCTGCATTAAAACAATTAATTCAGGAGTCAGACTTACTATTTTACTTTCATATATGTAAAACATAAATATATGAACATTTATATGTCAAATTAAGCCTAAAAGAGATCCTTCAGTAAGTGTACAATTCCAAGAAAGTATTGTGTCACAGCAAAATTAACAGCATCATTTTCAGTAGTGGGTAAGATAATGGTACCTCTTCCAATTAATGCACCTTAGATCGGATGAAACACAGTATTTGCTTTTTTACCTTAGTCAAAAATTTGATTTTGTCCTGCCTAAGCTTCAGTCTTCTTATTCATAGTATTTATGGGAAAATTAGAAGTACTATATCTTTTTAAAAAAGCCTATCATATATCTTCAACATAGTTATTACTATTATTATCATTGATCAAAATGCCATATTTCCCATTAAAAAATTAGCTGGTACCCAAGAAACAGTGAAAAAACAGATGATTACTTTTTCTCTTTTACTATTGCATAAATACATTGCTTATTGTCCCTAGGATAGTCTCTCATATTAAAAACCCCAGTGAACAGATGCTAAAATGGTTCCTATTCTTGTGTGATTGAATATTTCTACTTCAAGAAAAATGATAGTAGTATCAAGAACTACCTATAAGTAGTCACATTTTTGGTGGATAAATTATAATTTTTATGTCAACATTTTAAAAAGTATTAAGGCATATTTTTGTCTTTTCTTTAAAATAATGGTACTTTTTTTGAATTGTTACTTATTTCACATATTCAATAGGTAGTATTGATTATAATCTAGTTATTTCTTGCAATAAGCTATTTCAATATTTTATTTATTTCAACCTTTGGACTTCTTTTAGCTGCAAATTTCATTTTTTTGTTCTAAACTTAGATAATCAAATTTCAGTGATCAAGTATGACTTTAGAAAAACTTATTTATTGTTGAAAACAAATATATTATTGTCACCAAACAACATTCATAAAAGATGACAACTGGTAATATGACAACATAACATCATAGATGAAAACACCCTTTAAAAATGACAAATTCCTCCTAGAAAAATTACCTATCAAAAATAGAAAGGATAGGGCTCCCCTGGTGGCATAGTGGTTGAGAGGCCACCTGCCAATGCAGGGGACACGGGTTCGTGCCCCGGTCCGGGAAGATCCCACATGCCGCGGAGCAGCTGGGCCCGTGAGCCATGGCCACTGAGCCTGCGTGTCCAGAGCCTGTGCTCCGCAACGGGAGAGGCCACAACAGTGAGAGGCCCGCGTACCGCAAAAAAAAAAAAAAAAAAAAAAAAAATAGTTTAATTATGAATTATAGAATTGTCTAGGAAGAATTCATAATTCTATTTTCCATTCTTGCTAGCTGATCTAACTAATGAGGGATGGAAAAGATGAGGCAATCGTATTTATGACACAATAAAGGGTAATCCATTAATATTTTGTATTAATATATAGGTTAACATTGTATTCTCATATATTTTCCAAGAGTTCTTCAGTTGGGCCACACACATGTCACTGGGGCACATCTTGGAGATGCTCAGAATCCTTTGAAGACGACAGGTTGAATGGTCAAGTTTTCACTTAGTATAGGTGTAAGTCAGTAATATTGAGAATATTATTGCTAATATTATATCATTTATACTCACTGGCTGGTAAATCTGGATGAAATTCAAATCATGCATGTATCATAAGACTCTGAATTGTCAAACTTTACACAGTTGAAGTAATTTTAACAATCATGAGCAGTTGCAGCAGCAACCTGTCTCTGGTGAAAAGCAATGCCTGTCACCCCTCACCCCCAATTCCCCTGTGTAAATACGAATTTATGTTCCCGTTGTGCCAGCTGGCAGAGAATATGAAAATAACCCGGGTGGCCTTTGATACATTTCAAGTTAGAAAAGAAAGCATGTTGCCGTGGTAAAGAAGAGATGGAAAGAAATTAATACAGATTTTTTTAACTAGCATATTCACACCATGCTTTTATTTTCCTTTTTAAATTGATTCTTATAGATTCTCTATAGAAAAATCAAATGCATAATAGAAAAAAATGGTAAAATAGAGAAGAACCAAAAACCACCACCTGCACATTATGTATTTTATAATCTTTTTCATTTATTATTCTTTCTAAAGCTACATGACATTACAGGATGAATTCTATTTTATATCTTATTTTTAACTTAATACTTATATCAAAGAATTTTTCATGTTTTCATCTTCCTGTTTTCAGTTTATAAGTGATATTATGATAATGCCTATACAAGACTTGGTATTTTCAAATTTTCACTCTTTACTAAACAAAAAGAATCACACTACTATTTTATTTTGTGTAATAAGATTCTAAGTGAGACTGAATTTGACAAATGTGAACAGAGGAGGGCTATGTCTTCACTATTGTTACCAAACTGTAGATTTGGGCAAGTTACTGAATCTCCCTTAGTTTCAGTCTCTTTACCAATTAGATGGACATGTATTCCTAGTTCAGATGGTTTTTATGAAGCTTAACTTAGACTATGTACAGACCCCTATATCAAGAAGCTGATCCATCTCCTTTTCTTTTTGTTTCTCCTTTTAGAGTGTGCTCTCTTTGAGAACTGACTGATCATAAAGAAATGTTTTATTTATTTCTGAGATGTTACATCTAATAATGACACTAATTACATGTTACATCTTTGACAATTGCCTTTCAGTGTTAAACTTTTTATGTTTCTGAATGTAGACTGCTTGAAAGACAGATATTTAATTTTTTATAATAACTTCAGATGATAAAAAATATTCCTCACTTGAAAGTTTTAATAAAAATTTGCTTTAATCTTCTTAATTTTTGCAAAGACTTAAAAATATAATCCTTTGACCTTTATAAAATTTAAATAAGTTTATAATGTCAAGGTGAGAATTTAAATTGCTCTGAGCAGTTTTTTTGTCACTTGGTTAACAGGTATCCTAGAGAATTTACTGAATAAGGATGCTCTTCTCTAATGACTTATGACACTTTCTTTGAGTGATTCCAGGCTTTCTTTGGATCCACCTCTTTCATTTTGCACCAGTAGCAACTGCCTTTACCACAGCATTGTAAAAAGACTAGTCTTGCTTCACCAACATGAGAACAGTTTTTCGTTATTTCTATGATAGGTTTTATTTACTGTTGATTCATCATATATGGATCAGTGAAGGATAAACATAAAACCAGGCATCCCATTAAGAGTCACCTCAACTCATAGCAGTGGTGGCTGAATTGTTAGTCAGGAATTTTAGGAAGAACATTCCTCAGAGATTAGGGTGAAAGTTTTTATATTACCAAAGCCAAGACTGGATCATTGCTGGTCTTCCATAACAACAAGCTGTTGTTTGTTAAGGATTTATTATGGTCAGACCAAGTAGTATTCTAAGTGCTTAATGTGTATTCTCATTTTTTCCCTCAAAACAATCTTGTAATTATCTCCTAATGACCTTTGAGGGTGCTCAAAGAGCCAGAGGATACCATGAACAAAGAGCTAAAGGACCAGGAGAGCAATGTCTCAAAAAAAAGGCAATGTGAATAAAGAGATAGAAAGTACAAAAAGGAATCAAATAGAAATTTTGGAGCTGAAAAGGTACCATAACTGGAATATCCCATGAGGAAACTGATGTACAGAGAGTCAGGATCACATATCTGGTAGGAGACAGAGCCAGAATTGGAACCTACGTGAAGTTCATAGTCCACCGTCTTGTCTACCTGACTACAAAACTTCCCAGTGGGCATCAGGTTCCCTCTATTCCTTTCACTTGCACTGGCCAGCCCCATAGCCAGACATTTACATTGTGTAAGAATCTTCCTTTAGGACTTCCCTGGTGGCGCAGTGGTTAAGAATCCACCTGCCAACGCAGGGGACATGGGTTCAAGTCCTGGTCCAGGAAGATCCCACGTGCCATGGAGTAACTAAGCCCATGCACCACAACTACTGAGCCTGCACTCTATAGCCCATGAGCCAGAACTACTGAAGCCCACGTGTCCTAGAGCCAGTGCTACGCAACAAGAGAAGCCACTGTAATGAGAAACTGGCACACGACAACAAAGTAGCCCCCGCTCGGCGTAATTAGAGAAAGCCCACGCACAGTAACGAAGATCCAACACAACCTACATAAATAAATAAATAAATAAGAATCTTCCTTTAAAGCCCTTGACCTGAAAATGACAGTTAAACAATCATCCTAGCAAAGAATTTTAATAGTTACTTAAGATATGGGAAAAGATTTAGACTACAAACAGATAAATGAAACTTAGTATAAGATATCATTTTGCCTAAAATATTTTGATATTTGTAAAAAATTTTACGACCCAATATTAGCAGAATACAGGGCTACAAATCTCTCAAGACCCTGATTTTGGGAATCTAAGAATATTCTGAAAAGCCATACAACAGTGCGTACTCTACCCACTGAAAACTCTTAGATTCATTCACCTGAACATATTCCAGTGCAACAAATCTATCATTTAAGAAATCAGAACTATGGATCAAGATATATAGACAAATACCTTTGAACTTTGTAAATTTTACCAACCTCAGTTAAGGAAATGAGTGACCAAATGATTATGATGTAAGTTCCAATAAAAAAAAAGATTTTTATATTCAACAAATTTCAAATACTATAATTATAAATGTATTTTACTGAAAAAATACATCAAATGTTAAAAGTGCTAAACTCGGGGTGGTAACACTGTAATTAATGGTTCTTTTCTTCTTTACACTTGTGGATATTTTAAATGTTTCCACAAGAAGCATTTAATAATTTTATATATATTCAAAATATGATGGAAAATAGAAAAAACAGACAGCAAAACACATACTCAGTACTATGGTAATTTGGAGGACAAAATGTGAGCCTAGAAATATTAAGATTAGATGAATTATTTGTTCATATTCCTTTCCTTTGGCCTGCATATCTTCATGTTCTCTTGTTTTTATAATCAAAATAAATTACAGAATATTACAATCTTTATAATGACCAAAAAATTACCAGGATGTTCTTGAAAAGGAAATGTAATGTGAAGATGTGTTATTTTCTTTCTCATTATAAAACTAATTCTTGGCAACACCAAAATTGGGTGCTGATTGCTCCAGATCTCTGAGTATCAGGCAGGCTTTTGTCCCTCTCAGCTACTGAGTATTTCCAACACACAGCACACTGTTACAGAGAAGCTAGAACTTCAAAATTATTTGTTAAATTAATTCCAGTACTCTGTCTACACCAATAGAAGGTCAAGTCCTGACTGGTTAGCAGAAACTCACTCATGTGATATTAGAGATCCTTCCCCTTCAGGCAGAGCACAGACTCCAAATAAAATGGGGATTTTTTCCATTAACTTCAATACTTATTCTTCTTACCTCTAACTTGATAGTATATAACCTTGGGAAAACTACTTAAACATTTTATTATTTCTCCCACTGTCAAAATGAAGACAGCATTATCTAATTTTTAGGATTACACTATTAAGTAGGTAAATGTTAATATAACATTATATGAACTGCAGGTTAGTTGTATTAACATTTACCTACTTAACATAGTAATCCTAAAACTTCATCTGAATATATGATGAAACAAATTGAGTTCAACCATATTGTACACTTTTGTAACTCATTGACTTTTTTTATATGACTGCATGTCTTAAATTTTAAAGGAGTAATCTTGTTTTATATTTTTATCTTGAGGAATTTGAAATAACAATACCTCATTCTTTTTTTTGCAGGTTATTTTGGTGAATCACTCAGTGAAATCATACAAAACTTTTTTTACACCATGTCCATTTAATTATCTTCTTGGCAGAAAATGTTAACAAGATTGTGAAATGCAATAGATTTTTAATAGCTAAATAAATTAAAATGCTGCAATCAAGGCCCTTCGATACATCTAGTTTCCATTGTAAAACAGAATTTTAATTAATATACTACATATTTTCTCTAATTGTAGCACTGAATATGAATTTGTAATAGAGATTTTAATTTGTATCACTATCATGAGGAAATAAAGAGATATGGGTTACTGTATATTTGTTTTCTTAATAGATCTTTTAAAAAAATGAAGAATATTTTATGAAATACTAATGTATAAACAGAAAATTGAGACTTCCTGTGATGAAAGAATTTATCAAGGCTTTCAAATGGTGATAAATTAAGTGGAAAAAGACACAAAAGGAGCCAAAAAAAACACTTTAATTTTAAATAGTGTGCATAGATATTACACACAAATAGAAACTTGTATAAGTGCATTGGGAATCATCCTTATAGCCTGAGTCATAAAGCATGTCTCAAAAAAATTTCAACAGGTTGAATTTACATAGAGTATGTTCTATGACAACAAAGGAATAAGCTGGAAATCATAACAAAAAGATACCTAGAATACACTCAAATACTTGGAAAATAAATGACGTATGTGTAAATAATCCATGGGTCAAGAAAAAAAAAATTTCAAAGAAGAATAGAAAGTATTTTGTACTGAGTAACGACAATATGACATATCAAAACCAGTGTAATATAGCTAACATTGATCATTTGAAAATAAATCACAAAAAGTTAAGAACAAAAACTTTTAAATGAAAGAAGAAAAAAATGATAAAGAAAAGAGCAGAAATTATGAGGGGAAAAACACCAAATTAGACAAAATATCTGAAGTCAGAGTTGATTCTATGAGAAGAGCAATAAAATTGATAAAATTCAATGAACAAAAAGCAGTTGCATTTCCACAAACTAACAATAAGCAATTTAATAAGGATATTAAGAAAATAATTTCTTTTACAATAGCACCAAAAATAATAAAATACTTAGGAATAAACTTAACCAAGGAAATGAAAGACTTATACACTGAAAACTACATAACAATGCTGAAACACTGACACAAATAAATGGAAAGATATTTTGTGTTCATGGACTGGAAAACTTAATACTGTTAAAATACCCATACTATACAAAATAATCTACAGATTCAATGCAATACCTATCAAAACCCAATGACATTTTTTGCAGAAATAGAAAAAATAAAATCTAAAATTCATCTGGAATCAAAAAGAACCCCAAGTAGCCAAAACAATCTTCAGAAAGAATAACAAAGTGGTTGTGTCACACTTCCTGATTTCAAAACACTGTACACCTAAAGTAATCAAAACAGTATGGCACTGGTATAAAAACAGACATACATATGAATGGAATAGAAAAGAGATCCTAGAAAGAAACCTGCACATATATGGTCAAATCATCTTTGCCAAGGGTGTCTAGTCTACATATAGAAAATGGATAGTCTTTTCAACAAATGGTGCTGAGAAAACTGTATACACACTTGCAAAGGAATCATTTTGAACTCTTACCTTATACCATATACAAAAATTAACTCAAAACGAATCAAAGACCTAAACATGAGACCTGAAACTATCAAACTCCTAGAAGAAAATATAGAGGAAAATCTGTGTGACACTGGATTTGGCAATAATTTCTTGTATAAAACCAAAAGCACAGGCAACAAACACAAAATAGGTAAATAGAACTACATCAAACTTAAAAACTGTACACAGCAAAGGAAACAACAGAGTATAAAAAGCAACCTATGGAATGGGAGAAAATATTTGCAAACCACATATCTGGTAAGGGGTTTTATATCTAGAATATATAAAGAACTCCTATAACTGAACAACAACAACCAAGAAACTCAAATAACCCAAGTAAAAATTAGGTAAAGAACTTGAACACACATTACTCCAAAGAAGATATATAAATGGCCATCAAGCACATGAAAAAATGCTCAATATCACTAATTTCCAGAGAAATGCAAGTCAAAACCACAATCAGATATCACCTCACACCCTTTAGGATGGTCACTGTCAAAAAAACAGAAAATAACAAGCATTGGCAATGCAGTGGAGAATTTGGAACCACTGTTGGGAGTATATAAAACGATGCAACTGCTATGGAAAACAGTATGGAGTTTCCTCAAAAAATTAAAGATAGAATTACTACATGATTCAGCAATTCCTTTTTTGGGTATATATCTAAAAGAATTGAAAACAGGATCTCAAAGAGATATTTGCATATATGTGTTCACTGCAGCCTTATTCACAATAGCCAAAAGGTGGAAGCAACCCAAGGGTCTGCTGACAGATGAATGGATAAATAAAATGTGGTATATGTGTACAATAAAGTATTATTCATCCTTAAAGGAGAAGGAGATCTCTCATATACTACAACATGGATGAAACTTGAGGACATTATGCTAAGTTAAATAAGCTAACCACAATAAAACAAATACTGCATGATTCCATTTATACTGAGGTATGTGAAATGGTCAAACTCTTAGAAATGGATAGTAGAATGGTATTTGCCAGGAGCTATGGGGGAAGGGAGAAAAGAAAAGTCGCTGTTCAAAAGATAAAAAGTTTCAGTTTTTCAAGATGAAAAATTTATAGAAATCTGTTGCACAACAATGTACATATATCAGTTAACACTACTGTTCACTTAATATGGCTAAAATGGTAATTTTGTTATGTGTTTTTACCACAATAAAATAAAAAATTTGTAAGGTTTTACCAAAGACTGTAGACAGTAAAAGGCCAGAAAAAGAAATAAAGGATAGAATAACTGAAAATAAAGATTAGATTTTTCATTAGTAGATATTAAAGATTTTTCATTATTAGATGCAGTCTTCTTTAACAAAAAATAGTCTCTTGGCTACCTAGAAACAATCCTAAGAAAGTTGGACAAGAACTTCCTGCCTAAAAATGATGAAACTTTGCATAATATACTAAAACACATTATAATAACTGAAGAGGTAGTCTGTGTGAAGAAACTGTAATAAATATGTTAGTTCAACCCAAATTGACTTACACTTTTTTTTTTTTTTTTTTGCAGTACGCGGGCCTCTCACTGCTGCGGTCTCTCCCGCTGCGGAGCACAGGCTCCGGACGCGCAGGCTCAGCGGCCATGGCTCACGGGCCCAGCCGCTCCGCGGCATGTGGGATCCTCCCAGACCGGGGCACGAACCCGCGTCCCCTGCATCGGCAGGCGACTCCCAACCACTGCGCCACCAGGGAAGCCCCTTGACTTACACTTTTAATGCAATTCCAATAAAAATTCCAATACAATTCTTTAGTTATTTGAAATTATGATTTGAAAATTTATTTGGGAGACCCCATGGTCAATAATTACCAACATACTCCATTAAGAATTGTTATGAAGGTTTACTACATAGCTATAGTAATTGTATAGAACCCCTGAACTTATATGGAAACTTGATATATAACATGTTGCAGATAATAGAGAAAGGAAGAAGGTTTCAATAATTAATGCTGAGACAGCTGGCTATCTACATGGGACAATGATGATGGTAATTGAACCCTATCTCACAGCACACAGTAGAATGGAAAAGTATACAAGAAATGTGTGAAATTTTTGGAATGTTTTCATGGGCTTGGCATAGGGAAGGAATTCATAAACATACAAAAATAATTATATTAACAATGCTTAAAAATTCACCACTGTGAAATTTTAAAAAGAAATTTGTTCATTAAAGGACACCTTTTAAAAGTGAAAACAAAAATCACAAATCGGGGAAAGATACTTGCAAATTAAATATCAACAAATAATTAATAGTAAGAAAATATGAAGTTCCCCATCAAATCAATAAACAGAAGACCACCCAATAGAAAGACAGGGCAAGAGACATGAATAAGAATTTTCACAAAAAAGGAAATACAAATTGTCAGTAAGCATATACAGATATGTTCAACCTATCACTAATTAGAGAAATGCAAGTTAAAACCAAAATGAGATATAATTTTACACTGAACAGAATAGCAAAAATGTAAATATCAAAGTTGGATAATACCAAATATTGGTGGGAATAAGGAGCACAATGAAAACTTTCATACACAGTTTGTGGCCATGTAGATGTACACAGCAACTGTGTATGCAGTTGGGTGGATCTGTACTGTCAACTTAGCTACCCTGGAGTTATGTTTCCCAGCACCTCCTTGTATAGTCGTGAGTTAACGCAGCCAAAAGGATCATTTGTGCAAGAGCTGGTAGGCAGATGAAAAGCAGCAGCTACAATCTTTTTATGCTTGAAAGATCAATTCAGAATACCTACCACCAATACAGTTTACACATACTGTCACGCTCCCTTACCTGCTGGCTCACCAGGGTGGTGTGGGACACCAGCTGGCCTGCAGTTTCTATGGCTCCTGTGGCTCTTGCAGGATCCTTATTGGGCCAAGCGCTTGGTTACCCCTGTGCCAAAGGACACCATGTTCTCCTGGAAGATATTCTCATCACGAAAGGTGAGGTCCTGGAGATAGAGAAAGAGGAGGTTTCAGTTCATCCTCTGCTCTACTTAACATCACCTTCCCTTCCTGACTGCCTGCCCTGCTGGCTTTAGACTCTGACACCAGACACAAAACAAGAGCTTTATAAAGACTGTTTAACCAGTTCCCACAAGTGCACAAGGTCAAATTCTTAAAATAAATCTCTTATTGTATATATTATATCACTTGTATGGTTCTGCTTGAGTTAAACTTGATTGTTTCAGCTGATTATGAAATGGAGATAATAATACAAGTTATATCAAGAATGGCTTAATATATCACTATTAATGAAAAATACCAACTTTGTCTTTTTTTCCTATTACATCTATTTAAGGACAAAAATACACAAAATTCACCATTTATTTATAACTTATGCTTAATGTCTATGTGCTGTCTTTCTACTGAACTTTACTCAGGTCAAATTTATCATTGGCAGGAAGCATAATTCTTAGTAATGCTAGGTTCTTCCTCCCAAAAAAGTGGATGCCACCAACAGGGGTGAAGTATCCAGGGAACCTGGGCCAATTTAGCTGTCACCTGATAGCCATAGAGCATTTGTGCAGATACCAAAGGATTCATCTTAGAAGCAGCATCCTACGAAGAAATCAAAGCCAGGCAGAGAATCTAATACCCAAAGGCAATCTAAAGGAGTTAAACAGATAAGAACACAAGTGAGACAAAAACATAAGAGGAGGAGCAAGGAAAGAAAAAGAGAGTGTAAATTTGAAGGTGAGAGGTAAGCCTGGAGGAATCCTCTGAGGAAAGGGAGCCAGCTGTAGCCAGTAAGGGCAAGAGAAAAAGCCACAGCTGTGATTTTCCATTTTTACATTTTTTCATAAAGCGCCTCTACTCCTTACAGGTATCACAGAAGATTTCTGGGGATCCTAAGGACACGTTGACCTGAGGAAAGCATTACAAATATGCTACTTGTAAACTTAAGTGATAGATCAGTTAAACAATTAATAATGACCTACATAAACCTCATATATGTGGATTTCAGTATTTTGATCAATGTATTGATTTTCCTAGTATTCTGGCATTATGCTATAGACAGACATCCATTAAAAAATAAGTGGAATTCCCTGGTGGTGCAGTTGTTAAGACATGGGTTCGCTCTCTGGTCCGGGAAGATCCCATATGCCATGGAGCAACTAAGCCCGTGCGCCACAACTACTGAGCCTGCGCACCACAACTACTGAAGCCCATGCTCCCTAGAGCCTACGTGCCACAACTACTGAGCCCATGTGCTGCAACTATGGAAGCCTGCGCCTAGAGCCCGTGCTCCGCAACAAGAGAAGCCACCGCAATGAGAAGCCCTCTCTCTGCACCTGGAGAAAGCCCGTGCACAACAATGAAGATCCAATGCAGCCAAAAATAAAAACATTTTTTTAATTAAAAAAAAATTAGCAATTACTTATAATGTTGCAAGGTATGAAAATATTGTTTCACACTGGTAAAATGAGTTGTAACAATATGAATGTTTAATTCCAATAAATTTTGAAATATTTCTAAAGAAACACAAGTAAATACTATGATTCCAACTCTGACAAAAATACTATATAGACTGTAACCAATATAAAAATGTCTTAACCCTGTATTTAGAATAAAATTTTTTTTTAATTTTCAACTTTTTCTTTCAAATTTTTGTTTCCATATTCATTGTACTTTCTGTTTTGATGCAAAAATCTGTTTCTTAAAATTGAGTGCTACAGATAATCAGAATTCTGCATTGTATTTTAAATTTAATCTAGAGCTACTTTTTTTTTTTTTAAACAGAAAGCCTTCATGTTTCTAATTTTAAGGACTCTGCACAGACCCATACTAGACTATTAGAGCTAGGATAGCAAAATGATAATTAGTGAGTTATCTCAAATTTTTGTGATTAAACAACCTTAATGGCAGGTATTAAAATGTATGTAAACAATTTTCTATAAGAATCATTCCCAAAAATGTCTCTAATGATGAACTTTTACATCCTCCAGTTTATAATTCCACAGTCATTACTAAACAAACCTTTGAATATTAAACAAAGGCCCATTGTACATTCTGGTGAACAGACTTAACCAGAAACTCAATTTCAGAATAAGATTTAAGTATAAATTTTTTTAAGTACTAAGGGGAAAGAATTTGCTGTAACTGGGAAGTAAATACCTGCTAACCTTTTTTGTGTGTCTAAACAATGATAACCTAGACCTTTGCATTTTCAAAAGTATTTATGACTCAGCTTCTCATAATCCCAAAAGTTCTCTAATAAAAATTTGTGAGTTTGGCTTCTACTATAACTTAATCAAGATTAAATAAATGATCTATGGTTTATAATAAATCAGACCCAGTGTCTACAACCTTCTTTTCTAAATAGTTCCTCAATTAGGTTTTACACTGGATTAAATTCCTGGCTTTCAGAGCAAAAATTCTCAAGTATTAACCCCTGCAATTTATATAACAAAAATCAATACAAGTGCTCTTGTTAATGTTCTCAAAATGAGAAAACCAGAATATCTGGAACAGGAGACACAGGAATACCAGGTTCAAGGGTACTGATCTTTGATTTCCAACATCTTGGGGCTTCTGAATTATAATTGATCTCACACCACCCTCTCATAAACTGCAATATCTATTGGATTAGAACCCTTTGCATTGCAGAAATGTTTCTTTAACTCCCTAACTTTTTCACACAAGAACTGAAACCCCACAAGACAGTGCAACTAATACAATTCCATAGCTATAAATATTACTATAATTCAAGTAGTATAAATGTTAGAGAATTTCATAGATAGGTGAAATAAATAATCTATTTAAGCCCTCTGACCTTTTCATGAGGGAATTAAAGACCCAAAATGTAAAGTGGTCCTTAAGTCATAGACCTAAATTAAAAATTTGAACTATGGGGCTTCCCTGGTGGTGCAGTGGTTGAGAGTCTGCTTGCCAATGCAGGGGACAAGGGTTCGTGCCCCGGTCCAGGAAGATCCCACATGCCGCGGAGCAGCTGGGCCCGTGAGCCATGGCCGCTGAGCCTGCGCGTCCGGAGCCTGTGCTCCGCAATGGGAGAGGCCACAACAGTGAGAGGCCCGCGTACCGCAAAAAAAAAAAAAAAAAAAAAAAAAAAAAAAAATTTGTACTATGACAAAGATACGTGATTCCAGGCTTAGATTACTGAGCAGTTGGTCCTATTAGCATAGAATTTTACAGCAGGAAATCATCTAATTCAATCCCTTAATTTTATAGATGCGCAAACAAGGCTACAGGAGTTCCTAGATTTGCTTAATTAAGACTATTCACAGAGTTTGTCAAACAGTCTCTGAAATCCTGAAAACATTTTCTATGCTTCCACATGTAAGTAGAAAGCACTGCCTTAATCTATATTCCTTGATGAATCTTTTTTCTGGCAGTAGTTATTACTTTTCTATACTCTGAAGCCCAGATAATAAACTCATAGCTTTGTTTCAAAACAAGGTATATTTTCAAAAGCAATTTTCTAGTATCAAAATAGTAAGTCAGCCAAAACCTACTTATTGAACCAGGCACTTTGTACTTGGTGTTCTTCTGGGGTCAAGAATAAGGCAAAGACTGAAAGCAGTTTTCATTCTAGAAAGGGAGACAGGTGAGCCAAAACCTAACTACCAAGCAAAGCAAGCGAAATACACACGATTACTCCAAGTATTCATAAACGCTCTAAAATTCTAAACTCAAAAGTTGAGTCAGATTTCTTTCTAATCTGGATGACTTAACAACTAAAAAGCAATCACTAGGCTTCCCTGGTAGCACAGTGGTTCGGAGTCCGCCTGCCGATGCAGGGGACACGGGTTCGTGTCCCGGTCCTGGAAGATCCCGCATGCCGCGGAGCGGCTGGGCCCGTGAGCCATGGCCGCTGGGCCTGCGCGTCCGGAGCCTCTGCTCCGCGGCGGGAGGGGCCGCGGCGGTGAGAGGCCCGCATACCGCAAAAAAAAAAAAAAGGAATCACTAGTAAGTGGCCCAATAAACTGGGAGTTTTGGGAAGAATGATTTCTGTAGCAAATCATTTAGACTACCAATAATTGCTAGAGGGGTTGTATGGGGTTTGTTTTGTAATAAACTGTTTATTTTCCATCAATCCTTATTTTCATTTTCTGTTAAAAGAGTCTACAGAAGAACAGCTTAAGACTCCTCAGTGGAAGTTCCTACCCGTCAGAGCTGCAGACCAGGCTTCAGTAAGAAATTGCTGCACAGGCACAGAGGGGACCAGCAGGCCTTCAGGCCCGTCTGCAACCTCGGGCTGGAGAGCAGTAAACTTGAAAGCTGCAGCAGTCCGTCTGGCCTGAAATTCCTCCTCGGGCGCAGCCGTTCAGCAGCGGCCTACTCTTCCTTTTCAATCTCTTCCGGTTTTTCTGCGGAAGCAGAGATTAGGCTGACCGCCTGAGGGAGGTCACGTGAGACGGTGCCCCGGCGCATGCGTGGAAACTCCGAGGCCGGCATCGCAACGTGGGACCAACTGGGTGGGCTCCTTTTCTGTTGCACTGGTGGCAGTGACCACAGAGCACAGAGGAGAGTATTACCCAGAATGGTGACAAGACGCCTCTGTGAGAGGCTGGTTGTCAGCTCCGGGATCAGTAACCACCAGAAGTCTCGGTTCTCGGAAAGCTGCCTGGATCTGGTTACTGAAGGTTCCGGGAGCATAGCGGCCGGGAATGGGAGCAGATCCCGTGGCAGCGGCAAACTTCAGCCCAGCTCACTGACCAGTATTCCTGAAAGACATGGCCGTGACGTAAGCTGGGTCTTCAGTGGCAACCAGGGCACGAGCTGGCAGAAGTTTCTCCAGGTTCTCCTAAGATTTATTATGTAAATGCCATCACGTTTCCCTTTGTAGATGTACTGTTTCATTTGAAAATCACGGTTGGTGCCACCTAAGTAAATCCCCACTGCAAGGAATTTAAGGACATTCTCCTCCTTCATTTGCAGAACATCACGGGCTGCAGATATTATGAAAGTTTCCCTTTAAGTTATCACAGGAAACCAAGACACTGCCTGTAGAGACCCCTCTCTGGGTAGCGCAGAAAGGTGAGTCCATTTTTTTTAAGCACCAAAGAGTTACCAGCATCAGGAGAGCCAATTAAATGAAAACAGAAAACAAAGTCCCTTGAATTTGAAACTTTGAAACAAAACATTCTGCCTCCCCCACACACACACATACACACACACACACACACACACATTAATCAGCAAATAAGAAAACAAAAGCAAATATAAGGAAAGTGAGTAACCTCATCCCACAAGAAATGCTATAAGAAATCTTGAGGTCATTGAATCAGTAACTAAGGAGAATATCTGATTCCAAAGAAAATACTTTTTTGAGTATTTTAGCAGTATTCCTCCGAGATATTAGGTATATTGCACCATTTTTATTTTTCCTAATTTCTAGGCACTTTAAAAATTTAAATCTACAAATTATTTTAATTTAAAACATTCTATTTTCCTATTAAAATTAATATATGTCTTTTTAGAAATACTTTGTATTAATCTATATTTTAACACTGTATTCTCGTATATTTTCCAAGAGTTCTTCAATTGGGTCACACACGTCACTGGGGTACACCTTGGAGATGCTCAGAATCATTTGAAGACTACAGGTTGAATGGTCAAATTTTCACTTAGTATAGGTGTAAGTCAGTAAAATTGAGAATGTAATTGTTAATAGTATATCATTTATACTCACTGACTGGTAAATCCTGATGCAATTCAAATTATGCATATATTAGAAGACTCTGAATTGTCAAACTCTACACAGTTGGAGTAATTTTAACCATCATGACCAGTTGAAGCAGCATACTTCTCTGGTGAAAACAACACCTGTCACCCCTCGCCCCCAATTCCCCTGTGTAAATAAGAATCTATGTTCCCGTTGTGCCAGCTGGCAGAGAATATGAAAATTCTGTGGTGGCCTTTGATACATTTCAACTTAGAAAAGAGAAGCATGTTGCCGTGGTAAAGAAGAGTTGGAAAGAAATTAATTGTACCCCCTAGAGATACCCTATAATTTTTATAATCTATAAAAAGAAATTATGCCATATAGACAGCTATAGAAATCTTCACAGCTATATATTGAATTATCAGTATTTTATAATTTTAATATTCTGGCAACAAGGCCAACTGCAAATTATATCTCGATTGTTTTAACTGGCATCATACTGTCATCAAGAGTATAAACGAAATGGAGAAATTACTTTCTAGTCAATTGTAAACAATTTTGTAATTCATTATCATTCAAAACAATGAGAAGAAGACCCAGGAAACCCCAGGAAATACTAGTGAGGATGGATAGAGGGTAATGGAAGAGAAATAAACATACAAATGTTAAAGAAAAAAAAATCAACTCTAAGACAAAAATAAACCAGTTATTAGGAGCAAGGTATGGTGAAATCAGTTTAACTAGAGCAATGGATAAAATTGAGGCAAGTAGTGATACAGCAGGAACATACCCAATACATCCAGTAATCAAGACGACACTGAAATGAGGCAACAGTGCCTTGGCAGAAAGGCTTACCTTTAAAGGGCATGACCGGCTCAGAATCATGTTTGAAGTAGAGGAACTAACACAGTGGGATATCGTGGGTTAAATCCTATCTCCCTATATTCTGTAGAGCTATCTATTTAAAACTGGGCATGACATGAACAATTTGAGAAAACAATAATTACAAAATAAAAATATATATATGAAAAACAAAGTGTAATAACTGCTTACGGTTTACTGGTATCTTAGGGAATTTAGACAAGCACAGATAAAAATGCTTCAATTCTAAATTTGCAAATGTGCTGATGATTATTTCATTGAATTTAATTAATGCATTGTCATTAAACCAAAAGCAAATCTAAGTGTATCGTTTATGATTCTACCTCCTTGAGAACTGGGATAAAGTTCATATTTAAATCTCATGCAGTATATCAGCCCTTGGCTACAAAGTTAACCCCCAAATCACCTACTATTTGCATCACAGTTTGACTATGCATTTACTTTTTGTTCCATATGCTTTAACATTTGTGAAAAAATGTTAATTTTTTAAAAAAGAAGTCAGTTCCCACTGTTGATGACTGAAACAAGGGAAAAGTTAAGGCATCTAAGAAAGTGATAATCTTTAGGCAGAAAACATTTTTTTGGTTAAAATAAAACAATGAAATTTTAAATTCTGCAGTGGCTCCAGTTAATATCCTAAATGGACTTGTCATTCTTTCTGATCTGTACAGAGACAAATCAGAAATTTTGTGAAATATCAAACGCTTGTGTCAATACTTTTTGGTAAGAACTATGTTATACGTGGTATCTTTTTTTTTTAACATCTTTATTGGAGTATATTTGCTTTACAATATTGTGTTAGTTTCTGCTGTATAACAAAGTGAATCAACTATATGTATACATATATCCCCAAATTCCCTCCCTCTTGCATCCCCCTCCCACCCTCTCTATCTCACCCCTCTAGGTGGTCACAAACCACCGAGCTGATCTCTATGTGCTATGTGGCTGCTTCCCACTAGCTATCTATTTTACATCTGGTAGTGTATATATGTCCATGCCACTCTCTCACTTCTTCCCAGCTTACCCTTTCCCCTCCCCGTGTCCTCAAGTCCATTCTCTATGTCTGCGTCTTTATTCCTGTCCTGCCCCTAGGTTCTTCAAACATTATTTTCTTTTTTTTTGTAGATTCCATATATATGTGTTAGCATATGGTATTTTTCTCTTCCTGACTTACTTCACTCTGTATGACTGACTCTAGGTCCATCCACCTCACTACCAATAACTCAATTTCGTTTCTTTTTATGGCTGAGTAATATTCCACTGTATATATGTACCACATTTTCTTTATCCATTCCTCTGTTGATGGACACTTAGGTTGCTTCCATGTCCTGGCTATAGTAAATAGTGCTGCAATAAACATTGTGGTACATGACTCTTTTTGAATTATGGTTTTCTCAGGGTATATGACCAGTAGTGGGATTTCTGGGTCATATGGTAGTTCTATTTTTAGTTTTTTAAGGAACCTCCATACTGTTCTCTATAGAAGCTGTATCAATTTACATTCCCACCAACAGTGCAAGAGGGTTCCCTTTTCTCCACACCCTCTCCAGCATTTTTTTTTTTTTGTAGACTTTTTGATGATGGCCATTCTGACCCGTGGGAGGTGATAGCTCATTGTAGTTTTGATTTGCATTTCTCTAATGATTAGTGATGTTGAGCATCCTTTCATATGTTTGTTGGCAATCTGTATATCTTCTTTGGAGAAATGTCTGTTTAGGTCTTCTGCCCATTTTTGGATTGGGTTGTTTGTTGTTTTGATATTGAGCTGCATGAGCTGCTTGTATATTTTGGAGATTAATCCTTTGTCAGTTTCTTCATTTGCAAATATTTTCTATCATTCTGAGGGTTGTCTTTTCATCTTGTTTATGGTTTCCTTTGCTGTGCAAAAGCTTTGATGTTTCATTAGGTCCCATTTGTTTATTTTTGTTTTTATTTCCATTTCTCTAGGAGGTGGGTCAAAAAGGATCTTGCTGCGATTGATGTCAGAGAGTGTTCTGCCTATGTTTTCCACTAAGAGTTTTATAGTGTCCGGTCTTACATTTAGGTCTCTAATCCATTTTGAGTTTATTTTTGTGTATGGTGTTAGGAAGTGTTCTAATTTCATTCTTTTACATGTAGTTGTCCAGTTTTCCCAGCACCACTTATTGAAGAGGCTGTCTTTTCTCCAATATATGTTCTTGCCTCCTTTATCAAAGATAAGGTGACCAGATGTGCGTGGGTTTATCTCTGGGCTTTCTATCCTGTTCCATTGATCTATATTTCTGTTTTTGTGCCAGTACCATAATGTCTTGATTACTGTAGCTTTGTAGCCTAGTATGAAGTCAGGGAGCCTGATTCCTCCAGCTCCGTTTTTCTTTCTCAAGATTGCTTTGGCTATTTGGGGTCTTTTGTGTTTCCATACAAATTGTGAAGTATTTTGTTCTAGTTCTGTGAAAAATGCCAGTGGTAGTTTGATAGGGATTGCATTGAATCTGTAGATTGCTTTGGGTAGTATAGTCATTTTCACAATGTTGATTCCTCCAATCCAAGAACATGGTCTATCTCTCCATCTGTTTGTATCATCTTTTATTTCTTTCATCTGTGTCCTACAGTTGTCTGCATACAGGCCTTTTGTCTCCTTAAGTAGGTTTATTCCTAGGTATTTTATTCTCTTTATTTCAGTGGTAAATGGGAGTGTTTCCTCAATTTCTCTCTCCGATTTTTCATCATTAGTGTATAGGAATGCAAGAGATTTCTGTGCATTAATTTTGTATCCTGCTACTTCACCAAATTCATTGATTAGCTCTAGTAGTTTTCTGGTGGCATCTTTAGGATTCTCTGTGTATAGTGTCATGTCATCTGCAAACAGTGACAGTTTTTCTTCTTCTTTTCTGATTTGGATTCCTTTTATTTCTCTTTCTTCTCTGATTGCTGTCACTAAAACTTCCAAAACTATGTTGAATAATAGTGGTGAGAGTGGGCAACCTTGTCTTTTTCCTGATCTTAGTGGAAATGGTTTCAGTTTTTCACCATTGAGAACAATGTTGTCTGTCGGTTTGTCATATATGACCTTTATTATGTTGAGGTAAGTTCCCTCTATGCCTGCTTTCTGGAGGGTTTTTATCATAAACGGGTGTTGAATTTTGTCAGAGCTTTTTCTGCATCTATTGAGATTATCATATGGTTTTTATTCTTCAGTTTGTTAACATGGTGTATCACATTGATTGATTTGCGTATATTGAAGAATCCTTGCATGCCTTGGGTAGACCCCACTTGATCATGGTGTATGATCCTTTTAATGTGCTGTTGGATTCTGTTTGCTAGTATTTTGTTGAGGATTTTTGCATCTATGTTCATCACTGATATTGGCCTGTAGTTTTCTTTATTGTGACATGTTTGTCTGGTTTTGGTATCAGGGTGATTGTGGCCTCGTAGAATGAGTTTGGGAGTGTTCCTCCCTCTGCTATATTTTAGAAGAGTTTGAGAAGGAAGGATAGGTGTTAGCTCTTCTCTATATGTTTGATAGAATTCACCTGTGAAGCCATCAGGTCCTGAGCTTTTGTTTGTTGGAAGATTTTTAATCACAGTTTCAATTTCAGTGCTTGTGACTGGTCTGCTTATATTTCCTATTTCTTCCTGGTTCAATCTGGGAAGATTGTGCATTTCTAAGAATTTGTTCATTTCTTCCAGATTGTCCATTTTACTGGCATATAGTTGCTTGTAGTAATATCTCATGATCCTTTGTATTTCTGCAGTGTCACTTATACATGGTGTCTTGCGGATATGTCTTAAATCAACTGTATCAACCCTATTATGCCAGTATTAGTTGTTGAGATTAAAGAATGTGCCTATATATTCAGCTGAGATTATTCAGCAGGACCTCCTATTTTCAGGACAGTAGTCTATAAGCTCATCAAGACTGTGTGAAATTGTTTCTGAGAATCTTGTGTTCTGATTCGTGCTCTCATGCCCCAAATTTGAGAACAAAATTCAGGTATATGATTGGCTGACTACCTTGAGAATTACATTCTGATGGCACAAGTGTGATAGTCAATTCCATTTCTTTTCTAGAGTGTCTGCACAATAAAGGTGTCCTACTGTTTCATTAACTCTCATAGGTGCCATTTCCATCACCACGTTTTGATTCTAAGATCTGAGTTACTGAAGTAGTGTTTACCCCCACTTCTTCCACATGGTTTCCTGTCTAATATGAATGATAACTGAAGTAGCTATGTCTACAACTGATCATTAATTTTTTTTCCCAATCGATGAGCTTTGAGTTTTTCAAAAATGTTGTTTTCTGACTCCAAACTCAATGCTGCCTGCGTAAAACTTAATTCACAGCACATCAGAAGAATGTTTCTTTCTTTATATCTGCAATTTTGTTTGCTTTACTTTAAAATAGCATAGTGTGGGCTTCCCTGGTGGCACAGTGATTGAGAGTCCGCCTGCCGATGCAGGGGACACGGGTTCGTGCCCCGGTCCGGGAGGATCCCACATGCCGCGGAGCGGCTGGGCCCATGAGCCATGGCCGCTGAGCCTGTGTGTCTGGAGCCTGTGCTCTGCAATGGGAGAGGCCACAACAGTGAGAGGCCCGCGTACCACAAAAAAATAAATAAATAAAAATAAAATAGCATAGCATAGTGTTTTATATGATTGCTATTTTCAATTTAATGAAAGAATAAGAAGTCATTAAAGGCTGACTGTATTAAAATCTTCATGCACTATACATTTAAATTATTTCTGGATTAGAAAAAGAATGTTTAATAGTTTATCTGCTAATGTGAAGAAAGCAAAGGGAAGTTATATAATATTTATTTTCCATCTATTCTGTGGCATTGATCTAGGTGCTTCACACGAATTACTTTTTTAACCCTCTCAATAAAGCTATAAGTTGGCATTATTTTCTTCATTTGCCAAAGGTGACAAGGCTAAGTAGCTAGTATATGGAAAATTTCAAATTCAAAGCAGAATTTGAATTGATGTTTCCCTGGCCCCAAAGCCTGTAATTTTTCTAGTATGCTATAATGGTTTCCATACAACCATTTCACTTTTACTTACTATAAGGAAATTCAGTCTGCAGTACATATGAACTTACCCATCTAAACACATTGTCACATGACTTTTTAGATCTGAAATTGTGGCTTGTATGGTATTGAGAATGAAGACTTAAAAAACAACTCTCTGAATTCGTACACCCAGGATATTTAAGACTTGTAAAATGCCTATTAAGCCTGTTTCACAGGTGAAAACACTTGCATAAACCCAGCATCGGTTTACTCCAGAACTATCCCTTAACGAGGAATGCTTAAGTGAGAGTAACACTAATAATCCAACATTATTACTGCTAATATATTATTTTAGTATACTTATTATACTGATAACATTAACAGCACTAATCTTATTGGTATTAGTACACTAGTATTAATAACAAGTAGTTTGAAATCATTACAAACAAATTCTTGAATGATCTTGGACTCTAGCTACAGGGGTAGTAAGAGAAATTCTGACTGTTACCAGGCTGGCACTGGGGACTTCAACAGGAAGCAACTCACAGGGTTTTTTTTGTTTTGTTGTTTGTTTTTTGTTTTGCGGTACGCGGGCCTCTCACTGTTGTGGCCTCTCCCGTTGCGGAGCACAGGCTCCGGACACGCAGGCTCAGCAGCCATGGCTCACGGGCCCAGCCGCTCCGCGGCATGTGGGATCTTTCCGGACCGGGGCACGAACCCGTGTCCCCTGCATCGGCAGGCGGACTCTCAACCACTCTGCCACCAGGGAAGCCCCAACTCACAGTTTTTAATTCTGTAGTTTACAAAGGAAGATTTACCATGAAGTTACCTTAGGTTTCACTTGGACAGGCCTTTTTAAGTCTTGGAGTGGTCCTAGCAATGTTTTTACATGGTAATATGTGTTTGTACTTTCTCCAAAACTAAGATATTAAATTCAGTTAAGACAAAGTTTGCTTCCTATTCCAATCCCCATCCCCACCCCAACCCCCATACAAATACCTATACTCACACTATAGTAGAGGCTGTGGGCATGCTTGGTACCCAGCCAAGGCAAAGCTGTGTTGGTGACATAGTTGGTTTGGGTTTAGTGAACCAGGCTAGGAGCAGAATATAGAATTCTGGCACATAGGACAACCATTTGCTTTCTATTCTTTCTCACCTTCCAAGCATGTTTGGAAAATGTAATTAAAATCACACTGGAAGATCAAGAAGGAAGTAGCAATCAGACAGCATATACTTAAGTTTTCTAATCCATTCTTCCAAGTAACAGTTTCCAAATTCTCTATATTTTATGGGAAGTAAAAGCAGGAGCTTTTTTTGATGGGGAATGATATAAGTAGTTTTCATTTGTATTTCAAAAGGTGAGATCAGAATAGGCAAAAAAGATTAGGTCAGTTGCAGCTTTTTGGAAAACAAACAAAATCTAAGAAAAAAACAGAAATATGTGTTTAATTGAGACCTCCTAAAAATGATATATCATTAGCAGTAAAGATGTGATAGCTTATAAGAAAGATATTGATCGTCTTGTGAAATAAATGAGCTTAAATTTTCACTTCATTTATTACTGAAGTGATCATTTATTTGACATTGGTTTAACTTTCATGCTTTACTGATACTTATAAAAGCTTTTATTTTTTTCTATGGTATTTTAAAGGACCAAAACATTCTCATTTTCTCCCTAAAAGCTGTGATATTAGCAATAATTCTCTTTGAAAATGAACAGCCAAAAATATATGCAATTAATATATATTTTAACTAAGATATTGAAAATCTCATTACTTTAATGATGGTATTGAGCAATTCATTTTTTTAAGAAGTGATATACTGAGAACTTAACCTATTCTTGGCACAATGAAGTAACTTATCCTCTTTCAGTTTATCTTAGAAATAAATTTAAAGCTTAGATCTTATTTTATTTTCTAAAACCTCTTACCTCTTCTTATTACAGCTACCTGCTCAAGATTATACCAGTTTTTGCATTAAACCTACAGATTCCAGTAAGCATACTGACTTTAGTATTAAAGTTAGTCATTTCACCTTACAGTTGAATTGTGTTTAATAGTTACTGAAGTATTCGGACATATTATTTCTCTTGATGTTATGAATACGTCAAGAGTTAGCTCAGTTTCTTATAATATCCTAAAATGACAAAATCATGATTCTGAGTTATTCTCCAGTCAATATTACCATGTTCCACAATTCCAAATAAAGCCTAAAATACTCATAGATTTGCACACACATTACAGCAAAAGAGTAATATAGAATGTAGGTGAACTGTAATAAATCTAATATTGAATTTTTTTAATTGGAATTTATTGTTTTATTTGGAAAACAAAAGAGGAGTTCTTACATATGGACAGCACTGTTATGGACATGTAGAGATATATGATTTATATGTATATTTTATATATGTATATATTTTTTCATAGCTAAATAGAATCAATGTGCATCATCAAAAGAATATTGTGTTCTGTTTCACTAAATAGAAAAAAATAAAGAAGGGGAAAAAAAACATTAAAACATTGCCTGTAGTTGTCTTCATTACCTAAAAGTTCCAAAAGTCATCTGAACAGATTACTTCTCAGATACATGAAGAACTTCTTTAAATTGTATTGATGTATTGTGTCTTCAGAGATAATTAAATACAACACTAGTTTTTGCATGCAAAAACATATTTGTCTTGCCAAGAAAGTAACTGAGAAATAGAGTTGAGTGAGTGACTCAGCCTTGATGCAGAAACTTTTATCAGAAGAGTTTCAATCAGTTATGGAAACTCTGAGGACTGCCCACAAACATATGAGTTGATCCAGCTTCTTTCTGCATTTTAATTGAACATGCAAAAAGATGGCTTACTAAAACAAATGTGTATTTCTCCCCAGGAGTTCACTCTACAAGAAAAGATAAGCCAAATTGGATTATGAAGTCAACTAAGAGTTGATGCTTTATTCACTTGGTATTATTCCTCTGTTTCATTGTGATATTTACTCTGCTTTAAACAATCACTGTACTACTCAATTATACTTTTCCATTTTTAAATACAAATTACTGTCATATGGATGCATCCCAATGATAATTATTGCTCTGAAGGAGTCGGTTCTACTGAAAAGATCTGCTGCACGTTCATCATATAGCTATGGTGATAACACTGTAGTTACTGGAGCTCACAATTGTGAGATTTCAATAGAAAACAGTAGAAGGGAAATCCAGGGGAACCCATCAGCCTTCCTAAATGTATTTAACAGACTTACACCAAGAATGGGTTTATTGCTATGCAATACATAATATCTTTTTTTTTTTTTTTTTTTTTTTTTTTTGCAGTACACGAGCCTCTCACTGTTGCGGCCTCTCCCGCTGCGGAGCACAGGCTCCGGACGCGCAGGCCCAGCAGCCATGGCTCACGGGCCCAGCCGCTCCGTGGCACGCGGGATCCTCCCGGACCGGGGCACGAACCCGCGCCCCCTGCACCGGCATGCGGACTCCCAACCACTGCGCCACCAGGGAAGCCCAAGCCATAGTATCTTTTAAATCCTTGTAACCATAAAAGAATTTAGAAAAAAATGATTTTGTTAGAAGAGCACAAAGAGATTGACCCAGATTTTCAAAAGCTCTACTATACCAGCACTACTATATGACTCCAGATGAAGAGCAAATATGATCCCAGGGCTTTATTCCGGCATCTTAGGTGAAAAGAAAAAAAAGAAAAAAGAAAAAACTCAAACGTTAAAATATCTACACAGGCCCTAAGCACTTCAGATAGTAGTTGAGCTCTTTAAGGACAGAGTTCAAAAGGATTATCAAGGAGTAGAGAAGACAGCCTTCAGTAAGTGAGCAAATACTTGCTTCCAAGAGTTCATAGGTTCAACACCTATGCCATGTCCCAGTGGAAAAGTTTTTTAAAAGTTATTAAAAAACATTGTTATTATTAAGACTTCCACTATTAGAGGAAGACGATTTTCAGTATGGCAGAGTAAGAACCTCCAAAATCTGCTCTTCCATAGAAGCAATAAGAACACTAATAAAAATTGTCAAAATTAACTTTTTCAAAACTCCAAAACTTAACCAAAGACTTCCAACAATTCAAGGAGTATTTATTCAAGAAAACTAGCTAAATCTCAGTAAACAGTGAAAGCCTTATGTCTTGGGACTTGCATGATCCCCATCCCTCTCTGCCCAGCTCCACAATAACCTTGAAAACCAGCAGCCTTGCAGCCATGGTAACAGTGAAAACAAGCTGCCTAGAGGTGATAAACTGAGTTTGAAACGCCTTAGAAAGCCCATTCTCACATGTTTGATGTTTGGTAGATTCCTGCAAAAGCTCCATTAGCAGGGCTTCTCACTATTTGACCTGAGTCAGAGTGTATTCAGTGGGACAAGCCCTAACTCTAGCACATTTATTGAAAACAATTGCTTAACATCTCCACTGCCTGAGTCAGTGGTAACAGCTGGGGCAAAAAAGAGGCTAGCTTAAAAGAGGAAGATCTGGAGAATAAGATTTCATAATTGGCGTTGAAAAACTCCAGTGTATTATTGGGACTCCAGAAAGCCTCAGGCATGTACAGGGTTTTGTGCATTCCCAAGAAGACCTAGGAAGGCTCTAATCTCTCACCTGTGGCTGAAATTGAAGCCCTGAGCAAGCAGGAACTGAAAGCTAAGGTACAATTTTGAAGTGCTTGCATGTTGAAGGCATGCTTCAACACACACACAGAGCCCCCATTGAAATGAGTGGGAGTATTATTACTTCTAGGATATAATGGTTTAAGAAAAGTCAACCATTTTCTAACCAGTAGGCTAAACAAGCCATGACTTCAGTGACTGCACATGGCAGAGAATATAAACTTTGCAGAATTATTACAAGACAGTTACTAAACAAACAGAAAACAACAATAAATAGCAGGAACAACATCCCTGGAGAAGGTGGGGAATTTGGTTTCCACAATTGTCATATTATAAAATGTCCAGTTTTCAACTAAATATTATAAGACATACAAAGAAATAGGGAAGTATGACTCATACACAGGAAATAATGCGGTCAACAGATACTCCCTGAGGAAGCTCAGATGTTAGACTTTAAATCAGCTCTTGTAAATATGTTGAAAGAATTAAAAAAAAAAAAAAACCTGTGTCTAAAGAATTAAAGTCTGAGGGTAATGTCTCACTAAATAGAAAATATCAATAAAAAGAAATTATAAAAGAAGTAAATAGAAATTCTGAAGTCAAGAAGTAAAATAACTGAAATTTAAAATTTACTAGAAAGACTCAACAGCAAATTTCAGTAGGCAGAAGAAAAAACTTGTGAACTTGAAGTCAGTTGAGTACACCTTGTCTGAAATACAGATATAAAAAAGAATGATTAAAAATGAAGAGAGGACTTCCCTGGTGGTGCAGTGGTTAGGAATCCACCTGCCGATGCAGGGGACCAGGTTCGATTCCTGGTCCAGGAGGATCCCACATGCCGTGGAGCAACTAAGTACGCGTGCCACAGCTACTGAGCCTGCGCTCTAGAGCCCGGGAGCCAAAACTACTGAGCCTGCAGGCGACAGCTACTGAGGCCTGCGCGTCTGGAGCCCATGCTCTGCAACGGGAGAAGCTACCGCAATGGGAGGCTTGCGCACCACAGCGAAGAGTGGCCCCCGCTCGCCACAGCTAGAGGGAGCCAGCATGCAGCGATGGAGACCCAACGCAGCCAAACTAGAAAACTAATTAAATAAATAAATTTTTAAAAAAATGAAGAGAACCTTACAAATGTGTGAAACAGCACCAAGCATACTAAAATTTGCATAATGAGAGTCCCAGAAGAAAAGGGAAAAGAGAAGGGGGCAGAAAACAATATTTGCAAGAATAATGGCTGAAAAGTCCCCAAATTTTATGAAAAGCCCTTTACGTTAAAACAGTATTTTTAAGTGCTAACTGCATAAATATTTGCTCTACTGAATTTCTAAAATCTTCTAGAACAAAGTTTAGTATGCCTGTTCACCCTTCTTAGTGCAATGGACAAAAAGGACATATGTTGTATTACTAGATCAAACCTACTGTATCTTACTCTGTAATTATCAGTTTATTAGGGAAAATATACCATAAGTATTTTAATGTATATATTTGTGATTTTGTTGAAAAGTGTATATTAAATAGACTTCTTATAACTTAGTTTTTAGCATTTATACAAATTTTTAATTTTCTGCTCTACAGCCCTTTAAAAAAAGTGGAATGACACTATTCCAAAGGGATGGTATAAGGGCGTATTAATTCATCTATTTATCCTCTCCAGGACTTAAAAAAATATACCAAATCAAATACTTCATGATGAGAATAATTGCTCATTCCAATGTCATTTATTACATATAATCTATTCTAGCCACTGGGAATATAATAAAACATGTAGTATTCATAAGCACTTGAACTTACTACATGCTACAAGCACTGTTACAAGCAATCTGTGTTAATTTATTTAAACTTTCCAAGACCATTAAGAAGTAAACACTATTATTATTATTTCCATTCAACAGATGATTATAATATTAAGTCATAAGAGTAAGTAACTTGCTCAAGATCATGCAACACTTAAAACTTTCAAGAGTTAGAGCCACGCTATGAACTGACACAATCTGACTCTGGGTCTAAGACCTTCCCAGATCTACTAAACATCAGGGAAAATATTCAGTGTTTCACCTGGAGCTTGTAGTGTAGAAGAGGGGATAGGCATGAATGTGGCAGTTGCAATTAAACACAATTCCAGGCATTCCTCATTTTATTGTGCTTCATTTCACAGTGACTGTGTTTTTTTTACAAATTGAAGGTTTGTACCAATCTTGTGTCAAGCGACTCTATCAGCACCATTTTTCCAACAGCATTATTTTTTAATTAAAGTATGTACATTGTTTTTTTTAGACATAATGCTATTCATACTTAATAGACTACAGTGTAATGTAAACATAACTTTTGTATGTAATGGGAAACCAAAAAATTGTATGACTTACTTTATTACAATATTTACTTTATTGTGGTGGTCTGGAAATGAACCTGCAATATCTTCAAAATATGCCTACAGTGTAGTTTTAGAGGTAAGTACATAGCAATAGAAGAACACATAGGTGGGACGTCTAAGCAACCTTTTAACATAAGGGTAGTTCCCTGCAAGGAAACTTTTAGTGAGGGATGTATGACTATTTTCAGAGGCTTGAAGATGTTACAGGCAGAAAAGATACAATAGCAAAGATTCAGATGCAAGGAGAACATCAGGAATGTGAGTAGTCGTGAAGAACTTTAGGAAGTTTAGTAAATTAGATTGCATCCTGTAATCAAAACTGTGAGAAGTGAGGCCATCAGTGTTACAGAGTAAATATTGATAGTACTTTGTATGTTAGGTTAATGAGTTTGGGTTTGTGCTGAGGGCAATAGGTAATAAGTTAGTTTCAGATTTGGATACTAAGAAAATTCACTCTGGTTGGAGTAGGAAGAACAAATTGGAGAGGAATAAGTGTAGATAGAAAGGGAATACTTAGGAGGCTGTTGTACATGATACAGGTGATGATATATTGAGAGATAATGACAGTGTATTATAGAATGGTGACTTGAGAAATATTTGGAACCGTATTTGGTAAATTAAGTGATGCTGAATATGAAAGATAGGAAGGAATCAAGAACAATTCCAAGTTATGTTAACTAATCTCAGAAATGCATATATGTGTGTGTATGTGTGTAACTATGTTTTAATATTTTACTATTAGCTGTTGCAGATGGGATACATTTTTACAGAAAATTTTAAAATCTTGTACAATAAATCTCTTTTCGAAATCAGCATCAAAGTTACATCTTCCTACCTGTTGAATGTGTATGTTCAATTTTATTACCAGGCAAAAGCACAACAAATGATCATGTGTTCCTTCTGGCACTGGATGCCAGCAAGCTCTAAGGTAAGGTGTGTTCTCAATTCCACTTATTTCTTTCTGCTTAATTGTCTTGAATAACTATCTGCACTCATTCTTTATCATTGTCATATATCCATAATCTCTTGCTTTTGTTTTTGACATATGTAAATGCTAACCTGATGCTGTAAAACGACTAGTACTAATTCCCTTTGCTGACAGTGTAATTAGGACGGAAAACAAGATTAGTATACTTAGAGTACAGTACTGATAAAATTAACACGAAGTTTTTATAAAATTTTAAAAGAATCAGGAATCAGAAAATCAAACAATGCAGAAAAATAAGACAAAGTTTTATGAGACTATTGATTAATTTCTAATATTTAGTCAGATTGAGCTAAATAAATTTATTGTGAAACTGGTATTTGATAATTAGAGAAGGAAAATAAAAACCACTAGAAATAGAAATAAATAATTATAAAACAGCCCAAGCTTTTTAGAATGCTAATAGATGTTGTAGAGAATGTTTGGTCCTAAATTTAGTCAATATTTTGAACATTTAACTGTTAGGAATGATAATTTATTTGTCAAACTGTTTCTTAAAACCATTATATACTTTCACAAATTGAGTGGAATTGGGATGTATTTACAGCTTGAGATTCCTAACCTCTTTGAGTATGGATCTACAATATTAAGACCATTTAGAGGCATGCCTCAGTGAATGATACTCCTCGCGCAAGCCTCTGACTACTCAGAGAGAGCCAGAGTATTCGGTCCAAAAGGAAAAGTCATCACTGGCCTCTGGCGACTCAACCCAGGACCTCGGTAAAAGAATGGAGGCAAAGATCGAAAAGATGCAAGAAATGTTTAACAAAGACCTAAAAGAATTAAAGAATAAACACACAGAGATGAACAATACAATAACTGAAATGAAAACTACACTACAAGTAATCAATAGCAGAATAACTGAGGCAGAAGAACGGATAAGTGACCTGGAAGACAGAATGATGGAATTCACTGTTGCAGAACAGAATAAAGAAAAAAGAATGAAAAGAAATGAAGACAGCCTAAGAGACCTCTGGGACAATAGTAAACACAACAACATTCACATTATGGGGGTCCCAGAAGGAGAAGAGAGAGAGAAAGGACCCAAGAAAATATTTGAAGAGATTATAGTCGAAAACTTTCCTAACATGGGAAAGGAAATAGCCACCCAAGTCCAGGAAGCGTAGAGAGTCCCATACAGGATAAACCCAAGGATAAACACACAAAGATACATAGTAATCAAATTGGAAAAAATTAAAGACAAAGAAAAATTATTGAAATTATTATTCAGGTGAAGGACTGAATCCTAACTGTAGTTAGGATCATTTTCAGGGTGTACCCTGACTCTGTGCAATGGAGTAGTAAAACAAAGGACAGAGAGAACTGCAGATCAACATATCCCATCATCATGGGGCCCATGGTAAAGCGGATTCACAACCCAAAGTGGACCCTAATAACAATCGGAAGATCGTATTGCTTCCTGCACCAAACCTGAGCTATGGGGATTATGGAACTCTGAATTATCATATGCTGTGAGAGGCAGAGAAGCTACAGCAGAGAGAACAAAGAAATGGGGACCTGATTTGCTTACTCATGGGAACATGAACTGAAAGGTGAGCTTAGCCCAACTGAGTATAGTCAATCCTTGAGGAAAAGAGAAAAAGAGAGGAGTCACGTACTTCCTGAGTCAAAAATCTATTCTTCCTCCTGCAGAAAAAAAGTTGGAGAGATGGAGCGGGCTCCCTGATGCTGACTTTCACTTTGGGTGATGGCCTATAGGTTCAATGTTCACCCTGGTCCAGAAATATTCTCTGGACGCATCATGCAGGTCTCACTGCCTTAGGATATGGTTCAGTAGAACTATTCTATGTACCATACATTAACTGGACAAAGTTGACGGAGATAATTGAAAGTGAAACAGGCTTTCTGTTTCGAAACTGAGAGGAGGATATGCTTGCCCTTTGGGGGTGACTTGCAGAGGTGTTACTCAGAATGTCACTCTCAGAGTAACCTGGATGTCAATTTGCAATTCCAAATGTCCCTTCTCCCCCTCCTACAAACACATCCAGAGTCACTAAAAGAAGGCTGTGCTTGGAGAGATAGAATCTGAAGTAATACAAGTAGCTCTTGCCAAGAGATGAATAAGAAAGTATTATAGTATCCTCTAAGGTTCTGGAAAACAAGTTCTGTCATTAGGGGGAGAAAATCCATTATTCACACTGTCATCAAACAAAATGAAATGTCGCTCGAATTTCACTTATATATTAATGTGTTTTTATATACTCTCATGTTTCATGTTCTTTTCTGTTACTAAGACTTACTAGTTTTTCCCCTTTGGAATATAAAAGTGCCAGGCGGTGATGTGTAGAGTTAGGGAAGGTATGTTCATACTCCAGTCCCTTCCCCACTTCTGCCTTTGGTGCAAGACTGGGATTGTCAACCAGGGCTGCAGAAGCTATTAATTATGCTGGCATCATTTGGGGATGATTTCACTGTGGAAAGACCTAGAGAAATATTAATGTAACATAGCAATTTAAAATTAACATAAAAAACTAATGTCTCCAAATTCTCTTGGTCTTGCATTACTGAGCCTCATATCAACTCTTACTGTTCTGGATGACACTTCATCCAATTTTATTTTTACATCCTGCATTTACGTTTTTACATCCCAAACCTCTCACCTATGGTACAGCGGAATTCATCCAATACAACAGAACAGTAATACTGAAAATAAAAAGTTACATTTACTTTCTACCTCCCTCTCCTTGAACTCAACCAAAAGAAGTCCTATCTGTTTCTGTTCTGAATTCCAAGTCCAACCCTGAACTTTTTTATTGGATAAAAAGTGCAGTTATGAGACAATGTGATGAATAATTGAAAAGTAAAGCAGAATTACCTCCTAATCACATTCATGAGATTTTACACATTTGCCCAATTAAGCCATAAACCAAATAACTAGGAGGTTACTCTCTTAATTGTTCTATGAAACCACTAAAATTCCAATCTTAATATTTTTATCTTATGTGAGAAAATACCAAAAAGTACAAAGGAGTAGAAATAGTCAGAAATAGAGGATTCGATTGAGCAGGACATCAAAATTACTTATAGAAAACTGCATTTTTTTTTTTTTGAGAGAGAGATTTACTTTAAAAGAAAACTTCCAGGGAATGTGCCCTGCGCTTCACCTTAGGAGCTACTTCCAGCCCAAGTGCCCATATCATCAGTGTCTGCAATCCTGTGATCCCTGATGTCTAGAAATCATGATCCCAAAGCACTGAATGATCCCAAATCAAGAAAGAACAGTTAAATTACATGTAGTATACTGTGTTAAGAAAAGAAAGTGTATTATTATTATATTTTATAATAGTTTTCAACAGTATTGACATAGGAAAAAAGGGGGTTTTCTGGCTAACGAGAAAACTTCTATTCCCTGAGCATCCCAACTACCTGAGGGTGTATTATAAAGAGACTGCTGTTTCTAGACAATCAGGGTTAGCGTTACCTAACTTGCCAAGAAGAATCTAAACCAATCAAAGGAAAAGATCTTCCCTCCTAACATTAAATGTGATTTTTTTCATTCTTAGAAACAATAAAAAAGTCTGTATTACATAAAATGCCACATATATTAGAAAAAACAAATTATTAATTTCCAATATTTCTGTGTAATTGTTAACTGCTCTTCGGGTCAATTAAATACTAAAACAATAAATTAAGATTGCTTTAGCAGAGAATAGATAGGTAAACAGTTGAAATAATACGGCAGGATGTTTCCATTCTGCTAGACTGCATGCTCTCATAATCCACAACACTGGATGTTTCAGGCGACACTTTCAAGTCCAACTACGGGAGTACTCAGTTTCTACTACCCCGGGTAAACCCGGCACATACTGGTCAGAACTTCCAAAGGCCCAGCTCAGAATTAGAGGTCTATGTCAGACAGCAAGTGATATATTTTGGTAGGAAATGACCAATGAGAAAACTGCATTTTTACAGGAAAGCAGGAAGCACTAAAAGAATTGTGCTATGAGGAGTATAAAAAATTCATTTGTCTGATATAAACAGAGTTCATCATTTCCCAAATCATTTTACAAATGTCTTCTACAGAGATGACTGGATGCTGTGTTTCTGAAATGAATTTTCTACCACTGCTGTGATTATACAGTGATTTTTTTAAAAGTGTCTGCAGATATTATGGCAATTCATTAGGAATGAAAGGATAAGAAAATGATTACCATCCTGCCTTTACCAAATAACAAAGCAGCAGGTAAGAAGAATCTCTCCACCTATCATTTCCATATCGCTCCCAATAGCACTGTCTAGCTTTGCAAGCTGTTTGACAAACAAACAATATTGCAACTTCTCAGTGAGGCAGCCAAGATAATATTCAGAACAAATACATTTTCTAACCCTCACAGCAATACATTCAGTAGAAAATCATTAAATTCTAAAGTCATATTATATTTTGTGATGATTCCAGGCTTCTAAGAAGTTTGTAAGAGCTGGATAAACACCTTCAACCAATTATACCTTTGCAAACAACTTTTAAATAATGGTTTCACATTTATATTTTGAAATTTTAAAGTAATTGCTATTATAAAATCGGACTTATTAAAAATACAAATTTTCTTCTTTCTACAAAACTAAATAAATGTGATTTATGTGAAAGTGTTTCTATAACCTCCGAATATAAAATGTCTGCCCTCGAAAAATATCAGCATGTTTTACTATATGAGAGGACTCAATGAACTACAACAGATACTGTTGCCTTGACAAGTTCAAATGAACTGCTTATTCTGATTTGTAAAAAGAGGTGAGCCTTACACAAGTATGAAATGACATCAATTTTATTGACAGAAACATTCCAACCACTAGTTTACTAGCTCTCTTATTTAGTGCACATCAAAAGAAGGCTCGGGATCTTTATATTGAAGTTTTCATTACACAACCCTCCACACAAGTTTTCTATTTGAAAAATAGAAATAATGAGACAAACGATAATGAGTTAAAGCATCCAGTATCTGAATATGCTGGGTTAGGCACAACCTTTATACAGTGGGGGAAAATTACTGAAAGAAACAACAACTTTCAGTAACAACCAAATAGACCCATATTTTTCAAATAACTCAGAAAAAAATCAGCTTAGCCTCTTTTCACTAAATTCTTGCATAATGAAACACTGGTCAGTGAATTAATACTTTAGGAAAGGAAGGCATGATTCAAAATAGTTTCCAAAAGTTGTATTCGTATTGATTTCCTATTCAACTCTTTTTTTTTTTTAATATTTATTTATTTATTTTTGGCTGTGTTGGGTCTTCGTTTCTGTGCGAGGGCTTTCTCTAGTTGCGGCAAGCGGGGGCCACTCTTCATCGCGTTGCGTGGGCCTCACTATCACGGCCTCTCTTGTTGTGGAGCACAGGCTCCAGATGTGCAGGCTCAGTAGTTGTGGCTCACGAGCCTAGTTCCTCCACGGCATGTGGGATCTTCCCAGACCAGGGCTCAAACCCGTGTCCCCTGCATTGGCAGGCAGATTCTCAACCACTGCGCCACCAGGGAAGCCCCCTATTCAACTCTTATATTGAGCTACACTAGGCTCACCCTCCTAAGTGAATACTTCCTCAGGAAAACACACTGTTTTGTGCATGCCAAAATCATGTACTAGAAACTGTAGTCCCATCTTTCATTTCCACAGATATTTGTCTCTGAGGTACTGGGGCACTAATATATAGATAGGGTGAGTTTCAAATATTCTTCCTTCATCTTCCATAGCTCTTTGATATGTAGGCTTTCAGGTTTTCCATTTCAAAAAATGGTCTTAGGGAAGAGAATATAGGGCATGGGCTCTACAGTCTATCTCTGTAAAGTCAAGTATTTCTAACTGAATCAACCTACCAGGGCTCAAAATATTTCTCCCAGCCCTAACTTTTTTATTGACATTTAATAACCATCAAAATAAGGTGGTGTGTACTCAGAATACTGCTTAAGAAAAGTCTCTTCCATTGGGACAAAAACAAACACTATTTGCCTAACCTGGATTAGCTCTCTGTCCAGTGATCTCTGAAGTTGAAGACGAGATATGAGCTTTTTATTAGCAGCCTCTGTTCAACTGTCCATTGGAACCTTTAATCTCCATGAGCCCAAATTACAGAAATTGTCCCACAGAAATCATAACTTTGCCTGAGAGCTGAACTTTGCCCTGAGGAAAAGGATCTAGCCTGTTAATAAAATGGTAAACTGATAAAGTAATAAAATCTCTGAAACAAAATTTAATGATTTTATGGTCATTTTCTTCAGTAAGATTTCTATATACTCAGAAACAACCTTATTCTTTTGTAAAACTGTAAAGAATTGAATTTTGTAAAAGCATAAAGTTTATGTTATGTTAAAAACATAGGCACCAAATTTTATAGCTGATTTAGCTAATTTATCCGTGTCATTATATAAATGACAAATATTAAAGTCCAGAGAGTTGAAACGATTGTCCAAAGTCACAAAAAGTTAGAGAAGTAAGTGGTACATAATCCAGGTCTTCTAACACTTTGTTAACTCATTTGTATTCTATTCAGTTTCCAAGCTGTGGACATTGGAGTCTTAACAGAACATTATGAAGAAGAAACTATTTTCAAAGCAGCAACTTATACTTAAGGCACTAGGGAAATTTCTTGAGCAAAAAGAGGAAAATGCAGGAAAAATCTTTTTATTACCTGACAGCTTTTTAATTATTAAAAAAAAAAACTGACTAGCAGTCTAGATAATCAGCCTTCTTTTTCTATAGTCGCTGGCTTAATTTTCTGCTAAATTTTACACTTGGCTTATCAATAGGACAATGACTAAACAGTGGAGATTTTTTAAATTAATTTTCTACTTTTGGATGTCCCCAAATTGGCATGGACTTAGAGCAGATTCCTCTGCTGATTTTCTTTTATTATTTTTTCTTTTTAAGAACAACTAAAGTACTGAAAAATTAGATTGTTCTTTCCATAGCTTCTTGCCTAAAATGAATTTCTTTCGATGTACAAACACATGGCAAAATTAATACCTGTAGCTAGAAAAGGTTTTTAGTTTTGAGTCTTTCTATTAGAATAGTCAGATAATAGTCTCTTATTTATGTTTGTTTGGATGGATTTATTTGGCTTTCTCCTAACAGAATTTTTTTTTATTTTATAGTCTGTCTTTCAATCACATTTGTTTAATTTGATTGCATTGTAATGATAAAAGTTGGGATAAAATGAGTCAAACCAAATATGACTAAGTGTACAATCTGGACATAGTCTTACATCCAGATGTTCTCTATCCAAAATGCTAGAGAAAGTGAATTCTTCTACTGTTCTCTTCCCTCACTTAGGTAATTCTTAACCCTCTTTCATTCCCTGAGACGTATGTTTTTAAACCACTTTATTGAGGTATGGCTGGCATTCAAAAAGCTGTGTATACAACTTGATACCATAAACATATCCCTCACCTCTAAAAGTTTCCCCCTGCTCCCTTTCTATATTATTATTATTACTTTTTGTGATAAGACTTCAACTGAAGTTCCACCGTTTTAGTGAAATTTTTAAGTACACAGTACAGTATTGTTAACTGGAAGCACTGTGCTGTACAGTAGATCTCTGGGACTTATTCATCTTGTATAACTGAAACTTGATATGTCCCCATTTCCTTCTCCTCTTAGCCCTGCCAACCATCATTCTACTCTCTGATTCTTTGATTTTGATTATTTTAGATTTCTCACACAAGTGGTATCATGCAGTATTTGTCCTTCTGTGACTAGCTCATTTCACTTAGCATGACATCCTCCAGGTTTATCCATGTTGTGGCAAATGGCAGGGATTCATCCTTTTTGAAGACTGAATAATATTCCATTCTATGTATATACCGCATTTTTTTCATCCATCCATCCGTTGATGGACATTTAGATTGCTTCCATATTTTGGTTATTGTGAATAATGCTGCAGTGAATATGGGAGTGAAGATATCTCTTTGAGATTCTGATTTCAATTCCTCTGGATATATATCCAAAAGTGGGGTTACTGGATCATACAGTAGTTTTATTTTTAATTTTTGAGGATCCTCCACATTATTTTTCATTGTGACTATACCAATTTACATTGCCACCAACAGTGAGAATTCCCTTTTCTCCACATCTTTGTCAACACTTATCTTTGGGGTTGTTTGTTTTGTTTTGTTTTAATAATAGCCATCCTTATAAGTGTGAGGTGATATTTCTTTGTGGCTTTGATTTGCATTTCCCTAATGATTAGTAACATTGATCACCTTTTCACATACCTATTGGCTATTTGTATGCCTTCTTAGGAGAACTATCTGTTCAGTTCTTTGCTCAGCTGGACAGTTATATCATACACAAAAATCAACAAAAAATGGATTAAAGACTTCAATGCAAGATCTGAAACTATAAAACTCCTAGAAGAAAACATAGGGGAGGGACTTCCCTCATGGTGCAGTGGTTAAGACTCCACCTGCCAGTGCAGGGGACACGGGTTGGATCCCTGGTCCAGGAAGATCCCACATGCCATGGAGCAACTAAGCCCATGCACCACAACTACTGAGCCTGCACTCTAGAACCCACATGCCACAACTACTTAGCCTGCATGCCACAACTACTGAAGCCTGTGCACCTAGAGCCCATGTTCTGCAACAAGAGAAGCGATCGCAATGAGAAGCAGGTGCACTGCAATGAAGAGTAGCCCCCACTGGCCGTGATGAGAGAAAGCCCACGTGCAGCAGCAAAGACCCAATGCAGCCAAAAATAAATAAATTAAATAAATAAATTTTTAAAAAAACATAGGGGAAAATCTTCTTGACATTGGTCTGGGCAATGATGTCTTAGATATAACACCAGAAGCACAGGGGACAGAAGCAAAAGTAGATGAGTGGGACTACAACAAACTGAAAATCTTCTACACAGCAAAGGAAGCAATCAACGAGATGAAAAAGCAACCTGAGACACTTTCAGGGGATCTATGATCTCAAAATTGTTTTTGTAATAACATCAAAAAATTATTTGCCTTTTCCAGTGTGTTTGTGTACTGCTGATGCAAAGGAACAGTGGGTAAAACTACGGAAGCCATATCATAAATCAGGGTTGTGGCAACAAACTGTCATAATAGTTGTTTTCTTCACCTCCACACACTCACAAAAATATAAAATAACATAGGACAAAATGCCAATTTCACTTAAGTATATTTGTGGTGATATTTATCAGTAAAATATTAATACCTTTGTTAAATTTTAACACATGTATTTTAATATTCTGTGTGATAAAATGGAAGTGTGTGTAAAGCACTTAGGCTACAATGCTTGTAGGATGACTGTCTCCAGGGAAAGCACTTAGGTGATACTTAAGTTGCAGGCTGAAGCAGCCAATTTTTTCACAGAAAAAAATTTTACTTGGGAAAAACACTGATAAAATACTGTGGTTATTCAAATTGTACATTTGGCAGACATTTTCTTGAAAACAAAGCAAACCTGTCATTTGTGTCAGTCACTTTGAAGTCACCTTCCCAATATTTAAAGACTCTTCTGATGGATGGGTAGTGATTTTTTTTAGTATTTTTTAAAAATTTTATGTAATGAAATGTGTCAATATTTAGAAGATACATAACTCAGTAAACCAATACTTTCTAAATGTCCAGTGCATGATGTTACAAATCATACTTGGTTAAAAATTGCCATTCACAGTGCAAGATAACACAGTAGCCTTTAATGTAACAGAATACAAAAAGATCATTGATACGTATTCCTATTTCACATTATAACTAGGCTTTAAGGAGCTACCACATGGGTAGTTTTGGTGTAGTCTCAAATGAGAATATACAAAATGAATTTAAAAGTCTACTAAAACATTCCTTCTTTTACTTACATAACTCCATGAAGGCAGATCTTCTTCATATATTTTAGCCAAAAACAACATATTTTACTAGATTTAATACAGAAGCAGATAGAATTCAGCTAACTTTTATTAATCTACACATTAAAGAGATTTTCACACTTGTAAAACAGTGCAACTCTTCTCACTATTTCTTTGTCTAGAAATAAAGTTATTTTTGTAAATATAGGCAAAAAAAAAAAAGCACTCCTTCCTGTGGCTGTAAAATACTCCACTTCATATCTGTTCCTCAAAACCACCCAGTCTCACAATCAATGAGTCAGGAAAATGACAGAAATAATAATTTAAAACTAATATATACAGTCAGCCTGCTTAAGGTCTTACATTACATTGCTAATGGCACCAAGAAGAGAAAGTAATGGAACCTACTATTTAATATTCCTATACTATATTTTAGTAAGGAAAAATAAAATTGCCCTCTTTCAAGGATGAATAACCAAAAAAACCATAAAACCATGGCAGTATAAAATAATGATGGCATATTAGAGCTAGAAGACAAGTTTACTTAAAATAAACTTACTCAGATCAGAAATGACAGAGTAAGAATCTTCAAAAATCCTCTCCTCTATAAAAGCGAAGAGAAACTGGCAAAAATGGTCAGAAATGACTTTTTTAAAACTCTAGAAATTAACAAAAGCTTGTACCAATCAACAGAGCATTTCTACACAAAAATGTATGATTCAGTAAGGAGAGAGATTTTTGTGACATTTTAAATTATCCTAATCCCATCCCCTTCTTCCCAATCTATTATAGCCTCTAAAATTCACAGCCACCACTTATGGTGAAAACCAGCAGCCTAATAAATACGAGGGGTCAGACCATGGTTGGAGCACTTTTAAATCCCCATTTTTAAGCAATTTTTATTATATTTCCTGACCAGCAAGTCCCTAGAAAAACCTATTTATAAGCCTTGTCTTTATGTAACCTCACAGAGAACTCACCCATTGCAAAGAGTCTTTTCCCTGGGAACATTTGTTGAAAATAATCAGTGGCAATTATTTTACATTGTAGTTGCCTTGTACAGTGATAACAACAAACTAACAAAAAAACATAAAAGAAAAATCTGGAAAATAAAACAACCATAAGAGGCTTTGGAAATTTCAGGTACGTTCCTGAGAATGTAGAAGACCACACACATGTACAGGGCTGTGAATAAAATAAAAATAAAAAAACAGAAAAAACCTGAGAAGGCCCAAACCTATCATTTCTGGCTAGCCAAGAGGTTCTTCACAACAAAGTGAAGGCTAAGGCAGAATTGTAAGCTGCTTCTTTGAATGTTGATACAGAGAGCACTTCAACAAGATTAGGAGATGGATCATTTCCAGGAATTTAAAGAAATAAATGCCTGGTCATTTGCTGACCACTAAGCTAGTTAAGCAGTGACCTCACTGGCCACTCATGAGAAGGACCCTAGACACCACAGAATTAGTTCAATAAGGTTGCTAAACAAAATTTTAAAAAGCAACAATAAAAACAAGCACTAAGACAACAAACCCTGGGGAGGAATAAGAATCTGAGTTTCTGAGTTGCCATTTTATACAAAATAAACAGTTTTCAAAAAATAAATTATGAGACAAAGAAAAAAAGTCAATAGAAACTGCCTCTGAGGAAGCCCAGACATTAAACATACTAAACAAATTCTTAAAATCAACAATTTTAAATGTGTTCAAAGAACTAAACTCAGTATAAAACATTAAAGGAAAGTATGAGAATCATGTCTCACCGAATAGAGAACATCCATAAAGAGACAGAAATTACTAAAAAGAAACTAATAGAAATTTTGCAGTTAAAAAGTACAATAACTAAAGAGAAAATGTGACTGGATGGACTCAACAGCAGAAACATCAGATTTTAACAGGCAGAAAAAAAAGTAAGTAAACTTGAAAATAGGTAAAATGAGATTATCCAGTCTAAGGAGAAAAAAAATGAAGAAAAGTAAACAAGGCCTTAGAGACCTGTAAGACAATCAAGGATACTGCCTATGCATAATGGGAATCCAATAAGGAGAGAAGAGGGATAGAAAGGGACAGAAAGAATATTTGAAGAAATAATAGAAGAAAACTGTCCAAATTTATGAAAAATGTTAATACACATCCACAAAGCTTCAAAAAAAAATACCCTCAAAGTGGGAAAAACTCAAGGATATCTACACTAACACACATCATAATCATAATCAAACTGTTGAAAGACAAAGACAAAGAGAGATTCTTGAAAGAAACAAAAGAGAAGTGACTCATCACATACAAAGCATCCTCAGTAAGATTAACAGCTGATTTCTTATCATAAATCATCAAGATAAAAGAAGTGGTATAAAATAGTCAAGGCACTGAAAGGAAAGGGATATCAACCTAGAAAAAATTTTTTAATTAATTAATTAATTTAAAAAAATTTTTGGCTGTGTTGGATCTTCACTGCAGCACGCAGGCTTTCTCTCATTGCAGCGAATGGAAGCTACTCTTCATTGCAGTGCGTGGGAACATTTTCTCATTGTGGTGGCTTCTCTTGTTGCACAGCACGGGCTCTAGGCACGCGGGCTTCAGTAGTTGTGGCTCACAGGCTCTAGAGCACAGGCTCAGTAGTGGTGGAGCACAGGCTTAGTTCCTCCATGGCATGCGGGAGCATCCCAGACCAGGGCTCAAACCCACGCCCCCTGCATTGGCAGGTGGATTCTTAACCATTGTGCCACCAGGGAAGTCCAACCAAAAATTTTATAACCAACAAAACTGTTTTATGAAAATAAAAGAGAAATTAAGGTAATGCTAGATAAAAAAAAAAACTAAGAAAATTTGTGACTAGCAGACTGTCCTACAAGAAATACCAAAGGGAGTCCTTTAAACTGTAATGAAAGAATATTATATAATAACTAAAATCTACATAAAGAAATAAAGAGTATTGGTAATGATAACTACATAGGCAAATATAAAAGACAACATAAATATATATTTTCTTTGTTACACTTTTTTTCCTCTAATCTGATTTAAAAGACAACTGCATAAAGGAATAATTATAAATCTATATTGATTGTAATATGGTGTATAAAGACGTAATTTGTATAACAATGCAGCACAAAGAAAGAGGAGGGAATACAGCCTATACAGTAGCAAAGTTTTTGTATATTATGAATTTAAGTTGTTATTAATCCAAATTAAAGATTGTTTTAAATTAAGATATTACTGTAATCTGCATGGCAATCAGTAGGAAAATAACCCAAAAAATATAGTAAAAATATGATAAGGGAGATACCCTCATCCACCAGAGGGCACATGGTAGAAGCAAGAAGAACTACAGTCCTGCAGCCTGTGGAACAAAAACCACATTCACAGAAGGACAGACAAGATGAAAAGGCAGAGGGCTATATACCAGATGAAGGAACAAGATAAAACCCCAGAAAAACAACTAAATGAAGTGGAGATAGGCACCTTCCAGAAAAAGAATTCAGAATAATGATAGTGAAGAAGATCCAGGACCTCGGAAAAACAATGGAGGCAAAGATGGAGAATATGCAAGAAATGTTTAACAAAGACCTAGAAGAATTAAAGAACAAACAAACAGAGATGAACAATACAATAACTGAAATGAGAACTACACTAGAAGGAAATCAATAGCAGAATAACTGAGGCAGAAGAACGGATAAGTGACCTGGAAGACAGAATGGTGGAATTCACTGCTGCGGAACAGAATAAAGAAAAAAGATTGAAAAGAAATGAAGACAGCCTAAGACACCTCTGGGACAACATTAAACGCAACAACATTTGCATTACAAGGGTCCCAGAAGGAGAAGAGAGAGAGAAAGGACCAGAGAAAATATTTGAAAGGATTATAGTTGAAAACTTCCCTAACATGGGAAAGCAAATAGTAATCAAATTGGCAAAAATTAAAGACAAAGAAAAATTATTGAAAGCAGCAAGGGAAAAATGACAAATAACATACAAGGGAACTCCCATAAGGTTAACAGCTGATTTCTCAGCAGAAACTCTACAAGCCAGAAATGAGTGGCATGATATACTGAAAGTAATGAAAGGGAAGAACCTACAACCAAGATTACTCTATGCAGCAAGGATCTGATTCAGATTTGATGGAGAAATCAAAAGTTTTACAGATAAGCAAAAGCTAAGAGAATTCAGCACCACCAAACCAGCTCTACAACAAACGCTAAAGGAACTTCTCTAACTGGGAAACACAAGAGAAGAAAAGGACTTACAAAAGCAAACCCAAAACAATTAAGAAAATAATCATAGGAACATACATATCAATAATTACCTTAAACATGAATGGATTAAATGCTCCAACCAAAAGACACAGGCTTGCCGAATGGATACAAAAACAATACCCATATATATGCTGTCTACAAGAGACCCACTTCAGACCTAGGGACACATACAGACTGAAAGTGAGGGTAATGGAAAAAGATATTCCATGCAAATGGAAATCAAAAGAAAGCTGGAGTAGCTATACTCATATCACAAAAAATAGAGTTTAAAATAAAGAATACACAAGAGACAAGGAAGGACACTACATAATGATCAAGGGATCAATCCAAGAAGAAGATGTAAAAATTATAAATACATATGCACCCAACGTAGGAGCACCTCAATACATAAGGCAACTGCTAACAGCTATAAAAGAGGAAATTGACAGTAACACAGTAATAGTGGGGGACTTTAATACCTCACTTACACCAATGGACAGATCATCCAAAATGAAAATAAATAAGGAAACAGAAGCTTTAAATGACAGAATAGACCAGATAGATTTAACTGATATTTATAGGACATTCCATCCTAAAACAGCAGGTTACAGTCTCTTCTCAAGTGCACACGGAACAATCTCCAGTATGTATCACATCTTGGGTCACAAACGAAGCCTCAGAAAATTTAAGAAAACTGAAATCATATCAAGCATCTTTTTGGACCACAACGCTAAGAGATTAGAAATGAATGACAGGGAAAAAAAAACATAAAAAACACAAACACATGGAGGCTAAACAATACGTTACTAAATAACCAAGAGGTCACTGAAGGAATCAAAGAGGAAATCAAAAAATTCCTAGACAAAAATGACAATGAAAACACGACGATCCAAAACCTATGGGATGCAGCAAAAGCAGTTCTAAGAGAGAAGATTATAGCTATACAAGCCTACCTCAAGAAACAAAAATCTCAAGTAAACAATCTAACCTTACACCTAAAAGAACTAGAGAAAGAAGAACACACAAAACCAAAAGTTAGCAGAAGGAAAGAAATCATACAGATCAGAACAGAAATAAATGAAATACAAACAAAACAATAGCAAAGATCAATAAAACTAAAGGCTGGTTCTTTGAGAAGATAAACAAAATTAATAAACCATTAGTCAGACTCATCAAGAAAAAGAGGGAGAGGGCTTCCCTGGTGACGCAGTGGTTGAGAGTCTGCCTGCCAGTGCAGGGGACATGGGTTCGTGCCTCGGTCCAGGAAGAACCCACATGCCGCGGAGCGGCTGGGCCTGTGAGCCATGGCCACGGAGCCTGCGCATCGGGAGCCTGTGTGTTCAGAGCCTGTACTCCACAACGGGAGAGCCCACAACAGTGAGAGGCCCATGTATCGGAAAAAAAAAAAAAAGGAAAAAGAGAGAGTGGACTCAAATCAATAAGATTAGAAATGAAAAAGGGGAAGTTACAACAGACACCACAGAAATACAAAGCATCCTAAGAGACTACCACAAGCAACTCTATGCCAATAAAATGGACAACCTGGAAGAAATGGACAAATTCTTAGAAAGGAATAACGTTCCAAGACTGAACCAGGAAGAAACAGAAAATATGAACAATCACAAGTAATGAAATTGAAACTCTGATTTAAAATCTTCCAACAAACAAAAGTCCAGGACCAGATGGCTTCACAGTTCAATTCTATCAAACATTTAGAGAAGCACTAACACCCATCCTTCTCAAACTCTTCCAAAAAACTGCAGAGGAAGGAACACTCCCAAACTCATTCTATGAGGCCACCATCACCTTGATACCAAAACCTGACAAAGATACTACAAAAAAAGAAAATTACAAACCAATATCATTGATGAATATAGAAAATCCTCAACAAAATGTTAGCAAACAGCATCCAACAACACATTAAAAGGATCATGCACCACAATCAAGTGGGATTTATCCCAGGGATGCAAGGATTCTTCAAAATACGCAAATCAATGAATGTGATACACCATATTAACAAATTGAATAAGAAAAACCATATGATCATCTCAATAGATGCAGAAAAAGCTTCTGACAAAATTTAACACCCATTTATGATAAAAACTCTCTAGAAAGTGGGCATAGAGGGAACCTACCTCAACATAATAAAGGCCATATATGACAAATCCACAGCAAACATCATTCTCAATGGTGAAAAACTGAGAGCATTTCCTCTAAGATCAGGAACAAGACAGGATGTCCACTCTCACCACTATTATTCAACAAAGTTTTGGAAGTCCTAGCCATGGCAATCAGAGAAGAAAAAGAAATAAAAGGAATACAAATTGGAGAAGATGAAGTAAAACTGTCACTGTTTGCTGATGACATGATACTATACATAGAGAATCCTAAAAATGCCACCAGAAAACTACTAGAGCTAATCAATGAATTTGGTAAAGTTGCAGGATAAAAAAATTAATGCACAGAAATCTCTTGCATTCCTATATACTAATGATGAAAAATATGAAAGGGAAATTAAGGAAACACTGCCATTTACCATTGCAACAGAAAGAATAAAATACCTAGGAATAAACATGTCTTGGAGACAAAGGACCTGTATGCAGAAAACTATAAGACACTGATGAAAGAAATTAAAGATGATACCAACAGATGGAGAGACATACCATGTTCTTGGATTGGAAGAATCAATATTGTGAAAATGACTATACTACCCAAAGCAATCTACAGATTCAATACAATCCCTATCATATCACCAATGGCATTTTTTACGGAACTAGAACAAAAAATCTTAAAATTTGTATGGAAACACAAAAGACCCCAAAGAGCCAAAGCAGTCTTGAGGGAAAAAAACGGAGCTGGAGGAATCAGACTCCCTGACTTCAGACTATACTACAAAGCTACAGTAATCAAGACAGTATGGTACTGACACAAAAATAGAAACATAGATCAATGGAACAAGATAGAAAGCCCAGAGATAAACCCACACACCTATGGTCAACTAATCTATGACAAAGGAGGCAAAGATATACAATGGAGAAGAGACAGTCTCTTCAGTAAGTGGTGCTGGGAAAACTGGACAGCTACATGTAAAAGAATGAAATTAGAACACTCCCTAACACTATACACGAAAATAAACTCAAAATGGATTTCAGACCTAAATGTAAGACCAGACACTATAAAACTCTTAGAGGAAAACATAGGAAGAATACTCTTTGTCTAAATCAAAGCAAGATCTTTTTTGATCCACCTCCTACAGTAATGGAAATAAAACCAAAAATAAACAAATGGGACCTAATGAAACATCAAAGCTTTTGCACAGCAAAGGAAACCATAAACAAGACAAAAAGAGAACCCTCAGAATGGGAGAAAATATTTGCAAATGAATCAATGGACAAAGGATTAATCTCCAAAATATATATAAAGCTCATGCAGCTCAATATTAAGAAAACAAACAACCCAATCCAAAAATGGGCAGAAGACCTAAATAGACATTTCTCCAAAGAAGACATACAGATGGCCAAGAAGCACATGAAAAGCTGCTCAACATCACTAATTATTAGAGAAATGCAAGTCAAAACTACAATGAGATATCACCTCACAACAGTTAGAATGGGCATCATCAGAAAATCTACAAACAACAAATGCTGAAGAGGGTGCAGAGAAAAGGGAACCCTCTTGCATTGTTGGTGGGGATGGAAATTGATAAAGCCACTATGGAGAACAGTATGGAGGTTCCTTAAAAAACTAAAAATACAATTACCATATGATCCAGCAATCCCACTACAGGGCATATGCCCTGAGAAAACCATAATTCGAAAAGACACATGCACCCCAATGTTCCTTGCAGCAGTATTTACAATAGCCAGGTCATGGAAGCAACCTAAATGCCCATTGACAGATGAATGGATAAAGAAGTTGTGGTACATATATACAATGGAATATTACTCAGCCATAAAAAGGAATGAAATTGACTCATTTGTTGAGACGTGGATGGATCTAGAGACTGTCATACAGAGTGAAGCAAGTCAGAAAGAGAAAAACAAATATCATATATTAACGCATGTATGTGGAACCTAGAAAAATGGTACAGATGAGCCAGTTTGCAGGGCAGAAGTTGAGACACAGACGTAGAGAACAGACATATGGACACCAAGGGGGGAAAACTGTGGTGGGGTGGGGATGGTGGTGTGCTGAATTGGGCGATTGGGATTGACATGTGTACACTGATGTGTGTAAAATTGATAACTAATAAGAACCTGAAGTATAAAAAAACAAACACAGAAAACAACTAAGACTAAACTTTCATTGGGTTATTTGTATGGAAATATGTTAATATAAATGTTTCAGACATTACATGAAATTTCTAAAAATCTTATATGTTCTCGTATAATGTTATAAGTCTTAATTCTAGTTATTACTTTAAAATGTATATCTCAGAAATAACTAAAAAGTATGATAAGGGAATTAATATGGTAAACTAAAATATGTATTTAACACAAAAGAAGGAATTAGTGGGAGAACAGAATGACAAAAAAGACATAAAAGATATAGAAAACAAATAGCAAAGTGGTCAATGTAAATCCTACCTATCAATAATTACATTAAAGTGTAAAAAATTCTAATCAAAACACTGAGATTGGAAAAATGGATAGAATAAGCATCATGATACCCTATGCTGTCTACAGAGACACACTTTAATCAAAGACACAAATATCCTGAAAGTAAAAGAATGGAAAAAAGATATACTCTGCAAACAGTAAACAAAAGCAGCTAGATTTGATATACTAATATCATAAATAGGACACTTTAAGTCAAAGGTGTTATAAAGACAAATGATATTATATATTGATAGAAAGGTCAATCCCTCAAGAAGATATACAATTATAAACATATATGTGCACCTTAAAACAGAGCTCCAAAATACTTAAGAAGAAACTGACAAAACTGAAGGAATAAATAGATGACCACAATAATAGTTGGAGACTTCAATACCCTACTTTCAATAATGCATATAACAACAAGGGAGAAGATCAACAAGGAAATAGAAGGCTTGAGCAACATTATAATTAGACCAACTAGCCTTAATAGATATCCATATGCTATTTCAACCAACAGCCAAATACACATTCTTTACAAGTGAACATGGAACAGAATAGACCATATGTTAGGCCATAAAACAAGTCTCAATAAATTTAAAAGCATTAAAATATACACAGTACAGCTTCTGATCATAATGAAATTAAACTGGAAATCAGTGAAGATTGAATTCTGGGACATTCACACATATGTGAATATTAAGCAACATGATCCCAAATAATCCATAGGTCAAAGAATAAATCACAAGGGAAATGAGAAAATACTTTGAGATGAATAAAAATGAACACAAAGATACCAAATTTATGGAATGCAAGTTAGGCAGTGCATAGAGAAAAACTTATAGATGTAAACAGCTGAATTAAAGATAAGAAAGATATCAAATTAATAACCTAGACTTCTACCTTAATAAACTAGAAACATGAAGAGTAAATTAAAGCCAAAGTGAGCAGAACAATAAAGATTAGACTGGAGGCAAATGAAAAAGAATATAGAAGAATAGACAAAATCAACAAAACTAAAAGTAGGTTCTCTGAAAAGATCAACAAGTTTAGTTAGACCTAAGAGGAAAAGGAGAGAAGATTCAAAACACTGAAACCAGGAATGAAAGAGGGAGTATTAATTCTAATCTTACAGAAATATAAAGGATAATAAGGAAACACCATGAACAATGGTGTGCCAACAAATTAGAAAACCTAGATGAAGTGGATAAATTCCTAAAACATGGAAACTACTAAAAATGACTCAAGAAAAAATAGAAAATCTGAATAGACCTGTAACAAGTAAAGAGATTGAGTTACTAAAAAAAACTTTCCACAAAGGACATCCAAATGGAACAAATGGCTTCAACGGTGAATATTACCAAAAGTTTAAAAACTAATTAATGCCAATACTTCACTAAGTCTTCCAAAATATAGAAAAGGAGGAAATACTTCCCCACTCATCCTATCAGAAATACATTACTCTGATTCCAAAACCAGACACAAATCTGTAAAAAAAAGAAAACACTAAAGACCAATATACCTTATTAATATGAAAGCAAAATTCTCAACAGATACTAGAAGACCATGTCCAGCAACATGTAAAAAAGAATTATACAACATGACCAAGTGGGAGTTATTCTGGGAATGAATGACTGCTTGAATATATGGAAATAACTCAATGTTATATATAATATTAATAGAATAAAAGACAAGATCACATGACCATTTCAATACATGCACAAAAAGCATTTGAAAAAGTCAACACACCTTTTCATGATAAAAAATATCAGGAGAAAGACAAGGATCCTCCTCCTGCCATCTCTATTCAACCTTGCACTGGAGGTTCTAGCCAAGCCAATTAGCCAAGAAAATGAAAAAAAGACATTCTATTGGAAGGAAAGAAGTAAAACTATCTCTACCCACAGATAAGATGATGTTGTATATAGAAAATCCTAGAGAACAAAAAACAAAAACCCTTAGAGGTCATACACTACTTCAGTAAGATGTTAATATATAAGATCAGTATACAGAAATCAATTGTATTTTTATATACAGTTGACCCTTGGACAATGCTGGGGTTAGAAACACCAGCCCCCTCCACCCACTCACAGCTGAAAATCTGAGTACAAGTTTATAGTTGGTTCTCTGTATCCACGGTTCTGCATCTGCAGATTCAACCAAGGATCATGTAGTACGGTAGTACATATTTATTGAAAAAAATTGCAGTAAGTTATTTAAAGGTCAATTGTCTACTAGAACTCCAAATCATACTTATAAAGATTTAAATTCAAGAGCATCCCAAGTGTATTCCCTGAATTGCCAACTCACAATATCATAATCTGAGAATTGGAAGAGATCCATGAATTTATAGTTGATTCCAAGTGCAAAGACCCTATACTATGTTTTAGGAGAGTTATCCAAAATATTATAACTGAATTAGGGGCGAATTTGGGACTTTGTTTCTTTTTTCTTTCCTTTTCCATTACGGTTTATTATAGGATATTGAACATAGTTCCCTATGCTATACAATAGGACTTTGTTGTTTATCTAGTCTATATATAACAGTTTGCATTTGCTAGTCCCAAGCTCCTCAAATGCTTCGCACAAAAGGGGAAATTTCAAGGGAAATAATCCACTCATAATTTAAAATAATTTGTATAGGAAAAAAACATAAAATAACAGAACTTGAATATTTCTTATTACCACCTGTAAGGTGGATTCTACGGTATTGTTATGTGGTGACATAATTCGACCTGGCAGAAACTAAATACCCTGACTATATCATTATACATTTCCATGTGCTTTCACAATATTAATTGCTTGTTATGTTTCTCCTTGAAGCCAAATATCAAGTTTCATAAGCGGGACAAATAGTTTTCCATTTCAAGTGAACTTATCTTTGTAAGCTAAAATAAAGTACAATGGGTTGGTTTTTTTTTGGCAAAATGATGTTAATATTACTGAATTTATAATTTGTTTTGTCATCTTGTCACAGAACAATGACTACATTCCTTTATTTCCCATTCAAAAGGAGTATAATTGTTGTTAAAAATTCATCTTTAAATACTTCATTCCATAATTAAGCACCACCAAAGAAAACCCGGTCACTTGCCAATATAAACGTTCTTCCGTTTACATGCCCAGCCCTTCAGAGTAAGTAAATTGCTCAATAAATATTTTCCTTATTTTTATGAAGGCCCTACATGTTTTTTAACCTTTTTTCATATCTCTAAGGTAGAATTAATTTGATAAATAGACAAGATCGTAAAGATGACAATTTTTAAGGTGATACTGACATAAAGACTGACAGGTCTAACATTCTCAGAATTCGCATGTGGCATCAAAATTTTATATCACTCAGACTTTTCCTTTGAGAAGCAAAGCTGAAGATAATTAATATTGAACGTGGTAAGAGATCCTGTTTGTCCTATTTCACTTAAATACATTCTAATTTATGAAAAGGGAAAAGAGTGGAGATTTTTCATGTTTTCATCTTACTAGGGGAGCCTTCCTACTTTCTCTAATTGCACTAAAGAACTAAAGATAAACGTTCACAAAATCAACATGACTGATTACAGAGGGAGCTTATTTAGTGCCTAGAAGCAATTTGAGTGTAATAGAGTAGAGATGCCATTTCTTCAAATGAGTTCTTTAATGAGCCTTTGTCTCACAACTTAATCGTGCTTTTTACTTTATTCCCCAAGATGTTCCGGTGTCTTTCGTGCAGACCACAGGGAACATGTCTACCTGGAAAAATTCTAAAGTAACTCATCTTAAGTAATAAAAGAAAAAGCAGGTGTTATTTTGGAAGATTACTTTTGAAAAGGGCCTTTTACCTATTCACAGAATACTCAAATAATTTGTTTTCAAGAATAAGACAGATTACATTGTTTATTGGCTCTTGCAATTTCACGCAATTTTTCAAAACTGATGCAAGCAATAGTTTATTTTCTCCTAATAAAGCTACTATAGATTGTTTACAAAGTTTAAGTATACATCAACCTCATTTTACTTTCAGGTAACTACATATTGTTAAATACAGTTAAAGAGATATTAATATTCAAATACCTAAGAAAAATAACCTTAGGTCAGGGGATATATGTCTGATACTATTAAGGTTTGGGGAAAGTACAGCAAGGAGTAAATGGCATCAGAATAAAATACTTCACTGAAAAATTGCTCCTGGCAGTTTTCAATAAAATCAATTCAGAAAATAATGCTTCCTACCAATGTCTGAAGTGCAAATGGAATCCTGCTTCATTTATTTCTATTAAGCAGTCTTTTCTCTGTGTTGCACTTAATTGAACTATAGTTCCCTTCATTAAATGTGCCTCTTGAACTTTTCATTTTTGAAAAATGCTGTTCTCCCAACCACAGTAAATGTGAGAAGGAGAAATCAAATATTTTTAGGAAATACAAGATGTGTGCATGGGTTGACTTTTTTATACTTAAGAAAATAAAGAAAAATATTAAAAGATTTATATTTGTATAACTCACATGAATCACTTCCAAGTTTCCCTGTATTGCAATCCTCATCAATGTATTATAGAATCTTGACTGATGACAGTATAAGGCTTCATTGCTTGATATGTCATTCACACCTTTACCTCAAACATCTCCTACTGGGTGGAAGGTCTCTTCACATCTTAGGCCATAATTCTTCGAAATTTTTTGTTTGTTTGTATGTCAGTTACTAGAGCAAGATCTTTCCTTGAGGAAGCCCACAATAACTTTGAGTGTATCTTCATTGGGTTATTGGCTCATCAGGTCTCAAACAGCGCTTTTTGTCTCTTTCTCCAACACTCTAAACAACTCAGAAAATTCTGCCAAATCCTACTCCCCTTCAAGAAAAAAAAAAGTCAAAAGAAATACTGTGAATCTCTAAGAGAGCAAGATTACAAACTAGCCACAATCCTTCATAAAAAGCCATTTTGAGTCAAACCAAGGGAATATATGCTGACAGTAATGGGCTTCTTCTCAGAATACAATCTCAGGTCTGCTATAAGATACAAATGAATGAACATTCAATATCCCCAAGTTTCTTCTGCTTAGCTTGGCTAAAGTAACTACAGGTTTAAACCATGAGATGCATATGAGCTAAACACCCACCACTGCCACAGTGAAATGTCAGTAAGGCAACTACAGAATATGACCTTGGAAAAATATTACTTTCTGATGTTCCCTCTAAGCTATTCCTAAAATACACATCAAAATGCACTGCTGAAAAATATATACTATTAATTTGGTTTGTCTCAATTAATTTACTTGGAGTTTATGAGACTTCTTAGATCTACTGCATGATGTCTTCTAAAAATTTGGATACGTATCAGCAATCATTTCTTCAAATAGTGCATGTGTCTGATTTTTCCCTCCTTTCTGCAATTCCACCAGCAAAGTTTACGTTTTTCTCACTACGTCATTATATGTGATCTCTTTTATACTTTTTTTCTTCTGATTTATATTCCCATTTCTGAATTCCTTCTTCATTTGCATTGCATCTCCTCTTAGAAACCATCCTTTAATATATTAATTAATGATACTGTAGTTTTCAATTGTAAAGTTTTCAATTTTAAAAGTAGTTTACAATTCTCTCCAAAATTTTCAATCATTTCTTTTCTACCCTTGAAAGAAAGCTGAGTTATTTTAAAGTCTGCACATTTATGATCTAGGGTACTTTGTAAATCTGTTTCCATTGTCTGCTTTTTGCTGTGTCATTGATGATGTCTTGTGCCTGCTTCCTTTTTTATGCCAGACATTATATTTGTAAAACTGTTGTAGAAATTACTCGAGGCCTAGAATCTCACCTTTCTCCAGAGCGGAATTATGCTGTTTTTGTTAGGTACTTGGACAGACTGGCAATCTGAGTTCACCTCAATTCAATTCCAAAGATTAAAATGATTCCAAGTTGAGCTGCAGTTCCTGCAAACGTGTATCTACTTCTGGTTCACCTTTTCTTCAAAGGTATAGTTTTTCAGGTCCCAACTAAAAGTAATGGGTATTCACAAGGCCACTGATTTTGGTAGACTTGGGTTCCAAACCCTATTACACCAGCTCTGTGAGACTCTCAAAAGCAAAACTCAGCTTTTCATCAACTACCACAAAATTATCAACACCTCAAAGGGATGTGATCCCAAATGCCAGGATTTGCCAGTATTGGTTTCCTTTTCTCTTCTCCTTGAATTCTGAGCTGGTATTTCTTCATTAGTTCTCTGACGCCTTTTTAAGTAGAATTTGCTTGTTTGTTTAATCCAACTTTCAGTTATCCTCAGCAGAGGATTGTCTAAATTATCAAGGCTTTTGTTATTTACAAATACTATTACCTAAAGTAGTGTCTGTAACATTTTTTAGTACTTACAAATATTATTAATATTATTATTACTACTACTCTAATATATGCCTTTTAACTTTCTTACTGGCTTTCAAGATTTTTTTCCTTTGTTATTGCCTTGCATCAAATCTGTCTCTATACTGCTACCAGGGTGATACTGAAAATCCAATAATGCCACTTCCATGTTTAAATTCTGAGTAACTTCAGTTCTGATAGATAACATTATATAGAAATAATACAAAGGATGAACATGGAAGTAAAATAAACCTCATTTCAAATCCTTGCTCTAACAATAGTTATATAAACTTGGGAAAGTTAAGTTCTCATCTCCATTTGTCTAAACTCTAAAAGTTAGCATGATATTAACACTGAGCATATAAAGTTGTTTTGAAGATTAAGTAAGAAATAAAGTATTTAGTATAGAGAATATTAATGAGATACATAGCACTTAGTATCATGTTGCAAGAATTCAGTAGATATGAGGAGTTCTCTTATGTCTGAAGAACCTCTGACTGCACAAACATTCCATAATGTCTCTTCTCTCCATTTCTTTTCACATATTATTCCACCCTTTACTTTGGACAAAAGCCAGAAGAAAAATAGAAATAAATGGGTTTTTTCTCATCTTTTAAATTACTTGGAGAGCCAAACACTCTCTTCTCTGGCTCAAACTATTCATAGGCTTCCTACCCATGACCAATTCTTTTAGATTACAGGTGGAAAATCAGGCCATGGAAAACATGATAATAATGGAAATACACATGATTTATCATGATAGAGGGCCATATCATTAAATAAGAGTAAATAATAAAATATAAGCTATTTTCCAACAAAGAAGCAGTGGCTGCAATAATACAGAGAAAGAATTCAAGTTCAAGCCAAGAAAAAACTTTGGGGGCATCTATCATGGAAAAAGTATGATGTATTTTAACAAAAGAGGAAAAACTAAGCATAGGATGCAAATTGTATACAGTTAAGACTCAAACTGAATGTTTAAGTGAATTATAACTGCTTTAGAAAAAAATCAAATTGCCCTGCAAGTTCTGATAATTTTCTATCACCTTATAGAAAAATAAAATGTGATTTCCAAACTAACAGAAAGGGCAACTCTACTAAAAACAGAACAATGGAGACAATTGGCTGACTGCAAATTGTATGTTATTTAATTAACTTGTATTATAAATGTATAAATTTTCTATAAAATGTGAATGTATTTATACCCAAAGGAGGAAATATTAAAAACTATGTCTGAAATAATGTCATCTCTCAGAAAATTTTCATCAAATGCACAACTTCCTAACATGTCTACATGATTAACACCATCCTAAACCCTTTCTTTGGCTTTCAGATGTTTAGTGCCTCCTTCTCATCTAATCCTTCAAATCAGTCATCCTTCCTTGCCCTTTAACCTGTTACCTTCCTTACCTTTCCTTTACCCCTGATTCTAATCAAGACATATTTGGAATCTCAATAAGCTTAAAATAAGAGAATAATAAGTAAAGGACACAAAAAGATATAAAGGTGATCTTTAAATAAACTTAATCCTGCCATACTGAAGTAGATGAAGTAGTTGAAGATTTTTAAATCTGGCAACACAATCTAAATGTCTTGAACATAATTTTCCAGAAAATAACTAGTTCAAATCTGTTGGATAGCCTGGAGAGAGGCTTTAGTCATCGGATGCTCTGAGTACCACACACTGAGTGAGATGGATACGCACTTACTTGGCTAATGAGTTCACCTCCAAACTCAGAAAACTCAATCTGAAGTAAATTACCAGGCAACTACCTCTGCAGCCATAGAAAAGAAGTAAAATATTAATAAATTGCAAACCAAAGAAATATTACGCACTACCAAATAACCATATTTCATCACTTCTAAGACCTTGCCAATTTTAGGATACTTTATTGTTGATATTTCACTAACAATTTTTTAAAACTGGCAACTCATATATGACATATCTTTGATTCCAGGATACATCCTGATTTCAAAGATGTTAAATGTGAAAAAAAAATGTATATCTTCAAAAATTAAAATGTGGCATTCTTTATTTTATTTACTGGCCTTCACTTTTGCCTCGTGAAACAAAGGGAAGTCCCAGTCTCAATCCTAGAATTTCTATTTTCAAAATCCACGTAAGCAGAAAATGACTTTACAAATGCAGACACAGAAGCCCAAAAAGTGACTTGATCTGACATTGGAATTGTAGGCACTGGAGATACAGCAGTTACAAAAACAGAAAAGAAAAATTGCCTTTGTCTTTTGAGAGCTAACAGTCGTGTGTGTGTGTGTGTGTGTGTGTGTGTGTGTGTGTGTGTGTGTGTTTACTGTATTGGTTCTCAATATCTTATTTAATTCTATCAGTGAACTTACTTCTTTGTACTCCTATGGCAACTTTAGCTCTTTACTGATTACTCACCTCTCTTGGGACCATTTTTTCTATCATCTTTCCTTCTGTCCACTTCACACTCCACTGACTATATTTTCTGATAAAAATCTGAAAGGACTAAAAAAAAAATCTGAAAGGACTGAACTATCAATTCTCTCAGAAAGAAAAAGAAAATTTACAAAAAGAGATGAGAAATCTCCCAGCCACATATTTTCTTGTAGAAATCAGAACAAAAGAATGATTTTGTCCATTTCATTAAATTCTAGGGATAACTCATGCCAAGATTTAGAAGTCATTACTCCATTGATTGCAACCACTAAACCTGTATTCTAGCAAAAATATATTTATTAAACAGCCACTATTTTCAGATATGACCACAACTCCTTTGGTACTACCAAGAAAGAAAAAATACCCTATTAAAATCTGAAAGGACACTGGTCTCTATTTGAATACAGCAATTGTCTTATCGCAAAGCATTTCTGAAGGACAAATTATGTACACCTTTCTTAAAATAACCTAAGACAGTCATTTTCTGTAGACAGAAACAGCTTTAGAATAAATAAATAACAAAGGTTTGCAGTGACTGGTTGGTGTGTTGGGCAGAGTGTGGTAACTTTTCTTGAATCTACATCTCCAAAGTCCTTACATAAGACTAAAAAACTATTAGTTTTATATCAAACAATTGAGGAGTGTAGCTGATGGAGCTCATGGGGAAGAAGAGAACAGCCTAAAGAGTATCTGGGTGCACACTGCTCTCTAGAATGAAAATGGTATCAAAAACATCCTCGAACCATCATCATAGATGTAGCAAAGTGCAGTTCATTTATGTGGAACCCATAGCATATGATGTGCTCCTATGAAGGAGCACACATACAATCAATTCAGATAAAAGGTAGTAAGATAATTCCAATGGGGAGGAGGCCTTCTTCAAAAAAAAATGTTCTCTAATAAATTTTAAAATCAAAATTATTAAATACAAGGATCTGTTTCTAAAACTTTAGCTCTTCTTATTCATTTTTACTTTAAAGTGCCTTTTCAATACCCATAGATCTATATTTTCTTTCTTTACTTTCAATTTAATATTAATCAATCATATAAGTCTTTAGGGCAACATAAAAGGAATTTAAGCATGAATAACAGTATACATGGGTAGATAGATACAGATATTATTACTAGCTGATATTAATCATGTTAAATTTTACATCAAATTGGTTTTTTATCTCTGTACAGAACAGAGCATCATAGATCATGACTTACTGTTGCTTCTGGGTATAGGCGCTGCAGAGTGGGTAAAAACTAGACACAGTGCCTATGGGAGATGGTAAAGAAGACATGCCATGTATATTAAATGTAATACAAAGCTCCTGACTCTGCCCAGCTGTATCTGGCTAGAGGCAAAAATGATGGTGCTCACTTCAAGTACTTACATTGTGATGCTAAATAATCAAGTAACATGATGATTATGATTTTTTTAATTTCCTTTTTATAATTACCATCATATACCATCTGCAGTGGGATAGTAACAATAGCATTAGCTATTTCAGTATGTTTTTACATTGCCTAGCACACAAAGCCAGGGTGAAAAAAATGACGGCAATAATTTGCTTTTCTCAGAAATATAGAAGTAACTGATTTAGTTTTGTAAATCAGCTTAGTTGGAACTCTTCATAGGTAATCCAAAGAAATCTAATTCATGCATCCTTCATATGTAAAGTTCTTACATGACTGGATTAATTTAGAATTTTTTAAATCAAGGACAAATGTGTATATGTGGGTTATTAATTTATTTTGCCTAAAGCATTATAAATGTATCACTTTGTATATGCAAGCTTTGCTTCAAATAAGAAAAAACAAAATGTTCTATTTAATATTGGATAATTTCTTGTGTTCATACTTCTGAACCTGCTTTAGAAATATCACTGTTTTGTTAGTTCTACGTTTTGACCGCTTTTACTATTTCAACACTATTATGATTTTTCTCTGACTTCTTGAAAAGCTCCTCATATTTGTCATTTATATCCCTGTATTGATTATAAGAAGTATTAATGAGATAGCCTCCTACACCAGAGGGCAGACAGCAGAAGCAAGAAGAACTACAATCCTGCAGCCTCTGGAACTAAAACCACATTCACAGAAAGATAGACAAGATGAAAAGGCAGAGGGCTATGTACCAGATGAAGGAACAAGATAAAACCCAAGAAAAACAACTAAATGAAGTGGAGAAAAGCAACATTCCAGAAAAAGAATTCAGAATAATCATAGTGAAGATGATCCAGGACCGCAGAAAAACAATGGAGGCAAAGATGGAGAATATGCAAGAAATGTTTAACAAAGACCTAGAAGAATTAAAGAATAAAAAAACAAAGATGAACAATACAATAACTGAAATGAAGAATACACTACAAGGCATCAATAGCAGAATAACTGAGGTGGAAGAACGGATAAGTGAACTGGAAGACAGAATGGTGGAATTCACTGCTGCGGAGCAGAATAAAGAAAAAAGAATGAAAAGGAATGAAGACAGCCTAAGAGACCTCTGGGACAACATTAAACACAACAACATTCACATTATAGAGGTCCCAGAAGGAGAAGAGAGAGAGAAAGAACCTGAGAAAATATTTGAAGAGATTATAGTTGAAAACTTCCCTAACAGGGGAAAGGAAATAGCAACCCAAGTCCAGGAAGCACAGAGAGTCCCATACAGGATAAACACAAGGAGAAACATGCGGAGACACACAGTAATCAAATTGGCAAAAATTAAAGACAAAGAAAAATTATTGAAAGCAGCAAGGGAAAAATGACAAATAACATACAAGGGAACTCCCATAAGGTTAACAGCTCATTTCTCAGCAGAAACTCTACAAGCCAGAAGGGAGTGGCATGATATACTTAAAGTGATGAAAGGGAAGAACCTACAACCAACAATCCTCTACCCGGCAAGGATCTCATTCAGACTCAATGGAGAAATCAAAAGCATTACAGACAAGCAAAAGCTAAGAAAATTCAGCACCACCAAACCAGCTCTACAACAAATGCTAAAGGAACTTCTCTAAGTGGAAAAAACAAGAGAAGAAAAGGACCTACAAAAACAAACCCAAAACAATTAAGAAACTGGTCATAGGAACATACATATCGATAATTACCTTAATCACGAATGGATTAAATGCTCCAACCAAAAGACAAAGGCTTGCTGAATGGATACAGAAACAATACCCATATATATGCTGTCTACAAGAGACCCACTTCACACCTAGGGACACAACCAGACTGAAAGTAAGGGGATGGAAAACGATATTCCATGTAAATTGAAATCAAAAGAAAGCTGGAGTAGCAATACTCATATCAGATAAAAAAACTTTAAAATAAAGAATGTTACAAGAGACAAGGAAGGACACTACATAATGATCAAGGGATCAATCCAAGAAAAACGTATAAAAATTATAAACATATATGCACCCAACACAGAAGCACCTCAATACATAAGGCAACTGCTAACAGCTATAAAAGAAGAAGTCGACAGTAACACAATAAGAGTGGGGGACTTTAACACCTAACTTACACCAATGGACAGATCATCTAAAATGAAAATAAATAAGGAATCAGAAGCTTTAAATGATACAACAGACCAGATAGATTTAATTGATATTTATAGGACATTCCATCCAAAAACAGCAGATTACACTTTCTTCTCAAGTGTGCATGGAACATTCTCCAGGATAGATCACATCTTAGTCACAAATCAAGCCTCGGTAAATATAAGAAAACTGAAATCATATCAAGCATCTTTTCTGACCACAAAGCTATGAGATTAGAAATCAATTACAGGGAAAAAACATAAAAAACACAAATACATGGAGGCTAAACTGTACGTTACTAAATAACTAAGATATAACTGAAGAAATCAAAGAGGAAATCAAAAAATACCTAGACAGAAATAACAATGAAAACACGGAGGTCCAAAACCTATGGAATAGAGCAAAAGCAGTCCTAAGAGGGAAGTTTAAAGCTATACAAGCCTACCTTAACAAACAAGAAAAATCTCAAATAAACAATCTAACGTTACACCTAAAGGAACTAGAGAAAGAAGAACAAACAAAGCCCAAAGTTAGCAGAAAGAAAGAAATCATCAAGATCAGAGCAGAAATAAATGAAATAGAAACAAAGAAAACAATAGCAAAGGTCAATAAAACTAAAAGCTGGTTCTTTGAGAAGATAGACAAAATTGATTAACAATTAGCCAGACTCAACAAGGAAAAAGGGGAGAGGCCTCAAATCAATTAAATTAGAAATGAAAGAGGAGAAGTTACAACAGACACCACAGAAATACAAAGCATCCTAAGAGACTACTATAAGCAACTCTCTGCCAATAAAATGGAAAACCTGTAAGAAATGGACAAATTCTGAGAAAGGTATAACCTTTTAAGACTGAACCAGCTAGAAATAGAAAATATGAACAGACCAATCACAAGTAATGAAATTGAAATAGTGTTTTAAAATCTTCCAACAAACAAAAGTCCAGGACCAGATGGCTTCACAGGTGAAGTCTATCAAACATTTAGAGAAGAGCTAACACCCATCCTTCTCAAACTCTTCCAAAACTTTGCAGAGGACGGAACACTCCCAAACTCATTCTATGAGGCCACCATCACCCTGATACCAAAACCTGACAAAGATACTACAAAAAAAGAAAAGTACAGACCAATATCACTGTTGACTATACATGCAAAAGTTCTCAACAAAATACTAGCAAACAGAATCCAACAACACTTTAAAAGGATCATACACCATGATCAACTGGGATTTATCCCAGTGATGCAAGGATTCTTCAAAATATGCAAATCAATGAATGGGATATACCATATTAACCAATTGAAGAAGGAAAACCATATGATCATCTCAATAGATGCAGAAAAAGCTTTTGACAAAATTCAACACCTATTTATGACAAAAACTCCCCAGAAAGTGGGCATAGAGGGAACCTACCTCAACATAATAAAGGCCATATATGACAAATCCACAGCAAACATCATTCTCAATGGTGAAAAACTGAAAGCATTTCCTCTAAGATCAGGAACAAGACAAGGATGTCCATGCTCACCACTGTTATTCAACATAGTTTTGGAAGTCCGAGCCATGGCAATTAGAAAAGAAAAAGAAATAAGAGGAATACAAATTGGAAAATAAGGGGCTTCCCTGGTGGCGCAGTGGTTGAGAGTCTGCCTGCCGATGCAGGGGATGCAAGTTTGTGCCCTGGTCCGGGAGGATCCCACGTGCCACGGAGCGGCTGGGCCTGTGAGCCATGGCCGCTGGGCCTGTGCATCTGGAGCCTGTGCTGCGCAATGGGAGAGGCGATCGCAGTGAGAGGCCCGTGTACCGCAAAAACAACAACAACAACAAAAAAAAGTAAAATTGTCATTGTTTGCAGATGACATGATACTATACATAGAGAAGCTTGAAATGCCACCAGAAAACTACTAGAGCTAATCAATGAATTTGGTAAAGTTGCAGGATACAAAATTAATGCACAGAAATCTCTTGCATTCCTGTACACTAATGATGAAAAATCTGAAAGACAAATTAAGGAAACACTCCGATTTACCACTGCAACAAAAAGAATAAAATACCTAGGAATAGACCTGGCTTGGGAGACAAAAGACCTGTATGCAGAAAACTGTAAGACAATAATGAAAGAAATTAAAGATGATACCAACAGATGGAGAGATATACCATGTTCTTGGATTGGAAGAATCAATATTGTGAAAATGACTATACTACCCAAAGCAATCTACAGATTCAATGCAAACCCTATCATATTACCAATGGCATTTTTTACAGAACTAGAACAAAAAATCTTAAAATTTGTATGGAGACACAAAAGACCCCAAATAGCCAAAGCAGTTTTGAGGGAAAAATATGGAGCTGGAGGAATCAGACTCCCTGACTTCAGACTATACTACAAAGCTACAGTAATCAAGACAGTATGGTACTGGCACAAAAACAGAAACATAGGTCAATGGAACAAGATAGAAAGCCCAGAGATAAACCCACACACCTATGGTCAACTAATCTATGACAAAGGAGGCAAGGATATAAATGGAGAAAAGACAGTCTTTTCAATAAATGGTGCTGGGAAAACTGGACAGCTACATGTAAAAGAATGAAATTAGAACACTCCCTAACACTATACATGAAAATAAACTGAAAATGAATTAGAGACCTAAATATAAGACCAGGCACTATAAAACTCTTAGAGGAAAACATAGGAAGAACACTCTTTAACATAAATCACAGCAAGATCTTTTTTGATCCACCTCCTAGAGCAATAAAACCAAAAATAAACAAATGGGACCTAATGAAACTTAAATGTTTTTGCACAGCAAAGGAAACCATAAACAGGACAAAAAGAGAACCCTCAGAATGGGAGAAAATATTTGCAAATGAATCAACAAAGGATTAATCTCCAAAATATATAAGCAGCTCATGCAGCTCAATATTAAAAAAAACAAACAACCCAATCCAAAAATGGGCAGAAGACCTAAATAGACATTTCTACAAAGAAGACATACAGATGGCCAAGAAACACACGAAAATCTGCTCAACATCACTAATTATTAGAGAAATGCAAATCAAAACTACAATGAGGTATCACCTCACGTCAGTTAGAATGGGCATCATCAGAAAATCTACAAACAACAAATGCTGGAGAGGGTGTGGAGAAAAGGGAACACTCTTCCACTGTTGGTGGGAATGTAAATTGATACAGCCACTATGGAGAACAGTATGGAGGTTTCTTATAAAACTAAAAATAGAATTACCATAGGAACCAGCAATCCCACTACAGGGCATATACCCAGAGAAAACCATAATTCAAAAAGACACATGCACCCTAATGTTCATTGCAGCACTATTTAGAATAGCTATGTCATGGAACCAACCTAAATGCCCATTAACAGACCACTGGATAAAGAAGTTGTGGTACATATATACAATGGAATATTGCTCAGCCATAAAAAGGAACGAAATTGGGTCATTTGTAGAGATGTGGATGGATCCAGAGACTGTCATACAGAGTGAAGTAAGTCAGAAAGAGAAAAACAAATATTGTATATTAACACATATGTGTGGAACCTAGAAAAATGGTACAGATGAACTGGTTTGCAGGGCAGAAATTGAGACTCAGATGTAGAGAACAAATGTATGGACACCAAGGGGGGAAAGCTGTGGGGGGTTGGGGGTGGTAGTGTGATGAATTGGGCGATTGGGATTGCCATGTATACACTGATGTGTATAAAATGGATGACTAATAAGAACCTGCTGTATAAAAAAATAAATAAAATAGAATTAAAAAAAGGTAAAAGAAAAAGAAGTATTAATTCTGCTTATTATAGTAAATACCCACTTCAATCATGCTTTTGAATTTTAAAATATAATTATTTTAACATTTTTTATTTTTATATTAATCATTACTGATGGTAAAAGCCACAAATCAGATTTGTAAATTTAAGTGTCCCCTTTTCTCTGAAATCTAATTTACATTTACCCTAAGTAAACCCTGGTAACTTTACCCTGAATATAATTCTTCTATAGCTATATGACATTAACATCACACCTGTGTATGAGTGTATTTAAAATTTATATTCATAGACTTGGGTTTGAAGCAAAAGCGATTTCTCTACTTTCTTATTTATAAACTGAATTTAGATCTAGAGCAAAAACCAGCAGGATACTTAATTCTGAAATCTGGAAGTATTTACATGTGAATGTGGGACAAGAAAAAAAGAATCCTCATCGTTATGGTCAAAATATACAAACTTCCAGTTAGATAAGTAAGTACTAGGGATGTAATGTACAACATGATTAGGTAATTAACACTGTTGTGTGTTATATGTGAAAGTTAAGGTAGTAAATCCTAAGAGTTCTCATCACAAGGAAAAAAAATTTTTTTTTTAAATTTTTAATCTATATGTGATCATGGATGTTCACTAAGCTTATTGTGGTAATCATTTTATGACGTATGTAAATCAAATCATTATGCTGCACCCCTTAAACTTATACAGTGCTGTATGTCAATTATATCTCAATAAAACTGGAAGAAAAAAGTTATTTATCTTCAGTTTATTTAATTATTTGATACAGATAAACTTTTGAGGTTGTTTCCAACTGTTTCCCTATTATAATAATGCTTCAAGGAATATTGTTTTACACAGGTCATTTTTAAAATATGTTAATGAAGTATGTCTTCATACTTCCATGAATTATTTTGTTCCAAAATATTAAATGTATATATTTGCATATCTTAAGTTTCATATATTATGCACCCAGTCATCTTACTGAATTTTTAAAATTTTTTCCAGTTTTATTGAGATATAATTGACATATGGCATTGTGTTAGTTTAAGGTATACAACATAATGATTTGACGTGTATATATTGTGAAGTGATTGCCGCAGTAAGTTTAGTTAATATCTATAACCTCACATAATTACAGATTGTTTTCCTTGTGATGAGAACATTTAAATTCCACTCTCTTAGCAACTTTCAAATATAAAATACAGTATGGTTAACTGTAGTTACCATGCTGTACATTAGATCCTCAGAATTTATTTATTTTGTGACTGGAAGTTTCTACTTTGACTACCTTCACCCATTTTCCATATCTTTTACCCACTGTCTCTGGCAACTACCAATCTGCTCTCTGTTTCTATGAGTTTGGTTTTTCTAGATGCCATATATAAGTGAGATCATACAATTCTGTCTTTCTCTGATTGACTTATTTCACTTAGCATTAGTGCCCCCAAGGTCCATCCATGCTGTCTCAAATGGCAGGATTTCCGTCTTTTTAATGGCTGAATAATATTTCATTGCACATATATACCACTTTTTTTTTCATCCATTCATCCATTGATGGACACTTTGTTTCCATGTCTTGGCTATTGTAAATAATGCTGTTATGAACATTGGGGAGTATGTATCATTTCCTATTGGTGTTTTTGTTTTCTTTGGGTATATACCCAGGAGTGGAATTGCTGAATTATATGGTAGTTCTATTATAATTTTCTGAGGAACCTTCAAACTGCTTTCCATAGTGACTGCACCAATTTTTGTTTCTACCAAGAGTACACAAAGGTTCCCTTTTCTCCACATCCATGCCAGCATTTGTTATCTCTTGTCTTTTTGAGGACGGTCATTCTAATAGGCATGAGGTGATATGTCATTTTGGTCTTAATTTCCATTTCCCTGTTGATTAGTGGTATTGTCCTTTCATGTGCCTGTTGGCCATCTGTAGGTCTTCTTTGGAAAAATGTATGCTCAGTTACTCTGTCCATTTTTTAATAGAATTTTTACAATTTATTTTTATGGCAGTATAATTGACATAACATTATGTTAGTTTCAGATGTACAACATGATGATTCAGTATTTGTATATGTTGCAAAATGATCACCAAAATAAGTCTAGTTAACAACCATCATCATACATGATTACCAAAAATTATTTTACTTGTAGGATTGTTTGTTTTTTTTTAACTTTGAGTTGTATGCGTTCTTTAGGTATTTTGGATATTAACCCCTTATCAGATATGTGATTTACAATTATTTCTCCTATTCTGTCAGTTGCCTTTTCATTTTGTTGGTAGTTTCCTTTGCTGTGCAAAAAGATTTTTTTAACTTTCAGAGTAGTTTTAGTTTCACAAAAGAATTGAGAGTAATTTACACAGATTTCCCATATAACCACTGACCCACTCATGTATAACCCTCCAACTATCAGTTTGCCCCACCACAGTGGTACATGTGTTACAAGTGATGAATTTACACTGATACATCATAATCAACCAACGTCCATAGTTTACCTTTACCTTGCCTTATTGGTTCTTTCAGATTTTCTAGGCAAACAAACACATCATCTACAAAGAGACTGTTTTCTTTCTTTCTACCCAATCTGCATACATTTTATTTCCTTTCTACTCTAACTGCATTAGCAAAGACTTTCAAGTACAGTGTTGAAAGCATTGGTGAGAGGATACATCCTTGTCTTGTTTCTGATCTTGGTGCGAAAGTTTCAAGTTTCTCACTATTAAATATGATGTTTCTTGTAGATATTCTTTATTAAGTTGAGGAGGTTCCCCTCTATTCCTAGTTTACTGTCAGTTTTTTTATCATAAATAGGTGTTGGATTTTGCGAAATGCTTTTCCTGCATCGAATGATATGATCATGGGATTTTTGTTTAGTTTGTTGATGAGACTGATGACATTAATTGATATTTAAATGTCAATCCAGCTTTGCATACTTGGATAAATCCCACTTGGTCATGGTATATAATTCTTTTTATACACTATTGGGTTTAATTTGCTAATACTGTATTAATCATTTTTACATCTATGTTTATGAGAGATATTGGCCTGTAGTTTTTATTCTTGCACTGTCTGGTCTGGATTTGGTATTACCATAATGCTGGCCTCATATAATGAGTTAGGAAGTATTTTCTCTGCTTCTATTCTCTGAAAGATATTGTAGAGAACTGGTATAAGTTCTTCCTTAAATATTTGTAGAATTCACCAGAAAACCCATCTGCACCTGGTGCTTTCTGTTTTGGAAGGTTATTAATTATTGATTCAATTTATTTAGATGGTCTATTTCTTTTTGTGTGAGTGTTGACAGATAGTGCCTTTCCAGGAGCTGATCCATTTGCTCAAATTTGTGAGCACAGAATTGTTCATAGGATTCCTTTTTGATCCTTTCAGTGTCCATGGGATCTATAGAGATGTCCTCACTTTCTATGGTGCAAGCCAAGATTATTGATTTTAGATCTTTCTTCTTTTGTTTTCCTTTTTTTGAATTTTATTTATTTTTTTAGACAGCAGGTTCTTAATAGTCATCTACTTTATACACATCACTGTATACATGTCAATCCCAGTCATGCCATCACCCCTAACCCACCCCCACCGTGTCCATACGTTTGTTCTCTACATCTGTGTCTCAACTTCTGCCCTGCAAACCAGGTCATCTGTACCATTTTTCTAGATTCTACATATATGTGTTAATATACGATATTTGTTTTTCTCTTTCTGACTTACCTCACTCTGTATGACAGTCTCTAGATCCATCCACGTCTCAACAAATGAGTCAATTTCATTCCTTTTTATGGCTGAGTAATATTCCATTGTATACATGTACCACATCTTCTTTATCCAGTGGTCAGTTAATGGGCTTTTAGGTTGATTCCATGACCTGGCTATTGTAAATAGTGCTGCAATGAACATTCGGGTGCATGTGTCTTTTTGAATTATGGTTTTCTCTGGGTATATGCCCAGTAGTGAGATTGCTGGGTCACATGGTAATTCTATTTTTAGTTTTATAAGGAACCTCCATACTGTTCTCCATAGTGGCTGTATCAATTTACATTCCCACCAACAGTAAAAGAGGGTTCCCTTTTCTCTACACCCTCTCCAGCACTTGTTGTTTGTAGATTTTCTGATGATGCCCATTCTAACTGACGTGAGGTGATACCTCATTGTAGTTTTGATTTGCATTTCTCTAATAATTATTGTTGAGCAGATTTTCATGTGCTTCTTGGCCATCTGTATGTCTTCTTTGGAGAAATGTCTATTTAGGTCTTCTGCCCATTTTTGGATTGGGTTGTTTGTTTTCTTAATATTGAGCTGCATGAGCTGTTTATATATTTTGGAGATTAATCCTTTGTCTGTTGATTCATTTGCAAATATTTTCTCCCATTCTGAGGGTTCTCTTTTTGTCTTGTTTATGGTTTCCTTTGCTGTGCAAAAGCATTTAAGTTTCATTAGGTCCCATTTGTTTATTTTTGGTTTTATTTCCATTATTCTAGGAGGTGGGTCAAAAAAGATCTTCCTGTGATTTATGTCAGAGAGTGTTCTTCCTATGTTTTCCTCTAAGAGTCTTATAGTGCCCGGTCTTACATTTAGGTCTCTAATTCATTTTCAGTTTATTTTCGTGTATAGTGTTAGGGAGTGTTCTAATTTCATTCTTTTACATGTAGCTGCCCAGTTTTCCACCAAACTTATTTAAGAGACTGTCTTTTCTCCATTGTATATCCTTGCCTCCTTTGTCACAGATTAGATGACCATAGGTGTGTGGGTTTATCTCTGGGCGTTCTACCTTGTTCCATTGATTTATATTTCTGTTTTTGTGCCAGTACCATACTGTCTTGATTACTGTAGCTTTGTAGTATAGTCTGAAGTCAGGGAGTCTGATTCCTCCGGCTCTGTTTTCTTCCCTCAAGACTGCTTTGGCTATTTAGGGTCTTTTGTGTCTCCATACAAATTTTAAGATTTTATTCTAGTTCTGTAAAAAATGCCATTGGTAATATGATAGGGATTGCATTGAATCTGTAGATTGCTTTGGGTAGTATAGTCATTTTCACAATATTGATTCTTCCAATCCAAGAATATGGTATATCTCTCCAACTGCTGGTATCTTTAATTTCTTTCATTATTGTCTTACAGTTTTCTGCATACAGGTCTTTTGTCTCCCAAGACAGGTTTATTCCTAGGTATTTTATTCTTTTTATTGCAATGGTAAATGGGAGTGTTTCCTTAATTTCTCTTTCAGATTTTTCATCATTAGTGTATAGCAATGCAATGGATTTCTGTGTATTAATTTTGTATTCTGCAAATTTACCAAGTTCATTGATTAGCTCTAGTAGTTTTCTGGTGGCATTTTTAGGATTCTCTATGTATAGTATCATGTCATCTGCAAACAGTGACAGTTTTACTTCTTCTTCTGCAATCTGTATTCCTTTTATTTCTTTTTCTTCTCTGATTGCCATGGCTAGGACTTCCAAAACTATGTTGAATAACAGTGGTGAGAGTGGCCATCCTTGTCTTGTTCCTGATCTTAGAGGAAATGCTTTCAGTTTTTCACCATTGAGAATGATGTTTGCTGTGGGTTTGTCGTACATGGCCCTTATTATGTTGAGGTAGGTTCCCTCTATGCCCACTTTCTGGGGAGTTTTTGTCATAAATAGGTGTTGAATTTTGTCAAAAGCTTTTTCTGCATCTATTGAGATGATCATATGGTTTTTCTTCTTCAATTGGTTAATATGGTGTATCCCATTCATTGATTTGCGTATTTTGAAGAATCCTTGCATCACTGGGATAAATCCCAGTTGATCATGGTGTATGATCCTTTTAAAGTGTTGTTGGATTCTGTTTGCTAGTATTTTGTTGAGGATTTTTGCATCTATAGTCATCAGTGATATTGGTCTATAATTTTCTTTTTTTTGTAGTATCTTTGTCAGGTTTTGGTATCAGGGTGATGGTGGCCTCATAGAATGAGTCTGGGAGTGTTCCGTCCTCTGCAAAGTTTTGGAAGAGTCTGAGAAGGATGGGTGTTAGCTCTTCTCTAAATGTTTGATAGACTTCACCTTGAAGCCATCTGGTCCTGGACTTTTGTTTGTTGGAAGATTTTAAATCACTGTATCAATTTCATTACTTGGATTGGTCTGTTCATATTTTCTATTTCTAGCTGGTTCAGTCTTAGAAGGTTATACCTTTCTCAGAATTTGTCCATTTCTTACAGATTTTCCATTTTATTGGCAGAGAGTTGCTTATAGTAGTCTCTTAGGATGCTTTGTATTTCTGTAGTGTCTGTTGTAACTTCTCCTCTTTCATTTCTAATTTAATTGATTTGAGTTCTCTCCCTCTTTTTCTTGATGAATCTGGCTAATTGTTAATGAATTTTGTTTATCTTCTCAAAAAACCAGCTTTTAGTTTTATTGGTCTTTGCTATTGTTTTCTTTGTTTCTATTTCATTTATTTCTGCTCTGATCTTGATGATTTCCTTCTTTCTGCTAACTTTGGGTTTTGTTTGTTCTTCTTTCTCTAGTTCCTTTAGGTGTAACGTTAGATTGTTTATTTGAGATTTTTCTTGTTTGTTAAGGTAGGCTTGTATAGCTATAAAATTGCCTCTTAGAACTGCTTTTGCTGCATCCCATAGGTTTTGGATCATTGTGTTTTCATTGTCATTTGTCTCTAGGCATTTTTTTATTTCCTCTTTGATTTCTTCAGTGATGTCTTGGTTTTATAGTAACGTATTGTTTAGCCTCCATGTATTTGTGTTTTTTACGTTTTTTCCCTGTAATTGATTTCTTATCTCATAGCATTGAGGTCAGTAAAGATACTTGATATGATTCCAGTTTTCTTAAATTTACCCAGGCTTGATTTATGACACAAGATGTGATCTATCCTGGAGAATGTTTTGTTTGCACTTGAGAAGAAAGTGTAATCTGCTGTTTTGGGAAGGAATATCATATAATTATCAATTAAACCTATCTGGTTTATTGTGTCATTTAAAGCTTCTGTTTCCTTATTTATTTCCTGTTTGGATGATCTTTCCATAGGTGTCAGTGAGGTGTGGAAGTCCCGCACTATTATTGTGTTACTGTCGATTTCCTCTTTTATAGCTGTTAGCAGTTGCCTTATGAATTGATCTGCTCCTATGTTAGGTGCATATATATTTATAATTGTTAAATCTTCTTCTTATATTGATCCCTTGATCATTGTCCTTCCATGTCTCTTGTAACATTCTTTATTTTAAAGTCTATTTTATCTGATATGAGTATTGCTACTCCAGCTTTCTTTTGATTTCCGTTTGCATGGAATATCTTTTCCCATCCCCTCACTTTCAGTCTGTATGTGTCCCTATGTCTGAAGTGGGTCTCTTGTAGGCAGCATATATATGGGTCTTGTTTTTGTATCCATTCAGCAAGCCTTTGACTTTTGGTTGCTGCATTTAATCCATTCACGTTTAAGGTAATTGTCGATATGTATGTTCCTATGACCAGTTTCTTAATTGTTTTGGGTTTGTTTTTGTAGGTCCTTTTCTTCTCTTGTGTTTCCCACTTACAGAAGTTCCTTTAGCATTTGTTGTAGAGCTGGTTTGGTGGTGCTGAATTCTCTTGTCTTTTGTTTGTCTGTAAAGCTTTTGATTTCTCCATCGAATCTGAATCAGATCCTTACAAGAGTACTTGTAAGTACTCTTGGTTGTAGGTTCTTCCCTTTCATCACTTTAAGTATACCATGCCACTCCCTTCTGGCTTGTAGAGTTTCTGCTGAGAAATGAGCTGTTAACCTTATGGGAGTCCCCTTGTATGTTATTTGTCATTTTTCCCTTGCTGCTTTCAATAATTTTTTTTGTCTTTAATTTTTGCCAATTTGATTACTTTTGCCAATTATTTGATGTGTCTCAATGTGTTTCTCCTTGGGTTTATCCTGTATGGGGCTCTCTGTGCTTCCTGGACTTGGGTGGCTATTTACTTTCCCATGTTAGGGAAGTTTTTGACTATAATCTCTTCAAATATTTTTTCAGGTCCTTTCTCTCTCTCTTCTCCTTCTGGGACCTCTATAATGTGAATGTTGCTGCATTTAATGCTGTCCCACAGGTCTCTTAGGCTGTCTTCATTTCTTTTCATTCTTTTTTCTTTATTCTGTTCTGCAGCAGTGAATTCCACCATTCTGTCTTCCAGGTCACTTATCCGTTCTTCTGCCTCAGTTATTCTGCTATTGATTCCTTCTAATGTAGTTTTCATTTCAGTTATTGTATTGTTCATCTCTCTCTGTTTGTTCTTTCATTCTTCTAGGTCTTTGTTAAACATTTCTTGCATCTTCTCAGTCTTTGCCTCCATTGTTTTTCTGAGGCCATGGATCATCTTCACTCTCATTATTCTGAATTCTTTTTCTGGAAGGTTGCCTATCTCCACTTCATTTAGTTGTTTTTCTGGGGTTTTATCTTGTTCCTTCATCTGGTACATAGCCCTCTGCCTTTTCATCTTGTCTACCTTTCTGTGAATGAGGTTTTTGTTCCACAGGCTACAGGATTATAGTTCTTCTTGCTTCTGCTGTCTGCCCTCTGGTAGATGAAGCTCTCTGAGAGGTTTGTGGAAGTTTCCTGATGGGAGGGACTGGTAGTGGGTAGAGCTGGCTGTTCCTTTGGGGGTCAGAGCTCAGTAAAACTTTAATCTGCTTATATCTTGATGGGTGGGGCTGGGTTCCCTCCCAGTTGACTGTTTGGCCTGAGGCAACCCAACACTGGAGCCTACCCGGGCTGTTTGTTGGGGCCAATGGCAGACTCTTGGAGGGCTCATGCCAAGGAGTATTTCCCAGAACTTCTGCTGCCAGTGTCCTTGTCCTCACATTGAGACACAGCCACCCACTGCCTCTGCAGGAGACCCTCCAACACTAGCAGGTAGGTCTCGTTCAGTCTCCTATGGGGTCACTGCTCCTTCCCCTGGTTCCTGATGAACACATTACTTTGTGCCCTCCAAGAGTGGAGTCTCTGTTTTCCCCAGTCCTGTCGAAGTCCTGCAATCAAATCCCACTAGCCTTCAAAGTCTGATTCTCTAGGAATTCCTCCTCCTGCTGCTGGACCCCCAAGTTCAGAAGCCTGACGTGGGGCTCAGAACCTTCACTCCAGTGGGTAGACTTCTGTGGTATAAGTGTTCTTCAGTTCGTGAGTTAGCCACTCAGCAGTTATGCAATTTGATTTTATTGTGATTGCACCCCTCCTACCATCTCATTATGGCTTCTCCTTTGTCTTTGGATGTGGGGTATATTTTTTGGTGAGTTCCAGTGTCTTCCTGTCGATGATTGTTCAGCAATTAATTGTGGTTCCAGTGTTCTCACAAGAGGGAGAGCACGTCCTTCTACTCCGCCATCTTGAACCAAACTCCTCTCTTCTTTTCTAATGTACACATTGAATGCTATAAATTTCCTATAAACACTGTTTTTTCTGTGTCCCACAAATTTTGATGCTGTCATTTCATTTTCATTTAGTTCAAAATGTTTTATTTCTCCTGAGATTTCTTCTCTGACCCATGTATTATTTAGAAGTGTGTTTTTTCACCTCCAACTATTTTGAGCTTTTCCAGTTAACATTTTATTATTGACTTCTAGTTTAATTGCATTGTGGTCTGAGAGCAGACACTGTTAAGATTTCTATTTTTTTTAATTTGTCTAGTTATGTTTTATGACCCACAATGTGGTCTATCTCAGTGAGTGTTTCACGTGAGCTTGAGAAGAATGTGTATTCTTCTGATGTTGCATGAAATAATCTATAAACTATGTCCAGTGAGTTATGGTGTTGTTGAGTTCAACTATGTCTTTACTGATTTTCTGCTTGCTGAATCTGTCCCTTTCCGATAGAGGGGTGTTGGCATCCAACTATAATAGTGGATTCATCTATTATTTCTCTTGCAGTTCTATCAACTTTTGCCTCACATAGTTTGATGCTCTGTTGTTAAGTATATACACATTAAGGGTCATTATGTCTTCTTAGAGAATTAACCCCTCCATCCTTATGTAATGACATTCTTTGTCCCTGATAACTTTCCTTACTTTGAAATCTGCCCTGTCTGATATTAATATAGTTACTCCTGCTTTCTTTTGGTTAGCATTAGCATGGTATATTTTTTCCATCCATCCATTAACTTTTTTAATCTATGTATGTCTTTATATTTAAAATGGGTTTCCTATAGACAACATACTGTTGGATTTTGCTTTTTGATCCACTATGACAATCTCTGTCTTTTAATTGGTGCATTTAGACCAATGTTCAAAATGTTCAAAAGATTTGGATTAATATCTACCACACCTATTACTGTTTTCTATGAGTTGAACTTGTTGTGTGTTCCTGTTTTTGTCTTCCATTCTTTTCCTGCCTTTTATGGTTTAGTCGAACATTTTTTTATTACATTTTCCTATAATTTTTTAGCTTACAGTTTACTTCTTTTGTTAGTTTTTTAAATGGTTGCCCTAGAGTTTATCATATACATTTACAGCTTATCAATAACACTATACCACTTTACAGGTTGTATCTTATAATTTTAAAAGATCCTAATTTTTCCCTCCTTCCCTGTATATATAAGCATGCATAATTGAAACACTGTTGCTATTAGTATTTAGCTATCTATTAGAACAACTTAAAATAGAAAAACAAAAGTGTTTATTTTTGCTTAAATCTTCTCAGTGATCTTTCTTTCTTTATGTAGATTTGAGTTTCTGATCCATATTATTTTCCTCTCTCTGAAAAACTTTTAATATTAAGTGCAAGACAGGTCTACTGGCAACAAATTTCCTAGTATTTATTAAACCAGGATTCTTCCTGTATCCTGTAAGTTTTATGGGATTAAATATATGGATAAAGCATGCCTGCATGGTTATAATTTGTCACTTCCATACCCATCATTTTTTGAGAGCTGTACCCACCTAATGATTCTAGAATGTGATATGTGGGATTTGGAGACCAGGTAGTAATATGTTTTTGCGGGAGAAAAATGGCTACTCTGCTTTTTCATTTGCTATAGACTTTGAATTTTTGGATAAACTGCAGACAGAAATAGAGAGACAAAGTAAATTTCTACCTACTTGATGTTGGTGTAGCATTGCGGACCTACCAATTTCACTTTCATTCTACTGGCATTGGGGTTAATGGAAATTTCCCTAGATACCATTTGAAACAGGAAGCCTGTCTTCAGTTCTCAGCAAACAATCTCTTTGGCAGTGGCTTCTTGACCTTAAGTTTGTTTATCTTATTACAAGACAAATTTGTGCTGCCCCTTTGAAATCATCTTCTAATAAAGAAACTAAGCACTACAACCAGCTCACAATGGTAAAACACAAATCAGTTTCATTTAACAGCAGTGTTGTTGAAATTGGTAAATTCCTGGGGAGAAAGGAATCTTTTGTCCCCTTCAAGATTCTTTTTCTTATTTTGATTAATACCTTACCTAAATATCCAGAATAAGGGCAGAAGCGAGGACATCCAAGAAGGGTTGTTTAAATGCCAGTAGATAAGGAACTTCTATTAATTATGTTTAGGTTACCATTCTGCCATTTTCAGGACTCAATGCAAGCAGAATTGACTGAAATGGTCCTCTAAGTCCAGTCCAAATATCTCAAATGATGAAGGATCTTGTAGGGATATGGATAAGGTGATGCTAATCTAAGGATGGTTCTGTGAACATGACTCCAAAGAGCTGATCAGGGAATTAAAAACTACCCAGCTATCAAGCAGAAGGGTGCTGACAACTGGTGGTTGCAGAACTTCAGAAAGGCAGGTTATTATCAACATGGATGAGGGGTTTCACTAAGCACAGGGAACTGGGTAACCAAAGTGGAGACTGGGAACTGAGACCAGAGCATCAGAACGAGAAGGGCTCCAGCACAATCCTGATTCCAAGATCTCCCAAAGAGTAATTAATCTGGGATGAAGATCATCCCAGACTGAAGGTTTAGCCTCTATTTTATTTAGAGTTTTTTTTTTTTTACATCGTTATTGGAGTATAATTGCTTTACAATGGTGTGTTAGTTTCTGCTTTATAACAAAGTGAATTAGTTATACATATACATATGTTCCCATATCTCTTCCCTCTTGGGAATTTAGAGGAATATGGATGTCAGCAGACAGAAGATTAATGAGCATCCTCATCTTTTAACTTTTAACCACCTTTACTGAGTGACTACAAAATACACCTTCAAATTCTTGCATTGAAGTTCTATCTAGTACTTAATTTCTAATACATTGCTTTTTTTTGATATAGTAAATTTTGTTTTGCTTTCTAAAGTCCCCTCATACTTGCAGACTCTTTCATTTCAGTTTTGTAGCCGGACTTTTTAATTTCTTTAGTCAAAGATTTTGGCAGCTATAAATACAAGAACAGCTCAAAGAAACCTGTCTTCCATAAAGGCCTAAGAAAAATAAAGAGAATATGATAGGAGACCTGGGGCGGTAGGGGGCAGAGCGAGTGTCTTTACAGCAGAGACGCAAGTTTCTGCCAAATAGGGAAAAGAGAGGGCTTTCAATCTCTGTATCTGAGTCTAGAGCACTACGCCAAGGCAGTGCCTGTGAGGTATCCAACCTCAGAGAGACGCTGTTCTCCACTGGAATCCAGGAGCTGTTCTCTAACTAGTAGAACTCATGAACTCTGTTGTCAAAATGGTTTCGCACTAACAGATTTATCTCCTTCTTTACCTCTGTTCAGCATTCATATTCCCAGGGGAAGTCTGGCTGATTCAGTAGAGACCACATTCTCATCAATGGCTGAGACTGGAAGGAGGGTGTAATGGTAGACATTTCCACTAATGCTCACTGCATCTCCATGCCTGGCTCATCACTTGACATATAGCTAGTGCTCAAAAAATGATTGTTGAATTTAAATATTCTAAACGACCAATTTCTTTTGATTGAAGTCACATGTTGGTAAACAGTTAAACTGTTCTTAAGACCCTATATGTCTGTTCTTTCAAATTCTTTTCAAATTCTTCTATACATCTGTTTTTGTTAGAAACCTATGTTTGAACAATTATTATTTCTATTTCTTCTATAGTCTCTAAAGTTAGCTAGTTATGTTTTCCTCTGCAATGTCTTCTTCCCTCTCTTGGCCATGCTTGAGTGTACTTGTCAGTCCTTCATGTTGTGTACTGCTTAGGAATTCCTGTCTCACCAGAAACAGTACCTGAATGAAACTGTATCTGAGCTTGACCACAAATCAATTCCTTTCCTCTTATTCTTGCTAACTTAAATATCAATCCATGTCAAAACAATATCCAGGACTCATTCATTAACATGTAATTGTTATTTTATATGACTTTAAGCATAGAAACATCCTCTTGGTTCACTAACTCATCCCTTTGTCAGTCATGTGGCCAGATGTCAAATAAAGTAACTCCATGATAGTGTATCTGCTCTTTTTTTTTTTAACACTTTGAAGACCAATCCAGTTCAACTAAATCATTAGCCTATTGCATGTCATCTAGATCATTATCCAACTAAAAAGTATTTTGGGGAACAGTATGTATTCTAAAGTAGCAGTGATTGGAAGCACTATGTTATATGCTGAAAAATTCTACATGAGTGGTTGGCTGTTAAACAAAAAGCTGGAACATGGGCAGAGTACAAATACAGCAAACCTATATATAAGATTCAGGCTTGATGAGCTACTGACTTCCAGACACTAATAAATTATTTTCTAAATCCAACTCCCTAATGAAAAGAAAGAGAGCTCCTTGGATAAATGGCTGATTTGGAGACTAGAACAGAGAATATACCAAAATACAAGATGAGCCTGGACTGCCTTGTGATACCAAAAAGAAAGGAATACTTACTTACTTACTTAATTAATAAGATAAAAGAAGGATGGGGCATGTCAAAGTGACACAGTTGCCAAGCTCCCAATGGCTAAACCTGGAACAATTTGAGCACTGAAAGAAATAACAATAATATCAGATTATAACACAAAGAATGAGTACTTATGAGCCTCTAATAATAAGATAAAAGAGTAAATGAATAACTAAATAAATGAAAAGAGACAACTCTTATGGAAAATTCCAATTAATAAATACAGAAGGAATGCAGGAAATAGAAAACCCACCATTAGAAAATCACAGAATAATTTCTGCATGCAAGAACTCCCCTTATCTGCTTAAAGATGGATCCTCCAAAAGGAACTCAAATGTCATAAATCCCTTCCCAGGAGTTTCACCAACCAGGGAAGTTTGATTCATCGCAAACTAGGAGGCTAAAAGTTGATACCACATCCAGACAAATTTGTCACAAACTATCATACCTCCCATCTATTCTTCTAAGGGCCCTTTCAACTTTCCTAAAAATCATTTACTCTCTCTTAAGTTGCCTACATCCCTCCTCATCTCCCCTATTAAGATGGTATATAAGCTCTCAAATTTTATTTATTTGGGTATTCATATTTTTCCTGTGTGCCTCTCCTTATATAATATTGCAAAGTAATAAATTTTAATATCTTTTCTTTGTTAATCTGCCTGTTGTCAATTTATTTCATAGACACAGCTATCAAACCTAGGAAGGGAAAGGGAAAGTCTTTCCTCTCCTACACTGCACACCCCTATTAAAAGACAAAGATTTTCAGAATGGCTCTTAATAAGACCCAATCTGAGCTGTTTACAAGAAATACACCATAAATGTAAGGACACAAATAGCTTCAAAAAAAGTATGGAAAAGGAAGTACCATGAAAACATTAACCAAACACTGACGTGGCTACAATAATTTCAAACAAAATAGATTTTAAGACAAAAGGTATTAAAGAAAGTGAAATTTCATAATGGTTAAAGGGTCAACTCAACAGGAAGAAATAACAATCCTGAATTTGTAAGTACCTAATAACACGGCTTCAAAATACTCGGTATCAAAAGCTGAGGGACCCAAGAGGAGAAATTGACAAATTCTTAATCAGAGTTGGAGGTTTCAACACACCTCTGTCAGTAAGTAATAGAACAATCAAATAAAAATCAATAAGATTATAATGAATTTAAACATTATTTACCAACCCCATCTAATACGTGTTTAGAACACTACACCCAACATTCTTTTAAACAAACTTAAGTGTACACGGAACATTTACAAAAGAAAAGGAAGAGAAGAAGGAGGAGGAGAAAAAAGAAAGGAAGAGGGAAGGAAGGGAGGGAGGGAGGAAAAGAAAAAAAAGAAAGAGCACAGAAATCATATTATTAAAAATATTAACTTTATCACTGACAAAACTAGATTGTAGAACATAGCTTGACCTGTGGTCAAAATCAAGCTTCTAAATAATTTGTCCCCACAGAGTACATGGGCAACGGCGTGCTGTCTCCTTTAAGAAAAAGAGCTGCCTCAACAAGCTTATGGTAGGAAGTAGTAAAGGATATTGGATACTGTAGACAGGCTGCTCCAAAGTGAAAAAAGAAGAGTCTATGCCATGTATGTGCAGACCAAACCCTTTTCCTAATTTCAAATTGTTCAGTGAAGTATGGACCCTACTTCCTAAAGCCTACAAACAGAAGTTCCTATTTTAGGGTAACAGATAAAAACTCATGGAAAACAAGAAGATGTTTACTAATAACTACAAGGAAGAGCTGACAATATCTCACTTGAAGCATCAGCATTTTTCAGCTCCTCCACAATTCAAAGAGGTAATCATTAGAGCTAAGAGAGGTTCTGTTAAAACCTTGCAATGCTGTAGTATGTTTGCTGGGTTAAGAAGCACAAACACCAAAACTCCCTTAAGCCGTAAATCTAAAAGAGGATTCCACCAACTCAGGAGCAGAGCAAACAGGTCGAGTGTAATCTACAAATTTTTCTTGATACCTCAACAGAAAACTTTGAGCCCGTTAAAAATCTTTCCCCTCTCAAAGGAATTTAAGTATTTATATTCAAAATAAACTACAAAAAGGAGGCATAGAGCAGATTTATGAAAATGTCTTCACATAAAATAAGAAATTTAAAGAAATGTTAGCTTTCTCTCCTTCAATAAGGTACAAAAGACATGTTGTCCATGAGACAGGAGCAGAAAAACATGTATAGGAATAAAACATCTATTAAAACGGGTACAAATAGCAGTTAAACTTACATTCTAGGCATAAGGTACTTTAATAGTGATTTATGAACTCAATTCTCTCAACAGCTGCATGAAATAGATACTCCTCCTCCTAGTTTTGCAGATGTAGAAAGTGAAGAACAGACGATTTAGGTAACTTGTCCAAGACTATACAAAAGTGAGTTCACAGAACTAGGATTCAAACCCAGAGATTCTGGCTCCAGAAGCCAAACACCTAACACCAGAGCACTTGGATATGGTTCCCAATTTGGCTACTGCGAATAGTGCTGCTATGAACGCTCGTGTCCAAGGATCTGCCTGTGTCCATTTTTCAGTTCTTTTGGGTACATACTTAGGAGTGGAATTGTTGGGTCACATGGGAATTCCGTGTTTAACTTTCTGAGGAACTGCTCTTTTCCTTTCTTTAAGAGCCACCCTTTTCCATTCCTTCCTCCTCAGGGATTAATCCAATGATCCCAGTAGAAAATATAGAAGATTTTGGATTTCTAAGAAACTAAAAGGACCAAAGCAAAATTAAAATCCCCTTTAGAGTTAGATTAGAACTGAAACTCCATAAAATTAAGTAAGTACTAATACTCTCTCACTTTTGTTCAGTGTTTACTAAATGCCAAACATTGCTCTACTTACTTTCACTTATTTATGTATGTAATCTTCACAATAGTACTACAAGGTACGTATTACTATTATCCTCATTTCACAGTTAAGGAATCAAAGCAACACAGAAGATAAATAATTTGCCAAAGAATACACAGCTAGTAAATGGGAAAATTTGTATCAAAGCAGGTTTATATCCCAGGTCTAAGTATCAATATATACCCACCATGTTTTATGATTCAAGTAAAATGTAAATATTATTGAATTTCTGGAATTTGGCAGGTGAGAATTCCTCATTATAAATTGGGTTTACTTAATTTCCTCAAAGTATTATTTCAAAGTTGAATTATAATCTTACCTTTCTATTAATAATTTTTACATGCTTTTGACCTATAAGTCACAGTCTCAAGAAAATGTATTCTTCTGTTCTGTTATAGAACAGAAGAATATATTTACAAATTAAATATTCTTTAAAATCAAATTATTCTATGTTTTCCTAAGTGGAGGGAAGGTTCATGGTTGTAACACTAATTTCCACTCTTACTGAATTCAAACTAAACAAGGTAGAGATGATCACTCATTGTTTTTCGTAAGAGAAATACTGTTTTCTGACTTTTCTAAGAATTTTTACTTGCTTTTTAGCAAAATAAATTATTGAATGAATAATTGATGACCAAACTTCTTGTGATTTAGAATCCATTTTTCAGTAGACAAAAGTTTCAGTGAGTATATTGTTAAAGGTATTTTCCATCCAAATCACTCTCAGACCCACAAGGATATGCTCAGCTTTTTTTTGGGGGGGGGGGTGTTGGGGGGAGAGGGGGTATTTCATTATTTTCTTTTTTAATTTGAGACTGTGATTATTGAGAAATCCCAACAAATTCCCCATTTGTAGAAAAGTAGATAAGTTAGATGGAGATTCTCTTAGATGGAAATTGTTTGGATATGAAAAATTGCTGACGTTTATCACGGAATAATCATCCCCAGAAAGATGGATCCAAGAATACCATCTAGTGTTTTCCAGGCAAAGCCATTTTTGAAAACAAGCCCAACTGTTCTTATCTAAAGACAGCTTCCTGAAGAATTTGTGTTTAATCTCACATTGTTTATTGTTTCAGAAAATGATTTCCATTTTTATCAAAGTAGAGTTAAGAAATGAGCATTCATTCAATGTCTGCTTGTGAATAAAAAGTATCTATTTCAAAATGAAACAAAGATTTGCAGAAAGCAGAACTAAACGAAAACAATGTAGTTTGACTCAGAATGTCTAGATTTGTTCCTGTTTAGCTTTATTTCTGTCAGACAGAATATTTGAATGAATCTCAAATATTGTATAGGTCTCTGGGAAACAAAGGATGCATTTGGTCACAGAAATCGTATGTTGTTTTATTACTAATTAATTTAATCTTTTGTTAAGAATTTTATCCCCCTTTTCAGGAAGGGGATGAGATTTTACTTACAATTAACTGCTATAATATTCTGAAATAATCTTATAGCTTCTCTCTGAATAATTGATTATTCACATGAAGAATTCTTCCAACCCACATCCCACTGTTTGCTGCTGAAGAGTACTGTGGTCACGTGGAGACATGAAATTATCTCCTTTAATGGCTATAGGAATGACAGCATAGCTCACAACTGAAGGGAGTTGTGTCAAATCCTCCCTCAAACTTCATGTAAATTTTCAATTATTAATAAATGTTATACATTCTTCACATTCTTTTTGACATTTAATTTATGTCAAAAAATCTTTGGAAATCTTAAACAGAAATTTTGTGTTTGTTTGCTTCATGCGCTGGGTTTCATTTCCACTGAAGTTCCATTAACAGGAGGCAAACTGCTGAATGGCTTTGGAAGTAGATTTGTGAAAGCTAACTTTTCAACTGAGAGAAATCTCCCTGGGGATATCACAAAGACACAGAAACTTTAATAGCATTTTGTTTTTCTCAGCACATCTCCAGATTTTTAACGTGTCTGAATTTAATGCACTAGAAACAAGCATATGCTGTCTTAACTAAAATCTCCTCTTGTATCTAAAAATAATCTACCACAAAAATACTAGCTATTGATATGTTTATATATAAGGAGAAAAAAACCAAAATAATAAACAAGACACAATCACAGCGCAATCTGCAAAAGCAGAAGGCTATTGCTCCTTTATGGGAAATCACATCTAATGGATATTTCTGAGTGTGTATTTTTTTTCATCTTCGTTTGCCTCTGCAGATCAAATTCTACCATCATACAGGGTGCATTCAAATGAAATATAATATTTCTGAATTTATCTTTACCAGCTAATGCTTTATCCAAATGCTGTAAGATAAATGTTACAATCCATTTGTAAAAATGGATCACTCAGGGAAAAGTTACTTTAAATCATCTCATAATCTAAAATTTCAGTAACAATAATTATGAATGGTCAGTAATAATAACTCTTCCTGGAAATGATGTTAAGACTTTTTGTCTACCCAATCAACTCACTACATCAATGTATATAAATTATACATTCTCTGAAAGTTCCTATAATACAGGTTTAAAAAGTGTTAAATTTCAAGTTTTCTTTTCATTGCAGCTAGACTTTAAGTGAATTACCAAAATGGGGTATTATTTGGGCACCGATATAAATCAGCATACATAAATAACATATTTAATTTGTTATGCCATTTAATATTAGAGAAATCAAATTTAGCCTTTGAGGAAAAACACTTGCTATTATTTTTAATTCATCCATTTTCTTGCTGCAGAAATTTACTTAAAGTTTCTGCTTTCAGACATATATTAATTGAATTCCAGCTACACAGTATGTACTATGTCAGATACTTTTAAATGACAGAAAACGTGACAATATAAAAATATTCTCCTTCTCAAGTAACTCACAATCTTTTGAGGATGACTATATAGCCACATACAACATAAGACAGATTTGACGTACTATATTATAAGAGCCACATAAACTTTTGATTCAAGATACCAGACTGGGCAAATATGAGCTCCTGTCCTTCTCAATTTTCACTTTAAATAAAAACAGTGGTATATTCATACAATGGAACACTACACAGAAGTAAAAATGAAAACTATTGATATATACAACAGCACAGGTGAGTCTTACAGGCATTGTGTTGATTAAAAGGAGCCAGTTACAAAAAGTTATGTAACTTATGATTCCATTTATACAAAGTTCAAGAAGAGATGAAACTGGTCTATAGCGGTAGAAGTCAGAAATGTGGCTAGAACACTTCAAATGTGGAAAGGTATTTTAATTAATTTAAATTTCATTAGCCACATGTGACTAGCAGCTACTGTATTGAACAGTACAGGAAGACAAGATAAATCTGAGGATATCTAGAATATACAGAGAAAAGATAAAAATATAAAATATATGAGAGAAACAAGACTCATGAAGGATGTAGTCAGTATTTTCAGCATTTATCTAATGGGAGTTAGATAAAGTAAAAGGGAATGAATGAATAAAAGGAAGCAAAGCATAAAATTAACCAGAGTAGACAAAAAGACACTGGTCATCAGACAAAAAAGGGTCCAACACTTTAATAAAAGTGATTAATAAAAATGGGTTCATATCCTTATCTGTTTTTTGTTTTGTTTTTTAATTTTCAGAGTGCCAACACTACACAAAAGTACCTAAAGCTACGAAAAAGAGAAATCAGATTAACTACAATGGAATGAAAATAAGACCACTATCATACTTCTCTGCTGTAACACTTGCTCTCAGACTACAAAGCAGCAATGAATTTAAAACAACTGAGGGAAAATAAAGAACCAAGCAAAATCCTGACTTTGAGTTCCAAATTCTATATACCCAGACACGTTATAAATCAATGATGGGGCACAATAAAGAAATTTACAGACAAAAAATAATTCAAAGTTTACCTCCCATGAAGTCCTTTTGAAACAATAGTTCAAGATATATTTCAACAAACTTTTCAAGCAATTCGAAAGAAAGAGGGTAAGCAGCTAGTCTGCAAACTGTCTCATTATCATGTCTGGAGGACACTCTTGAGAGTGAAAGAAGGCAGGTGATCTGGTCCAATTGCATTGTAGACATGTAAATAAGAGACTTTTCTGTTAAACAAGCTAATAGTTATTATTAGGAGGAGAATCCTTATCTCAGGAACGCTTTGAGTGAGAGGTTCCTATTTAAAATTGCTTATGAACATAGAATCCATGGATTTACAAGGCATGGCTACCTCGAAAATATGAACATATATTCATAGGCAAAGAATGCATTTCTGTTGACTTATCTTTAATTTCACTGGCTTTTTCCTGAGCTGTGTCAAGTCTACTGGTGAGCCTGTCAGGGGCAGTTTTCATATCTGTTATCAAAGTTTCATTTCTAGCATTTTCATGTGTCTCTTCCTTATTGTTTGTATTTATCTGCTAAAATATCCTATATGTCTTTTCATTAGAACCTTTAACATATTAACCAGTTATTTTCAATTCCCTGTCCAATAATTCCAACATCCGGGGTATCGCTGAGTCTTCCTAGAATTAACTTTGTCTCTTGACAGTGACGGTTTTTTCCCCTTGATTTTGTGTGTGTGTGTGTGTGTGTATGTGTGTGTTCTACTTTTTTATTGATTTCCACATACAGTGTACAGAATGGTGGAGATGGGTGTAAGCAGTATTTATGCCTGGGGATGAGCACATATTTTCTTCTGTTAGACCATTATTGTGGGAGGTTGAGTAAACCTACTCAGGAATTGAGCTCAGTTTGGATTTTGTTATTGCAATGGTTCACTACTCTCTTTAAATTTCTGTTTGTTCTTAGGTTGGGAGTGGCTTGCTGGTGGGTTTTCCTCAATGTTTCTGCTCCACTTTAAGTTTTAGGGCTTTCCTGTGCACCTGCATCTTAAAGAGGGTATCTCGACACTCCTCCCCCAGGAACAGTCTGCTGTTTCTGTTTCTTGGAGCTTGAGGTAGTGTGGTTGTGAGCTGGGGATGGGGTTCTCTATTGTCCTGATTCAGCATCAGTTTAAGTGGCCCTTGTGTCCTGAGTCTTAAAGTTTATGTTTTCTCAGTGACCTTGCCCCGAACTCAGTGACAGGAAAACTAATGGGCGAGGCTCTTCTGAGAACAGTTTCCTGCCCCTACCCTTTAGGTAAAGGTTTTTTGTTTGTTTTTAATTCTACCCTTCTCCCACCTGCCATGGAGACATCTCCTTGTACTGGGGCAACTGCTATTACCCCTAATATCTTATGACACTTTTTCTTAGGTGAGAGGAGACCAGGAGAGGCTTTATGCCTTTCCCACAGTGGTGGCTGCACCTCTTCTCCAGGGCTCTGACTTACCAATGACTGAACTATCTACTACCTTCCCTGCCAGCAATGGTTTTTTTATCGGTACACAGTGAGAAGGTCTGTGGAGAAAAGCCAACAAGGGAGTGTCTGTGGCTTCCAGGCCTCGACTCCTACTACTCATCCTTTGGAAATTCATTAAAAAATCATAGCTGAATTCTTCTTTCCCACTTGGATGGTAGTCCTGTCTTCTGCCCGTGCTCTCACACAGGTGAATGCATGCTCATTTCCCACCTCTCCTCAGGGGCACCTGACTTTCCTCAGATTCCAAGCTACTTGGTTTTCCTGCAACATCAGTCCTCTATTGGGTCAGAGAAAAGTTATGATTTTTTAGACTCATATGGCTTTTTCTTGCCATAGGCTACAGGTGTACTCTTTTAAAATTTTTACATCTTAGGAGAATTCAATGTCCTGGAATTTTTTTAGGGTGCATCATCCTCTTTAATTCTACGTCTAAGTTTCCTGATATGTCCATACAAGAAACTATACAAGTGTGTTCTTTACTATTCAGTCATTTAGGGCCCATGCCTGACCATACAGCGGAGCCTTTGATCAAAGCACAACAGTCTATGAATATCCCAACACTCCCTTGAGCCTAACCCCCCATTGCTAAATAGATGCACCGCTACCCTTGTGCAAATCTGCACTTACCTCACTCATCAACGTTTTATAAAACAGCAATGTGCCCTTCAGTCTGAATCCTCAGTCTAGAAACTCCTTTCAATGGACCAGGAAAACAACTTTTCCCCAGCTAGAAGAGAGAATCATAAGATTCAGACCACATAGTGTGCTTGTAGGGCTTTATTTTTGGTTCTACATTCAGTGAAGCAACTGCTAACATAAGCCTTCTAGTCTTTCTGAACCCCAGCCCCCCTTAGCATTCTTCTAATGTATACCATTTCCACTTTGTGCGCGAGCTTTGCTGTGCTGTACTCTCCCTATTTGAATGTCTCTTTGATATTGCTCAAGGCATTATCTGTATTTGTATTCTCAAACTTTTCTGACGATCCTCAGGGGTAGGAATGATTTCAGCCAGTACTCAGTAGCAATCTCACTCTCCTCTCTTAAATGGTATATAACGTACAACTCAGTTTTTGAGCCATACCATAAGAGAAGTTCACTGAATAGCATTATTCAGTTTCTGAAAATCCCTTCAATCTGCATATGCACTAGTTATAGACACTTCAAATATTTTCTGAGAAGACAGATCATAAGTACCTAGTAAAAATGTCTGTTCTACCACCCTCGATATATCTGTAGCACTTGTTTCTGCTAAAGCCGCACTCAAATTCAGATTTCTTCCTGGTGAATTTATAGATTGGGCCAATAGGATTGATGTATAAATATGATTCCACTAAAACCCAAATAGTCCGGCTAGTTTCTAAGCTTCTCGTCTGTTATCTGTGAATGGGAATGCTAATAATTTATTTCTCACAGTAGTAGGACTACCTCTGGTTGCTCCAGGTCATGTAATTCTTAGGAATTTCACAGGTTGGGCAGGACCTTAAGTCTTAGCTGGTTTATCAGCGAACCCCTGTTTTTCATCTGGGTGACTCTGATCTTTAATTCATTCCGATCTTCTTTCTGTAGATAGGTGATTATTATGAGATCATCACACAGACTGATTTTTAACTCCAAGCCCCTCACAAGAATATGGAAATATGCTAGCAAATTTAAGAATTCTTGTCTCAGTGCAATGGATGAATACTGATTGACATTCCACGAGAGTATATATTGTGACTGGCTAGATTCCCAAATTGGAATGGCCATAATGGCATACCATCACCCTTGATCTGCACTTCCTTTATAGTCTTTACAATATCAGTTACAACTGAAGCGATCAAAAACACAACCTCACTTAATCCTTGGTACTCCAGGAACCATTTGTTTTATGCACTGGCCAGACAAGACTTTTTTAAAGGAGGTTAAGAGGGCTCAAAACTCCCATTTTGACCATTTCCTTAATCAGAACAACAATCTCCTGTTGCCTTCATGGGATTCTGTATTTACTCTATACCACCAACGAGGTCTTCAGCCACATTTTCCAGCTGAAATTTTACCCCTAACCTTATTTCTTATGCCTTTTGGAGGCTTATCTCTCTCCCCGCCATAGGGATTCCTAGATAGTTATCTCCCATATCTAGTGACCCTAAGAAGTTTGTGCATCACCACTAGGCCACTTCATCCAAACCATTGCAAAATGCCTAAGACTCTTTATGTGACACTGCTTGGGATGTTTCAGTTTTAAGAATCTTTTTTCTTTTAATTCTTAGAAATTTACCTTTTTTTTTTTCTCTCTCTCTCAAAAACTCTTATTATCTAGATATTTGGACTTACTCTATTTTCCATATTTCTCAGCTGTTCTATCACATTTGTTTCCTTCTAGAAAAATAAGTACATCTATACTATCTTACAATTGAATTCACTCTTCAGCTATATCCATTTCTTATTCAATCCATGTATTATTCTTATTTCAACTATTAACTTTTTCATACCTAGTATTTCTACTTGATTATTTTTTCATCACATCTTGTTCTTGTTCCATACTGAAATATCTTCCCCTGTTCCTACATTTATTATGTTTATTTCAAATTCTGACTCATTAATTTTAATACTTTTGCTAATATGTTGACCAATTTATAGTTTTTAATTTTAAAACATTATATTCCTAGAGTTTTTTTAAAGAAAGTATATCATTATTCTGGCTTTTATTATTATTATTATTAAATTTGGCTCATCCCTGAAGGTTACCTGTTAATATGAATTGAGGAAGGGCAGCAGAAAGAGCCTTGATCAGTGCTCTGAGGTCTAGTGTAGATGAAGAGGTGAGTCGTTACCATAAGCCAGAATTAATCACTCTCATTTGGTTTCACCACACCAAGCAGCTTTTCAGGTCCATGCTCTACTTTCAAACACCAAAGAAAAGGTAGTCTCCCTAGACTGTCATTCATCAGCTCTGGAAGTTTGGAGAGAAATGGCTGAAAGAGATAAATTCAAAGCTGGTCCGTTCTCATAGGTTTTCCAACTCTTCACCCTATCAGGTTTTGCCCTGCCTTGATTTTATCCCTGAGAACACTTCCAGCGGGGGTGTGGGCCGATCGACGTCGTGGCTTTCAGAGGTTTGGATGACCATTGTCTAATTCTGCAACAAGAAGGAAGGCAAGGTGGGGAGGGCCACAAGGACACTATTTAAACTGCCCTTTCCTGATTTATGCCTTAGCAGCTAAGCCAAAAGCCCTTTGCTGCAGTCTACAGTCATCTACCTGCCTTGCCACACTCCAATTCTAAGTAGCCATCATTTTTTTCTAGGTATTTCTCACACTTTTATGAATCCATATTGCATTTCCCTCTATAGTTTCCCTAGAGTTGATCTGCGGGAGAGAGGCAGCCATTTGTGCTAATTTTCAGTCTTGGCATAAATTGGAAACTTTCTCCTACAAGCGGGTTAATGAACAGGAAACAGAAGACATCACTGTAACAGATTTAAAGCAGAGTACAGAATAGTCTTCTGAGATGTATAAGATCAGGATTCTGGAAGGAATCTCAAGCATCTTCTAATTCTACATTGACTGCCCTGATGGAATACATTTAAGCTGTTATTTCATTTAACAATATGCTCTCAAGTGAATAGTCTAGCTAGTTTAAAGTGTTGAAAAAATTGAAAGTTTTGTAGTTTAAATTAATTTAAAATTTGATTTAATACTTGACTTAAAATGATAAATTCTAATAATTAATGAAAAATTTTTATTTAAATACAAGTAAACTTAAAACTAGATATAGACTGCAATGTTCTAAGAAAGATAACTGAATTCCTATTTTGAGCTGGGTTCATATATATTGAAAATTTGTGTTATAGTTCCCTGAATCCACTATGCCAACAAAATATCTGACTTTCCCAGCTAGTCATTTATACCTCCCTGGAAATTTCTCAGAAGAGAAAGTTAATAGTGAGGTGATGGAGGAAATGTTGTCATGTATTCATAGATGGGAAATAGTTTTCCCTCTCTCAAGTCATACTATACCTACAGCAGATTTTGAAGTTATACCTATTTTAATAATTTTACAATATTGAGTTGCCTGAGTCAGAAAGGTCAAAGGAATTCCCAAGTAAGGCCGTCTATTCCCAATGATAACCATTTTACTCCTACCCTAAATTCCCAAATATTTAAGGCACAGAGCCAGTGGCATAACTGTGCATATTTAACATCCAGACTGGATCATTTTTTTATATATATATATATATATAACTTTACTTATTTTTAGCTGCATTGGGTCTTTGCTGCTGTGCGCAGGCTTTCTCTAGTTGCGGCAAGCAGGGGCTACTCCTCATTGTGGTGCCCGTGGGCTTCTTCATTGTGGTGGCTCCTCTTGTTGCAGAGCACAGGCTTCAGAGCACAGGCTCAGTAGTTGTGACGTGCGGGCTTCATTGCTCCATGGCATGTGGGATCTTCCTGGACCAGGGCTCGAACCCGTGACCCCTGCATTGGCAGGCAGATTCTTAACCACTGCGCCACAGGGAAGCCCCAGACTGGATCATTCTTAACAGACTCTTCTGTAAAACACAAGTAATGGCAGTAATATCAGGAAATGAAACTATACAGGAAATGTTAATAACATTACACATTTCAAAAGTGATAAAGACATTGTTTCAATCATCTCCTCTTTTTATTTTTTCGAATGTTTCTTTGTTGAAGTCCTTTGGGTCAATGTCATTTAGTGTTGGTATAGGAATCCAACTTCAAATTCCTTTATGAGAGTCAAAATAATTATGAATCAGTTGCTGGCTCTCGTAAATAATACAAAAAATCCCTTAGTTGTTTTTCAAGTAGTTCTTCTCTTCCTATTCTATTTCTTCATCTATATTTGTATTAGCACTTGTAAAGGAGCCTAATGTATTTATGATTGAGTGTATGTGTTTTTTAGAAATTATGAAAATAGGATAATACATTCAGTATCTGTTCACTCAGAGTAAGCCTAAAGTGGAAGAGATAAAGAATGCCATTAGCCAAATAGAAACTGTCTTAAAGATATAATATCCAAGGGAATGATGATGGCAGCATAATATGAAACTCTAAATCTTTGGTGACCTGATTAGGTGATAGGGCTTGAATCCATAGTGGTATGCATCACGATAAAATAATGCAAATTACAGAAGAAAAAACAGAGAGTTACATCAGAAAATTGCTGAAATTATTTCTGTTTAAACATCTTTTTTCAGAGAGGTGTAATTTATCATGAAGTGAATGGAATAACATTTGACAAGAAGAACTGCTGGGAATAGATTAGGTTAAATTGCTGTGTTACAGTAGTTCACTTTCTTGAATTGGCTACAAGTTTCTTTGCTAAATTCAAGCCATGTGCTATTTCCTATACCGCTTAGCCTGTAAAATTTAGGGTTTGACTAAAAATGCAGTAATGAAAAGAAATTTTTAAAATTGGCATTACTTTATGTGATAAAATTATTTCTAGAAATTAATATACATTCAAATCGGCTGTATTTATTCTAGTTGACCCTAATATTCTATTATTGTGCTATTTGCAGAGAATGTAAAGGTTCAATGTGAATGTAAACATAAAGAAATCCTATAAAGGACCGTCTGGTTTGGTGATCCGTTATTAAACAGGAACATCTCTGGGGCTACTGGCCTTGAACAATCAATACAATACAGCCGCTCCACAACCATTGAATAGCCATTAATTATGAATCATTATGTCTGTACTATAGCTTGACCACCTTCTAGGTTGCCTCTTTACCAGGTGACTTGACTTAGCCAATGAACGACAGTAGAGGTGGCATGAGTCACTTCCACGCAGAATGTGGAAGAGGCTACTCATGTCTTTTCTCCCTCTCTGGTCCCTCTGCCGTAAGAGCAGCACCAACCCACAAGAAGCTGCTCATCAGCCTGGATTCTGGACTCAAGATATTGAAGATATTCAGTGCCGGCAGATCTTTAATAGACATTTAATATGAGCCAGAAAACTCTGTTGACCTATTTCCAGTTTGCAGTTACTGCAGCATAACTAAGCCTTAGATGAATAATCAAATGTATACTTAAAAGACTAGGAAAAAATACATCAAAATGTTGGCAGTAACTATGTCCGATATTTTGAAAAGGTAGGATCATCAGGAATCTTTTCACTTTTTGTATTTCTGCATTTAACCAACAATATCTATTTAAATATTGGAATCAAAATAGCCCTTTGTAAATACTATGAAGTCAAATACGTTTAATATGTTCGTACCTTGATGTTCTAATTCCAGCCCATTATGGGCATCTAGAAATCTATCGTGAGAAACAATACATCTATTCTTCCTATACAGACAGAATGAATTACATAATTTCAACCCTCAAAACTCTGGAAGTATAGACCTAACTATTGGTGTCAGGGTGGCCAAAAAAAAAAAAAAAAAAAAAAAAAGAATGCCACAAACCCTAAGCCCTTAATTCCAATTCAGTGTGCCACAAATATTTCATAGTCTGAATCAAGACGGTTGGTGGCTGGTAACAGGTATTATGCTAGTAATTCCTTCTGTAAAATAAGTTATTTGCTGGCACTTAAACTTTACCAACCGATTTTTAGGGGGTATCTTACTCCAGAGTACCATCTGAACTAACCGGACGAGCCCCATAGCAGTTGCAGCCAGGAAACACATTCCTGGCTCAGTCCTCTGATCTCCCCAACTGCATTTCTATTCCTTAAAACTGCTTTGTTCTTCAGCCCCTAGAAATAGGAGCCTGCTTCTCATTGGTCCAGTTCTCTCAAGATCACACCAGAAACAGCCTAACTGGCTTTGATTCTTTTACTCCTACGTTTAATAATTTTTTTTTTTTGGTATTGAATTCCTTTGTTTTTACTAGTAAAGGTTAGAAATTCAAAAACAAAAGGACAAAAAGCATTTAATGAATTTTATAAGGATTAATGAATACCATGTCTCAAATAAGTGATACATATCTAAATATTTAACACTTTTCCATTTTGCTAATTTCTCTCTTTATTGGAGTGAGATCATCAATCATAACACTATTCTTTAAGAAACCTATCAATACCCAGACATTCTTCCCAAGAAAAACTGATTTAAGCAAAGATTTTAATATGGTTGCTTATTAAAACATTATTTGCTAACTTTAATAATTAAAAGATGAACAGACTAAATTGCTATTTCCAAAGTAAAAATGTTGCAATAATTAAAAATTATGTTCTTAAAAGTAGTTTTAAGAACATAATGCTGATATGTTAAACGAAAAATTATATTTGCAAATTATATAAAATTTGCATATTTTTCTCTTATTAATCTTTTTTCAGCTTAGTCTCCAAGGCCCAATGGCAGATCTTAGGAGGGTAAAGGAAAACTAGTTTTTCCTTCTCTACACTACCTGTATTGACACCTAAGTGATCACACCAGTTCCACGGCTTTCAGTACAATTTATATTTATGATGACACTTATATTTGTGTATTTCTAAACTTGGCTCTCCTTTGAGACATAGACACATGTATCAAACTATTTTATATCTATATTTGAATATTTAGTAAACATAAGAATCTTGATTCTCCTCACTTAAGCAGTTTTCCTCATCTTAAGAGGTAGCAGTCTGTATCAGTTTCCTATTGCTCCTGTATCAAAATAATCATAAACAGTGGCTTAAAACAATACGAGCTTCTTACAGTTCTGGAATGGGTTTCACTGGGCTAAAGTCAAGGTGTCAACAGGGCTACATCCTTTCTAGAAGAAAGTGAAACTGTTCCCTTGCATTTTCCAGCTTCTAGAAGCCTCCTACATGCCTTTTCTCTTGGCCTCTTCCTCCATACTCAAAGTCAGCATCATGGCAGCTTCCAATATCTCTGACTCTGACCCTCTTTCATCTTTTATGGACCCTTGTGATTACATCAGGGCCACCTAGGTAATCCAGGATGATATCTCCATCTCAAGATCCTTAACTTAATCACATGTTAAAGTCTCTCTTGCTGTGCACGGTATTATATTTACAGATTCCAGGGATTAGGACGTGGGCATCTTTGAGGGTCATTATTCTGTCTGTCACACACTCCATATCACATACGCCACCATTTATTTCTTCAAGTCTAATTCTGGGCATCATATTCTCAACAATTTGTTCTTTCCACAATGTTTGTGATAATAACTTTACTGAATAAGGTTTCAATATAAAAAGGCCTACCTCTGAGCTCTCCACTTCCTTTCATTGATCTATTTTTTCTTGTTCTTATACTAAATTCTACTTTTCTCCCTATTCGTATGACTTTATATTTTAACAACTTTATGCCAAGTTACTCCTTTTGAACTTCTTTCATAGTTGCCTTAATTACACATAGAATTTCACTCTTCCTGATAAACTTTAGTTTATAGTTTCCACAAAAAGTATCCAGCTGGGATTTTTATTAAGTGGCTTTTAATTGATAAGATTAATTTGGAGAAAATTCTCTCTATATAGATCCATTAAGAGGGTTCCAAAATTTTCTCTATAGAAGTATATGTAATATTTGTTATTTCTTAGCTACTTATATAGGTTTTGTTGATACTGTGAATGACACCCTACTATGTAATATATTTTGTGGTTGGTTATTGCAGTGAATAATGTTGATATTTATAGACTGATTTGTAGTAAATATCTTATTTAGGACTATTTCATGGCTGTTGTAGGTGACACAGGCAAATAATTTGATAGTCTTTTTATTATCCAGTTTTGGAATCCAATGTAAATTTATAAAACGAGTTGGGCAGTTTTCTCTCTTTTGCAATTTAATGGAATAACCCTTAAAATATAGAAAATATATATTGTTATGAGCTAATTGTGTTCCCCCAAAATTCATATAGCAAAGCCCTAATCTCTAATATGACTTTATTTGGAGATGGAATCTTCAAAGAGGTAATTAAGATTGAGTGAGGCACTAACATGATAGAACTAGTGTCTTTATAAGAGAGACTCCGTGTGTGAGTGTGTGTGTGTGCATGTGTGTGCACACAGAAAAGGCCATGGGAGGACACAAAGAGAAGACTGTCCACCTGCAAGCCAAGGAGAGAAGCCTGTGGGGGAAAACAAACCTGTTAATACCTCCATCTTGCACTTCTGGCCTCCAGAATTGTGAGAAATAAATTTTGGTTGATTAAGCCACCCAGTCTGTGAAATTTTTTATGGCAGCCTGAGCAGACTAATAGAGGTATTCCCTAAATATTTGGTAGAAAATTGGGGGTATTATATATTTGCCTAAAAATCCACTTATTTCGACTGGAGTTTCAACAATTTCTAGAAATACATCTATCACACAAGAATTTCACTGGTTATCTATTTGTTCACAGCACAATTTTACTATTTTCATCTCTATTTCTATCTCTGGTAATTTCCCCTAATTCTGCATTGCTCTGTCCTCTTCCTGAAACACACTTCCCTCAGATGTCCACTTGACTCACTTCCTCACTTCAGTCAAGTGTTTACTCAAATGTACTCCCTCATCGTGGCCTTCCTAGACCATCTATTTAGAACTGCAACTGTCAGCTGGCACTCGCTCCCCTTCCCTGCACTCATCATCCTCTAATATACTGCAGAGTTTTTTTTACTTTGAACTTTGTTTCTGCCCACTCTAGTTGAAGTTCTTTAAAGGTATGGAGTTTGGCCTGTTGTTTTTTTCTACTGCGACGTACCTACTACATAGAAGAGTGCCTGGCACAGTGTAAAGGCTCGGTAAATAATTGTTTGAATAAATAAATGAAAAAGTGAATCCTCCATTTTGTTTATTTGCATCTTTTCTCTTATTTTCCTTAACTAGTCAACCGGTAAGTGTGTCCATTTTACGCATCTTTCAAGGAACCAGCATTTGGGATTTTTTACTCACTTTTTAAAATTGTTCTTCCCTAATGGTTGATTTTTCATCTCTGCCTGTTTGGTAGGGAGAGGGTTCTATTTCTCCCTCCTTGCACACAAATCTAAGTTAAACACAATGACTTACTATTCCAAGCCTTTTGTTTTCATTGCCATCTATTATAGAGGAAGGAAAAATATCTTTTTCTACTATCATAGATTCTCTTTTCTTAGTCCTGTGTGTTAGACTGACAAGAGAAAGATTAAAAAGAGAAACACAAACAAGTTTATTAACACGTGCACACATACCCATGGGACGACTCCATAATGAGTAACTCAAACAGGTGGTAAGAACTTGGGCTTATTTAAGCATCTTAACAAAAGAACAATAAAATTTCAGACAAGTAGCAAGACAAAGGAAAAGGACTTTGATCTACTAGGGGAAGCAAACTGCAGGAAAGAAAATATATGTGGAAATTAATGGTAGTTACAGGTTAGTTTAGCAAGGTTTGTTACACAGAGTCTTCTGATGCTATCTCAAGGCTAATGATGGTTTGGAATTTTCTCCAGTAGAGGGAGGGAGCGGGACACCTGATAAAAAGGGGAAGGGGATACCTTTACAAATTTGTATCCTGCTTTTAGGCAAATAGGGGAGGACAGAGTTTTTTTTTTTATATTTGCTTCTTCTCAATTGCCTTCAGCTCAAAATAATCGTACGCCAGAGGGGCATATATTGGGATGGCATTTTCTGCTATCCCTTACTAGACGAGCTTCATCTCTTAATAACCCATCATAATAAATGCTCTTAGCATCAGCCTGGACCTTAACTAATTCGTCTGAACATTTATTGCAAAAAAAAAAAAAAAGTATAAACTATGTGGTAAAGTTTAAAATACTACCCTAGAAAACTGTTTCTGTGTTTTGATTCATGTTTTTTAGTATTTCTTTTTCTTTCTTTGGTGAACAACTACTCAAATAATAGCACCCAAGTGGGCTAACAGCTCTAATCAGGCTTGCACTTATTGCTTCTCTTTTCAAATTGATTAAATGGGGTTGAACTCATTTTACTACATTTAATTATTTAACTGTAGGTTTTCAGCCTATAGGTGTAAAAGGTCAAATGCTAAATTTGTACTTAAAGAGAGGAGTAATTGAAGTCCTTATATCAAGAAGGGATTTAATGATTGTTAATGACACAGTACTTACATGACTACTGTTGACTTCTTACCTCAAGATTTATTCCCTCAGGCTCTACTGTACTGTCATAGAGAGTTCTAGAGCTAAATGTTATACAGATGGAATGAAAACTTCGAATTCCAATCCATTTTAAAACTCTTCATTTGAATATCTATTATAAATCATGTATATTCACTGCCATGGTAGTAATTAGCTTAGCTTTATGCTGAGTTTTAATCTTTTTTCTTTAATCAAAATATACCTGTTTTATGGTTGTATGATGAAGAATATAAACTATGTCTATTGACAGCTAATTTTACAAGTAGGCTATTATTTTAAAACTTTTCAGTATAGAGTAAAAGAAAATATGCCTTACAGAAAAACAGCCAATAAAGCTGCCTTAAGCATAAACATGAAGAAAAGGCTTACATGCTTTTTATTTATTTTTTTTTAGGATATTAGCTGTTGGATGCTGGTGAAGATCCATAGAGTTTATTTTCTTCGTGTGACAGGTTACGTTAACTGAATTTTCTCTTAGGGAAGGTAGGATTCGAGCAAAGTATAAAAAAGATGATTGTAGGTTCAAATAGGAGCTCTTTGGGTCATGATTAGAGCATTAAACTACTTATATTTCCTCTGATTTTGAGCCAAAGCAAAGTATTTACTTCATATAAACATACGGTTAGGCCTATGAAATATAAATGTGAATTACGACAGAAAATTTAATCTAACATGAGCCTATGCATTTTGTAAATTCATGTTGTTTTTACAGCACATAATTTTGTCGCTAGAAGTGACTATAGATTGTAATTAACTAATTCCTTAAAGATATGGAAAAGGACCAAAAAAATGACCAGAGAAAAATTGCATAGAGAGGAACCAAGAATCTTTTCTGGAGATTAAGAGTACTGAGTTTCCAGTCCAGTTTCTATCATTTAATGTTGGGTTACCCTGGGGAAGTCCCACTCATCTAAGTTTCTACATTAGATTTTTTTAAAAATATACATATGATTAAGTGATTATCAAGATAAAATGAGTGGCAGAGAACTTTAATTTATTTAAATTATTTAAACGTAGTGACATATCTTATTGGTGAACTCATTTAATTTCAATCTTGTGAGGTAGGTAGGATTAACTTCCCCATTTTAAGACGAGAAACTGTGCATAGAGAAGAAACCTACCCAAGAGGCCATAACTGGTAGGAAGGAGAGTCATGATTCAAAACCAGTCTGCCAGGTTTCAAACCCAGGTTCTTAACCACTTAGATGCTACAGCCTATAGATTTGTAATAGGGAAGAACAAATCCAACTCCACATTGGATCTGTTCCTTTTACTTTAACCTTTGTATTCTACTGCTTTTGCTGCAAGTTAATCACTAAAGAGATGCTGCCTATAGCTTACAGTATACATAATGACTCATCTCCAGGAACACTGCCTCGTGTGACTGAGTGTTAGGTTAAAGTACCTTTGTTTAAACTCACAGGAAGCATCCTGATCACACCCACCTGTGAACGACTGCAGGAAAGAAGAAATTAACACATTCCCTCTGGAGTCTGGCTGGAACCAGGAAATATCTGCAACAACTTATGACCTTTTTTACTTTAACTCCTCACCTCCCCCTCTTTGCTTTATAAAAGAAACTAACATCCAAACCTGGGCAAGATGGTTTCTTGGGACTCTAGTCCACCTTTATTCTCAGTCTGCTGGCTTTCCCAATAAAGTCGCTAATCCTTGCCCCAACAATTTGTCTCTCGATTTGATGGCCTGTAATGCAGCCAGCAGTGCGAGCTTGGAACAGACTGGGGAGGTCTATTACTAAGGGAAAGAACAAAAAAATGGGTGTATGTATTTTAACTGTGGCTTCTGTTCTATCCTTTGAACTACAGCCATTTCATCTCCAGAATTATAATAGTCTCCTTGCCTTCTGGCTTTCATTTATTTCATTTTCCTAACATTTATCTCTCATATATCACCCTCCCCCCTTATAAAACTAACCTGTCTTCTGGTGGGCAAACTACAAACCATAGTTTTCTTGAACACATTAGGGACCAGAGGTCTCAGGGTAATCAAGTAACTTGAATTCCAGGCGGGCAAGCCCCTGCAAGGGGGTATGAACAGATCATTTAAGAAACCCAAAAATCTGTCATGCTCAACCTCACTGGAAATTGGAATACTGCAACTTGAAATAAACCATATTGTGGGGTCCTACGCAGAGACCCAGAGTTGGTCTAAAGATTATTTTAAGATGAAGATGTTTGAGATTCAACAAATGGAAAAAGAAACCTTCTTGGAGCTTCCCTTATCTGACTAAAAGCAGAACTTTCTGAGAAATGAGGGCGGCCATAGATTCCCTCTTGGGGCAGCTTCTACTCCAGGAGAGAGGCCAAGAGTACACTTACCATAAATCCCTTCTCCAGAGGGTTTTTACAACCCTGAAGCAGATGGAAAGACCATACACACCTGTATAGACAAACATTATCACAAACGTTCTTATCTGACACTAGTTCTCCTAAAAATCCATTGTCTTTCCTAAAGAAAGCAATTTGTTCAACCTATAAAAGTTATTTCTCCCTCACTAAATTAGGTTTATAAGCCTTTAACTTTAACCATTTAAAGGGCCAGCTACGTCTTCTGTTGGCTTCCCTGTGCATATGAATAAATCTTGTTCTTCAGTTAATCTGTCTTGTCAGTTTCATTCCACAGGCCTCAGCTCCTAAATTTCAGAAGACAAAGAAAAAAGTTTCTCCTCACCTAAAGAATGATAGCACCTTATACCCATAAGATTGGCAAACATCATAAAATTTAGTAATAACAAATATGGGTAGAGACGTGTGAGAGAGAAGCCTTCATGCCCTACTGCTGGGAGTGGAGCTCAGCTGGCAGTGCTTATAGTATTAACAAAGATTCTCCCCGTGACCAAACTTTCCTCAGGCTCCTTTGACCCTCTGCTCCCCAAGTTCCAACCTTGGGCTTCAGTCTCTGTCCTTATAGACTCCAGTTTTAGCAAGAATCCAGTTAAGTCAGTTTAGGCAGAATCTCCCACCCTTGATGTCTGATCAAATTCCTCATTCTCCATCATGCCACTCAGGTTATATCTCATCCCCCTGACCTGCCTTCAGTAAGAATTCTGTTAGGTCTGTTTAACAAAGAATAACTCTACCCTTTAAGTAATTTTCCATCCACCAAACCCCCAATATTTTTCTTGTCATAAATTCCCACTTTTCTTTGTATTCAGAGTTGAGCCTGTGAAAATAAAGGAAACCTCATCGAAAATGACGTTGCTCTCACATAAGAATCAGTATCACCCACTGCAATTCCAAGGCTCCATCCGGAAGAAAGATTTCCTTGTGACCCATCAACAACAAGCTGCCCACCTCCTGCAGCCAATGAAGAACCACCAGAGCCTTCCCCAATTTCCTCCTAAAACCCTAATGAAAGCTGACCTTCCCTTTATCGTCTTGATCTATGGTTCACCATACTGTGCATGTCCAGAGCTGCAATTTTTCTGCTATACCCGAATAAACTCATTTTGCTTACAAAATAACTGGCTCTTTTGCTTTTAAGCTCGACAAGCTGAATCTCCCTCCCCTACTGCAAAACTCCATTGTAGTAGACCCCTGAATAAAGTCTACCTTGCTGTCCTGAACAAGTGTCAGAATAATTTTTATTTGACAGCATTGTAGGGGAGCAAAACTTGCCATCCCCAAATATCTCTTTGGCATGCAGATTATTTCAAGATGAAAACAACGTCCAAAAGATTCAGGGAGAAACTCTGACCCTCCCCCTAAGTACCTAAAATAATTTAGATAGAGGGTCTGTTCCAGGAATAGAGCTATTGTTACTGAGCAAAGGGCTTGCTCCCTGACAAGCACAGAAGCCAATCCTATGGAACTGGCTTTCAAGAAGAGAAAAGAAGCTCTACTGAGAGGTCAACAAGGAGACAGGAGGATAACCTCAACCCTGTCTCCCCAGTCTGGTCAAACTTTTATGAGTTAGGGGAGGAAGGTTGTATGCGGAAGTGCTGGCGGGGGGCGGGGGCACGTTTCGATGGGAGGGCTTTGGAGCTTGACCATTTATGATGAAGCATGGTAAAGGGGCTCCAGGCACCGGATCTTCCTGGGCTCTAGACCCTTCATTTCTTCAGCATTCCAGCATTCAGGTTCCTGCTCATGTCCTGGTCCTTTGGTTCTATGGTGGGGGGAGAAACTTTGGTTCCAGATGTTGTTTGAAGTCAAAATTTTCTCCTCTGCGCATGCTTCAACTGTATGACTTGAGGTTTTGTTCTGTTATCTCTGAAAAACAACTCAGTATCTTGTTAGAAACAGTATAGGGCCAGTTTGGGGGCTGGTTCTGTGGTTACACTATCATCAGAGATATCTTCAAAGAACATGGGCTAGGTGTGATCAGGGAACCTTAAAAAGACCTAGAGATCACGGTCCACTCTGGGGCCCACTGCCTCTGCCTGGCCCAGCAAACATTTGTTTACCAAACATTTGCTTTTCCATCTCCATGTGAATTGCCTTCCTCCCTTTAGAAGTTCCAAACTACTACTCCCAACATTCTCTTTTGTCTTTGGCTCAAGATGGTATTTAAAGGGAGGGTTTCAGCCATTTTGGCAAGTTACTCAGTTTTTCTAGGTCCCTACTATGTATACATGTCATTAAACTTTTGTTTGATTTTCTCCTATTAATCTGGCTCATATCAACTTTAACTCTTATACCAATTTTAACTCTTTGAGGAGAACCTCGAAGTGCAGAAAAAAATTTCTTCTTCCCCAACTGTATAAAGAATAAAGTAGAGGGCTTCCCCTGTGGCACAGCGGTTGAGAATCTGCCTGCCGATGCAGGGGACACGGGTTCGTGCCCCGGTCCAGGAAGATCCCACATGCCGTGGAGCGGCTGGGCCCGTGAGCCATGGCCACTGAGCCTGCGCGTCTGGAGCCTGTGCTCCACAATGAGAGAGGCCACAACAGTGCAAGGCCCACGTACTGCAAAAAAAAAAAAAAAGAAAAGAATAAAGTAGAAATCAAGGTCCCATATATATGCCAGAGAAAATTTCAACAGGATCAGAATAAGGTATGTGCAAAGATGTTTATAAAAGTCTTGTTTGTGAAGAAGACAGTTTATAGATGTCTATCACTAAGAGGATTATTAAGAAGATGTGGTGGTTATTTAGTCTGAAGCACTATACAAAAGCTAGATGGAATGGTAAAATGTAAATCCCCAAATTGGATAAATCTTAAACGCAAATGGGTGTGAAAAAGAAAGAAAAATAACATTTACTAATCCTTAACTTTCTTTTATAATGCTTTAATTTCTTCTTGAATCTTTATGAAATGGCTATTTCCTTATCCCATTAACTTTTTTGTTTCAAAGTTTCAAGGCATTTGCTGTTCTTATTCTAATTTCCGGAATGAAACATATTAGCTCATATATTTTCATTCATTTTTGTTTAATTCTGTTTAATAATGGAAATCATTCAATGACCTAAAATTTGCCTCTGGTCGTTGGTTTGTTACAGTTTATATGGATTTTTTTTTTTTTTTGTGGTACGTGGGCCTCTCACTGTTGTGGCCTCTCCCGTTGCGGAGCACGGGTTCCGGACACGCAGGCTCAGCGGCAATGGCTCACGGGCCCAGCTGCTCCACGGCATGTGGGATCTTCCCAGACCGGGGCACAAACCTGTGTCCCCTGAATCGGCAGGCGGACTCTCAACCACTGTGCCACCAGGGGAAGCCCGAGGAGTAATTTTTTGTCTATTGCTAATTTCTAGTTTTATTGTATTGTATCAGAGTATATATCTAGATAGATAGATAGATAGATCATACCACATAGCTATCATATAAAAAGTTTACCTCTTTAAATTTACTGACTTTTTGAATATGATATGTAATCACTTTTTAAAAGCATTTTATGGGCAATTTAAGAGAGGTTAATTCTTGCAAAGAACTGAGTTTGTAATATACTTTAAAGTCAAATACACGGAATTCCCTGGTGGCACAGTGGTTAAGAATCCACCTGCCAATGCAGGGGACACAAGTTTGATCCCTGGTCTGGGAAGATCCCACATGCTGCAGAGCAACTAAGCCTGGATGCCACAACTACTGAGCCTGCGCTCTAGAGCTTGCAAGCCACAACTATTTTGAGCTCATGTGCTGCATCTACTGAAGCCCATGCACCTAGAGCCCGTGCTCCACAGCAAGAGAAGCCACCTCAATGAGAAGCCTGCGCACCGCAATGAAGAGAAGCCCCTGCTCGCTGCAACTAGAGAAAGCCCACATGCAGCAACAAAGACCCAACAGAGTCAAAAATAAATAAATAAATAAAACCTTAAAAAAAAGGTCAAATACATAGTTTAATATCACATTTCTCAAACTACTACTCTCCTTGATCCTACAAAAATAAAAAAATATTGCATTATAGTTTAATTTTATTCTTATTTCTTTCTCCTTATTTTATCCTTCAATATTCTGATTTCCTTTGCTTACTAAGATTCATGACTGATATTTTAGTTAAAAACCTCACTTTTTATTATCATGAATAATTCTTTTTGATCTAGCTTATTAATTTTAGCCTATAATTCGGGTGGCATTCTGCTTTTTTTAATTTGGTGTTCTTTTTATTTTCATATTTCCATTTTAAATTTATGATTTTATTTTGCATATTAGGAAAATAATGCATCTCTTCTGCATTTGAAAAGACAAAGAATTTGCTTAAATCTGTATATTAATTATCCAGAAGCTAAAGGAGAGGAAGTAAAGGCATTGAGTTGAAACTCTACCTCCTAAGCAATAAAACTCAGAAACTCATCTAGCTGGTGTTGACTGAAATTAAGAGGTAAACTGAGGCAAGGTTTTTTAAAAAATGAGTTAATTCAGGAATAGCAGAGGTATTGCAATTTGGGACAAGCAAACAGTAGTATGCTACAGGCAAGTCCACTAGGAGTTTGGGGCAGGCTGCATTTATGCACAGGGAATGTAAAGAGGGGAAGTTTCAGTTACAGTCAATAAAATCAAAAACAATAGGAGAACAGCCTTGAACACTTCCCAAGCAGACAAAATTAGCCCAGTCACACAAAGTTCAATTCAGCCCACTTTGTAAAACAACCTGACCTGGGTCATCTTCTGTTCACGCCTCTGGCAAAACTTCCCAAGGTTGATATGAGAAAACCTCTGATCAACCTCCCATCATCCGCGAAAACTGCGACACCATCAATTTTCTGTAAGTTGGGCCTTTACAAGAAATCAGTCTCATAGTCCTTAAGTTTTGTCTTCCTGAGGGCACATATGTGAGATTCTCCATTTTATATCCTCTGGGTCTATTTTAGATTGAAATTGTTTCAAGCTGGCACCTACAAATCTTAGGCTGGATACTGTTTCTTGCTGACTATTTATTAGTAAGGTGATTGATGGTTGCATTTCACAGGCAATAACATACAACTTACGAAGTCTGGACATCTACAAGTAATTTTTTTTTTTTTTTTTTTGCATTTCGCGGGCCTCTCACTGTTGTGGCCTCTCCGGTTGTGGAGCACAGGCTCCGGACACGCAGGCTCAGCGGCCATGGCTCACGGGCCTAGTCGCTCCGCGGCACGTGGGATCTTCCCGGACCGGGGCACGAACCCGCGTCCCCTGCATCGGCAGGCGGATTCTCAACCACTGCGCCACCAGGGAAGCCCCTACAAGTAATTTTTATCTACAAATAACCCTTCAAAACTTATGGCAGATATAAATCTGACAACTGAATTTTTATTTTCAACATGGATCAGGATTTATGTTCTTTGTTCCTTCATTCAAAGACTTTAAAAACATTTGCAGCCTCTAGTTATATCATAGAAGTTCTCAAATTACAATATGACTTAGAATCCTACTTTTCACAATACCTGATTAACAAATTATCTTGGAAATCTTTCTTGCTAGATCTGCTAATTAAAATCCTACATACTCTGGGTCTAGGCCAGATTTTATTAACCATCATTGGAAAAGAAGTGTGCATGTGTATGTGTGTGTTTGTGTAAAGATTACACTTTCTGCATTAAGAAAATGTAGGCTTACGATTTTATAATATTTTTGCCTCTACAGTTCTACAATCTTCCCTTTGGTCTCTTTTTGGCATCACCATACCTTGAACTAGATCTGCAACAAATTATCTCTTTCCTGTCTCTGAGATTTCTTCTTTTATCCTATTTCTAGATACATAGTGTGTTTTAAATATATTGCATTTTGGAGATACTTCTTAATACTTTATTTTAAAGCCACTACTTATGCAATATTTTACTTTACTGCCACGCATATTCAAACTATTATTTTTAATATTACTGTAAAAATATGTATTTCCTCAAAGATTACCAGAACATGATAATATATCCCAAGTCTTAGGCAGGAGTATCTTGTTGGCTTCAGCTCAGATGAAACGTGATAAAACACGAGGAATTTCTGAACAACCAGGCATGTGTGTGCAGTATTCTGTGTCAATTAGACCATACTCCTCTTTTATTGTCTACAATGGATCTAGATTCATGATATTTTGTAGAGCATAGTCAATGTCCACCATTTTGGGGATGAGTATACTCAGAGATCCAGCTGTGTCAATGCAAATTTGTTCAAAATATTAGTCATGTTCTTTATCTCTGTACAGTTCCATATATTTGGAGATGTTATTACCCAAATCACTTGAATTATAACAGTGCTTGAATTATATCATGATGACCAAAAATCTTCCATTTCACTAAATTTAGGAGATGATACATAGCTTTTGATAAGTTACCTCAGTTTTTTTATTTGCCTGGAAAAGTCATTATTTTACCTTCATTTTTAAAAGATTCTTTTGCTGGACATAGAATGCTGGGTTGATAGATTGTTCCTTCCTTCTTTCCTTCCTTCTTTCTTTCCTTCTTTCCTTCCTTTCTTTCTTTCATGATTTCATTGTCTTCTAACAAGTAGACTGTTGTAATTCTAATCTTTGTTTCTCTGTTTGTGTTGTAACTATTTCCTGTTCCCCCCCGCAACCATTCCTTTCAGGAGTTTAACTTGAGATTTCAACAATTTTTCTCTTCTGTGACTATGTGTCCCATCAGCAGGGTATGAAAGTTCCATTTGCTCTACATTCTTTTTTGTTTTGTTTTGTTTTGGTTTGGTTTTTTTGCGGTACGTGGGCCTCTCACTGTTGTGGCCTCTCCCGTTGCAGAGCACAGGCTCTGGACGCGCAGGCTCAGTGGCCATGGCTCACAGGCCCAGCCGCTCCGCGGCATGTGGGATCTTCCCGGACCAGGCCCGAACCTGTGTCCCCTGCATCGGCAGGCAGACTCTCAACCACTGCACCACCAGGGAAGCCCTGCTCTACATTTTGATAATACTTGGGCTTGCCTGTGTATTTCATTTTAGTCATTCTTGTGATTATGTAGTGGTATCTCATATTGATTTTAATTTGTATTTCCATGATGACTAATAATGGTAAATGCCTTGTCATATATTTATTGCCTAGTAGAATCTCATTTTGGTAAAATACCTGTTCAAAATGTTACCATTTTCTTTTCTAGGTGTACTGTAGTTTTCTTACTGATTTGTAGAAATTCTTTTTATATACTGTTTGTAAGTTCTTTCTAAGATATATATTGCATATACATCCTCCAATCTTTTGGTTTATCTTTCCCTTTCCTAATAATATCTTTGATAAACATAACTTAAACATGATAAAATTTATCATTTTTTCTTTATGGGTAATATATTATGTGTCCAATTTAAGAAATAGTTGCATAATTCAAAGTCAGAAGTATTTACTTATGTTTAATTTAAAAAGTTTTACTGTTTAAACTTTTACATTTAGATCTGAAATACCCCTGGAGCTGATTTTTATAAAAAATACAGGGCAAGTTTATTTTTTGCCTCCATAGATATACAATTGATTCAACTTCATTTATCACTGCACTTTGCCATAAAACAGGTGATTGTATTTGTATTGCCTTCTGGTTTCTTTATTCTGTTTGTTTATTTCTATCTTTTTGCCAATAGTATGCATCTTAGTAACTATAGCTTTTACTAGGTCTTCATGTCTGATATTGTGTCTTCTAGCTCAAAACTGCCTCAAATACTTTTAACCCTTTGCATTTTAATGCAAGTTTAAAAATCTACTTGTCAATTTCCACATGATATTACTGATAGTGTCTTTACCACAATTGCTCTGAGTGTACAGATCACTATGGAGTGAACTGACAACTTTATAATACTGAGGCTTTTCCCACATGAACATTGTATATAGCTTAATTTAACCTAATCTTCAATCTTCAGCAGTGATTTGTAGTTTTCAGTAGTGATCTCTCAAACATTTTTATTCTGCTTCTGTATATTTGATATCTCTGATGATTTTCTAATAACAGTATTCGAGAGATTCATTTTCTGTTTGCTTACTGATATAATATAAAATATATTATATATTTCTTTCAGCAAACTTGCACTTAGCAACCTTTCTAAAATCACTTAATAATTTTAATAGTTTGGAGATTCTTTTGAATCTTTCAATCACTATCAAGTTGGCTTAGAGAAAATATCACAGGAAAACAATTGAAGCAGCAAGAGCTGGGTCCTCAACATTGCAACATACATTTGTTGCCTAATGCAGGGACTTTGAAAAAGAAAGATAAAAAATTGCTTCATTATTTTATTACATCTTTAACTTTGTTGCTCTATATCTTGCTACTTGGTTCCCTGCAAAAGAAAAAGAAATTGGCCCCTTAAAAATTCATGTGTTAAAATAGAGGTCATTCATCCGGAAGCAGTGATACAGAATGAGTGCAATAGGAATAACTATTAGGAAATGCAATGATATTACATTTATCCCTTTTAAAAGATAATTCAGATCTACCTGATACAATTAGGAGAGAAATGAAAGTAAGTAGAGGCTTAGAAATCCTATCAGTAAGATTAATGGTTTAAGCAAAGACCAATTAAGAGCCATGTAATTAGTGCTCAGAGCAAGTGTCTGAGAATAGGCTAGTAGACGGAAAAAACCCTATGAGAAGTGCCAGGGAAAAGCCAATAGGTTGTCAAAGACAAGAAGCCAGTATTGAGAAAATCTGAATAGTTATGCTAGTGATAGAATATCTAACTGAACTATAGAATTCTTATTTCTTTTTACAGTTTTTCTCAACGCTTGCTTCTATTAATGTGGGCTAGAGGGAAGGCAGACATACACCTGGGAAAAGGATAAGAGGATCTTTGGAGAAGGTGGTGGGAATGAGGGCCTTATAAATGTAGTTTGAACTACTATTTTAGAAATATAAAGTACAGAATGTAAAGGTCTACAAAACACTGCAGACTGTTGAGAATATATAAGAAATATTTTAAATGTATTGCAAAACGAGGGGATACCACTATACAACTATTAGAGTGTCCAAAATCTAAAGCACTAAAACAGCAAATGCTGGCAAAGATATGGAGCAATAGTGACTCTCGTTCATCTTGTTCATCGCTGATGGAAGTGCAAAATGGTACAGCCACTTTGAAAGATGGTTTGAATATTTTACAAAACTAAACATATGGTAACCATACAATCCAACAATTATGCCCCTTGGTATTTACCAAAAAGAATTGAAAACTTCTGTCCATGAAAACTTTTGTCCATCTATGCACATAGATGTTTACAGCAGCTTTATGCATAATTGACAAAACTTGAAAGCACCCAAGATGTTCTTTGGTAGGTGAATGGAAAATTGTGTTACATCCAAAGAATGGAATATTATTCAGCACTAAAAAGAAATAAACTATCAAGCCATAAAAAGACATGGAGGAAACTTAAATGTTAAGTGAAAGAAACCAATCTGAAAAGACTACATAATGTATGACTCAAACTACATACATTCTAGAAAAGGTAAAACTACAGATAGAGTAAAAAGATCAGTTGTTGCCAGTGCTTTAGGGGAGGGAGTAGGAATGAGTATGTGGAGCAGTGAGGATTTTTAGAGTTGTGAAAACACTCTGCATTGTTCTATTATGATGGATACGTGTCATTATACATTTTTTCAAACCCATAGAATGCACAATACCAAGAGTGACCCTAATGTAAACCGTGGGGTCTGGGTGATTACGACATGTCAATGGAAGTTCATCAACTGTAACATATGTATACTCTGGTGCGGGATGTCGGTAATAGGAGAGGCTATGCACGTGTAGGGGCAGGGAATATATGGGAAATCTCTGTACTTTCCTCTTAATTTTGTTGTAAACCCAAAACTGCCCTAAAAACTTGTCTTTAAAAAAAATTATTGCCACCATTTTTAAAAAATCGAAACAATTCACTACATTAAATAAAACATTATTCATTAATTTATCATGTGATAGTATGAACCAAAAGACTGTGTTTGTGCGTATATAAACAAATTGAGAGTGTCCTGCCTGCCTGAAGTAAGGCAGACATTATTCATATGCCACCCTATTCAGGTATCTAATCAACTTGTGGTAATTTATGCAGCATGAAAGTAAAGTTCTTTGGAGAAATTATAATGCCTTTTAACTCCAAACTACTTTTTTTTCTTTATTGATTTACATAGAGTTAAATTGCTCAGAGTCATCAAGTCACATTATGGTCATTGATCTGAGCAAGGCCACCATCTTACATTACCTAATTATTTATTACCATTTATTCCCATACTCCAATCCTATCCTCATATAATATCCATTGTAAAGTACTCAACGAATGTTTTTTTTTAAATTTATGTTCTCCCAAAATATGTATGGTTGTTTTGTGAACATGTAATCCATACCCCTATCAAGATATATTTCTATCATGCTAGAAAGTTAAATCATGCCCATTTTAAGTCAATACCGCACCACACTCCCAAATCAACTACTGTTCTTATCTCCATCATTCACCTGTTTTAGAACTTTGTATAAATGGGATCATGCATTATAAACTTTTTTGCTTCTGGTTTCCGTCAGTCCGTATGATCCCTGAGGAATTCATCTGTGTTGTGAGTGTATCAGTACTTCCTCCTTTTAAATTTCCATTGTGGTAAAAACACTTACCATGAGATCTACCTTAAATTTTTAAGCGTACTGTCCAATACACTATTGTTGACTATAGGTACAGTGTTGTACCTATCTATCTAGAGCTAATTCATCGTTCTTAACTAAACCTTTATGCCAGTTGATTAGTAATCCCCTATTTTCCCCACCTTGTGGCAACCACCATTCCACTCTTTGACTCTATAAATTTAACAATTTTAGATACTGCATGTAAGTGGAATCATGCAGTATTTGGCTTTCTGTGACTGGCTTATTTCACTAAGCACAATGTCCTCCAGGCTCATCCATGTTGTCACATATTACAGAATATCACTCTTTTTAAAGGCTGCTCTTAGTTTCATTGATTTCTTTCTAATTTTTCTACTTTCTATTATGTTAATTTCTGCTCTAATCTGCTAAATCCTTCCTTCTGCTGATTTTTTTTTTTTTTTTCCCGATACGCGGGCCTCTCACTGTTGTGGCCTCTCCCGTTGCGGAGCACAGGCTCCGGACGCGCAGGCTCAGCGGCCATGGCTCATGGGCGCAGCCGCTCCGCGGCATGTGGGATCCTCCCGGACCGGGGCACAAACCCGTGTCCCCTGCATCGGCAGGCGGACTCTCAACCACTGCGCCACCAGGGAAGCCCCCTTCTGCTGATTTTAAGCTTAGTTTTTTCATCTTTTTCTAGCTCCTTAGAGTGTAAAGTTTGAGTGTTTGTTTGAGATCTTTGTTATTTTTATAAAGTAGGCATTTGTTATTATGAACTTCCCACTTAGGACTGCTTTTTTTGCATCCCACAAGTTTTGGTATGTTGTGTTTTTGTTTGTTTCAATGTACTTCTAGTTTCATTTTTTTTAATTCTTTAACCCAGTGGTTGTTCAAGAGTAGGTTGCTTAGTTTCCACATATCTGTGAATTTTTGAGTTTTACTTTGTTATTGATTTCTATCTTCATTCCAAGGTGGCCTTAAAAATTCGTGGTATGATTTTATCTTAAATTTGTGTGACCTGACATGTGATCTACCCTGGAGAAAGGTCTGTGTGCACTTGAGAATGTGTACTCTGCAGCCATGGTTACAGTGTTCTATATGTCTTCTAGGTTCATTTGACTTGATCAAATGAACATCTGATCAATAGTGTTGTTCAAGTTCTGTTTCCTTATTAATCTTCTGTCAAGATGTTATATCCATTACTGAAAGTGAGAAATTGAAGTCACTTACTATTATTGTATTGCTGTCTATTTTCCCATCATTTCTGTCACAATGCTTGCTTTATATATTTAGGTGCTCTGGTGGTGGGTGCATATATATTTATAATTTTTATAACTTTCTGGAGAATTGACCCTTTTACCATAATATAATGTCCTTCTTTGTCTCGTGTGACAGCTTTGGACTTAAAGTCTCCTTTGTCTAACATAAGTATATCTACCCACTCCCTTTTGGTTGCCATTTGCATGGAATATCTTTTTCCATTCCTTCACTTTCAGCCTATGGGTTTCCTTAAATCTAAAGTGAGTTTCTTGGAGACAATTATCCATTCAATTACTCTATACTTTTTTGACTGGCAAGTTTAATACATTTACCTTTGAAGTAATTATTGATAGGAAAAGATTTACTTTTGTCATTTTGTTAATTATTTTCTGTTATTTTTGCATTCTTTAGTCTGTCTTTTCCTCTTGTGCAGTCTTCTTTTGTGTTTTGCTTAATGTTTTGTACTTATATGCTTGATTCCTTTGTATTTTTCTTTGTATATCTTCTTTGGGTAATATTTTTGTGGTTACCTTGGGGCTTACATAAAATATCGTATAGTTATAACAGTCTATTTTAGGCTGATAACAACTTAAGTTCAATCACATACAATAACTCTACACTTTAATTTCTCCCCCCCCACACTTTTTGTTATTGTTATGACAATTTAATCTATTCACATTGTGTATTTTTAACAAATTTTTGGTTATAGTTATTTTTAATACTTTTGTCTTTTAACTTTTATACTAGAATTAAAATTGATTTATCCATCACCAGTACAGTAATATAGTACTCTGTATTTGTCTACATACTTACCTTTAGCAATGAGTTTCATATGTTTTTTATGTTATTGTGTTGTTGTTTAGTGTCCTTTAATTACAATTTTGTAGAACACTTCTTGTAAGGCAAATCTAGTGGTAACTAACTCACTCAGCTTTTGTTCATCTGGGAACGTTTTTTTCATCTTTTTATTGGACAGTTGTTCCAGATATAGTATTTGTGGTTGGCAGGGTTTTTTTTCCTTCAGCTCTTCGAATATATTACTCACTCTCCTTTGGCCTAAAAGGTTTTGCTGAAAAGTCTACTCACAGTTTTATGGGAGTTCCCTTGTATGTGGCAAGATGCTTTTCTTTTGCTACTTTCAAAATTCTTAGTTTTTGACTTTTGACAATTTAATTATAGTGCGTCTCAGTGTGGATTTCTTTGGGCTCCTCTTCTCTAGTGTCCTTTGGGTTTCTTTAATCTGGATGTCCATTTTCCCTCAGATTTGGGGAGTTTTTGACCATTATGTCCTTGAATAAGCTTCTAGGTCTTTTCTTTCTTTTCCTCCTTAGATTTTCATAACATTAATTTGTCCACTTGATAGTATTCCATAGCACCTTAAGCTTTCTTCACTTTTTCATTCTGTTTTCTTTATGCTCCTCTCACTAATTTCCAATGAACTGTCTTCAAGTACTCTGATTTTTCTTTGACTTAAAATAGTTACTGTAGAACTCCTCTAGTAAATTTTTCAGTTCATTTATTGTACTCTTCAGCTCCGTGACTTTTTTTTGTTACTTTTTTGTGTTTTTTATCTTTGTTGAAATTCTCATTTTGATAATGCATTGTTCTCTTGCCTCGGTAAGCACCTTTACGACAGCTATCTTGAATTCTCTAGCCAGTAAATCACATAGCTCCATTTCATCAGGGTCAGTCTCTGGAGATTTATTCTGTTCCTTTGTTTAGAACATCTTTGCCTGATTCTTTATTTTGCTTGAATTTCTGTGTAGGTGTCTATGCATTAGACAAAGTAGGCACCTCTCCTAGCCTTCACAAACTGGTCTCATACAGGAGATGACTCCCACCAATTAGCCCAGCCCAAAAATTCTGGGAACCTCTATCAACTCTTTCCCATCCCAGGGAGAAGCACGAAGCTGTGGTTTTTGTCTGCTGACTCTGTGTTTAACCATGTAGGGAGCTTTGGCATCAGCCAGTCCAGTCACCATCTCTATTCTCCCACAGGCAGCTAGACTACACTGGACCCATCAGAGCTCCAAGACAAGACTGACAAGACAGACACCATTTCTTTGGGCAGCTCCAAAGAAGTTGCAGCATTGGATGCACAGATCAACTCTTTCCCTCCCCAGGGGGAAGCTAAGAGTTGGGATTTTTTTTTTTTTTTTTTTTTTTTGCGGTACGCGGGCCTCTCACTGCTGTGGCCTCTCCCGTTGCGGAGCACAGGCTCCGGACGCGCAGGCTCAGCGGTCATGGCCCACGGGCCCAGCCGCTCCGCGGCATGTGGGATCTTCCCGGACTGGGGCACGAACCCATGTCCCCTGCATCGGCAGGTGGACTCCCAACCACTGTGCCACCAGGGAAGCCCAAGAGTTGGAATTTTTTATTCTCTCATTCTACACTGAGAAGAGGCAGAGGATCTATGGTGTCTAACAGTCCAAACTGCTGTCTCTGTCCTCCCCTAGGGGGGTAGATTATGCTGGATTCATCAAAATGTCAAAACTGGCAAGACAAAAGCCAGTCCTCTGGGAAGCTCCCTGAGAAAAGTTGACGTTTTCAACACATGAACAAACACCTTCCCTCACCTGGGAGAACCTGGGAGCTAAAGGACCTCTTCCTGACCCTATGGTGCTTTTCTAGGGGCAGGGACTCAAGCAAGAGGTTGTCCTGAATCTCCCTACTGGCCTCAGGAAGTCTGATTTTGCATTAGTCTGGAATGCGAGAGCCTTTCATTTACTTCCTGTATTTCTCACCACAGGAATTTGTCCATGAGTTACTGTTTGTGGGGGGAAGGAAGGTCCAGGGCTTCCTACTCCACTCTCTTGCTCATGTCACTCCATCACATGCAGCACTTCCTCCTTTCTATTTATGAGTTATATTCTACTATAAGATCACATTTCACTGTATCACCATTTTCATTCAATCCAATTTGTTTATTCCTTTTCTTGCTGATACCAGGGCTCTTTCCAGGTTTTGGATATTATAAGTAAAGCTCTTATGAAAATTTTTATATAAATCTTTTTATGACAATGTAATTTCACATCTTTTGCATAAGTATTTACAAGTGGAGTTGCTGGGTAATAGGGAAGGTATATATTTAATGTTATAAAAAATCACCAAAATATTAGGGTATAATGATATTTTGCATGCCCAACAGGAAAATATAAAAATTACCCTTACTCTTTATTATTGGCAACATTTGACATTATCAGTCTTTTTAATTTTAGGTGTTCTAGACAGTGTGAAGTAGTATCACATTGTTTCAATGTAACTTTAGAACCTATGAACTACCCTTATAATAACTGGTTTAATGTATTTGTTTACTAATTCTAGCAAATCTATTAATTCTGACTTAAATGATCATCTCATATGAGTTTTGTTTTTCTGTTGTTTTGTTTTGCTTGTTTGCTTGTTTGTCTTTATGTCAGGCAATCTTTGAAGGGATACCAGACATTATGAATTTTATCTTGGTTGCTGGATATTTTTTTTTTCTTATAAATAGTCTTAAGCTAGTTTATACAATGCAGCTTATGTTGTGTAGAACCATTAGATTCTCTTGGGTGCTCCTCTTATGATTTATTAGTGGGTCTGGAACTGTGCTCAGTCTAGGGTTATTTATTCCTCACTTCTGAGACAAGACCTTCCTGAGTACTCTATCCATGCGATGAGCTTGCCAGTCTAACTGGTATGAACAAGTGCTATTCCCAGCTCTATGTGAGTATAGGGATAGATCCTTCTAATTATTTCAGATAGTTCTTTTGCCCAGTTTGATCTTTTCTCTCGTGCAGGCACTGATATTATTCAGGTGAATATCTGAAGTGGATCTGGGGTTCTCTCTCTGTGAGCAGCTCCTTCCTTAACTAGGATTCGGGATTTCAGTTTTTTTTTTTTTCTCCTACCTTATAGTGACCACAGAGTAGCAATGAGCAATGAGAGTTGTTATTTTTTAACTCTCTCCACTCTACCTCTTAGCACCCTTCCTCTCTGGACTGCTATTTCTTCCCCCAAACAATGACTCTTATACTCTTTCTAGATCTAGATTTGTGTGTGTGTGTTGTGTTGTATTTTATTTTAAAGTTAGTTTAAGAAAGCTAGTTACCCTCCACTCTCTCACTTTGGGACACATACAAGGTTGGCTTCAGGGAGGGGAGATATTAGCACATACTAACCCATCATCATGCCATTAATCAAAATCTGACAAACTGATTTTAATGACAAAAATATATCCATTCCAACTATGCTAAGATTATCACTGTATAAAATTCTTATTGTCCACAGAACAATAACCAACCCAGGCTACACATGTAAAATATTGCTTTGATTCTAATTTTTTAATTTGTTTTTCTAATTTTAACAGAAGTTTGATAACTAAAGACACATTTATTTTTAAACAAAATATGCAGCATAATCCAGAATGGTGTGATATTTTTGAGAATTATTGCTGCCATGTTAAAAGGAAATGCCCTTTTAAAGTGCTAGTAGAAAAGTTAATTTTCTACAATATAGACTAAACAAAGATACAGGGAACTCATCTTCCATAGACATGAGAGCATTTTAAAGTTTCTTTCATATCAATAGAAAGCCTAAAGATTATTTTCTTTAAGATCATTCCTTAATTGCACTATTGTTTCCAATTTAAATATGTATTTAGTGGGGGAAAGCACTATTAAAATAAGGGAGCTTAAAGATATTTCTCCAAATACCTACTTCAAATTCCTATGAAATATTATGCTTTATACATCTTTCTAAGTACATTTATTCCATTTTTTGAGAAAATATTGTATCTTTCAATGTTTTCAGAACCACTTAGATTTATTTAGTGCCTTTTCTCTAAAGAATTCAAGTATCCTTCCTCTTACAGATTTAACTCAAAAAAAAAAAATTCCCAACTAATAATTGGATGCAATGAGATACATTCTATTTTATTTTTCTTTTTATATATTATTTAGACTTTTGAATTTTTCATCCAGCATAATTCTGCCTGGCTGCCTCTGGTTATAAATCAGATCCCTTCAGGTATAGCATTGCTTTGATGAGGCCTTGAGAGTACTCGTAGTTATATTACTTACTGAATTGCATTCCTGTGTCCTGACAGAACAAAACACTGCGAAGTGCACCATAATTTACCATAAAGAAATAACTCTAGCAATAAACACTGTTTAGTGGTGGGAAAGACGAGAATAACAGGGCAAACCAAATAAACATCATAACAACACAGCACATTAGATGACATTTTTATAGCAGTGTATAAAAATGACTTTGAAGAATCCTGATAGGGACTTACAGCAAAAGTTTCTTCTATGAGCATAAAACCATCTTGCTATCGTGAAAATCTACAGCTGTTCTCAGGAAAGGTGCTTTTAGAGGAACAATATAATTCTGTTCTAACATGGATGTAAATATTTTGATTAAAACACATTTATAGAATAAGTAGGTCATAATCAATGTAATGAAGTCGATTAATGGGTGATGAATTAAATCCTTAATTAAATTTACTTGCAGAACAATTTTATTCAGTCCTTATACTGATTTACATGATTGAATGCATGGATTTAACGGAATGAAATTCAAGTGTAATTTAATCATCGGTAACTAAAGATAAGTAGGAAAAATAAATATCTAATACAAATTTTGTCAGTGAAAACAAAGGACAAAATAACTCTTGTAGAATAACCCCACTTGATGAGAAATATATATATATATATATATATGCTGGAAAAAGTTAATATACTTAAATGCCTCTGTAAGCTAGAGAGATCGTGAGGAAACTGCAGAGGACTAAAATAAAATGAAAATAGGAACTAGGAAGCAAAGTGATTGTATCAAATCCAGCTTTCATTCTGAAGACTTCTGCCAAATTTTGAGAGACTTCGGAGTTTCTCCTTCCCTTTGGACTGCATGGGTTAGAAAAAAACAAAAGATTCTAATGTGTTATGAGAGTCTAATATGACATGCCTGGTGAATTTAGAACCCCAAAGTCATATACTTTTTAAATTTTCTTTCAAGATAATTTATTCTTTTTTTATTCAAGTATAATTTATTTTACAATGTTGTGCTAGCTTCAGGTATACAGCAAAGTGATTCTGATTATATATATATATATATGTACATATATGTATATATATATTCTTTTACAGATTCTGAATATAGCTCCCTGTGCTATACAGTAGGTCCTTTTTGTTTATCTATTTTATATTTATTAGTGTGTATCTGTTAATCCCAAACTCCTAATTTATCCCTCCCCTACCCTTTTCCCTTTCATAATTATAAGTTTGGTAACCATAAGTTTCTCTGTGATTCTGTTTCTATTTTGTAAATAGGTTTATTTGTATCATTTTTTTAGGCTCCCCATGTAAGTGATATCATATGGTATTTGTCTTTCTATTTCTGACTTACTTCACTTAATAGGATAATCTCTAGGTCCATGCATGTTGCTGCAAATGGCAGTATTTCATTTATTTATGGCTGAGTAATATTTTATTTTATATATATATATGTGTGTGTGTGTGTGTGTGTATGTGTGTGTGTGTGTGTGTGTGTGTGTGTGTGTGTGTGTATCTCACATCTTCTTTATCCATTCATCTGTTGATGGATACTTAGGTTGCTTCCATGTCTTGGCTATTGTAAATAGTACTGCTATGAACACTGGGGTTCATGTGTCTTTTCAAATTAGAGTTTTCATCTTTTCCGGATATATGCCCAGGAGTGGGATTGCTGGATCATTATGATAACTCTATTTTTAGTTTTTTAAGGAACCTCATACTGTTGTGGCTACATTGTGGCTACACCAATTTACATTCCCACCAACAGTGTAGAAGGGTTCTTCAGCAAGTAGTGTGGGGAAAGTTGGACACCTGCATGTAAATCAATGAAGTTAGAACACTCCCTCACACCATACACAAAAATAAGGTCAAAATGGCTTAAAGACTTAAACAGAAGACATGACACCATAAAACTCCTAGAAGAGAACATAGGCAAAACATTCTAACATAAATCATAGCAATTCTTTCTTAGATCAGTTTCCCAAGGCAAAAGAAACAAAAGCAAAAATAAACAAATGGGACCTAATCAAACTTATAGCAAAGGAAACCATAAACGAAATGACAGACAACCTACAGACTGGGAGAAAATAGTTGCAAATGATGTAACCTACAAGGGATTAATTTCCAAAATATACAAATAGCACATACAGCTCAATATAAAAAAAACAAACAACCCAATCAGAAAATGAGCAGAAGACCTAAATAGACATTTTTCCAAAGAAGAGATACAGATGGTCAACAGGCACATGAAGAGATGCTCAACACTGCTGACATTCAGAGAAATGCACATCAAAACTACAGTGAAGTATCACCTCACACCAGTCAGAATGACCATCATCAAAAAGTCTACAAATAATAAATGCTGAAGAGGATGTGGAGAAAAGGGCTGTGCTTTTAGTTTTAGAAACATGAATGAAAGATAAACCCTTTATGCAGAAGAGACAGTAAAAATACATATCTATTTTAAACTTGTAACTAGAAAGAAAAAGAATACTATTAGAATTTTTAATCATAAACTGGATATCACATGGATTTTTGCTTGAATTTATGCTACTCGTGTGTTCACAAGTAAAACGTCAAGTAGACAATTTAATTTAAAGTATGCTTATGTTTGTAGTGCTCCCTGAGGACTGACAGAAGAAAATATAATCATCAAGAGAAGTGTAACATCAGCCCAGGAATCAAAAATTTCCTATTACATAAAGTTCCAGGGGAAATGAGCAGTTTATGGTCAAAATCAAAAAAGAAACGATGCATCAGAGTAAGAATGAGAAAAAAATATACATGACAGAATATATATTAAAAAATGTAAATATCATAATTACCAGACTATATTACATGCATAAGGAAAGGAATGAAAATAGAACAGGAGCCTATAGAAAACAACTAAATTGGGGAAAGAATAACTGAATTTTTATAAAGACAACTTGAAATTTAATATTTAAAACATAGATAATATAAAAATTATAAATCACATATAACTTAATGAACCAGAAGACAGATGTAGAGAAATGATTTATATTAGCAATGATTAAAGAAAACCACAGATTAAAATTTAAAGGATAGACATCCAGCATGTTTATCTGTTATTGTCTCTCCCACTAGAATATAACCTCCAGGATGGCAGAAAAACTCCATCTCTTTGGCGCATTAAAGTACTGCCAGCACTTAGCAGTACATACATAGCACATATAGATACTCAAAAACATTTGTTTGATGAATTAATAAATTAAAAAATGTAGGAGAGGGGAAGATGGCGGAAGAGTCAGATGCGGAGATCACCTTCCTCCCCACCAGAAATACATCTACACGTGGAACAACTCCTAAAGAACACCTACTGAACGCTGGCAGAAGACCTCAGACCTCCCAAAAGGCAAGAAACTCCCCACGTACCTGGGTAGGGCAAAAGAAAAAAGAATAAACAGAGACAAAAGAATAGGGACGGAACCTGCAGCAGCGGGAGGGAGCTGTGAAGGAGGAAAGGTTTCCACACACTAGGAGCCCCTTCGCGGGCGGAGACGGGGGTGGCGGAGGAGGAAAGCTTCGGAGCCGCGAAGGAGAGCACAGCAACAGGGGTGCGGAGGGCAAAGTGGAGAGATTCCCGCACAGAGGATCAGGCCCGACTGGCACACACCAGCCCGATAGGCTTGTCTGCTCACCCGCCAGGGCGGGCGGGGCTGCGAGCTGAGGCTCCGGCTTCACTCGGAGCAGAGCACAGGGAGAGGACTGGCGGCATGAACACAGCCTGAAGGGGGTTAGTGCACCACGGCTAGCGGGGAGGGAGTCTGGGGAAAAGTCTGGACCTGCCGAAGAGGCAAGAGACTTTCTCTTCCCTCTTTGTTTCCTGGTGTGCGAGGAGAGGGGATTAAGAGCACTGCTTAAAGGAGCTCCAGAGATGGGCGCGAGCCGCGGCTAAAAGCGCGGACCCCAGAGACGGGCATGAGATGCTAAGGCTGCTGCTGTCACCACTAAGAAGCCTGTGTGCGAGCACAGATCACTATCCACACCTCCCTTCTGGGGAGCCTGTGCAGCCCGCCACTGCCAGGGTCCCGTGATCCAGGGACAACTTCCCCGGGAGAACGCACGGCGCGCCTCAGGCTGGTGCAACCTTACGCCGGCCTCTGCTGCTGCAGGCTCGCCCCGCACTCCGCACACCTCCCTCCCCCCGGCCTGAGTGAGCCAGAGCCCCCGAATCAGCTGCTCATTTAACCCGTCCTGTCTGAGTGAAGAACAGTCGCCCTCAGGCAACCTACATGCAGAGGCGGGGCCAAATCCAAAGCTGAGCCCCGGGAGCTCTGAGAACAAAGAAGAGAAAGGGAAATCTCTCCCAGCAGCCTCAGGAGCAGCAGATTAAATCTCCACAACCAACCTGATGTACCCTACATCTGTGGAATACATGAAGAGAATACATGAATACATCACCCCAAATTGAGGAGGTGGACGTTGAGAAAAAGATTTATTATTTTTTCCCCTTTTCCTCTTTTTGTGAGTGTGTATGTGTATGCTTCTGTTTGAGATTTTGTCTGTATAGCTTTGCTTCCACCATTTGTCCTAGGGTTCTATCTGCCCGTTTTTTGTTTTGTTTTGTTTTGTTTTTGTTTTTTAAAAAAGTCTTTTCTTAATAATTATTTTTAATTTTAATAACTATTTTATCTTATTTTATTTTATCTTCTTCCTTTTGGTCTTTCCTTCGTTCCCTCCTTCCTTCCTTCCTTCCTTCCTCCCTCCCTCCTTTATTTCTTCCTTCCTTCCTTCCTTCCTTTTCTTTCTTTCTATCTTTCTATCTTTTTTTCCTTCTACTTTTTCTCCCTTTTATTTTGAGCCATGTGGATGAAAGGCTCTTGGTGCTGCAGCCAGGAGCCAGTCCTGTGCCTCTGAGGTGGGAGAGCCAACTTCAGGACACCGGTCCACAAGAGACCTCTCAGCTCCACATAATAGCAAATGGCGAAAATCTCCCAAAGATCCCCACCTCAACACCAGCACCCAGCTTCACTCAACGACCAGCAAGCTACAGTGCTGGACATCCTATGCCAAACAACTAGCAAGACAGGAACACAACCTCACCCAGTAGCAGAGAGGCTGCCTAAAATCATAAGTCAACAGATACCCCAAAACACACCACCAGACGTGGACCTTCCCACCAGAAAGACAAGATCCAGCCTCATCCACCAGAACACAGGCACTAGTCCACTCCACCAGGAAGCCTACACAACCCACTGAACCAACTTTAGCCACTGGGGACAGACACCAAAACAGGAACTACAAACCTGCAGCCTGCAAAAAGGAGAGCCCAAACACAGCAAGATAAGCAAAATGAGAAGACAGAAAAACACACAGCAGATGAAGAAGCAAGATAAAAACCCACCAGACCTAACAAATGAAGAGAAAATAGGCACTCTACCTGAAAAAGAATTCAGAATAATGATAGTAAAGATGATCCAAAATCTTGGAAATAGAATAGAGAAAATGCAAGAAACATTTAACAAGGACCTAGAAGAACTAAAGATGAAACAAGCAACAATGAACAACACAATGAACGAAATTAAAAATACTCTAGATGGGATCAATAGCAGAATAACTGAGGCAGAAGAATGGATAAGTGACCTGGAAGATAAAATAGTGGAAATAACTACTGCAGAGCAGAATAAAGAAAAAAGAATGAAAAGAACTGAGGACAGTCTCAGAGACCTCTGGGACAACATTAAACGCACCAACATTCAAATTATAGGGGTTCCAGAAGAAGAAGAGAATAAGACAGGGACTGAGAAAATATTTGAAGAGATTATAGTTGAAAACTTCCCTAATATGGGAAAGGAAATAGTTAATCAAGTCCAGGAAGCACAGAGAGTCCCATACAGAATAAATCCAAGGAGAAATACACCAAGACACATATTAATCAAACTGTCAAAAATTAAATACAAAGAAAACATATTAAAAGCAGCAAGGGAAAAACAACAAATAACACACAAGGGAATCCCCATAAGGTTAACAGCTGATCTTTCAGAAGAAGCTCTGCAAACCAGAAGGGACTGGCAGGACATATTTAAAGTGATGGAGCAGAAAAACCTGCAACCAAGATTACTCTACCCAACAAGGATCTCATTCAGATTTGATGGAGAAATTAAAACCTTTACAGACAAGCAAAACCTGAGAGAGTTCAGCACCACCAAACCAGCTTTACAACAAACGCTAAAGGAACTTCTCTAGACAAGAAACACAAGAGAAGGAAAAGACCTACAATAACGAACCAAAAACAATTAAGAAAATGGGAAAAGGAACATACATATCGAAAATTACCTTAAATGTAAATGGACTAAATGCTCCCACCAAAAGACACAGATTGGCTAAATGGATAAAAAAACAAGACCCATATATATGCTGTCTACAAGAGACCCACTTCAGACCTAGAGACACATACAGACTGAAAGTAAGGGGATGAAAAAAGATATTCCATGCAAATGGAAACCAAAAGAAAGCTGCAGTAGCAATTCTCATATCAGACAACATAGACTTTAAAATAAAGACTATTAGAAGAGACAAAGAAGGACACTACCTAATGATCAAGGGATCAATCCAAGAAGAAGATATAACAATTGTAAATATTTATGCACCCAACATAAGAGCACCTCAATACATAAGGCAAATACTAACAGCCATAAAAGGGGAAATCGGCAGTAACACATTCATAGTAGTGGAATTTAACACCCCACTTTCACCAATGGACAGATCATCCAAAATGAAAATAAATAAGGAAACACAAGCTTTAAAAGATACATTAAACAAGATGGGCTTAATTGATATTTCTAGGACATTCCATGCAAAAACAACAGAATACACATTTTTCTCAAGTGCTCATGGAACATTCTCCAGGATAGATCATATCTTGTGTCACAAATCAAGCCTTGGTAAATTTAAGAAAATTGAAATTGTATCAAGTATCTTTTCTGACCACAACGCTACGAGACTAGATATCAATAATAGGAAAAGATCTGTAAAAAATACAAACACACGGAGGCTAAACAATACACTACTTAATAACGAAGTAATCACTGAAGAAATCAAAGAGGAAATCAAAAAATACCGAGAAACAAATGACAATGGAGACAGGATGACCCAAAACCTATGGGATGCAGCAAAAGCAGTTCTGAGAGAGAAGTTTATAGCAATACAATCCTACCTTAAGTAACAGGAAACATCTCAAATAAACAACCTAACCTTGCACCTTAAGCAATTAGAGAAAGAAGAACAAAAAAACTCCAAAGTTAGCAGAAGGAAAGAAATCATAAAAATCAGATCAGAAATAAATGAAAAAGAAATGAAGGAAACGACAGCAAAGATGAATATAACTAAAAGCTGGTTCTTTGAGAAGATAAACAAAATTGAGAAACCATTAGCCAGACTCATCAAGAAACAAAGGAAGAAGACTCAAATCAATAGAATTAGAAATAAAAAAGGAGAAGTAACAACTGACACTGCAGAAATACAATAGATCATGACAGATTACTACAAGGAACTCTATGCCAATAAAATGGACAACCTGGAAGAAATGGACAAATTCTTAGAAATCTACAACCTGCCAAGACTGAATCAGGAAGAAACAGAAAATATGAACAGACCAATCACAAGCACTGAAATTGAAACTGTGATTAACAATCTTCCAACAAACAAAAGCCCAGGACCAGATGGCTTCACAGGCGAATTCTATCAAAGATTTAGAGAAGAGCTAACACCTATACTTCTCAAATTCTTCCAAAATATAGCAGAGGGAGGAACACTCCCAAACTCATTCTACGAGGCCACCATCACCCTGATACCAAAACCAGACAAGGATGTCACACAGAAAGAAAATTAAAGGCCAATATCACTGATGAATATAGATGCAAAAATCCTCAACAAAATACTAGCAAACAGAATCCAACAGCACATTAAAAGGATCATACACCATGATCAAGTGGGGTTTATTCCAGGAATGCAAGGATTCTTCAATATACGCATATCAATCAATGTGATAAACCATATTAACAAATTGAAGGAGAAAAACCATATGATCATCTCAATAGATGCAGAGGAAGCTTTTGATAAAATTCGACACCCATTTATGATAAAAACCCTGCAGAAAGTAGGCATAGAGGAAACTTTCTTCAACATAATAAAGGCCATATATGACAAACCCACAGCCAACATCATCCTCAATGGTGAAAAACTGAAAGCATTTCCGCTAAGATCAGGAACACAACAAGGTTGCTCACTCTCACCACTTTTATTCAACATAGTTTTGGAAGTTTTAGCCACAGCAATCAGAGAAGAAAAGGAAATAAAAGGAATCCAAATCAGAAAAGAAGAAGTAAACCTGTCACTGTTTGCAGATGACATGATACTATACATAGAGGATCCTAAAGATGCTACCAGAAAACTACTAGAGCTAATCAATGAATCTGTTAAAGTAGCAGGGTACAAAATTAATGCACAGAAATCTCTTGCATTCCTATACACTAATGATGAAAAATCTGAAAGGGAAATCAAGAAAACACTCCCATTTACCATTGCAACAAAAAGAATAAAATATCTAGGAATAAACCTACCTAAGGAGACAAAAGACCTGTATGCAGAAAATTATAAGACACTGATGAAAGAAATTAAAGATGATACATATAGATGGAGAGATATACCATGTTCTTGGACTGGAAGAATCAACATTGTGAAAATGACTCTACTACCCAAAGCAATCTATAGATTCAATGCAATCCCTATCAAACTACCAATGGCATTTTTACAGAACTAGAACAAAAAATTTCACAATTTGTGTGGAAACACAAAAGACCCCGAATAGCCAAAGCAATCTTGAGAACGAAAAACGGAGCTGGAGGAATCAGGCTTCCTGACTTCACACTATACTACAAACCTACAGTAATCAAGACAGTATGGTACTGGCAGAAAAACAGAAATATGGATCAATGGAACAGGATAGAAAGCCCAGAGATAAACCCTCACACACATGGTCACCTTATCTTTGATTAAGGAGGCAGGAATTTACAGTAGAGAAAAGACAGCCTCTTCAATATGTGGTACTGGGAAAACTGGACAGGTACATGGAAAAGTATGAGAGTAGATCACTCGCTAACACCATAAACAAAAATAAGCTCAAAATGGATTAAAGACCTAAATGTAAGGCCAGAAACTATCAACTCTTAGAGCAGAACACAGGCAGAACAGTCTATGTCATAAATCACAGCAAGATCCTTTTTGACCCACCTCCTAGAGAAATGGAAATAAAAACAAAAATAAACAAATGGGACCTAATGAAACTTCAAAGCTTTTCCACAGCAAAGGAAACCATAAACAAGACCAAAAGACAACCCTCAGAATGGGAGAAAATATTTGCAAATTAAGCAACTGACAAAGGATTAATCTCCCAAATTTATAAGCAGCTCATGCAGCTCAATAATAAAAAAACAAACAACCCATCCAAAAATGGGCAGAAGACCTAAATAGACATTTCTCCAAAGAAGATATACAGACTTCCAATAAACACATGAAAGAATGCTCAACATCATTAATCATTAGAGAAATGCAAATCAAAACTACAATGAGATATCATCTCACACCAGTCTGAATGGTCCAAAAATGGTCAAAAAATCTAGAAACAATAAATGCTGTAGAGGGTGTGGAGAAAAGGGTACACTCTTGCACTGCTGGTGGGAATGTGAATTGGTACAGCCAGTATGGAGAACAGTATGGAGGTTCCTTAAAAATCTACAAATAGAACTACTATATGACCCAGCAATCCCACTACTGGGCATATACCCTGAGAAAACCATAATTCAAAAAGAGTCATGTACCAAAATGTTAATTGCAGCTCTATTTACGATAGCCTGAAGATGGAAACAACCTAAGTATCCATCATCAGATGCATGGATAAAGAAGATGTGACACATATATACAATGGAATATTACTCAGCCATAAAAAGAAACGAAATTGAACTATTTGTCATGAGATGGATGGACCTAGAGTCTGTCATACAGAGCGAAGTAAGTCAGAAAGAGAAAGACAAATACCATATGCTAACAAATATATATGGAATTTAAGAAAAAAATATCATGAAGAACCTAGGGGTAAGACAGGAATAAAGACACAGACCTACTAGAGAATGGACTTGAGGATATGGGGAGGGGGAAGGGTAAGGTGTGACAAAGCGAGAGAGAGGCATGGACATATATACACTACCAAACATAAGGTAGATAGCTAGTGGGAAGCAGCTGCATAGCACTGGGAGATCAGCTCGGCGCTTTCTGACCACCTGGAGGGGTGGGGTAGGGAGGGTGGGAGGGAGGGAGATGCAAGAGGGAAGAGATATGGGAAAATATGTATATGTATAACTGATTTACTTTGTTATAAAGCAGAAACTAACACACCATTGTAAAGCAATTATACTCCAATAAAGATGCAAAAATAATAATGATGTGTTTTTTTTTTTGGCTGCACAGAGCAGCTTGCGGGATCTTAGCTCCCTGACCAGGGATTGAATCCAAGCTCCCTGCAGTGGAAATGTGGAGCCCTAACTACTGGACAACCAGGGAATTCCCTGAAAACATTCTCAAGATGTCAGTTAATTGAAAGCTACTACCTTCTCCTCTAATCATTTCCCATAGTAATAAAAAAAAAAAAAAGCAGTAAGACCATGCAGAAATGGCACAAGAAACATGAATGTTATGTTAGAGACCTTGATAATCATGTCATTTATACCCCTATCATTACTATCTTCTTAAAAGCAAGAAATATCTGTGCAATATGAACTCATTGTTATACAGGGTAAAGTATTTTGTAGTTTACTTCCATTAAGAGCAAGGGGGGAAGGGAGGAAACAGAGTAACTTCACAATGTTAAAACTTGACAAACACACCACTGCCATTTGATCGAGGTCAGCAACAATAGTCATATTGATAATATATACCCTTGATATGATGTGATGAAAATGGCATGTCAGTGATTTTTCTTCTAATAATCCAGAACCCCAATCTTACCATGAGAAAAACATCAAACTATAATAATGGGCATTCTACAGAATATCTGACTAGTACTCCTCAAAACAAGGTCATCAAAAAATGATACAAATGAACTTATTTACAAAACAGAACTAGTCTCACAGACATAGAAAACAAACTTACGGTTACCAAAGGAGACTCGGGGGAGCGGGGGAGATAAATTAGGAGTTTGGGATTAACAGATACAAACTACTGTATATAAAATAGATAAACAAGGACGTACTGTATAGCACAGGAAACTATGTTCAATATCTTTTAATAACCTATAATGGAAAAGAATCTGAAAAATAAAATTTATATTTATAACTGAATCACTTTGCTGTACACCTGAAACTAACACAACATTGTAAATTAACTATACTTCAATTAAAAATGGTTAAATTTTTTAAAAAGTTCATGAAATACAAGGAAATCTGAGTATCTGTCACAGCCAAGAGGAGCCTAAAGAGACATGGCAACTAAATGTAATATGGTCCAAAATGGGATCCTGGAAGAGAAAAAACTAAAGTTTTCAGTAAAAACTTAAGAAATCTGAATAAACTATGGATATTACTTAATAATAATGTACAAATACTGGTTCATTAACTGTAACAAATGCTGATGCTATTGTAGGATGTTAATAACAGGAAAAACTGGGTGTGGAATATATGAGAATCCTCTGTACAAGCTTCTCAATTTTTCTGGGTAAATCTAAAACTGCTCTAAAGAATAAAGTCCACTGTAAAATTCCTTAAACGACTCCACTTGGATAAAAGAGCAAGGGGAGGCATAAAACCCATTCACACATGTTCAATAAGACATTTGCTATGAATAAATGACCTCGGTCATTTGCAAAGAGAATACTGATATTCTTTATCCACGCAGATTCTTTCTTCTTTCTAACAAACCAACAATTAAAACATGTGAAATTATATTCAAAAAAGACAATTTATCTACAGGTAGATAATAAAAAACCATAAAGTTATTCAAGAAATGTGGGATGATAAGCTAGTATGAATCTAGATTAGTAGTTTCTTACTATTGCCCTATTTCTAATCACAGATGGGCTCCTAAAATAATTAGCCTTATTTCTTCCCTTTACACCACCTTGGGCCTAACTCAACTTCCCTCTTAAGAAGCTGTCAAAAAAAGAAAGCAAGTCAATCTTACGGCACCTAAATTGGAGGAGATATCTATTTCATTTAATTAAAAAAATTTGTTAAAATAACAATACTTCACATGCCAGCAAAGATGACATTGAGACCAGGCACTTCTTCCCTAGCTCTTCATCACCAGCCTTTTTCTTAATGTAAAACATTTTGTGGAAATACAACACATGAAAAAATGCACAAAAAACAAAGTTCAGCTCAGTTTTTTTTTAAATCCAAAAGCACTGATGGCTTTGCTCCTTTTATTGCAGATTTGTGTCATTACATGGATAATCTGGGAATATATTGAAAAAAAAACTTCTCCCTTTTATATACACAAAACATATGACATGAAATACTTTGTGAGAGAGCTGAGATAATAGGAACACACTCAGAAACAACAGTACGAAATGTTCCAAATGTTTAAAAAGTGAATTCATCATGAATTAAGCACCTAAAAACAGAGCATACCCAGAACCCCAGAAGCTTCAGCAGCCCCTTCCAGACAGAAAGCCCCAATGGTAACCACTAGCTTCAAGTTCTAACAGAATCAATTAGTTTCACCTGTTTTTTGAACTACATATAAACAGAATCATACAGGCTTCACAGGTGGCTTCACAGGTGAATTCTATCAAACATTTAGAGAAGAGCTAACACAACCTTCTCAGACTCTTCAAAAATATAGCAGAGGGACGAACACTCCCAAACTCATTCTACGAGGCCACCATCACCCTGATACCAAAACCAGACAAAGATGTCACAAAGGAAGAAAACTATGGGCCAATATCACTGATAAACATAGATGCAAAAATCTTCAGCAAAATACTAGCAAACAGAATCCAACAGCACATTAAAAGGATCATACACCCTGATCAAATGTGGTTTATCCCAGGAATGCAAGGATTCTTTAATAAATGCAAATCAATCAATGTGATACACCATATTAACAAATTGAAGAAAAAAAAATATGATAATCTCAATAGATGCAGAAAAAGCTTTTGACAAAATTCAACACCCATTTATGATAAAAACTCTCCAGAAAGTGGGCATACCTACCTCAACATAATAAAGGCCATATATGACCAACCCACAGCAAACATCATACTCAATAGTGAAAAACTGAAAGCATTTCCTCTAAGATCAGGAACAAGACAAGGATGTCCACTCTCACCACTATTATTCAAAAACATAGTTCTGGAAGTCCTAGCCACGTCAATCAGAGAAGAAAAAGAAATAAGAGGAATACAAATTGGAAAAGAAGAAGTAAAACTCTCCGTGTTTGCAGAAGACATGATACTATACATAGAGAATCCTAAAAATGCCACCAGAAAACTACTAGAGCTAATCAATGAATTTGGTAAAGTGCAGGATAAAAAATTAATGCACAGAAATCTCTTGCATTCCTATATACTAATGATGAAAAATCTGAAAGAGAAATTATGGAAACACTCCCATTTACCATTGCAACAAAAAGAATAAAATACCTAGGAATAAACCTACCGAGGGAGAAAAAGACCTGTATGCAGAAAACTGTAAGACACTAATGAAAGAAATTAAAGATGATACCAACAGATGGAGAGATATACCACGTTCTTGGATTGGAAAAATCAATACTATGAAAGTGCTTATATTACCCAAAGCAATGTACAGATTCAATGCAATCTCTATCAAATAACCAATGGCATTTTTTACAGAACTAGAACAAATCATCTTAAAACTTGTATGGAGACACAAAAGACCCCGAATAGCCAAAGCAGTCTTGAGGGAAAAAAACGGAGCTGGAGGAATAAGACTCCCTGACTTCAGACTATACTACAAAGCTACAGTAATAAAGACAGTATGGTACTGGCACAAAAACAGAAACATAGATCAATGGAACAAGGTAGAAAGCCCAGAGATAAACCCACGCACCTATGGTCAACTAATCTATGACAAACGAGGCAAAGATATATAATGGAGAAGAGATAGTGTCTTAAATAAGTGGTGCTGGGAAAACTGGACAGCTACATGTAAAAGAATGAAATTAGAACACTCCCTAACACCATACACAAAAATAAACTCAAAATGGATTTGAGACCTAAATGTAAGATGAGACACTATAAAACTCTTAGAGGAAAACATAGGAAAAACACTCTTTGACATAAATCACAGCAAGATCTTTCTTGATCCACCTCCTGGAGTAATGGAAATAAAAAAAATAAATAAACAAATGGGACCTGATGAAACTTTAAAGCTTTTGCACAGCAAAGGAATCCATAAACAAGACGAAAAGACAACCCTCAGAATGGGAGAAAATATTTGCAAATGAATCAACGGACAAAAGATTAATCTCCAAAATATATAAACAGCTCATGCAGCTCAATATTAAAGAAACAAACAACCCAATCCAAAAATAGGCCGAAGACCTAAATAAACATTTCTCCAAAGAAGACATACAGATAGCCAAGAAGCACATGACAAGCTGCTCAACATCACTAATTATTAGATAAATGCAAATCAAAACTACAATGATGGGGCTTCCCTGGTGGGGCAGTGGTTGAGAGTCCTCCTGCCAATGCAGGGGACACGGGTTCATGCCCCAGTCCAGGAAGATCCCACATACCACGGAGCGGCTAGGCCCTTTAGCCATGGCTGCTAAGCCTGAGCATTTGGAGCCTGTGCTCCACAACGGGAGAGGCCACAAGAGTGAGAGGCCCGTGTACTGCAAAAAAAAAAAAAAAAAAAAGTACAATGAGGTATCACCTCACACCAGTTAGAATGGGCACCACCAGAAAATGTACAAACAACAAATGCTGAAGAGGGTGTGGAGAAAAGGGAACCCTCTTGCACTGTTGGTGGGAATGTAAATTGATACAGCCACTATGGAGAACAGTATGGAGGTTCCTTAAAAAACTAAAAATAGAATTACCATATGATCCAGCAATCCCACTACTGGGCATATACCCAGAGAAAACCATAATCCAAAAAGACACATGCACCCCAATGTTCACTGCAGCACTAGTACAATAGCCAGGTCATGGAAGCAATCTAAATGTCCATCAACAGAGGAATGGATAAAGAAGATGTGGCACATATATACAATGGAATATTAATCAGCCATAAAAAGGAAAGCAATTGAGTCACTTGTTGAGACACGGACAGATCTAGAGACTGTCATACAGAGTGCAGTAAGTCAGAAAGAGAAAAACAAATATCGTATATTAATGCATGTATGTGGAACCTAGAAAAGTGGTACGGATGAGCTGGTTTCCAGGGCCGAAGTTGAGACACAGATGTAGAGAACAGACGTGTGTACACCAAGGGGGGAAAACCGCGGTGGGGTGGGGATGTGGTGTGCTGAATTGGGCGATTGGGATTGACATGTATACACTGATGTTTTATAAAACTGATGACTAATAAGAACCTGCAGTATAAAAAAACAAACAAACAAAAAAACAACTAGTACTAAGCTTTCCTTGGGTTATTTGTATGGAAATATGTTAATATAAATATTTCAGACATTACATGAAATTTCTAAAAATCTTATATGTTCTGGTAGAATGTTATAATTCATAATTCTAGTTATTAGTTTAAAATGTATATCTCAGAAATAACTAAATTTCCTTGTCAATTGCATTATTATTATGAACTTTTATCAAATATTTAAACATGGTCATTTTTAAGTCTTTTGTCATTTAGAGACAGTTCTGGGTATACTCTGATCCTTTTGCAAGTATGTTCCTATAAAAGGGTTTCATCTTCAAGAAATTCATGGAAAAGACTCTGACAAGTACAGGTTTCTGGTAACTGACTATACTGCTGAACTGAATGAACAAGCATTTTCAGAACTCTAATGGAGAACTGATGAACTCATAAAAGTGCTAACAAAAGATCAAGATGAAAAAAAATTAATTACACGGGACTGAGTGAACTGATGAGGGTGATTATAATATTTGTGACTTCTGTATGAATAAAAAAAAAAAAGGATCATACTCCATGATCAAGTGGGGGTTATCACAGGAATGCAAGGATTCTTCAATATATGCAAGTTGATCAAGTGGGGTTTATCGCAGGAATGCAAGGATTCTTCAATATACACAAATCAATCAATGTGATATACCATATTAACAGCGTGAAGGAGAAAAACCATGTGATCATCTCAATAGATGCAGTAAAAGCTTTTGACAAAATTTATCACCAATTTATGATAAAAACCTTCCAGAAAGTAGGCAGAAAGGGAACTTACCTCAACATAATAAAGGCCATATATGACAAAACCACAGCCAATATCGTTTTAAATGGTGAAAAACTGAAACCATTTCCACTAAGATCAGGAACAAGACAATGTGCCCCACTCTCACCAGTATTATTCAACATAGTTTTGGAAGTTTTAGCCACAGCAATCAGAGAAGAAAAAGAAATAAAAGGAATCCAAATCGGAAAAGAGGAAATAAAACTGTCACTGTTTGTACATGACATGATACTATACATAGAAAATCCTAAAGATGCTACCAGAAAACTACTAGAGCTAATCAATGAATTTGGTAAAGTAGCTGGATACAAAGTTAATGCACAGAAATCTATTGCATTCCTAAACACTAATGATGAAAAATCTGAAAGAGAAATTAAGGAAACACTCCCATTTACCATTGCAACTAAAAGAATAAAATACTCTAGGAATAAACCTACCTAAGGAGACAAAAGACCTGCATGCACAAAAGTATAAGACTCTGATGAAAGAAATTAAAGATGATACAAACAGATGGAGAGATATACCATGTTCTCGGATTGGAAGAATCAACATTTTACAAATGACTATACCACCCAAAGCAATCTACAGATTCAATGCAATCCCTATCAAACTACCAATGGCATTTTTCACAAACTAGAACAAAAAATTTCAATTTGTATGGAAACACAAAAGACCCCGAATAGCCAAAACAACCTTGAGAAAGAAAAATGGAGCTGGAGGATTCAGGCTCCCTGACTTAAGACTATGCTACAAAGCTACAGTAATGAAGACATTAAGGTACTGGCACAAAAACATAAATATAGATCAATGGAACAGAATAGAAAACCCAGAGATAAACCCACGCATATATGGTCACCTTATCTTTGATAAAGGAGGCAAGAACATACAATGGAGAAAAGACAGCCTCTTCAATAAGTGGTGCTGGGAAAACTGGACAGCTACATATAAAAGAATGAAATTAGAACACTCCCTAACACCGTACACAAAAATATACTCAAAATTGATTAAAGACCTAAATGTAAGTCCAGACACTATAAGACTCAGAGGAAAACATAGGCAGAACACTCTCTAACAGAAATCACAGCAAGATTCTTTTGACCCACCTCCTAGAGAAATGAAAATAAAAATAAACAAATGGGACCTAATGAAACTTAAAAGCTTTTGCACAGGAGAAGAAACCATAGACAAGACAAAAAGACAACCCTCAGAATTGGAGAAAATATTTGCAAATGAAGCAACTGACAAAGGATTAATCTCCAAAATATACAAGCAGCTCATGCAGCTCAATATCAAAAAAACAAACCACCCAATCCAAGAATGGGCAGAAGACCTAAATAGACATTTCTCCAAAGAAGATATGCCAACAAACACATGAAAGGATGCTCAACATCACTAATCATTAGAGAAATGCAAATCAAAACTACAATGAGGTATCACCTCACACTGGTCAGAATGGCCATCATCAAAATGTCTACAAAGAATAAATGCTGGAGAGGGTGTGGAGAAAAGGGAACCCTCTTGCACTGTTGGTGGGAATGTAAATTGGTACAGCCACTATGGAGAACAGTATGGAGGTTCCTTAAAAAACTAAAATTAGAACTACCATACAACCCAGCAATCCCACTACTGGGCATATACCCTGAGAAAACCATAATTCAGAGAGAGTCATGTACCACAATATTCATTGCAGCTCTATTTACAATAGCCAGGACATGGAAGCAACCTAAGCGTCCATCAACAGATGAATGGATAAAGAAGAGGTGGCACATATATACAATGGAATATTACTCAGCCATAAAAAGAAATGAAATTGATTTATTTGTAGTGAGGTGGATGGACCTACAGACTGTCACAGAGAGTGAAGTAAGTCAGAAAGAGAAAAACAAATATTGTATGCCAACACATATACATGGAATCTAAAAAAAAAAAAAAAGTTCTGAATAACCTAGGGGCAGGACAGGAATAAAGACACAGATGTATAGAATGGACTTGAGGACATGGGGAGGGGGAAGGGTAAGCTGGGATGAAGTGAGAGAGTGGCATGTACGTATATACCCTAAAAAATGTAAAATAGATAGCTAGTGGGAAGCAGCCACATAGCACAGGGAGATCAGCTTGGTGTTTTGTGTCCACCTTGAGAGGTGGGGAAGGGAGGGTCAGAGGGAAATGCAAGAGGGAGGAGATATGGGGATATGTATATGTATAGCTGATTCACTTTGTTATAAAGCAGAAACTAACACACCATTGTAAAGCAATTATACTCCAATAAAGATGTAAAAGAAAAATTGAAGTAAATGATGATATTATTTTCTCAATAAAATTTTATGAAACAAATATCCAAAATAAGAGACAAAAAGATTAAATTGCAAAACAGATGAGTAAAATGGAGCTGAATAAAGCAAAGAATAAAAGTAAAAAAACTGAAATGCCATAGACAAGAACATCATTATAGAAGCAGAAACACATCAGAACATTTAATCCAAAATATGAAATCAATCAATTTACTAGGACTATCAGAATGCACTGAAATAGGAGAAAGATGAAAACTATAAGAGAAAATATGAAAAGTGTAGAGGACAAAAATGGTTATTTGACATCACTGAAAATGAGACCATACAAATGGAATAGAAGCAACAAATAGATGTTAAATATCTATATATAGATATATAGATATTCCTTAGATGAAGGCTATAATATTCACATCTAAACAGACTTACAACTTTCCACAAACAAAACAAAATTAATGAATATAGATAAAAACCTAATGTACTCTCATGAAAAAATAAAAAATTGAGCATTAAATCTGAAAAAAGAATCATGCAAGCATTCACATAGGAAAACAAAAGAAAAATACATTCAAACAGCCTCAGACAGCTCTGCCTTATTATTTGAAAAAAACACTGTGAATAAAGTCTATACCTTGTTGAGGACTGAAAATGTTATAAGCTAGCTATTAAACAACACAACAAAAGTGAATGTTTCACATATGAAGGCAAGGGGACAATCTCAGACACTCTCATGAAGTAAACATATATTTTTAAATAAAAGTACTTAGAGACGTATTCTAGGTAGTCATTAGAGGTATTGGAATAAAGAACTCAGTAGTAGAGAAACTGAAGTGGAGGAAAGTGGCGTGCTACTGAAACCATTTCAATATACAACTAAGCCTCGACTGTTGTCATAAATGTCATTACAAAAAAGGAAAAAAAAAGAATGCAAGTTTTATAAATAGTTATGGAAAGGTAAAATACTTCTGTAAAAATATTATTTAATAATCTGGGACTATTTCACAATGTGCATGATGAAGATGATATTTTATTTGTAAATTTCTCTTATAAATTAAATGTGAACCTTACAGTTAGGGCCAACGGGTATATGAAAAGATGCCCAACATCACCAATCACTGGGTAAACACAAATCAAAACCACAATGAATTATCACCTCATACCTGCTAGAATGGCTATTATAACAAGAGTCGGTAAGCATGTGGAGAGAAGGGAGCCCTTGTGCACCCTTGGTGGGAATGTAAATTGGTACAGCCAATATGGAAAACAGTATAGAAGTTCTTCAAAAAAATTAAAAATAGAACTACCATATGATCTGCCAATCCCACTTCTGGGTCTATATCCAAAGGAAATTAGGGGCTTCCCTGGTGGTGCAGTGGTTAAGATTCCACCTGCTAATGTAGGGGACATGGGTTTGAGCCCTGGTCTGGGAAGATCCCACATGCCGCGGACCAACTAAGCCCATGCACCACAACTACAGAGCCTGTGTTCTAGGGCCTGTGAGCCACAACTACTGAGTCTGTGTGCCACAGCTACTGAAGCCCACGTGCCTAGAGCCCGTGCTCTGCAGCAAGAGAAGCCACTGCAATGAGAAGCTCATGCACTGCAACAAAGAGTAGCACCCCCTCGCTGCCACTAGAGAAAAGCCCACGCACAGCAACAAAGACCCAATGCAGCCAAAAAATAAATAAAATAAATAAATAAAATAAAGTTTAAAAAAACACAAAGGAAATGAAATCAAAGAGCTATCACAGCATTGTTCACAATAGGCAAGACAGGGAAACAAACTAAGTGTCCATCAATGAATTAATGAATTTTTAAAATGTGAGATATATATACATATATAGATACACACACACACACACACATACACACACACACAAAATGGAATATTATTCGGCCATAGAAAGAAGGCAATCCTGGCATTTGTGACAACATGGATTAACTTTGAGGGCATTACGCTAAGTGAAATAAGACAGAGAAAGACAAGTACTCTATGATACCACTTACATATGGAAACTAAAAAAGCTAAACTCATAGAAATAGAGAGTAAAATGATGGTTGCCAGGGGGCTAGCAGGTGAGGGAAATGGGGTTGGTCAAGGGACACAAACTTCCATTTATAAGATGAGTAAGTTCTGGGGATCTAATTACAGCAGATCTATGCAATGGTGACTAGAGTTAACAACACTGTACTATATAATCGAAAGTTGTTAAGCGAGTAGATCTTAAATATTCTTACCACACACACACAGAGATAATAATGATGTGAGGTGATGGAGGTATTAACTAACCTTATGTGGCAACCATTTTACGATATGTACATGTATCAAAGCATCATGCTATATCCTGTTGTATACCATAAATGTACACAAGGTCATATGTCAATTGTATCTCAATAATAGACACTACAGTTAAAAATGAAAAAAACAAACCCACATTAAAAAGCAATTCTCCAAAGAAAAAAGCCACATGACCGTTTGTTTAAGAGATTTCTAAAATTCTGATATTATCATCTCAACTTGGAGTATAAGAAAAGAACAAAATATCACCTGTATATCGGGAATTTTCAACAGAACATTTGTAATTTTTTTTCTCCTTTTATAGAAAGAGAGGTAAGAGTCCAAATGATTATGCTTAGTTTACATACTGAGGGTATCTTATTTTCAAATATATCATGAATTAGTGAACGTGTACTTATCAAGAAGATTGGGACAGAAGAATATTTCACTTGGTAAAAACAGTTGAGCCAATTAGACCATCCACTTCTTCACCTGGTAATTCTAAGGAAATAATCTGAAAACCCAGTGTCTGATATCACAGACATGGTAGAAATAGACCAGTTAAAAAAAAATTAACCTGCTCTGACAAGAGCCAAGGTAAAGTCCCCAACATAAGGAGGCTGGAGGTATATGTCTTCAGACACTGTTAGGAAAGTGAACCCAGTGATTTCCCCATAAGAAGTACCTAAGACTTGACTCCAGCTTAACCAGGGCCCAAGACACGTCAACAGGACAACAACGTTTGCCAGCCCCACTCAAGGAGAAGTGCCAGACTGTGAACTGGGGGGTCAGGGGAGGGAGACTGGGGGAATGGATGACCAATGGGACTAGAATTAACTTTTTATTCTGTCTCATTTTCAGCAATGAGCACATGTGACGCTTCTATTCAGAAAAAAAGTGATAGTTTTCAAAAATGGTTGTTGTAGATTATATATAACATGGGCCATATTCATGATCTAAGTGCTGAAGCAGGTTAAAAGTGGTATAAATTCTACTTACAACTATGAGGAACAAATGAGTTTGGAAGGAAAAAAAGCAACAAAATGATAGGGACAGTAATATTATAAATGACTGTTTTTTTCCTAATGTTTAAACCATCTATAATATAGTTCTATTTTAAAATCATTTTAAAGTATTTTAAACATAATTTGTATCCAATCATTGTGCAAAAAATATAGACAAATGACCTTTGTGATTTATGTGTCAAATATCGTCACACTTTCCAGCCTTTAAACAGATTATAGGATGACCAATGAATCTTATTAAATGCATATTACAATTATATTTAAAAATTTGATGCATTGAAAAATAACTTTGAAAACTGGAGACTTAAAATGGAGGTAATTTCCAAGTGAACATTCTTTCTGGTCTCACCGTTTAAGAAAGCGGAGTAGTAACCATTGACTGATTGACCGTTGGCATTATCAGCATTTTACATGTGACAAATATTCATGCAACTGAACCAAATTTTACCTCTAATCAAGAATGGCAGAGTCACGCAGAGACTAGTTATATTTCCACTAAAGCAATCAAGGAAAAATTTCTTTCAGATGTGGTAAAAACCCACACAGAGACTTTTATGAAAATTTGGTGTTCCTTGCTGGGAGGAAAATCCACAAGGCCAAAGAACTTATCTCCTGCAACTATTATTCTTCAGAGTATTTCAAGAGCTCATTGTCAGAGAAATTGAACTTGACCCTGCTTTTGATTTGGAGTAATTTCTTATCACAGAACTGTCACTTCCCAGCATTCCAACCTCAGGCACACGATGAGCTGTGGCCTGACAGGAGCTATAATCAGAGGTAAAGCAACTGGTGATAAAGTATGAAGTGCCTTGAGTTTTGATATAAATCAATAGAGAAATCCCTTCTCTATCCAGTTAAATCACTTATAACTTTATTGTCTTACAGGAAATACAGCCTGTGTCAAAAGAAAGGCGAAGTCAGAATCTGCTGCTGGAGTTCCTATAATGTCTATTTTCTCAACAGTGCTTTAGCAAACTTTCGGTCCTGAGATTTGAAAAGAGCGTCGTTACTAATTCAGAGTACCTTGTCTTGACCCTACCCTGGGCCTGAGGGTAGAATCCCATTGTGTTAAGAGCTCACTGTCACCCCCTTTTCCAGAAATTGCCCTCAACTGGGAGGAACTGCCTTATCCTCCCCCTTCTCCTCAGCCACAGTCCCCAGTTACTGACGGAATGATTCTGGGGTTCAGAAGGACAAGCACCTCACCTTTTGCGCAGTTAATACTCCAGAGCCCCACTCCCCAAGCCCCGACCCACACACCCTGCCCCCGTGTCTTGGTTGGCCAAAAAGTTCCTTCGGGTTTTCCGGAAGCTCTTGAAACCTGAACGAACTTTTGGGCCAACCCAATATTAGCCCAAGGCCAGATTTTATGCTACTGGGTTCTTTCTCCCTCCCTTCCTGCCTCTTCTCCTTTTCCTGCTTCACATCCTTCCTTAAAGGCTCTCCCCAAAATGCATTTCCTCCATAAATTACAGTCATCCAAATTCCTGTTTTAGGCTCGCCTTTAAGAGACAGTGTAAGTTCAACAAACAAATGTTGGCTTCTCAGGCATACGTGACAATGCTTAAGTTTTTTGAAAGCATGACCTTAATTTTGGGGATAATGTTATGACAACAAGATTCGACTCCTATACTTGGACCTCATTTTTGCATCCAACAACTCTGAAATTAGCAGCGGAAAACAGGATACCCTGTCTGCCCTCCAAAGGTCTCTATCCTTCACAAAATTGAAATGCAGAATGCCTTTTGATGCCCCAGGGTTCGCTGCAGTACCTTGCCCTTCCTCATCTTTATGTGACTTCTAAATCAATCATTTTACATATGTGTGAGAAGGTGTTTTGATTTGCTTTAATTCCTGCTAAAGAGAATTTTAATTTACATTTCAATCACTGGGAAAAAAAATTTTTGAGCAGGTCCTGGGGATAGAGCAATGAACACAACAAACAAAATCCTTATTTTTATGATGCTTAAATTCTAATTGTGGAATGCCAAAAATTAAAAAAAGAAAATAAATAAAAAGCATACTTTCTAGTAAAGAAGCAATTTCCCAAAATAATATATTCAACTTTGTCTCTCAATTTTAAACAATCTTTCCCTCCATACATTGCACTCTAGGCCAAGAAGCTTAATAGTCATTGAAATGTTTTAATGAAATATAGATTGACCAAAATGGTACAATTCCTATGATGTAATTCCTCAGTGGTGGTAAATTGAAGAAACTATCGTTTGAAAGTTGATACTAGGTTTACCCAATAATTTCATTGCCCAATTATTTGCATATTGATGGGGCTTTGGGAATATCACAGCATCCAGTACAGCCTTTTTTCACAATATACATCAAGATTGTGTTTCCAATTAGACCACTGGAGTAATAGACACATTCACTGGGGAGATGAGGCCAGGTCAAAACAAGGAATCACATACAGCTCTAGCTGCAGAAGAGATCTGAACGCTACCAGATGCTGAGATGCTTGAGGATGGTACCATGTGTCCCCAACAGAGAAGATACTAAGTAAATGTTTGTGGAATGAAAGAATAAATAAATAAATACATACATAGATCCATATAGTGAAAATTAGCATTTTATGTTTCTTCTTGCTCCTTACTGGCTCTGAGGAAATACGTCATGTAATCTTAGACAATAATCTCCTCAGAGATAAAGAAAATGACTTTAAGCCAGAAGGCATTTCAGAAATCACTTTGTGACTTTACTACATACATTAATGATTATTGGGTGATGTTTCAGATTAATAGGTCATACTCATCGTAGCTGTAAAAATAAGTACTATTGTGTGAAGTAGCTAATGTCTAAAACGTAATGGACAGTTTCTAATATAAACATTTCAGGGACATTTTAGAAGTAATATTCCTTTCCTCACATCTTTCAATACAGACATAGAACAAAAAAAATATCAGTTAATCTATCTATTTATCTACTCCTTTTCATTGCTGAACCCCAAATTGACTCTGAACAAGTAGTCCCATTGATTCTCTAGCTAGCTTCCTTTCTTGACTGTTTAAGAATCACCTACAGTTTGCTTTCAAGCCCTTTGCAAGATATTCCTCAAATTCTTTTTCAGTCCAACTTGTCTTGCCCTGCCATTTTATACTTTGTAGATATTTAGTTGTCTTTAGATAAACCAATGTTTACGTTTCAAAGTTATCTTCTTCCCTGTAGTAGCTGCTTTGACTTTGCCCATTACTGGTACTATGAAAATTAAGTAATATATCAATACTTTATATACTTAGTATACTTAAGCTTATCAATTAACATAATTATTTTAGCTATAATTAAAATATAAAATTTATTCTCATCAAATATGCAGATTTCACAGAGCTGGAAAGCAAAGTACTATAATAAAAGCTAGATTAAATATCATTCGCTAGGAGGGGTTGGATCTCAAACTCGAAAGATGAATTCAAAGTCTTGTATTTATATTCAAAAAATTCATTGCATAAGTACAGAAGGGGAAGATATGAAACATAGGCAAAATTTACTTGGAAAAAAACTAATAAATTGGAGATTTAACTGCAAACTCAGTGGGATCAATATTGAGATGGGACAACTTAAAAATTAAATCCAGCTTTAGCTGGGCTGATAACGTCACATGAAATTACAGTTCTGCTGTAATCTCATATTTCTCAATGTCTAGTCAGGAATATTTCTCATCTAAATACTACTTTTTTTTTTTAAATCACTAGCAATGTTTTACAATGTTAATGCTTGATCAACTTGACTCACTGAAGTATGTGCTGGAACAATTGGAGCTACTTAAGAGTGAGATAAAGTGCTCCACTAGGGAGAGCCAAAGAGGAGAGAGAATGAGAGGGCAAGTAGAAAATGTAGAGTCAATGAGGTGGAAAGGCAGACCTGAACAAAAAGCAATAAAATACTCTTCAATCAAATACAGATGAAATGCTCTCCATTTTCTGTGGGAACATCATATGCTTACAACTGAAGACCAATATCAAATCAATGAACTAAGTACATGTATCCATCAGTCACAAATAACTAAATGGGCATCTACATTTATCTCCTCTCTCACTGCCTGGATTAGATTTATCATTGCAAGTATATGCATTGTTATTGTTTGCATAACTGCCCAGGATAACATGAAATGCTAAGTGGTTAACATACAAGTAGGTCCTAATGACACATTTCAACAGTGTATCATGATTGTGGGTGAAATGGTATCAAATGTATTTTATTTCTTTTTAGAAAGTCTGACTTCTATAATGTGCATTTCAGCACATGTGTTATTCACGGCATTTTTTAAATCGCATATAACTCCTTCTCCATCTCCAGAGTCATATGCCACTTCCCAAAAAAATAATTCTCCAACCTTCTGAAGAATACATCTGAAGGTATATTCTGTGTTTGGTGTGTATTTGAGAGATAAGAGAGAAAATGCATTATTTTTTACATTTTATCTGTTTGTGTACTGATTTAAAATACTGTTATTATTATTAAAATGTGTATTTTGCAATAATTATATCACGATTCTACTAAAATCTACCTGGCAACTTAGTTTCCTGTGATCACCTATGAGTGTTTTATGTTTTCTCTAAATGCAATGAACCTCACACAGTTGTAATAATTAAATGTAATTCCTTTCCTTATATTCCTGATAATTCTCCAAGTCATCTCAGCTCAAGCCACTCTCTAATTAAGAAGAGATGAAAAAAGTAGCAGGTATTTTGGCAAGTTGATTTTTAACACTCAATAACATTGTTTCCCTCAAAAAAAAGCAAGCTATAGAAAATCCTTCTAAGATTCTTACTTTATTCTAGTAGTAGGACTAGTTCAGAGACAAGGTACAAATTCAAATTCAAATGCACTAATACTACAATAATAAGGCTCATTTTTAAAGCATCGCTGAACATTAGAATATAATTTAATGGCTGAGTGGCTAAAAGAATTTAATCTCCTTCCTTCCGCATGGCACAAGAATTGCTGCTACTCCCAGCAGCATCAGGTCCAGCAGTTGGGGGGGAAATCTAGCTTGAGGAGTATAACAGGTTTGTCAAGTCTAGAAGGAAGCATGTGATGTAAATGTATTACATGTACATGAAACCACCATTTCCCTTCCTAGGAATGTTTTGTCTTGACATTGCCATCTTTTCTCTTCCTCCAAAAGGAAAGATAAACAAAATTGCAAAGAGCTATCTTCATTAAATTCACATCACCCCCAAGTTCTATAAATATGCAGCTAGACATAACCAAGTTTTAGACACACATATAAATTGAATCAAAGGGGAAGAAATAGGAAAGATTGAGACTATAATTCAGCGATTTAATGTTATCCTTGGATCAATCCAGACTGATTTCTTTCCTCGCAGAATGATTTCAAGAAATTTCTCTATGCTATTATGATCTCAAAAGGAGAATAATGAGAAATGAGTCAATGAATATGAGAATATGATATGGTGGCTATCATCAGGACGTTATTGATTACACCATCCATTAAAACACACAGAGGCCTTTAAGAGTACCCATGAGAAAAATTCCTCTATGATTTTAGTACCAGAGAAAATTCTTATTTTTATCTTACAGGAACAATGATTCAGCCCTTATGTTTCTCTGTTTGTTCTAGCTACTGGAAAGTCCAAGCCAAAGTTTTAAACCCCTCTTACAAGTGAAAATGACTTTCTGTTATGCTTTTGTCCCCTAATCTTTCATTTAGCTCTACATTATTATCTTATTACTTCTTCCCTCATACCTCATGTCTGCCTGAAAGTCGACCCAAATTCTCTCTTTTTAAAAACTGTATGGAACAAAGTGCAACATAAATAAATAGTACATTGGGATTCTTATTATATTTTAAAGGAAATCATTATAATTCTTTAAAAGATTCCTGTTCCTACTTTCAACGGAATGACTTGTGGTTTTGTTTTTTTGGTTTTTTTTTTGCGGTGCGCGGGCCTCTCGTTGTTGTGGCCTCTCCCGTTGCGGAGCACAGGCTCCGGACGCGCAAACTCAGCGGCCATGGCTCACGGGCCTAGCCGCTCCGCGGCATGTGGGATCTTCCCGGACCGGGGCACGAACCCGCGTCCCTTGCATCGGCAGGCGGACTCTCAACCACTGCACCACCAGGGAAGCCCTGCCTTGTGGTTTTATACGCAAAGTTCATTAAGCAATACAAAAGAAAATATCTTCCAAGACAATGTCACAGACAGTGAGGGCTGGTTCTACATAACTCTTTCTTGTTTGACTCTTTGATCAATAGTTGAATATACCCTTGCCTTCTGAGTACCACACTTGCCTAAGTTTCTTCCTACCATACTAATTGTGAATTCCCAGGCTCCCCTCTCGTTCCTGAGATCATAATTTTGGAATGCTTAGCCTTTGGTCTCTTCTTTGTCTACTCTCCCTTTCTTGGACTCACATCCAGTCTTACAGCTTTAAGTACCATCAATATGTTGGCAGTCCCAAATGTGTGTTTCTAGCCTAGACCACTCTTCCAAATTCAAGACATATATCCAACTGACTGCTCAAAATCTCCCCTTGGATATCTAATAGCATATCAAGTTCAAAATGTATTTCTAAAACCAAACTCAGGATTTTCCTCCCTAAACATGCTCCACCTGTAGCCTTCCTCACTTCAATTGTTGGCAACTTGATCCGTCCAGTTGTTCAGGTCAAAGCCCTGGAATTATCTCTGACTCCCCTCTTTCTCTCCCACTTGTCATCTAATGCATCAAGAAATTCTATTGGGGGCTTCCCTGGTGGCGCAGTGGTTGGGAGTCCGCCTGCCGATGCAGGGGACACGGGTTCGTGCCCCGCCCGGTCCGGGAAGATCCCACATGCCGCGGAGCGGCTGGGTCCGTGAGCCATGGCCGCTGAGCCTGCGCGTCCGGAGCCTGTGCTCCGCAATGGGAGAGGCTATTCTATTACCTTCTAATGTTTCGCTATATACCTTCTTTGTTAGGGTCATTAACAGTGCAGTTCTGATCAGAATAACCTAATTGCTGTTGATAAATACCCGTAAAACTGGCAAAAACATCAGGATAAATTCAGTACCTAAACACTCCTCTCTCTGTATCTGTGAACATCAATCTATGACTCACTATTAAAAGTATTTTGCCTCTCTCCTCTCAAAGTTATGAGTTCTGAGTCTTTACAGAATAAAAGAATAAAAAGGCTAAAGCATTTCCCTAATGATTCTTATTATACATTTTTAATACACAACTTTTTAACATTATAACTTATTATAACATACAACGTAAGTAAACTTAACCATCACCATTTCCTCACCTTGAAGGGCAGCAGACACAGGGGAATCTAACCCAAGAGGACTTTAGTTACCTTATTAGATGTTCTGGGACAAACTGCAATTCACAACTTTGAGGAGAACGCCATGGCCACCCCAACCTGGGCAAATTTCCTTCTACTGTATTTTTATTTTAGGATACTACTCTGAGGAACAAGAACAAGAGGACACAGGTTAGTTTATGGGACTTACTGAATACTCCTCTTACATTAGAGTACAATGATATATAATGGGGAAAAAATTAAAACCTGAACTCTGTGCTCAGTCTCTAAAATCAGAGGCCCTATGTTCTCACTCGAATCCACTGATACTTCACTTTCTGCATGAAATAGAAGCCATCATTTTATTTTTGAGTAGTTATCTGTTTTAAAGCCATGAATAAATATGATTAAAGTAGTCAGACATCTCAAGATTGAAGTACAAATCGTGGACCCAAATCAAGAGCCTTTCATTTTCTGTGTTAATGAAGGGGAACACAGTGAATAATATACGCACATAAATCCATTCAGACACATACTGATGAGTCGTAACACATCCTTCAGTATGTTTCATACCTATTCTTTCCATTCTGCTTGACTGTCACTGCTCCCTGCCGTTCAAGTCCCCACCACGTCATACAGTCTTGCTACAAAGCTTCCTCTCTCTCCTTGCACACTTCAGGGTTTCCTCCTCTTTAATTCATTTTCAGACAACATTCTCAAGCATCATTTTTATCTGGAAACACCTATGATTACTAAAACACTCCCCCTGGCTTTCAGAGCCTGCAAGGATTTACTCCCAACAAACATATTCAAACTTACTTCCCACTGGCCCATTAGCATTGACAGGAAAATCCAACTTTAATCAGTCCTGTACCTTTAGTAACAATGCCCTTGTCAGCAGCCATCAGGACAGTGACAAGCCCCCAAGTACCATGGCTAGTGTCCCCTCACTCCCAGGGAATGTCCTCCTTGCCTGGCCCCCACTGCATCCCACTCATCCAAATTTGACCTTCAGGACCTGACTCAACTCCATGGAAAATTTATTTCCTTTAGTTTTATTTAGTTTATGATCATTTTTGTTGTTTACTTTTGCCAGAAGACCTGTGGCCTTGGAAGACAAAGCTTACCATCTTTAATCTTTAAAAGCTTGTCTATTATGGTAAAGTGATAAGGGACAGTTAGTGACTGTATTGGAGTATGTATTATAAATTCTTAAAACTTTATTTTCCTGATGCCTCAACATCCCCACAGGTTGTGTGCAGCACAACATCCCCACAGACAGGTTGTGTGCAGCACCCCTCTCAGGGTACTAGGTGTCCCGGTATGATGAGTGTGGCCCCCCGCCGCAAGTTCCCCTTCTTTCCCTCCCCATCCCCCCACTGTGACCTAGTGACATTCAAATGCACCTATAATACTGCACCCTGACCCCCAATAAAGGCACCTTCCACGGGCCCTCCCTCTCCCTCAGCTCCCCGCCTGCCCTTGGTCGAGTTTACCCTTTGGAGCTTCTCCCATACGGTCTTTTGTGTGGTATGTCTTGCCTCCCAATTTAGGACCTGTGCATGTAATACATCTCTCTCACTTTCCTATGTCTCTCCACCTCTCCATGGTGTTATTTCATGTCCATACCAGAATGACCATCACAAGAACCTCATTTTTAATTCTTACAATGCAGCATATATAAATCATACCCCAACAGAAATGTATACATGTTAAAGTTTGTTCCTTTAGTCACTAATTTTGCCAACTACAGTTTTCATTTGTCTACACATGTTGATGCTGACAATAAATTTGCCAATATGGAGTCCTCCATGCAGGTAATAGAACATTAGTGATGACTTCATACCATCAGCATCACACAGTGGTACATTAGCTGCCAGACTGTTAAATTATTGCTGCTCTCAATAAGCTTACTTCTAGAAAGAATACTACAATATAGATGCTCGTTAAAATTTTGTTGAATAATTGCTTCCGTGTATGCAGGCATGAGTGAAAAAATTATAAAACATGTTACAGGTCACAGGAATGCTATATTTAGAGAATGAGTGACTTTTTACTGAAAAATGTTTTTAATTTATATATTTAATTTAAAATATATTTAATTTAAGAAAAGCATATACCCATGACTCAATGTCTATTTTGTATTTTTGACACTTAACTATTAGGTACCGTGTACCAGATGCTATTTGAAGAACATAAAAATGATAATGTAATCCTCATAATAACCTCATGTCCATTTTATGGATGAGAAAGCAGAGGCACAACAAAGTCTCATAATCGGTTAAGGGCTGAGCTAGGATTCAAACCCAGACAGTCTGGCTCCAAACTCTGTGCTCTTAGTGACTATGCAATGTTGCCACTCTGAGATTTTATTTTTAAAATAAAATATGCAATATCACCCAAGGTTTAATACACCCTTTTTACAAAATGTAAGTAATGTATGTTTCTGACCATCCATGCCATGGGTTTTTGAAAGTCTTACGACTCAAATAGAAAATTTTATTGAGTGTTCTACAAGTGAAAATGTTCTGAGAGCTTATTCGGCAGCCTGGCCCTGTTAAAGAATTTGAGAATTCTCTTAATTCCCGTCAACATGAGACAATGCAACAAAGAGAAACCACTTTCAGCTTACACGATTAAGCAAGTGCTACCAAAAAGTCCTCTGAGCCTTATTTGTATTCATATCACACAACCGGTGTGCCTATCGGGCATCTGCAAAACAATTGTACCCAAGAAGACACATTTCACCTGATGGTACCAAATAGAGATATCTTAAGTTAGTGCTTCAAACCAGGAAATGTTCCATACTTTTATCACAAATACAGAAAAAAATAATTATTTAAAGCCACTTCTATCCAATTTACGAGCATGATGTTTGTTAATTAAACGTGACCTTGGATTTGCACAGAAAATGTGCAATACTCAGAGATGGCCATTTGCTGTCTCTGTCCCTGCTCTGTGACCGGCGTATGTAGTTCACGGTCAGAGACACCTGCGGTTCCCATCCACATTCCTGACTGGCTTATGTAGCAAAACTATCTGTTATGTCTAGCAACCATCTCCATCCCATCCCACTCTTCCTTGTTAACCCAACTCCAATTTTGTTGAGATGGCAACATTCTCAGGGCAGGGGTACAGCTCCAGGGAATGAATCATGATTGCTCCCAGCCCTGCATGGTTCTACCTCCCCTCCCCGGATGCTTGTCAGAGAGTGGTTTGCACACAGGCATGCTATCCACTTCTGAGCAGTGAGATGAAGTCTGCTGGGACCTTCTGGTACAAAATGTCTCCCCTGGAGAAAAGAAAGATGCAGAGCCCTGACACCACTGAGTATTAAATCAGCCCTGGAAGTACCTGTCTCCGGACTTCTTTTTATGTGAAATTATAAGGATCTACTACCAAAATGGCATTTAATACGTTCTTCTATCACTTGCAGTCCAAAGTACCTTAATTTACAGACATTACTTGATTTGCTTTCCAACCTGCAAGGCCATTGTCCTAAGTATGCGCATCTACTGTACCTTAACCTTTACATTAACAGAATTTCTCCTCACAGATACCCGATTCTTTTCGGTTTCTTTCATATGTAAATTATATTGATTTAAATGAAAATATAATAATTAGAAGATAAAATATATGTCTGGAAAATTTTTGATGTCTAAATTGCAATGGTGACCGCCATCACTGATTAAGATGGATTAAACTGTCCCTGACAGCAAGAAATCTAGCCAATGTTCTGATTACGCACATTCAGTTTGCGCAAGTATTCAGAAAAAAGGTCGTATTTTTGTCAAGCACTTGCATGAATCCCTGTGAGCACACAATTTTCCTTCTCTGAATTCTGAAGCATGCTTACCACCTGCAGATACTGAGGAAACTGACAAATAGCTTCTGACAAATAGGCAACTATCCTATAGCAACATGACACTGGGAAACATATACTGCGCCAAATAGCTTTTTATATTGAAGAAAATACACTAAATTTTCACATTAGGTCAAGTTTATATCATATTCAGAGAAAAGCTTCCCTCTTCCTTTTTCTTTTATAATACCCTTGTAACAACCTCAATCAGAAATCCAAGGGGAAATTAAACGATATGCAGTGACAATCTTAAATTAGAAAATTGTTCCCCGGCTGGACCTCTTCTTGAGTTTGCTAGGACTGTGTACTTCAATTTGAAGAGACAACAATGGTCACAGAAGACGTGCAGGATACTATAATGGGTCCACGTTTTGGAAACAAACATCAGGAAGGAGAAGCAAGGTTATTCAAACATGAAATAAATATTGTCAGAATGTATTTCAGTGAGGAAACTACTGTATATTAAAGTCATGGGATAACACACTTTGGATTCCAAATAGATGAAAGTGTTGCCTAAAATCCACAAAGCATGATTTTAAAAAAACAATATTGAAAGGAAGATTGGTTCCTGAAGGAGAAAACCACTTTGCAACCAACAGACTCCTTGTGCTGGATGGCAGGAACCAGGCAGCAGTGACCAGAGACTCAAACAGAACTTAACTGGAGTAAACATTACCAGGTGGGACGAAAGCCACCCTTTGTCATGTCAGTATACAACTTCAGAAACTCAAAACATAACTCTCCAACAGAGACTTAATAAAAACTGAAAGACTAAGATTGAGCCCTTAGGTCTTGTATACCATTTATGTTACTGTCAGGGTAAGTCCCACACATAGATACGAAAAACATTAAACATTCATGAACATCTTTCCGTCAACTGCCCACTTTCTCAAGACTTCATTTCTATCTTGAACAGATGGCAAGCTATCAGTGTGTTCTTTATGACCAGAACATAAACACTGTCTGATTAAATCATTCTGAAGCCAATTAAAAACTCAACATTTACTCTGAGTAAAACATATCTACAATAAGAGAGCAAACATGGGGAAATTCAGTCCATTTATTGCCCCATCTCCTAAGAAAAATGTGACATAGTGCAATGTATTAATAGAAGAAATAATTTATCTCAGTTTAGCTATCTGTTTCCACCTGAGCTCTCAAATGAAATTGGCCAGAGATGTTAGAATTCCTTTCTCAAATATGCATTGGAATTCCCCAATGATAAAGCCAACACACACATACACACAGGCTAATTTAAAATCTTGATTCCCACTACAGAAAGTAAATAAATAAAGCAGATGCTACTCCAGCAAGAGTCTGGGTTCGGCTTCTCTTGTAGCCACTTGTAGCTCAAATATTGAAAACTCCAGGCACTATCAGGCACCTGAAAACTATCAGGCACTATAACACATTGACTACCTTACATTACTTCATTGACTCTTCATAATAACCTATGAGGAAGGAGCTAATTATTATACCATTTGACAGATTAAGAAACCGTATCTTCGTGTGATTAAGCAGCTTGCCCAAGATCACACAGTTAGCATGTGAAAGAGCTGTGCTTTGTACCCATGAGTTTTGATTCCAGAAGACATGCTTCAAACTCTATGCCCTCTCTAAGAGAGTAAGTTTTTCTAAGCTCTTCTAGAGAATTAAAATTAATAGATGAAGCTCTTTAAATCTAAGTATTGCTAGAACAAATTATTTTCATGCATGGCATACAAACAACTGGAATATTCATCATAAATCATTCTTATTTCTTCATTAAAGCATTATGAGAACGTCTTTCTTCTCCAAATTACTATGTATACTTAAAAGAAATAAAATGACTTTATAAATATTATATAATTCAGATTAGATAAAAAGATGGATTTTAAATATTCATACTTTAGATTTTTCATATATACTATAAAAAATGAATTTTAAATAGTACAAATGTTACATTAAAATGTAAATGAGTATCTAAGATATCTGATACTCATCACCAGAAGAGCATATATTATTGATACTTGACATGACCTAACTATAAACAATTCTAGGCGCTTAAGAAAGAATTTATAGGCATGGTCCCAATTGGGACACATCACTTCAGTGTTAAAACTGGGGAAGGCACAGGGAAACTGAGGTAAGTTGGTCCCCCTAATTCTGAAAGAGTATCATGTACCAAAGAAAACCACTGTCCAGGAAAGACACAAATATCTCAGAAAAGATCCTTATGTGATTTAATGCTAGAAAAACGTATATGGAATTATATACTTTCTTGTGAAATTGGGCAATTATAATTTCTTCTGCTTAATCAGGCCCAAATTTTCCCTACAGCTGGAGAATAACTTCAAAAAAGAGTTTGAATGGTCAAATATGACAAAATTCCTCTGCTTAGCTTTGCTAGATCTGAGAGATAAAGCATCACCCAAAATTATCTTTACATGCAGCTGTAACTGACATATCCAATATTTACTACTTTAACACATATTTAATGTACATTCTGATTGGAGGATGTGTTCCAGAAATTCATGACATTCATGATGTTTGGCTAAAATTGTCTCACGATGGTCCAACTGAGGAAATGTCCTACCGTGCGTAGCCAAAAAGGCTATGTTTATATTTTATTACTGATATTTAATAGATGGTAGCAAAGATATTTCAATTAACTTAAAATTGAATTTAAGATTGAATTTCACTATTTCATGGCCATGACAAATAAAACTAGGTTTAGATCCAGTCCCTTCATAAATTTGTCCCAGTGACAACAAATTAAACTAGGCAAATAAATTAACTGATTTAATTAAATTCATCACAACTAGAAGAAGAAGAATTAAAAGTGCAAAAAGAAATTGCATTTTTAAAATACAGCATAGATCTTAGAAAATGATATCAAGTGAGAGACATTGTCCCAAAATATTACATACAGCATAATACCTTTCTAGAAAGTTAAAAACAAAAACGAAAAACAGAAACAACAACAAAAAAACACATGCTTTTGAAGGGATACATATAAATGCAATGAAACCATATAAAAAGGAAAGAAAGAGTTACCAAAGAAATGGGAAAGAAGTAGGGACCATTTGTTTAGTTTGGGTTTGGTGTTCATAGTGCTTATTACATTATTTTACATAAAAATAAATAAATACATGAATGAGTGAAAGCAAGCCATACCTAGAAAATGAAGAGAGAGTGTCATGTAATAAGGGTTATAATATTCCCAATTCTGAGCACTTAAAGCTTCTTAAAATAATATGTAAGCTTATCACCCTATTTAAATCCTCACTATTGGAGTCAGGGAGAACAGGTAGAAGATCCAGAGTAATCTTCCTATCCCCAGGGTTTTCTTCTCCATTTCAACCTACATAACTCTGATACATTCTCTCAGAACTTCAAAAGCTTCCCATGTATCATCCACAGAATAACAACCAGGTCAAGAGCTCCTATAATGCTGACCGGGTCTTCCTCCTCCATCGCTCATTGCTTCCTTCATTGACTACCTCCTTCCTGTTCATGCTAGTCCCTGGTCCTGGGTGCTTCCCTGTCATTCAGCATCTCCTCCTTCCTAAGTCCTACTTCCCTTATAAGGCCTGGCGCAAGGACCACCACATCCACAAATTGGCTGGTCTGAAATCTGTCTCCACTCTGTGCCCCAGAGCACAGTGTATGTATCTTTATAATCGAATTTATCTATAGCATTCAATTTAATATTGCTAATTTAGCAAAATTTTATTGACTATTTACCACTATTAATGAGGCAATATACAAGTTTGGAAAAAACATAACCAGAGCATATACAATACCCTCAAAGATTTTATAATCTAGAATTATTTATATTCCTGCCTTACTTGATAATAAACAAGGCAGTATCAATAGATATCACCTTTGAATGTTTCCTAGCACTTAGGAAAGACTCACCATCCTAGGCAATGCTTGTCCTCTATTTCAGAAAAGAGGAGCTGAGTTTGCTGCTCTTCACTGAAAGCTGCTTTCCCAGCTGGCCAGAGATATTCCTGCATTTGTAGCTCTCTTTTTACATGTATTGCCAGAAATTCAAAATGTTAAAGGTCTTTGCACCTGTAATTTTTGTCTTCAACCATAGTTTTAAAAAAATGACTGTACCAGCTAAAAATACATATGTCCTAACTCCACTGCAGCTATAGGTGACCATGTGACATAGTTCTTAGCAATGAAACAGAAACAGAAATGTGCTGAGAGGAGCTTTCACAAATAGACTATTTTTCTAATCAAAAAAAAAGTGGACACCTACTTTCTTCTCCTTGTACTTCCCCTCTTTAAGTTACATACCCATTACATACATAATATACATTACATACCCATTATATATTACATACCCATCAGAGAGAGAGAAATGATGCCCAGAGTTGGTACAGCCACTCTGTGACCATAAGAATAAAAGTCACCCTAGGGTTGGAGGTTGAGAAACTAGAAGCAGCCTTGGTCCCCAGTCACTTCCTTGACCAGTTATGTTGGCTCCGGACTGCTTAGCTCTAGACTTCTGGTCACATGAGAATGAAAGGCTCTATCTGGTTTGGCCATTGTGGTGTTTTCTTACCTCATCCTAAAGCAGTTCTAACTGACATAACATCCCTGCTTACAAACAATAAGTAGGCTGAATTCACTTCCTGTTTAAAGAATGAATAATAAATGCAAAGAAGGTGTGAGGACCAGAAAATTTTTCTTTAACGTAAAAGAACATAGCTTTAAGAATGGATTCCTTTAAAAGATACTTCAGGAAATGTGATTTTAGAAACACTGTCTCTTTTCACAATACAATTCAAAGTATAGACCTTTGAAATAAGTGCTGAGAGATGAGAGGGTAAGACAAAGTACTGATATGAAAAAGGAATTTGGCTAGGAGATGAGTTGAAATGAAAAGGACATAAATTAAAAGTAAAATGGCAAAAGTAATATCTTCATGAGATTAGAATCACTCAAGATTAGATTCACTGAAGAACAAAGCCAACACTGGTGAAAATTGAATAGTGTGTAGAACAAATTTGAACAGCTGTCTCCAATATATAAGAAACTAACAGATTAAAATCATGAGAGAAGAAAAAGTAGATGTAGTTAATGGGAAAATTATGTGCCACAACGCTTTTGTTCTTGAAGAAGAAGCCATTTGAACAAAAACTTAATAAATCTGAGTTATAATAGGACTACCTATTATAATATAATTATCCATATTTACTATAACAGTACAATATATTCCTATACAAAAGAATGGCTTGAGTCTAAAAATGGAAAAGTCTCAGTGATTAACAAGCAATATTAATAAAAATGAAAACCTGAATTGATACTGTTGAACTCCATGATTTCAAGGCTAAAGAAAATACATTATTTCTTAACTTAGCAGAAAAGTTGTCTACAAAAGAAAAAAAAATCAGACTCTTCCCCATCAAAAAATAGCAGGAAGCAATGAGCCAACATCTGTAGAGGTCTAGGTGGTACCAATTATAACCCAATATATCCCTAGGTGGTAAAACTTATAGAGTTCTAGGTGGTAAAAATTATAACCCAATATATCCCTACATAAAATATTTCCTGTATGTGAAGATCAAAGAAATATATTATCAGATATGCAAGAATTCAAATGTATGTCAATTATATTTTTGAATATTTAAATTTTAAATTCTAACCACCCGGAGGATTAATCAAAAGTGAAGGACTCCATAATGAAGACACTAAAAATACCTATCCTAAGAAAATACCAAATATATGCAGAAAATTATCAGTATATACATGTTCATCACAGTATTATTTATAATAGGTAAAAAATGGAAACATCCGCATGACCAGATATGCAAAATTGGTTAAATGGATTATAGTACCACAAATGACAGACTAAGACGCAGCCTTTTTAAACAACATACTCAAAAAATAGTGAAAAATATGAGCAATCATTGCAATATATTGATAAATGCAATATTATGAAATGTATGTGCAGAATGATAATAATTGTTTCAATAATATGTGCAGCTGGTTAGAAAAATATTAAAAGTAGAACAAAATTCTTACTCTGGTTTAAGATATGCAGATTTTTCTTCTTGAATTTTTTGTGTATTTTCTCTAATAAATGAAAAACAAATCATATTTTTAATCACCTATCCCTTTCTCGCTTTTGGGTGAATTTATAGCAGTTTAGTTCTAGTGTCTTCCTTGTGGCTTTGGAAGCTTCCATCACTTTCAGTAATGTTTGGAGTTGAGATAAGAATTAATAACATCATATCACTTATTAGGTAAAATGACTATGTTCTGATCTGTTTTATTACAACTGACAATTCATAAATCAAATTTGTCATTTTGCCTATGATGAGAAAATACTGGGCAACATATGTTCTAATAACTTTCTTTAAAAACTGTGAAACTCCAGAATCTGAGCATATGTTTTCAGTATGCAGACCTATTCAGCAGTACTTTTTGTTTTCAGTATGAAGCCATAAATATTTTGGAACTATAAGTTTGCCTCCAGCCTTTCCATTTATCCTATCACTCTGTCTTTCCATTTTTGCTAAATTTCACTTAGCTGATTGATACTTTTACATACTTAATATAGGTTGGTATTTAAAGAACATATAGTAGAATCATAGGTCTTTATTTAGTAAGCATTGCACTTTTCTATAGTAAACAAAGCTATAGGTGTAATTGAAGAGGAAAATGTCATTTTATTTTCTTTCAGCTATTTTCTAGAGTGAGAAAGATTTTCATGGTAAAGCTTAGCACAGTATTAGCCTTTGGCAATAAACTAGGGAGATGAGGCTGTCAGTTCAAAGAAACACATGAACTTGAAAAAACGGATTGTTGATGTTATTATCTGGAGGTTAGTTTATGGGCTCCTGGGTTCTTAACTCCCCCCAGACACACAGAAATTCACAGGGAGAGCCTCAAGCAGACCCAGGTAGCACTGATTCTCCGCCTCACCTTTGTTTCCCCATTTGCCATGGGGTCTGCACAGAAGATGGTGAGAATTTCTCAACTAAACCCAAGATGAAGAATCCAGAGTGTGACATTCTAATTCCCGCTCTGCCCCTGGCTTACCAGTGATCTCAAATAAGGCACTTATCTGGTCTCTGCCTAAAGCCACCTGCAAAGTGAGAATAATATTTTGATCCCAACTCTCTAGGATGCTGTGATGGTTAACTGATAAATTATTTTGAAGCTAAGAAGAAACAAAGATATGCTTAGAGTTCTCAGTTTATTCAAATAAACTCCTTAAAATCCTAGCTGTCATGACTTCCTCAGGCCCAATTACCCTGCAAATAAGAGGAGGAAATAATTTGAGGAAGAAGGTTTTCAATAAGCAGAACCACATGTTAATTTTCAGATCAACAAATCCCTACTGGAACTTAACATAAAAAAGATTATTTTATCTTATCCATGGGTAAGCTTTCTTTCATTCTTTTATCAGATTTAACAACTCTTTTATTTTTGTAAAATTTACCATGCTAATATTTGCATTACTTTGTGATTTTTCTGGTATCAACTTTTTGGCTGTAGTCACTTAAGCTTGAACGAGGCAGCAAATCAACTTCATGTATCTCTATAACCTTCTCTCAGCATCCTTCTTTTCTTTTGAAGTAGCCACCCCATCAGTGGTTATACCGATGCAGCTTTTTAATCAATGGTTGTCCTTTTAAACAGGCCATATAATATGGAGAATGTATCTTCTCCAACATATTTTTCCTTTAGTTTCTTATAAAAGTATAGGTTTCCATAAATTACATGATTGAAATGAGACAGCAAATACTATATGCTGAAAAAGAATTAAATTACATAAACACAAAATCCAAATGCTGTATTTTTATTGACAGGCAGCACAGCATTGGGGGGAGGTCCTCAATTTCTTCCTCTGAAATTGGGGATAATAAGGATAGTTATTACAAAGACTAAAAGATCTAATCCTTTAAAATGATTATAACAGGGTCTGGCACATAATAAGTCATCAATAAACATTATCAATTACTATTATTCTATTACAAAAATATACAAATCCTAATCATACTGAAGTTCTGAATATCTAATAAATGAAATCTAATGTTACAGGTATTTTCAAATTCTACAGAGAACTACTGATGCAATAATATTTCTAAAATTCTTGTTTTAAAGATGGGATACTTAAAATTATGTACAAAATCAAAGAATAATTTGATTATTTTTTTCAATGTTCTTTTTATGCAGACATCATGATATAATGGAGATATAATGACCTGACCTCAAACACATTGTTCTCGCTTATTGGGAGTTTATATCTGAGTTTGCCTACCACTGAGCCTAGCATATAGTGGACACTCAATACGTGCTACTTTTTATTATTTGCATTACTCCTAATATTTAAACAGATATCATAAACTGACTTGTAATATTAGCTAAGTGCTAAATACATATTCTAGATAAGTGGGTGAGATGACCTCTAGATAGTTGTTCAAGGAAGACTTTGTGGCAGAATTAAATCTGAGCTCCACCTAGGTAGAAAGGGTTTTGTGCATGTTGTTGTGCTATTCCATACTATGCTGTATTATACTGTATACTATATGTGTACATCTGACATACACACTACAGTGAAGTAATCCATACAGCAATTATCCCAAGTCCTTCTCCCACACTTACTACCACATATGTTTTAAATTAAGAAAAAAATATATAAAAACTAAAGACATGGGACTTCCCTGGTGGTGCAGTGGTTAAGAATCTGCCTGCCAATGCAGGGGACACGGGTTCGATCCCTGGTCTGGGAAGATTCCACATACCGTGGAGCAATTAAGCCTATATGCCACAACTACTAAGCCTGTGCTCTAAAGCCTGCTAGCCACAACTACTGAGCCCATGCACCACAACTACTGAGCCTGCGCTCTAGGGCCTGCGAACCACAACTACTGAAAAAAAACAAAAACTAAAGACATAATGATATGCTCAAATTCTCAGCAATGAGAAAAAGACCAAAAACCAGCAAGCTAATAAATAGATTTTCTGTGAGTCCTACTAGAGAAAAAAGACAAAAATCTAGCATGCAGCCAAATGCCAACAAAGAGAAGACAACTCAACTGGCAAGAGAAACTACGTACTTTCTGTCACCCACTCTGTGTTCTCTTGTCTTGCGCTTTGACTTAAGAAAATGGAAAGAGCTACTCAGAAATGCTGACTGGTCACTCCCAAACCCAAATCTTCATTCCTGCCATCCCTGCATATCATCTTCTTGAACCCTGAACTTGTCTTATTCCATCTCAACACTGCCCAAGTGAAAACAAATTTCAACCCTGTTCCAGACACTACCTACTACAGTTGGTACCATCCCTACCATAATATTTAAACGGTTAATATTTTTGTATACTTACTACTTTTAAAGCTTTGAAGAAGCATATAAATAAGAGCCATAATGTGGTTTTAAGAAAGCGCCATGGGAAGAATATGCCCTCTCAGAGGAAGCATCATCAGGTCCTCGATGGCAGCAGAACACAGACCAGAGGGGACTGTGGACCTATAATGCGGCGCCCAGGTATTTTTTTGGAGTGGGAGGGGAATGAGTTCCAAAGAAATATATGAAATAGCTTTCACCCTCAACCACCTTTCTATCAGGGACAAAATACTTTCACAAATTTAACAGAGCACAAAACAAGATAAATGATGCGTGCTACACTTCTGAATTTCTAGAAGGCACGGCAGCCTTGTCTGGCTCTGGATCCCCTGTGTATAGCAATGGTTCTTCAATTGGTTCTTCAGTAAATGTTTGCGGAAAGAATGAGTATACAAGTCAGTAGAAGTGAGTGAGAGAAACGTTTCCTTTCAGCTATTCATTTCATTAAGGCTTCTTGAATCTCTACACTTAAAGCTCAGGGGCAGATCCTTTAGGGATGCAGAGATGGATTCCTTAAAAAAAAAAAAAAATGAACTCTACCTTCAGAACTTTATACCTGGTGATCCTAACCTCTAAATGAAGTAAAACTTTGCAGGGCCACAAAATTTTTATTTTGTGAAAAAAGAGGGACGAAAACCAAGTACATCATTCAAGAGAGTAAGACTAACATGTCTCAGGTAAGATGGGGAAAGAGTCTAACAGAATTGAAACATATTACATAGGAGTTCTATAAGGTGCCAGGCACATTAAATGCCAGTACAATGAAATAACATGAGATGGAAACTAACTGCAAAAATACTCCCAAAAAATAAAGGTGAATATAGTATGCTTTTTAAAAAAAAGATGAAGGGTCAACTCTGTAGAGGACAAACATTTTTATCTACATAAAATTAGAACTTTCCGTTTCAGAATGGCAGATTTATGTTTCTCTCTTCCTTTTGAGGACTTGTTAAAATAACAATAAGAGCATAACAAAGTTACAATCCATCAACAACAAAGAGAAAAGGTGGGAACCAGCAGTGAATGGGGTCTATCCAAAACGTTCCATAATAATGAAAGCATACCATGTGGGAGGAAGAAGGAAGCAAGGGGTCCTGAGATTCCTGATGAGTGTCTGCCTGCGCATCAGGAATCTCAGAACCATCTTCACGCTGTATGGTCTGACAGAGCATGGCAGTAAGAATCTGAGCGTGAGGAGATGGGTTAAAGGTCTCTACATGGGATTTTCAACCCATACCCGCGTCTATCTATTGTACACAGGTTGCCAACAGCCAAACATGTACAGTCTACAGCAAAATAAAAGGTCTTTGCTAGTAATAATATAATACTACAATGAGTTATCTGCCAGAGAACTAGCACAGCTAATAAAAGTGTTAAGCTCAGAGTAAGGTCCTCTGCATTCTGGCGTTTGGGATCCAAAATTAAGACCAGCTCCCCTTCTGCCCTCCTTAAAAAAAAGCCTTACATCCTACTACTAGCCCTGCCCATATACCCAGAACTCTCTGTCAGGCTTTCTATTAAGTTATCCTTTGATGAGGACAAAAATTAATCCCATTGTTTCAAGTACCACTGATAGGCTGGTATCTCTCAAATGTATATCGCAATACCTGTTTTATGATATTTTCAATTCCTGAAAAGCAAACAACTCTTACTCCATCATCCCTCAAACCTCCTTCCTGCTCTATTTCATCTTAGTAAATGGAACATCACCCAACCACTCAGTTCCTCAAGCCAGAAGCTGAGTCTTTGCTGATACTTCCCATTTCCTCTGTCCCTTAGCAAGTTCTGCCGAGTTTGACCCCAGCAGTTATCCTAAACCAGTCAGTCCCCTTTTACTCGCTTCACAGATACCACCAAAGTCCAAGCCAATCTCATCTTCTACCCGGATACTCCCACAATAGCCTTTTAATCTCCCTACCTCCACTCTTGGCTTTTGTTCCGATTTCCTGCCATGCATTCTCCATTGAGAAGCCAGAGTGAGCTCTTAAAAATGTAAATCACAACTTGTTATGTCCCTGCTAGAATCCACCCAAAGGACTCCTTTCTCACTCAGAATAAAATCCAAATCCGTCACCAAGGCTGGAGGACCCCAGGTGACTTGGCCCTGCCAGCGTCCCTCACTTCATCTCATGTATACTCTCTCCCTTTTCCTCATTCTGCTGTAAACACTCTTTTCTTGAATTCATTAGTGATTTCTGAAGACTGCCCCAACCTCAGGACATTTATAATTGTTGTTCCCTCTGCCTGACATACCTTCCCCTGGATCTTCACAGAGAGAGCCAGCATTTTTTCTTTCAGATCTCAGCTTCTTTAGACAGGCCTTCTCTGACCTCCTAGTCACTCTCTCACACATGGATAAGTTCCCACAGTTAGAATTTTCTCCATATTACTGCTATGCCAATTTATTATATTTAATTTTTGTCTAGTCATATTCTTTCCACTCTAAGATGAAAGCTCCATGGAACACAGTGGTCAGTTTTATTTACTACCATATCCACAGTGCCTAGAACAGTGCCTGAGTCACAATATGTGCTCAGAAGTCTTTGCTAAATAATTGATCAAAACTGTCTGGAAATGAAAGAAAAAGCCCAATATCAACCAAAATAATACCAACTCCAGAAAAGAGAAAAAAAAAACTTATAAAGTATTTTAATTATTAACTCAGATTAATTTGAGAATGATATGGAACAATTAGAAAACAAGAGTTGGTAGACATGAGAAAGATTATTTCTAAAATATTAGTTTAGTAGAAGGATTGGAAAATAAAGGAATCTCTCAAATGTGGTATTAAAAAACATGATATGGAAAATATAAAAGACCCAGAAGATTTCTCCAGGTGGTATAGTATCCAACCATTGGGAATTCCAAAAAGAGAAGCAGGGAAAATGGAGAGGAGAGAAGCTTACCAGGCAGCTCAGGCTGGCATAATAGAATATCATAGACTGGGTGGTGGCTTAAACAACAGAAATGTATTTTCTCACTGTTCTGGAGGTCCAAAGTCCAAGATCAAGGAACTGGGAGTGTGGGTTTCTCATGAGACATCTCTTCCTGGCTTACAGACGGCTGCCTTCTTGTTGTGTTCCCACGTGGCCTTCCTCTGTGGGCAAATAGAGAGATCTCTGGTGTCTCTTTCTCTCCTTATAAGAACACCAGACTTATCAGCTTAAAATCCCACCTTCATGACCTCACTTAACCTTAATTATCTCTTTAAAGGCCCTATCCTCAGATTGGAGATTAGGGCTTCAACACATAAATTTGTGGGAAAGTGGGGCACATAATTCAGTCCATAACAGAAAGTAAATAATTTTTTAATCCATACAAGAAATTTTTCAAAAGCTAAACAAAACATAAATCTTAAAATTGAAAGAATTTAGTGAATACTAGGAAGTTAATTTTAAGTTTCACACCTTGTAGTGAAATTTAAGAAGAGGATAAAGAGAATATGCTCATCCATAAGGCATTAAGCAGAGAGAAAAAACAAGGTGCCTACAAAGAAACAAGAATTATACTTGCATTAAACTTATAATAAGCATCACTGGGTGTTATAAGACAATGGAGATGAACAACCATTTTCAACCTAAAATTCTCTCACCAGCTTAAATTATTAACTATGCAGGCAAAATAAAGTTTCATTTTCAGGCATACAAGGACACTTAAATTTTACATTCCACACACCTTAATTGAGAATACCATCCTGCAAAATGAGGAGTAAACCAAACAGCATCAGGAACAGTAGGATCAGAAACAGTGAAGTCTAAGCGAAGCAAAAAAAAAAAAAAAAAAGATAAACAGCGTTTCCCAGGGTGAAATAAATCAGCCCAAAGAGGAATGCAAAAAGAGGAGATTCTAGAAAGGAAAACGGTTCATTTAATTTTATTTTTGTTTGCACTATTATAACTTCATGGATCTTATTCTCTGCAGAATGAAATACTGTGCCTTAAATGCATGTTGTCTCTTACATAGTTTTTTATTATGTTAATTTTTCTCTGGAGTTTCTAATTATTATGCTTTTGAAATTTTCACTAAGGTGAAGCACTACATAAAGTCTAAACATACAAGAGACTGGGAGAAACATATGTGCAACATGTAGGACAAAGAATTCATACACAAAGAACAAAAATCATTTTATATATAAATGCAAGCAACTCAATAGAAAAAATGAGCAAAGACTATGAGGCAACTCATGGAAGAGCAAATGCCACTTGAAAAAACACTTGAAAAGTTGCTCCTTTTCATTCATAGCCCAAGAAATGCAAATCAAACTAGCTATGAGGTATCATTTTCATCCATAATATTAGCAAAAATTAAAATTTCGATTACATCCAGAACTGGACAGCAAATGGGTAAATATTCACTCACATGCAATACTGATGCAACTCTGAACTGTTATGAGCATTTGGGAAAGTAATCCAACAGTGTCTATCAATAACTAAATGCACATATCCTCTGACTCAAAATTCCCCTTTTGAAATCAATTCAACAGTATAAAAGCATTAGTATACAAGAATATAGCACTTTAGTATCTACTGAAGTATAGTTTACAGTAACAAAAAAAATTCTGAATAGATATATAGTTAAATAAAATTTAGCACATCCATAAAATAGAGTATTAGGCAGCTACTTTTAAAAATGATTAGATCAGTGGTTTGGAAGGAGATTTATTGTAGATTATTAAATTTTAAAAAAGCAAATTTGTAGAAAGCAAATTTCAAAATGTATATGAAGTTACATGTTATTTTTGAAAGAAATAGAAGGCCATATATGTTGCATATGTGTGTGTGCATATATATATATTAATAAATATTATTAGCAGAAAGAAAAATATGAACATATACACATAAGACCATTAGCAGTAATAGCCTCAGGGGAGTGGGAGGTGGGAGGAGTGTAGCAAAGAAAAAACTTTTCTTTATACACCTCCATATTGTTTACTAATTACAAGAAACATGTAATTCTTTTCTTAATTTAAATTCCAAACAAAATCAGGGAAAGTCCAGTGAAATTAAAAAAAAAAAAAGGGGGCTTCCCTGGTGGCGCAGTGGTTGAGCGTCCGCCTGCCGATGCAGGAGACGCGGGTTCATGCCCCGGTCTGGGAGGATCCCACATGCCGCGGAGCGGCTGGGCCCGTGAGCTATGGCTGCTGAGCCTGCGCGTCCGGAGCCTGTGCTCCGCAGCGGGAGAGGCCACAACAGTGAGAGGCCCACGTACTGCCAAAAAAAAAAAAAGAGACAAAGGACAAAAAGGAAGAATCAATTATGGACTTAAACACTACCCAAAAAACAGGGGAAAAAATCTCCACATGAGTCGTTTGTTCTTTAGAAGAACTCATGGACAACATGAAATCAATGAAACAAGACACCCAAGACGAAAGGATAAGACAACAGAATAAAGTGAAAAATGAGATTGCAAAGAGAAAAAGACAAATTGGAGATCAAAACATCACTATTACAAAAATAATAAATAAATTTGAAACAGCATAAACAGAACATATGGGGCCAAATACGGAAATAGAGGCCAAATGAGCACAGAGAACAAAGACAAAGAGATTACGACGCTCTTAGGAGAGAGTTAATAGGTATATCAGACAGAAAATGATGATCCAGCAGAAGAAAATCAATTGTTCTTCATTTTAGGGAAATCTTGTATTCTATGCTATAAATGGAAAAAGGGAAAACAGTTCATTTATATATTAAAGAAAATGTCCATGAGATGCAAGAAAAAAAAATGAATCTGCTGATCAAAGAAACCTACAGCGTTTGGGAAATAAAAATAAATATTAAACAGAAGCATCAAAACTGAGACATACACTGAAAATTTTTCTGGAAAAGCAAAAGGGAAAAAGGAAGGAAGGAGAGAGGAAAGAAAGGAACAGAGGAAGATGGGAGGGATGAAAAGAGGCGGGGGCAGGGTGTGTAGAGGTGGAGTAGTAAACAAGGCAGGAATACGGCTAGTACAGCTAAGGAGAAAGTTTGATTGTCAGAACATGAGAGTGAGTGGTTTCCACTATTGTCACCCTCTCTACTACCACTCTTTCAAAACCTGGCCTGAGGGCAGGGAGTTGTAAAGCTTATCACGTTTGCCCAAGTTTACTTAGGTGAAATATAGGCATTTGTATTTTAACTGTGAATAAAGCTTTAAATCATTAAAAAAGAAAGTTAATGGGTTGTAGCAACATGGATGAAACTAAAGACTATCATACTAAGTGAAGTAAGAAAGAGAATGACAAATGCCATATATCACTTGTATGTGGAATCTAAAATATGGCAAAATGAACCCATCTACAAAATAGACTCACGGACATAGAGAACAGACTTGTGGTTGCCAAGGGTTGTGGGGGTGGGGGGGTAGGGAAGGACTGGGAGTGTGGGATTAGCAGATGTAAACTATTATATATAGGATGGATAAACAACAAGGTCCTACTACATAGTACAGGGAACTATATTCAATATCCTGTGATAAACAATGAAGGAAAAGAATATAAGAAAAAGAATGTCTCTATGTGTATAACTGAGTCACTGTGCTGCACAACAGAGATTGGCACAGTATTGTAAATGAACTACAATTTAAAAAATTAAATTAAAAAATTGTAAATCAACTATACTTCAATAAAAAATTTTTTAAAAAGCTTCAAAAAAAAATTAATGGGAAAATATCAGATAACAAGGGGTTAGTGAAGAAAGTATTTCAGAGATACAAGTCTGAAATCACATCATGTAGGCAGCTAACACTAATCCTTCTCAAAAAACAATGTTAAAATTTTTCTTTAACCTATTCTGCCCTTTCCTATCCATCCACTTTTTGAGACCAAAACCAGAAATTTGATCCAAAGTTGCAAAGGCATGACAACTGTGATCAAGGAAGCACATTAAAAGTTTCCAAGTATAAAGACTTTCTATCCTCTGATCCTTAGAATTTGAGAAGACCCTGAAAATTAAATATCCTCTCAAAACAAACGAAAGCAAAGAAACAATCTTGCCAGATCCTAATTCTCTATTGAATTCCAGCATCACTTGACTTACCTGGATTTCTCATTCCTCATTTATATTCAGCCTCACATATCAAATGATGGCATAATTGAACATAAATGCTATACAACTTATACCTGTGGAGCACTGTTGCCAAGCTTAACCTGGCTAACCCTGGAGCTGGGGACCAAACAGGGAGTTAAAATCATGGGCCCAGAACTTCTCTTGAAAGCCTCAGGAAGCAAGGTATTATATTTGGAAGTACCGTTAAGTGATGGAGAAGGCTGTCTAAACCTAAGTGGTAAATAAGCACTGTTAGAGGACTTAGGGCAAGAAGAAGGCAAAGAAGTTTCCATGACAAGTTTAGTGTATACTGCCATATGCTGTTTCAATTGTTTTTCTGTAATATGGTTTGCTGGGGTTAAGACAGTTTTCAAAGTTCTGTGGATTTATAGATTCAGAAGAGTGTAAGTAGATAGACACATACATACATACATTTTTTTAATGGAATGCTGTCAACAAGAGATTGGGCACAACTGAATCCAATTTTATCTTAGACACAGTTCTCTGGTTTGAATAATATAATTAAACATATTTCAGTGACATGAAAAGATATTAAACATCATCCACACACATTGAAAATCAACACCTTTCTAACAAATAAGATGCACTGAAGGTAGAACTTAAAGAGAAATATCAAGCAAGAAATAATGGAAACCCATTGATCTGAGCAAACTTTAATTTTCTAGATCAGAGTGCACCTACTTAAGTGCACTGAAAGTAATTCCAGGTCATGTCTTGATCCTATAAAAATCTGTCATCTGTGATATTGGATTTTGCATCTGACCCTCAAAGGTCAGTAGAATAACAGGAGAGCTGCATTTCCAGTTTATCTGTAAATCATTTTGTATTCAAGGAGGTACTGCGTTACTGCTAGGAAAACCGCCTAGAAACCAGATGGAAAATGTCTGTGAATTGAGTAGTTTCCCAATGGACAGGGATCTACACAGTGATGACGTATTTCAAAACTCTTGGGGGAAAAATATATATATACGTCAAAGTTAGTTAAGATTAAGATACTTTGCAGAGACCTTCAAGATGGCGTAGGAGTAAGACGTGGAGATCACCTTCCTCTCCACAAATACATGAGAAATACATCTACATGTGGAACAACTCCTACAGAACACCTACTGAACGCTGGCAGAAGACCTCAGACCTCCCAAAAGGCAAGAAAATCTCCACGTACGTGGGAAGGACAAAAGAAAAAAGAAAAAAAAGAGAAGAATAGGGATGGGACCTGGAACACTGGGAGGGAGCTGTGAAGGAGGAAAGGTTTCCACACACTAGGAAGCCCCTTTGTGGGCGGAGACTGCGGGTGGCGGGGTGGAGGGAAGCTTCGGAGGCACAGAAGAGAGCGCAGCAACAGGGGTGCGGAGGGCAAAGCGGAGAGATTCCCGCACAGAGGATCGGTGCCGACCGGCACTCAACAGCCTGAGAGGCTTGTCTGCTCACCCGGGGCGGGCGGGGCTGGGAGCTGAGGCTTGGGCTTCAGAGGTCGGACCCCAGGGAGAGGACTGGGGTTGGCGGCGTGAGCACAGCCTGAACGGGCTAGTGCACCACAGCTAGCCGGGAGGGATACGGGAAAGAGTCTGGACCTGCCTAAGAGGGAAGACACTACTGTTTCGGGGTGTGCGAGGAGAGGGGATTCAGAGCGCTGCTTAAAGGAGCTCCAGAGACGGGCGCGAGCCGCGGCTATCAGCGCGGACCCCAGAGACAGGCATGAGACGCTAAGGCTGCTGTTGCAGCAACCAAGAAGCCTGTGTGCGAGCACAGGTCACTGTCCACACCTCCCCTCCCGGGAGCCTGTGCAGCCCACCACCACCAGGGTCCCGTGATCCAGGGACAACTTCCCCGGGAGAACAAACGGCACGCCTCAGGCTGGTGCAACGTCACACCAGCCTCTGCCGCTGCAGGCTCGCCCCGCGTCCGTTCCCCTCCCTCCCCTCCGCCTGAGTGAGCCAGAGCCCCCTAATCAGCTGCTACTTTAACCCCGTCCTGTCTGAGCGGGGAAGAGATGCCCTCAGGTGACCTACACGCAGAGGCGGGTCCAAATCCAAAGCTGAGCGCCGGGAGATGTGCGAACAAAGAAGAGAAAGGGAAATCTCGCCCAGCAGCCTCAGGAGCAGAGGATTAAATCCCCAAAATCAACTTCATGTACCCTGCATCTGTGGAATACCTGAATAGACAATGAATCATCCCAAAATTAAGTTGGTGGACTGGTGAGCAACTGTACACTTGGGGTTTGCCTTCTGCATCTAATTTTTTCTGGTTTTATGTTTATCTTAGTTTAGTATTTAGAGTTTATTGTCATTGGTAGATTTGTTTACTGATTTGCTTTTTGTTTATATATATATATTTTTTCCTTTTTCTCTTTTTGTGAGTGTGTATGTGTATGCTTCTTTGTGTAATTTTGTCTGTATAGCTTTGCTTTTACAATTTGTCCTGGGTTCTGTCTGTCAGGTGTTTTGGGTTTTTTTCTAGTATGCTTTTTAGCACTTGTTATCATTGGTGGATTTGTTTATTGGTTTGGTTGCTCTCTTCTTTGTTTCTTTCTTTAATTTTTAATGACTTTTTAATGTTTTTATTTTTAACAATATTTTTCAATTATTTTATTTTAATATTCTTTTCTTTCCTTCATTTTTTCCCCTAACTTTTCTTCTGAGCTGTGTGGCTGACAGGGTCCTGGTGCTACGGACCGGTTTTAGGCCTGTGCCTCTGAGGTGGGACAGGCAAGTTCAAGACACTGGTCCTCCACAGACATCCCAGGTCCACGCAATGTCAAACAGCAAAAGCTCTCCCAGAGATTTCCATCTCAACCTTAACACACAGCTCCACTCAACGACCAGCAAGCTACAGTGCTGGACATCCTATGCCAAACAACTAGCAAGACAGGAACACATCCCCACCCATTAGCAGAGAGGCTTCCTAAAATCATAAGGTCACAGACACTCCAAAACACACACTGGGTGTGGTTCTGCCCACCAGAAAGACAAGATCCAGCCTCATCCACCAGAACACAGGCACCAGTCCCCTCCACCAGGAAGCCTACACAACCCACTGAACCAACCTTACCCACTGGGGGCAGACACCAAAAACAATGGGAACTACGAACGTGCAGCCTGTGAAAAGGAGACCCCAAACATAGTAAGTTAAGCAAAATGAGAAGACAGAGGAACACACAACAGATGAAGGAGCAAGGTAAACACCCACCAAACAAACAAATGAAGAGGAAAGAGGCAGTCTACCTGAGAAAGAATTCAGAGTAATGATAGTAAAGATGATCCAAAATCTTAGAAATAGAATGGAGAAAATACAAAAAATGTTTAACAAGGAACTAGGAGAACTAAAGAGCAAACAAACAATGATGAACAACACCATAAATGAAATCAAAAATTCTCTAGAAGGAATCAATAGCAGAATAACTGAGGCAGAAGAACGGATAAGTGACCTGGAGGACAAAATAGTGGAAATAACTACCGCAGAGCAGAATAAAGAAAAAAGAATGAAAAGAATTGAGGACAGTCTCAGAGACCTCTGGGACAACATCAAACACACCAACATTCGAATTATGGGGGTCCAACAAGAAGAAAAGAAAAAGAAAGGGACTGAAAAAATATTTGAAGAGACTATAGATAAAAACTTCATTAATATGGGAAAGGAAATAGTCAATCAAGTCCAAGAAGTGCAGAGAGTCCCATATAGGGTAAATCCAAGGAGAAACATGCCAAGAAACATATTAATCAAACTATCAAAATTTAAATACAAAGAAAAAAAATATTAAAAGCAGCAAGGGAAAAAAACCCAAATAACATACAAGGGAATCCCCATAAGGTTAACAGCTGATCTTTCAGCAAAACTCTGGAAGCCAGAAGGCAGAGGCAGGACATATTTAAAGTGATGAAACAGAAAAACCTACAACCAAGAGTACTCTACACAGCAAGGATCTCATTCAGGATCGGTGGAGAAATTAAAATCTTTACAGACAAGCAAAAGCTAAGAGAATTCAGCATCACCAAACCAGCTTTACAACAAATGCTAAAGGATCTACTCTAGGCAGGGAACACAGGAGAAGGAAAAGACCACAATACCAAACCCAAAACAATTAAGAAAATGGTAATAGGAACATACATATCTATAACTACCTTAAATGTAAATGGATTAAATGCTCCAACCAGAAGACATAGACTGGCTGAATGGATACAAAAACAACACCTGTATATATGCTATCTACAAGAGACCCACTTCAGACCTTGGGACACATACAGACTGAAAGTGAGTGGATGGAAAAACATATTCCATGCAAATGGAAATCAAAAGGAAGCTGGAGTAGCAATTCGCATATCAGACAAAATAGACTTTAAAACAACGACTATTACAACAGACAAAGAAGGACACTACATAATGATCAAGGAATCGATCCAAGAAGAAGATATAACAATTGTAAATATTTATGCACCCAACATAGGAGCACCTCACTACATAAGGCAAACACTAACAGCCATAAAAGGGGAAATCGACAGTAACACAATCATAGTAGGGGACTTTAACACCCCACTTTCACCAATGGACAGATCATACAAAATGAAAACAAATAAGGAAACACAAACTTTAAATGTTACATTAAACAAAATGGACTTAACTGATATTTATAGGACATTCCATCCCAAAACAGCAGATTACACTTTCTCCTCAAGTGCTCACTGAACACTCTCCAGGATAGATCATATCTTGGGTCACAAATCGGGCCTTGGTAAATTTAAGAACACTGAAACCATATAAAGTATCTTTTCTGACCACAATGCTATGAGACTAGATATCAATTACAGGAAAAAATCTGTAAAAAATACAAACATTTGGAGGGTAAACAATACACTACTAAATAACCAGAGATAACTGAAGAATTCAAAGAGGAAATCAAAAAATACCTAGAAACAAATGACAATGAAAACACAATGACCCAAACCCTATGGGATGCAGCAAAAGCAGTTCTAACAGGGAAGTTTACAGCAATACAATCCTACCTCAAGAAACAAGAAACACCTCAAATAAACAACCTAACCTTACACCTAAAGCAATTAGAGAAAGAAGAACAAAAAAAAACCAAGGTTAGCAGAAGGAAAGAAATCATAAAGATCAGATCAGAAATAAATGAAAAAGAAATGAAGAAAACGATAGCAAAGATCAATAAAACTAAAAGCGGGTTCTTTGATAAACAAAATTGATAAACCATTAGCCAGACTCATCAAGAAAAAAAGGGAGAAGACGCAAATCAATAGAATTAGAAATAAAAAAGGAGCAGTAACAACTGACACTGCAGAAATACAAAATATCATAAGAGATTACTACAAGCAACTCTACGCCAATAAAATGGACAACCTGGAAGAAATGGACAAATTCTTAGAAATGCACAACCTTCTGAGAATGAACCAGGAAGAAATAGAAAATATAAACAGACCAATCACAAATCACAAGCACTGAAATTGAAACTGTGATTAAAACTCTTCCAACAAACAAAAGCCCAGGACCAGATGGCTTCACAGGTGAAATCTATCAAACATTTAGAGAAGAGCTAACACGTATCCTTCTCAAACTCTTCCAAAATATAGCAGAGGGAGAAACACTCCCAACCTCATTCTACGAGGCCACCATCACCCTGATACCAATACCAGACAAAGATGTCACAAAGGAAGAAACCTACAGGCCAATATCACTGATGAACATGATGCAAAAATCCTCAACAAAATACTAGCAAACAGAATCCAACAGCACATTAAAAGGATCATACACCATGATCAAGTGGGGTTTATTCCAGGAATGCAAGGATTCTTCAATATATGCAAATCAATCAATGTGATACACCATAGTAACAAACTGAAGTATAAAAACGATATGATCATCTCAATAGATGCAGAAAAAGCTTTTGACAAAATTCAACACATATTTATGATAAAATTCTCCAGAAAGTGGGCATAGAGGAAACTTACCTCAACATAATAAAGGTTATATATGACAAACCCACAGCCAACATCATCCTCAATGGTGAAAAACTGAAACCATTTCCACTAAGATCAGGAGGAAGACAAGGTTGCCCACTCTCACCACTATTATTCAACATAGTTTTGGAAGTTTTAGCCACAGCAATCAGAGAAGAAAAAGAAATAAAAGGAATACAAATTGGAAAAGAAGAAGTAAAACTGTCACTGTTTGCAGATGACATGATACTACACATAGAGAATCCTAAAGAAACTACCAAAAACTACTAGAGCTAATCAATGAATTTGGTAAAGTAGCAGGATACAACATTAATGCACAGAAATCTCTTGCATTCCTAAACACTAATGATGAAAAATCTGAAAGAGAAATTAAGGAAACACTCCCATTTACCATTGCAGCTAAAGAATAATATACCTAGGAATAAACCTACCTAAGGAGACAAAAGACCTGTATGCAGAACATTATAAGACACTGATGAAAGAAATTAAAGATGATACAGTTGGAGAGATATACCATGTTCTTGGATTAGAACAATCAATATTGTGCAAATGACTCTACTGTCCAAAGCAATCTACAGATTCAATGCAATCCCTATCAAACTACCAATGGCATTTTTCACAGAACTAGAACAAAAAATTTCACAATTTGTATGGAAACCCAAAAGACCCTGAATAGCCCAAGCAATCTTGAGAAAGGAAAATGGAGCTGGAGGAATCAGGCTCCCAGACTTCAGACTATACCACAAAGGTACAGTAATCAAGACAGTGTGGTACTGGCACAAAAACAGAAATATGGATCAATGGAACAGGACAGAAAGCCCAGACATAAACCCGCACACATATGGTCGCCCTATGCTTGATAAAGGAGGCAAGAATATACAATGGAGAAAAGACAGCCTCTTCAAGAATTGGTGCTGGGAATATTGGACGGCTACATGTAAAAGAATGACATTAGAACACACCTTAACACCACAGACAGAAATAAACTCAAAATGGATTAAAGACCTAAATGTAAGGCCAGACTCTTATAAAACTCTTAGAGGAAAACATAGGCAGAACACTCTATGACATAAATCACAGCAAGATCCTTTTTGACCCACCTCCTAGAGAAATGGAAATAAAAACAAAAATAAACAAATGGGACCTAATGAAACTTAAAAGCTTTTGCACAGCAAAGGAAACCATAAACAAGACGGAAAGACAACCCTCAGAACTGGAGAAAATATTTGCAAACGAAGCAACTGACAAAGGATTAATCTCCAAAATATACAAGCAGCTTATGCAGCTCAATATGAAAAAACCAAACCACCCAACAAATGAGCAGAAGACCTAAGTAGACATTTTTTCAAAGAAGATATACAGATTGCCAATGAATACATGAAAGGCTGTTCAACATCACTGATCATTAGAGAAATGCAAATCAAACCTACAATGAAGTATCACCTCACACTGGTCAGAATGGCCATCACGAAAACGTCTACAAACAATAAACGTTGGAGAGGTGTGGAGAAAAGCGAACTCTCTTGCACTGTCAGTGGGAATGTAAATTGATACAGCCACTATGGAGAACAGTATGGAGGTTCCTTAAAAAACTAAAAATAGAACTACTATATGACCCAGCAATCCCACTACTGGGCTTATACCCAGAGAAAACTGTAATTCAAAAAGAGTTATGTACCACAATGTTCATTCAGCTCTATTTACCATAGCCAGGACATGGAAGCAACCTAAGTGTCCATCGACAGATGAATGGATAAAGAAGATGTGGCACCTATATACAATGGAATATTACTCAGCCATAAAAAGAAATGAAATTGAGTTATTTGCAGTGAGGTGGATGGACCTAGAGTGTGTCATACTGAGTGAAGTAAGTCATAAAGAGAAAAATACCCTATGCTAACACATATATATGGAATCTAAAAAAAAAATGGTTCTGAAGAACCTAGGGGCAGGGCAAGAATAAAGACACAGACATAGAAAATGGACTTGTGGACACGGGGAGGGGGAAGGGTAAGCTGTGACAAAGTGAGAGAGTGGCATGGACATATATCCACTCCCAGATGTAAAACAGATAGCTAGTGGGAAGCAGCCGCACAGCACAGGGAGATCAGCTCGGTGCTTTGTGACCACCTAGAGGGGTGGGATATGGAGGGTGGGAGGGAGATGCAAGAGGGAGGGGATATGGGGATATATGTATACGTATAGCTGATTCATTTTGTTATACAGCTGAAACAAGCACACCATTGTAAACCGATTATACTCCAATAATGATGTTAAAAAAATAAATAAATAAAAGGGACAATTGTAACTTTATAGTGCAGAAATGTGGCAGACACCACCTTAATCAAGTGATCACAGTTAGCATCACCAGCAGTGAGACATAGCAGCATTCTGTACTCCCTGGCATGGCTCACTGAAAAGGACACAGCGCTTCCTGGGTGGTCCTGACAAAAATTGCACAATCTCAATCTAATAAAATATCAAAGAAACAAAAATGAAGGGACATTCTACAAAATAATTTGCCAGTACAATATGAAAGTGTAGAAAAAGACGTAGAAAAATGACATTAGTTTGAATACCGGGAAATTTTTAATAATGTCTGTAGATTATAGCATTGTGTAAATAGTAATTTCCTGGTTTCAATCATTGTACCATGGTTATATAATTTGTTAACACTGAGGGAAGCTGGGTGAAGGATATACAGGGACTCTCTGTACTATTTTTTTTGTAAGACTGAAGTTATTTCAAAATAAAACATTTGAGAAAAATGTAATAAATCACGTCATGCTGTTCCTTTATCCAAAGCCCTGCAGTGGCTTCCCATTTCCCTCAGACATAATAACTAGATGAGTTCATTACTCATTATTTTCTCTGCTCCAGCCACACTGTCCTCTCTGCTGTTCCTTAAACCAGGCATGCCCCCGTCTTAGAGGGTTTCACTGGTATTTCTCCTACCTGGAATGTACTTCCCCAAGATACCCACGTGGCTAATTCCCTCATCTCCTTCAAATCTTGTGTCTAATCTCATCTTCACAATGATACCTGACCATGCTATTTGGTACTGCAGTGTGCAACCTCCACTCCACCTCCAGAATTTCTGATTGCCTATCTTGCTCTACTTTGTCTTGTTATTTTTCCATGGTATTTTCCACCTTCCACCATAACATTATCTCGATTAGCTCTCCCCACGCACTAGTATGTAAGCTCCTCAGAGGCAGAAAGCATTGTCTGATAGGTTCACTGTTGTATCCCAAGCACCTAGAACAGTGCCTGGGACAGAGAGAAGCTCTGTAGTTAGTAACTGTTAAAGCAACAAATTCTTAATACTATAATGGAGTTTTGCTTAATTTAGATTTTTGTTTTTCCTTTTATCTTATATTGTTGCTTATATTCTTCTTATCTTGGTATCTTCATTCCAAATATCTCTAATTTATAGGTTCTGTCTTCATTTTCTGTTCTGACAGATTCATCATCATAACACATCAATAATACAAAAATATCTGGAAAAATATTCACAGCATGTATTACAGACTAAGTTAATATATTAAATATATAGAGAACTATTAAACTAATAACCAAAAGACAGACACTGGAATAGGAAAATGTGCAAAAGATATGAATAGGTAACACACGAAAGAATTCCAGTTGCCTTATAAAAACAGTAATAAACTTACAAATAAAGAAATTCAAAGAAAACAAATTGAAGCTCTTGGCTATAAAACTAGGAAGGGGGCTTCCCTGGTGGTGCAGTGGTTGAGAGTCCACCTGCCAATGCAGGGGACATGGGTTCAAGCCCTGGTCCGGAAAGATCCCACATGCCGCGGAGCAACGAAGCCCGTGTGCCACAACTACTGAGCCTGCGCTCTAGAGCCCGTGTGCCACACTACTGAAGCCCGCGCACCTAGAGCCCGTGCTCTGCAACATGAGAAGCCACCACAATGAGAAGCCTGCGCACCACAACGAAGAGTAGCCCCCGCTCTCCATAGCTAGAGAGAGCCTGCACGAGGCAATGAAGACCCAACACAGAGAGATATAAATAAATAAATAGACATAGATAGATAGATAGATAGATAGATAGATAGATAGATAGATAGACAAAAAGGCTATGTAATAGTGTCTGGGGCCATTTTTGGTTGTCACACTGGAAGAGGTACTACTGGCATCTAGGGGTGGAGACCAGGGAAGCTATTCAACATCCAGTAAGGCACAGGGGAGAGCTACACAGTAAAGAGCCATCTAGCCCAAAATGTCAATAATGCTGAGGTTCAGAAACCTTGGTCTAGATAGCTTATTGTAGATAAGGCTCTAACTGAAGAACGCGTCCACTGCAGTTGGCTGGAGACTGGAAGCGAGCCCTATAGTCTCTTTATCCCCACAGAACTAACCGCGTACAAAAATAAAGAAGCTCTGCAATAGGCAGAATAATGGTTCCCTCACAGATGTTCACCTCCTAAACACCAAAACCTGTAAATATATTTCCCTACAGGGCAAAAAGGACTTTGCAGACGTGCTGAAGATGAGATGAGGCGGCTATCCTGGATTACCCAGGCAGACCCTGTCTAATCACGTGAACTCAAAGCTGAGAACCTTTGCCAGCTGCAGGGAGTGAGAGGAGTTGGGAGCTGTGGGCGGGGAGGGGGGGGCGGGGAGGGGCGGGAGTGGTGAGACAGCAGAAGAGAAGGCAGGAGAAATGAGGTCTGAGAAGGACTTGACTCACTGTTGCTGGCTTTGAAGACACGGATTGCAGGTGATCTTTAGAAGCTGAGAACGACCCTTCACCGACAGCCAGCAAGGAAATACACTTCAGTCCTACAACCACATGGAACTGAGTTCTGTCAACGATCTCAATGACCCTGGAAGCAGATTCCACCCACCCACCCCAGAGCCTTCCTTGTGGCTCCCAGAGCAGAGAAATCAGCTGAGTGAGCTGGACTAATGGCCCACAGAACTATGAGAGCATACATGGTGTTGTTTTAGGTTATTAAATTTGTGGTCATTTGCTATGACAACAATAGAAAACTCACACAAGCCCCAAATGTAAGTGACTTCCTCTGAGCCATTATATTCTTCACACATTATTAGTGCTTCTTTAAAACCAAAACCCAGCCCAGTGTGGGAAAAGGGGTGATGAGAAGCTGCCTCTGTTGGATCCGAGCCTCTCCAGAGAGCACTGACAAGCTTACACCTGCTCTGTGCTTGTGTCCTTTGAGTCATTACTAAGGCAATGTTGGGTAAGACCTACATGATCTGCATGGACGAATCAGCCCTGTGTGGTAGTCCTCGGCCTGGCAAGGGTTTGTTGGTTGGTTGGTGGATGGGTTGGTTTAATGGCAGTAGTCATCACGTGACTGATTACTCATCACACAGTGCAGTGGCCACTCTCAAACACTGCAGGCAGGAGTGTAAATGATTGCAAGGTTTTTGGAAAACATTTTGATAATATGTATAAAAAGACTTCCGAAGTTAACACAATTCTACTCAGAAATTCCCCTTTTATGAATATATTCATTAAGGTAGATTTGCAAAGAACTGTGTGTGGGATATGCCCCAAAGCATAGGTTATATTATTAAATATTTGGGAAACAACATGGTATCAAACAATAATAGGTTGAATTTTTACCATTATATGAAAAACTATTATTATATTATTATTAAAAAAATGTTTTCAAAGAGTAGCTTCAAATAGACCAATACTGATAATATAATAAGTTAAAATAGGATGATTTAAATTGCATCTATAATTACATATGTATAAAGAACTAAACGTAAAATATATATGTGTCGATGTAAACATGTATGCGTGAAACATGAGGTATTTAATGGAAGCTCGCCTTTCACCTTTCCAGATTTGGCTGCAGTTGGGAAGTTATTCCAGCCCAGAGGAACAGCCGAAAGCTAAAAGCAGAGCCATGGCATTAGCTTCCAGGTTTAGAAAGTCCTATTATCAGTTATCACCTTGAGAAAAACAGACTTCCCTCAGAAGACAAAGTCTCCCAACACCGCCTTCTTTTCTGTGTGTTTGTCTCATCTCTCTGTCTACATCTCTTATAAGGACAGCATTTAGGGCCCACCTGGATAGGCCAGAATAACCTCATCGAAAAATCCTTAACTTAATCACAGCAGCAAAGACCCTTTGTCCAGATAAGGTACTATTCACAGGCTGCAGGGACTAGGACACGATACATTTGGGGGTCCGTTGTTCAGCTCACTATGGAAGGGGAGCCCTGTCTCTAGTCTTGAGATATTCCCGCTGTCAGAGCCTTTTAATAGGACTCCAACAGGCTTCTTACCACAAGTCCCAGTCCTGCTTCAGAGCTTAATGTAAAGAGCAACAGGAGAGCCTAACACCTCTCACTAGGCTACTTTTTCACCCAGTCCCCTCAACCCGAGAGAGTTCAAATTCAGTCATTCAAAGCACAGGAGACAATGCTGTGTAACAAAGCTTATTTGGTAGCACGTACAAGTGTAAGAAAATTCAAACTGATGGATCGTGGAGGGATGACCACCCAGGGATCCTTATGGAATACACTGCAAAGCTGAGCAAAGAGCCACCCTGCGCTGATTCCTCTCAGATGACGTATGACAGAATGCCGAAGGCCTCCAAGCCTGACAGCAGCCCCGACACAAATGACGCTTCACGATGGGCTTCTTTGTACCATCTCTCCATCACTTATGAAGTCTCAGGCTGAAATTTCCCTCATTTTCTTACATTTCTTTAGCACAGCAGTATTTGCTCTTTCCTTGGGTCACACTGCCTCCCTAGCAAGTGGCCAAAAAGTAGAATCAGGGTCCCTTTCTCTTTAGAGAGCCTGATTTTCTCTTATTGTCTCTCCTGCCCACAACCCAAGAGAATAGTTTTATACCCTGGATATCTACCTCTCCCTCTTCCCTGATTACCATCCCTCAGGGGACTCTGTCACACCTGATCTTCCTCTCAGAGGTATTTTCTTATTTTATTTTTTAACAGCTTTATTGAAGTATGATTGACAAATAAAAATTGTATTTATTTAAGGTACACAATGGGACATTTTCATATACATTTACATTGTGAAATGATTACCACAATCAAGCTAATTAACACATCAATCACCTCACATAGCTATCTTTTGGTGCCTGTGGTGAGAACACTTAAGACCTACACTCAGCAAATTTCAAGTCTACAATACATTATTATTAACTGTAGTCACCATGTTGTACATTAGGTCTCCAGAATTTATTTATCCTCACTTTTGATGTTTCCCTCAGTTCCACCCAGTCTAAATTCCTTAATGGATTTAGTTTTCAGAAACTAATTCCTGAAAGACTCCTTATTACGTGGCTTTCCTTCCTACTGCACTGAATACTGAGTAGACTAACTACCTCAATGAATACTGACGAAAAAGAAATTTTGTAATTATTTCCAAAATGTTTCCTCCCGAGAATTCTGAACTTCTATTTATTGCTAATATGAGTATTATGCTTAATATTTTTAAAAAGGACGCATCACAGTACGGAAAAAAGCAGGGTATAAACTCCAAGAAGAGATGAAAGCTTTATCTCAACAAAATACCCGCCTCCAAGTTGTCATTGTCATAACATGAAAAACAAAACAAAACAATCAGGCAAACCTGCAGATATCAAGGACTCAAGTTAGCCAGACATCACTGACAGATTAAACAGTAAGAATCAGAACAACCCGTGTTCAGGAAGAAAGGAATTAATGCAATAAACAGTTCTTTTGGTCAAGGCCAGACCACATAGTAACAAGAGAGAGAATTCAGACCACTCTCCGTTTTGTTTTTTTCGGCTCTTCCCTTGTCCACAGAGGTTAAAGGCATTACCAGTTCCTTACAGATTTGCAACAAGAAAATAACGCCTCCTCTCTACACATAGCCTTCACATATTGCTACATATACGTAATCATACGGTAATTTGTACATCGTTCTCTTCGTGTTTGTTTATTTGGCAGCACCACGTGGCATGCGGGATCTTAGCTTCCCAACCAGGGATCAAACCCGTGCTCCCAGAAGTGGAAGCTCTGACTGTTAACCACTGGACCTCCAGGGAAGTCACTGTTCTCTTTTTAAAAAGAGGTTCAGTCATTCTTAACACATTCCTTCAGGCCTCCAGGAGTCTCGAATAAAATATTAACGAAAGCCCTCAAGATTATTTTAAATTAATAATTAGATTAGGAAAAATAATAGTATTTGCAATGTGTTTGCCACTGCACGAGTGTTTTACATGCATCATTATTTTCAAATCTTCACCATAATCCTGTGAGTTAAGATCAAGGGGACTCGCCATCTAACCATAGGGTTAAGGTGTGGAACCCACTACTTCATGAACAGAATTCTGTCCAGATATGCTTCAAATTTCCTAGCGTAATACCTAGGCTTTGGGGGGGATGTGTTGTTAGTACAGATCAGTACAACCATTAAATTTAAATAAGTATTCATCTCCTTTTATTACTGTAAATCTTTTATTAAAGGTCAAATTTGATTGAAATGAGGAAAGACCAACAGAAGATAGTAATGAGGATTAGATGAAGCCTCAGCCCTGGATTTCCCCTCTGTTGCTTAGCCGCTGCACTTATTCTGCTTCCAATTTAAAAGTAGTAAATCTCTAGATAATCTTTTGAACGGCTTCCAGTCACTGAAATATATTTTATAGCTTCCATAGAGGTGTAACACTGATTGTAAGTAAGATTTGTGGAACATCGAGTAGCATTAGATCTTCAAATTTAAAATGAAGATTCGTATTCCACAAGGCTGTTTGAGAGAGCCTTAAGCCAATCAGCTGATTTGACTCAAGGCATGTCTGTCACGGAACTATTATAGGCAGACAGCTAACTCCGTAGAAGTTTTACAGACCAGTCAGCTACTCGTTCAACTTTCTAACAGCTTTAACCCATGCTCTGGCCACTACGACTCTGAGGAAACAAGCCAGTAAGAGAATAAAATTGTTCCCATGTGAATAATAACAATATTAATAGCTTTATTTTTAACACATGCTAGATGCTAGGCATGTACTATGCATATTCATGTATTCAAATATTCATCAGGATTTGAAAAATGATTAGAGTTAGACTCTGCAGCTAGTCTTCCTTGGTTGTGGTCTCAAGTCGACCACTTTTAGCTAAATGACCTTGGGCAGAATGTTTAAATTCTCATCTAAAATGAGATAAAAATAACACCTGTCTCACAGGTTGTGAGGAATATAAGTGTGTGCGTGCAAAGCGCTTGAAAGAGTGCCTATCACAGCTCTCAATAAAAGTAGCTGGAGGGGGAGGGGGTGGGGGAGGGATGGAGGGGGAGTTTGGGATTAGCAGATGCAAACTCTTATATATAGGATGGATAACAACAAGGTCCTACTGTATAACACAGGGAACTATATTCAATATCCTGTAATAAACCATAATGGAAAAGAATGAAAAAGAACATATATATGTATAACTGAGTCACTTTGCTGTACAGCAGAAATTAACACAACAGTGTAAATCAACTATACTTCAATAAATTTTTTTTTTTAATAAGTACCTGTTACTGTGCGTGACCACTATATGTCACATGATCACTGGGCCCTGGCGATATGATGGTGAACAAGATACCTTTATATTGTGATTAAGAAAATAAACATGATGATTGTATTGACAATAGCTAGGGAAGGACAACTGAGATGAAGGAGGGAAGGAAGGGCTATAAGTAGAGGGATCATTTAAGATGGACCGAAAGAATGACTATGAGCCACCTCTACCACCAACTGGGCAAAACGATTCGGGCAGAAGGGACGGTAAGTGTAAAAGCCCAGAGAAGATGAAGCAGAAGAGGAACCAGATCTGTTAAATCCTCGCTGGTCATGAAAAGGAGTTGAGATTTTATTCTAAGAGCAAAAGGAAAATGTTGAAGGATGTTGAGAGAGGGTAACACAATCTGATCCAGTTGTTCTTTGGTTCTGTTTTTGTTGTTAATCACTTTGGTTTCTATGTGATAAGACAGGAAATGGAAAAAATCAAGAAGGGAAAAGAAGAGCAATAAGCAATTAAGGCAGTGTTCCAAGCGAGAGATGATAGGCAGATGGGTTAGGATAATGGCAATAGATACAGAGACAAGTAAGTTGAATGACTTGGAGATAAAAACAACAGTTATTAATAATAATCCTATAAAATAAGTATGATGGTTATCCTAATTACATAGGTAAAGAAACTAAGGCCTATAGAATTTAAAAACTTAACCCAAGAGGAGCTAGGTTTCAAGCACAGCAATTTTGACTCTGCCATTTAGATGTTAGGGTTAGAAGTGTGGTTGTGTGAAAAATTAGCATTCACTTTAACCCTTCCTAAGTCAGCCTGTCTAGAATCAAACTGAACACAATAAAGTGTTCTGTAAGTATGCATCTGTTGGGTTTTTCCTCTAGGAGTATCCCCAGTTTTGTTTTAAATCTTGTAAGTTGTCAGAGTTAAAGTATTTTTCCCTTTCTTTCTTTCTCTTTCTCTCTTTTCTTTCTTTCTTTCATCTCTCTCTCTCTCTCTCTCTCTCTCTCTCTGCCCTTCCTTTTGTCTCTTAAGACGGGCTCTGAAACAAAGCACTGCAGGGTAACTTGTTACTGTTTGGCTTTTACTTGAGGTAAGACAGTTCGTTTCTGTTGCCATCTTCTCTGAAAGGTGCATTGCTTTATGAAATGTGTGAATGTCTACTTGAGAAGGGGAAGTTGAACTCTTATTTATCTCTAACCCTGCTTACCCACATGAGGGAATCAGAATTACAGGATTATTATTTTGCCATGTGCTGATCTTCACCTGAAGCAGAATTTTTGTTGCCAAAAAATAAATAAGCTTCCAAAAAGAATTTGTTTCACTGCTGCCAACATTCCTAGTCTCTCTAATAAAACAATCAGCTTTCAAAATGTAGCAATGTACCTCCCTGAAGACTCTCACCCCCAAAACCTGTTGACCTAGATGATTGTCCACTGCTGTAGAAATCATGATGGAAAGTCTTGAAGTGTATTAGGAAGATTCTCTGTGATCAGCATGGGAGAAAGATTGCTCTGAAATATATTCAGGAATTCAGGTAAGGTAAGTAACTTTATCTGATACTTTCCAAATAGCCTGGAAAATATGTTTTAATTTTTTTTATTTAATTAAGAGAAGGAGAACTGTGGTACAAAGTTCAAAGTAAGGAAAGGAGAAGGATAAAACTGAGTAAAAGTTACTTCAGTCAAATGTGTTGCTGTAACAATTCACTCTTAGACATCTTGAGTACAATTTCCCTTTTATGAACACATCTCTAAAATTCAGGTTATTAGAGGACAATTCTTCATGCTGACAATGTCATACATATTTTGTAAATTGAAGTTGACTGGCCTTTATACCTTAGTAAAACATTTGTAGAAGGAAATTGACAAGAAGACAATGGGACAGAGAGGGTGAAAATTTCATAGATATTCACAATCTATCCATTAACTTTTCTAGACTCCCTCAGTTTTCCCACTTTCACCCTCTCTTCATTTCCTGAGTCAAGAAGACATTGCAGTCTCTGGAAATGAGGGAAAGTGCAATGGTAGAAAAACATGGAACCAGAATTGAGACTAAAATTATAGGCAGTAGTGAATTATGCCTAATAGTCAAAAAGGAGCACTTAGCCTCACATATGATATAATGAACTTCACCTAAATTTTAATATTGGAAAGGTGGCATATTTGTTTCTATGTGTTGTCAAATTCCACCATAAGCTCCTAAAGGGATTAGTTTGTATGGCTCTAGTATGGTTTGCCATAATATATCAATAGTTAACACATGAACACAAAAGATCACGTAACAGAACCCAATGGAATAACAAAAAATCAGTGAAAAAATATTAAAGGTCTGTTATTTGACTTCTGACACAAATACAACTGTAATGCAAGAAATTGACCACACGTGGAAACTGTACCGGATACCCTTCACCTTGACAGTTCTCCTGGCCTGTTGAAGAAAGAAAAATGAATCCTGAACAAAGCTGAGATATTGCAGCATACAGACAATTCATGTTCAAACACTACTGTGTCATGATGTGTCTTCTCAAGGCGCAGACACTTCCCTTTATATGATTCGAAGATCCGTTTCTTACACAAAATAAAAGAAGCAATATTATTTATGAAAGCATATTCACTGAACTGATTACCCTGTCTGAAAAATGTATGTTCCTCCCTTGGTTTAAAAAGTAAAAGGCAAAGTAAATTCATTTTTGTGAAGTGACAACTCTATGTGACATTTTAATAATTCTAATTGTAGCATCTAAGAATTCTGGTCAGGGAAGATAAATGAATGTGTTACTTATGGTTTTATTCCATTTCTTAGATCACCCTGTCAATGTGGTAGCCATTAGCAACATGTAGCTATTTAAATTTAAGTTAGCTAAAATTAAATAAAATTTCCAATTCATTTACCAGTGACATTAGCCACATCTCAAGTTCCTAACACCCAGAATATGGTGAGTGGCTATCATATGGAACAGTGCAGATATGGAACATTTCCATTATCAGAGAAAGTTCTATCAGACAGCATTGACTAAAATGCTCTGGCCCCATTACACTAGAAAGCCAGAAAATGGAGGGAAGAGAAGAGAACGGAAACGGCCCTTTGTGTTAATCCATTACTACTTTCTCATGGAAATGATTTGGGCTCAGCAGCATCTTTTGAATAGTCGGATGGTAGGCACATCTTAATCTGGAACCCAATATCCTTGAAGGAATATGCAATTCTTTCTTTCATATATAATTATAATGGGGCGCAATGGAGAAAACACTTATTAAGTAATGCTTCACATAGTAATTCCCAAGCACTGCATGTGCCAGTAGAATAAATAAGACTCTGTCTGCCCAGAATTGACTCCTTACCCTTATTTTTCTATTATTCTTGACTCTGGTAGAACAGATACCTTTAGAGCAAAGCAGTATTTTAGTCCTTAGGAGGAACCCCCGCCTAGTACTCCCCAATCCCTTAGCAGCCCAGATGTTTCTCTACTGAATCCTGACTCTCTCCAGCGGGATGTTAAAGTAAGTTCAGAGAGCCTCCTCTCTTGGGCTTACTAATGAAGTAGAATTTTCCATCTTTGCCTGGCAAGGACTAATTATTGTCCTTGAGTATGAAAAATGCACTCAATACCCCTGCAAGAAAAAAAAATCAAAATTCAAACTTAAAGCCAGCAGTTTCTGAATTAAAATTTGCAGAACCTCGGACTGACTAATTTCGAACTCATTCAACAACTCTGTCCTTGGCCATAATCTGTACCCTTTCAATACAGTGATTATCCCAGCAGGAAAAATATCAACAAAACCAATGTTATGGGAGCTACAACATAATGTTTGGTAATCATATATCTGCCCATCAGAGGTTCACTGTCTGGTCAAAAAATCTATGGATAATAGAAAATAGATTAGATGGCAAAAAAAGGAAAAAAAATTCTTGCATGCACCTGCCTGATTGTTCTAGATAAGCTCAGGAGGCAGAAACAACACAGAGCAGCCTATCTTGACACATAGGATTAGAAAACGACATTTCTGAAAAATACACTACAAAAAGGTACCATTGTCTGAAATAAAAGATGCCTGTCTGAATTCTATTTTTAGTTCATCCATTTCCTATGTTATGTCACTACTACTCCAATCCTTACCACTGATACTCTTTTATCAGGTAGCTATTTGCTCTAATCTATAGGCCATGCTGCTCCACATCCAGAATCTGAAAGTGCCTGATCGCCATGGCCTCCAGAAAGCATCTTCTCTCCCAATCTCAAATTACCATGAATGTGTCACCCATTTTAAAAATACAGCTTAGGATACAAATAGCTCATCCAACTCAATAACAACAACAACAACCCAACAACCCAATTAAAAACTGGGCAGAAGATCCAAGTAGACATTTCTCCAAAGAAGACATACAGATGGCCAATAAGCACATGAAAAGATGCTGCACTTTGCTAAATATTAGAGAAATGCAAAGCAAAACCACAATTAGGTATCACCTCCCACCAGTCAGAATGGCCATCACTAAAAAGTCTAGAAATAAATGCTAGAGAGGGTGTGGAGAGAAGGGAACCCTTCTATACTGTTGGTGGGAATACAAACGGTGCAGCCACTATGGAGAGCAGAATGGAGAGTCCTTTAAAAACTAAAAATAGAGTTACCATATGATCCAGCAATCCCACTCCCAGGCATGTATCTGCAGAAAACGATAATTCGAAAGGATGCATGTGCCACAATGTTCACTGCAGCTCTATTTACAACAGCCAGGACATGGAAGCAACCTAAATGTCCATCAACAGATGAATGGACAAAGAAGATGTGGTATATATTGATATATACAATGGAATACAACTCAGCCATAAAAAACAGTGAAATAATGCCATCTGCAGCAACATGAATGGACCCAGGGATTATCACACTAACTGAAGTCAGAGAAAGACAGCTACCATATGGTATCACTTATATTTGCAATCTAAACTTTGATACAAATGAACTTATTTACAAAACAGAAACAGACTCACAGACATAGAAAACAAACTTACGATTACCAAAATGAAAACTGGGGGGAGGAGGAAATACATCAGCAGTTTGGGATTGGCAGATGCAAGCTACTGTATACAAAATAAACAAGGTCCTACTGTATAGCACAGGGATCTATATTCAATACCCTGTAATAAACTATAATGGAAAAGAATTCTAAAAAAAGAAAAGAAAAAAAATTGCATTAGGGAGACTCACAATATTGTATAGTTTTGTTCTAACTGGAAAAAATAGAGGGGATTTCAAACAATGCAAGATAAAATGATTTTCTTCTCATTTTTAAAATATTTTTCTTTTTTGGTTTTAGCTATTGCATCCATTTTTTAGTTCCTATTCTGTTTCCTTTTTCTAATTTGAAACACTATGTTTTCTTATGCTTCAGTGAGCAAAACACTCTTCAAGGTAATCTTAAAGTGCAGTGTTCATTTTACACCCCTTAAGACATTTCCACCGCAAAAATCATGAGGTAAATGCTAAAAACTGGAATACATTTCCTCCCTGGATATCATTTTCCTGGACAAGCTTGAGTGCTGTTCCTATACCCAGAGGCGGTTTCCAGGCTGGTAATGGCATGAAGGTCTTTCACCTTCACATAGAAAGTGGACATTCTATGGCCCACCAGTTTCTGGTTACTCTAACCTCTACTGGAGTCATGAAAAAAACACGAACAACTTTTATTTCTTCTCTTCTATTTGTTCTGTCATTTGAAGAATTTAGCTGAGGTAAAGCGGCACCTTTTTTTCATTAATCATTGTAAGTTACGGAATAATTTTATTGCTGTTAATGTTTTGGGCAGCATGCCCATCTCAAAGTAGAAGATGTTAAGCTGACCCATTTTCTCATAAGGTGTATGTTTCTGCATCTTCAACCAATATTCCTTAGTCTGCTGAAATACTTTAAAAGATAAATAGTCCCACCTTGCTGTTTTGAAGTAGTGGATTGAACTATAAGGCATCGTGGAAGAGATAACTTCATGCCCGCTTATAGTATAATAAATAAGTTCAAAAATAGACAAACTCTTTGTAAATAAAATCTTGAAATAAACCCAAAGGCTTGAAATATAACACACTGAATGATCAAGTTGAAAGAGGGGCCTTACTTCACTTAGTAACCAAACCTGATTAAGAATAAAGCAAATATGAAAGGTACAGGAATGTTGGGTGAAAATGCCTCTAAATAAATGACCATTTGCTTTGCAAATATTTGAAATCTCAATCTAATAAAGCGCAAAGGAAAATGGTTTCATTACAATAATTCTGGCCTTAAATTTGCCTTTTGGTAAGAAAGAGGAAGACGAAGAGAATATATATTTAAATAGATTGTAAACTCTACAAGGGCTCTGTACGTGTGTGTGCATCATGTGTGTGTATGTGTGTGTATGTGTTATTCACTGATATATGACTGACATATAGAAGGCATACATTAAATATTTGTTATATAGAGTTTATAGAAGAGTTTCCTGTGTATGATCTCGTACGATCTCACCTGACCCAGCAGTCACATGCTTTAGCCTGGAGGTGGGGGATGAGGAAGGACAGCCCCTCAGGTAGCGTCACAGAAATGGAAGTCAGCCGGGAAGGGCTTTTTGTGAAACAGGCAGTGATAAATGGGTGCCAATGTCCAGCACCCCACAGACACCAAATCAATATTCATTGAATAGTAAAGCCTTCCCTGCAGACTCAGTCTGACTAAACTCAGCCCCCCTCCATTTACTATCACAGCACCATATCTGATTTTCTCCATAATTCTTACCATAATGAGAAATAGGTTATTCAGCTATGCTTTTACTTGTTTATTGTTTCTCTCATCTCCCTAAAATGTAAGAGAATGAAGAGTCCTCGTCTGTCTGGTCCCTAAGAAGTGTCTGAATCACAGAAGACACCTCTGTAAGATTTGGATGAATACATGAATCAATCAACCAAATCAACCAACCAACCGTCTACCTGAAATGACCTGTCTGGATTATCTTTCTTCAATTATTCTCTCTCTTTACTTCACATTACTTGGGCAACACAATTGTTTATCTGTTGTAGTTTGTGTGTACATGTATGTGTGCCGCTTTTCTTTCCCTCCCTTTCTTCCCCTGTAACTTGGACTACCTCCTTCTTGAAGAGGTTAGAAGCCCACGGGAGACCTAGGAGGACCATGGTAGAGTCCAAGAAAAAAAGAACTGTGATTTGGATGGCTTAAGCTAACTCTTCTCTAATAGCTGAAGAGAGAAATGTTCTTTTCACCTCATATTCTTTTTTAATTTTTTTAAAAAAAATTTTGGCCACGCAATGCCACATGTGGGATCTTAGTTCCCTGACCAGGGATCGAACCTGTGCCCCCTGCAGTGGAAGCACAGAGTCTTAACCACTGGAACACAAGGGAAGTCCCTCTTGCAGTCATCTTTACGGTTTTTCTCTTGCCATCAGAGAGGTAAGAACGCAGGAGCCGAAGGTAAGGAAATTAAAGAGGCCCCCAGAATACGCTATGACAGAGTCCCCAGGGAGAGATAACAGGCACATGTGCCTAGATTGTCCTTTGTATCAGACCTACTCCTCCTCAGCCAGGACCCCTGTGCTATACAATCCCCTGTTGAAACTAACAGCATAAATGTCATAGATGAGGAAACAGCCTCAGGGTGTTAATGAGACAGGACTTCAAACAGGCCTCCCAACGAGAAGGCACTGCTCTTCCCTCCTATGTCCATGCTGTAACTGCCTTTCATCTCACTGTGATTATGAAAATCAAAAGTTTTGAAGAGACATACTATGAAAATATACAGTTTGATTTTCATTTCGTCTTTAGTTGAAGAGTAAATTAAATAATTTATTCTTAAGACAACCAGGCAATTCAAAAGAGGTAAACCAGCCTTAACTTTAAAATAATGGGATAAAATCCTATTACCACCGTGACCCATTTATTTGTCATCTTCACTTATTACTTCTTTTTCTCCTTCCAGGCAATTTTCTGGAAATACTGAGAAGTTTTTATTCTCATTTTATTCAATATGGCAGTAGTCCTAAATCTTGAAGCAATAAAACTAGTCAAATAAATTCAAGGAAAGACTTGGAATATTTTTTTATAAAAATCTGGCTCTGTCTCCTCATTCATGTCACTACTTGAAGAGTTATCTGCTCAGCTCCTGCTGCTTTGTGAAATGTTCAATCTCTAATATGAATAGTATCTTTTCTTCCTCAATTCCACATTCTCCCTCCCCACCCCCACTGCTCAACACTTTGTTCAATATTTGTGACTGGATTTACTAGTCTTTCCCCAATAATTGCTGTTTTTCTTCTATTTCTGCATTTCTTATTCTCTCACATTGTGCAAAACATACTTTTGTACTTTCCTTTTGTCCCTTCTAGAGCATTCATTCTTTAAAGGTAAGAACACTTTCTTACATATCTTTTTTTTTTTTTTTTTTGCAGTACACGGGCCTCTCACTGTTGTGGCCTCTCCCATTGCGGATCACAGGCTCCGGACGCTCAGGCTCAGCGGCCATGGCTCACGGGCCCAGCTGCTCTGCGGCATGTGGGATCTTCCCAGACCGGGGCACGAACCCATGTCCCCTGCATCGGCAGGTGGACTCTCAACCACTGCGCCACCAGGGAAGCCCTCTTACATATCTTTTGATCTCCAACAGGGCACTGTCTATATAACCAAAAGCAAGGGTTAAGATGCAACAATTATGCCCTCCTGTTTGCTCTACTCCTCCCAAATAATTTAATATGTTTGTGATAATTAGATTTGCATTGAAAATGGAAACTGAGAAAAAGCTTTAGGCTAACAAAGGGCATTGTCCCATTATTGGACATTAGCTGTAACAAGTCTAGACTAGATCTTAAGGAATTAACCAAACACCCTGTGCACTTTCATCTACAATCCCACTACATTTAAATGGCTATCTGTGTCCTTTCAAATTTTAATCACCTAGAAATCTGTTAGTAACCTAGAGCCTGCTGGGTGAAATTATTTTCCCACAGATTTTGTTCTCGAAGTATTTGATGCTCTTGGAGCAATAGCTCCACATGACTTTCTCTTCCCCTTACATCAAAAGTGGTAAAATCTCCAAACAGATGACTCAAAGATTGGTCATGGAACTATGTCAGTAAATGCTATAATCTCATGAGTTTTTCAAGGGGAAAAATTGGCCCCTTATGTGAAACCAAACAGCTTTTTTCAATCCCATCGTTCCGGGAGAAAAAGAGAATGATAGCTTTGTACGAGGTGGGTAGACAGGGCCTGCTTCTGGATTTTGATATATAGGCTTAAAATTTAAGGGGAGGAGTTTAGGTTTGGCAGGAAAAAGTTCTCAGCTGTAAAAGTTATTTGACGCTGGAATGTAATCTAAAGGAAATCTACAGTGTTGCATCCAAAGAATTTTAGGTTTTTAAATGTTGTAGTGGTCTCTCAGAGGGCTACCTGGGCACAAAGAAATAACTTCTTAAAGAGGATTCCTGTGATTCTATAATTATTTAACTGTAACACAGGGTTTCCTAACACGGGAGATTTTCAGAGGGTGGTACAAGTTATCGGAAAAATGAAGACTACTTCTGGAGGTTTAAACACAAAAAGGTGTATGTTTCAATCCAAATTTTTTTTTAAAATCAAGCTTATTTTAACATTCCAAAATGGTTTTTAAAATAAACTCAGTATTCAAAAATACAACCCTACAAATAAGTCCCTCTGGAGTCAACATTAGTTAACACTTGTACTCACAAAGTACCTAAGCCAAACGTTTCCAAAATAAAGTGCTTCCCCTTTCTGGGTCCACATTCTATGCAGAACAGTACAATCTGAATATTACAAAAAGTCAATCTATAACCATTTTAAGGTTTGAATTACAAATCCGTTTTTTTTTTTGCGTTACGCGGGCCTCTCATTGTTGTGGCCTCTCCCGTTGCAGAGCACAGGCTCCAGACGCGCAGGCTCAGCGGCCATGGCTCACGGGCCCAGCCGCTCCGCGGCATGTGGGATCTTCCCACACCGGGGCACGAACCCGTGTCCCCTGCATCCGCAGGCGGACTCTCAACCACTGCGCCACCAGGGAAGCCCCTATAAATCACTTTTAAAGTGGAATTATAACACCTTTGGGGAAGAATATTGGTCACAGCTTTATGAGACTAATATTTTTCCCTGTATTGTTTTTTTAAATTCCTTTTTTCTTTTGTAAATATAATACATACATTAACCGTCTGAAAGCCTGTCAGAGTCACATTTTAAGTGAAGGAGTAAAACAATCCAAATCACTTGGTAAACCACACGTAAATTCGTCCGGCTTTCCCAGGGATAGTTGGCATATTTTCATGCCGGGGTTTCCAATCAATAACACAGACCTAGCCGTAGAGGAAGTACTCTCACTAAAACGCAAGCAGCATGGGAAGCTCTTTTTTTTATTATTATTTCAAGTAAATTGTTTCATTAAAAACCTCACCAAGGAGGTGCCTTGCTGTGTTTGTACAGAGAAAAGTTCCAGGAACAGATAAATAAGTCAACAGAGCCCAAATGAGCTAACTTCATTATCTCATCCACTCACCTACACAGAAGAATCTAGCTGCTCACATTTCTTCCTGCCCTCTCCCTCCTGTTGCCGTGGCTTCCCAGCAGGGAGAAAAGGCTCAGTTCACTGTCTCTGAACACCTCCCCAGAAACTGCTCGAACTTTGACTATGACGCACTTCACCTGTTTTTCAGTAACAGCTGCTGGGCATCATACTGGGGCAATATTTAAATATTATGCCCACCAGCTGAGCTTTTTTTAAGTAGCATCTTTAAAAGTCAGGGGCTGTGTTTGTGACAGATTTTACAAGGCAGGAATATGCACTGAAAAAGCATTTTCTCCTCTAGAGGTTTAATAGTTCCCAAAGTCACTTCACATCAGTAAGAAAAGTTTGCCTTTCTTTAGCGCTTCCCCCACGTATGACTGAGTTACTGAGTATTCCTTGCTTGCAGCTATCTTTCCAAAGGCAGGCACCAAATAGCAGAAACATTCATCAGTGAAACTGAAATAAGCCAATCCATGGAAAGCTTGGTGATGGGTTCAGGATGACTGAAGTTGAACAAGAGAAGCACCCAGGGCTGGGGGCCATTATGATGACTGTTAATAGAAGGAAGGTGAGTTCTAATAGCACTTTGATCAATTTTTCAGTTGGTAGCTCACAAACTCCTGCCATTAAAAATTCCAGGAATTACTATGCAGTTGAGCGTGGAATGAAATTTGTTTTGAATACATGAGTTTTGTAGAGCATGGTTCTGAGCCACTCTTTTTTAGGCAATTCTGGAAACTACATTCAAAAAAGTAAAACCTCTAAATTAGAAAATATTATCGCAAAATACTGACTCATGTGTGCTATTCTCTGAATCCAAGTGATCCCAAAGCACATCAGAAAACAGTTAAATGAGTATGAAAATTTATGTAGGAAGACAGATTGGTATCTCTTCACTATAAAAGGGAAAATGACTCATTCCCCCAAAGGTGAGCTAGCATCCTGCTACATTTTTCAAATGCTATGAAGTTAACTTACTTCTAGTCCAAATTATCTCCAAAAGCAGCAGTTATGAGAGCAACACTACAGATGAGCAAAGATGGGACAAATGGACAAGACCAAGGGCTCAAGACTTGTCTCTGATGACCTAGAACTGGTCTGACATTGATATATTTAATTCCCACTCTACCACATCTTTTACTTCCAAGGTCCACTGTCTCCTGCCCTTTCTTGGAAATTTTTCATAACCATTCTGCCTTCATTTTCTGTACTAATTATCTAGATTCTATCACCCATCACTTTGTTCATACTTTGTCAATATTCCCATATTCCCAAATCCCTTGAGTCATTGTTCTTCTTTCCACCGAAGTTTCTAATCATTCATAAATTAACGAGAGGTCCTAGAATCAGGCTAGTGACTACTTAAAGCGTGAATGTCTCATTTTTGTCAAATCCTTTCGTAGTCCCTGTGTGGAGTACATTTCAGCCAATCCAGAAATTTGCATGTTTTTGCACACTGAAAATATACTACATGCATTTTTACTTTCTCTCACTGTTCTCTTTGGTTGGCAGCTGAGAAAAGTATGTTCCCTTCTCTTCTTGAGTTCTGGTGACTTTGTTCATTTGCTGGTGGCTGATAAATTCATAAAGCTAATAGTCTTGAAGCAAATTGTATCTAAGAATCTTCAAAGCACGGTGAGCTGATTTTCCAACATGGTTAAGCGTAGGGGATATACCCTCAGCCTCTGACAACTCTGGCTAAGGATACTACAAACATCATCACACAATTAGGAACTCTTGTGCTCAATGACTTGAGATCTCTTTGGCAGACTTAGCTAAACCTGATAATATTTAAGTGATACCCCAAAAGGCCACAATTCTCCTTCAGGAAGTGGGGATACCAACAACTGTAAATTAACAACATAAAACAGGAAAAGACAGTTGAGTCTTTGCTAATGTAAGGCAGAAGCAGAAGATGGTTGACTGACACTAAGAAAACTATCCCTAGTTTTTCAATATAGCAGGCAAATGAATATGGCAGATAAATGCACTATCAATTTTATTCTTACAACACTGATACTGACTTTAATCCTGACCTTGAAAAGCCTTCTCCATACACAAAGCCTTTTTGAAATGACATTGTACCAGAAAAAAAAGTGAAACAATAATCTATCTAGTGATGAACTTTTATTCGGGTGTTTACTGTGCGCCAGGCAACTAAGCGATTTATCTACATCTTGTGTCATTTAATCCTTAAGACAACGTGAGGAGGTTACTACTGACATCCACATTTTACAGACAGAGAAACTGAGGCTTGGTGCTGAATCAGGTCAGTTCGATATCAGGGCCCAAGCTCTTAGGCCTCCTCTGAGATCACACCCCGGTAGTTGTGTTTCTTCCATCTGGCTTCTTATCAGTTAATGGTAAGGGCATTTGACATATACTGATAATTATAAAAAAGCAGGTACTGGGGCTTCCCTGGTGGCGCAGTGGTTGAGAGTCCGCCTGCCGATGCAGGGGACACGGGTTCGTGCCCCGGTCCGGGAGGATCCCACATGCCGCGGAGCGGCTGGACCCGTAAGCCATGGCCACTGGGCCTGCGTGTCCGGAGTCTGTGCTCCGCAACGGGAGAGGCCGCAACAGTGAGAGGCCTGCATACCGCAAAAAAAAAAAAAAAAAAAAGCAGGTACTAAAAATAGTGCAGAGCAGATGACAGCAGGTAATTGATGGCTTTCAGGCTCTAAGAAAAAGGAAAAGCAAAATTCACAGCAAGTTCTAGGCTTCCCTATAGGAAAAGCAGACCGTTGACTATGTAATGACATTTAAAGAGACCTAAAATCCTCCTTTACACTGGTATTAAAGATCTTTCTCACCAGTCTTTTCCAGAGCCAGACATTAAGCCTTAACCTCCTTAGGGTTTTTTTAAATGACACTTGTATCTTAAATGGGTCAACCGATGTGCTTTCTAGGAAATGGAACATATTAACTAATAAAAAGAAGGAATTAATTCACCTACTACCATCCCTTTTCAATTAACAGAGACACACATCTAAGTGTAAAGATTTCTGGAAAGAGTTTCTTCCCACTCTACTTTTTCACGTCTTAGATGTCCCCTCATCCTTTCACTAAAACCCTCTTGCCAAGGTGACCCTGTTGTTAAACCCACTGGTTTTTTTCAGTCCTCATCTTATTCTCTCCAGCAGTCGACACCGTTGACAGCTTCCTCCACTTGAAAGACCCTCTTGTTTTGGTACCAGAACATCACATTCTCCTTGTTTCTTATTTCTCTGCCCCTTCCTCTCAGTTTCCTCTGTGAACTACTCCTCTTTTACTCTCCATCTTGTGTCGAAGTTCCTCTGGGCTCTGTCCCAGGCCTTTACTCTTCTCTCTATATTAAGTCTGGGTCATCTCATCTACTCATGTAGTTTTAGTTACTATACTTACATGGACAACCTTAAAATTTCTCCCTTCAGCTCAGAAGTCTATCCAGAGTTTCAGATCCATAGATTAAAATGTCTCCCAGATCTGTTAGACATTCTACAGATGTCTTAAATTCCACAATTCCCAAAATTCAGTTGTTATTCTCCACCCCCAAAATATGTTCATCTTCTGGTGTTCTCAATAAATGGTCCACCATCTACCCAGCTGCCAAAGGAGAAACCTGGGGTGTTACAGCCCTTGTCATTCTTCCTCATTCCCCACATCCAATCAGCCACCATCTGCTGTGTGTTCTACCTCTTAAATATTACTACTACTACTATCTATCTTCTACTGTTCTCTGCCCTCACTATCACTATCTTAATGTAAGACATCCTCTCTCCTCCAGAATGCTGCAACCAATTGCAACCAAGATCTTCATGCTACACGGTCTTCTTTGCCCACTCTTGGCAAAACCATATAATTTATCATCAAAATCAAATTTTATGATGAAAAGGGACACTATTCATATTGACAGTAGAACTATAAGCAAAAATTGGATCTGTTTGGGCTTCCCTGGTGGCACAGTGGTTGAGAGTCCGCCTGCCGATGCAGGGGACACGGGTTCATGCCCTGGTCAGGGAAGATCCCACATGCCGCGGAGCAGCTGGGCCCGTGAGCCATGGCCATTGGGCCTGCGCGTCCGGAGCCTGTGCTCCGCAATGGGAGAGAAAAAAAAAAAAATTGGATCTGTTCTAGAAAATCAGGACATGTGATCATACTATCAGGCTGCAGTTAGAGAGACATCCTTCAAAAGCACATCCCTCACCATGTCACGTGTTTGCTTAAAAGGTATCCATGGCTCCCTCCTTGCCTTCTGAAAGATGGTCAGCCTTCCCAACAAGGCTTGGCATGGTCCCCACTTGGCTCTCATGCCTCATCTCTCACCCCTTTATGTCACCATTCTTCTGCCACACGTTAAGTTCCCCCAAATTTATATACTCTCTCTTGATCCTAGAATGTTCTTGTGCTCTTGTGTCTTACCAAAAGTCTTTGTCTACTTTTCTGCTACCAGATTTCTTCAGGTTTCAGGCTAGATGCTACATCCATAGAAAAGTTTCTCCCAACCCTGAGAACGGACTGGTGTGCCCCTCCAGTGTGACACCAACACAATGCTTATCCCTATCCATATGGCACTGCAATTGCTTAGTTTCTTATCTTTGTTGGCCATGAGATTATACTAGTGCCAGAAATTTCCTATATATAAGGCACTTAAAAGCATAAAAGTGATTTAAGGTTAGGGTGGAAAGGGAACAGAAAAGTAATTTGAGGTTAGGGGTGGCTAGCTAAATTTAATTAGTAAACATTCTATTTTTACTTATACCTACTGTTTATTGGTATATATTTAGAGGGGATAACAAATACTATAGGGGTAGAGGGCTTAAAAGTTCTTATAAACTACATGTTAGTACCACTAATGCACAAAACCAGACGTCTGAAAGCATTTTTTTTTTTTTTTGCATTACGTGGGCCTCTCACTGTTGTGGCCTCCCCCATTGTGGAGCACGGGCTCCGGACGCGCAGGCTCAGCGGCCATGGCTCACGGGCCCAGCCGCTCCGCGGCATGTGGGATCTTCCCAGACCGGGGCACGAACCCACGTCTCCTGCCTTGGCAGGTGGATTCTCAACCACTGCGCCACCAGGGAAGCCCTGAAAGCATTTTTGACTAAAACCTCTATCAATAAATAGTATGAGCATGCACTCTTAATATTTGGATTTTATAATTTATAAATTAAGCACATGTTCTAGTATACTAATATGTGATGTCCCATCTAAACATTCTCAGAAACAGAAATTAAAATTTTTCTAAAAAGGCAAAATACTGGCTCTCAATTTTTCTATACCTCAGTGGATCATCTATTGATTCCTTTCTGAATATCATTTTTAAAAATGGGTTGTGAAGGCAGGAATGGTAGCAGGTTGGCTGCTGTAACACCAATGCCAGGCCCAGCACAAAGCCCAGCACATAATAACCATCAATAGTTATTGAGTGAATGGAAGAAACATTGGACTGGAGGATGGAGTGGCTTCCAGGGTGAAGTCAGATCCCCAGGAGGATCCTGTGGTATTCCATGGACAGCGGGTAGGTGCTGTGGTTAGGAGGAGGAGGATTTAGCTGGGGAAATGTTAGGAAGAGCAAAACCAAGTGGAGAAGTGAAAGATCCTCAAACAGAACGATAATCTCCACAGAGTAACCCGGGCTTCATGTAGTATATTAGTATCAATTATACCCACAGAAATTATGTATTGGTTAATGCATTTGAGAACAAAAGCATTATGAAGCCAAGTGCAAAGAAACAGAATCCCTGGTGGCCATGTGATATTCACCATCACTGTGTCTCAAAAGTGAAATTCAATGTTGCCACTTTAAGTTGAAAAACCAAAAGGAAGAAAGACAAATCTTTCCTTACCTCTTACTTTGTGTCAGTTACTCTTCTGGGTGTTTCACAGAAGTTACAAATTTGTGTCAGCATTTTTCCTGCACTCTGGGACTTTACCCTCCAACCCTAGAGAGGAGGTAAGATGAGTATGCAAATAAATACAAATCAAATAGAATAAAATAGCTTCAGGAATTATGGTACCAATAAATTTTGGATTTTATGCAACAGTTTGGATGTTCTGTGATTTTATTATTTTCAATGACAATGCATATAATGTACAACTAAAAGGTATTTCATTTAAAAATTTTTACAAGAATTTTCTTCTCAAAGTAATTGTTCTGAAAAAAATGCTTCTTAATATAACTATGTTGCCCAATATTGGTTGTTTTTTTAAAAAAAAGATTATGGGAGAGTCACGAAGGGCTACAGGGGTCTGGAGGAGAAAGTCTTTCACCAAGGGAATCAGAAACAGAATTGTGAAGAAAGCATTCAACAACAGAAGAAACCATAAGCAAAAGGAAAAGACAACCCTCAGAATAGGAGGAAATATTTGCAAACAAAGCAACTGACAAGGGACTAATCACCAAAATATACAAACAGCTCTTGTAACTCAATGTCAAAAAAACAAACAACCCAATCAAAAAATGGGTGGAAGACCTAAATAGACATTTCTCCGAAGAAGACATACAGATGGCCAACAAACACATGAAAAGATGCTCAACATCACTAATTATTAGAGATATGCAAATCAAAATTACAATGAGGTATCACCTCACACCACTCAAATGGCCATCATCAAAAAATCTGCAAACAGTAAATGCTGGAGAGGGTGTAGAGAAAAGGGAACTTTCCTGAACTGCTGATGGGAATGTAAATTGGTACAGCCATTATGGAGAACAGTACGGAGGGTCCTTAAGAAACTAAAAATAGAGCTACCATATGACCCAGCAATCCCACTCCCAGGCATATGTCTGGAGAAAACCATAATTCGAAAGGATGCATGTACCCCAATGTTCACTGAAGCATTATATACAATAGCCAGGACATGGAAGCAACCTAAATGTCCATCGACAGAGGAATGGATAGAGAAGATGTGGTACGTATATACAATGGAATACTACTCAGCCATAAAAAGGAATGAAATAGTGCCATTTATTTGCAGAGATGTGGATGGACCTAGAGACTGTCATACAGAGTGAAGTAAGTCAGAAAGAGAAAAACAAATATCATATATTAACGTGTATATGTGGAATCTGAAAAAATTGGTATAGACGATCTTACTTACAAAGCAGAAATAGAGACACAGATGTAGAGAACAAACATATGGATACCAAGGGGGAAGGGGTGTGTGTGGGATGAACTGGGAGATTGGGATTGGCATATATACACTATTGATACTATGTATAAATTATATAGCTAATGAAAACCTACTGTATAGCACAGGGAACTCTACTCAGTGCTCTTTGGTGACCTAAATGGGAAGAAAACCCAAAAAAGAGGGGATATATGTATATGTATAGCTGATTCACTTTGCTATACAGTAGAAACTAACACAACATTGTAAAGCAACTATATTCCAATAAAAATTAATTTAAAAAAAAGCATTCAGCTAAACAACAACAGCAAAAAATATGGAAAGGATTTCATCAAGCAACACTGACTGTAGGTGGATAGAATGGGCAAACAAAAGGCTTTTAACCTACATAGATAGTAACACTCACCATAGTAACAAATGTAACCATGGAAGGGGACAGTCAGGACCAAGCCAGCTTAAAAAACATAATTGTTAGGAGCCCATCAACAAAAAGTTGAAATGTTCTACTCAACCATGAAAATAATTTGTAGAACCTAGGAAATAATAATAGCTTTTGTAAAACACACCCATATTCCTTATGCAGAACTTCTTTTGGTTGGGGGGTGGGGGACAAATAAAAATTCTTCCAAAGAGCTTGAGTATGTTCAAGATGGAAAAGATACCTTCTCTGCTCTTCGTTAACTAAAATTGTGACTTTGATCCTCCCTGCACTGAAGAAGGGAAGAATCAAGCTTGATACCATCATTGAAGAGTTAGCTGTTGATTCCCCCATCAAAGATATTCTAGATGTTGAGAAAAGTTACTGAGAGACAGAAGCAGAATTCTTCTGCTGGTCATCACTGTAAGCATTGACATTTTCTCTTCCTAAAGCCAGTGATAACCTAGCCAAAAGAAGGAAGGAAAAGAGGTGAGATCCAAAAACATTTACAAGGTAATATCATCAAGGAAAGTTTTCCAAAGACATGCAAGAAAGGGTGTCTGCCTTCCAAGATGAAAAACACAAATGTACTATGTAAGTAAACATATCATCATCTCTTTTTATATCTGAAATTTTGAATGCGTTTTGTAAAACAAATTTCAAGCATAATGACTCAAAATACTAGCAATTACTAATAGGATTAGTAATAGGGGGAGAGAGCTAAGAAGAGATTCATTTCTGAAGTGAAAGTAATCAATATGCTTGTGAATATTCTTCCATTTCACATATTTTCCTTAAGATTTCTGCATTAAGTGACTTTTCAGACCTATAATTCACCACCACTGATGTCAGAAAATAATAACCCATTGTTCTGACCAGATAATAACAAAGGAAGTTTCTCAAAGGATCGTGGAGAAAGATGAAGAATGTTTATAGTCTGTCAGAAGTTAAGCAGGAAAAAAATTGTTTTCTTTGTATCCACCTCACTTCCAAAAATAACATTAAATTTCTCAAGATATGCAAACAACATGGTGTTTATGCTCCTCGAGAGAAAGGATCAGACCTGATAGAGTCTTATTGTGTTCAGTGAGTGGTAGATTGCATGAGTTAGAGGATTGTTTCGAGGTTACAGGCAAACACAAGTCCCATGGCTTGAATTCTGATGCTTTGATTCAGGAGCACTGGCTGTTTTTTTCTAGGGTGATAGAAATGAAAGTCACATATTCTTACTCTTTTCTGAAACTAAGACAAGAAGCTGACATGACCTGGAAGCCAGAATATCTAATGAGTTTGAGTTCCTCTTTCTGGAAGAATGTTTCAAATTTTCATAAGTACATTTCAGATTCATTCTACTAATTTTTAACAGCTTTATACATACCAAAATTTTATTTTTTGCGGTACGCGGGCCTCTCACTGTTGTGGCCTCTCCCGTTGCGGAGCACAGGCTCCGGATGCGCAGGCTCAGCGGCCATGGTTCACGGGGCCTAGTTACTCCGCGGCATGTGGGATCTTCCCGGACCGGGGCACGAACCCGTGTCCCCTGCATCGGCAGGCGGACTCTCAACCACTGCGCCACCAGGGAAGCCCCATACCATAAATTTTTAATGTACAATTCAATGGTTTCTAGTAAATGTACAGAGTTGTGTAACCATCACCACAATCCAAATTTAAAACACTATCACCCCAAAATGAAACTTCATGCTGTTTGCAGTCACCCCTTACCTGCACTCCAACTCCCCAGTAAATTAATCTGCTATCTGTCACTATAAATTTACATTTTCTGGACTTTTCTTTTAATGAAATTCTACAATATGTGATCTTCTGTGTCTGGCTTCTTCCACTTAACATAATGGTTTTAAAGGTCATCCATGCTGTAGCATGCATGACTACTCCATTCCTTTTCATTGTTCAAGAGTATTCTGTTTTTGTTTACCTGTTCACCAGTTGATGGACATTTGGACTGTTTCCTTTGGGGGGCTAATGTGAATAATGCTGCTAATGAACATTTACATACAAGTCTTTGTGTGGATATATGATTTCATTTCTCTTAGGTAGATAACTAGGAGTGAAATTGCTGGGTCATATATTTATGTTTAACATTTCTAGAAACTACCAAACTACTTTGCAAAGTGGCTGCAGCATCATCCTACCTAACTGTAAATTTCCTGAGCACCAGATAAATATCACTGTGCTTTGAACAAACCTTGATTTCCTAACCCAAGTGGACTCTAAACCTCTCCCAGCTCTTACCAGTTAATGTACTTCCATCATTCTATCATTTTCTACTCTATGTATTACTCAAGTGATATAATTTGATGAAATTAAATACTGGTTACTTGGAACCATTAAGAAATCTGAATACAAATGGGCTTTGAAAAGTCTTTTTTGTAAAGCAGCTTGAAAATGTCAGAAATATTCATATCACTGTTACTTTTACTGTGAAGAGTTCCATCAAAGTGGTGAAGGGTTGACAATGAGTAAGAAGCATCGTCGTGTGATTCGGGAAGATCCCTCAGTAAGTCATCTCCATAAAGAGACAGAGGAGAGTCCTGAGATTTAGTCTTTAGAGTGGTGTGACATTTCTGTGAAAAACAATATTTTGTGAGACTGTTGCTTGAGAAGCCCATGAAAGATAAAAAAGGAAACGAAACACTGTTCACAGATCAACACATATCTTTTCTCCTTGAATGACTTCTCCATTGTCAACCTCAAGAGAGCCAAGCTACAACCATGACTTTCAGCAGAGATCTTAATACCAGGACTGAAGCAGTCAACTTTTCACAGGGAGAAGAAAAATGTAAATTTCACTTAAAAAAAAAGAAAATCCACGTTTAATGGAAGAATAAGGCCTCCCCCTAGTGGATAATTTAAGAATTTGGTTTCCACAGTCTAATTTGGGATTTACACAGTAAAATATCATAATTGATACGTAGAACGAGTTATAAAATAGAAATGCCAATAATTAGTTCTTACGTGAAGCCCATCAAATCTTGAAAAGGATTCCCCAATCTTTCAAGGAGATCAGGAAAGTTCACAGTTACCAATGATACATTTAAAAGTAAATGTAGATAGTGAAAGAAGGCAAACTTAGAAGTATGGAGAACATTTAGCTCAGTGATCAAAAATACATTCATCTCAAAGCAACAGTGACTCTGTATCATAATCCTCACCCCTTATGAATTGCCATGGTGCCCAGGCCATCAGAGTCTGGGGTATTTCCCTCAGCAGCCCTGTGGATTGACCAGATTTTCCAGAGTCAGAAGACAAAACAATGTGTTTCTCAGTCAGGTCACTTGGGGCTATAATAGGATTTTTATAACCATATATAGTAGTGTCCAAATTGTATGGCTTTTATTATGAGTTTAATTAAAATTCTAGAGAACAACAGATTTGAGGATTATAATTGTTCTGTATTTATTAAAACCTCAGCACCTGTGCAGAGATTAAACAAAAATTATGCTAATTTTTGAGGATTCACCATGTTATAGGCACTGGTAAGGACTTCGTATAAATTATTTTACATAATCCCCAAAACAGTCCTAAACTTCTGCCTTTTACAGATGAAGAAACTGGCACAGAAGTGGTAGAACTGGAATCTGAGCCAAGAAGTCCAACTCTAGAGATCACATCCTTTATCTCTGAATGGAAACAGAAACAAAGTCAGTAAAATACAAAGTGATTGTATATTTCTCAGTGTGTTTAAGGAGAAGTGTATATCCTTTTCTAATTTATATTATTTCTTTGGTAATTTTAAAGAAATTGCTAACATCTCAATTCAGTTTTAGAACAAGTACTGAAGTGACAACCAGAAGTCCTAGGCGCTTTGTCTCTGCCTTTCGCTTCCCTTTTGACCTTAGACCATTCATTTAACCTTTGTAGTGAAATGACCTGCCTCTTTTCCTAGTGTTCCTGATATTGAAGACATAAGGTGTTATATTGAAGTCAATGGGATTAGTAGGGTCACCACTAAAGTGCATAAATGTTCCCACACCCACCGAAAGACAGTCATAACCAGACATAAAATATGAATCCAGACCTTCAGTTATGAGAGAAATGCAGTGGACAGAGCATGAGGACCATTTGGTACCGCATCCCTGCAGCCTCCGATTCCTTTGCTGTATAGTAACATCGACTAGGATTCAGTGTTTCTATGTGGTAGAGCTGTCAGCCTTTGGCAAGGCAGCTCTTGGTTGTGCAGGATTACCTCATGATTGCCAGACAGTTAACATCGTTGACCCCCATCTTTAAAATGCTAGTAGAGCCCCACACATCCCAAAAGTCACTCCTATGGGAAATGGTACAACCTCCTGGGGAAAACGATGGCAAAGATCCTTCAGGCCCTGGAATCTTTGTGTATTACTTTGCCCAAAGTTTGTCAAATACAAAGAGATTATCATTAAGGTCAACAAACCATATGCACTTTGAGACAACCACTCAACAGCACAGATGGTTGCTTTGGGGGGTTCACTGCACCCAGTGAGGAAGACATCCAAAGCCAAGGAGGGTACTTGAAATGTGTGGTAGTGGTTCCTGTAGTCATCTTGCTTTTTGGTCTCACTGCTGACTTTTGCCAGATTTAGAAACTAGCATTTGAAAAATGGCACTATGATTTTTGATCCTCTGCATGAAATGGTAACTGATCAGACACAGGGAAAAGCAAAATAAGGCTTATAGGGTGTGGGGATAACGCTTGTGTGTATAAGGGTTAGTATAGTTCAAAGACACTCTGGGTTGCAAAATAAATAAAATGCGTTCCTTATTTTTCTATAGTTCAACCTTAATTTCAACACCCTATTCCCCATAACAACAGAAAATTGATCTAATCATTCAAAACAAAAACCCAAGGTTTTCTCAGCATTTTTAAATTTAAACTCAGTATACCTCCTCTCCTTCATTCCTTCATCATTTGTGGGGTTGAGAAGCTAATCACAACAATAATAATAACAACAGTTAAAGTTTTTGAGCTCTGCATTCCCATCCCCAGACAATGCTTTCTATCATGATAGACTGGTCTGCGTTTTATATAAATGGATTATACACTATGTACTCTATTTGCTTTCTTTCATTCTCTTAACATAATCACTTTGAGATTCATCCATATTGTTACATATCAATAATTCATTCCTTTTATTGTATGGTTATACTTCTAATTTCTATCCATTCAATAGCTAATAGAATTTTTGGTTGTTTACAGTTTTTAACTATCACAAATAGAGCCACCGTGAATACTCACGTTCAAGCCTTTTTGTGAACATGTACTTCTATATCCTTGAGAATTCTTGAGTAAACACCTAGAAGTGGTATGGTGGGATCATATGGTAGGTGTACATACATCTTTTTAAGAAAATGCCAAACTTTTTTCCAAAGTGATTTTATCATTTTACATTCCCACCAAGAATGTATGGAAAGTTCACGTTTCCCTACGTTTTATATAATCAGCCTTTTTCAATGTCAGTTATCCAAATGGGTAAGTAGAGGTATCTCACTGTGGTTTAATTTACTTTTCCATAGTGACTAATGATCTTGGGCATCTTGTTATGTGTTTATTTACAATCTGTATAACATCTTTGAAAAAAATATCTGTTCAAAGATCTTGCTCGGGCTTCCCTGGTGGCGCAGTGGTTGAGAGTCCGCCTGCCGATGCAGGGGACGCGGGTTCGTGCCCCGGTCCGGGAAGATCCCACATGCCGCGGAGCGGCTGGGCCCGTGAGCCATGGCCGCTGAGCCTGCGCGTCTGGAGCCTGTGCTCCGCAACGGGATGAGAGGCCACAGCAGTGAGAGGCCCGCGTACAGCCAAAAAAAAAAAAAGATCTTGCTCATTTTCTATTAGACTGTTTTCCTTTTATTAAGTAGTAGGACATTTTTATGTTCTAAAAACAAGTCCTTTATCAGATGTATGTTTCGCAATATTTGATCCCAGTTTTGTTTGCTTAACAGAGTAAAAGTTTTCAGTTTAAAGTTGTCTCCTATGTTCTTCTGGAATTTCTAAGTTTGTGAACCATTTCAATGTACTTTGTGTCTATGTTGTGAGGTAAGAGAAGCTTTAGTTTTTGCATGTGGCTATGAAATGGTTCTGTACCATTTGTTGAAAAAAGTATCCTTGCTCCCCCTTGAATTAAATTCCTCATTGAATCCCACTAATCTATTTGTCTATCTTTACACCAATATCACACTTTTGTTTTTACAGATTTACTGAAATATAACTGACATATAACATTGTGTAAGTTTAAAGTATACCATGTGGTGATTTGATACATGTATGTGTTGTGAAATGTTTCCACAATGAGGTTACGTAACACATCCTTCACCTCATATTAATACCATCTTGTAGTTGTTATGGTGAGAATACTAAAGTTCTCCTCTCACAGCAACTTTCAAGTATAAAATACAGTGCTGTTCAGGGAGATCAGCTCGGTGCTTTGTGACCACCTGGATGGGTGGGATAGGGAGGGTGGGAGGGAGGGAGACACAAGAAGGAGGAGATATGGGAACATATGTGTATGTATAACTGATTCACTTTGTTATAAAGCAGAAACTAACACACCATTGTAAAGCAATTATACTCCAATAAAGATATAAAAAAAAAAAAAAAAGCAACCTAATACAAAGCAGTGACAGCAGCAGGTCACTGCCCCACACTTGGGGTAGAGGGGGACTTGATCTACTTGTAGCAGCAGCATAGCAAAAAAAAAATTAAATTAAAAAAATAAAATACAGTGCTGTTAACTATAGTCACCATGCTGTATACAGACCCCCATAACTTATTCATCTTACAACTAAAAATTGTACCCTTTAACCAACATCTTTCCATTTCCCCAACCCCTCAGCCCCTGGCAACCACCATTTTACTCTGTTTCCATGTATTCCACATATAAGTGAGATCATATAGTATTTGTCTTTCTCTGTCTGACTTATTGCACTTAACATAATGCCTTCAAGCTCCAACCATGTTGTCACAAATGGCAGGATTTCCTTCTTTTTATAGCTAGCTAATACTCCACTGGATATATATATATATATATAACATTTTTTTTTACCCATTCATCTGTCATGGACACTTAGGCAGTTTCCATATCTTCACCATTCTGAGTAATGTTGCAATGAACATGAGAGTAAAGATCTCCCTCCCAGATCCTGATTTTATTTCTTTTGGGATTATACCCATAAGTAGGATTGATGAATCATATGGTAGTCTTAATTTTTAAAGGACTCTCCATATTGTTTTCCATAGTGGCTGCCCCAATTTACATTCCCACCAACAGTGCACAAGGGTTCCCTTCTCTCTACATCCTCGCCAACACTTATTAGCTCTTGTCTTCTTGATGACAGCCATTCTAACAGGCGTGAGGTGATATCTCATTGTGATTTTGATTGCACTACCCTGATGATTAGTAATATTGGACATATTTTCATGTATCTGTTGGCCACTTGTATATCTTCTTTGGAAAAAAAACTGTCTATTCAGTTCCTCTGCCCATTTTCCAATCATATTTTTTCTATTGGGTTACTCATGTATTTTAGATATCAACTCCTTATCAGATATATGGTTTGTAAACATTTTCTCCCATTCTCTAGGTTACCTTTTCATTTTGTTGATTGTTTCCTTCATTGTGCAGATGTTTTTTTTAGTTTGACATAGTCCCACTTGTTAATTTTTGCTTTTCTTGTTTGTGCCTTTGGCATTGTATACAAGAAGTCATTGTCAATACTGATGTCAAGGAGCTTTTTGACTGTTTTCTTCCAGGAGTTTTGCAGTTTCCGGCCTTATGTTTAAGTACTTAATCCATTTCAGGTTCATTGTGAATCGTGTATGATAGGGGTGCAATTTCATTCTTTTGCATGTGGACATCGTTTTCCAACACCATGTTTTGAAGAGACTATCCTTTCCCTATTGAATATTTTTGGCTACCTAGTCAAATATTAGTTAACCATATATGCATGGGTTTATTTCTGGGCTCTCAGTTTTGTTCCATTAGTCTATGTGTCTGTTTTTATTCCAGCACCATAATGTTTTGATTACTATAGCTTTGTAATATAATTTGAAATTTCTTAGAGGGAAAGCATTCAGTCTTTCACCATTAAGTTTGATGTTAACAATAGGTTTTTCATAGATGCCTTTATCAGGTTTAGGAAGCTCACTTCTCAATAAGAATTTTTATCAGAAATGGATGTTGGATTTTTTTCAAAACTTTTTCTGCATCTAATAAGACAATCATATATTTTTCTTTTATAATCTGTTAATATGGTGGATCACAGATTTTCAAATATTAAACCAGTCTTGCACTCCTGTATTAACCCCACTTGATCATGATGTATTATCCTTATAAATATTATTGGATTTGAAGGCCATTGGTCTGTAGTTTCTTGTAATTTCTTTCTCCAGTTTTGGCATCAGGGTAGTCTTGAAATAAGTTGGGAATAATTTTCTGGAAGAGGTTGTATAAAATTGGCATCATTTCTTTGATATGATTAACACATAATATATTTTAACTCAATCTTTTTGAAAACAAATGTAAGGCAGGCCAATATTATCACCATTTTACAGAATGATAATTTACTTGTCCAAGGGTCACAGTTTATAAGTCATGGAGCCAGAATTAGACCTTTGGCCATCTGGTACCAAAGGCCAACTCATAACTACTTCACTATGCTGACTTCTGTCACATTCAAATAAAATGAAATCAATACTTTTAATTGTTTGCATACTTTATAATCCCATTTAAGTCTCATAAGTTAAGAATAAGAGCATGGCAGAGAGAGGAAAAGACCTTTGCTAAGGAAATATCTAGTCTTTGGAGGACTAACAGTATCACAGCATGTTAAAAGGGAAATCTTTTTGCCCCAACTTTTGCTGCGGTTACAGAAGGCCCAGAAACAAAATAAAAGGTACAAAATTTGCAGAAGGGGAGGACACACAATCAGTCAAGGGTAAAAAACAGTTTGCAGTTGAAGAGGCTGAAGTAATAAAAGTTGAAGAGCTGTGATATTTTCTCACCCACCTCCCCTTGCCACATATCTAGAAAGGGGAGATCTGAGAAGACCACTGGTAGAGCCAGAAGTTTCCTCCCAATTGTATGAGAGGCAAAAGAGCTGTGTTTGACTCAAGTCTGAGAAGAGCAACTGTAAAAATCTATGCACAAGTTTTCTGGGAGTAAACTGGATGTTCTAGATATTTACCAGGCTGAATGAATCCTCTTCAAAGGCCCATCCCTGAAAGAACAGCCGGCCAGGTAAGCAAAACTCCTCAATGAGATGCTATGACTCGTACCACCAAGAGAAGCTCTGAGAATGAGTTCTTCAGCTCCCTCAAGCACAGTGATTTCTCTCCCACACCACACATTCCACCAAACCTAGAGTCTGCTGAGGTATCAAACTTGTTCCTCCTCACTATGTCCAAACAGCTTACCCCTACTTCCTAAAACTCCCTTGATAATTCAGAGCACGTGCCATCAGAACCGGATACCCTTCATTTACTGAGAATTTTATCACCTAGCTTACGTATGTCTTTCAACCACTAACCATATCAATTTGGATGACTCGCTATGCCTGTAAATTCAACACTTTGGCCACCCACTCTGCCTCTAATACTTTTGTCCTTCATCCTACCTCTTCCACTAATAAGTACATCATCTCCAATATCTGGGTTTCAATCATCCCATTCTCTGGTCGTTACCCTCTATTGTTTGAGCGTGCTCCTCTAGAGCTGGCACTCCAATAATCCTTACTCCAAGGACCCACTACAACTCCCAACCTGCTGACCTGACCACCGTTTTCTGCTCTATCACACATCTCATGCCTTCACTTCCCTCCTTACCCAGCTTAGATTCCATGACCTATCATGATCACCAACTCATATACCCTCAATTCCTTGATCCTCTTTCCCCTCCTTAAACTCAGCTAACAAAACATCAATCCTAGTTAAATTCAATTCTAAATCCAACCCTGAGTTCTCTATATTGATTCATCTCTTGATTTACTGGATTTCTTCATTATATACCTTGTCCAAGAAGAATTCGTGGGTGCTATATTCCCTGGGCCCTTGCATTTTTGAAACTATTCATCTGTAACCTTCATACCTTAACTGAAACATGCCAAGTATAAATATTTTTGTTCAAATTATTTTCCTTTCTTGAATTTCTAATGTCTTCTGGAAGCAAGCTAGTGTGAAAAAATTTGTGAAACCAGTCGGATTTTTAAGTGACTTTTTTTCCTTGGACACTAAATAATTAATTTTCCTTGAGGAGCAGTAATTTCACCTTGATATAGACTGGTGTTTATTGTCCTGGAACATAGTGTGCCTTTCAACTTTTAGATGTTGTGACTTATTAATTTCTTCATTTTTGGAAGTTTGTTTATAAAATTATATCTTAGAATGTTTTTCTGTTTTTTTAAAACTCTGGAATGAGTATTACACTACTTCAACATTTTTAATTAGTTCCAAAACCACCTTTTGTATTCAATTTATTTCTCTATCTCTCCCAAATTATCCTCTTGTCTATTCTCTTCACCTCTGACTTATGGTTTCATGTATTCTATAGCCTCTCTAAGTTTTTTAAAAATGCAAAGCATTACTTGTGAATATTTTTCTTTTGTTTTCTGAGGTATGTATTCAGAGTGCTCTGCATGGGAAATTCATTTATTTCGTTTTTTTAAATAACCATAGTAATTTCTCATAGTTGTTATCCTATTTCTTCTCATTTCATGCATATTAGACGGACAGCTCTTCTTTTTCCCATGTGGGAACTCTCCGTGAATCCCTTCCCATGATATCTAAGACCTAAGTGCATCTGACCTTCAGAGCACCAGTGAGGAGACTGGGCATTAATACAGTGGTTCGCTGTGCTCTTCTTTTCCTTGGGAATAAGAAGTGAGGAAACACTGCTGTGGGCTTTTGAGATTGATGATCCCTTCTCTATTTTCCTATTAATTCTGTAAAATCCCGTTCTGTATTTTATTTTGTCCAGTCAAATGTTAACTTATTTCCCTCATTCAGAGTGAGTGCTGAGCCTTCACTCCACAAAATATTACCCTTTCTTGTTAGATTTATTCATCCTTTTTTTGCTGAATACTAAGATCCTAAGTTCAAATGGGAGGCTTTCATACTAGCCATTAGTCTTTCCCTGTGCCATAAATACTATAATAAAATATTATGAGGGATTAAATTAATAAACTTAGTTAGAAATGATCTCAGAATGAAAACAAAAGCCGGAAAATTGGAAACTGCTGTACATCCCTTCTATCTCTAACCTGCTCATAAGCTCAACTTTCTGAAAATGATTTTAATGTTGTCATTCCTTACTAATGACTGCAGAGAACCTCAAAGGAACTCTGTTTCTTTTTATTCCAACCTATTGACAAATAGGCAACATGTCCAGTATACCATGATCTTAAGCACTCCTTCCAAAGCAATAGCCCTCTTCCTACCCATTTAGGGAAAAAAAAAGAAGTTGCTCAGTCCAAAGTCACAACATTCTAAAGGATTTCCTTTCAATTTAACCACCAAAGAGATTCTTATCAAATATACAGTGCATATGAATGTATGACATAAGTTTCCAAAGAATTGTAGCTCCAATTTGACTAAAATGAAAAGTTTAGTCCTATTAAAATTAAAACTTTAAAGCCATGAGGGAAAACATCACTTTCCACTGTTTCGATTATCACTTTATGCAAATGACTTCTAAATTTAAATCTCTTTTAAGAATCAGAAACAGGCTGGCAGATTCCCACAATTTATCTTTTTGCTCCCACTTCACACTTACTAAGGCCAAAAGAAAACTTCATATTCTCTCCATCAAATAGGGTTTTTTTTCCTGTTTCCTCATCTATTAGTGCCATTACCAATCTATCAGACATATATGTGACAGATTCTAAAAGTCATCTTATTTCTTTCTCTTTATCAACAGTTCCTCAGTTAATCAGTCATCCAGTTTTGTAGATTTTCCTCCACCTTTTGAACCAAATTGTGTTTCTTTCTGTTTATTCACACACACCACGGGGAAGATCTGACCTTTATTACTTTTCTCCCAAGTTATTACAACTGCCAGACTTCTCACGATTATAAATATTTCCTTGAACTTGATCCATTTAAGGTTACTGTAAAAAAACACAGTTCTGACCATGTCACTACCAGGTTGAAAAACCTTTGCTGGCTCTCCAATACCTACTTAACCTCCTTTCATTATTTTCAATATCCCCCATGATCGGGGTCCAGACAACCTCTATGTCATAGTCTTCTGCTCACAAAAGCACACACGGTCCAAACCCAACAATTTACTTACTGTTATCAAACAAACCCTGTTTTATGTCTTTAATGATGCGGCTACTTCGGTCAAGAAAGTCGATTCATTCCTTCCTCTCTGGCTTCACTGCTACTTGCTCAATTCTATTCAGACTTCGAGGCCTGGATCAAACAGTCACTCTACTACAAAGCATTCCTCCAAGTCCAAAAGGAAATAATCTCCTCCTTATATGACTTTTTAGTGCCAACTAATTATTATTCTCATCTTATAATTACTGTATTTTTATTCTCATCTATTTTCTTTCTATTCCCCATATAAAATTCTTGAGTGCAGACTTGGTGCCATGTTCATTTTTGTGTTCTCAAAGTCAGAGCTCAAGGCCTTGCCAATAATAATTCTTCCACAGTCTGAAAGCTCATTGAGAGCAAGGACCAGGTAGGCTTTTTAAAAAAAAATCAGAACTCTATCACTACCACTTAACACAGTGCCTGTCACTATTTTGAATGAATGTTGAATGAAATAAATCAATTCAGCAATTATTCATTGAAGTCTTCATTGCTGGCTTTTATTTGAAAGACATCCGAAATTCACTTTTTGGTCAGAATATGTAGCAATGGATCAAGTTCAACGAAATTTTATGTATATGCAGTGCCACAAAGGTTCTGTCTTCTCATAACGAACATGTTTTGCTAAAGATAATGAAAGAGTGAAAACACATCTATTTTTGGTTTTCATGCATCAGCACATGTAATGCACAATTTTGCTCAAATACCAAGATAAATTATAGTCACCTCTATATGCAATTGTCAATAGGAATTCTAAAATCTATGAAATAGTGATATTTACATAAAATATCTATGTGAGATCATATCCCTAATACTTGTGGTGGTTCCAGTTGAGGGAGATGTTATTGATTTGTTGTGGTTTTATCATTTATGGAGAGCTGGTATTCAAAGGGAGAGAAAACACAAATGTCTTTCATTTTCTTCTCCTAACATATTAATAACAATAATAGTTGATTCTTTCAAGTTTCAAAGCATTATTTCATACAATATCTTACCAAAATAGCCAAAAGTCCTTTGAAGCTGTTTCAGTGATAATATGGGTGATAGAGTAGCATTCAGGAATTACTCTGGACTTTAGTCTTCTTCTCCATAAATGAAAGAATTGTACTAAATGACTTCTGAGGACCCTGCCAGTTCTAAGTTTTCATTATTTTTAGTGAAGTTTGTCCGTTCAGTCTTGAAACTAATCAAAACGAAAAGTTCCAAAATGTTTGGAAAAAGTGATAGCAACCTTCAAGTAGAAAGTTAAATCATAAAAATGGATTTAAATTTAACTCTGTTCCTATGAAATATAATACACATATTTTTGCAATTTTCCTATATAATTTAGAAAAACACTCTTGCAAATAAAACTGCCCAAAATATATTTCTGATTTCAGGAATCTGGCGAATCTTGAACCAGTTTGGTAACATTTCGATTGATCAGTAGAGGGCGCACTTGATTCAACATATAATACACATGAAAGCTGCTCGCTTCATTTAGCCTGGAAAAAGGTCTTAGCACTGCACTCAGGAAACTTAAGGGAAGAATTATTAGTTAGTTTTTTATTGTTGTGTTGGTAGTGAAAGGGATTAGAAAAGCACAAGAAGATTTGTTTATTGCCATTTAGCTGACGGTAATATTTCTTCCTGGGAAGAAAATTGTTCATCTACTCTTATCTTTTCTCATCTCAGCATTGGTTTGCAGGGGCCTCAAATGTTTTCAACAAGGGACAGCAACAATTTGGCTACAGAAAACAGGATTTTTTTCCACTGAGATGATACAGCCCATCTTGTGATAGTGGCTCCTCTTTCTCCACCCTCCATCTCTTTGCATTGTTGCCTCTCTTTGTGTACCCATGCCATTAGTATTGAGAGGACCATTGTCCATTGTAAGAAAATATAAAAGAAGATCATTAGAAGTTCAGATTTCTGTAGTGGCTCTTTGGGGTTTTTGATCAACACAGAGGCTGTCTGAAAAGTGAAACATTTCCAAGGAGAATGTGCTGCCTGACTAAAGAATGTGAGGACCCTAAAAAGAGCCTGAAAAAAACCCACCTACCAGCAGGCTAGACAAAGGCTACAGGTTGGGGCCTCTTCTTTGAAAGAGCTGATTAATGTGAGGTCTTGTTACCTGCTTTATCAGTGTTTTGTTATGAGTGAAAGGTTTCAGCATTCTTAATTTGTCTTGGGGATGGGAAAAGGAAAGGCAAACTTGCCGGACAGGGGTCCAAGGGCGAGGTAGATCCATTTGCCCTCAGTGAGAAATAACACACACAAAAGACACGGGCTCTTCTACAAATTCATACTGAACGTTTTCTCTAAAAAAGCAGACCAAAGGCCCTCACCGCTTATCCACTTTTCTTGAAGAATAAGGTATAGACTCTGGAAGTTGCTAAAAATAAAAATTATCCATTATGCTAAAGCAAAAATGGATTCAGAGAACTGAATAGGGGAAAAAAAATCTGTTTTAGGATGTAGTGGGGAAAGTAAACAACACTTGTGGAAGATAAAAATGCATGATTTTTTGAATTGTGTTACTGTAATCCTCTTATTTACAAGGTTATGCTAAAGCACATTTAGGTATAAGGTCTCTAGGAATAATCTCATAGTATGTACAGTTTTTAAATTAATTACCAAATACTTTTTCATACCAACTATAAAATTGGAATGCACGTGCCATGCTCTGACAATTTGGAGGTTGTTTTAGACAAGAAGCAGAATGTGACCTTTTACAGTGTTTTATTTCTGGTTCCCTGAAATTTAAGTCTTAAGAAAATATTAGGAGACACATGCCATAGTTAATGACAAATATCCAGTACGTACTGTCAAGGGATGAAGAGAGAAGGGGTAGAGTAAGATGCTTGTTCTGGGTAAGTGTTTCGTAAGCATTGTTTAGTGAAGACTGCCATGTAACAGAAGCTGATACCTGTGTTAACGCAGTAGTTAGTCACAGATACCAAGTGAAAGATATAACAGCGTTGTTAATTAAGTGGAAAATACCCTCAATAAGTAAACAAATGAGAAACTGTTTGAAAACATATGGCATCTGATGCAGACAGTTGTTCCACAAATTTTAGCTAGTAATCACGATCATGTAATGTGTAAGGACAATTTGGTCTGATTGGGTTTATTTTGTCAATGTTTTCGTTAGCATTTTGATCTCACATCTAATATAAACTGCCTTAATCTTTTCTTCCTCGTTATGCCCAAACTTAATAATATAAGGTAAGAGAAAAAATGGTTAAAATGTGTATACATACATTTATTTGTATCTATTTATATACGTACATGTAACTTTTTGCCATACAAGATTGCTGGTTAAACACGTTAGCTTAGTAGTTGAATAATACATAGTTTCTGCTTTCTTTTACAGTATTTAGCGACCCTGAGCACTAACTGACTTGCACTATTAGACTGTGTATACACTCGGTTGTAAGCTTATTTCAAGATACGTATCTTCCTGATTTTTATACTCCCTAAGCCCAGCACAGGCATTCTTATAAAAGTCTGCTTTCAAAAACTGCTTGCTGAATGAATGAGCCCAGATCAGATACATCCAAATTTTTAAATTATCTCACTGTTTCCATCAATTGTTTTTAAAAAAGAAGAAGGTATAAATTCCCATCCTCCCAAAGCACAATAACAACTTCTGGTTCTTAATAAGCACTCTGCCACCTCTCTGAGTCCACCACAAAAAGCACTAGTTCAAGCCACGGAAACTCTGTCCATTTAAATCCTGCAGCAAGAATTACGGTCTCCTGGGGAACAGAATTTCGTAAGATAAAAAAAAAAAAAAAGGAGAAATAAATAAATAAGCAAATACTTGTTTTAATGAGACTATTTATCAGCCATGCCTGTCTGCCTTGATAGGGGAGGAGGAGAGGCACGGGTTTGAATCCTCACTCTGCCTGGCCTTGGGCAGAAAACTTAATCTCTTCGAGACTCAATTTCCTTGTGTGAAAAACGATAATATCATCTCTCTAAATTTCCTGAGGCTCCTTGGAAATACCATGGCCCTTTTCCATCTAAATGGAAGCCAGACATCTTTCAGGAGGATTTGTCACTGTGCCATATTTCCAAGGCTTAAAAAGTTAGAAATCATTACATGTTGCACGTTGAGCTCAGCTCACCTCTAAAGACCTGCTCTTACTGGAATGGCTGACTCCTTTTAGATCTTCTCAGAAGCCCCAGGACCACGCCCACGGAAGGCAGGCTCTCCCAGAGTTGTATTTTTATTTAGGTGACAGGCACTTAGACGCAGCAGGCACTGTCCAAAGCACTTGATAAGCAGTAACTGATTTAATCCTATGACCTTGCTGCCACGCCTTGAAATATGGCCTGTGGTCTTGCTCTACTTAATAATCTCTTCTTCGTTCTTAAATAATTCAGCCTCCATTCCTAAAATAAATGCTGAGCGATGACAGTAGTTGTTCACTGTGGGGAAAAGTTTTAAGTGTACCCTAGAAGATTTGATGGGGAATATTCCAGAAAACCATATAGAATTTTATTTCAGATGAAAAGAAAAAAAAACGTATCTTCCACCTCAGCACAACCATGAGATTGACAGAGGATGTTTCCTGTCAGCAAGGCTAGATCCAGGAGAAGAATCCAGATGTCTCTCTGCAAAACTAAATACCATTTTGCAACTCTTTCATTTTTTCTGAAGCTTTGAAGTAAATGAGAGTAGGACCAAGCCTAGTAAATTACCTGAGGACTGAAGCATTTTTGACGTAAGTCTTGAGGTATTTCTTTGCCCACTTCAGAACACTAGCCTTGTTTCATGTCAGAGCCCTGAGTGACAGAAACGATGATGGACAGACTCAACAGCAAGCCTTGTCCCCTGATGCCAAACAGAGAGCACAGTCACCCAGGCTGCTGCTTTCCAGAGTCTTGAGACTTGATTTGCATATATATATTTAACTATTTGGTTGCACCAGAACTACTGTTAGCATATTTTAATACTGGTATAACATGGTGATTGTGACAGCAGCTTGGTTAGGTAGATGGGCTTGATTAGCGACCAGGCTCTAACACTTATGAACTGTGTAAATCTGTACTGGTGGCTGAACTGCTTTTTGCCTCAATTTCCTCAGTTATAAAGTAATTATAATAGAACCTACCTCATAAGTGTGTTGGGAAGATGAGTTAATGCATCTGAAGCACTTACCACAGTATTTAACTCATAGTGAGTAGTTGTTCACATTACTATCCTCCCAGGTTATTCACAGCAATGGAGCTAAATTGCTCTTTGCTGAGTGCACTGCTTCCCAAACTAAATTCTGAAGTCCACTATTCCCTGAAGGTCAGCCAAAAGGAATTCCCTTCTTCAAATAATCTTGGAAAACACTGCATTTGCCTTGGAAATTCAGAATGCACTGAAACTGAACTATTAAAGACTCTGAGAGAAAGACCTGCAATTAAGAAGTCTGTTTTATTCTGTTTAACCCTATGAGTCTCAAATATAGAAGAGTACTTGACCCTTAAGTTCCACATTCACTTATTCGTTTTTGTTAGTTCATCTGTGTACCCTTCACTTCAAGGTCTTAATTTTCCTGAAATGAGACATTTCATTTCTTTTTAATGTACATGGAACATCAAACAGTGTTACAGGTGCTTACTTTTTACACATAGGAATAGTAGGTCTTTGCAGATATAACTGAGTTAAGGACCTTGAGATGTAAAGATCACCTGGATTATCTGGATGGGCCCTAAGTCCAATGACAACGGTCCTTATAATAGAAAGGTAAGAGGAGATTTGAGACACAGAATAGAGGACACAGACAGAAGAGGAGGAGGAAATGTGACCACAGAGGCAGAGATGGGAGGGATGTGGTCACAAGCCAAAGGATGCTGACAGCCATCAGGAGCTGGAAGGGACAAGAAATGGATTGTTCCCTGGAGCCTCCAGAAGGAGTGAAGCCCTTCTGATTCCTTAATTTCAGGCTTCTAGCTTCCAGAATGGTGAGAGAATAAATTTCAGTCATTTTAAGCCACAGAGTTGATGGTCCTTTTGTTTACGGCAGCCCTAGGCAACTAATACTCTGTTTCACCATTTACAAAATGGGGTTAATAAAAGCGTACCCTGGCCTGCCATCGTCAGAACAGTGCCGTGAGGATCAGATCTAATAATGTATGTGAAAACACTTCTGCAATTTAAAGTACTTATGCAGATATGACATTATGTTTATCATTACTGTGTGAAATCCACAGATTTTCTTGTTTCCAGTGGAAACAATGATTCTAACTTTTGTTTCCTTGGCAACTTTTCTGCTTTCCTTATTCCTGTGCTTTTTTGTTTCGTTTCATGAGAACAAAATCCAGCATCCTCACCTCTTCCCATTCAATACCCAGAGTGGCAAATACTGAACTCCTTAGGAAAATCTCAGCTATATTTGTCATTCACTTCCTGAGGCTATAGTTGCATATATATTTAATTATATAACTTATATAATTATATAACACATAATATTAATTACATAATCATTGATTATATAACTGTATTATAATTAATGATGTTTAAATTTAAATAAATCCATTGAGATAATGGGGAAAAGAGTATGATAAGTTAATATTAATCTAGATTGCAATGAAATACCTCAAGTTATTAAATGACTCTCCAGAGACATTTAGCATGATATTTCAATTTTAATAAAAGATGTACTGGACACATTTTAATGAAATCTGCCTCTTTGGGCTCTAATATATAAAAATAAATATATTAGCTTTCCTCAGACTTTTTCCTGAAAACCACAACAGCTCAAACCGCAAGAACTACGGCTTTTAAAACTAACCAAACGCAATTAGAGATGCTCCCTTCCTTACAGAGAGGCACAGGAGAGCTTTCCTTTGTTAGAGACTGGCTTCCTTAACTTCCGCAAGAAAAGAAGCTCAGAGATGGCACATCTGTCAAGAAGCATATTGAAGGAGCCAACGTGGATACTCTCACTTTCTTTTTGAAACTGTGTCCTTTTCTTATTCATTTCAGCAATTGACTTGCCTACTCCCAGCAGTGATCAAATTTCCCTTTCCTTTTAAAGTGAGAATCTTCATTTGATAGAATCTAGACTTGACTGGATATTTAGCTCAGAGTGGCAACAAGCACTGAGAGTTTCCAAGGGGTCTTTTACTGTGGTATTCAAATTTAAATTTATTTCTAGAAACTGATTCTTCCTCTCTCAAATCATCCTAAATGCTATTGGAAATTCAATAAATGTGTAGGGAACTTTGCTGAAACCAAGGAGGATTCCCATTCCAACTCTTCTTTTTTCTACCACACTTTCTCTTCACAATCCCAACTACCCTCTGAAAGTTCTGAGAAGATTTTTCCTGAAAACGTTTTACATTTTTTTAAGTGGTTGTTCTGTAAGAATGAGTTTTTTTCCTATTTTGTTTGTGGCTTTCTCCACACTTATCTCAGTTTGGTTCACATGTCCCTGTTAAGCTTCCCCATTCACATCTGTAACATTGTTCCAAATCTACAGTTTGTCAAGGTAACTATGACAACTGTGCATCCTCTTGATGTGTCATACACTCTTGTAAATCATAACAGGTGAATGATGTGGGAAAGATCTTCAATGGCATGAGCCATTAGTCCAACAAATTCCTACAATTTGCCCTACTGAAAACCAGCATTTTTATGTCTCATACTATCCATCCTACAAATGTATAAGCACCAAACACCAGGAATGCTCCTAGGAAATGGGAATATATCTATGAATTAAAGCAACAAAAATCACTGCCCTCAAAGAGCTTACGTTCAGGGCTTCCCTGGTGGTGCAGTGGCTGAGAGTCCGCCTGCCGATGCAGGGGACACGGGTTCATGCCCCGGTCCGGGAAGATCCCACGTGCCGCGGAGCGGCTGGGCCCGTGAGCCATGGCCACTGAGCCTGCACATCCGGAGCCTGTGCTCTGCAACCGGAGAGGCCACAACAGTGAGAGGCCCGCGTACCACAAAAAAAAAAAAAAGAGCTTACGTTCAAGTGAGCAATAGCAGTTAATTCCTACTATGAGTCAAGTACTATTTTTAGTATTTAATATAAATTAACTGATTTAATCCTCACAACAACCTTATGAGATTGATATAATTAGTATCACCATTTAAGAAAAAAGAAAACTAGGGCGGAAAGAGTTAAATGTCTTGCTCAGAGTCATAAGAATGAAGTCCACTTTGGCTTTTTCAAAGGAAAATTAAAATGCAAACATTTAGAGAAGATTAGAATAGATCTTCAATGCTTAGCTCAGCACTCAATAAAATCTAGTGAATAAATTCATCTTCATTGTACTATTAGAGGATGTCTTAGTTCATTTGGGCTGCTGTAACAATATACCATGGACTGGGTAGCTAATAAACAACAGAAATATATTTCTCACAGTACTGGAGGCTGGAAATCTGAGATCAGGTACCAGCACGGTGGGGAGAGGTCCCTAACCTGAGTTGCAGACTTCTCATTATATCCTCACATGGCAGGAGGGGCAAGGAAGCTCTCTCAGACTTCTTTTATAAGGGCACTAATTCTATCTGTGAGGGCTCCACCCTCATGACCTAATTACCTCCCATAGACCCCATCTCCTAACACCATCACCTTAAGGGTTAGGTTTCAATATATGAATTTTAGGAAGACACCAACATTCAGACCATAACAAAAGACTTTTGTTATGCAGCTTCTTTTTACAACCAACACAACTAAAGTTGTTAATATGAAAATGATAATAGTTTCCAAATTTAAAACTTATAAAATCAATGTAAAAATTATTATTCTAGAACTATAAGGAAGGTACAATTGATGGTTACTTTATTATTGAACTATGGCTTTTAGTAATAATAATTTTAGCACTTATCACAGTTCATAAGTGTATGTACATTATATCATTATGTGATTAATGTCTCTCTAGAGCCACTCTCCTGCATTTAAATGTTCCCTCCACAATAGCAAAGATTTAGCAAAATAGTATAATGCCTTGTATATCAGAAATTTATAGGTTTAGCATTTACCTCTACGTTGCATTATGAGCATAATGAGGATACTGGCTACAGCACGTAGCAGCCAGATATATACACATTAATTTTCAATGAGAATTACATACAACAAGAAACTTCTAGTGCACAAATGTCCCAAGATAATTCAGTGGGGAAAGAATAGCCTTTTCCACAAATGATGCTGGGACAATTGGACATCCTCATGCAGAAGGATGAATCTGAACCCTTATTTCACACTATACAAAAAAAGTAACTTGAGGGCTTCCCTGGTGGCGCAGTGGTTGGGGGTCCGCCTGCCGATGCAGGGGACACGGGTTCGCGCCCCAGTCCGGGAGGATCCCACATGCTGCGGAGCGGGTGGGCCAGTGAGCCATGGCCGCTGAGCCTGCGCGTCCAGAGCCTGTGCTCCGCGACGGGAGAGGCCGCGGCAGTGAGAGGCCCGCATACCGTAAAAAAAAAAAAGTAACTTGAAATGTGTCATAGATCTACATATAAGAACCAAAACTATAAAACTCTTAGAAGAAAACATAAGAGTAAATTTTGGTGATTTTAGATTATATAATAATTTTTAATACCTCAAACACATGAGGAAAAGAAAACATTAACAGACTGGACTTCATCAAAATTCAAAACCTTTGCACTTCAAAATAGTCCATCAAGAAAGTAAAAAGACAAGCCTCAGACTAGAAAAATAAAAAAAGCCTGAACTCGTATATCTGATAAGGGACTTGTATCTAGAATAAAGAACTCTTGCAACTCAATAATTAAAAAGATAAGCAACCCAATAAAAAAAAGTAGTCAAAATAATTGAATAGCTATTTCACCAAAGAAGATACAGGAGTGATTAATACACACATGAAGAGATACTCAACATCATTAGTCACTAGGGAGATGCATATTAAAACCTCAATGAGATCTCACTTCACACCAACTAGGATGGCAGTGACAAAAGGCAGACAATGCTGAGTGTTGGCAAGAATTTGGGGAAATTGGAAGGAACCCTCACACTAGTAGGAATATAAAATAACACAGCCACTCATAATACTTCCATCAACCTATATCAGCCGGATGAATTGGCATTCTCTACGTTTTAGATTAGAATCAAGACACCATTTAACTTACAACTTCAGCAAATAAAAGACAAATCTCCCACCCCTTATTCTGTGGCCCATGAAGCACAGCACTAATCCATCACTGAACTCTTCTCCCACCAAACCTACATACAGCTTCACAATTTTCTCAACAGATAATGTTATACAAACATTCCTATTTGTCATCTGATGTTATTTTGACTTCTTTTTTAGACCTCCCATCAGCAGTGCCCTTATTTTATGATAATACTACCATATCAGCTCTTACACAGGTTATGTATTAATCTTATGCTTAATGTGAGTTTTAAAAGGATTTTGGGGGAGGGTGGGCAAGGGATTTCTTGCCTATACCCTATGGTTGAACTACAGAAGCCATCATATAATGCACCTGGCTATAAATCTTGTTTTATACAAAAATCATATACTATACTAAATTATTATTTTATTTTTTAATCAAATAGTGTATTGCTTAGTCAAATATAACATTAGAAACCTAAGAAAACTTTGTTGTTTAAAAAAATGTAAGAAAATAAGTTACAACATTCATGTGTTAACTCTGCAATAATTCTTGGGATAATTTTTATGATTATACAAGGCATGTAAAGCATGTATAATAATCTAACTTTAGGATGATCCAAGAAAAGAATATATAGACCCTTAAAAATCCTGGTACTAAATCTCTCTGCTTCCAACTTCTTTATACAATAAAATTTTTATACAGTAAGTAATGTTCATTTTTCTTTTGTTAAGTTGGTTCAAGCACATCAGCTTCTGAGCATCACAACCTTTGGCAAACTATGTCATATCTCCGCTATTGGTTGTGAAAGAAAACTCAGAGCTGCAACATTAATCCTCTCAATTCTAATTCCTGACCTCTTGTGTCAAGGTTATAATTATCACTGAATCTCATACAGATATCTCACAGGAATTTATTTCTTTCATTTCACCCTCAACTTAAATGGAACCTGGAGCCTGGAAATCACCTGCTAGGTCCTTTGTTTTCAACTGCCTTAAATCTCACATTATAGCCTCCACAGCTAAGTACAAAATCATGTAAGGCAGACCAAATTTCCTGGAACAATTTGAAATGCTGTTGTATTCCAGAATATTGTAAGTCAAATTGGCCTAATGCAATATAATACATTGTCAGAGTAATAGAGAGTGAGATAAAAGTCTTCCTTAAGGATCACATAACAATTCTCTTACTCACTTGGAGTGTTCTTTTAAGGTGCACTTAATACACTTGTATCTGTTGATAACAGCAACCCTGAATTATTTAAAAAAAAAAAAAAGAGCAATTTGTCCCTATTCAAATGACACCTCAGGCACCTGTTGTCCACAGAAAGCATAAACATAGGGTAACAAATAAATCTGAGATCTGGCTGGTTGCGGCCAAGGGCACTCTGTGCCATGGGCTGCCACCTTTGTAAAGTACTCTCCCTGCAGGGTTTGTGTCGGTGCTCTCCACCCCCTGGGTCGTTAATATCAGCCTGACAAAATACGCAATTAGGCTCCTCTATCTAGCGGAGTCCTTTTGACAAGGAACGACACTGTGAACCTCTGTGTTAACATGAACAGGTGATAAAGGGGGTCAAATAGCTCTTCACAGCTGCCAATATCAGAGAGTTACATGAAACACAGAAATCTAAAAGGCAGCTCTTTTGCTGAAGCCCCAGGGAGTGGAGTTTGCTTTTCTGACTCTCAGTGCGTCCTCTTTCTGGTCGTGCCATGAGCACTCTCTCTATACAGCTTGGCAGCCCATTAAAGCGAAAAATGCTTTAGTCTGTGAGGCTATAAAGTTGAATAATTGCTGTCTCAAGTCTTTCTCAAAGTCACTTGAAAGATGACCACTGTAAGATAGGTTGCCTTCTGGTAAATGATCTATGGTAAAGAGCGAGCTACAGGACAGACGAGAATACCTGGGCTAAGTTCCTGGTAGGGGCAGCAAAGTGGTGAGTAAATCATTCCCACAACAGCCACCGCGTCAGTGACCAGAGCTCTGCTCAACCTTGATGACGAATGTGTTTGGCTCGCACTGTGGCTCCCACTTACTAGCAAATGTCAGATCTGCTATTGCTTGACCTGAACTCAGGAAACCATTGCTCTTATAGGCAAAGATAAGCATCTGGTCACTCAAAACTAAGTATGGATAACTCTGGGAACACAGGGGCAGGGACTGTGAGAGGCTGCAAAGTGAAAAAAGGCACAGCCTTACCCTAAAGTCACTTCAAATCTAATAGAAGAGATAAAAGAATAAATAATTCTAATCAAAGTAACATGCATGCAGAGGGCCCTCCAGGCGGAGTTTTCTTATTTGATAAACACACCTAATCTCTTCCTGCCTCTATTTTCCCAATTGTAAAATGAGAGCACTACCCTCAAATGCCATTGTGAGGATTAAGGAAGAGACTAGCGTAAAAAATAAAAAAGCTTTGCACATAGTAAGTGCTTGATAAATGTTAGCTTTTTAAAATTCTCAGCAAGTAAATAGCAGAAGCACAAAAACATACAGAGACAGTTAATAGAGCTCTCTGGAACTGGAAATTAATATAACGGGAAAAATGGAACTTTAGAGTGAAGAGAGCAATGTACGGCTGTCTAAGAAGACTTCGATAAATAGACATGGTTTGATGGAGTAAAACAGCAAGATTTCAGAGGAGAACAGAAAGGGAAAAAAGCACTTTAAAGAAGATAAGAACTGAGAGTTGTTAAACTGTCAAGTCCTAGTAACATGCAATCATGAAAAGTTGAGTCTGATTAAACGACAATTACAGAAAACCACAATTAATCCTAGAAATCAGAAGATCTTATTCTGATATTAACTACTTCATTGATTAAATACAGAAATTGAACTAGAAATTATCCAAAGTCCCTTCCAGATCTACTTTATGATTCTCAGATACTCTTATCATGAAATTCTTACCACTGTACTCCTGTAATCAAGAATTTAGGTTAAATGCCATTAAATAGGTTAAAACTGCCTCATTTTGAAGGCCTGCTTCAATTTGCTCTTCTATAAAATCTCACTTAATTACACCACATTCATACAATTGCCTAAGTCAAATAGTTCAGAATTACATGCAACTTCTCTGGTTGTTTATAACTCTCATGTTTCATTTGTCAAGTCCTACTGTATATACACCTGTTACTTTTTCTTCTCTCAAGGGGAGAGCAACTTGTGCGGGAAAAACTAAACTCTAGCTCAAATTTAGCAACTTATGAAAACTAACATCCAGCGAGAACCCAAGTACCCATCTTCCCCAGCTCCCTTAAATAAAATGGTCATGATGAAATTCATCATGCCTGTTAAAATAATGAGTATTATTAATTAGTATAGAAGGCACACCTTATATAGTAGTGTTTTGCAAACTTAAATGTGCATCTCAAATCTGAATGTAAAATCATGTTAAAATGCAGGTTCTGATTCAGTAAGTCTAGAATGGAGCCTGCTAATCTTGGCATTTATAACAAGGTCCCACACGGTGTTGATGCTGCTGGTATATGGATCACACTGAACAGCAAGAGTCTAGAATGGCACTTTCCAATATGTTAGCCCCTGGCCATATGTGGCTATTTAAATTTCAATTGAAATAACTGAAATGAAATTTAACTAGAAATTCAGTTCTTTGGTCATACTAGCCACAGTTCAAGTACTCAATAGCTACATATGGCTAGTGGCTACCATATTGAATATGTCCATCATTGCAGAATGTTCTATTGGACAGGACTAATCAAAAGTATTGTAATCCATAAGATTATCTGACTTACACAAATATAACAAAAAAATGCTACTTGATTTTTTCCAAAGGTAACAAAAAAGCTAACACAAAAAAACACATATGAATATAGATTTTTAAAATTACAGAAACAGACCAATGTAGAAGTTATCCTGATAGGAGTCAGAAGAATTTGCTACATTCCTGATTTTTAATAATAAAATTCCTTAATAATATTACTATCTTAATAAATGGTGAATCATTACAAATGTATTCAAATTGAAGTATGTATTGATACCTAACAAAACACCTCAAAACTTAATGGCTTAAAGCAACAATGATTTATTATTTCTCATGGTTTTATCAGTTAGTTGAGCAGCTCTGCTGGTTTCACCAGGGTTCATTCATTTGTTGCATTTAGGTGGAGAGTACACTGGCCTTTGTCTTTCTCTCCTTGTGATCTTTTATCCTCAAGGATGGCAGACCAAGCTTCCTTGCCAGTTGGCAGCAAACTTCCAATAGGGTCAGCTCCAGCTCATAACTGCTCATCAAGTCTCTGCTTTCATGGCACTTGCCCAGAGCAAGTCACACGACAAAGCCATAGTCAGTGCAGGAGGGACTCCACAAGGGAGTGTGCACTGGAAGGTGTGATCCACTGAAGGTCTTTATGATGACAACCCACCACAAAAAAGAAGTGTAGTATTAAGAAAGGAAGAGAAATTTCTCAAGATAAAGACTTATAGTTGAAAACTGAGAGGGAACATCAAATTCCAATAAACTTTAGAGAAACAGAAAGAAAGAGAGAGAGACAGAGACAGAGAAAAGCAGCTAATGACGAAGATTTCCTCCTTGACCTAACTTTCATCAGGCTCCTCTAAGCCCTCTTCTCAGTTAGGCCTCAGCCTTGGCCAGCCTGTAGCAAGAAGCCTGTGAAGTCAGTTTAGTGAAAATGCCTCCACCCTTGATACATGATCAAATTCCTTACTCCCCACCCATGACATCTAAGTCCTTGGCCTAACTTTACTAGCATGAATCCTATTGGGCCACTTTAGCAAAAATCCCTCTGCCCTCGATGTCTCTCCTCAGTAATTTTCCAGCCACTAACCCTCTCACTCTGCTCATTGGCTATAAGTCCCCATTCATCCTTGTATTGAGAGTTGAGTTCAGCATCTCCCCTGTTGTAATATTCTCTTCCTTGTTGCAAAAGTCTTGAATAAAGTCCCGTTTATCATTTTAACAACTGTTAGAATAATTTTACTTTTACATTAAAAATATCCTGACCAAAGTATTTCATAATTTTTGTTATAAATACACAAAAATCGATTTTTAAAATTTTCAGGCAATATACAATGGAAAAGGGGTTCCTATTCATAACAAATATATATACAGTTATCAGGAATATATATACTTGATAAATCTTAAAACAGATGAAGAAAACTACAAAATTATATTGATGGGTATAGAAGAAGAATTAAATAAATTGAGAGAAATACTAATTTGGAAAGAATGATTAATGAAAAATATTATTCCTTCAAAAATGAATTTACCATTTTACCACATGCTAACAACACAGAATATCAATGAAGCTCATGCTAAATACATATATGAAAGATTTTGAAGTTTTTTTTTTAAAGAAGAGAAATAAGTAAGGAAGTTAACCAAAGTTAGAGTATTATAAAAATACAATAACTAAAACAATTGCTAAAGTCAAAAGAATTACAGCAATGGAAGAAAATGATCACAGAAAAACCTAGTATATATGAGAATTAATGAGATAAAAAGACAAAATATACAAATGATGAAGGGAGATTATTCACTAGTCAGTCAATAATTATTGTGAGCTATGTACCAGCAATGTTCTGAGAGAGCTGGTGGTATGCTAGTGAACAAAATATACAAAAAAATCTCTTTTTTCAACATGTCATTTATTATTCTGCGGAGTACTGGTTATTTAGAAAACAATTTATTTTGAAAACTACCCTATAGGTATTGCCAAAATAAAACATGGAATAAGAGGCTAAATGTTATCCTTAAATGGAGGCACTCAGTAATATTTGAATAAATAAATGCTTATTAGGATAATGAGAAAACTGGATATTTACTGATATTAAGAAATTATTCTTTTTTTTTTACATCTTCATTGGAGTATAATTGCTTTACAATGGTGTATTAGTTTCTGCTGTATAACAAAGTGAATCAGCTATACATAAACATATATCCCCATAGCTCCTCCCTCTTGCATCTCCCTCCCACCCTCCCTATCCCACCCCTCTAGATGGTCACAAAGCAGCGAGCTGATATCCCTGTGCTATGTGGCTGCTTCCCACTAGCTATCTATTTTACATTTGGTAGTGTATATATGTCCATGCCACTCTCTCACTTCGTCCCAGCTTACCCTTCCCCCTCTCCATGTCCTCAAATCGATTCTCTACATCTGTGTCTTTATTCCTGTCCTGCCCCTAGGTTCCTCAGAACCATTTTTTTTTTTTTAGGTTCCATATATATGTGTTAGCATACAGTATTTGTTTTTCTCTTTCTGACTTACTTCACTCTGTATGACAGCCTCTAGGTCCATCCACCTCACTACAAATAACTCAATTTCGTTTCTTTTTATGGCTGAGTAATATTCCATTGTATATATGTGCCACATCTTTATCCATTCATCTGTTGATGGACATTTAGGTTGCTTCCATGTCCTGGCTATTGTAAATAGAGCTGCAGTGAACATTGTGGTACATGACTCGTTTTGAATTATGGTTTTCTCAGGTAAATTATTCATTTTTAATATGTTTAAAGGCATTGTGGTTCTTTAAAAAAAAAAGACCTTATCTTTAATGAATATATGCTGGATATTTACAGACAAAATGGAATATAATTCAAAATTACCCAGTTGAGGAGAGATGAGGGAGTGGATGAGGAATAGATTAAACAAGATTGGCAAAGTGTTGATAATTGTTGAAACCAAGTTGTGAATATATGGGGTTCATTGTACTATTTCTTAACTTTCATAATAGTTTAAGGTATAGTTATAGCATATTAATTACCAAGCATCATAGTTTGAACTATCAGTTATAAGGACAAAATAAAGACCAAACAATAAAGGCTTGATATAAATCAAAATAGGAAAAATTTTAACAAAGTGATCCCCCAAATGATATCATGTATTAGAAAATAGCATGTGTATTTAGCTACCGCAATTTCTATTTCTACACTGAACACAATATTTTTGTTTCTAAAATGATTAGCATCGTGTTTTCCCCAAGTACACTGCAGCATATCTTAATTAACAGGAGTATTTTAATGATTAATTCTGCTACAATGGTAGGAAACTTGAAAAGGGGTTATTATAGTCCAAACTGAGCAGAGGTTTTTATATCGCACTATTAAGTCTAACTTCTAAGCAACGACATGACTTAGTTCTATTGACTAAACCTGTTCCCTTGTTCCTTTTGAAAATGAATAATTTTTTGGTAGCTCTGTTGTCCAATTATTCAGGCTTAAATTTTTGGAGTCATCTTTTAATTCTCTTTCTTGTTAGCCCCTAAAGCCCAGTTTCTAAGTCCTGTAGATTCTAGCCCAAAAAGTCTTTCACACAATCCATTTCTTTGTATCACCAACATCAGAAACTTAGCTCAGGTCTCCTGAATGTTTGTAAAGCCTCTTTTGTCCTCAGTATCATTACACATTTTCCCCACGTGACTCATCCTAAAGCACAGATTAAATCATATTACTCTTTAATCCAAATTCAGATACGACTTCCCATTGCTTTTCCAAGGGAAATGCGGTAAATGGAGGGGAGAAGAAGAGGAATGGCATCAGAAAACCTAAATTCAAATCCTGGCTATGGAACTTACCCACTATATTTCTTGAACTAGACAAGGTATAATCCAAAAGGAAATAATATAAATAAAAGAGTTCTGTGAAATCTTTAAATTGATTGTAAACCATCATGATAGTGATTATATATGTATATAAATGATAATACATCAGCTTACTATGTGGCAGGCACTGTTCTAGGTACTGGGTATATATATCCATGAAAAGAACAAAAATCCCTACCATAGTGGGCTTTATATTTTAGTGGAGTGAGAGAGAAACAATAAACATGATAAACACAATAAATAACACACACGGTAAACAATACATTTCCAGATGTGTTAGAAGGTGGTAAATACTATGGAGAAGTAAAGAAAAGTCAGAGGAATTGAGAGTGCCACGGTCAAGGCAGGCCTCCCTGAGAAGGTGACACGGCGGCACAGGTTAAAGGAGAGAGGGAATGAGCCTGCAGAGAAAGTGTGAGGGGAGAGAAGATGGATATAAGGTCACAGAGCACTAATGTGGGAGATAACCCAGAGAACCATATGAGCCACTCAAGCTCTTGGGCATTTACTCTGAGGGAAATGCAGCACCACTGGAGGTGTGTGAGCAGGCGTGATATGATCTATCATACTTTTTAAAAAGATCACTATGGCAACTCTATTGAAAATAAACTCCAGTGAGTCAAGGTGGAAAGCAGGGAGACAAGTTAGGAGGCTACTGCAGTCACCCAGGTGAAAGACGATGATAGCTTAGAACAAAGTGGTAGGAAGTAGGAAGTGGAAAGAAGTGGTTATATTCTTGAAATATTTTGAAAGTAGATCCAAAGGCTTCCCTCAAGAATTTATGTGGGGTATGAAAAAAATGAAGGCTGAGCAATTGGAAAGATGGGGAAATTTGCAGCGGGCGGAGATCAGGAGTCCAGTACTGAACATGGTAAATTGGAGATGCTTAGAAAATATTGAAATGGAAATGCATTTACTCTCCTAAGTGATACAACCGTGACCAGTACCATACTAGGCACTTTATATGTATCATCTAATTTGAGATGATTCTCACAACAAGTTTATTCATAATTTTTACCCAGATGCTAATTAACTTGCCCCAGATCACTAAACTAAGAAAAGCAGAAGTTGGAATTTAAACCCTTCTCTTTGTCCAAAATCTGCACTCTTAGCCACTACTCTACACAGTCCCATTACTAATAAATGGAAAAACGATCCTGAAGTGTCATGTTTCTTAGAACTTATTACCTGACCCCAAACTGGCCAACTATTAAAATATAACAGTGGCTAAATTGGAATTAATTGCAAAAAAGTATCTGAACACCAACCAAGAGAACAATTTCCCAAAATTCACCACACTGTGCCCCAAGGCACAACAGGAAATCAAAATTTGACATAAGGCCAGCTTTAAAGCTTTCATCATTTTAATCTCCAAAGATTATTATTACAACTTTAAGTAGCTTATGTGATTTACCTTCATAGGTCAGACCAAAAAGTCAGCAGCGATTTGGAGAAAGGCCCTACCATTATGTTCAGTGACATTTTATATCGGCAGGAAGTAGCCATTTATGCAATTATTTTGTGTAATCCTTACATTCCTATTGGTATAAGCTAAAGAAAAGAAAATATATAAATATATATAAAATGATCATGTTCCTTAGTGTGAAATTGGACGAAATGCTGTCTCATTGTGATCCCTTCTTTCCTCTAAAATGTAATTATGTCGCTGAAGCACCTACAACTAAGGGAAAATGAGAAAATAATTTTCTTGCGATGAACCACGAAGCTTGAGATAGAGACATGTTCTCATTGTTTTCCCATTTTATTTCTCTGAGACTCAATTTCTACTGGAAATAGTGGCTATCTATAAAACCAATACAAAGACACAGCTACATTCCTTTAAAGACACTAGGAACTAAAGCGATACTCCTAAATTCAAAATTGCTGTCCCTATTTTATTAATAGTTGTAGTGACCATTAATTTTTGTCTCTTTTCCTAATTGACTTTGACCTGCCAATAAAAAATTTTAACTCTTGAATGGAAAAAAAAAGAAAGAAAAAGCACATTGCTGTTATATTCTCTTAGATTTCATTGATTAGTCTAAAAATCCAAAAAGCTAAATTATAGAAAAATCCATAGGACTGGTTAATTTAAACAAAGATTAAAATTTTTAGGACCTATAAATGATATAATTTACACATAGTACTTATATCATGTCTATCTAAAATACTAAAAAATTTATAGTCCTTAAGGTATCAATCCACTTCATACGGACCTTGCAAAATTCTGAGAAAAGATGCCGGCTGATTCGCAACTCTGTGATTGAGGGTAAGTGATTAAGAACATAGAGGGTGTATTAGTCAAGGATTTCTGGAGATAGAGAATCAATAGGAGATTAGATATTGATATAGATTATGTAGATATAGATTTATTTTGAGGAATTGATTCACACAATTGTAAAAGCTGGCAAGTCTGAAATTTGCAGAGCAGACCAGCAGGCCGGAGACCCTGGCAGAGTTGATATTTCAGCTCAAGTCCACAAGCTATCTGCCAGCTGAAGTCCCTCTTACTCTGGAAAACTCAATCTTTTTCTTTTAGGCCTTCAACTGATTAGATGAGGCCTACATACATTTTCAAATTCCACTGATTTAAATGTTCACCTCATCTTTAAAAGACACTCACAGAGCCATCCAGACTGGTGTTTGACCAAATATCTGGGTTGACCATTGCCTACCTAGGTTGACAAATAAAACTAACCATCACAGGGAGCGTGGAAGACCTGATGATATAAGCAGAAAATACGTAGATGGCATACAGGTGTCATAAACTAAAGTAGGTTCTTTAATTAGATGTATAGAGAGCAACAAACAACAACAATGAAAAATTAATGACTCAGTTTACTTAACAACTTAAGTGGTATTAATTAGCCCAGTAGATCTTAGTGTGGTCCCCAGACCAAAAGCAACACCATCATAGGACCTTGTCTTGGGCCTCATCCCAGACCTACTGAATAAGAAACTTGAGGGTGTGCCCCAGCAATCTGGGTTTTGACAAGCCCACTGGGTAATATTATTGCTAAAGTCAGAAAGCCAATGAATTAAACCATTGCATCACTACAGAATTCACACATTTCTATTTGTCTACTGATTAATGTATCCAAACAGTATTTTCTCACCAACAATCATTTATAGAGTGTCTACTATGTGCTGGGCTCTGTGCTATTATTAGCTTTGGGGGGAGTAATACGGTGGTGGTGAGCAGACAGAGGTGAGGCTGTCCAGACAGATCTGGGCCAGTTTATCCCAGGTTTTATTTGCCATGTTAAGGTTTGTTTGTTTGTTTATGCTGACAACTTACTTGTAAAAATAGAAGTTCAATTACCAAGAAATAATTCTAATAGCACAGTGAAGTAGGATAACTGGGAAGTGATAGAAATGCCAGTTGGAAGAGGCATTGGGGAGCAAATAAATTAGTGCAGACAGGAAAGAAGAGGAAACGGGAATGATGATTGTAGAAACAGTCTCAGTAAGAATAAGTGATCAAACAGATAAGCAGCATGAAGAAGAGAATAAAGGATGATGTTAATGTTCATCTTAGAAGCGTGGTAACATGTCTGCACACGCACATGTACACACATATATACAATGCAAGAGAAAGACTAAACAAAGTGAAAGATGATTTAGATATGAATGGGGAAATTGGAAATGAAAGGTAAATATCTAAGAATAAGTAAGAGCTTTGGGATTCTTGGGTATACAGGTTAAAGACTTGGGAGCAGATAAAATTGCACAGCATAGAGAATATAAACTGTGATTTTTCAACCAACCTGAGTAGGGCGGAGAGGGGCAGAGGCCATGACTTTCATCCGAGGTGTATTTGTTAAAGCATATTCCATACACCCGATGCACACTAACACAGTGAAATTTGACAATATCCCAGCTGAGACATGCAGATTCAGAGCATCGCTGCACCAGCTAATGCACAAATTAAAGGAGAGGATGGACTCCTGCAGCAAAACAGAGAAGGAGGATCAAGGTGGAATCCTATAGAAGACCAACAACTCCAGGAAAGGAGAGGGAAGAGGAGCTAATAAAGGAGGCTTAGAAGAAGCTGCAAAGAAAAGGGAGGAGGTGCAGCACTGAACGATGGTAAGAAAGCCAAGAGAGGAAGTGCTTAAACCAGAGGAAGCATGAAGGCAGCAGTGTCCTGATGAGGAATACTCATCACTGTTCCACGTCCCAGCTGCCCACAATCCCAAGAGTCTCAAGGAGCTAGAAGAGGAGAAATCATTTTCGAGCCATTTAACTTCCCTCATTCTCACTTTTCCTCCCTGCACAATGATAAAAGTGGACTCAAAGACCCCTCTCCACAAGCTCCAAAATTCCAGGGCAGAGGTTCTGGAGATTAGGGAGGAAGAGGTTTGCAATGGGGTTCAGATGGCATTTTGAATAAGAACTCATTGCAACATCAGTTCAGTTGCTTTGGGAAACTTTAAGAAATACAAGTCCTATAGTTGTTATCAGGTACACAGTTTCTCTTGTACAGTTTCTATCAGCATCTTCTCTGTGGTTTCCTGTCTCATGAAGTGCATGACACATTGTTTTACAAACACCTTGCAGGAGTCATTCCACCTCCTTGCAGGTATCTCCTGGGGCCCTCAGCGGCTTTCTCATGGAGGGGCCCATCTGCTGCTCTTGCAGCTGCCTTTATGGACTCTGGGACACCACAGCTGCCCCAGCCTCTCCTGGGGACCACCTGTCTCCGTGATGGCCCCCACTGTACCTTCTGTGAGTACATCTCCTTAGACTGTCTTGCCCATGAAGAAACAAATGTAAAAAAAAAAAATGTACATCACAATATTATTTTAGTTAAAGCTGAAATCCAAATACTATCATGATTTGACAATTTAGGGCACAGAATTCATTATTTTAAGAGTGATAATTCTTAATAGTTTCCCACAGAGCTGTGATAAACATCCATGAATAAAGCAGTCATTCTGAGCTAACTCTCAGTTAAGAATGATTTCTTTTACATTTTCTAATTTTCTTATAGCTTATTTTACTAATGCATTAATAATTTCCACTTTTCATATAATTTACAAAAACTGTTTTCCTTGGAAGAATAATACTGAAAACAAGTGAGCCCCTGGTAACCAAAAAAAAAAAAAATCTTATAGGGACTTATGGAATGATTCAAACATTCAAGGTACCAACACATACTCTTACGCCTAACAGGAGTCATTTATATTTCATCACAAAAAGGGAACTACTTTGCTGACACCTCCAGGAGTGGTAATGAGATTAAGAAAGAGGTTTGTGAAGAGAATAAGGAACACTACTAAAGCCCAGAAATTTCTCATTTTAATCAATGATTTTTAAATAGTAAACTAAGAAAAGATGTTGCTTCCAACTGTACCATGACTGAGGCATATATGGTTGGACAATTTGAGAATGGAGTAGAACAAAAGGAATTTGGACTATTCTGAAAAATTATTCCTGGTTAAATCCTACATCCAGCTGTAGGTAAGGGAAAACAGTTGCTCTGGGAGACAGATGAGTTGACTGCTTTTAAAACAGAAGGTGATGAGGACCAAAGGCAGGCAAATCATGGAGGGAACATAACATAATAATACGCGAATAACATTACCAAAATCATGGGCAATAAATAAGTCCTTAACTAAAAAAAAATTTTTAATTAAAAAAAAACTTTACAATTCAATTTTCAATTTAAACTCCTTTCTGACAGCTTCAACATTTTTATTTTAATTTAATAAGAATCTTATGAAAAGTAAAGAAAAAGGGAATAGTTTAACAGAGGCAAGGTATACTGTTCTTCTTGGAGTTCTGTAATATCATTTTTATTAGGCCCACGGTATAGAGACCAGGGTGTGTGTGTGTGTGTGTGTGTGTGTGTGTGTGTCTGTGTGTGTGTGTGTGTGTATACAATCTATATTTAGATATATAGAAATATACAATCTATATATCCAGGTAAATAGATGATAGATACACATACAAATTAGGTGCCAAATTGTAACAGGACCAACATACCAAACTTTAAGTACTACTTATTGAATGTTGCACCAACTTTCTGACCTGATGCAGATGAGAAAACATTAAATGGAAGATTAGATCTGTACAAAAGGTTAAGTTTGTAATTATACTACGCTAAAATTTCAATCGTTCCATGATTTAAATGACTAATACAAATATTCCACGGCACTTACAATCAAGCTACTTAAAATAAATCATTGTTTTATTTATAGCTATTCTCAGTATCTAAACCAGTGCCAAACTGTGGGAAAGAACGAAATTATTTTCAAACATATAGAAGCAACTACTGGCAAAAACTGATAGAAGCAATTCTTAACTATTTATTGAAACAAAAACTTCTATATGCCATATTTTACTAAGTCACTAAGAGTCAGGCTATAAATTTAAGTGGTTTGTAAATTTTTTTCTAAATTTTATTTTTTTATTATAAATGTTCTTTCCTTCCTTGAGAGCATCCCAAATTAATAAGGTTCTATACTTAATCATACTGCAAATAAATAACGTTATCCTGTTTTCGGTCTTGGCACAGGATCTATGGTGGCATAAATATAATTATATCTAATTATCCTAATTTATGATTACTCAAAAATTTGTATCAGGGACACACAAAACAGAATGAAATAAAATGTGATCAGTGCTGACTTCTTATGCATGAAATATTCTGTATTAAATTATTCTCACATGGGGTGACCTACACAGCAATTAAGAAATCTTTGCACTATTAAGGAAACAGTTCTCTTTCATCACTGTTCAAGAATTTGGGGTTCTACATTTTAGGGACCTTCCAAACAGAATTTTTTTTAGTTTAGTGGGAATATAAGTATAATCATAGAATCCTAAAAGGATATATTTACATAAAAGAGAAAAGAACATACTCAATAACAAGATTAATATTTAGAATTAAAGTACAATTAAAACTGTATTTTTGCAGGCAATGAAATTTTTCTTCTAATATTCCTTTACACTATCAGTAGCACAAAACCTCATAATTTTCTTGGTCTTTATATTATTATATTATAATTTAATATTGTAATATTATTTTTATATTATAATTTGTAATGAGAAGATATTATTCCAAAATGTAAGGTGTTAAAAATATACACCAGTACTCTCTGGCTAAATAAAACTAGTTATTGCTTCTACTGTGAAACTCACATAATACAATTTATTTTCTAAATTTTCTGAACCAAGTCTCTCATAAGAAACAAACATCTAGGATTACCATTAAACATGGATATGTTTTGAAAGAGGCTAATCTTACTTGAGTCAAATTAAATAGGGTTAGACATGAAAGTCCGAATGAATAGTCTATTTCCTGTTCCGTCTCAGCAGAGTGGCTGCCTAGAGCGGCTGTGAGTCTGCAGCTGTCATCTTCCTCAGCGCTTGACTGATGAAGGAATCTTTTGTTCTACTGATAAGTGATACATTGTGCACCGCTCAGGTGCCCAGAACAAAACGTGTAGAGCACACAATGAGCCTCTCTCCAGCCAGTTTTAAGACGCATAAAAGGAAAACCAGCTTTACCTGAGATGTGTTTCTTTCAATGAAACTTTCCTTGCCCATTCTAAAGAAAAATATCATTCTGTCTGTTTTTAAAAGCTTGCTCTATAGTTTGCTCCTCCCTCGCCCCCCTCCTTCATTCTGGGACAAAAGCAACAGGAACAGAAGGTCTTTCTTACTAAAATGCTTAAGTTGGGTAAATTGCTGGCTTTTTGAAGGGGGTTGCTGGAGTGATTATCTAAGATAAATTGTCTCAATGTGTCTAAACAATTAGAATCATTTAAATAACCATTGATTCTATTTAGTTATCAATGTAGAAAGATGATTTTTAAACCTTTTCTATATGTTCTTAAATTCACCTAAAATGTTTTATCTTTACTCAACATTTAAATGGAAAAAAAGTGTATAACATAAATAAATGTCATTTCATAAATATGAATTAGAATATATAAATAAATTATAGTGAATAAATTAAAACTTACAAGAATACTTTTAAAATCAGTGTATGATATATAATTTGTTTAATGAAATCTTGTCTTACATTTAAAGAAAATATTAGTATTTTTCTAGAGATATTGTCAAAGGGAAACCAAGCAGGATGCTGTGAGGTCTTCCCCAATGACAAGACCTCTCTGTGTCTCCTGTTTTTGTTGTTGTTGTTGTTTGTTTGTTTTTTGCGGTACGCGGGCCTCTCACTGTTGTGGCCTCTCCCGTTGCGGAGCACAGGATCCGGACGCGCAGGCCCAGAGGCCATGGCTCACGGGCCCAGCCGCTCCGCGGCATGTGGGATCTTCCCAGACCGGGGCACGAACCCGTGTCCCCTGCATCGGCAGGCGGACTCTCACCCACTGCGCCACCAGGGAAGCCCCCCCGTTTTTTGTTTGTAGGAAGAAGACTTTAGTCTCTTAGACCTTCCCTCAGTTCCAAAGAGCAGACTCAAGCAGTTACTAATATAGAAAAGTGACGGAATGCAGAAACAAAGGAAAAGCAGTTAAGCAAGATAGATTGAATGATAGTTCAGAGTCCTAGTTCTTATCAATCTGATGTGTATCTTTGAGTTATTATGCAGAAACTAAGACCCCTGCCCATGCTGACCACAAGTACGTAGACCTCAGACTGGTTGGAACCAGAAGGCTGATAATTAAGATTCCTGAAACATCACCCCATTATCTCATGACCAACCAATCAGAAGAAAGTCCTGCACCTTGCAGTCTTCACCCAGAATGTTACTTTTAAAAATACCTCCCTGAAAGCCATCAGAGAGTTCAAGTCTTTTGAGCTTAAGCTGCCCATTCTCCTTGCTTGGCACCCTGCAGTAAACCCTGTACTTTCCTTCATCACAACCCAGTGTCAATAATTGTCTTTGCTGCACATGGGCGAGCAGACCAGGTTCAGTAACAAAACCACAATGTGAAAAGCCCTGGGGGTGGGGGAATCACCTTCTTTTCCACTCTCCTATCAATAGATGAAGATGCCCCAAAAGGACACCTTGTTTGACCCAAAAAGAGTGTGCAAATCTGAGCTACTATAAGCCACACTGGTCCTCCATGGCACCACAAGTCAATTTCATCAAGAAAAAAAAAGAACACTGCATTATTGATGATTATCACAATTACCTGGGTTAGTGTTGCTTAGATGTCACTCAGTTTTTCTCCTTTATCTTCCATATCAGGTTATTACATTTTTATGATTTATAAGTCCATAATTATTAGGATCACTAAGATCAAAAAGGTCAGTGTTTTTCATATAGCATTTCCATGTTGGGTACATCTGCAAATTTTTTTTTTTTTTGCATAATGAATAAAAGGCTCTCCAGTATGTGTCTAAATATGATGGGTTTACAATGCTTCTTTAGCCTTTAGATGTACCACTAGCACTGTCTACTATGTTATAAAATCTATTACATGCATACATGTATTTTACACACAGCATAAATGCATGTAAAATGTTTATACATTTCATATATAAGTGCCTGGTGGGCAGAATTTGTATTTATTAACCTATAAATCTCAAGAGCCTAGAACAAAGCCTGGCAAACAGTGTATCATAAATATTTGCTTAATTAATTAATTGGCAAGGAGACGGTAGATACAAATCTTAAAATTATGTAGAAGGTTCTATAATTTCTACTTAGTTAAATCTTAAATATTAGCATTGATTCTTTTTACTATTTTATTCTAAATATTAACCAAAATAAGTTAAATATTTCTTTGTTTGCGTTTGATTCCAAGTTCTACAATAAATTAGCATATCACGGGTAGGTTATATTTTTGGCATCATTTTCTGGAATTCATCCTTCTAGAGACCTAGAAAATTAAAGGAATTAGAATTCTAAAACATTCAACACTTCTATTAGAGCTTACAAAATTTAAATAATGAACATATTAGTGCATCAACACATGAGATGACTACTTCCCTTTATTTACTTTTTGTAGCATTAAAAATGTCAAAAATCAAAAAGTTCTAATCTTACTGCATGTTGCCTTAAGTTTGGGCAATAGAGAAAGAAGAGAAACAAAAGCAATAGTTCTTCATATGTTTACTATCACGTTTTACTAGGACCATCAAGGTCAAATGCTTGTCAATGTCTTAAATTTAGATAACAAGTTGGGATTTTCTTAGACAAGTTTATTTCTTTTGGTAAAATCTGAAGGCCACAGCTGCCCTCCTGGGTCATTTGGAAGCTCTTAAATGAACCTGGATGCACCACCTCTTTCAAATCTTTGTCTCAAGTCATATACTTGGTAAAAGAAAGTGTATTATATGATAAAATCCTGCTGTAACAAGGTAAAATCCAAAATCTATATTGAAGATCATATGTGAAGTTCATCTTTTGAAATAAAAACACTCCTTTCTGAACATCACAGCAAGCTCCCAATAAATGTGGGACTCAATATTAACATCTTAGTAATGGGTAGATAAGAAAGAAAATGCTATTGTGAGAACATGCATATATATATATATACACATATATAAATACACAGAGAGAGAGAGAGAGTCTGATTAAGGAAAAGAGGAAAACAGTAGAGTTTTTCTTCAGTCAACTTTTACTACGTCATTGTTTTCCCTTACACTCCTACAATTATATACACCATTAAAATTCCATAATTCAGTGGCTAAAAAACTCACACTACAAAACAAAGAAGCTGAAAGAAGCATTTTCAAACATCTGTGAGAACTTAACCACCAGCTTGAGCCAGATTCTATTCCTTCTGTTCTATTTATTTTTGAATCCATCATCTTGGGATCACAGAAACACTGTTTTGTGTTGCTTAGTTTTTCTATCCATATATGTAGGAAACTGAACCATCCTAACCTGTATTGCTCATGTGGGAAAGACACCTATACAAATATGAAGAACAGCATCCTACTTTTCCTAAGAAACAGCTGCAAAGTCTGCAGACTGACAAACTGGCAGGTCATAAGTAACCACTTAATGCCTCTGTATTTCAGTTTCCTAGTCTGTAAAATAAAGAAGATACCAAATCACTCATGGTTTTGAGGATTACATGAGATGCAACATGAAAACACACTTTATAAATTCTGAGGTATTATACAAATATTTTATACTCATACTATAATGAGACTTTTATTAGTAGATATGATAGAATCTATCAGTCAAGTTTTCTTCAAGTATTCATACAGAAATATTTTGCACTTATTTCAATGAACTATCATTACTGAAAAATGCATTTTAGAAGTCTTTTTTTCATGAGTCTGATTATGATCCTCATGAGAATATTAATTTTGCTAGATCACAACAACAAGATGGCTCTACCAAATCTCTGATGGGTTTACCATCAACATTAATTCTCAAAATTTGAGGCATTCCCAATAGGTATACTTAGGCTTAAATTTAAGAATAGTTTACTTTCAAAGGAAGTGTTTAGATGGTGACAGCACTTATTTAAATATTGAGTTCTGGCTAGTTTTATTTATAAACAAGTCATGTTTTTATAATGTATTAAATATTTCATAATTTCTCTCTCCCCACCAAGAAAACTAGAGGAAATATATTCAAATCAAAATATACGTTTTGCTTAAGAATTCTCTTCTATGTAGAAGACTACTCAATAAGAACATTTATATCAATAATAAATGATATTTTTTTATTCATTCAATCAAGCAGTCAATCAATAAGTATTTCTTGAGTCCTTACTGGGAATACCAAGTCCTGGCGCTAAAGATGCACAAAGTATAGTGGAAGAGACAAAGTAATGTCAGTGAAAGACTTGGAGAGAAAAAGCTAATAGAGAGAAGTTTACTGTAGAAGAAGGTAACTTTATAATAAATACTATTTATTAGCAGTTACATGGAAATCCTATTGTGGAACCTTTTGAAAGAGAAAACTTTTGAAATCCTTTAAACAAGAGTCCAGTAAACCTACAAACATTAAAGTTTAATTTTAAACTCTAAGCTTTCCACCACGTGCTTAACCCACAGATGCTGAAAAGATTTCAACACACTTAGCTCAATGCTTGTTAGCCAATAAATAACCACTGAGCTAGACACTGTCCTAAGAAGTGGGGATAGCTTTAGACAAAACAGACACCAGCCTTTCCTGTGTACCTAATGGTATAGCTGGAAAGACAAATTAAACAAACTATTTCAAAATAATTAAATCATTTAAACTGTGCAAAGTACTGGAAGAGAATACATGATGCTCTGGAGGCATATAATAGAGAGAAATTATCGGATTTCAATATTCATCTGTTTTTATTTGAGAAAATACAGACTGTTTCGTTTTTAGGAAACTCAAGTTACCAAAATATAAATATGCTGCAAAGCCATCATGAAACCTGCATTGTTATATCTTGGGTAAAATAACCACATACAGGCTATCTATGAATAGTTGTTTTAGGAAGGTAAATTTTGTTTAGCCCCTTCAACTTGTCGCTTTTTCTCTTATTCGAAGTCTGATGGGTAACTTTGGAAATTCTGAACAGTTCGGGACTGCATGGGCTTTAGCTAGTCTGATGTATTTCTAAGTGACTAACAAGTTATCCTTTGCTCTCTGTAGGAGCTCATCAAGTAGGAGGCAGGGATTAATCACTGGATTTCTATCTGGGTTCCACACTGAAACCAACTTATAAATTTTATCAATTTGAAAGTGAACCAAGGAAAATGTAAACTTTTGCCTCAAAATCATACCATAATGCTCTAGACAACCATAAATGTTACTATAAAAGAAAAGGTATTAGTTACACTTTAGGGGAAAAAAATTGAAATGCACTAAAGATAAAACAAAGAGAAAATATGTTAAAGAGAAAACTAAGAGTTTTAAATTAAGAAGATTCTTAAAGTGAAACAATTTTTAAAAGTCTCCAAAGTAATCAGAATGGTTGGGACACCACTACTTGGCAACAGGAGTCTATATTGGGGACAGTCTGTATTATGGTCAATCAATACTGTTTATTTATGTTCCTATCAGTTTTTTTTTTTTTTTTTTTTTTTTTTTGCGGTACGCGGGCCTCTCACTGCCGCGGCCCCTCCCCGCTGCAGAGCACAGGCTCCGGACGCGCAGGCCCAGCGACCATGGCTCACGGGCCCAGCCGCCCCGCGGCATGCGGGATCCTCCTGGACCAGGGCACGAACCCGCGCCCCCTGCACCGGCAGGCAGACTCCCAACCACTGCGCCACCAGGGAAGCCCCCTATCAGTTTTTAACATAAATGCTCTTTTAAAGATTTGGCTAAGAGCCAGGTCACAGCATACCTATAACTATGCCTGCTTCTTTTCGAAACAAAAGCTTAAGAAACAAAGCAATTTATTTTTTCTCCTTTCCTTTTCCTTTTTTTTTTTTTAAATATTTATTTATTTATCTGGTTGCACTAGGTCTTAGTTGCGGCAGGCGGGCTCCTAAGTTGCGGTTCGTAGTCTCCTTTTCTTAATTGTATAAATAATATATGATTAATTCTCACTGTTAAAAATCAAATACATGGAGTTCTAGTTCCTATAGGAATACTACAGGAGCTTAATGCTTCATCTTCCCATTTTTTCTGCCTAAATAACATACACATGAACATAAAAATATGTATTCAGATATCTTTAAGCTACATTTTTATAGATGAGGAGACAGAAACAACCACAGATGCCAAATAGTATTAAGTGTGAGCTAAATGAAATGGTTACTGTTTTAAGCTACTATGTTTTGGGATGGTTCGTTACATAGCAAAAGCTAGTCACTACAGTTTAAAAAATAAATAAGGCATGGGGGAATAATGTAGAGCATGGTGACTACAATTAATGACACTGTATTGCATATCCGAAAGTTGCCAAGAGATATTAAAAGTTCTCCTCATAAGAAAAAAATTTGTAACTATATGTGGTGACAGATACTAACTAGATTTATCATGGTGATCAGTTTGTAATATATACAAATACTGAATCATTGTGTTGTATGCTTGAAACTAATATATATCAATTATACCTTGATAAAAATTTTATTCCGGATGGATTATAGATCTAAAAGTAAACAGTGAATCACTAAAGCTTCTAGAACAGCATAGTCCTATAGACATGTCTGTGATCATGAAAATAGTCTGTATTTGCTGCGTCCAGCAAGGTAGCTACTAAGCTACCTGTGGCTACTGAGCACTTGTGATGTGTCTAGTGCAATGGATGGACTGAGTTTTTAATTTAATGTAATCTAAATTTAATTAATTCAAGTTTAAATTTAGCTATATGTAGCTAGTCACTACAGAGAACTATTGGACATATAATATTGGACAGTGAAATTCTAAAAGAAAACAGAATAATTCTTATCTTCAGGAACTCTGGATAAGCAAAATCTATAGGAAACAAAAAAAAAGTAGCCATATTGGAAAACACTGCTTAACTAGCCCACATAAAAATTAAGAATTTTATTTGTCAAAAGGCATTATTAAGAATGCAAAGAAACAAGCTATAGTGTAAGAAAATATAATTAAAACACATGTACCTGACAGAGGACTCATATCCAGAATATATAAAGAAATCATAAAATTAAATTAGAAAAAAAATTCCAAGAAAAAATTAGCCAATAACTTGAACAGTCACTGCAGAAAAGAAGATTTCCATAAGTCCAATACACATATAAGATATCTGTCCTCATTAGACAGAGGTAAATTAAAATAAAACCACACTGAGATACCATTAAACATCCACTAGAATGGCTAAAACTAAAGAGTTATCAAGAATATGGAGCAATTGGAAATCTACATTGCTGATGGAAGTGTAAAGTGGTACAATTACTTTGGAAGACTGTTTAGCAGTATCTTGTAAAGCTTAAAATAAGCATACCTAATAACCCAGCAATTCTATTCCTAGGTAAATAGAAATGTGTACATATGTACATCAAGAAATGTGTATAAGCATGCTCACAGCAGCAATATTTTTAATAGCCAAAACTAGAATAACCCAAATATTCAACAGTAGAATCAGTAGACTGAATAGTCACAAAGTAAAATACTTATGTGTATATACATATACACATGGATGAATCCCAACATGTTGAGCAAAAGAAGCCACACAAATTAGAGTACATATTTTATTATTCTATTTGTGTGAAGTTTAAAAAGACGTGAGATAAAACTTTAGACACACTGTTAATTTAGGCATGGAAAGATTGCTCAATATTAAAACTAATAAATTATCTTCATAGAACTTATTTTATTTATGGTCTACAAAGGAAATCCTATGATCATCTCCATGGATAGTGAAAAGATACTTAATTCAACTTCATTTTTAAACTTAAAAACATTTAAGAAAAAGGGATTCAGTGGTCACTTCCTTAATATGTGTGCTGATGGTCTCTGTTTGGCCCCTCTAGATTCACTTTTCCTTCGTGTCCTGGCAGGCTCGCTCATACGGTCTGAGTCATTGCAGACCACAAGTTTCTATTTGGGGTAAGCCAATTAGAGGAGATTGCAAGGTTAAAGTTATTCTTTTTTTTTTAATACAGTTGTATTTTTTTCTTTTTTGTTGTTGTCAGGTTTTGTTGTTTGTTTTGTTTTGTTTTTAATTTTTATTGGAGTATAATTGATTTACAATGTTGTGTTAGTTTCAGGTGTACAGCAAAGTGAATGTAAAGCCAGATACTATAAAACAGAGGAAAACATAGGCAGAACCCTCTCTGACATAAATCTCAGCAAGTTCTTTTTTGATACACCTCCTAGAGTAATGAAAATAAAAACAAAAATAAATAATGGGACCTAATTAAACTTAAAAGCTTTTGCACAGCAAAGGAAACCATAAACAAAACGAAAGACAACCCTCAGAATGGTAGAAAATATTTGCAAATGAAACAACTGACAAGGGATTAATCTCCAAAATATACAAACAGCTCATGCAGCTCAATACCAAAAAAACAAACAACTCAATCAAAAAATGGGCAGAAGATCTAAATAGACATTTCTCCAAAGAAGACATACAGATGCCTAAAAAGCACTTGAAAAGATGCTCTACATCACTAATTATTAGAGAACTTCAACTCAAAACTACAATGAGGTATCACCCCACAGAGGACAGAATGGCCATCATCAAAAAATCTACAAACAATAAATGCTGGAGAGGGTGTGGAGAAAAGGGAACCTTCCTACACTGTTGGTGGGAATGTAAATTGATACAGCCACTATGGAGAACAGTACAGGGGTTCCCTAAAAAACTAAAAATAGAGCTACCATATGATCCAGCAATCCCACTCCTGGGCATATATCCAGAGGAAACCATAATTTGAAAAGATACACGCACCCCGATGTTCACTGCAGCACTATTTACAATAGCCAGGACACAGAAGCAACCTAAATGTCCATCAACAGAGGAATGGATAGAGGAGGTGTGGTACATATATACAATGGAATACTACTCAGCCATAAAAAAGAATGAAATAATGCCATTTGCAGCTACATGGATGGACCTAGAGATTGTCATACTGAGTGAAGTCAGACAAAGACAAATATCAAATGATATCACTTATATGTGGAATCTAAAAAAGAGTACAAATGAACTTACCTACAAACAGAAATAGAGTCACAGATGTAGGAAAAAAAACTTATGGTTCCCAGGAGGTAAGGTGGGGGAGGGATAAATTGGGAGATTGGGATTGACATATACACACACTACTATATATAAAATAGATAACTAATAAGGCACAGGCATATTAGGTATAGCACAGGCAACTCTACTCAATACTTAGTAATGGCCTATATGGAAAAAAAAAATCTAAAAAAGAGTGTATATAAAGTGATTCTTTTCTGAAGTCTACAGTTTCTATCAGGAGACTCTTGCCTGCAGCTCTCTGTTCCCAGAGCCTCGGATCCCTAGTTCCCCTTCAGTCCTAAGAAGGGCAATGCCGCCTCACCACGGTTAGTCCCATAAACATCACCATCCCTTTTTGGCTTCCTTAGTCCTGCCACTTTTTTTTTTTTTTTTTTTTGCGATACGCAGACCTCTCACTGTTGTGGCCTCTCCCGTCGCGGAGCACAGGCTCCGGACGTGCAGGCTCCGCGGCCATGGCTCATGGGTCCAGCCGCTCCACAGCATGTGGGATCTTCCTGGACTGGGGCACGAACCCGTGTCCCCTGCATCGGCAGGCGGACTCTCGACCACTGCACCACCAGGGAAGCCCAGTCCTGCCACTTTTTAATAAAAGGTTTCTCTTCATTAAGCTCTTAGTAATTACTTAGTTTGATTGTAATTGTTGGGATATTGTAGTATAATGAGAAATATATTTATTCTTTGTCTCCAGTTCCAGGCACTAGGGCATCTAAAGCCCTAGGAATTTCTTGAGTGGAGGGATGAGAGGAGCATCTTTTGTTATGCATAATAAGCCCCTTTTAATTAAACCTGAGTTTAAGCCAAGGAAGTGATTCTTGGAGGATGGGGGCTGGTTGCCAAAAGAACCAACCATGTAATTAGAGGACTGACTTTCGCCCCATCCCCAGGGTGGGGCGAGGGGCGGAGGATCAAGTTAACCACCCCTGGCCAGTGATTTAATCAACTGTGCCTACGTAATGGGACTTCCATAAAAACCCTAAATAACAGGATTTGGAGAGCTTCCAAGTTGGTGAATGCATTCATGTGCCAGGAGGGTGATGCACTCCGGATTCCGTAAGGACAGAAGCTCCCACACGTGATGCCCTTCCAGACCTCATCTTGTTATGTACCTCTTCATCCTCTTCATTTGACTGTTTATTTGTATCCTTTATAATACTGTCAGGGAGGAGGAAATTTTCCTCTACCCGTCTAGGTTCTTCTGTCTGGTCTAAGCACTAAATTGACATGAGACAAAGTAACAGAAGATAAACAAAAATTTAATAATGTGGATACATGGAAGAGACCTAGGAAAACTGAGTAACGCACCAAAATAGCTGAAATCCTCACCTTAAATACCATCTTCTGTTACTGAATCAGGTTCATTCGCCCAACACCGCAAGCCAAATGCTGAGATGGCGAAATTTGCAGCGAAAGGATTTGCGAAAAAGGATTTATTCACAAGGCGGCCAAGCAAGAAGAAGGGAGAACAAATCTCAAATCCACTTTCCCTGAAGGTATGGGACTTGGGACAAAGTTGAGCCTGTTGGGAGCGTGGGGAAAGCTAACTGGAGATAAGAAAAAGGTGAGGCAATCATTCTGCGCAGGCACAACTAAACGACTGGCTTCTTCCTCAGACCTGAGGAGGGGGTGGTGGAAACCCCTAATTTGTAGTCAGGCTGGACAGAAGTGTGGGTAACCTGGGGCTCATTACTTACAAGTGGCATCTGAAGTTGAGGGCAGTCTTGTGGGATTGAGCCCGTAACCTGGGGATCTGTGCTAATTCCAGGTAGTTGGTGTCAGAATTGAATTAAATTGTAGGATAGCCAGTTGGTGTCTGCAGAGAATTGCTTAGTGTGGAAAATACAGTCTGGTGTCAGAAATGTTATGATTAGAGAAATAATTTTCCTTTAACTGTTTACTGCAAAGATTCCAGCTGATACAACATGATTCTAGGTAAGCCCAGCCCAAACACCAGCATCTTTCCTAATTAAGAAATGTTCTGGATGAATAAGAAAAGTATAGCCACTATCAACACTACTATTTAACCTTGTATTAAAGGTGTTCAGCTATATATTTATATAAGAGAAAAATAGCTGATGCTTAGAAGTTGGAAAGAAAAAGATAAAACTATATTGCAGGTAATTCTACACTTTTAGAATATGTACAAGAGTATTCATTTTGGGCTGTTTGTAGACAAAAAGGCCTAGAAATAATCCAAGTGCCCAGCAAATATTGGACTGGTTAAATAAACTAAGGAACACTGTGGAATATTATGCACTTGTTAAAAAAGGAAAATGTATATGTACTGAAATGACAAGATACTAATGCAAAATGAAAGCAAGAATAAAACATAGGTAATAAATGGGGAAAATAACAGAAATTTGTTTTTGCTCAATTTGTCATTAAGCATTCTTATGAGAAAAACAATATACTAATTTGTTGCCTATAGGTTGCAGAAGTGGGGTGGATGAAAAAGAAAGTGGGAGCTGATCTTCTTAGTGTATACTTTTAATAGTGTTTGAAACAAAACATGTATTACCTGCTCAAAAATTAAATTTTAAAAATTAAAATAAAGTCAACAATATAAGAAAATAATGATAATTTCCTCCTTACATCCAATTCTAATTCTCAGAAATAAAGATTAAAGTCTGATGACTATTGTTCCTCATCTTTTTCTAAGCACTCACATATTGTGTTAGTTAGCCACTGATGCAATAATAGTGCATAACAACCAACCTCAAAAATCAAGTGACTTAGAACATTTATTTTTATTGGTGGAGGGATTATGAGGCAGCTAGGGCAACTCTGTTTCAGGCCTTAGATCAGTTTAGGTTCATTCTAAGCGTTTTTCCTCTGGGACTATCAGCTATCAAGACTTGATTTTTCTCATGGCAGAGAGCAAACATGCAAGAGATCAGGCAAAACCCCACAAGCACATTTAAAGCTTCTGCTTACATCATGACCCCTAACATTCCATTAATCAAGACATGGCCATGCAAGACATTGGGCAGAGATATACAGGCACAACTAACTATAGGAATTTAGTATATGACATGTCAGCATTTCATATAAAAAAGATGTTGACATTCAATTCTACTACAGAGATGGAGGGAAGAGTTGGGAAAAATAAAGTGATATACCCTACCATACATACATACCTACATATATACATACCAAAACATATAGTTTTGATGTGTTTGAATTGTTTGAATTCAAAACCAGCTTTCTAGATATATTGCCTTGAAACTCCTTTTCTTCAAAACTTAGCAATGTTTTGAAGAGTTTTCCATGACAATACATATAATCCTACCTCAATATTCTAACTGCTGCATAAGTTCCAAATGTAGCTATAAATTACCTATTCCTTCCTCCACTGATAGACGTTTAGTCTGTTTCCAGTTTTCACCATTGCAAACACTGATGCAATGAATATCTCTACATCTACAGTCTTTATATATCAACACATATGAAATTTATCTCACATTTACCTCTCAAATGTACACAGCAGGAATTATGAATAATCTGATAGCCTCTTTTGGAAGCAGCCTATAACCACTTACTGTGTTCACTTACAGGGCCTGGAATAGAGAAAGTAACCAATAAAGGAATGATTTAATGTTCATGAATAGCTTAGAATCACAGAATTATAAAAAGCAACTTCAAGATTGTTTCTCTTTTGCATTATTTATCGTCTTCTGCCTTATACACCAGCACCAGTTCTACCACTACATTTTGAGCTGCTTTATCCTATTTATTGTATCAAACAAGCGAATTTTCTTAAATTTTTTAAGAATTGTTTTTCTGGAAAATCTTACTCCCAATCCCCTGTACTCGGCCCTATTTTTCCTTTTATCCTTCTTTCACAGCTCTTGGCACCTTCTCCCTTACTACAGAATTTATGTGTCTTTTATGTTGTTTACTATCCATTTCTCCCAATTTAAATGTAAGCCCCACAAGAGTAGGCATTTTTTAACTTTACAATATTTACATTTACAATATTTTTTAAATAACTTGGTATGTCTCATAGGGAATAGGTAGTTAACTTTATCAGTATTCACTAAAATTTCCAAGTTTGAATTAGGAAACAGTAAATGATAGCTTCTATTCTGTGGAGAAATTGGCAAACAGTTTAACAACAGGTTCACTAAAAAGCAACAGTATATAAATACTATCCATGGCATCATTTAAAAAAGAAACCCTATGATTCTATAAACAATAAAAATGTCTTCACTGACCCCAGGACCACAGAATTTATGACAGAGTCCTTATTTTTCATCTTAAATAAATTTAAAAATCTTCTGGAGCACTTTTTGTGGACTCCATAATATGATCTTTTTAAGAAAATGGGGCACAATAATGTCATAAAATCAAGATTTACATCTGAGAGCAAACTGTTGTTAAGAATTTCCACCAAGGCTGTTCTAATTCCTTCTTTTAAAATGTTAACATTTTAAAAATTTTGTTTCTACTAAATAAATGATTCAGGTAAAGCCCTCAATAATAATAAATTTTAAATCCCACGATGTTAACTATTGAAGAGAAATCCTTATTTAGTGTAATTACTTTTAAAACAATATAGATACTTCCTAATTTACAAATTGCATGTTTAAAAATTTCTCCGTTACACATCATAGTTGGTATCTGAACATCTACAAGTGAAATACTTTTAAATATATGTCACTTAAAATATTCAATCACTTTCTGATCAGAGGGATCATTAACGTTGATATAATTATGATTAAATAAGAAGTTATTAATATTAATCAAATATCAATATTTATTTAATGTTACTAATGAATATTAACATTAAATATTAAATAATGTTTAACCATATTTAATAATGTTAACAATTAAGATTAATAATTAAATTAAGATTAATATGATTATGATTAAAGAATTCTTAATAGAACATTTTCAGTATAGATTATTTAATATAACTGTTCCTAATTTCCATCTTGTCAAAACAATTCTTTAGCAGTGCTTAAGTTTTATATATATATATATATATACACATACATATATATATAAAATCTAACAGAGTGATAAATTAGTAGTGCTTTTTAAACAGAGATAATTGAATGGAATACTAGTAACCTACGTGTCACCCAATATTACTCAGAGTAAATTCTTCATTAAGACAAAATAAATATGTATATTTCTGTCGGAATTGATTCCTCAACTGGAAAATCTAAATTCAGTGGCAAATTCCTATTTGTTTTCCATACATCAGGCTATGATGCCAGGAGAAAAAAATATACTGAAAAACCTCACGTCCACATCCAAAGGCTCTGCCCCAATTTCTGGGCACTGTGCCACGTTTCCACTCACTCGAGTAGATGAGTCAGGGCTCCCGGGGCCTTACTCTGGAAAGATCTGCACAGAGACAGAGACGGAAACTATTCCTCTTCGGGCAGACCTCCTGGTTAATGTCCTGGTTTAACGTGAAAGGCAAGGTTCCTTCAGCCTGCGAATGAGGGCTCGGAGAAGAGAGCATCCTCGTTCCCTGTCATCATTTACTTCACCTGGGGCTGCTTCCTGGTGGACTCACCCCCCCCCCCCACTCTGCGTACCATTAGGTGACCATCCTAATTCACAGGTCAGCGGCTGCTTCCTCTTCTCAGTAAGAACAGTATCTGTCTCCCACATAAAAAGTCATTCAGTAGGGCTTCCCTGGTGACGCAGTGGTTGAGAATCTGCCTGCCAATGCAGGGGACACGGGTTCGAGCCCTGGTCTGGGAAGATCCCACATGCCGCGGAGCAACGAGGCCCGTGAGCCACAACTACTGAGCCTGCGCATTTGGAGCTTGTGCTCCACAATGAGAGGCCACGACAGTGAGAGGCCCGCGCACCGCGATGAAGAGTGGCCCCCCCTTGCCACAACTAGAGAAAGCCTTCACACAGAAACGAAGACCCAACACAGCCAAAAATAAATAAATAATTTAAATAAAAGATCTATGATAACAAGGGTCATTCACAAAAACTCATTATAATGATTTATAATAATAGTTTGGTTCATTTAAAAAAAAAAGTCATTCAACAAAGTAGAGTTTACCTTCTGCTTTTCATTACATAGGAAATAGGCCCCAAAATGTGTAAAAGTGCTGTGCCTGTTGTTGACCTTTCTGCCGTATTCAGCTCAGAACTCCCTCTTTTTCTTAAAAACCATAATTTGCAGAAAAATGTAGGATCTCTTATATGGATAGCAAACCAAGATTGGCAAACTGCATAAGAATTACCTAAGGGGAAAGGAGAAGTAGCTAATAACTGAACAAAATTCATTCAATTTCTGATGATCGATTAGTAATTTTATAATAAAATACTGAAAATGTGACAACTTATATTCACATGAGAATATTATGTCTTGAGTATGTGTGTGTGAACATGCATTCATGCACAGTTCACCCAGTACCTGTAACATCCCAGGTGCTATGATAGGGGTTTCTTTCAGGTTCTTACTTAATCCTCAGGCAAACTCTCTGAAGCAGATATTATTATCCTCTTTTTGCAGGGGAGAAAACTGAGGTAGGAAAGGTGATGTAACTTTCCCAGTGTTAACAGAGTCAAGAGCTTGGGCCACTATTCTCAGCCTGGCCTATCTGATTCCAAAGCTTGTACTCTTGCTACACAATGATTTTTCCTCCCATACACCAATCTTAAGATCCTGCCTATCTTTTAAAACTCAGTTCAGGGAATTCCCTGGCAGTCCAGTGGTTAGGACTCTGCATTTCCACCACACAAGGCACAGGTTCGATACCTGGTCGGGGAACTGAGATCCCACAAGCCTCAAAGCGTGGCCAGAAAGGGAAAACAAAACAAAACAAAACAAAACACTCAGTTCAAATTCTTTTAAAACATCTCTCAGAATCCCTCTCAATCAGAAGTGAACTCTTGCAACCATGTATCCACATAGCACTTTGGTTTGCTTGGCCATTAACAATATGGATAGTCACCTGTCCTGTGTTAGTGCGGGTCATGTATGTTTCCACCTAATCAGTGGAGTGAGTCGCTTGAGAGTAGAATCCGAGCCCCACCCTTGCATCACCGATACAGTTTAACACGATGAACGCAAAGGTTCCACGTTGAACTTAGTTGAATCACCATTGCCAACAAATAGAAGCACCTGAGTAGCTTTTTCCTAAAGTAGAGAGGCTGGCTGTCTTCATGATGGGCATTTAGGTCCATCCTGCAAATCTGTAGGAGGCTGGTAGATATAAAAGAAACCCTACAATCTCACACATTCCCTTCTGTGGCAGTAAATTATGAGAATGCCAGAAACATGGTACACACATTTATAAACTCTAGGGACACTCCAAATCTATAAGTCCATAAAATCTAAAACTCACTTAATGAAACATTCAAATTTAAAAATTGAAGAATTGCAGTCTCACATAATAATAAAAGGTGTTATTCTAGATTTTGTCAATTGATTCTAAAGAAAGACTTCAGTTTTCTGCTCTAGAAAGTTTACTGTATTTTCAAAACTTCATTAAATCTGAAAAAAGATTCTCCAAAAGGTCAAAAGGCAGAATCCACCTAATTGCTTCATGTGAACCTGTCCAAAAGAGACAGAACATTGAAAACAAGGTACTCAATTTAGAAGAGACTTTTAAGAATCTAACTTAGGCAATTTGCCTTTTTAACTTTATACATATATGCTATATAATATTGAACCTAGGGTGTTACTGCCACAACAATGCCTATTCTTAAATCCAATTCACTGAAAGAGATCAGAGGTGATTTTAAAGAAACATTATTTTGTTTAAATGACCACATCTGGTAGTAAAATCCATGACTTTAGAATCAAATGGCTGAGGTCCAAATTTCAGCTTTGCTTCCTACTAACTGGGTGATCTTGAGGAAAGTTCTTGACCTGGTTGGGACTTCGCCTTCCAGAGCAGGGGGTGTGGGTTCGATCCCTGGTTAGGGAGTTAAGATCCCACATGCCTCGCAGCCAAAAAAACCAAAACATAAAACAGAAGCCATACTGTAACAAATTCAATAAAGACTTTTAAAAAATGGTCTACATCAAAAAACTCTTTAAAAAATAAAGAAATACAACGGTGGTGATAATGAAAACCTACCTTATATGGTTGTTGTGAGGATTCAGATGCTCCATGTGAAGTACCTAGAAAAGTAGCTGGGACACAGCGTTTTAATTATTATTTGCCCTTACTAGCAGTAGTAATAGTCTTACAGTTCTTGCTTTTATTATTACTTATTATTTTTATTATATTATTTATTATATTTATTATTATCATCATTATGCAAGGTACTTAGCATAATACCTTGCTCATAGTAAGTACACAATTAATTTTAGTTTCTGGTGTTATTGTTATTATTATTGTTATTAGCCAGCAATAATTACATCCCTTCATAATCCCAACGTATTTTAAAATTCGTTAAGTTTTAAACAATATTCTTAAACTATAATTCAAGTATTAAGTAGGTCAATATTGGCAGCATTTCAACAATTTACACATTTACTTTATCTTATTATTTTTATACACACACCACCTAATGAAGTGGTGGTGTCCAAGTTAGACCCATTGGAGTAGAGTTTCCAAGTTAAACCTACTTGAATTCAAATCCTGGTTCTCCCACCACTAGCTGTGTGACCCTGGGCGAGTTGCTTTACTATTTCTTCATCTCCAAGAAGGACAGAATGGTGACTAACTTGGTTGGACCATTGTGCAGAATAATGAGATACTGCATGTAAAATATGTGACACAATGCCTGCTCAGAGATATGATGGAAGAATTCAAAGGAGGTACCCTGTACAATGTGATCTGTACCAGTGAAGCAGATTATAATGGTTGTCTTTCCTGATATCCAAGAAAAAAAATTGGTTATCAGGAAGCTCCGGATTAGCAATAAAACTGTTATCTGGTTATTTCTGCTTTTTTTCTTGGGAGGCTCTCTGTCCTTGGAAGTCTAATTGAAGCAAGTCAGAACTATGGATTTTTTAAAAATAAGGGCTCATTACTCTAAAACTTCAGAAATCATGAGTACATAGAACTGGACATCTAAGGATTTCGATTAGGTATTCAGGAAAGAGTCCTCCAGAACACCTCCTGACCTAGTATTTTTTACTATGTGAAAACACTGAGATATTCCCTATTACATTATTGTGAGTCTTTGAAATAAAACATTAGAAAATTTTCCATATTTTGAACTACAAATTAAACAGTAGACATAATGGTATCACGAGAAGAGAATCTAAATAAAGCAAGACTATACAGAGTGCCGCGTATTTTAAATTTTATTTTTAATTTCTTCTTTCAGTTGTTATAAATAAGCCCCAAACCATCATTCTAGATAGAAAGTTGAGGTGATTAAAAGGCTCATATTTGTCACTCTCCACAAAAGCCTCATCGTCCCACACATCACCTCAAAGGGATGCAGCCTGGAGCCAGAGTGAAGGACTTGGCAGCATAGAGGACCTGGACTTCAGCCCACACGCACCTGCCCAACATGCTCAGGAGACCGTGCAGCTTCACAGATGTAGTCAGATGGTACATGGGAGTCAGTACGAGGCCAAATCACCAAAGGGGCCAGACTTTCATGTTTATGCAGGTCTCTGGGCCACATGGCACAGGCCCTGCTGACAAATCCCTGTGAAGCCTTCAGAGTGGTGATGCTAACATTTCCAGAGACTCTGCAAAGGGTACGACTAGGCCTGCCTTACCAGGAGACACCTGTGATGAGGGAAGCTTCATTTAGAAATATGTATTCTACCACCTATTGTACCTTATTAATTCCTTTGGGTCTTGAAGGTTTCTTTCCTTTAAAGATCTTTATCAAGAGACCTTTCCATTAAAACTCTCAGTGCCCCAGGCTGCATCCCAGGATCTCTGAGGGTGAGACTCAGGGATCAGTATTTTTCTCAGCTTTCAAAATGCAGACAAGGTTGAGATGATCTAAGCCCATCACTGTAATCTCGCCTTTCTGTGATTGATTTAGGGATTAGCATGGGACCCAATCCTTACCAAGGCATGAGAAGAAGTCTCTTGGAAGGCTGCTGGGAAAGCTTTCTTCACCTCTTTTACAAAAGTAAATAGGGCTTCCCTGGTGGCGCAGTGGTTGAGAGTCCGCCTGCCGATGCAGGGGACACGGGTTCGTGCCCCGGTCCGGGAAGATCCCGCATGCCGCGGGGCGGCTGGGCCCGTGAGCCATGGCCGCTGAGCCTGCGCGTCCGGGTCCTGTGCTCCGCAACGGGAGAGGCCACAACAGTGAGAGGCCCGCGTACTGCAAAAAAAAAAAAAAAAAAGTAAATAAAGGGACTTCCCTGGCAGTCCAGTAGTTAAGACTCTGCTCTTCCACTGCAGGACGCTGGTCCGATCCATGGTTGGGGAACTAAGATCCCACAAGCCACACAGCACGGCCAAAAATAAATAAAATAAATAAATAAGAATACAAGAGGGCTTCCCTGGTGGCGCAGTGGTTGAGAGTCCACCTGCCGATGCACGGGACGCGGGCTCATGCCCCAGTCCGGGAAGATCCCACATGCCGCGGAGCGGCTGGGCCCGTGAGCCATGGCCGCTGAGCCTGCGCGTCCGGAGCCTGTGCTCCGCAACGGGAGAGGCCGCAACAGTGAGAGGCCCGCGTACCACACACACACACACACACAAAAACAACAAAGAGTCCTCCTTCTTCCTCAGAGCAGTACTGATCTGAATCTGCTGCTACCATCTTAAGACTGTGACAAAAAATAGCTTAAAGGTGAAGGTGACTTTGAAGATCTAAAAGAAGTAGAAATAACTAGTCTTAGTTCCAGATAGATGGATGGATAGATGGATAGATACTTGAGAGGTCTCCTTCCAAAAAGATGTTTGTAACCAAGTAGTGATTAGTAAAAAGCCACTGAAAAGTACAAATGGCATTTACAATAGAGTATTTCCCGAACAGAAACTGGAGAGTGGGGCAAGCTACATGGCAAGTTGGGAATCAAAGATACCAAAGGATTACTGAGGAGTAGCAGAGTGTCATTGACAAACTGCCTTCCCCACATTTTGAACGTGTTATAAAACTGAGATTAAAGTGCTGTTGACTTGCACTTGCAAAAGAGAGGTTGCTAAGAATTAAAGAGAAAGTCCTGCAGAATTATATGACACATTCTTTAAACCAGAAATGGTAAACATTTTTTGCAAAACCATTATTATACAAACCTAAAAACACTAAAAATTTAGGTTAACTACTGTTTCTAAAATAACATTTCCCTTTTAAGTATGCCTGTAAAGATCCTCCTGTTTATATTCTTTTACATTAAGGAACTGTCAGAAATCCTTGCTTATGTGTCCACTATGACTCATTATAAGAAAAACCATTTGAAATGTGATTTTATATAGTAAAGCAATCTATTCCCATGGAGGAAGCTCTGTCTTTCAACATCTTTAGGCCACCCAAGAACATTTCAGCATCTCTGGCTCTGAGAAAAGATTAGTAATATGTAAAGTATTTATCAAAGTAAATCTCAATTTTCTTTAAGTAATTTTCCCTTTCATGGACGTAAACTGACTCTGAAGATTGAAAAAAAAAAGACCCTAACTTCTTATTTCAAAATGTATTGTCAACTCATTAAATTTCTACCTATCAAGTTAAGATCAAGAAAGTGAATGTTAGTAGGTTAGTTAACTATCAACAATGTTGATTGGGCTCCAGTTTACAGACCCTGGTTTTCAAACAGGTAGTATCACATAAGAATGTTAACTGTGAAGGTGAAAACAAATCCCTATTCTCGGCTTTCTGCTTTTATTCTTCTTTTATTTTTTTATTCTTTGTTGGCTTTCCTTTATTCTTATTCTTTCTTTACCCCAGGTTGACCCCTGTCTGTCTCTTGGTCTGATTTCTCGATTTAGTGTCTCCCATCTCCTCTTTCTACTCTCCTTTTCAAGTTGCTTGGGTTTTTGTCTAAGACTCTCCTCTTTGAAGCCATCCTCTGCCTCTCAACTCCGCCTTTGTCACGGGTACTCCCCCACTCACCTCCCATTCTATCACTGTGTTCTCTTCTTACCTCCTCACCTTGGCACTCTAGGCCTACCAACGGGGATCTGTTGGAGAAACGTATATCACCTGAAGACAGTGTCTCACCTTAACCTCGTGTTGACTATCAAAAAATAATAATAATTCAAGTGTGAGTAGAGGCAACTAACCTTGGATTTTTAGTAACTTCATGGAACAACCTTCTGAAAATGCAAACCTAATCAGAGTCTCTTGTCTGTTATAAAACCAAATGCTTTTATAATGTGTCAAGAGATTTATCACTAATGCATAAACCTTCATAGGAGTGGGACTCCACTTACCACATTACACTATTTAAATTGAGATTTTAAAAAATCCCTGGGGGCTACGTTTAAAGAGAAGGGAAAACAAAAACATCTAAATAATACAGTATAATTAAAAGATGAAAAGTTGAAATAATTACAGACCAGAAGCAGAACTGAGTTGAAATGAATTACCTTGGACTCTAGCTAGATGGCGCTAGAGCACGTGCGTGGCTAATTGGTACAGTACCGTTACTGAATGGAAAGTACTAGTCAAACAGATGTTTCACATTTTTTAGGATATGGGACTCTGTTAGAAATTAAAGCAAATACCATAATTAGAACTTTTAAGAATCTAACTCTTCTGAGAGTGATATTTTGCATCTTTGAAAGGAAGGAGACATCCATTAATATGTATTATATACGTTCTTTGACCCTGAAGTAGGACCTTCAATATTCACATTCAGGATTTTCATCATTTTGAAAAATTTTTTTAAGCCTTGCTCATTAATTAATAGTAGCAACATGTTCCATGTATTTGTGAAATTCTTCAGTAGAGATAACAACTTTAAAAATCCCAAGGATCTTTGGGATTTATAGCCTTCTGCCAGAAGCTTCTCTTTGATCACAACTGGGAGGCGCCCCAGCTGATTTCTCCAGGAAGATTTCCCTCCTTCCAAATTATACAATTTCAAATGTGGCAAATGCAAGTGCATAGTTTACCTCCTTTCCATTGCACCCATTTAGCCCAGTACTAACTATGCTTCGGCTGACTTTGTGTAACATGTCATTATTCAGTTTTAATTACTGATTTAATTTAATCAGGTACTTTGAAGTTTAAAGATAGGCCACTTTCATCAGCAAGCCCACTGAACAGGAGATTACCTTATGCGACTCTCACCTCAGCTCATCTACATGAATTTAAAAATGAGTCACAGGCAAACTACTAAACAAAAGGAATGAACAGATTTTAGTTGTTTGTTGTATTTAGAATTAGTATTTAACATTTTTATTTTTAATATTCTTATTTTTTCAGGAAAAAAATTTATTTTACTTTAGTATTTTTATTTTTTCAGAAAAAGGTTTTTAAGTTCTCACTTACAGAATGTGACATAGATAATTATCACTGTCTCCAATTTCTACTTGCAGAAACCAGGGAAGGATCATAGAATTATCATTTGTATTCAGTTTTTGAACATCTCTAGCCTATAAGTAATCTGTATAGTAACTATTATATGAATAAATACACATATCAGTGCTCACAGAGTACATGACTACTTCAGATTTACCTAAGAAGAACAGTAAAATTAGAATGTGTATCATTTGTAGTACAGACTTTCCAACTTTGTTTTTTAGAATCCAGCGGAATCCCCAGAAGTGCTGTTTAATCTAAAATGTCATCTTTAAGTTGCTGTTTTATCTTAGTCTTGTTGACTTGTTTTAAAAGCTTCATGGGACTTCCCTGGTGGTGCAGTGGTTAAGAATCAGCCTGCCAATGCAAGGGACACGGGTTTGAGCCCTGGTCTGGGAACATCCCACATGCCGCGGAGCAACTAAGCCCATGTGCCACAACTACTGAGCCTGCACTCCATAGCCCACGAGCCACAACTAATGAGCCCACATGCTGCAACTACTGAAGCCCGCGTGCACCTACAGGCCGTGCTCCGCAACAAGAGAAGCCACCGCAATAGGAAGCCTGCACACCGCAATGAAGAATAGCCCCCGCTCGCCACAACTAGAGAAAGCCTGCGCACAGCAACAAAGACCCAATACAGCCAAAAATAAATAAATAAATTTATATTTTAAAAAGAAGCTTCAAATAGATACCCCACAGCGAAAGGGAAAAGAGACTAAAACAAAATTTTCTTCTGAACTTTTCTTATGGGAATTCCCTACAAACAGATATTGAGACTATGTACACCCCCAAGCACCTACGATTCCTGTGCTTTATGGAAGTACTGATGATCCAGCTGTATCCCACTCTGGTCCTCAGCATCCCCTCTGCTTCATCCTTTTCCTCACTCACTCATTTAGCATTTAATGAACACGCACTCTGAGCTAGGCACTGTGCTAGCAAGGAGAATTCAAAATGAACCATGAGCAGTCCCTCAAGATGTCTAGAAACACAGTTTAAAGTGGTTACGCACTTTAGGTTAGATACTCAAACAGATAAATAGAGCACAACGAGATGAGTGCCAGGCTGGAGATATACAAAGTGTCTGAATAAGGACAAAAACAGTTCAAGATCAGTTTCTTGGAGGAGGCAAAGCCTTAACCAAAGACTACGTGTCAACCAGGTAAAAAATATGGCCCCAATGAAACCTCATTTACCCATAAGAGTCCAGAGAAGAGAATGGCAAATACCATAGGAAAAGAGAAGTATGACAAGAAAATAGCTCTATAATAAATTCCTCTCATTGCTTGCACTAAACCACTTTAACATTCTAGAAGAGCAATCCCAGGCCTTGAACACAATCTGCCTAACAGATGGATAATATCCTCTATTAGTTTTATAACTTAGGCAAGTAAATCTGTGAGACTTCTATTCCTTCTCTGGAGAATAAGGAAATCATTACCTAGAAGACTGTTGTAAGGATCGAATGAGTTATTGCATGTAAAACTATCTGGCACACTGTAAACATCTTTTGTCTACAGGCATCACTACCTAAATAATGCTGGATGTGGAGTTCAGAGAAGGAAAAAGTATTGGATCTGAAGGCAGAAAATGGTTTGTGTCCAACTCTACCAACTACTAAACTCTGTAACCCTGAGTCAGTTAAGTAACTTTTCTGAGCTACATTTAAGCCATTAATAAAATCAGGATAGTAAGACCTCCTATGCCTACCTAGACAGGGTTGTTATGAATATCAAATGGGATAGTATGTATTACAGTGCTTAAATAAATAAAAGGGGCTTTACATATGACACAGATTTTTAAAAGACTGATCTTAATATTTTTATTAGGTGAAACATCAACAATGAATGTGGAGTGTATGTGTGTGTGTGTGTGTGTGTGTGTGTGTGTGTGTGTGTGTGAGTGACAGAGAGAGAGAGAGAGAAATGCTGCCAGAAAAGTGAATACGTGTGATCCCTTTTGCTCTAGAATCAAGGCCAAGATAAACGTAGTTTTTAAATGGAATGATTTTAAAAGTACAATACATTATTGAGAAAAAGCTATTTGCATACTCTCTAATAAAGCACTTAATAAAGTCATATCATTAAAATAAAATGGCTCTTAAAATCAGTAAAGGAAAGGATAAATAGCACTATAAAAATGACCAAAATATGAGCCAGAATTTGACTAAAACAGAATACCCAAATGGCTAATTAAACTGTGAAAATTTGTTCCAATTTGTTAGAAATCAAAATGCAAATTAATATAAGAAAATTTTGGACTTGAGGATACAGGGTGGGGGAAGGGTAAGCTGGGACAAAGTGAGAGAGTGGCATGGACATATGTACACTACTAAATGTAAAACAGATAGCTAGTGGGAAGCAGCCACGTAGCACAGGGAGATCAGCTCAGTGCTTTGTGACCACCTAGAGGGGTGGGATAGGAAGGGTGGGAGGGAGACAAAAGAGGGAGGAGATATGGGGATACAGGTATATGTATAGCTGATTCACTTTGTTATACAGCAGAAACTAACACACCATTGTAAAGCAATTATACTCCAATAAAGATGTTAAATAATAATAAAAAGGAGTGGTAAAAATATATATATAAATAAATAAATAAGAAAATTTCTCTCTCAAATTGTTAAGTAAGAAAAATAATTATAATCCCAGTGTTGGCCAACATATAACACGGAGATGACTCTTTTATATGTATCTGGTGAGAATAAGCATGAGCCTTTAAAATATTTTTTATCCAAGTAATTCACTTTCAGATTAATATGCTAAGTAAGTTATCATGGACAAGCAAGATAACTGTGTAGAATTTTTTTCACAGAATTACTTACCATCATAAAAACTGATAATAATGGAGTAGTTTATTAATTACAGTGAATGTATACAATCACATATTACCATTAAAAATCTGGTTTCGAAGCATTAGTATCATGGAAAAGTATGGGGAAATTCAGGAAGCAAAATTTTGTTTACATTATCCCAAATTTAATATATATATATTTATTTCTTGGAAAAAAGACTTGAAGAGGAAACAGTGAATTATTACCAATTGTATCAGTTATCTATTGCTGTGTAACAAATTACTCCCAAATTTAGCAGCTTAAAACAACATGCATTTATTATTTCACCATTTCTACAAGTCAGGAATCCAGGCACAGCTTAGCTGGGACCTCTGCTTCAGTGTCTCAAAAGGTTTTAATCATGTTATCAATCAGCCCTGAAGGCTGGATTAGGGAAGAATCCACTTTCAAGCTCACTTATATGGTTGTTGTCAGCACTCACTTCCCCAAGAGGTGTTGGACTGAGGGTTCCTTGCTGGCTATTGGCAGAAGCCACCCTCAGTTCCTTGCTATGTTGGCCTCTCCAATATGGCAGCTTACTTCATCAAAACCAACAACGGAGAGTGTCTGCTAGCAAGTCAGAGATCACAATCTTTTGTTACTTAATCACAAAATTGACATCTCCTCAATGTTACTGTATTCTACTAGTTAGAAGCAAGTTACTCAAGGGGAACAAAATTAGGACTGTCTAGAGCTGGGGATCATCGAAGGTCATGTCAGAAGCTGTCTACACGTCAGTGGATACCTCATTTCCTTTCTTATATGTCTCCATTTTTATAGATCTTATTATAAACATATATTTAATATATAAGAAAAATTGTTTGAAGGTAAATATAATAAAGTGGCTAATCTGTTAAGAGAGCAATTAGGAAAATTATAAGAAAAGTAATAAAACTGTGTCCTATGATGTGATAATTAAAAATATACTTATTTATACAGCTAGTCTTCAAGGCAGTTTAAAAATATTAAAGAAGAAAGGAAGGAAGGAAAGGAGAGAGGGAACAGGGGAGAAAATAAGTGATCTAATTGCCAAACACTTGGTGAACAATTGGTTTAAAAGAATAAAAATTGTGTCATTACAGTAAAACACCTCTTTACATGAGAAATATTTAGCTATATAGAGAGATGTGAAAAAGGCACAAAATTTAAATACCAAGTAAAAAACAAAATACAACATATACCATCATGTTGTAAACTAACAGTTATGTCTGTATCATTATAACTAAGCTTCACTTACACACAGTGATGTGGTAAAGGGGAATTTTGTGATTTTTTAAATAGTTTTGCTTGTATTCCCTATTGAAAAATTGGTGAAGAAAATCCCGTTTAAAAAATAAAATAGTCTAGTTATACTTGACCAAAGCAGGAAGATGCAAATTATTTTCTCACCTCAGATTTCCCCCAAATAATTAAAAACCAATATGACCACTGTATAGAAATTTTCTTTTTTCCCACAACTGTTATAAGATGAATGAAATTATACAAATCTAAGATGCTTTCCACTTAGACTGAAACATGTCCTTATGCTGTACAAAATCTCTTATGGGGAGAAAATAGAGCTGTCTGTGAAAAGAAAAGACCTGTGTTCTAGGCCAGACAGTTTATCTGATTAAGGAAAGAGAAGAAGGTTTACAGTCAAAGATTAATTCTCCAGCACCACACAGTAAGCTCTCCAAACAAGATCTGTGTCACTCCAAACTTCATTCCTAACAGTTGAGCAGAGTTTTTCAATTCCTGGTGTTATTATTGATTCTTGGTTGCAGTTGTTCAGCCCAATCTTTTGCAAAATGCTACCAACAAAGAACAAGTCAAAATATCTACTGCCAGCACCAGACAGAATCAACAATAACAATGTGAGTTGCTCTCATAACTGGAAGCTGATTTTAGTAAATGAAATAAAACTATAGATCTAAAAATAAATGTATGCACCAACCTTAGTAACTTTTCTCTTCAAAAATATATGAAAAACTGAATTCATACAAACAAAAATTTAATGCTAATGAAATAAGCTGACAGGAGGTATAATTTGCTAAAGAAAACAATAACTCCAAGAGGTGATACAGAATTAAAAACAGTCTTATACTGGATACAAAGTTGGTCATCTCCATAGTGGATGAACAGGTATCAGAGAATCGTTCTAAAATAAAGCTTCAGTTTTCTCTCTTGGGGGTAAAGAACCAATATAATAGAAGTCAGAAATAGAATGCTGCTGTGTGTTTCTTACCTATGAACATTATCTCTTGCCTACAAACATTAAAGACATTTAAGAAGTTAGAGTTCAAAGACCATAAAGAAAACAACTCCTATATTAGGACAATGCCAAAGAGTTATTTTATCTTTATCTCAGGAATAATATGCAAAGACTTTTTCTAATGTATAATGTTTCTCCTAACTTGCCTTTGTTCTGCTAGGTTTGTTTTGGGGTGGGAATTTTCTCTCTCTCTCTCCCCCACTTGGTTCAGCCGTGTTCCTATTTCTCAAATAATCTGGCATTTGGACTCCGAATTCAAATGTACCTAAATTTGATTTCTGTTTCTTATACTTACTACCTGTAGAACCATAGATCAAATACTTAAGGTTAAAACAGAAGCAATGATAGTGCCTTTTGCATAAGAGTATTGTGGCAGAAGGCAGGCAAATCATTTAGCATAATGTCTGACATATATTAAGGTACTAAATATTACTGTATAATGTTAACTTTTGATTTTATTACTTACCTTGATGCAATAAATAAGTTCCCATAGGCATGATTTTAGAGATAGTTTACCCTTATATCAGATTGTCTGCAGTTTCCAACATCTTTGCTTTAAATAAGTCTAGTCAAATCACTTAAATAGGTTTATTATTAAGAATTGTTCAATAAAATGTTAACCAGGAAGAAAAAAACCTCTAGTAGATACAAAAAAAAGAAAAAGAAATGAAACCATACCACTAAAAAAGATAAATCACAAAGGAAGAGAGGAAGAAAGGAACAAAATGGCAATAGTTAGTCCTTACCAACAATCACTGTAAATGTAAATAGATTAAATTCTCCACTCAAAGAACACAGAGTGGCTGAACAGATAAGAAACCAAGATCCAACAATATGCTACCTACAAGAGACTCTCTTTAGTTTTAGGAACACGCACAGAAAGTGAAGGGATAGAAAAACATATTCATGCAAGTGGCAACTGAAAGAGAGCAGGAGTGCCCATACTTTTATCAGATAAAATAGACTTTCAGTCAAAACAGGTCACAAGAGACAAAGGACATCACTATACAGTGATAAAGGAGTCAATTCATTGAGAGGCTGTAACAATTCTAAATATACATTCACGCAAAACTGGAGCATCTAAATATTTAAAGCCAATATTAACAGAACTGAAGAGAGAAATAGACAATACAATAATAGTAGGAGAATTCAATAACACACTTTCAACAATGGATAGCTCATCCAGACAGGAAATCAATAAGGAAAAATGGATCAGAATAATGCTATACACCAAACAGACCTAACAGACATAATCAGGACATTCCATCCAACAGCACCAGGGTACACTTTCTTCTCAAAAACATGAAACATTCTCCAGGATAGATCATATGTTGAGGCACAAAGCAAATGTTAACAAATTTTTAAAGACTGATACCATGAATATATATTCTGACCACAATGTCATAAAACTAAAAATCAGTTGTAAGAAGACTACTGGAAACTGCACAAATATGTGGAAATTAGACAACATTCTCCTGAGCAAACAGCAGGTCAAAGAAGAATCAAAAAGAAAGTCCAAAATATTCTGATACAAACAAAAATGGAAACACAACATACCAAAACTTATGAGATGCAGCAAACACAGTCTTAAAAGATAAGTTTATAGAGATGAATGTGTACATTAAAAGAAGATCTCGGAGAGGGAGCTTCAAGATGGCGGAAGAGTAAGACGCAGAGATCACCTTCCTCCTCACAGATACATCAGAAATACATTTACATGTGGAACAACTCCTACAGAACACCTACTGAACGCTGGCAGAAGACCTCAGACCTCCCAACAGGCAAGAAACTCCCCACGTACCTGGGTAGGACAAAAGAAAAAAGAATAAACAGAGACAAAAGAATAGGGAAGGGACCGCACCAGTGGGAGGGAGCTGTGAAGGAGGAAAGGTTTCCACACACTAGGAAGCCCCTTCGCAGGCGGAGACTGCCAGTGGCGGAGGGGGGAAGCTTCGGAGCCGCGGAGGAGAGCGCAGCAGCAGGGGTGCAGAGGGCAAAGCAGAGAGATTCCCGCACAGAGGATCGGTGACGACCGGCACTCACCAGCCCGAGAGGCTTGTCTGCTCACCCGGCGGGGAGGGCGGGGCTGGGAGCTGAGGCTCGGGCTTCGGTCGGATCGCAGGGAGAGGACTGGGGTTGGCGGTGTGAACACAGCCTGCAGGGGGTTAGTGCGCCACGGCTAGCCGGGAGCGAGTCCGGGAAAAGGTCTGGAGCTGCTGAAGAGGCAAGAGACTTTTTCTTCCCTCTTTGTTTCCTGGTGCGTGAGGAGAGGGGATTCAGAGCGCTGCTTAAAGGAGCTCCAGAGACAGGCGCGAGCCACGGCTATCAGCGCGGACCCCAGAGACGGGCATGAGACGCTAAGGCTGCTGCTGCCGCCACCAAGAAGCCTGTGTGCAAGCACAGGTCTCTCTCCACACCTCCCCGCCCGGGAGCCTGTGCAGCCCGCCACTGCCAGGTTCCGGGATCCAGGGACAACTTCCGTGGGAGAACGCACGGCGCGCCTCAGGCTGGTGCAACGTCACGCCGGCCTCTGCCGCTGCAGGCCCGCCCCGCACGCCGTGCCCCCCCCCTCCCCCCAGGCTGAGAGAGCCAGAGCCCCCGAATCAGCAGCTCCTTTAACCCTGTCCTGTCTGAGCGAAGAACAGACGCCCCCAGGCAACCAACATGCAGAGGCGGGGCCAAATCCAAAACTGAGCCCCGGGAGCTGTGCGAACAAAGAAGAGAAAGGGAAATCCCTCCCAGCAGCCTCAGGAGCAGCGGATTAAATCACCACAATCAACCTAATGTACCCAGCTTCACTCAACAACCAGCAAGCTACAGTGCTGGACACCCTATACCAAACAACTAGCAAGACAGGAACACAACCCCACCCGTTAGCAGAGAGGCTGCCTAAAATCATAATAAGGCCACAGACACCCGAAAACCCACCACCAGACGTGGACCTGCACACCAGAAAGACAAGATCCAGCCTCACCCACCAGAACACAGGCACTAGTCCCCTCCACCAGGAAGCCTACACAACCCATTGAAACAACCTTAGCCACTGGGGACAGACACCAAAAACAACGAGAAATGCGAACCTGCAGCCTGTGAAAAGGAGACCCCAAACACAGTAAGATAAGCAAAATGAGAAGACAGAAAAATACACAGCAGATGAAGGAGCAAGGTAAACACCCACCAGATCTAATAAATGAAGAGGAAATAGGCAGTCTACCTGAAAAAGAATTCATAGTAATAATAGTAAAGATGATCCAAAATCTTGGAAATAGAATAGAGAAAATACAAGAAACGTTTAACAAGGACCTAGAAGAACTAAAGAGCAAACAAACAGTGATGAACAACACAATAAATGAAATTAAAAATTCTCTAGAAGAGATCAATAGCAGAATAACTGAGGCACAAGAACGGATAAGTGACCTGGAAGATAAAATAGGGGAAATAACTACTGCAGAGCAGAATAAAGAAAAAAGAATGAAAAGAATTGAGGACAGTCTCAGAGACCTCTGGGACAACATTAAATGCACCAACATTCGAATTATAGGGGTCCCAGAAGAAGAAGAGAAAAAGAAAGGGACTGAGAAAATATTTGAAGAGATTATAGTTGAAAACTTCCCTAATATGGGAAAGGAAATAGTTAAACAAGTCCAGGAAGCACAGAGAGTCCCATACAGCATAAATCCAAGTAGAAACACGCCAAGACACATATTAATCAAACTATCAAAAATTAAATACAAAGAAAACATATTAAAAGCAGCAAGGAAATAATAACACACAAGGGAATCCTCATAAGGTTAACAGCTGATCTTTCAGCAGAAACTCTGCAAGCCAGAAGGGACTGGCAGGACATATTTAAAGTGATGAAGGAGAAAAACCTACAACCAAGATTACTCTACCCAGCAAGGATCTCATTCAGATTTGATGGAGAAATTAAAACCTTTACAGACAAGCAAAAGCTGAGAGAGTTCAGCACCACCAAAGTACCTTTACAACAAATGCTAAAGGAACTTCTCTAGGCAAGAAACACAAGAGACGGAAAACACCTACAATAACAATCCAAAACAATTAAGAAAATGGGAATAAGAACATACATATCAATAATTACCTTAAATGTAAAGGTATTAAATGCTCCCACCAAAAGACCCAGACTGGCTGAATGGATACAAAAACAAGACCTGTATATATGCTGTCTACAAGAGACTCACTTCAGACCTAGGGACACATACAGACTGAAAGTGAGGGGATGGAAAAAGATATTCCACGCAAATGGAAATCAAAATAAAGCTGTAATAGCAATACTCATATCAGATAAAATAGGCTTTAAAATAAAGACTATTAGAAGAGACAAAGAAGGACACTACATAATGATCAAGGGATCGATCCAAGAAGAAGATATAACAATTGTAAATATTTATGCACCCAACATAGGAGCACCTCAATATATAAGGCAAATACTAACAGCCATAAAAGGGGAAATTGGCAGTAACACATTCATAGTAGGGGACTTTAACACTCCACTTTCACCCATGGACAGATCATCCAAAATGAAAATAAATAAGGAAACACAAGCTATAAATGATACATTAAACAAGATGGACTTAATTGATATTTATAGGACATTCCATCCAAAAACAGAATACACATTCTTCTCAAGTGCTCATGGAACATTCTGCAGGATAGATCATATCCTGGGTCACAAATCAAGCCTTGGTAAATTTAAGAAAATTGAAATTGTATCAAGTATCTTTTCTGACCACAATGCTATGAGACAAGATATCAATTACAAGATAAAAAATACAAACACATGGAGGCTAAACAATACACTAATTACTAACCAAGTGATCACTGAAGAAATCAAAGAAGAAATCAAAAAATACCTAGAAACAAATGACAATGGAGACATGATGACCCAAAACCTATGGGATGCAGAGAAAGCAGTTCTAACAGGGAAGTTTATAGCACTACAATAGTACCTTAAGAAACAGGAAACTACTCAAATAAACAACCTAACCTTGCACCTAAAGCAATTAGAGAAAGAAGAACAAAAAAACCCCAAAGTTAGCAGAAGGAAAGAAATCATAAAAATCAGATCAGAAATAAATGAAAAAGAAATGAAGGAAACGATAGCAAAGATGAATAAAACTAAAAGCTGGTTCTTTGAGAAGATAAACAAAATTGAGAAACCATTAGCCAGACTCATCAAGATAAAAAGGGAGAAGACTCAAATCAATAGAATTAGAAATGAAGAAGGAGCAGTAACAACTGACACTGCAGAAATACAAAAGATCATGAGAGATCACTACAAGCAACTCTATGCCAATAAAATGGACAACCTGGAAGAAATGGACAAATTCTTAGAAATGCACAACCTGCCACGACTGAATCAGGAAGAAGTAGAAAATATGAACAGACCAATCACAAGCACTGAAATCGAAACTGTGATTAAAAATCTTCCAACAAACAAAAGCCCAGGACCAGAGGGCTTCACAGGTGAATTCTGTCAAACATTTAGAGAAGAGCTAACACCTATCCTTCTTAAACTCTTCCAAAATATAGCAGAGGGAGGAACACTTCCAAACTCATTCTGCGAGGCCACCATCACCCTGATACCAAAACCAGACAAGGATGTCACAAAGAAAGAAAACTACAGGCCAATATCACTGATGAACATAGAAGCAAAAATCCTCAACAAAATACTAGCAAACAGAATCCAACAGCACCTTAAAAGGATCATACACCATGATCAAGTGGGGTTTATTCCAGGAATGCAAGGATTCTTCAGTATAAGCAAATCAATCAATGTGATACACCATATTAACAAATTGAAGGAGAAAAACCATATGATCATCTCAATAGATGCAGAGAAAGCTTTTGACAAAATTCAACACCCATTTATGATAAAAACCCTGCAGAAAGTAGGCATAGAGGAAACTTTCCTCAACATAATAAAGGCCATATATGACACACCCACAGCCAACATCATCCTCAATGGTGAAGAATTGAAACCATTTCCACTAAGATCAGGAACAAGACAAGGTTGCCCACTCTCACCACTCTTATTCAACATAGTTTTGGAAGTTTTAGCCACAGCAGAGAGGAAAAAGAAATAAAAGGAATCCAAATTGGAAAAGAAGAAGTAAACCTGTCACTGTTTGCAGATGGCATGATACTATACATAGAGAATCCTAAAGATGCTACCAGAAAACTACTAGAGCTAATCAATGAATTTGGTAAAGTAGCAGGATACAAAATTAATGCACAGAAACCTCTGGCATTCCTATACACTAATGATGAAAAACCTGAAAGTGAAATTAAGAAAACCCTCCTATTTACCACTGCAACAAAAAAATAAAATATCTAGGAATAAATCTACTGAAGGAGACAAAAGACCTGTATGCAGAACATTATAAGACACTGATGAAAGAAATTAAAGATGATACTAATAGATGGAGAGATATACCATGTTCTTGTATTGGAAGAATCAACATTGTGAAAATTACTCTACTCCCCAAAACAATCTACTGATTCAATGCAATCCCTATCAAACTACCACTGGCATTTTTCACAGAACTAGAACAAAAAATTTCACAATTTGTATGGAAACACAAAAGACCCCGAATAGCCAAAGCAATCTTGAGAAAGAAAAACGGAGCTGGAGGAATCAGGCTCCCTGACGTTATACTACAAACCTAGAGTAATCAAGACAGTATGGTACTGGCCCCAAAACAGAAAGATAGATCAATGGAACAGTATAGAAAGCCCAGAGATAAACCCACACACATATGGTCACCTTATTTTTGATAAAGGAGGCAAGAATATACATTGTAGAAAAGACAGCACCTTCAATAAGTGGTGCTGGGAAAACTGGACAGGTACATGTAAAAGTATGAAATTAGAACACTCCCTAACACCATACACAAAAATAAACTTAACATGGATTAAAGACCTAAATGTAAGGCCAGACACTATCAAACTCTTAAAGGAAAACATAGGCAGAACACTCTATGACATAAATCACAGAAAGATCCTTTTTGACCCACCTCGTAGAGAAATGGATATAAAAACAAAAATAAACAAATGGGACCTAATGAAACTTCAAAGCTTTTGAACAGCAAAGGAAACCATAAACAAGACCAAAAGACAACCCTCTGAATGGGAGAAAATATTTGCAAATGAAGCAACTGACAAAGGATTAATCTCCACAACATACAAGCAGCTCATGCAGCTCAATATCAAAAACACAAACAACCCAACCCAAAAATGGGCAGAAGACCTAAATAGACATTTCTCCAAAGAAGATATACAGACTGCCAACAAACACATGAAAGAAAGCGCAACATCATTAATCATTAGAGAAATGCCAATCAAAACTACAATGAGATATCATCTCACACTGGTCAGAATGTCCATCATCAAAAAATCTAGAAACAATAAATGCTGGAGAGGGTGTGGAGAAAGGGGAACCCTCTTGCACTGTTCGTGGGAATGTAACTTGATACAGCCACTATGGAGAACAGTATGGAGGTTCCTTTAAAAACTAAAAATAGAACTACCATACGACCCAGCAATCCCACTACTGGGCATATGCACTGAGAAAACCATAATTCAAAAAGAGTCATATACCAAAATGTTCATTGCAGCTCTATTTACAATAGCCAGGAGATGGAAGCAACCTAAGTGTCCATCAACAGATGAATGGATAAAGAAGTTGTGGCACATATATACAATGGAATACTACTCAGCCATGTAAAGAAACGAAATTGAGTTATTTGTAGTGAGGTGGATGGACCTAGAGTCTGTCATACAGAGTGAAGTAAGTCAGAAAGAGAAAAAGAAATACCGTATGCTAACACATATATATGGAATCTAAGGGGAAAAAAAAGTCATGAAGAACCTAAGGGCAAGAGGGGAATAAAGTCACAGAGCTACTAGAGAATGGACTTGAGGATATGGGGAGGTGGAAGGGTAAGCTGTGACAAAGTGAGAGAGTGGGATGGAAATATATACACTACCAAGAGTAAAACAGATAGCTAGTGGGAAGCAGCTGCAAAGCACAGGGAGATCAGCTCGGTGCTTTGTGACCACCTAAAGGGGTGGGATAGGGAGGGTGGGAGGGAGGGAGACACAAGAGGGAAGAGATATGGGAACATATGTATATGTATAAGTGATTCACTTTGTTATAAAGCAGAAACTAACACAACACTGTAAAGCAATTATACTCCAATAAAGATGTTAAAAAAAAAAAGTTCTCAAATAAATAACCTAACTTTACACCTGAAAGAACTAGAAAGAAAATGAAAAATCTAAGCCCTAAATTAGCATAAGAAAATAATAAGGATTAGAGTATAAATAACTAAAATAGAAACTAGAAGACAATGGTAAAGATCAGTGGAACTAAGAGTTGAGTTTTTTAAAAGATAAAAAAAAATATGTAAATCTTTAGCTAGGCTAACCAAGAAAAAAAGAGAGAGAGCTCAAATAAATAAAATTATAAATGAAAGAGGAGACATTACAACGGATAGCACAGAGATACAAAGAATCACAAGAGATTACTATGAACAATTATATACCAACAAATTGGATAACCTAAAAGAAGTGGATGAATTTCTAGAAGCATACAACCCACAAATCCTTTACAAAATCTTATAAAAAAAACTTAAGAGGAAAGAACACTTCTAGCTAATTTTACAAGGCCAGCATTATCCTGATATCAAAGCATGATAAGGACACTACAAGAAAAGAAAACTGCAGGTTAATACGCCTGATGAATATAAATGCAAAAATTCTTCAAAAAATACTAGCGAACCAAATCCAGTGCAATATCTGGGACATATTTCTACTTGAAAAAAGTATCTGTTGTTTATTCTGATATTCAAATTTAACTGGGAATCCTATATTTTGTCTGGCAACCATAGCTGGGAACTGCCTGAGGAACTATGTATAATGTATCTCAGATAATCAGCCCAAAGATGTTACAGAGAAGAATATTTAGCACATGGCTCCCATCTCCATCCGTTAAAGTTTGTAGGGGTGGATTGGGGAAGCAAACAGGAGCAGAAAGCAAAAGATAAGCAATGCTGCTGAAGCCAGGAGCCCTTAAGCTACAGGTGCACACTGCTGGTTGCTGTAGCAACAGCTGCAGCAAAAATGTGGGCCAATATGTTAGCCTATAAAAGATCTCTAACATGCCCTACATTAAAATTGCCATGAGAAATTTTCACATTTGGGGGGAGAAATATGCCCTAAAAATTGGTGCCACCATTGTCACCTCTTTCCATTCTAGTGACAGATAGAAAAAAACTTATTTTCTTTTTTATTGAAACCAACATGTAGGAAACAGAAGCATGAAACGACAGTAATACGGACACAGCATTTCATCATGCTTTTAACCTCAGAAAAAGGTGAGTCAGGCTGTTCAACAAGGGCACACCGGGAAAAGCCACATAATTTCTGACAGTTTTTCTGAACAACTAACAAGACCCCCGTAAGCCACTGTTGGGAGATGGATGTCACATCGTACTGGATTTCATTGTGAAGCAATGTGACAAGCAAATGAGATTCTATCTGGACCACCGCAGAGGTAAATAAGAGCAGCCTGGATATTCTGCCTCTTCCAGTGTAGATCAGGCCATTCAAGGAAAGAGCTTCTAACCACTAAAGAAGAATTCCAAAGGGAAGATGCCCCCTGAGCAAACCCTGAAGAGCAAATCCCACGGAAGTGAGCAGAGGGGAGCTTCTGCCTATAGGAGGAGCTGAAAGGTTTCCAAGGATGAATCTTCTCCAAACCAATGGAGACTTTCTCAGCACTAATGAGAAGTGCCAACGCACGGTTTCTTGATGGCTGAGAACTGAGTTTGAGATCCTCTTGTTTTGACCTTTGCCAAGACCTTGTGATTTTTCCAATTTCCACTCAATTTCAAATTGTTGAAAACTCTCAGAAGAAAAGAGCACAAGATTTCGTATTTTAAATTTGTGAACCATCTGTATCTACTGACCTTTAAAATAATCCAGTATAAATCTCAGTTGAATTATTTGAAGAATTTTTAAGTTGCAGCATTTGCTTATCATAAGTACTTATGATCACCTAACCTGGGGGCTGTGGGGAGGGAAGGAAGAGCATATCCAGTATTCCTACAGACTAGATACATTTGCAACATGTGGCATTATATGCCCTCTCTTTTTATAATGTATCACAATAATGAATGATTTTGTAAATGATGACAGCAGGATGAATTTCAAAATGTTCTTCTAACCCCCTATACATTGGTATTCAAAACAGGTTCGTAGAAAAATCATTCCCACAGGAGTGACATTCTCCCCATGGTGAAATTATGTACAACACTATCATCCTGGCTGCTTTCAGTCTTTTATTTCCAAGATTTTGTTCACCTTTGAGTTCGTTTGTTCCTCTTTTCTCCAGTCAAGAGCTTATTTAGTCCATTTTGTGGCCTCTGTTGGGTGTGCTCTTCACCTGAGTGGGTCTGTTTACACAGGTAGGTGCCTGTAAAGCACCAGGAAGGGTCTCCTTTTTTGAACTCTGCTATCAAAGTCAATAGGCCCCTGAGTTTACTCTGTATAGTTTACCATCTACATTGTTAGAAAACCTCCATGTAGAACTAAGCCCATTATCATATCACTTATGTGAGGAAGTTAGAAAGGTACAGAGTATTGAGGATCCAGATAAGAGGGGAAAAGTTTTCCACATAAGGAAGGAATGACCTGTTTAATGAACACTGTGTGCTAAACTTCCTTCCTCCAGATTGTCTGAAACTAGAAACCAACAGTCAGCACTATGCTCCCACTGTTTCCTCATCCCAGAGAAATCACATTGAGTAGGCACTGAAATAAACTAAGGATTAGTTCCAATTTGAGGGGGTTTTCTAATTATTCTAAATTTTAGGTGTTTGTTGGACCAGAGGTCAGGGAGAAAGGCATGCCAGATGTCAGATTTTTTCTATTTTTGTCTGCTTGGAGCCCCAAAGGGAGAACAGGAAATAAGACCAGTCCCATTCATGATTTTTATTTATTGAAAAGTAAAGGTTATACTTTTGTGGTCTGCTGCCACACACATTGCCTCCTATCACTCCTAATCACCTAAAATCACAGAAACATCATGGAGCAACTCCTTTAATCTTATAGGTGAGGAAACAGGAACTTCCCTACAGTTATACGTTACTGGTGAAGCTAGGTCTAGTACCTGAATCCTGAACCTAAAGTCGACCCCAAGCCCCTTTAATTTCCTTCCACCTCCAGCCAGGATTTCTTTCTGTTCCATCATAACCATGTCACGTGCCACCTATGCTCCACCACCAATGGCAGAAAGGCTGGAATTCAACAGAAACCCCTTCTGCCCTTTCAAGATCTAATGGACCATTCAAGTACTCTAAGAATTTTTAGGTTTTCAAAATAAAGACATCTTTTGATCTTCTGAATAAGTGTGTTTTTCACAAATCAAACCCTAACTGTGGATCGACTGAGTTCAATGCACATTATGCTTCTGGGCCTGTTCCCAAAGGTAAGTTATTTTTATGTTGCTCTTCACCGGTTGCTTATAATATATATTGTATTCACATTTTTAAAGTCACACATTCATTTTTACAAAAGTAATGTTTTTTTTCAGTCTCACAATCTGACTTTCATGTGCTCATTTTTCTATGTGGTAGAAAACAGACTTAGCCAGTTCTGGCTAAATTCAGTCATCTCTTGTTAAACATAGTTCAGAAATTTTCCTGTCCAGTCTTTCTCCCTGATATAGTATATATTTTTATGATCACTACTTAGGGGCTTGACCCAAAATTGGAGGAGATATTTGGCCATCAAGCAGCTGGGATCACCCTAACAGTTTTCACTCTTCTATCCTGGCCTCCATTGAGATGCCACCATACCTCTGTGGTGTCAGTCATTCAGCCCATTCACTTCTGGCTGTCGTCTTCTGTTACCATCATTTTATATAATAAGCCCCTTTCAATTCCACAACTCTCTCTCCATCATCTAACACCCACACCTTTTGCAAAAGTATGGGGAAAAGCTCCACGCCACTCTGGGACCACAGGAAACTTGCTGCCTATTCAGCCTCACTCTACCTAGACAAGCCTGTCTGTCATTTCTCCTCTACTGTCACTGTACCTCAACAGGGTAGGAAATAACTATGGGACCTTATCACTTTCATGGTTTCTGCCTGGGAAACAAGACCCAGGTCTCCTCTACCCTAGAAGCCCCATGCCCAGCTGGGTTCTATCACTTTCCCCACCAAGGTTTCAGCCCTGCAAAAATAGAGCACAGGGCCTCAATTCAGAGACAACCTTGTCCCTCTCTGAGTTTTCTCTGGTTTGCCTTCAGCCTGCTCTGCCCAGAGTTTTACCTCCAGGTTATTATAATACTCTTTTAGTCTTATCGCTGTTGCAAGGACCTTGCCCTCGGAAGCTCAAATCTTCTTCCTCTCTATATTTCTTCTGTGGTTTCCCTTCCCTGTAGTAGGTGTAATAGAAGTAAAAGTCTAAGAAGTAAACAAACAAAAAAAACAAGAGTAAACAAAGGTATTTCTGTGGCAAAGCAACAAATCGGCTATTTCTTTTCAACCTCATCCCACCTCATGAGAAACCAAAAGGAGTTGAGAAGGATTTTATCAGATCATTTTCCTATTATTTCAAGTTTCAACTATGTCCCAAATTCTTAAGTTATTTTTCCAGATAAGGAGATCCACAACTTGGTCTGGATAATATAAACCAGTTATGATTGTTATGATTGTCAATATGTAAAAGTGTGGTGCATGTGTGTGTGTGTGTGTGTGTGTGTGTGCGTGTGTGTGTGTGTGTGCCTGTATCTTACTGCTAATCCAAGTTAGTCATGACAATTTAATCAGTGGAAAATAACTGTTACAAAGGAAATATAGGAAAATTTATGATTAACAACTTGAATTATTTTTGTGCCCAATCTTGATGACTTCCTTGGAATTCAGCTCTGGAAAGTCCTTCTTCGCATACCCACCTTCTCTCCTTTACCTGATCCACACTCCTCTCTCCAGATTTCATATCTAAGGTCAGGGTCTGATTCTGCCTCATGACTGTGGGTTAGCTGGTTCTGAATGGGAAAATTCCCTTTCTACCTACCAGTTTGTCATTGCTCAGTGCCCAAGTCAAACTGGCTGGCATAGATTCATAAACAAAGACATGGGGAGACAGAAGTAGGAGACAGGAAATGGATTGGATCAGAAGGATTCAAAATAAGGCTACATATGGTAATATATAATGTTGAATACACTGAGTGAGATCAAATTATGGATGGCTTTGAAAACCATGTTTTGTTGTTTTGAGACATGATAGAGCAGGAAATGGGACCCATGGTGGGTTTACAGAAGAGAAGTGAAATGATCAAAATGATGTTTTAGGATAATCTGTTGAAAGATGAAGTGGAAAGAAAATTGTCTGGAGCCCAAGACTTAACTTTCCAGCTGAGTTTACCTGCTGGTGCTATTTCCCATTTGTCAAAATACTGCTTTGTGAATTGAAGCCGTGCTGCAGCAAATTTTTTTTGCTAGAAACTTGAACAAAAATTTCTCAATTCACCCATTATGGAGAACAATTTATAACAGAAAGATAGAAAATAATGTTAACAATCTTTCTTCACAGGAAAGACAAATCTGACATAAAAATAATCCATTTTTTGCCAATGTTTATCCCTTATACATAGGATGGTTATCCTCCTAGAAAAATAAGATATCATTTTTATTTCATCTTCACTCTGTCAATTTACAAACACATTTATAGCTTCACCCATCCTAGCACTATGCTTCCTGTTATAACAAGGAAGCTGTTTCTTCTTCTACTTAAGATCAATCACTCCACCAGTGTCCTGGGAGAGCCTGTTGACCTGAGAAATACGGCTGCAATGTTGAGAGTCCATTTGAAGTCATTGTCAAAAATAGATTGGGGAACCAACAAGCCTGTTGTATGACATTCTCCCAGAGAGCTGTACTGTTCAGATATAGATGCAGAAGACATGGGTACAAGGTTCATCTTTGGTTGAACCAGACAGTTGAAACAGACAGTTGAAACAAAATGTTAGATGCGGAGGGAAATTTAATGTATGGAATGTGGCAGAGAGAAAAAAGACAAGGGCTTACGGATTAAAGAGGAAATGCAAAGACTGATGGATTGGAAAAATAAAATAGACAATCCATGGACTGAAGATGCAGATGAGGTCAAAGAATGATCAGAGGTAGCAAATAACTTCACTAGGGAAAGAAGAGATTGTGAGACAGAGTAGCACATTTACACTGATGAGCCTATATAGGTCAAGTTCTTTATTCTCCTATTCATGGGAGCCAGTGGCTCAGGTACAAAGGAAGAGATGGTGAATGGAGATGAAGAGGGCCCTAAACCGAGAAGCCACACTCTTAGCTGTTCCTTCCATGTGTCTACTAAAGCCAGGCAGGATGACGGCAAAGACTGAGATGGAAAGAAAGCCTGTGATACAGGTGCCAAAGTTTTAAATGAAGAAGGGAAAGCTAACTAGAAGCACTATTAAAATATCCCAAAGCCTGTCTTTGGACCTGCTCACGTCCAAGCAATAAATTAAACTAGGAGACTATTTTAATCTTTAGTAAATGCCAAGTCTTCACACTTCCATAAGCTCTACACTATTTAGTCTAGGTATTTCCATACTCCAAAAAAAAAAACCCACAAAAAAACAAAAAGAACTACCACGGTGGAAATATAGAAACTTCTGTTTTTAAGAAGAGCTGGATCTACTAAATGGCTCACGCTCTAAATAAGACTGTCCTTTTATAATTCCTCTAGAACAATCATTCTGTATTATTGTCAGTCACTTTAATGCCCTCACATCCAAAAATGCTAGATATATTGTTTTCCTAGAAGGGACTTTCTGCCTAAAAACCTAACTATTGAAGAGGAAAATAACTCAAGGAATATCCAAAAATCCTTAGTAAAACAGTACTGATATAGGCCAGGGATGGAATTAATGCAAACCTTGACTTAGTATCAATACTAATCGTTGAGTAGGAGAGGAAGAAAGAGATGAAAACAAAAGTTTCATCAAATACGAATGGGTTTCGTGATTAATTAAATGAAATGATGCTGATCCTACTGCTAAGAATATTGGGTATGTCCTCTTTAAATCCAATTCTAATCTAATACATTCTCCCCAATATATTTAAGATTATCATGGAGCCTGTATGACTCATATATCTTATGGCTGAACTAGAGAAAGACAGTATTTTTAATTTGGGATAACTCAAGTGGTCAGAAGTAGAGGAGAGGAGAGATTCCTTTGGAAATAGCCATTCCTAAGTATTATTATCTGACCAAACAAAAACTGATACATTTAGGCCAAATAACACAAAATATAAATGAACAGAAGGACTACAATCCTGGTCCCTAAATAGCACAACTGTTGGCTTTTGCCATAACTGATAAAACGTGTGGTCCAAACCTAAACAGTATCATGTTTTCTATTCAGCAGATATTGACAAGTATTCCCTGGTCTTTCTTTAAACAAAGGTTCCTTAATATTTTCTAAGTGTATAATTTACTTTCTGAAATTGTAATGGCCTTCTAGCTTGGTATAAATTTTTTCAGGCTTCCCGAATTATAGAGACTTGAGAAAATGAGCAACAGTTACTTGAACAAATCTGACTGAATATTGCAAAATGGTTTCAGGCTTTGCTGGACCAAAAGTTCCTAGAATTACTATGGCTTGAAATAGGAGATCAAAATATCAAAGCAAATGAAAGACTTCCAGTACACTGCTGTTGAGAACATAAATGACTGACCAGTTTGCAAAACTGTTGAAAGTTTCTTTAAAAAGAAGTCTCTCATGTGGTCCAGGCATTTTATTCCTAAATATTTACCCAAGAGAAATAAAAACATATATTCATACAAAAACTTCTACACAAGTGTTCATAGAAGTTCCATTTGCAATAGCCAAAACTAGAAACAATCCAAATGTCCATCAACAGGTAAATAGATTAAAAAATTATGATATATGTCCTTACAATGGAATACTACTTAGCCATAAAAAGGGATGAGCTATTGAAACACTCTAACACACGGATGTCTCTCAAAATAATAAAGCTGAGTGAAAGAAGTCAGATTTTAAAAGAGCACATATTGTTTGCTTCTGTGTATATAAACGTCTAGGAAAGGCAAACTAATGTAGGGGCATAAAAGAGAAGGAAAAAAGTGAGAGGGAGGGATTACCAAGGGGTCAAGGAAACTGTTGCCAGTGATGGATATATTCATTAACTTGAATGTGAGTGAGGATTGTATGGGCATTTTTATATCAAATATGTTACATTATATACTTTAAATATATGTGCTTTTATATGCCGATTACACTTCACTAAAGTTCTTTAAAAATAGAGATTTTGCGAAAAGTAGGCATACTATTAAAAATGTTGCTACTTCTTATTAAAAGAAGAGGGTTTTAAAAAAAAGAAGGTAATAAAAATAACACTTGTATCATAGAAACTTCATTTGGCTATTAAGCCCCAGAGCTCTATTTTCTGTACAATGACTTAAGCATGCATTAATTATACTGGGAGAAAAATTTTACTTTACATCCTAACACTTCTCAATATTAATGGTTTAAATCACCAAAGGTGTCAGTAATTAAGAGACTTGATTTCAAGATGCTTCTTTTTATCTAACACTCATTTTAAATAATTTGAGATAATGTAAAAAGTGTTAAATTAGAAAGAATTAAAAATTGGACTTACATTATTGAAACCAAAAAGGATCATGTGGGGCTCCTGGGCATGGAAGCCTTTCAGACAATTGCTAATCAGGGAAGGGAGGGGACACAGAGTCAAGGGAGGAGTAGCCATGAAACAATGGTGCAGCCTTGGGGCAGGGTCCTGTTTCTGCCTCAAGGGATACACATAACAATATCTTTGAGCTCTTTACAGAACTAAAATCCCCAACAAGTGGAAGATGTTAGCATTCTTCATTCTGGAGAAGACCACCTGAGGACAGATTAAAGGAACTAGAGAAGCTCATCAAGAGACTACCTGAGACCAGATTAAAGGAGTACAGGCCCTGCACACACCCTAATCCTTATCAGCAACCTTGCCCTTGAACCATTGCTATAAAACTCAACACCAAATCTTCCTAGGTTGGGACACACCGCTTTGAGGGGTATGAGCTTGCTGTGTCCCCCTTTGCCTGGCAAAGCAATAAAGCTCTTCTTTTCTACTTCGCCCAAAATTCTGTCTGCGAGATTCGATTCAGCACCAGGGTACAGAGGCCAAGCTTTCGGCATCACTATTAAGCTAAATATACCAAATTTGAACCTGAACCTCCTCTAATCTTATTAATCCATCTTTTTACATCATCTCATCAGCACCTAAACTTTCTCTCCCATCCTTCTGCTCCTGCCTGTTTCATACCCTTTTCATTTCTGTTCTTTCATCCAGCCTCCTTCATTTTCCTCTATATTGTTCCTTCTTTTTTCATTTCTCTTTGTCCCTTTATATTTTAAACATTGTCGATCCCTTCATGTATTCCTTCTACTGAAAAAAAAATTAAATTCAATGTGAAGGTTCTTTTTCTTTCAGAAAGAGAAATATTAATGGTTTCATTCACTTTTCAAACTAAAAAAGAGCACAAAACTCTAAACCCAGCAACCATAAAATATATATTTCAACAGGGACAGAAGAAAAAAGAAACAGACAGACCAAAAGGCCTATAAGAGGAGAAATTTTTTAAGAAAAGAAGGTGGGAAGGAAGGCAAGAAGAAGGAAGGAAGGCAAGGAAGAGGCCATCAAGAAAAGTCAGTGGGTTTAGTTATTAATATCAGAGCCTAATATCTGAGATTCAGCTTGCAGTTCATCTGCGACACTTGATGAATTAATTTCCCTCTCCGATTTAGAACATCCCTTTTTAATGGTTGTGACAACGTCCTCTAGAAGTTACTAGGTAGCCCTACCTTTGTTCTTTGAAAGATAATAGTCATCTCATTTCACAGCATGTCAAAGCAAGGCTGCTGTCAGTGTCGATTTATTCTCCTGAGTCATTTTTGCAATTATCCAGATTGTGCTTTTTTTGTTGTTTTGCTTGTTATTGAAGGGAGGGGCATTTATTTCATCCCAATGTATGTATTTTTAAAAGCCTTTACTTACACACAAAAACATGAATCACTCTATCATTCTATGTATACTTGTTGATAAAATTCAGAAGCTCTTTTGCCAAATGGGAATAAACACTTGGAATTAAAAGGAAACCACAAGCCTTGGGCCAGAAAACACTCTCAATCTCCATGTTGTATGTAATGAAAATAAGCCAAAAGCTAATGTTGATCTCATAGGTAAAAATGCCTTTAGGCCCTGAAATCCAAGGTCTTAACTGTTACAACAGTCATGATAGTACCCTAGGGAATGAGCAGGAAAGTGCAAATGGGATGAAGTAATAATGCAATTCATTTCCTCCTTAACTCATGGGGCTGCTGAACTTTGTGGAAATGTCCTTGACAATTCTGTCATTATCATAAACCAAGTGCTAAAAGGGAGCAAGAGGCTTAAGGAAAATCCTGCACTGAATAAAATTTTCTTATCAGGAATTAATGCCCTAAAACCCAGAAATATGAGAATTTTGTTAGCAATTCACACTATCTATGCAATCAGACATAAAGTAGCTGCCAGTACCACTATCAGCAGGTGATACTTACAGATAGTTCTCAGGTGGGCATTAAACCCATGGATTATAGGATCATCAGATTTTACTGAAATTAAGTCACCGCTGCAGAGTTGAAATGATAGCTATTACTAGAACAGCTAAAAAGAGAAAGTTTATTATGTTTTGAAGGGCAGAGAATAGACTAGCTAAAGAACCAGGCATCTAAGAATGAACTTAAAATAATAATGTTGATACACACCAGCTCAGCAGCCTACCATGGGCTTAGAAACAGACACAAAATTATACTTATATTGCTTTGAGTTATCCAGGAATAACTAAATCCTTAATCTATGGGATATTGATCACGGAGGCATTATAGATTTTTGCATTTTCCATTTAATCACCATAATATGAACTCGGCATCTTTTAAAAGGTCTTTCATAAATTTTTAAGTCAAATGTAATTGGTATTTCTGGCTTACCATAAAACTATGGATGTTATATTGCAAGTTAAAGCATTTATAAGAGAAATTAATGAGGGATCTTCTAGTAATATTGAGTTTTGCTAGTTCTGACCTTAAAAGCCAGAAGTAACCCTAAAGATGCCACCAAAATTGCAGTCCAGAAAATACAGTCTTACACTTCATCAAATGAAAATATTTTCAGCAGTACTAAGAAAATAGTCTTGATAAATTGCAATGCCATGAGAGCTTTACTTTCTAGTGGTCAATTTTTTTTTTTTTTCTGGTTGTGTTGGGTCTTCATTGCTGCCTGTGGGCTTCCTCTAGTTGCGGCGAGCAGGGGCTACTCTTCATTGTGGTTCACGGGCTTCTCATTGCGGTGGCTTCTCTTGTTGCAGAGCACAGGCTCTAGGCGTGCAGGCTCCAGTAGTTGTGGCACACAGGCTCTATAGTGCAGGCTCAGTAGTTGTGGTGCACGGGCTTAGCTGCTCCACGGCATGTGGGATCTTCCCAGACCAACCTGTGTCCCCTGCATTGGCAGGAAGATTCTTAACCACTGTGCCACCAGGGAAGTCTTCTAAAGTGGTCAATTTTTATTGAACATTGAATCCAGTTAGTGAACATTGAATATGTCAACAGTGAAGTGTGATTTTTCCTATACTTTGTGTCTTGGCATGTTTCTCCTCAGGTTTATCCTGCCTGGGACTCTCTGAGCTTCCCGGACTTGGGTGGCTATTTCCTTTCCCATGTTAGGAAAGTTTTCGACTATAATCTCTTCAAATATTTTCTCAGGTCCTTTCTCTCTCTCTTCTCCTTCTGGGACCCCCATAATGTGAATGTTTTTGTGTTTAAAGTTATCCCAGAGGTATCTTAGGCTGTCTTCATTTCTTTTCATTCTTTTTTCTTTATTCTGTTCCGCAGCAGTGAATTCCACCATCCTGTCTTCCAGGTCACTTATCCATTCTTCTGCCTCAGTTATTCCACTATTGATTCCTTCTAGTGTATTTTTCATCTCAGTTATTGTATTGTTCATCTCTGTTCATTTGTTCTTTAATTCTTCTAGGCATTTGTTCTTTAATTTTTCTAGGTCTTTGTTAAACATTTCTTGCATCTTCTCTGAATTCTTTTTCTGGAAGGTTGCCTGGGTTTTATCTTGTTCCTTCATCTGGTACAAAGTCCTCTGCCTTTTCATTTTGTCTATCTTTCTATGAATGTGGTTTTCCTTCCACAGGCTGCAGAACTGTAGTTCTTCTTGCTTCTGTTGTCTGCCTTCGCAAACTCAACATTTCTCACCTCTAAGAACAGAAGCCAGGAAAGAGCTTAAATTTAAAGACTCTCTTGCTGTCTTCTGCCTGAAATGGCATGCATTTTCTCATCTTCAGCACTTGTTTTCAGGGAGGCACTTCCTCTGTGCATCAAGGCCACAGGGTCCCATCACACTCTCTTTTATTGTCCACTAGGTCACCTCCCCTGACAGTGGCAGGTTATCTCTCCTAAAAGCCTCATCACTTCAGTTGTTTTTTAAATTAACCAAAATCCCCTTATCTGCCTTTTATTTCTTTGTTTGTTGAAACTCCCATAATTTCCTTTGGACAGAGTGAGGACTAAGAGGATCTAGGTTTGCTCAAAGAGCTGACTTACTTGTTCCTACAAATCTGTATAACTAAGAGCATGTGGTTAAAACAGAAGGCATTTGTATCCTCTCCTTCGATCACGTAAAGAGCACAGCTATGTCATCTTGTCCTAATCATCTGTCAAAAACTACCACAGTGCTTATGAATTTCACTTCCATTACTGCTGAGAGACGTTATGGGAATTGATGGACACAAAAGAGTAACTCCTTAAAGGGAAATACTGTATAAAGTCCCCTACATATGAACCTTCAAGGTGCGAACTTTCAAAAATGCAAATGTGCCCAGAGAAAGGACAAAGAGAGACAAGAGGAAGAAGAAGTAAGTGAAAAACTGAAGAGATTCATGATGCAGGAAATGACATGGGGATTTTCTTTATTTGAGGAGGCACTGTTAGTCTTTGAGGCACAGGACCTGAACGTATAACAGTACACAAAGGTTGCAGCGGCCATTCAGAATGCAATCCAGTGCTACCATGTCATCTGTGATGAGAAAAAAAGAGCTACTAACCAGACATCACTGGATCATTCTTTCAAGAGGGTAGAAAGAATTGAATCGAGCAAGGAACCAGAACCTGTGCCATCAATATCAGGCATGAGTGAAACTGCAGCTTGTCCTCTGTCTCCTATTGCTGACGATCCTTCAGCTCTACCATCTCCCTCCTCCTCTCCCTCCTCCTGTCGGTAACTCTTCTTGCCTGTTCACTCGATGCCAGCGCCTGTATGCCAGCTGCTGTACTGTACTACTGTACTTTTCAAGGTACAGTACTGTAAGATTAAAAATGTTCTCTTTATTTTTTGTGTTTGTTTTTTATGTATTATTTGTGTGAAAAGTATTATAAACCTATTACAGTAGAGCACTATTTAGTCGATTGTGTTAGCTGGGTACCTGGGCTAACTTTGTTGGATTTACGAACAAATTGGACTTATGAACGCACTCTCAGAATGGAACTCATTCGTGTGTAGGGGACTTACTGTAATATATTTATTAATGTATATATATTACATATAAGTGTCTGTGTAATATATGTATTGTATATGCATATATCTCTTTTTTTAAAATTTGAGAACCTATTGCTCTTAAACTCAAAACTATGAAGTACCCACTTATGTTTATGGGTAGAAATCACCAATTCTTATAAAAATGTGCAGTCTAGTTAAAAGTTGTTTTTATTTATTTATTTATTTATTTATTTATTTTTGGCTGCATTGGATCTTCATTGCTGTGTGTGGGCTTTCTCTGGTTGCATTGAGTGGGGGGCTACTCTTCATTGCAGTGCACAGGTGTCTCATTGAGGTGGCTTCTCTTTGTTGTGGAGCATGGGCTCTAGGCACGCGGGCTTCAGTAGTTGTGGCTTGCAGGCTCTAGAGCACAGGCACAGTAGTTGTGGCCCATGGGCTTAGTTGCTCCATGGCATGTGGGATCTTCCCGGACCAGGGTGCCAACCTGTGTCCCCTGCATTGGCAATCGGATTCTTAACCACTGTGCCACCAGGGAAGTCCCTAGTTAAAAGTATTTTTATATGGATAAGTAACATGACTATAGAGCAGAAAGTAAACACTGTATTACCAGATTGTTTCCAGGTTCTGGTCAAAATCACCCCCTGAGGCCTCTGCATTTAATGAGGTCCCCTATATTCTCCTAGTTAAAGGGATCATGTAGTTAATCACTCAAAGTGGTACATTATTGAGAAAGGGGCACTTTAGTAATGACTTCAGGGAAATAAGTATCAACTGGGACAGTCCTGGGCAAATCAACCTATGGCTGCTGTTATGGGCTGAATTATGTCCTGCACCCACCAACCCACCCCCACCCCCAAGTTCATGTGTTAAAGTTCTAACACAGTATCTCAGAACATGACCTTATTTGAAGATACGGTCTTCACAGAGGCAATCAAGTTAAAATGAGGTCATTAGGGTGGGCCCTAATCCAATATGACTGGCATCCTTATAAAAGGGCAAATTTGGAAACAGACACACATACAGGGAGAGCACCATGTAAACATGAAGAGAGCCATTGATAAGACAAGGAGGAAGAACTAGAACAGTCTCTTCCTCACATCCCTCAGAAGGCTGCCAATACCTTGATTTTGGACTTCTAGCCTCCAGAAGTGTGAGACAATAAATTTATGTTGTTTGAGCCACCCAGTTTGTGGTACTTTCTTACAGCAGTCCTAGCAAACTAATTCAGTCACTCTACTAGTAAATCTCTTTCTGGTGTTGTTAGTTCCATATGGATTTTGATTACTTGCAACCAAAAGACCTTTGATTTCAAGACTTCAGGAAATCAATATAAACAAGGAAAGGAGACATTGTCTAAACCACTTAGGACAGCAATTCAAGACAGCAGGAGTGCATGAGAGCTCACCAAGGAAGAGTGTGATGTTTCAACTCTATTCTTTCTTAAGAATCTGTTCAGGGTGGAGAGAGTCTTAGCAACAGCAAGAATGCCCTCAACGTCTAAGATCATGATTGTAGGAGACTGTTATTCAGCATGTAGTTATTCCATTATTTCCCCCACTCATGGGACTTGCTTAACCTCAGGGTGGATCAAAAGAACTTTTCACTTTGGCCTTAGGTGTATGGCTTGCTTTGGCTACTGGGATCTTAGCAGAAGTGATGCAAAATGAGGTTAGAAATGTATAAGAGCCGCAGAACTCGCCCTCTTGCACCTCAGCCATCACACATGATGAGCTTCCCTTGTATGGTTCCTATTCAGCCTGGACCATAGTATTATTACACCTGGAGTAGACCTGAGCCCTATGGACAGACACCAAGGCCAACTGGACCCACAGCTTGCAGCAGAGCCAGCCAAGCCCAATCTAAATCAGCCAATCTGCAACCAACCCACATATGAGGAAGTAATAATAAATAACTGTTGTCATAAACCACCAAGTTTGGGGAGATTTTTGTTACACAGCCTTGTTGTGGCAATTGCTAAATAATATACAGGACTTCACTTTATTGCAGATACTATTAATTGTGCTATGTGGTAACTAGTGTGCTGATCTTGGTGCAGATATCATGGGAGACCATATTCCCACCTTCAAGGAGCTTCTAGTTTGGAAGAGAAGATAAAAGCACATTTTAAAATTGGCAAATAATGCAAAGTAGTATTCATCTAAGTGCCAAGTAATTCAGCATTAAAGGCTGTAAAGAGCATTAACAGCAACACAAAGATCTTGGTCACAACTGGGCCATGGATTACATAATCTATGCACGCCTATGACAAATAACCAAGGGAATAAAATAGTAACAATAACACAAATGTCATACAGCATAAATGAATAATTCCTTATTTCTCATGATCCTATCCTATTATTCAATCATAATTTTAAAATCACTGTGCATTTTGACTTTCCTCTCTATCTAGCCTCATGCAGTTTTCTAAACTTAGTAGGTAAAACTTTTTTGTAACTCTACCAGGAAAAAAATTTTCTTTTTTTAGACCTGGCCTGATGTTGGATCTTCAAAGAGGGCACATGGGTAGCACTTGCAAAGCACACTTGCAAAACACACTCTGCAGGGAAAGGGGTGTAGGTAAATGTCTATAAACACATCTCTGTGCTCTTCTTTAAAATTATACTTGTAAAAGTTATTACACAGAAAATCCCACAGATGACTAATATTTAAATTGAATAAATATCCCCCACACCATGGGAATCCCAGAAGCAATAACAGAGGAAAACAGCCAATTGACCTTTTCCACACTTCTGAGAAAGGGAACCAAAGGCACCATTAATCATTACCCACTGAACAGTGATGAATGATTATTTGTCTTTTTTGCTTAACCTAATGAGAAAACAAGAACTACTATTAAGTTCCTTTTTGTGCATAATGCCACAAATCATAGATTTGGCAAGAATGGGGGTGGGGAGATGCCCTGTTGATCTACTGTATCACCATGATCAAAAACAGCTAAAATGTGAGGTCTGAATAATTAATATGGATTTCTCCATAGGTTACTTATTCCTTTGGTTACATATCTTCATTTTGCTATATTTTTGATAAGGAAATAATTAAGTAGTATAATGATTATCATTCCTTTAGTTCTAAGGATATGAGTAGGAGCAGATCATAGGGGAGACAGAACAAGAAACTAGGAATGGAAAATTTGAAAAATATGCAGACTTTAGAAGTCTGCACAGGGATGTATTTGAGAAACTAGATAGATATCTATAAACCAATAGATCCCAGGTACCAGAAACAGTCTACACAGTAGATCAGAAATCACATTTGAAATCAGATACCACACTGAGTTGTTAGCAATGAAAGTAAAAACCACTTAAATCAGTGCCTCTCAAACTTGAATGTGCATACCTATGGCCTGAGAATCTTATTAAAATGTAGATTCTGAATCAATAGTTCTGGGGTGGGATCTGAAATTCTGCACTTCTCACTAGTGTCCAGGTAATGCCAATGCTGCTAGTCCACATTCCACACTTTGAGGATCAGGAATTTAGTCTACCCAGAAATGGGGATATCAGAACATTAGGAAGTCAGTCCAGAGGTCGTGAGATAAAAACTCCAGTCACAGTAAGCTAATGATGCCTTAGGCCTCAGACAGGATGTTTTGTATTCCTGCTTCTTGCCAACATACAAATCAATCCCAGGGCACAGAGAGCCCGAGGTCCATAGATGGAAGTAGGTGATCCAGGGGAAGTAAGTAAAACAGATTTGAGAGGTAAACACAAGTGTAAGTGCCAATATTATCCAATACAAATGTGAAATCGAACAATTATACATCAACTCCCACATTCTGATTTTAATGGGGCCCCAGAAATTCAGTGTATTTTTGATATATGTAGTAGAAAAAGTTCTGGGTGAGCGGCACTGACTTATTTAACTCAGAATAATTGTCAGAGTTTTAATTCTGATCTAACATTCATCAGCTTTGTAACACAAATCAAGTTCACTTGGTCTCAGATTCCTCACCTACAAAACGGGGGATAATAAGAATACTGACCTCATAGAAGTATTGTGATGACCAAATGAAAACACGTAAAGGTCTTAGAAGAGAGCCTGGCACAGAGGAAATAAGAAATATGTGCTATTAAAGCAAGACCTTGCCATGGTATTTCTCCAACCTCCTCTCTAGGAATGCAGGGTTACAGAGCTTCAGGGCTGAGGTGATGACTCTAAGCCAGGTAAGAACTTACCAGAAACTTCTGACCTGGCCCCAGCCTGGCTCTTTAAACCCATGGACATAGGGATATAATATCAGAGCCTCAGTGTACTTGGCACTTTTTATATCTAAAGGCTATTTGGGAGGGAAATATCTTATTCCTGCTTTCCCATCATTCTCTTTTCACCATTTCCAATCTCAATTACTTCTTTTTTCCTCTCCATTATTAACATATTTGCTGTAACCTTCTAGATGTTAGTGCCCTGTATTTGGAAAGATATGAGTTAAGATCATTGACTATTTTATGAAAATATAACTTAAGGAGAAAAATTTAGGGATATGCCTTCCGGCACAAATAATTTTTAGATTCCTCCTACCATCCCTTCATTTAGCCAATTATGCATCCAATCTAAATTTTAATGATTCTTCACATATAATTTTTCTTGAATCTGCCTCTTTCATTTTGGGGTGCCACCTTCCTTCTGTACTCTATGGCTCTCATGTCATAACTTGTAGATAAATACAGTTATAGTCTCTCATCTCTAATCATAACCCTATTTCAGGCTCTCAGTGGCCCATTGCTTTATCCACCTTCCTAAAATACTACTTCGTGTGAAATGTCTACTCTTCCTGAGAATCTTTTCTTCCACATCAAGCCTAGACTCTTTTGCCCACCATAACCTAACCTGTCTATCTGACCTATCTGTATCTTACCCATCTTTCAAAGAAATAAATTGTGCATCACCCCATTCACCTGCCACGCTGTCCTTAGTTGTCATTATCCTGTGCTTTGTTTGCCATCTTTTCCATTTGACTCTAATGACCACAAAGCATTCCCAAAGATATGCATGAAGTGAATTCCATGAATTTGACTGGCAGTTGACTGGGGCACACACATTAAGAAAAGAAAAACAGAAAGGACCCAAAAATACATTTACCCTTGTCTTTTCCTCAAAATTATGATCTCAGCTGAAGATTTACACAAAAGTGACATATACCAAAGTGTGTCATAGTTTAGAACAAAGTCTCATATTGGAAATGAATCCTGTGACTGACATACTATCCATTGTTTGACCACAGGTCAACATATCTGAGCTGAACATGATCCTGACACCCTGCCTGAGATCCCATTACCAGGCTACACATGGGTACATAAAGCTGTCGGACTGTTATTTTAAAAGACGGGCAAGGAAGAACATGATGATAGGGGTCAACTGCTGCTAGGAATATAGCTTTATGGCATGATAGAGCTGTTTAATGGTCCATTGATTGTTCTTCAAGACACCTGAGGTGTTTAAAGCTTTAGCCACCCAGGGTGTATAAAAGACCAGTAGTCAAACTAGATAGCTTTAAGTACCTTCTTTCAAAGTCCTTTTTCAAATATCAAAACTGAATTTAATAATTATATGTTTAAAGTTCAGGTACAAAGAAAAATGATACAGATGGAAAAGGAATAGCAAAAATACTTCTCCATTCATCACTTGTATTAATAAAGAAACATCATATACAATTTATATTCTTCTACTCTTTTGAAATTAGTGGCATGGTTTCTAACATTTTCCTTCTACTGAATTGCCATGGTTAGGAAATATGAGGCTATTTGCAAAGAAGTCTCTCCCACTATTACTTTTTAAAAAATTAATAACCAAAGACTTACTCCTCAGAAGAGATGGATGGATGGATGGATGGATGGATGGATAGATAGATAGATAGATCTTAACAAGTTAGGATTATTCATCTGCGACACTAAACACTCAAGTGGAATTGACACCATGGCTCTCCCTCACTAGCAAAGACACTGATACATGCTGTTAGGTTCTATGCTTGTGTCTTCAATATAAGTCCCAATTTAAATAGAAAAGAAGGGATGAATAAAAGAAGGCCAATGGGAAGAAAGAAAAAGGGAGAGAAAATAACATTTATTGATTACTCCTATGCATCAGGCACAATGTGTTGCATGACTTTTCACATTACTTGACAATCTATTTCCAACTCAAGCTTAAAGGAGAGCATATGAATAACTCACAGATTTTAATTCCTATTTGGAGCATTCATGTTTCAAATTCAGCCTGATTTGGTCAATGTATTACTTTATTCTCCATTAGCATTCTACCGCATTTATGACAGATTAATCCACACTTATTTTTAAACCAACGTGACAAGCATTTTACGGAACTTTTCTGCTCATGCACACTTTCTTGTTCATGCCAACATTTTATGTCTACTCCTCATAGGTAATACTAACAGATTATTTTTGACACCTATATAATATTAAATAAAAAGTAATTTAGAGAGTTTTCCTATTATAAAATCATAGATAATAAATGTTTCTAGTTTAAAACATAACTAAACCAGCTGGTGATATAGCTTTTCCTTACTTCTTAATAAAGTACCTCTGAAGAAACAGAATAAACAAAACTTCAGAACAATACTGAAAACAAGAAATGAAAGTCAAGGCATTACCAAAACTTAGAAGATTTACACTAACGTCAGACTGATGAAACTGGACCAAAATTTCAAACACTGGCTCTGCACATTATACCATTAGAAAGAGTGAAATCTATTAACTGGAAAAGAGCCAACAGTCTCCCACCACAACTACTTATGCTGCAGATCAAAAAATACCAGGTCTATATATCAACTAGGGAGATGGTCAGCGGGGCACAGCGAGGGTCGGGGTGGGGTGGCACCCTGCATCCTCACAGCAATAGACCCACAGTTAAATCTCCAGGTGAAGGAACCGTCAGGGAAAGGCCTGGTCACAGCACATACTTACGGGGAGTAGGTTTTCATATACAATGTTCAGGGTGTCAGAAAGAGAAGATTCTTTCTCAGTCCAACAAAATTGAACAAAATAAAAACCTGCTAACACTGGGCATTGGGCTGGGAACAATTCATGGGAAAGTATCACAGAGCTGTAGGTCTGAGGAGGTCGTTTAGTAACATCCTTGCAAATAATGAGATATGGGGGTCAACTGCCAAGAAACATCAGCATTGGACCTATGGGGAGAAATAGTCCCACAGGTACGGAATAGTATAGTACATAGCGAAGACAACCCAATAAAACCAAACCAGAAAAAAAAAAAAAAAAGAGAAAACTTTGGTTTTCCTTGGTAGGTTTTTAAAAAACATAATTTTTTTAAACATCTTTATTGGGGTATAATTGCTTTACAATTGTGTGTTAGTTTCTGCTTTATAACAAAGTGAATCAGTTATACATATACATATGTTCCCATATCTCTTCCCTATTCTGTCTCCCTCCCTCCCACCCTCCCTATCCCACCACTCCAGGCGGTCACAAAGCACCGAGCCAATATCCCTGTGCCATGCGGCTGCTTCCCACTAGCTATCTACCTTACGTTTGTTAGTGTATATATGTCCATGCCTCTCTCTCGCTTTGTCACAGCTCACCCTTCCCCCTCCCCATATACTCAAGTCCGTTCTCTAGTAGGTCTGTATCTTTATTCCTGTCTTACCCCTAGGTTCTTCATGACATTTTTTTTTCTTAAATTCCATATATATGTGTTAGCATACGGTATTTGTCTTTCTATTTCTGACTTACTGCACTCTGTATGACAGACTCTAAGTCTATCCACCTCATTACAAATAGCTCCATTTCATTTCTTTTTATGGCTGAGTAATATTCCATTGTATATATGTGACACATCTTCCTTACCCATTCATCCGATGATGGGCACTCAGGTTGTTTCCATCTCCGGGATATTGTAAATAGAGCTGCAATGAACATTTTGGTACATGACTCTTTTTGAATTATGGTTTTCTCAGGGTATATGCCCAGTAGTGGGATTGCTGGGTCATATGGTAGTTCTATTTGTAGTTTTTTAAGGAACCTCCATACTGTTCTCCATAGTGGCTGTACCAATTCACCTTCCCACCAGCAGTGCAAAAGTGTTCCCTTTTCTCCACACCCTCTCCAGCATTTATTGTTCCTAGATTTTTTCATGATGGTCATTCTGACTGGTGTGGGATGATATCTCATTGTAGTTTTGATTTGCATTTCTTTAATGATTAATGATGTTGAGCATTCTTTCATGTGTTTGTTGGCAGTCTGTATATCTTCTTTGGAGAAATGTCTATTTAGGTCTTCGGCCCACTTTTGGATTGGATTGTTTGTTTTATTGTTATTGAGCTGCATGAGCTGCTTGTAAATTTTGGAAATTAATCCTTTGTCAGTTGCTTCATTTGCAAATATTTTCTCCCATTCTGAGGGATGTCTTTTGGTCTTGTTTATGGTTTCCTTTGCTGTGCAAAAGCTTTGAAGTTTCATTAGGTCCCATTTGTTTATTTTTGTTTTTATTTCCATTTCTCTAGGAGGCGGATCAAAAAGGATCTTTCTGTGATTTATGTCATAGAGTGTTCTGCCTATGTTTTCCTCTAAGAGTTTGATAGTTTCTGGCCTTACATTTAGGTCTTTAATACATTTTGAGCTTATTTTTGTGTATGGTGTTAGGGAGTGATCTAATCTCATACTTTTACATGTACCTGTCCAGTTTTCCCAGAACCACTTACTGAAGAGGCTGTCCTTTCTCCACTGTACATTCCTGCCTCCTTTATCAAAGATAAGGTGACCATATGTGCGGGGGTTTATCTCTGGGCTTTCTATCCTGTTCCATTGATCTATCTTTCTGTTTTTGTGCCAGAACCATACTTTCTTGATTACTGTAGGTTTGTAGTATAGTCTGAAGTCAGGGAGCCTGATTCCTCCAGCTCCATTTTTCGTTCTCAAGATTGCTTTGGCTATTCGGGGTCTTTTTTGTTTCCATACAAATTGTGAAATTTTTTGTTCTAGTTCTGTGAAAAATGCCAGTGGTAGTTTGATAGGGATTGCATTGAATCTGTAGATTGCTTTGGGTCATAGAGTCATTTTCACAATGTTGATTCTTCCAATCCAAGAACATGGTATATCTCTCCATCTATTTGTATCATCTTTCATTTCTTTCATCAGTGTCTTATAATTTTCTGCATACAGGTCTTTTGTGTCCTAAGGTAGGTTTATTCCTAGATATTTTATTCTTTTTGTTGCAATGGTAAATGGGAGTGTTTTCTTGATTTCACTTTCAGATTTTTCATCATTAGTGTATAGGAATGCAAGAGATTTCTGTGCATTAATTTTGTATCCTGCAACTTTACCAAATTCATTGATTAGCTCTAGTAGTTTTCCGGTAGCATCTTTAGGATTCTCTATGTATAGTATCATGTCATCTGCAAACAGTGACAGCTTTACTTCTTCTTTTCTGATTTGGATTCCTTTTATTTCCTTTTCTTCTCTGATTGCTGTGGCTAAAACTTCCAAAACTATGTTGAATAAGAGTGGTGAGAGTGGGCAACCTTGTCTTTTTCCTGACCTTAGTGGAAATGCTTTCAGTTTTTCACCATTGAGGACGATGTTGGCTGTGGGTTTGTCATATATGGCCTTTATGATGTTGAGGAAAGTTCCCTCTATGCCTACTTTCTGCAGGGTTTTTATCATAAATGGGTGCTGAATTTTGTCAAAAGCTTCCTCTGCATCTATTGAGATGATCATATGGTTTTTCTCCTTCAATTTGTTAATATGGTTTATCACATTGATTGATTTGCGTATATTGAAGAATTCTTGCATTCCTGGAATAAACCCCACTTGATCATGGTGTATGATCCTTTTAATGTGCTGTTGGATTCTGTTTGCTAGTATTTTGTTGAGGATTTTTGCATCTATGTTTATCAGTGATATTGGCCTGTAGTTTTCTTTCTTTGTGACATCCTTGTCTGGTTTTGGTATCAAGGTGATGGTGGCCTCATAGAATGAATTTGGGACTGTTCCTCCCTCTGCTATATTTTGGAAGAGTTTGAGAAGGTTAGGTGTTAGCTCTTCTCTAAATGTTTGATAGAATTCGCCTGTGAAGCCATCTGGTCCTGGGCTTTTGTTTGCTGGAAGATTTTTAATCATAGTTTCAATTTCAGTGCTTGTGTTTGGTCTGTTCATATTTTCTATTTCTTCCTGATTCAGTCTTGGCACATTGTGCATTTCTAAGAATTTGTCCATTTCTTCCAGGTTGTCCATTTTATTGGCATAGAGTTGCTTGTAGTAATCTCTCATGATCTTTTGTATTTCTGCAGTGTCAGTTGTTACTTCTCCTTTTTCATTGCTAACTCTATTGATTTGAGTCTTGTCCCTTTTTATCTTGATGAGTCTGGCTAATGGTTTATCTATTTTGTTTATCTTCTCAAAGAACCAGCTTTTAGTTTTATTGATCTTTGCTATTGCTTTCTTCATTTCTTTTTCATTTATTTCTGATCTGATTTTTATGATTTCTTTCCTTCTGCTAACTTTGGGGTATTTTGTTCTTCTTTCTCTAATTGCTTTAGGTGCAAGCTTAGGTTGTTTATTCGAGACGTTTCCTGTTTCTTAAGGTGGGCTTGTATTGCTATAAACTTCCCTCTTAGACCTGCTCTTCTGCATCCCACAGGTTTTGGGTCATCGTGTCTCCATTGTCATTTGTTTCTAGGTATTTTTTGATTTCCTCTTTGATTTCTTCAGTGGTCACTTCGTTATTAAGTAGTGTATTGTTTAGCCTCCATGTGTTTATATTTTTTACAGATCTTTTCCTGGAATTGATATCTAGTCTCATGGCGTTGTGGTCGGAAAAGATACTTGATACAATTTCAATTTTCTTAAATTTACCAGGGCTTGATTTGTGACCCAGGATATGATCTATCCTGCAGAATGTTCCATGAGCACTTGGGAAAAATGTGTATTCTGTTGTTTTTGGATGGAATGTCCTATAAATATCAATTAAGTCCATCTTGTTTAATGTATCATTTATAGCTTGTGTTTCCTTATTTATTTTCATTTTGGATGATCTGTCCACTGGTGAAAGTGGGGTGTTAAAGTCCCCTACTATGAATGTGTTACTGCCGATTTCCCCTTTTATGGCTGTTAGCATTTGCCTTATGTATTGAGGTGCTCCTATGTTGGGTGCATAAATATTTACAATTGTATATCTTCTTCTTGGATCGATCCCTTGATCATTATGTAGTGTCCTTCTTTGTCTCTTCTAATAGTCTTTATTTTAAAGTCTATTTTGTCTGATATGAGAATTGCTACTCCAGCTTTCTTTTGGTTTCCATTTGCATGGAATATCTTTTTCCATCCCCTCACTTTCAGTCTGTATGTGTCTCTAGGTCTGAAGTGGGTCTCTTGTAGATAGCATATATATGGGTCTTGTTTTTGTATCCATTAAGCCAGTCTGGGTCTTTTGGTGGGAGCATTTAGTCCATTTACATTTAAGGTAATTATTGATATATATGTTCCTATTCCCATTTTCTTAATTGTTTTGGGTTTGTTATTGTAGGTGTTTTCCGTCTCTTGTGTTTCTTGCCTAGAGAAGTTCCTTTAGCATTTGTTGTAAAGCTGGTTTGGTGGTGCTGAACTCTCTCAGCTTATGCTTGTCTGTAAAGGTTTTAATTTCTCCATCAAATCTGAATGAGATCCTTGCTGGGTAGAGTAATCTTGGTTGTAGGCTTTTCTCCTTCATCACTTTAAATATGTCCTGCCACTCCCTTCTGGCTTGCAGAGTTTCTGCTGAAAGATCAGCTGTTAACCTTATGGGGATTCCCTTGTGTGTTATTTGTTGTTTTCCTCTTGCTGCTTTTAATATGTTTTCTTTGTATTTAATTTTTGACAGTTTGATTAATATGTGTCTTGGCATATTTCTCCTTGGATTTATCCTGTATTTGACTCTCTGTGCTTCCTGGACTTGATTAACTATTTCCTTTCCCATATTAGGGAAGTTTTCAACTATAATCTCTTCAAATATTTTCTCAGTCCCTTTCTTTTTCTCTTCTTCTTCTGGAACCCCTATGATTCGAATGTCTGTGTGTTTAATGTTGTCCCAGAGGCCTCTGAGACTGTACTCTGTTCTTTTCATTCTTTTTTCTTTATTCTGCTCTGCAGTAGTTATTTCCACTATTTTATCTTCCCGGTCACTTATCCATTCTTCTGCTTCACTTTTCCTGCTATTGATCCCATCTAGAGTATTTTTAATTTCATTTATTGTGTTGTTCATCATTGCTTGTTTCATCTTTAATTCTTCTAGGTCCTTGTTAAATGTTTCTTGCATTTTCTCTCTTCTATTTCCAAGATTTTGGATCATCTTTACTATCATTATTCTGAATTCTTTTTCAGGTAGACTGCCTATTTCCTCTTCATTTATTAGGTCTAGTGGGTTTTTATCTTGCTCCTTCATCTGCTGTGTATTTTTCTGCTTCTCATTTTGCTTATCTTACTGTGTTTGGGGTCTCCTTTTCACAGGTTGCAGGTTCATAGTTGCTGTTGTTTTTGTTGTCTGTCCCCAGTGGGTAAAGTTGGTTCAGTGTGTTGTGTAGGCTTCCTGGTGGAGGGGACTAGTGCCTGTGTTCTGGTGGATGAGGCTGGATCTTGTCTTTCTGGTGGGCAGGTCCACGTCTGGTAGCGTGTTTTGGGGTGTCTGTGGCCTTATTATGATTTTAGGCAGCCTCTCTGCTAACGGGTGGGGTTGTTTTCCTGTCTTGCTAGTTGTTTGGCATCGAGTGTCCAGCACTGTAGCTTGCTGGTCGTTGAGTGAAGCTGGGTGCTGGTGTTGAGATGGAAATCTCTGGGAGATTTTCACCGTTTGATATTATGTGGAGCTGGGAGGTCTCTTGTGGACCAGTGTCCTGAAGTTTGCTCTCTCACCTCAGAGGCACAGCACTGACTCCTGGCTGCAGCAACAAGAGCCTTTCAGCCACACGGCTCAGAATAAAAAGGAAGAAAAAGTAGAAAGAAAGAAAAAAGAGAGAGAGAGAGGGAGGGAGGGAGGGAGGGAGGAAGGAAGGAAGAAAGAGGGAGGGAGGGAGGGAAGGTAGGAAAGAACGAAAGAATATAAAATAAAATAAAGTAAGATAAAATAAAATATAGTTATTAAAATAAAAAATAATTATTAAGAAAAACAAATATTTTAAAGAAAAAAAAACGGACGGATAGTACCCTAGGACAAATGGTAGAAACAAAGCTATACAGACAAAATCTCACACAGAAGCATACAGACTCACAAAAAGAGGAAAAGTGGAAAAAATCATAAATCTTGTTCTCAAAGTCCACCTCCTCAATTTGGGATGATTCTTTGTCTATTCATGTATTCCACAGATGAGGGTACATCAAGTTGATCATGGAGATTTAATCCGCTGCTTCTGAGACTGCTGGGTGACATTTTCCTTTCTCTTCTTTGTTCGCACAGCTCTCGGGGCTCAGCTTTGGATTTGGACCCGCCTCTGCATGTACATCGCGGCAACTGTTCTTCGCTCAGACGGGACGGGGTTAAAGGAGCCGCTGATTCGGGGACTCTGGCTCACTCAGCCCGGGGGGAGGGAGGGGCACGGAGTGCGGGGCGAGCCTGCAGCGGCAGAGGCTGGCGTGATGTTGCACCAGCCTGAGGCGCGCCGCGAGTTCTCCCGGGGAAGTTGTCCCTGGATCACGGGACCCAGGCAGTGGCGGGCTACACTGGCTCCTGGGAGGGGAGGTGTGGAGAGTGACCTGTGCTCGCACACAGGCTTCTTGGTGGCGACAGCAGCAGCCTTAGCGTCTCATGCCCGTCTCTGGGGTCTGCGCTGATAGCCGCAGCTCGCGCCCGTCTCTGGAGTTCCTTTAAGCAACGCTCTTAATCCCCTCTCCTCACGCACCAGGAAACAAAGAGGGAAGAGAAAGTCTCTTGCCTCTTCAGCAGGTCCAGACTTTTCCCCGGACTCCCTGCCGGCTAGCCGTGGTGCACTAACTGCAGGCTGTGTTCACTCCGCCAACCCCAGTCCTCTCCCGGCGCTCCAACCGAAGCCCGAGCCTCAGCTCCCAGCCCCGCCCTCCCCGGTGGGTGAGCAGACAAGCCTCTCGGGCTGGTGAGTGCAGATCGGCACCGATCCTCTGTGCGGGAATCTCCCCAATTTGCCCTCCGCACCCCTGTGGCTGTGCTCTCCTCCACGGCTCCGAAGCTTCCCCCTCCGCCACCCGCAGTATCCGCCCGTGGAGGGGCTTCTAGGGTGTGGAAACCTTTCCTCCTTCACAGCCCCCTCCCAGAGGTGCAGGTCCCGTCCCTATCCTTTTGTCTCTGTTTATTCTTTTTTCTTTTGCCCTACCCAGGTACGTGGGGACTTTCTTGCCTTTTGGGAGGTCTGAGGCCTTCTGTCAGCGTTCAGTAGGTGTTCTGTAGGAGTTGTTCCACGTGTAGATGTATTTCTGATGTATCTGTGGGAAGGAAGGTGATATCCGCGTCCTACTCTTCCGCCATCTTCCCGATCCCCCAACATGTTTTTTTTATTTACAGGCTCAAAGGTGAAATGAAAGGTGTTTCCATTGATACCAGTTTTTATAATGTAAAACTTTTCAAAATATGAAATTTTAAATTATTATCATTCCAATCCATTCATTATCATAACATATTTCAGAATGCCTTGAGGAATCCAGAGCCCTGCCCTCTAAGAGTCTGCCTTCTAAAGAAAAAACAAGTACTTAATATCATCTACTCTGTTTGGGTCATACATGGTCATTGAACTGAGAAGAAAAACCCCTAAATATTTGTGGTTAAAGTTCCTGCCAAAATGTAGCTTTTCTAAGGAGGCCCCCAACCACAAACCTACCGTTAAGGACTAACCTCTACAGTCTAATAATAATAATGCTAAGTGTCCCTTCAAGTGGTAAAGATTAGTACTCCAGACAAGAGATTACAGTTGAATTTAAAGCTCAAAAAAAAAAAAAAAAAGGACTAAAATCTAAGATTAAGGGAGAATTCTCTTTGAGTTTTAATGACTGGGCAGAGGTTCAGAATTGGAGCTCTCTTAAAGAGGCACTATTTCTTTTTGAAGTGAACATGCAGCAACATCTCTTAGTGAGCAGACCTTTTACTGGGTTAGGATTATTCTCTTGCCATAGGTATACACTGAAGAATAGAAAAGTGCATTACTTTGGTAAAAAGGAAAATTTCCAAGGGTAAATAAACATTATATAAAAATTATAACATTAAATAATATTATTCTAAAGGGTTTAATTTTTTCAGAAAGAATAGAAAAACATACACACAGCATATTTTTCAAACATCATTTTTTCACCATTTTTTCACCTAGAGATCTGGATCCAAATTCACTTTATCCAAGCAAATCTATTTATCTATTTCATTTCTATTATGGGGGGATATTTGATCATTTATTCATTCAGTAAATATTTAATGGATTGCTTCTATGTGGCAGACGGCATAATGATTGTGGTTGACAGAGGAAAAGGGAAGATACTGGTATGCAAAGACACGTTTCTGGTTGTAGAGGATTTCATAGACCACTGGGGAGCACAGATAACTAGAGTAGGAAAGATCCTCTCACTGTTCCAGACAGTTGCACAGAAGCCTTTAAAGAGAGGTATCGTTTGACCTGAGCCTTGACGAAAGGATTACCAGGAATTAGTATAGGCAACAGGGGAAAGAGGATTCCAAGCAAAGACATCAGCATGTGCAAAAGCTCAGACAGTGGCATATCCACTGTACTTTCTGAGATAGGAAAGTTTTATGGTATGGTTTCAGCATTTTGAAATTTGGCACAGGAAGTTGGAAATATAAGCATAAAGTTATACATCTATATAGTTATATGGAGATATATACCATAAATTTAGATGGGGGGGCAGACCTTAAAGGGTATTGAACACAGTTTAAGAAGTTTAGATGTGTACTTATTGGCAAAGAGAGAATATTTGCAAAAGACATCAGATAAGGAACTCTTATCCAAAATATATGAAGAATTTTTTAAAAGCAATGATTAGAAAAAATTTTTAATAAACACCTGACTAAAAAATGGGCAAAAGACTGTAACAGACACTTCACCAAAGGAGATATATGGATGTCAAGAAAACATGTGAAAATATGTTTAACAATATATATCACTAGGAAAAATTGAAATTAAGGCAATAATGAGATACTACTACATAACTATTAGAATGACCAAAATCCAGAAAACTGACAACATCAAATGCTGACAAGAATGTGGGGCAACAGGAACTCTCATTCATTGCTGGTGGGAATGCAAAATGGTACAGCCAATTTGGAAAACAGTTTTGTGATTTCTTACAAAACTAAACATACTCTTACTATATGATCCAACAATCACGCTCCTTAGTATTTACTGAAAGTAATTGAAAACTTATGTCCACACAAAAACCTGCACACCGATATTCATAACAGATTTATTCATAATAGCCAAAACTTGGAAGCAATCAAGATGTCCTTCAGTAGGAGAAAGGAAACTGTTGTCCATCCAGACAGTGGGATATTATTCAGCACTAAAAAGAAGTAAGCTATCAAGCCATGAACGGATATGGAGGAAACTTAAATGCATATCACTAAGTGAAAGAAATAGTCTGAAAAGGCTACAGGCTGTATGATTCCAACTACCTGACATTCTGGAAAAGGCAAAATTATTGAGACAGTAAAAAATATCAATGGTGCCAGAGATGGAGAAAAAAGGGATGAATGAGTGAGACACAGAGGATTTTTAAAGCAGTGAAACTACTCTGCATAGTATAGTGGTGGATACATGTCATTTACATTTTTCTAAACCCACAGAATGTACACCACCAAAGGTGAACCCTAACATAAATTATGGAGTTTAGGTGATAATAATATGTCAACATAGGTTCATCAATTGTAACAAATATAACACTCTGACGGGTGATGTTGATAGTGGGAGAGGCTATGCCTGGAAAAATGTGCAAGAGGTTATATGAGAAATTTCTGTGCCTTCTGCTCAATTTTGCTGTGAACTTAAAACTGCTCTAAAAAATAAAGTCAATGAAAAATTATTTTTAAAACCCTCCAATTGCTTTCCATTGCCACTATAATAAAATTTAAACTTTTTACCACCAAAAACCTCACTAAATGTCCATCCCTGTGTGCATAACAGCTTTGATTCTATTAATAAAAATTAAACTACCTTCATAAAGAATCTTTCTAAACATGTATTAACACATCCAATAATTATGATTATCATCAATTGATGGTCACAGGTGAGGAAATAGAGGCAGAGGTTATGTAATATAAATCCTCAGGCAGCCCAATGGCAATGTTCAACTATTGCACCATTATACAACATTTCCAACCTGAAGGATTAGGTTTGACTTAATCAAATATGACCTTCCAATATATCATTTTTGTTTAGTACATGATAGAGATATTTAATATTTAAATGTGGTAGAAAGAATTAAAAGAACTAGAAAATAATTTTAATTAAATTGCACTAAATTCAGCAGAAGCTGAAAAAAAAAATCAGCACCCTTAACAACATCATTGATGTTAAGTGAAATTTGCTACTTATGGAAGGTATAAGTCAACTGAGTATCAATTTAATTGGGAAGAGTCGGTAGATTGTGCTGTGGTTACTGATGGTGATGGTTCACTTGTAGGCCAGCCTCCCAGGAAAGGAACTGACCTGATGCAAGGCCCCAGGAAAACCAATTTAGCCCAGTGCTTGAGGCAAGGTAGGGGGTGTACTCTGCTTGGCTATTTGCCCTTGTGTCATGGCAGTTTCCACGACAAATCATGACTCAGACAAGGGTACCATATAGCTAGTAACAGCCACATAAAATGAAAAGATTATGCTAATAGTTTCTAAAATGATTCAATAGTTTCAATAAATTAGATTCAAATGATTCAGAACTTACTGGAATGTTTTGATGAGTTGCACCTCAACTTATATCACTTGGTAAGTAGTGTTATATTTTAATTATTTAGAGTAAATAGTAATGCATTTTAAAGTTTTGATCTATATATTAATTTATATCATCATACTAACTGTTAAATATATTGAATGTCACTCCTAGATCTAACCACAAAAATAAAATAAACATGAAATAAAGTAAAAGCAAGAACTCAAAAAGTTACCCTTGACCTCTATTTTTCCTAGTTGCCATTTAGGAAACAAAAATAATGAACAAAATTAACCAAGTACTTAAGGTATCAATATAATCCACTTAATACTTTTCCCCATGAAAGTTGCCCATTAGGTGATAGGATGCAATAAACCAATTTTTAATAGGAGATATAGTACCATATGTAAGGCCAAGTACATATATTCTAGAAACCCAAGAAGGATCCAAAATTAAAATTTATTAGCATATAGAACCTTTGGAAGTCGTACATGCTTATAAGTAAATGAATTACAGTATATAACAAAACTTTCTTGAATATTAAAATGTATACTGTGTATATATTAAGCAAAGATTAACTGTTAAAGTTCACGAAGTGGTCAGCGAAATATTCCTCTTTACCCTTTTATTTTCAATCTAAATATTGGTTTATTTGAACCAAACTCTTTAACCCACATTAAACCATTGGGCTTATTAACAAATAACAGTATATTTGAATTGTATTAGTATGTTTAGATTTCACACAGCTTTCATGTCTTAATAGGAATTCATATTTTAAAACTATCATTTTCACAGGAGACATGCAAATAGAATGCAATTTGTGAATCTGTTGATTAATTGTAGGAGACTGTACTCTATCTTCAAAAGTATGCTAGCCATGGCTAGAAATCTCCTGGCAATTGGCCTCGATACAATTTGAACGATTGGTTAGTTATTTTCCACAGCTCTCTACTACTATGACTACTACTACTATACACACACACAAACACACACACACAAAGTTAACAAAGTAAGGAAGTCCTTCCTGGTTCCTCTCAGAAAAGGAGCGTCTTGGCTTAATGGATTGAGGTTGAGATTAGATGACTCTAAAAGATCCCTTCAGCCAGGTGCTGAGTCTTTCGGAGACCAATAAACCTCAAGGCCGTAGAAAATTCAAGAAGACAGAGTATAATTAATGAACAATATATCATTTGGTTATTGCTTTTTAATTGTGTTATATTCTATTTGTAAAACTATTCAACACTGTTATAATTTATAGATTTATGTAAGAAAATGTTTTTGTTTATGTGTGCATTTTCTATGAAACTTTTTTAGTTCCTGAGAATCCTAAAGAATTATAATTTTAAAAACAGACATTTATTGCATTTATAGATCAATGGTACAGGATAGAATACCCAGAGATAAACTCATGCACATATGGTCACCTAATTTATGACAAAGGAGGCAAGAACATACAATGGAGAAAAAACAGCCTCTTCAATAAGTGGTGCTGGGAAAACTAGACAGCTACATGTAAAAGAATAAAATTAGAACACTTCCTAACACCATACACAAAAATAAACTCCAAATGGATTAAAGACCTAGATGTAAGACCAGACACTATAAAACTCTTAGAGGAAAACATAGGAAAAACACTCTTTGACATAAATCACAGCAAGATCTTTTTAGATCCACCTCCTAGGGTAATGGAAATAAAAACAAAAATAAACAAATGGGACTTAATTAAACTTAAAAGCTTTTGCACAGCAAAGGAAACCATAAACAAGACCAAAAGACAACCCTCAGAATGGGAGAAAATATTTGCAAATGAAACAACAGACAAAGGATTAATCTCCAAAACATACAAACAGCTCATGGAGCTCAATATCAAAAAACAAACAATCCAATTAAAAAATGGGTGGAAGACCTAAATAGACATTTCACTAAGGAAGATGTACAGATGGCCAAGAGGCACATGAAAAGATGCTCAACACCACTAATCATTAGAGAAATGCAAATCAAAACTACAATGAGGTATCACCTCACTCCTGTCAGAATAGCCATTATCAAAAAATCTGAAAACAATAAATTATGGGAAGGGTGTGGTGAAAAGGGAACCCTCCTGCACTCTTGGTAGGAATGTACATTGATAAATCACTATGGAAAACACTGTGGAGGTTCCTTAAAAAACTAAAAATAGAACTACCATATGACCCAGCAATCCCACTACTGGGCATATACCCTGAGAAAAACATAATTCAGAAAGAGAAATGTACCACAATGTTCACTGCAGCACTATTTACAATAGCCAGGACGTGGAACCAACCTAAATGTCCATCGACAGATGAATGGATAAAGAAGATGTGGCTCATATATACAGTGGAATATTACTCAGCCATAAAAAGAAACGAAATTGAGTTATTTGTAGTGAGGTGGATGGACCTTGAGTCTGTCATACTGAGTGAAGTAAGTAAGAAAGAGAAAAACAAATATTGTGTATTAACGCATATATATGGAATCTAAAAAAAAAAAAAAAGGTACTAATGAACCTAATGTCAGGGCAGGAATAAAGAGGTAGACATAGAGAATGGACTTGAGGACATGGGGTGGGAGGGGGAAGCTGGGGCGAAGTGAGAGTAGCATCGACATATATACACTACTGAATGTAAAATAGATAGCTAGTGGGAAGCAGCCACATAGCACAGGGAGACCAGCTCGGTGCTTTGCGATGACCTAGAGGGGTGGGATAGGGAGGGTGGGAGGGAGACACAAGAGGGAGGGGATATGTGGATATATGTATATATATAGCTGATTCACTTTGTTGTGCAACAGAAACTAACACAGTATTGTGAACCAATTATACTCCAGTAAAGACTAAAAAAAAAAAAAAAGGAAACCATTAAATCTTTAAGGATAAGAAAAAAGAAAAAACACCTGCTAAGCACTGGGTCATAAGGTTTACATGCATTATTTCACTTAATGTGCACATTTTTATTTGGTAGATACTATTATCATGTTCATTTTAGTGATTGTTAATCTAGGGTTTAAGGAGGTTAGGTGAATTGGGAAAGATAACCCAGAGAGTTTGTTGAAGAGTTGGGGGTTTTAAGGTTAAACTGTTTGACAATAAAGCTTTTATTCTGCACTATGCAATGCTACCTCTAAACCATGAATTTAAAGTGCTTTAAGGTATACAAAAAATTTCACAGATTATTTTCATTTAATCCTTACAATCACTTCTCAGCGAGTTGTGCACATTTTACGTAGTATGGAGCCTAGACTCAAACCCAAGCCTACAGCTGCCTAATTTAATTGGGCCTAATTTAAAAGAGATAACTTGTCAAATCTAAACATCGTTCCCTTAACTAATCGTTAAAATCATTTACATTTCTAAAAACCAGCCATGGAGGAAAGAGAGTTACCTCAGTAGTATGTAATACATACTCGGGTCTATCTAAAATATGAAAAAATTTTTCTTAATTTTCTAAGTATTTTTCTTAATTTAGCCTACCTATCTTCCTACTCTCAAGTATTCTAGAAGTAAAATGGGGGGAAACATTTTTTTTTTCTATTTAGCTAACAAAAATCATGACTCAGTAGTGATGATCATTTTTAAAGTAGGTTTTTTTTTTATAGAAAACTCAATGATGGGAAAAGGAAAAGTAAGAAAAATATAGCAAGTTTTCAAGCTTTCCTTTTCACTAGAATTTTAAATATTCTTAGAAGATCATTTATTGTCAGATTTTACTTGCTATTTTCTAAATTTTTTTTTTTTTTTTTTTTTTTGCTGTACGCGGGCCTCTCACTGCTGTGGCCTCTCCCATTGTGGAGCACAGGCTCCGGACGCGCAGGCTCAGCGGCCATGGCTCACGGGCCCAGCCGCTCTGCGGCACGTGGGATCTTCCCGGACCGGGGCACGAACGCGCGTCCCCTGCATCGGCAGGCAGACTCTCAACTACTGCACAACCAGGGAAGCTCTATTTTCTAAATTTTTAACAGAAAGGAGATGATAGTATTCAGGATGGTCCATTAGATCACTTCATGAGTCTAATTGCTGAAATCATCTTTTCAGAGCCATTTGGGATGGTTTTCCCAAGCACTCGGCACTTCCCTGAGGATTGCTCTGTTGAGACCAATGGCGATGATTTAATTCATCAGCAGAATCTTACTACCTATTAAGTATGCCAAGGCAACATTTATCTTCTGGGTATTCCTGTTACACTGACATTTAAAAATCAAAGACCTTCTTCTTTCACTTTATCATATATTTAATTGATTTTTCTTCAGAGTAAAGTTTCTTCAGATGCATATTTAACTTGCATAATGTGCTTGGCAAAAAATAATAATGATAAAGATGCAATTTAAAAATTTTATATACTATAAAATTGTACTTTGCATAATCTACATTATATTTTAATGTGCACATGATTCTTGTAGAAGCTGTTTACATACAACCAGGTATGCTGTGCTTTGGGGAGGATGTAAGGAGTTTTCAAGCATAATTTTGACTCCATTTGATTTTCGTGTGTTCTAACTTGGGAGATCAGCCCCAGTAAGATGTGGCACCACTGCATTCAAAATGGAAACAAGCAAATTGTATTCACCATTTTCTTATTAAGAAGATCAAAAGCCAGTTTTAAAACATCAATATGTATTATGAAAAGCCTAGGTTTCTCCATAAACATTCAAATGATTTGCAAGTATATGCCCAATTTTTACTGGCCAGTAGGTTAATTTAGTATGGAAGAATCCAATGTCATGTACCCACACAATTACATGCAATTGTTACTCTCAATTCAGAAACTTCTCAATTCTGAAAAGCTGACTATGCCTTCCTCTTTCATTCTCCAATTTTTTTGTCCCTAGAATGTGACTGAAGTGACTGAGAATGTTTAACATCTTTGACCTTTAAGGGAATCCTAAAAGCATCCCACGCCCTCCTGAAGATCACATGGCACTGACATAAGGTGGGACACCTCGCATCTAGAGCACATCTGATTTCCAGCCTGCCAGCCTCTTCCTCTTAAGCTTTAACAGTCTCAGAAATTGCAAAGAAAACAATATAAAAGCACCTCATAGATTAACAGACCATTACTAGTCCTCGACACTTCAGGACGTGAAACCTCCTTGATCCCAGACTATAAAAACGCCTTCTGAAAGGCTATTGAGCTCCTCTTTGATTCTTGGCCCAAGTCTTAATTTTCTCACAGTGCTGAAGCTCTGTATTTCATTAGAGATATCATCTTAAATCCCTGTGTGCCCCTACTTGTTTTAACTGAGTTTCTCTTCTACAGATTCATCTGTGTCTATTTTAAAGGTGAACTAATAAATATCAAGATATACTTTTAAAACCTATTGATAATAAAGACTGGGTTGGGTTTTTTTGGTTTGTTTTTTAGATAAAGCCCAATGGTTATGAGCCTGAATTTTTCTCATTCCAATCTGATATAATCACTTCATATTGAGTCCTCAGGTTAAAGACACATCTATTAGCGTTAGGTCCAGGCTTTGCTCCACAGCCATCTAAGATATTCCTGCACTTTATGTCTCAACTAAATTTATGGAATCTCAAGAGGTGATCATCAAAAGTCACAAGAATCTTTTCACTCCATTCAACATAAATGATATCATCAACAGAATTGGAGTCTGTTGTTTGCCTATAAAGGCAAAGTAGGAAAACCTGAATCTTAGTACAAGCCCAGCTCTTAGTGTGCCAAATGTTATTTATTCTGTATTCAAGCTGCTTTTTTTTGTAAATGCTTTTCAATCTGACAAAAGAAAAAAAAAAATGAAAACAAAAAATGGCTTTGTTCCCAGGAATCATCTCATCTACAGCTTGATCCACAAAAACATAGCCTACAGATTCACTGGTTCATTTTTAGTTGTTTAAAATGCTAATAGCTCCATTGTTTTTCCTAATAACATAAATAACACATGCTTATTGAAAAACAAATATTCACCATAAAAAAAGAAAGTAAATGTCAACTAAAATTGTTTTTCTACAGTAATTTTTTTAGTTAATTAAATTATTTAGTCAAAACTGAAATTATTTGCCATGGCATTCATCACAATGGAAAAATGAGTAGCCAGTAAATTTTCTATCTTTCTGGAATTTACAATGCAAAGTTATGCCCATGCCATAAGGTCAGCCACTTGTCACTGAGTAAACCATTAAAAAATCAATCTAATTGTCCTAAAATTATATTAGCATTATTTATGTTGTTAAGCTAATTAGATAAGAGTGACTATTTAGCAACAATAATAAATAACAATTTCAATAGAATCATCTGTCATAAGTATACAAAGAAATCAAAATATAGAGTGGTTATTAAATGCTTAATACTATTAATAAGTCACAAGTCCTGGGAGAAAGGACAGGAGCATAAGTTGGAGCATAACTAAGGTGAAGACAGCTCTTTTGACTTTTATTTAACTAACAAGGAATTTAAATGTTGCCTATTAAAAACTATTAACTAAACCTGGGGCCTTAGCTTTATAAAAAGAAGGTAACATTATTCTAATTACTCTTATTCTAAATTAAATAATTTTGTTACGTGGGCTCAGTTGAGATAAATGTGTATAAAGGCATTTAATCATACTCCCGCTGGACCTAAATGAACATTGACTTCCACAAACCTACCAAATATTTTCTTTATCTGAAGATTAAAATACTATTTTGCAGGGGTAGGTTAGTGGAAGGTGAGCATAAAACTAATTCAGATGAATCCCCCAAATTAGTCTTCCTGAAAACAGTTCCATGAAAATGGGGGGGGGGTACATGGATGGATAGAATTTGATCCCAGCTTGAGAATCACTGGTGATACATGACTCAGGAAAGTCAGCGGCTTGGTTTTCTAACCAAACAGAATAAGGATAACGACCTATTGTGTGAGAATATTGAACATTTAGTGAGAAAATACATGGACAGAGTACCCGGAACATTCCAGATTCTCAGCAATATTTTTGTTTACTTCCATTTCTAGAAAATAGGAACAACACCCTCCTATATAAAATGAAAATAATCCAACTACTCCCATCACTAAAGGCTTTTATTAAGCATCTGTAAGAAAGTGTTACATAATGTGTAAAGCATATTAAAGCAGAATCGTCCGTGCCTTAGGAACTCTATAATCCAAGGTTGGCAAAGCAGATCAACTTTAAAGAACATGGATACAATGTGGATATACATTCTACAGGAGTTTTATGTGCTGTCCCCAAAAATAGTATCCTGGCCTTAAATAATGAGAACTTGCTTGGTCAATCATTCCCCCTTTGCTCAATAAACATGTTAGAGAAACACATCCATTAAAAGATAGATTAAGTGCTTATTTTAGATTATTAATTTTAAAATGATAATTGCTGAAATTAGGAGGTAATTGTGAAAGACACAACGTACTCTGAAGAGTTGTTTTTATATAAATGTATATATATATATATATGTATAAATATATGCAGATTTATAAAGGTAAGTATACATATACACATATGTTCCTGGAATTTTTGCAAAATATTTTGTGTGGCTTACAGAAATACGTATTATATACTGGAAAATAATAAAACAGATAACTATAATCAGAGAGAGCAGCTCTACAGATAAAAAAGACCAAGAGAAATATTAAGCAAAGAAAGGCAGGCCTTAAGGTCCTTCAAGTCAGTTCCTAAATGTCAATTGCTAATTTGGCCCTGACTTTCCTGGTGGCCAACACACTGAGGAAACACAGTCAGACTCAGAATCCAAACTGATCACAAGACTGGATATCCTGGTGTCCTCAGAGAAGCAACACTTTTCCTTACATCGAGATCCAATGGAATTTTTCTCCTCTGAGGATTCCCACAATTGGGATATTAAAGGATAAAGTGGACAGTATCTACAACAGGAACCCTCAGTAAATAAACCAGATAATTTTTTTAAGAAACTATATTCTGAGAATACTGCAATACAAGTCTAGTGAACTAACCTGAAAGTTACTTTGTACAAAATCCTCCGGAAAGAATGTTACTGGACAAATCATAAAATTAAAGTGCAGGAAAGGACAAGTGCTCCTATGTCTCATTTTTCTCATTTACAAAATGAGGAGGGACTTCCCTGGCGGTCCAGTGGTTAAGACTCTGCCTTCCAATGCAGGGGGCATGGGTTTGATCCCTGGTTGGGGAACTAAGATCCCACGTGCTGTGGGCTGTGGCCAAAAATTTAAAAATAAATAAAATAAGGAAAGTGGACTAAATTGTTTCTAAAATTTTTGACCCAGCAAAGCTTCAAAATATCTAAACCTGGATGCTTGCACACTAATATTTCTATTAAAAGAAGAATGGTAAAAATGTCACTAATAATGCTGAGAAATGGAAACATTTGGAGAGGAGGGAAATATTACATTTTGGGTTGATGGGAAATCTATTTCTCTGGGTGAACTATGTGAAGAGAAAAACAGGGTCAGTTGCCTAAACTGGAGGCCTGTGAACCTTGAGCTTTAATTCATTCCAGCAAGTATCATGTGTTAAAAAAATTTTTTATTCATTGCCAATCTTTGAAAATTGGAAGTTTTCATATAAAAATGCAAATTTCTGGCTTCTCCCATAACAGTCAGAAATATGCTTACATGGAAACAGTCAGCTAACGCTGCATGTTCAAGGTCAGACACTCTCTAGTGTGATAAAGTCCCACACTCAAAACTTGCTATTGTGAAACTGTGTCCATTGCCATTTATCATTCACTGTGCTTGTGCTATCTTTCCCATGTTACAGATTTAGAAGAACAAAACATATGCTGTCTCATACCTAAACCTCCTTTTCAAATGTGGGAAGGTGACTGTTGGATGAAAACATTATCAAAAAAATTTAGAGAGACTTGATTTCTTGGTAGAAGTAAAGAAGATGCCTACATATTTAAACATGTTCAGTTAATATGATCTGGAAATAGGGAGATGTTAGTCAACAGCTACAAACTTCCAGATATAGGATGAATGAGTTCTGGGGACCTAATGTACAGAATGGTGATGATAATTCAGTTAATAATACTGAATTATATACTTGAAGGTTGCTAAGAGAGTAGATCTTGTTCTCACCACAAAAAAAGAAATGGTAATTAAGTGATGTGATGGAGGTGTTAGCTAATGTTATGATAGTAATCATTTTGCAATATAGAAAGGCATCAAATCAACACATTGTACATCTTATACTCCACAAGGTTATATGTCAATTATATCTTAAAAATGCTGAAAAAAATAAATTGCAGAGGATGGAAGAGGAATCGGAGATTAAAGAGACAAGAGCTATAGCAATTAATCACACTGTTTTAAATTTATTTGGATCTTAAGTCAAATAAAGAAATTATAAATATAAAAATACATAATCTGTTTGGTACATCTAGCTTACTCTTTAACAGTGGCTACATAGTATCTGAAGGTATTTCTGTTTTATATATAACCTTATACTTAAATAACTTATTTAATATAAAACAATATACTTCGGGTTAAAATGTTGCCTTTACTTCAAGTATCCTAGAGCAACTGAGAATAGAACAAATAATGATCTTTCCAGAAGGAATACTGAAGAACAGTATAAGAGAGAAAAAGAAATTATCTCAAAAACTCAAAATTCAACTAACTTCCAAAAACTTAAGAGCACATAATTTTAAGGTTTACCTGCATGTGAAAAACTATAATTTATTTCTAATCATGTAAAATATTACAGATTCAAGTGGAGCAACATGCATACATGCCTATAAACACTCACACGTTAGGCTTAATTTAGCAATTACAGTGATAGAATTCACTAGAGGCTTAGCACTATTATTTTACTGATATACTTAAATTCATTGATATGAGTTTGCATATGAACTCTATAATAAAGACTAAAACCTGGCTAAATAACTATAATAAGCTGGATCCACAAAAGGCAATTTTTAGGATGAGAAAGAAATGCTTACAGGGTGACCTGGACTTAGAAGTCAAACTTCTTGACTGAATCTTGACTGAATTACTGTTTTTGTAATATTTATGTTAATCCATTGGTCTATTATAATAGAGTTGATAACCATACTGTAAAGGATACAAAAACAACATGGAAAATCTTTCAGGGTATAAAGTAAGTTCCAAATTACTTGTGTTAATTCATTTGAGCTCCTCAGTACACCTGTGAATTAGGTTTGTTTTCCCTGTGTTCTTCTGATACACTAAAAAGGCAGGGTAAAAATACTTAGAAGAATGGTGAAAACAAAGTAACCACAAAATTCACAAGAAAGTTCAACACACAGTAACATTTCCACAGAGGGAATAAAGGACAACAGTTTCTCATCCAACCAAATTCTGACCAAATTTGTTCACAGAGTTCTCACCAAAGCCAACTGACTCCAGAGCAAGGGCTGTGCTCAGGTGGCCTAGGTACCTTCCTGCCTCTTTTGTTTTTCCAATATTATCTTTTTTTAGTAGTGAGACTCAAGATACAGTAAAACTTCAATAACTACACTGGAATTCTTCATTAACTGCTCTTTTCTTTTTCGTACAATTTTGGGAGACAGTGGAAAATCACAAGGGAAAGAATTTCATATTAGATTTAATTAAACAAATGCACACAACTTTTACAATACAGACTGCGCACAGTATAAGTTTAACCTCAAATCCTGTGGATTCTTTACATTCAAATTTGTTCAGTAAAAACTGATCGACAGAGTAAGGCTAGCATGAAATACAGCCTAGCTCCTAGAATTGGAGAGGCATAAGTTCAAAACCTAGCTTTTCTGTTTGCTTGTTAAATTTTTAGGCTTCAGTGTATTTATCTGTGTAAAATGGGAATCATAATAACAGTATCTAGTCCATAGGGGTGTGACAAATAAATGAGATGATTCATGTCAAGCACACAGGAAACGTGCTTATGTAATATCAATTCAGTTTTCCTATTTAAACTCTCTTAAAGCAAGTATGTGTGTGTGTGTGTTAGAATTTTTTTTGTAATACAGTAAACCCAAGGAAGATTTTGTTAATGAATGTACTGTAACCTAAAAATGCAATTAATTCTAACATCATATTATGCAATTCTTTCTTCATATATACATGTGTACATATATATATATTTTTTACTAAGAAGCAAGGGCTGGAAAAAAGAAGCTATTTGGGAATCAGCTGGGGGTGAGTTTGAATTTCAGCTGTCACTTATTAGCTGGGTGGCTGCAAGTTACTTAAACTTTTCCTAGTCTCAGTTTTCTCACACTTTGAATAATACTTGGTATAAAAGATTAAAGAGGCTACTTGACATAAAGTAGGCCCAAAATCAATAGTAGCTCTTATCATCATGAGAATATATGTGGTTATTCAATCTTTGCACGAAAATTTTTATTAGAATATTCAATATTTAATTTGTATCATAAGCAAGTCTTAACATTAAAAACAGGTAAAGGCTATTTTAATATTCTTTAATAAAATGGCTTCACCTTCCTACCAATTTCTGTGACTTAAAAGATAATAATTAATTGGAGAGACAAATGCTTTTTAGTTTATCAAATTATTGACACTTCTTGAGCCACATAGCCTCTTCTCTTGGGTGATAAAGACAAAAATGTTAAATAATTATTTTAAAAGTGAACACACGACACTAAGATATTTAGGAAAATCAGTGTTGTCACAAGTTGATACTATGGAGCCCTGACAACCTTTCTGATACTTTTCCATGTGATGCAAATGTAAGAATTATTTTTCCATTTGAGTCATGCTCAGATGCGAAGGGAATTCAAAGCATGACAGATGTACTTTTCCACCTTGATTGCATAAAGACAATAACATATTTGGGTATAAAGAACATAAAAATCATTATTATATTGTTTTGGCAATTTCAGAAAGAACCAATAAGCCTGCACTGAACTTTAGCAATGACAGATTTTTTTTAAATCAACAGCTGGTTACCATTATCAGAATGAATCATGGAGCAGAACTGACAGCTGAATTGGAGCCGAGGCAGCCAAGAGATACCAGAGATAATTTCTGTGTTTTAAAGGGAGATTTTCTTCAGTGCCTCTGACCTGGTGCTACATACGTCTTAATTTAAGTCGACAGATAGTGTGATAGAAAACAAAGGACAATCATCATTGAAACCTAAAGGATCCAAATAAATAGAAGTATCATAAAGGTGGGGTATCTTCCAATAAGGGCAAAACATTCACTTTGCCCAAGAACTCTCAGTTAAACACTAGAAATATCTAGTGCTCTACTTAGAACCATTTCATGTTTATTTATTTTTTAATAAGGAATAAACTGTATCTGTTTTTATGGTCAAGTTAAAACAAGACTCCTACCTGAAGTCTTGACAGGTAAAGCCACTCCAATCTTTGCAGCTTTAAAACCAGTAAAAAAAAAAAAAAAAAAATCTGTTTTATGCTTCTCACACAACAAAGTTATGGGAGGTTTTTTTTCCTTCAGATTTAGTGTAAATGTCCCACCTGACACACACAAAAGCCCGACTATCAAACAGAATGATGATGCTGACGTTCAACACCTGCACTTTCAGAGCCGCCAACAAAGGAAGACGGAGACTTCTCCTACTTCCACACCTGCTGGGTGGGTGCATGCCTTTAACCTCTGCTGCTCTTGATGGGTCCCCGCAAGACAGGAGCGGGAAAGCACACTCTTCAAAGGGTGATGCTCAGAAGAGCGGGCAAACAAAAGTGCTCTATATGACAAGGTTTAATGCTTAATTATAGAATATATCTGGCAACATGCTTGGAAGGAAACTATATGAATAGAAAAAATATTCCTAGTTGCTCTTAACAGAAATGGGGGGTAGGGGGAGGAGATTTCTAAAAACACCAAAAGAAAATAAATTATTATTTAAAGCAAACTTATGACATTGCATAGTATGTATGGTAGCCAATTTTTATTTTATTACTAGAAAATTTATCAAGTCTAAATATAGCATATATGAATTTCTGAAAAAAATTTTTTGAAAGACAGTTATCTCGCAAATACTAGACATGTAATTTGTAGACTTTAAACATTTGCAAGCTTAATCAAATTAGTGCCATACATAGTCATATTATTTTTAAAATAGTAAACATTTGTTTTCATCTATTTTTTTGAAATCTTAAGTTGATAAATAGATGAGTCACTAAGAAATGAACAAATAAAGCATCTGTTTGGGAAAATGTTTAATTAAACCAACTGCTTAAAGTAATGGAAAAATAAGAATTTTTTAAATTGTGAAACTTGGAAAGTTTATAGAAAATCCAAAAGATTTCATTTTGCAGCACCACTTAAAATAGCAGTATATGGGAAAGACAGTAAAGTACTGGAATGTTGTATATGTTAAAGTAATTGGGACGTAATTACATTTAAAAATATTTTCAAACACGGTTAAGTGCCTATTTCATCAAATAGCAAGATGTCTCTTAATCACCTTAATTTATAAAATAATTATTTTAAATTACTATATATATTGTTTTTACAAAATAAGATTTTTGATGAGCTTTAATCGTTAATGGTCTGGATGTACAGAAATCATGTCTTTTCACAGATTAAAAACATAGGGATACTCGAGCGCACCACCCTCATTTGTAACACTGCAGTTTGTTTCAGGCTTGAGGGGGGAAACTCAAAGGTTGTGTGTATTTCCAGTGTTAAATGTGGGCAAGAGCAGAATCCCTTTGGAGTTTCCAGAAGATGAAAGAACAAACAACTTTCATGCCCTTTTCTCTTCAGAGATATGACAGACTTGCGAAGCGGCCACGCAGCCAAACACCAAGCTCCAGAATTCTCCCCAAAATTTATGAGTGGGTAATTTCTTTATTCAAATAGAGTGATTTAGCCATTTGTGTGATATCACCATTCAAGGCAGCAAGTTCACATACCAGACCACAGTATCATTAGAAGAACCCATATTTCAGTGGCCATCCTTCTAACCCATGCTTGAACTTTGGCAGTAGTTAAAATTCAAATTGGACTGTCCACTAGCTATAAATGAAGCTAAAAAGTGCTGACCGTGTGAGGAAAAGGTTGCAGCAAGCTAATAGGTTTTAGCGTCTGAAACTTTTGATAATCTGGCCCTAAGTGTCATGGGTCTTTCAAGGTGGATTCCATCTGTCCTATAAAGTTATGTATTGAAACATAATGCATCCCTTTGATCTCCTTTGTAAGAACCCTATGAAGTCAACAAAATGCCCCCATTGAGTCAAGAGCCAGATCCCCAACCTGCTGACATGAAAGATTTTAACACTTGTAAGTGTTAGTAAACAGTAACTAAGCTCTGTGTTGAAAGCTTCTCAGTAAAAAGATTCAGCAATGGGCTGAATCTTGCCACAGGTACAGGCTGTCCCGCTGATATTTCGTACCAAAGTAAAACAAAAGAGCACAGCTCCAGCCAGGATTAGGCCTGCTAGTGTCCATTTACATAAATTTCCAAAGTTATTCCCTAATAAGGCGTTTATCTTGAAGAGCATAATATACTTTATTTCCAAATCACTTATGTTAGTGGGCAAAAATTTTCCTACAACACAGATGCAATACCATGGAAAAGAGCACAAGTAAGATATATATATGTGTGTGTAAGATTTATTTATTTATTTGTATGTATGTAGTTTTGTTTGTTTACAATGCTCTGTATTTGTGTGTATATGTATACAGTATACTCAACACAGGTGCATAAAGGCAAGAGTGTGCTGTGAAAATCACGTTGACTTTTGCAGTCAGAAGTATCCAAGTCCAAATATTGGCTATTACTGTTGAGTGACCTTGAGCATTTTTCTTACCTTTAAAAATGAAAAAGTACTAATACCTACTTTGCTGATTTGGGGATTGAGGTCAACTATATTAAGCCCTTGATCAATTGTAGCAAACAGCAAATATTGTTTCTCTTTTCCTTCCGCATGTCACCGTCACGCCCAGACTCTGGTCCAAGTTTTTAATCCAATTTTAGAATTTAATTAGTCTGCTTTTTCAACATTAACATATGTCCTCAAGTTCTTGAGTCACTGAACACAGGCTCAGGAGGCTCTTTTTGAATGGTAAGGAAACGCGTTCTGTCTGAAGTCTGCGATTCCCAGTTGACGTATCTCCTAACAAGGCAAAATCTTGTCCATCCTTCAACAGCCAGGTCAGGTGTCACCTCCTCTGTGAAGACTTCTACAATTCTGCTGGGCAACAATAATTAATTGTTCTTTTCTCCATTCTCCCAAATCTTGTCTCATTCTATTATTAGAGTACTTATTAAATTGCATTATAATTAGTTCTTGTCCTGTCTGCATCCTCTTAGAGAAATTGAGTTCCACGAGGTCAGGATCCGTGTCTGAGTCTTCCTGATGCCCCAGCATGGAGCACAGAGCCTGGCAGACAGCAAACACGTGCCAGAAAGGGAGAGACAAGCAGGAAAGGAAACCAGAAGGAATATTTGCCTGCTCTCCTTACATTGTGTCTTTGATCACATACTCAGCAATGAGTAAGGTTTAAAAATAAATAGTGGCCACTAACTGGAAGAACCAAACAGTTCTAAGTCCTTCCTAATCTTGAGAATATGATTCTATATTATTTCAGTATCTCACAAATTAACGGCCTCAAAGATCTCATTTTCTAACATCATCTAGCCGAGCGTATGACAGATGGCTCTGAGATCCATGCTGTATTTTTGTGTGTGAACCAACTAATGTGCTACCTAGTGGCATATGCATACACGTATTACCAATGCTAGATGCTTCAAGCTTGCAAACAGAACCCCAACTGAGGAAATGTATGTGCCATGTGAATTTATATAAACACATAAGTCTTTTATTCAATTCAAAATTAGTATTCATGTATAACTGCCCACTTATAGATTTATTCCCTTTTCTCATTTAGCCAGTCTTATTCAGTTTCCCTTTGGGGTATAAATTTTCCCTAGGTGTTTCCCTTTCCATGTACACATGTGCGTGCACACACACACACACACACCTCTGCACTGGAATTTAAAAGCCAGAAAGGGGAAGGTACTATGCCACCCTGCCATTGTCATTGGCTTCCCTGTTCCCCTCTGAGAACATACACGCAGACACACACAGTGACACACACATACACACACGCACACACACACCTATGCACATACATATGCCTGAGTGCCGCTTCCTCTCCATCATCTTCCACAGTGATTGCCACCAAAGTGATCTGCCTCAAGCTCAAATGTGATCATTGCCCTTCCACACCAAAAATTCCACCTCACCAATGATAAATCTAAACATACACCAGTCATAACCAAACTACCTTCCACTCACCAATTATGCCAGGCTCACTTTGCAAAGATTGTTTCCACATTCCAAAATGCCATTATCATGCTTCTCCTATGTAAAAAATATTTTCTTTCCTCTTGATTTCAGGTCAATTGTCAACTTGTCTGAAAAACTTCCCATGACAACCCTTTCTACCCTTGCCCACTGAGAGGTTGGGTGCCCATCCACTCTGCCCCCAGGACACTCTGTGGAGACATATACACCATGCCTCATAATACTGTACTATAGTTTTTTACATATATATTTGCCTCACAAGGTTGTATGATACTTGAGAATAGGAACTGACACTTGTTCATCAATTGTATACTCAGCACTTAAAACAGTGAATGTCCTTAGTTCTTTTTTGAATGAGTAGATTACTATATAGATATTGTCCATAAAGGATTCATAATAACTTCATATTAACATACATGAAATTACAAAGTTTAAATAAAACAGTAGAAGATATAATTGAAAACTTGGGGATCAGGACTGAGAAGATTAGCAGATTAGAGTGGGGTTAATCACATAGAAAAGGATGCTTGAAATCATGTCGGGTTATTTCCTTAAGTAAGATCAAGTTGATATGGAACCTGAAGAATTCCTTGAAACTATTTGTTAAAACAAGAGCAGCCATGGCACACTTTCAATGGGATGCATTTTTATCATCAGAGCAATAGTCAAATTTCATAGCCCCAGGGCAGTAAGACAGCGGAAGAAGCACAGGCATAGAAGACAAATAATTGTCCCCAGTGGTTGTGTTCTCTGGGTGGCTGCTGGCAGTGCTGGAAAAGGACAGCCTCCTCTGACCCTCCGGAAAACCTGGAGCAGCTTTCAAAGCAGTGGGTGTCCTGTGATGCACAGGAACAAAGGTTGGCACATAAACCATGCATCCCCTGGTTCTGTCTAAGACATTTTCTAAATCTGGATCCATGCCATGAAGCTATTTCATTCAGCCTCAGAATTATAAGATTAAAGAATTCACTAGATTGTTATTTTGTCACAAGTCCAATATAGCAGAGGTTTGTTATTTTTGCCTCCCCAGAAACTGATCAGCTAGACTAGAAAGGAAGCAAGACCTTGGTTCTCTCTATGGAAAGAGAAGGGAAGACAGATGGTCCAGGTAGCCAGGGAATGAGCAAGGGACATGACCCTGGTTGACTGGTTATTCCTCAGACTTTGCATCTTAGAGAGTGATTTTAAAAATGGAAAGCTAGTCATTGTTCACAACATGGGAAGTTCAGCAACGCACTAACAGTATTGCTAGCTGAAGTATCCAAAGTGGATTATCTTCATGGCAGTGGGAGTCTAGATTGTTCATTCTATCTATTCTTTTTTCATGAGTTTCCTAAGATCTCATGTTTCTTAACTTTAAATTTTTTACTGAGTGTCAAGGTCTGTAGGATAGCCATTATCTCTAGTTGTCTTCCATTCCTGCTAAAGAAACCTCAAATCTCTGCATCCATGGTCATGGAAAGGTATGTGGCACACAAAGGAAGAACCTGAACACCATCTAGTCCGACCCCCTCAGCTTTCATAAGAAGGAAGTGAAGCCCGTGGAAGCTCAGTTACTTGTTGTCGGTCATTATATCCATTAAATAGCATAGATGCAGCTTTAGGCTTCAACTACTGGCCAGTTCAGAACCTTGCTAGTTCTCCTGGTAATGACCAGATTAGCGATATTCTTATGGGAAGGATTCTCTCTATTGTTCTAAATTGTTATAAGAAAAGAAGCATCCCATTAGTTCACTTCAAATGTGTTCAAGCCCTTATTACTTCACATCTGTATTATCTTCTGACATGGGCGTATAGACTGAGAGATATCAGATTTGAACCCAAGCTGTGTTCATCACTAGAATTCAGACATGGCTAGTTACATGAAAACATCATCTGGCACAGATATACATATACATTGTCAATTTCACTCATCCAACAATTATTTACTGAATACCTACTATGTGCCAGGTGCTGTGATAGGCAATGAAGATGCAATGATGAGCAAAAGAGACCTTGTTCCAGCCCTGTGGCACTTACAGTCTAGTGGAGGAGACACACACACACAAATAGTCACATGCAAAAAAGCCATACTATGCTAAATACTGTGAAAGAAATGCACAGAGCTGGGGATTAGGTTTAGGAAGGAAGCTACATTTTAAGTCAAGCACTAAAGGGAAATAGACATTTTTCTACAAGACTTGCACATTTATAGAACTATACTAAGAAGGAAGTCTTTTATTTGGCATAAAGTGTTCCCTACCCCTTGGTTACTAGTCAATGCCATTATTCTACATTGTGAATATGCACTGCATAAAGCTAAGTCTAGTTATTGGTGACCAATTACACACTGCTCTACTCCCTTGCTAAACATATGGGTTATTCATTCACTTTAGATTTTCCCTCTGACATCTAGCCTTTTAAATCACATTCCATAGATGAGGATTAAACCAACCCTGAGGTCCACAAGGATGAGCAAATTCTTCACTGTCGCAGCTTTTCCTCTTTCATGCTCTGTTTGAGAAATGGTTCACATACTCAACCCTCTTTACTTATTTGTTGAAATGAGAGAAAGGTCCAGTGATCTTTCTGCCTAGCCCTTGCTTTCTAGTTGCTGGCGGGAGCTTGCACTCACTCATACCCTTGACCAGAGATGGTTCTCACTATCTGGAAGGTTAGACACTGAACAAATGAACAGTCTGGGGAGAAATGAACAGAAGGGTTGAACAGGGAAGGGATACTTGACAACCTCTAGTTGGCTTCTACTTGTTTAGAGCTATCTTATGCTTTAAAACTATGCTGGTGAGGAAACATGAATGGAAAATAGACTGTGAATTTCACATAATTTGAAAAAAACAGGAGTTTCTAAAAGCAAAAGTTCATGAAAGATAATAATCATTTATAACTTATCCGTTTCCACTTTGCCTTGCACATTAATTACATTAAGGAAACAATTTAGTACATGACTCATACCTTTCCAACCATAAAAAACAACCCGTGAGCTTCCAAAAAGCTACCAGTAGATTGTTATTGCTTCTGAGAAGAGAAAATTTAAGTGGTCTGGAATTTTTTTTATATAAAATGGTTTAAATAAATTAGTACTTCATTTAAAATACAAAGTCAGGGGCTTCCCTGGTGGCGCAGTGGTTGGGAGTCTGCCTGCCGATGCAGGGGATGCGGGTTTGTGCCCCAGTCCGGGAGGATCCCGCATGCCACGGAGCGGCTGGGCCCGTGAGCCGTGGCCGCTGAGCCTGAGCGTCCAGAGCCTGTGCTCTGCAACAGGAGAGGCCACAGCAGTGAGAGGCCCGCGTATCGCAAAAAAAAGAAAAAAAACAAAGTCAGGATTAACAATAGTATGAGACTCAATTTCTACAAGCATAGTCAAGACTTTTAAATTATTTTCAGCAATACTCCTCCTACTCATTTGATACCACAAGTTATTATAATTCTTGAGTGATAGAGGGTGAGAATAGAATCAAGCTTCAAGCATTTAAGTAAACAAAATGAATCCTAGAGAAAGAAGGAACACAGAGCACAAATTTAGCCTCATGGTTCTGTAGCTGAAATAGTGATACAGAGAGACTCCTTAAGGGTTTGTCCTACTATGAAAGTCAACCAATCAAAATCTCAAAATATTTGGAATCATATACAGATTTTTTCTTAGTAAATTCATTTGTAGATACTTGATAAAAAATATTTGGAAGAGAATGGATTTATTGAAATTCATTTAAGGCCTCATTCTAGTATAAATTTTGCATAGAATTTTAGCCAGGATGTCAATTTTCTACTTTGTATCTGATGCCATTCAAACTGTCAAGCACTTGAGGTTAGAGATATTTCTGTTAAATTAATTTTTAAGAATAAACAAGCCAAGAGACTGCATTAACATTGCAGATTATCATAATAAAAAATAATAACATGGCCTTGTGGTCTATAAAATAAAGGTGACTTTTTAAGACCTCAAGTCTTAAAAAGGGGAAAATTCAAGATGTATGTTCCACACATACACAGTTCAAGTAAAAAAAAGTAAAAAATAAAAAACTAAATAGAAGAAACTCTTAGCAATCATAAAGAACAAGGTAGAAAGACATACAGATGGCTAACAGGCATACGAAAAGATGCTCAACATCACTAATTGTTAGAGAAATGCAAATCAAAGCAAAGGGAGATATCACCTCACATTTGTCAGAATGGCTATCATTTAAAGTCTACAAAGCAGCCGCATAGCACAGGGAGATCAGCTTGGTGCTTTGTGACCGCCTGGAGGGGTGGGATAGGGAGGGTGGGAGGGAGGGAGACGCAAGAGGGAAGAGATATGGGAACATATGTATATGTATAACTGATTCACGTTGTTATAAAGCAGAAACTAACACACCATTGTAAAGCAATTATACTCCAATAAATATGTATTAAAAAAAAGAAAAAGTTATTGTAGCATACCTACTTCTATTGTTATTCACTATCTACTTAGAGTTGAGAGAGTTCCCTCTTTCACGTGATCTTTTATACATCTTTTCCTAAGAGTCTTTACTTTTTTTAAGTTCTTCAGTGTCTTTCAAAAAAACTGGAGGTATAAAAAAATATATAAAATAAAATAAAAAATAAAGTCTACAAATAACAAGTGCTGGAGAGGATGTGGAGAAAAGGGAACCCTTCGTAGTTTGTAGGAATGTAAATTGTTGCAGCCGCTATGGAAAACAGTGTGGAGGTTCCTCAAAAGGTTAAAAATAGAACTGCCATATGATCCAGCAATCCCACTCTTGGGTATATATCTGGAAAAACGAAAACACTAATTTGAAAAGATTCACGCATCCCAGTGTTCATAGCAGCATTATTTACAATAGCCAAGACATGGAAGCAGTCTAAATGTCCATCAGGAGAGGACTGGATTAAGAAGCTGTGGTATATATATACGATGGAATATTATTCATTAAAAAGAATGAAGTACTGCCACGTGCAGCAATGTGGATGAATATCATGCCTAGTGAAGTAAGTCAGACAGAGAAAGACAAATACTGTATTATATCACTTATATGTAGAATTTAAAATATAATACAAACAAATGTATGCACAAAACAGAAACAGAGTCACAGATATAGAAAACAACTTGTGGTTACCAAAGGTGAGAGGGAAGGGAGGAGGGACAAATTACAGGTATGGGATTAACAAATAGAAACTACTGTGTATAAAATAGATGACCAACAAGGATATACTGTATAGCACAGGGAATTATAGCCATTATTTTGTAATAACCTATAATGGAGTATAATCTGCAAAACTACTGAATCACTGTGCTATACACCTGAAATTAACATATTAGAAATCAACTATACTTCAAAACTAAATATTGACCAAAAAAGAACAGGGTAGGGGGCTTCCCTGGTGGCACAGTGGTTGGGAGTCTCCCTGCCGATTCAGGGGATGCGGGTTCGTGCCCCGGTCCGGGAGGATCCCACATGCCGCGGAGCGGCTGGGTCCGTGGGCCATGGCCACTGGGCCTGCGCGTCCGGAGCCTGTGCTCCGCAACGGGAGAGGCCACAACAGTGAGAGGCCCGCGAACCGCAAAAAAAAAAAAAAAAAAGAACAGGGTAGAGAAACAACTTTCTGGGAGAGGAAAAATATATGAGATGAAGGTAGACTGTGGATTAGATTGCCAATATAATGTGGATAATTTTCTAGTCCTTGGGAAACACATGCACAGCATGCATAAAATGATAGACATTGGAGCCACTGCAATAAATTTTCTATGATATTTTAAGTTGTGAGGGGTCTTCATTTAGTCCTCTCAGAATGTTGCTCCATAATCAATCATCAGATAGGCTTCTGTGCCTCAGTATTTCCCTTTGTTACAAGGTACTTAAAGCTGAACCATGTCTATAGTCCTGTGAGATATTTCCTGCAGAGTTGGCTTCTGAATCAAATCTGTTGTGGTCCACTACCTCTAAAATTCCAGCCCCAGTAAGCTGTTTTTGAGTCTCAGGCATAGAGAAAAAAATGCAGTCCTTCTCTTTCACTTTCCTAAGTCTCTTGCAAATTTTCCCTCTGGGCTCCATTTTATGGTAAAGAAATCCCCCATGTTCCAGGTCAGTACAAGGTCAAACCGGAGGTTTATTTTGTAAATAAAAGTGTGACCCATAAAATTGTTTCATTTTCCAGTGCAAATGTTATCTGAAGTAAAGATAATACCTTTGTAATTGATATAATCTTTTACTCTGCATCAGCTTTGTACATCGGGCACTTTCAGACTTCAAGAGAGTTGCTTGCGTGCTTCCACTCGCGTGCATGCAAGGATATGGATCAAAATCTACTAGTTAATATTCCCCTCAAGTCTTTGCAACTCTAGGAAGGTAAGGGGGCGTTCCTGAAGAAAAAGGCACTGCAACAGCAGAATAAAAGGAAATTTATGTAATTTATATTTACCTCATTAGATGGCAGCACAACACCCCAAACCAAAGTCTAATATTTTGCTGAGGAGTAGGATATCGCTTAGAAGTTGTAGAAGGGAATTAAATGTGCTGAAAATAAGTATTTACATGAACTTTCTCTAGCATATCTTGAATGCATCCATCTAAAGTCAAATATAATTTTTGAAAACAGACTTCACATCATACAAAATTACACTCATATTTGTTCATTCAAAAACAAATGTATTGATGGGCTTCCCTGGTGGCACAGTGGTTGAGAGTCCGCCTGCCGATGCAGGGGACACGGGTTCGTGTCCCAGTCCGGGAAGATCCCACACGCCGCGGAGCGGCTGGGCCCGTGAGCCATGGCCGCTGAGCCTGCGCGTCCGGAGCCTGTGCTCTGCAACGGGAGAGGCCCGTGTACCACAAAAAAAAAAAAAAAGAAAACATGTATTGATCACCAACTAAATGCTAGAGACTGGTCTAGATACTTCAGTTACACGTGTGAACAAAACAAAGATCTGTGTCTGCCTGGAGCTTACATCCCAAAGGAGAAAGGGAGATATTTAATGGAAATGATACGTTAGTAAGTTATCTAGTGTGTTAAAAAATAATGAATGCCTATACAAAAAATAACGTAGAGTAGGGTAAGGAGGGAATCCATAGCATTGGAGTAGCAGGAGAGAACGTAATGTTAAATAGGAGTTCAGGGTAGGTCTCCTTGAGAAAATGACATTCAGGAAAGACTAGGGGCAGGGAGGGAATTTGTCATGCTGACGACTGGAAGAAGACGGTTCCAAGCAGAGGCAACAGCTGACATAAAGGGCTAGGATGTTGCTGAAACAGAGCAAACATGACTAGCTGAATAAGAAATTAAATCGAAGAAGTGAACATGTAGAGAGAGGGAGCAGATAACCCAGGGCCTGTAAAAACCTTGGCTTTTACTGAGTAAAATGGGGGCGAGTTGCAAGGTTTTGAACGGAGAAGTGACCCACGCTGAATGAGAATTTCAGAGCATTGCTCTGGCTGCTGGATGAAGAATCCAGCAGCCAGGAGGTGGGGCAAGGGCAAAAGCAGGAAGACCAGTTAGGAGGCCACTGCACTGTCCATGGGAAGATGACCGCAGCTCAGACCAGGACCATAGCAGTGCAGGAGGGGAGAAGCGGCCAGATTCTAGGTGTAGCTTGAATATAGACCCAACAGGATTCTGAAAGACTGGGGAGAAGATGTGAGAAAATAAAGGGAGTCAAAAGTGAATCCAAGGTTTTTAACCTCAGCAGCTGGAAGGAAGGAGTTGCCATTAAATGAGATGACAAAGGCTGTGGGTAAAATATATTTTGGAAGAAAAAACTGGTTCCGAACACGTTGAGTTTAATATTAGACATCAAAAAGGAATGTCAATACAGCATTTGGATATATTACTAGTCTGGAGTTCAGCAGAATATCCGAATTGGAGATACATAATTGGGAGTCACCAGCACATACATGATTTTTAAAGCCATAACACTGGCTGACATCAAGGGAAGAAAGAGCATAGAGAAAGAAAGAGAATCAAGGTCTGAGCACTGGCATACACTAAAATTAAACAGGGAGGAGCTGCAAGCAAAGGAGGCCAAGGAGGAAGGAGAAGTAACGGGGGACGAAACCCAAGAAGTTGTGGTACATGGATGTCAATGCAAGAAAGAAAATGTGCTGCTAACTGGTGGGAGAAGTGGGATCAAAAGGAACTTTGTCGTTTGGGTTTTTAAGATGAGGAAATCACAGCATACTCGTGTGCCAGCTGGAATGATCCAGTAAGGAGAAAAAATGATGAGGCAGGAGAAAGAGTGGAAAATTGCTGGAGCAATGTCCTTGAGCAAATGAGAGGAAATGGTATCTAGTGCAGGAGTCAAGGGATGGGCCTCAGACAGTAATGTGAAAAGTTCAAAGGGCAGGAAAGCAAACTACATGGGTGAGGGTGCTAATAGGTGAAGAAGGCTTCTAAGAGAGAGCTTGGGAGCAAACATGCTAGGAAAGTATAGTGTGATTGCCCGGCATTAGGAGACCACTGTTAGAAGCACTTACATGTTTCTAACAGTGAGACTGTCACATGAATGGATGAAGAAGATGTGGTACATATATACAATGGAATACTACTCAGCCGTAAAAAAGAAGGAAATTTTGCCACTTGCAACAACAAGGATGGACCTGGAGGGTATTATGCTTAGTGAAACGTCAGATAAATACTAAACGTTATCACTTATATGTGGAATCCAAAAAAATAAAACAAATGAATGAATAGAACAAAACAGAAACAGGGCTTCCCTGGTGGCGCAGTGGTTGAGAGTGTGCCTGCCAATGCAGGGGACATGGGTTCGTGACCCGGTCCGGGAAGATCCCACATGCTGCGGAGCGGCTGGGCCTGTGAGCCATGGCCGCTGAGCCTGCGCGTCCGGAGCCTGTGCTCCGCAGCGGGAGAGGCCACAGCAGTGAGAGGCCCGTGTACCGCAAAAAAAAAAACAGAAACAGACTCATAGATACAGAGGACAAACTAGTGGTTACCAGTGGGGAGAGGTAAGGAGGAAGGGCAAGCCAGGGGTAGGAAATAAGAGGTACAAACTACTATGTATGAAATAAATAAGCTGCAAGGATATATTGTACAGCACAGGGAATATACCCAGTATTTTACGATAACTGTAAATGGAATATAATCTATAAAAATATTGAGTTACTATGTTGTACACCTGAAACTAATATAATATTGTAAATCAACTATACTTGAATTTAAAAAAATAAAATAAATTAAATGAAAGACAGAGTGATCATGTGTCTTCCTCTAGCTTCACAGGTGTAGGTGGAGAGTAGGCAGGGTTGGATTTAACCAAGACTGTGATTTTGGCTAGTAAGTACAAGATCTACAAAGCCAGAGGGAGGCAAGGAAGTCATCATGATCATTGACCATGAAACTTAAGTGCAGTAGAAAGAGGAGTGAGGACATAAGGAATGTGAGGGATATTAAAAGGATGGTAGGATGAATGGATTGGAGGTACCAGTGGAGTTGAAAGACCACTGGGGACAGGATACAGGACTGGAGAGAAAGGGAATTGTGCTCACCACATGGGATGCATGGAATTAAGATGATAGAGAAATCACCGCTATCAAGACACGTTGCTGAGGGAATGAGTGACTGAGGCAGGGTTTGATAATTCTATGTCAACAAACAGCATCATCTGGATGATGCCATAATCACACCTGTTCTTAGAAATGTCAATCTAGAAATGATCTGGAAAATAAATGGAGATTGAAGACAGGAAGACCAGTGAATTGTTACATGTAAGAGGTGGAAGGTCCTGTTACGAGACAAAAGCCAACAGTGACCTTGAGGGAAACATCCATAGCCATGACTACTAGGATAAACTATTGTCTACAGTCAGGCAAAGCCTTCATGACAGTTTAGTACCTTGATACTGCATGGAAAGAGTCCTTATGTTGAAAGAGGAAATACTGAAGAAGCAATTTGCTACATTTGTACCCTTTATCATTAGCAATCATTTTAAATAGCAGCCTCATAGATAAATGATATTATAATGTTTGCAAACTTATATAACGATAAATGCGGCATCTCCTATAGACCAAAGTGTCTTCCTACTAATCAAAGGCCTACTTGATATTTTAATAAAACTTTCCCTCCTTGAGTTATATCTAAACCATATTTAGGCCTGTTATTTTACGTGTATCTTCACTGGTGATTCATAGCCTTTCTGTTAAAACACAGACCTAAAAAGAAGAATTTTTGTTCCTTCATTCCTATTTTTATTATATTAGTCCCTTTTTAGAGATCTCAGAGGTTTTTACTTAAGTATTTCCCCTGGTTCATAGCACGAGGCCATTAATATTCAGTGCCTAATTTCTTATGATTGATATATTTTAAAACTTCAAAAGTTTACTTTTTGGAAAGTAAATAATCCCATGGATGTGAATTATTTGTTAAAGTTTTCAGCCATATTTTAGTATAAGCTGGATCGTGCTGTGAATTACTTGGAACACACACGAGAATGAGAACTTGCCTTTGAGGGGAATGAAGCTGTTTGTACCCAGCTGATTCCTCCCCTCACCAACTTCATGTTTCTTCCAGGGAGTGAACCACTATTTTCAATTGCATTGCTGCAACAAGATACGTTAAGTATCCTATTAACGCTGAAGGATGGCTGGCTGAATATTTCAGTTACTTATGTGTTACTTGGTAATTTTAGGTTGCCTCACAGGATCTGGTATCCCAAAGAAGACTTGGATTTCCATGACCCTTTGGATCTACGACAGGCTGAGTCTCTGAATTTATGACTTTCTAGGGTTAGAACAATAGCGGTTCTTTAGAAGGTTAACACATCTCTCTTTTATTACCTTCCCCTGCCCTAGTTTCAATTTCTCATCTTTCAGTTTTGTTTTCTCTGTGTGCTCTCTCAGCCTCCCTGCAAGAAGTTACTCTGTGAGAAGTGCATGTTTGAACACAATGAAGGTGATCTACCCAAAAGTTGTTAGTGTGACTTAGAGCTCTGTTAGAATGTTGTGATGGAAGATGCTGGTCAATACAGTTCTGTGCTTCAATGGTTTCCTAATTGACCAGGCAATAATTCAACCTGTAATCACCCGATTTCATCGCTACTCAAAAACATTCCTTGAAAGCAGTGCTCAGGTGAATTTCTTTTTCCAGTGGGTATCTTAAATAGCAAAACAGCTTGTGGGGTCTGGCACTACGCACATAAAATGTTCGTGTTCTGAGTTTCAAGGTTTCTCAAGATGAATTCCTTGGTTTCCTGAGTTTTTGATGAAAAGTATATGAAGAAGTTGGAATCTTATGTATAAAATGACTCTTCAAAAACTTTTGTCATATGAAGAACAATGAAATTTTTATGTCAGCCCACATTAATTTTAGATTCAAGAACCAGAATGTATGAAGAATATCACTGATGTGTTTTGAGAATGGAATAGCATATTTTAGTGGTAATATCAATTTAGATATATGTCTAAAAATACAACTAAACATTTGCTGTCTATCAGCTTTTCAAAGATTTTTTTTATTGCAGAAGCTTTGAATTTTTCTTTACTTTTGTTATTTAACATTTAAGCAATTATAATAATCCTATTCCTTAAGGGAAATATGGAAAACAGAGTAAAACAAAATGAAGGATGAGAGGATAATATTGTTGTTTAGTTCTAACTAATCAGTGCTGTTCACTTGGAAGTAGAGTAATATTCTTGGCTAAAATTTAGGATCTTTTAATAAGGGAGAAGAGGAGAATAAATATTAATAGACAACTTAGCATCTCTTTCACAGTAGACAAAGAAGTAAAAAGACAATCATAATTCAGTATAATGACAATTGAAATAATTGCAATCACTATATTAAAGGCTTACCATGTACCAGACTCTGGGCTAATTTACAGACATGAGATCATTTAATCCTCAAAACAATGCATGAGATGATGTACTAGTTTCCATGGGCCTCCATAACAAAGTACCCCAAACTAGGTGGCTTAGAACAACAGAAGTTAATTTTCTTACAGATCTGAAGGCTAGAAGTCCAAACACAAGGTGTCAGCAGGGCCCAACTCCCTCTGAAACCTGTAAGGGATTGTCCTTCCTTGCCTCTTCCAAGCCTCTGCTGGTGACCATCAATCCTTGGCATTCCTTCAATTCCTCACCAAAGAATATAAAGATGGCAGATAAACATATGAAAAGATGCTCCACATCATATGTCATTAGGGAATTGCAAACTAAAACAATGAGATACCACTACACACCTATTAGAATGGCCAAAACCCAGAACACTGACAACACTCAACACTGGTGAGTACATGCAGCACCAGGAACTCTCACTCACTGCTGCGGGGAATGGAAAGCGGCACAGCCACTGTGGAAGACAGTATGCTGGCTTCCTACAAAAGTAAACATACTCTGATCATATCATCCAACAATTGCACTTATTGGTATTTTCCCAAAGGAGATGAACACTTAAATTCACACAAAAAACTGAAATGATTATTTATAGCAGTTTTATCCATAATTACCAAAACTTGAAATAACCAAGATGTCCTTCAGTAGGTGAATGGATAAATAGACTGATACATTCAGACAATGGACTATTATTCAGCACTAAAAAGAAATGAAAAGACATGGTGGAAACTTAAATGCATATTACTAAGTAAAAGAAGGCAATCTGAAAAGGCTATGTACTGTATGATTTCAACTGTATGACATCCTGGAAAAGGAAAACTATGAAGACAGTGATTTCCAGAGGGTAAGGAGAAACAGGCAGATCACGGAGGAAATTTTTAGGGCAGTAAAACTATTTTGGCTGATAGTACAATGTACAATGGTGGATACATGTCACTGTACATTTGTCAGAATCCATAGAATGCACAACACCAAGAGTAGACCCTGATGTGAACTACAGACTTTGGGTGCTAACAATGTTCTGTGCAAGTTCATCGACTATAACAAATGTACCGCTGTGGTGCAGGATGTCAATAGCAGGGGAGGGTGTACATATGTGGGGATGAGAACATATGAGGAATCTGTGTGTCTTCTGCTCAATTTTGCTGTGAACCTAAGACTGCTCTTTAAAAACTTAAGTTTATTAAATAAAAAAGAAGATGAGGGACTTGCCTGGTGGTGCAGTGGTTAAGAATCCGCCTGCCAACGCAGGGGACAGGGGTCTGATCCCTGATCTGGGAAGATCCCACATGCCATGGAGCAACCAAGCCCGTGCGCCACAACTACTGAAGCCCACGCACTCTAGGGTCCGCGTGCCACAACTACTGAGCCCTTGTGCTACAACTACTGAAGCCCGCATGCCTAGAGCCCATGCTTCACAACGAAGAGTAGCCCCTGCTCACCGCAACTAGAGAAAGCCCATGCACAGCAATGAAAATCATGGATAATTGTTAACAGCATTTGTATAGCTCCTCCCAGTACATAAAATACATGTACGTGCCTTATTTAACTTAATCTTCACAATAAATGAACCAAGCAAATTTATTCCCATTTGAACAAACTAAAGCATGGAATAGAATTTTTTAATTTTGAGAAAATTTATCACTACTCTTGGAAATGAATATTGTCAGTACCAAGACTGAAATTATTATTTGTGAATTTGTAGGATATGGATTTGAGCATCATTAATTCTAGACTTTTTACTACTTAAGAGGTCATTATAATTAATCCTTATTTTAGAGATGATTCTAAAGCATAAATCTCAAACATCTAAAAAGTGATAGATAGCACCTGTTAAAAACAAAACAACAGGGCTTCCCTGGTGGCGCAGTGGTTGAGAGTGCACCTGCCGATGCAGGGGATATGGGTTCGTGCCCCGGTCCGGGAGGATCCCACATGCTGCGGAGCGGCTGGGCCTGTGAGCCATGGCCACTGAGCCTGCGCGTCCGGAGCCTGTGCTCCACAACGGGAGAGGCCACAACAGTGAGAGGCCCGCGTACCACAAAAACAACAACAACAACAACAAAAAAAACAAGACAACAAGCCCCAAATGGAATCACTTATGCTAAACCTCATAACACCAAACTGAGACTGACTACTCAATTTAATTACAGTTTCAGCTCTGCGAGAAATGGAATCTTAAACCAGTCACTCAGGAGTTCATATGCACGTGAGGTAAAGGCTATTGCTAATGGAAATCTTGGAAGCCAAAGCCATAGAACTGGTGGGCACTGATCGAGCACTTAAAAGCTGTTAGAGCTCTTGCCACCTAACTCTAAGACTCCTGTGTTAGCGTAAGTCATGGAACAGGTTAGATTGACACTAGATCACCACCAACCTCAAGAAAATTTCCATGCAATGAGATGCACTGTAAAACACTACACAATCTCCAACACAACAGCACATCTCTCTTAGGTATTAATTTGCCTCTGAGAGACCCAAGGCTTAGCTAAAGAAATGGGATTCTTAAGGTCCAAAGAGTTGAGTGCATCACCTTCCAGCATGCCTGCTTACTTTATGTCTAATAACTGTGGTCCTGGAAGTTACAGATACCTACAAAAATGCCAAAACCTTACTAAGACAACCTAGAATTACAACGACCATTATGGGGAATTTCCGAATAGACAAGATGTGCACTTAAGAAGTGCATATAAAAGGGAGGGTTTGGGTTTCCCTGGTAGTGCAGTGATTAAGAATCTGCCTGCCAACGCAGCAGACATGGGTTCAAGCCCTGGTCCGGGAAGATCCCACATGCCCCTGGAGCAACTAAGCCCATGCGCCACAACTACTGAGCCTATGCTCTAGAGCCCGTGAGCCACAACTACTGAGCCCACGTGCCACAACTACTGAGCCTGCGCTCTAGAGCCGGTGAGCCACAGCGACTGAAGCCCATGCGCCTAGAGCCCGTGCTCCGCAATGAGAAGCCACCGCAATGAGAAGCCCATGCACCGCAACGAAGAGTAGCCCCCAATCCCCGCAACTAGAGAAAAACCCACGCACAGCAACGAAGACCCAACACAGCCAAAAATAAATAAAATAAAATAAATTTATTAAAAATAAATAAATGTATTTTTGAAAAAGGTGGGGGGAGGATTCCCAAATCAAACAGACAGAATGGGATACCTGTTCCACGTGGTGTGCAGAAGCTTCCAACAGGCTTCAAGATTCCAAAACAGCATCATTGGAAGATTCGTGGCAAAAGGCTAGTGAAAAATTAGACGCAAGATGTACCTGAAACAAAAGACAATAAGACTGACGTGACTCCTCTACTGCTCCACTCTATCCTCTTCAGCCGAGTACTCACTCACATTCTCCTAATTCTCTATCTGAATTGCCTTTCTACTCTGAAGAGACAATTAAACAGCTAACTTTGAAAGGATGACCACCTGAGGCTGCAGGTGATCCTCTTCAGGTATTTTTCATACACTGGTCAAAGGCTAAACTAAGGGCCATAGTTAAGAAATTTTCTAAACCCAAGGAGGATCATCAAAAGGTTCCTGAAGAACTTAGAGTCCTGTGATCCTGGACTGCCAGGTCTTCATCAGCTTGTGCACATGCGGGTAGGACCTGGTGAGACCCCAAAATGGATGCAGAAGGTGGAATGGTGTAAGCCTACGATGGTATTTGAGATGCTAGTCTGCAACATGGTCTCCCCAGGGACCAGAAAAAGCTCCCAAAATAGCAACTGATATTTTAAAAGCCATCCCCAGAGTCTTCCCTGCCCACACTGATTGGTCTTATTATTCAAACCTGCAAACAAAAGAAATATGAATCTGTGGCAGACTTTAAAGTTGATCTGGAAGCTCTGTTCCTGTGGCATTCTGGCTTCCATGCAATAAATGATGTCACCCAACCTACTCTAGCTGCCCTATTTATAAATGGATTGTCTTCTGAGATTAGTGGGTTGATTAAGAGGCAGAAACTAGGATGGGAAGCCACCAGTCTGACTGAACTCATGACCATACCTGAGCATTTTTAAAGAACCTTGGAACAGGACCATAAACAAAAGTCCACCGCGTCATTAGCCTAAGAGCTGAAACAGCTCCAAGGCCAGAAACGTAAAGCTATACCTGGGCCTCCCGCACTGCACCCTCCTAGGGTTCAACATCAAAATGCTGGCCCAGCGATCAGTGTCTTATTTGTAGTCAGCTGGGACACTGGAAGAAAGATCCCTCCACATCAACTTGAATAATCCCATGTCTACCCCAAAGGGAGGCCCTCCATATGGGCCCCTCCCAGAGTTGATGGGACACCAAGAGATTCTTTGGTAAACTGTTACCAGTTATTCCCTTAAACAGCCAAGGATGAACTAAAATTAAAATTAATGGGAAACCTTGCCAAATTCTAGTAGATACCAGAGCTACACTCTCTACTTTAAACCCCACTCGCATTGGACAACAAATCCCTCAGAGTAAAAATGAAGTTTCTGTAGTGGGGTATCTAATGAAATTCAGAGAGAGTTTCTACCTCAACCAATGCAAATGACTCTGGGACCTAAACTGAAAAACATTCCTTTTTGCTTTGTGATACAGCTGCAGTCAATCTATTAGGTAGAGAGCTTCTTTCTAAATTAAAAGGGCTAATACGTTTTGCCTTCAGTAGAGATTTCACCTTAGAATTTTCTAAGCAACCCGAACCTGATCTTTTATGTTTCTTACAATCTGTCCTTAATATAGAAGAGGAAGAATTCTGTCAAAAGATTCTTAATTTAATTGAGGTGCCCAAATATCTGTGGGCTACCTTTAATGCTGACACTGGAAGAGTAAAGTATGCAGAACCTATAAAAATTCTGATAGACCTAACTATCGGAATAACATAACTCTTCCCAAGTTTCCTCAATATCCATTAAAGCCTGAGGCCATGGAAGGCCTCACACCAATATTATAAGACCTTATTGCCCAGGGTCTAATTATTCCCAGTACCAGCCCCTGCAACACAATGATCTTGCCAGTCCAGAAACCTAATGGGCAGGAATGAGGAATTGTTCAGGACTTAACTATTAAGAAGATACAGTAAGTCCCCTACAAACGAATGAGTTCTGTTCAGAGAGCGCATTTGTAAGTCCAATTTGTTCATAAGTCCAACAAAGTTAGCCTATGTACCCAACTTACACAATTGGCTATATAGTACTGTACTGTTATAGGTTTGTAATTCATTCACATCTTTGAAAGTTTGCAACTCGAAGGTTCGTGTGTAGGGGACTTACAGTAGTTATTCACCATCTCCCAGTTATTCAAAACCCAACACCCTTTTGTCACAAGTTCCATCAAACTCAAAATAGTTCACAGTTGTGGACCTTTGTTCAGTCTTCTTCAGCATCCCTGTAGCCCCCAACAGCCAATATCTATTTGCCTTTACTTGGAACAATCAACAATATCCCTGGACAGTCATGCCTCAAGGGTTCACCAAGGGCCCTTCTTATTCATCCCAAGTGTTCCACTAAGATGTAAGCACCCTCCAGTTCCCCAGGAAATTGACCCTTCTACAGGAGGTAGACGACCTCAGTTACCAAAGAGGCATCCATAAAGGATTCCATCTATTGGATTCCATCTACTCCACGTTGCAACAGTTAGCTGGACAAGGACATAAAGTCTCTAAGGAAGAATTACAATTATTTTTAGACATGACCTAGAGTATAATCTGAATGAGGAAGGAACCTAGCTATCTCCAAAAATAATGAAACTAATCCAAGAATTCCCTAGGCCCACAACCAAGCAACAGCTTTGTGGATTCCTAGGCCCAGCTGGTTACTGTAGAGTTTGTGTTCCTAATTTTCTCTATCGGCTTCCCTACTCTATGAACTTACTAAAATTTCAGTCCCTGAACCCCTTCTTTGGGAAGATAAACATGAGCAGGTCTTTATTAGACTAAAAGAACCACCTGCTGTCCTACAGCTGCCCAACTATCCAAAGCCTTTCAAACCCTGATTTGTGCATAAAAGAGATAAGCAAGCTCTGGGGAGGCTCACACAAGGACATGGCAATACACAGAAGCCCACTGCCTATTACAGCACACAACTTGATTCAGTTGCTCTTGCCCATCCCACTGCCTTAAGGCTATGGCTGTAACTGCAAAGTTAGTAGAGGCCTCAGCAGATTGAACCCCAGGAAATGATATTTATTTACAAACTCCACAAGCTCGCTGTGCAAAGTCTTAATTCTGAATTGGCTCAGCATTTCTCTGCCAGCTGACTAACCTCCTCTGAAATCCATTTGCTTTCATCATCTAATCTGCATCTTAAACGTTGCAACCTTCTTAACGACGCTACACTGTTATCCCTGCCTGACCAGGGTGAAGCCCGTGACTGCAAGGTAATAACGTCCCATTTTCTGACATTGCATCCTTATTAATGAGACACCCCTTTGACCAATCCTGATCTAATTTTGTTTGTTAGTGTGTCATACTGTAAAAATGAAAAACGGAATTTCCAAGCTGGCTATGCTGTTACTACCCAATATCAAGTACTCGAGAGGGGAAACCTACCACAAGCTAAATCAGCCCAGTGAGCAGAACTCTGTGCCCTTACCAGAGCAAGCCAGTTATCAGAAGGACAAAGTTTTAATATTTGTACTGACAGCTGGTATGCCTTTCGGGTCATCCACGATTTGTGGTCATTATGGAAACAAAGGGTCTTCTTTTGTCCACTGGAACCCCAATCAAAAGTGGACAGCAAGTAAATGATCTTCTTGCTGCTATTCTCTTACCTTTTGAAATTGCTACCACCGAAATCGAGGCTCACACTTAAAACATTAAACCTGAGCCTGAGGGAAACGCCCTGGCTGACTTTCATGCAAAGGCTGCAGCAACAGAATCTATAAAGGATGTGACATATGAAGATAACGTCCAGTCTGCATCTGCAAAAAATGACCCCCTGTTGCCAAACTTTTGCCATCCTGATGTCCTTGGGACATGGCATCATGCTGCTCCTGAGAGAAATCACAATGGGCAAACAAAGACTGTAAATTCAATGAACAGTAGGGGCTACGGCAAACCCAAGGTGGCTGCTTGATTCTTCCCGGCTCCCTGGCAAACCCCTTCTTTCGGTTTTTGCATTCCTTTACCCACCATGGTGCAGCTAAGATAACTCACATTATGAATAAATACCTGTAGAGACACTACAACATTGTGAAAACAGTTTACCATTAATGTATGACCTCTCAAGTCCACAATCCCGGGAAAAATAGTTTTTGTTTCCAGAAACCTCAAGCCTCCTTTCTCTGCAAGTTTTGAGCACCTGCAACGGGACTTTATTCAGCTGCCACCTTACATGGGTTATCAATATGTTCTTGTTATTGGATGTATGTGTTCTGGGTGGGTTGAAGCCTTCCCTTGCCGCAAGACTGAGGCCTTCACAGTGGCAAAGAAACTGTTAGAAACGTGTTTTCCACTTGGGGTATACCTTCCACAATCACCAGTGATTGGGGCACCCAAGTTATTAGGCAAATCATACAAGCCTTAATAAAAGTCTCACAAACTTCTTGACATTATCATTGCCCCTATCACCCTCACTCATTAGGCAAGGCTGAGAGAACTAATGCGGTCCTCACACTCACGACCTCTCAACTTGCTGAAATTACTGGACACCCTTGGCTTAAGGTTTTGCCTCTGGTCTTGCTGACTGTTCACAGTACCCACTTCAGGAAACATAAACCCACTCCACATGAGATAGTCACTGGTAGGCCTATGTCTACCAGCATACAACTTTCTGTTGATCCCTTATTATCTCACAGTAATATGACCAGCTACTGTTTAAGTCTTTAAAGTCTTGCTAAAGCCTATCATCAACAGGTTAAAGAAGCTTTCCCAGATCCCAATTCAAAGGATCCTATCGGTCACCTACTGACTGGGTATTCTGGAAACGTCACAAGAGGAAGACAGCCCTTGAATCTTGTTGCAAAAGATCTTATCACGTGTTCCTGACCCCTGACACTGCCGCAAAACTAGAAGGCATTGTACCTTGGTTACATCTCACAGCTGAAGAAACCTCCACCTGACATCTGGTTTGGCTCAAATTCTGGAGATCTCCAAATCAAACTGACAAGGAAGAGAAAGATCTGACATAGAGGTAGACTGCTTCCACCCAAGACACTGAATCGACTTCATAACCTTTCTTCTTCTCTTTCTTTCCTTGAACTTGGCATTGACCTTGAGAGATAACACCATCATCCATATCTCCCAGGCCATTGCTAAGGGGCGTAACCTCTTAGACTGCTGGACTTCTCATCAAAAATTCTGAACAGTCTATGATATTAAAAATCCCATGACAAATTTTTCTTCTAGTCCCAATGTCACTATAAACTACAGTCAACCCCCCTTAGAAGTCAGAGTCCAACTTTTACAGCCAGAACATCCAGTGCCTTGTTTTTACCTTTCTCTCATTGTAACTGTACTTGCCCAATTACACACAAATCCCTATGCAAATCACAGTTCATTTGCACCCCACGTTCTTATGATTATCTATATCCGATCTGCCCCCAAACACTAAAAGATCTCACCAGCAGCACCCATCTTTGCAAAGAATTTAGAACAACTTTTTATTTCAGGAGATTTACTTCCCAAATGCACTGAAAACCTAACTGACCCCTGGCTTGAGTGGGCAAACACAACAGTCCCTGTGAGTGAATTCATTAACAGTGCCTCCTTAGCAGGAACGGTTTGTGTCCTGACGGGAATTACCTTTGTATGCGGTGGGTATCATTCTCCTTGAGTTTATGAATGCCTGTATGGCTGGAGCACGACCAGGCAATGACTTCTGGGTTACCCAACTGTATCCCTAACTGTCCACAATCAAACTGAGACACCTCATAGACAACTTTTAAAACAAAGGTGAGTAAAACCACAGATATTTTAAATCTTATAGAGCACAGACAATTTTTAAAGCTTAGGCTCACTCTGATTTTTCTCATGCTGGTTAGTACCAGAACTCAAACTACACATGTAATTTTCTTTGCATAAAACAATCATCAGAATCTCTTACCAGAAAAGAGAAAACAAAGCACATGTATTCCCTTTCCTTTACTATCCTTCTAAGTACTTTTTTTTTTTTGGTAAGTTAGTCCTATATTGTCTGGGATTTTGCTTCGCTTTGTTCACTAGAAAACCTTGTATTTAAATTTGGACTCTGCTACTTATTATCTATATGTCCTTGGGCAAGATAATCAACGAGAGATGAGGAAAATAATATGGACACCATAGGGCTGTTATAAGGATTAAATAAAATAATGTGTTTTAATATCTGGCAGAGACACAGGTACATTGAAACTTTAATTAACCTTAGTCTTCTTTTTCTCTTCTAATATTTGAGACAAGAGAAGAGTTTCCCTTTACATATTTTTCCTCAAATTAAGGTGTGTAAAAATCATGAGGAGTTTGTGAAAAAGACAAATTTCTGAGCAAAGTCCCATAAGACTTTTTTTTTAATATCTTTATTGGAGTATAATTGCTTTACAATGGTGTGTTCGTTTCTGCTTTATAACAAAATGAATCAGCTATACATAATATCCCCATACCTCCTCCCTATTGCATCTCCCTCCCACCCTCCCTTTGCCACCCCTCTAGGTGGACACAAAGCACCGAGCTGATCTCCCTGTGCTATGCGGCTGTTTCCCACTAGCTATGTATTTTACATTTGGTAGTGTATATATATGTCCATGCCACTCTCTCACTACATCCCAGTTTACCCATCCACCTCCCCGTGTCATCAAGTCCATTCTCTACATCTGTGTCATTATTCCTGTGCTGCCTCTAGGTTCTTCAGAACCTTTTTTTTTTTTTTTTTTAGATTCCATATATATATGCTAGCATACAGTATTTGTTGTTCTCTTTCTGACTTACTTCACTCTGTATGACAGCCTCCAGGTCCATCCACCTTACTACAAATAATTCAATTTTGTTTCTTTTTATGGCTGAGTAATATTCCATTGTATATATGTGCCACATCTTCTTTATCCATTCATCTGTTGATGGACACTTAGGTTGATTCTGGCTATTGTAAATAGAGCTGCAGTGAATATTGTGGTACATGTCTCTTCTTGAATTATGGTTTTATCAGGGTACATGCCCAGGAGTGGGATTTCTGGGTCATATGGTAGTTCTATTTTAGGTTTTAAGGAACCTCCATACTGTTCTCCAAAGTGGCTGTATCAATTTACATTCCCACCAACAGGGCAGGAGGGTTCCCTTCTCTCCACACCCTCTCCAGCATTTATTGTTTGTAGATTTTTTGATGATGTCATTTCTGACTGGTGTGAGCTGATACCTCACTGTAGTTTTGATTTGCATTTCTCTAATGATTACTGATGTTGAGCATTCTTTCATTTGTTTGTTGGCTGTGTGCATCTCTTCTTTGGATAAATGTCTATTTAGGTCTTCTGCTCATTTTTGGATTGGGTTGTTTGTTTTTTTGATATTGGCCTGCATGAGCTGCTTGTAAATTTTGGAGATTAGTCCTTTGTCAGTTGCTTCATTTGCAAATATTTTCTCCCATTCTGAGGGCTGTCTTTTCATCTTGTTTATGGTTTCCTTTGCTGTGCAAAGGCTTTGAAGTTTCATTAGGTCCCATTTATTTTTGTTTTTATTTTCATTTCTCTAGGAGGAGGGCCAAAAACAATCTTGCTGTGATTTATGTCATAGAGTGTTCTGCCTATGTTTTACTCTAAGAGTTTTATAGTGTCTGGCCTTACATTTAGGTCTTTAATCCATTTTGAGTTTATTTTTGTGTATGGTGTTAGGGAGTGTTCTAATTTCATTCTTTTACATGTAGCTGTACAGTTTTCCCAGCACCACTTATTGAAGAGGCTGTCTTTTCTCCATTGTATATTCTTGCCTCCTTTATCAAAAATAAGGTGACTATATGTGTGTGGGTTTATCTCTGGGCTTTCTATCCTGTTCCATTGATCTATATGTCTGTTTTTGTGCCAGTACCATACTGTCTTGATTACTGTAGCTTTGTAGTATAGTGTGAAGTCAGGGAACCTGATTCCTCCAGCTCCATTTTTCTTTCTCAAGATTGCTTTGGTTATTCGGGGTCTTTTTTGTTTCCATACAAATTGTGAATTTTTTTGTTCTAGTTCTGTGAAAAATGCTGTTGGTAGATTGATAGGGATTGCATTGAATCTGTAGATTGCTTTGGGTAGCAGAGTCATTTTCACAATGTTGACTCTTCCAATCCAGGAACAGGGTATATCTCTCCATCTGTTTGTATCACGTTTAATTACTTTCATCAGTGTCTTATAGTTTTCTGCATACAGGTATTTTGTCTCCTTAGGTAGGTTTATTCCTAGGTATTTTATTCTTTTCATGGCAATGGTAAATGGGAGTGTTTCCTAAATTTCTCTTTCAGATTTTTCATCATTGGTGTATAGGAATGCAAGAGATTTCTGTGCATTAATTTTGTATTCTGCTACTTTACCAAATTCATTGATTAGCTCTGGTAGTTTTCTGGTAGCATGTTTAGGATTCTCTATGTATAGTACCATGTCATCTGCAAACAGTGATAACTTTATTTCTTTTCCGATTTGGATTCTTTTTCTTTTTCTTTTTTTTTTTTTTGCGGTATGCGGGCCTCTCACTGTTGTGGCCTCTCCCGTTGTGGAGCACAGGCTCCAGACGCGCAGGCTCAGCGGCCATGGCTCATGGGCCTAGCCGCTCCGCGGCATGTGGGATCTTCCCGGACCGGGCACGAACCCGTGTCCCCTGCATCGGCAGGTGGACTCTCAACCACTGGGCCACCAGAGAAGCCTAGATTCCTTTTTCTTCTCTGATTGCTGTGGCTAAAACTTGCAAAAATATGTTGAATAATAGTGGTGAGAGTGGGCAACCTTGTCTTCTTCCCGGTCTTAGTGGAAATGGTTTCAGTTTTTCACCATTGAGGACGATGTTGGCTGTGGGTTTGTCATATATGGCCTTTACTATGTTGAGGTAAGTTCCCTCTATGCCTACTTTCTGGAGGATCTTTATCATAAATGGGTGCTGAATTTTGTCAAAAGGTTTTTCTGCATCTATTGAGATGATCATATGGTTTTTATCCCTCAATTTGTTACTATGGTATATCACATTGATTGATTTGCATATATTGAAAAATCCTTGCATTCCTGGGATAAACTCCACTTGATCATGGTGTATGATCCTTTTAGTGTGCTGTTGGATTCTGTTCGCTAGTATTTTGTTGAGGATTTTTGCATCTATGTTCATCAGTGATATTGGTCTGTAGTTTTCTTTCTTTGTGACACCTTTGGGTTTGTTATCAGGGTGATGGTGGCCTTGTAGAATGTGTTTGGGAGTGTTCCTACCTCTGCTATGTTTTGGAAAAGTTTGAGAAGGATAGGTGTTAGCTCTTCTCTAAATGTTTGATAGAATTCACCTATGAAGCCATCTGGTCCTGGGCTTTTGTATGTTGGAAGATTTTTAATCACAGTCTCAATTTCAGTGCTTGTGATTCGTCTGTTCATATTTTCTATTTCTTCCTGGTTCAGTCTCGGAAGGTTGTGCTTTTCCAAGAATGTGCCCATTTCTTCCAGGTTGTCCATTTTTTTGGCATATAGTTGCTTGTAGTAACCTCTCATGATCCTTTGTATTTCTGCAGTGTCAGTTGTTACTTCTTTTTTATTTCTAACTCTACTGACTTGAGTCTTCTCCCTTTTTTTCTTGATGACTCTGGCTAATGGTTTATCAATTCTGTTTATCTTCTCAAAGAACCAGTTTTAGTTTTATGGATATTTGCTATTGTTTCCTTCATTTCTTTTTCATTTATTTCTGATCTGATCTTTATGATTTCTTTTCTTCTGCTAACTTTGGGGGGTTTTTTGTTCTTCTTTTTCTAAGTCCTTTAGGTGTAAGGTTAGGTTGTTTATTTGAGATTCTTTTTGTTCCTTGAGGTAGGATTGCATTGCTATAAACTTCCCTCTTAGAATTGCTTTTGCTACATCCCATAGGGTTTGGGTCGTCGTGTTTTCATTGTCATTTGTTTCTAGGAATTTTTTGATTTCTTCAATGATCTCTTGGTTATTAAGTAGTGTATTGTTTAGCCTCCATGCATTTGCATTTTTTACAGACGTTTTTCCTGTAGTTGATATCTAGTCTCATAGCATTGTGGTTGGAAATGATACTTGATGTGATTTCAATTTTCTTAAATTTACCAAGGCTTGATTTGTGACCCAAGATATGATCTATCCTGGAGAATGTTCCATGAGCACTTGAAAAGAAAGGGTATTCTGTTGTTTTGGTATGGAATGTCCTATAAATATCAATTAAGTCCATCATGTTTAAGTATCATTTAAAGCTTGTGTTTCTTTATTTATTTTCATTTTGGATGATCTGTCCATTGGTGAATGTGGGGTGTTAAAATCCCCTACTATGAATGTGTTACTGTCAATTTCCCATTTTATGGCTGTTAGTATTTGCCTTATGTATTAAGGTGCTTCTATGTTGGGTGCATAAATATTTACAATTGTTATATATTCTTCTTGGATTGATCCCTTGATCATTATGTAGTGTCCTTCTTTGTCTCTTATAATAGCCTTTATTTTAAAGTCTATTTTGTCTGATATGAGAATTGCTACTCCAGCTGTCTTTTGATTTCCATTTGCATGGAATATCTTTTTCCATCCCCTTTCAGTCTGTATGTGTCTCTAGGTCTGAAGTGGGTCTCTCTTGTAGACAGCAATATATATGGGTCTTGTTTTTGTATCCATTCATCTAGTCTATGTCTTTTTGTTGGAGCATTTAATCCATTTACATTTAAGGTAATTATCAATATGTATGTTCCTATTACCATTTTCTTAATTATTTTGGGTTTTTTATTGTAGATCTTTTCCTTCTCTTGTGTTTCCTGCCTAGACAATTCCCTTTAGCATTTGTTGTAAAGCTGGTTTGGTGGTGCTGAATACCCTTACCTTTTGCTTGTCTGTAAAAGTTTTAATTTCTCTGTCGAATCTGAATGAGGTCCTTGCTGGGTAGAGTAATCTTGGTTGTAGGCTCTTCTCTTTCATCACTTTAAATATGTCCTGCCACTCCCTTCTGGCTTGCAGAGTTTCTGTTGAAAGATCAGCTGTTAACCTTATGGGGATTTCCTTGTATGGTATTTGTTGCTTTTCCCTTGCTGCTTTAATTCTTTTTTCTTTGTATTTAATTTTTGACAGTTTGGTTAATATGTGTCTTGGTCTATTTCTCCTTGGATTTATCCTGTATGGGACTGTCTGTGCTTCCTGGACTTGATTAACTATTTCCTTTCCCATATTAGGGAATTTTTCAACTATAATCTCTTCAAATGTTTTCTCAGTCCCTTTCTTTTTCTCTTCTTCTTCTGGGACCCCTATAATTTGAATACTGGTGCATTTAATGTTGTCCCAGAGGCCTCTGAGACTGTCCTCAATTATTTTCATTCTTTATTCTGCTCTGCAATAATTATTTTCATGATTTTAGCTTCCAGGTCAGTTATCCGTTCTTCTGCCTCAGTTATTCTGCTATTGATTCCTTCTAGAGAATTTTTAATTTCATTTATTGCATTGTTCATCCTTGTTTGTTTGCTCTTTAGTTCTTCTAGGTCCTTGTTAAACGTTTCTTGTATTTTCTCCATTCTATTTCCAAGATTTTGGATCATCTTTACTACCATTACTCTGAATTCTTTTTCAGGTAGACTGCCTATTTCCTCTTCATTTGTTTGGTCTGGTGGGTTTTTGCCTTGCTCCTTCATCTGCTGTGTGTTTCTCTGTCTTTTCATTTTGCTTAACTTACTGTGTTTGGGGTCTCCTTTTCACAGGCTGCAGGTTCATAGTTCCTGTTGTTTTTGGTGTCTGCTCCCAGTGGCTAAGGTTGGTTCAGTGGGTTGTGTAGGCTTACTGGTGGAGGGGACTAGTGTCTGTGTTCTGGAGGATGAGGCTGGATCTTCTCTTTCTTGTGGGCAGGACCACGTCCGGTGGTGTATTTTGGGGTATCTGTGACCTTATTATGATTTTAGGCAGCCTCTCTGCTAATGGGTGGGGTTATGTTCCTGTCTTGCTAGTTGTTTGGCATAGGGTGTCTTGCACTGTAGCCTGCTGGTTGTTTAGTTGAGCTGGGTCTTAGCGTTGAGATGGAGATCTCTGGGAGAGCTTTCCCCGTTTAATATTACATGGAGCCGGGAGGTCTCTTGTGGACCAATGTCCTGAACTCGGCTCTCCCACCTCAGAGGCACAGGCCTAACACCCAGCCAGAACACCAAGACCCTGTCAGCCACACTGCTCAGAAGAAAAGTGAGAAAAAAAAGAAAGAAAGAAAAATTAAAATAAAAAATAATTATTAAAAATAAAAAATAAGAAAGAAGAGAGCAACCAAACCAAAAAACAAATCCACCAATTTTAACAAGCGTTAAAACTATACTAAAAACACAAACCAAAAAAATCGGACAGACAGAACCCTAGGACAAATGGTAAAAGCAAAGCTATACAGACAAAATCACACACAGAAGCACACACATACACACTCACAAAAAGAGAAAAAGGAAAAAAAAAAATATATATATATATATATCGTTGGTCCCACAGTCCACCTCCTCAATTTGGGATGATTCGTTGTCTATTCATGTATTCCCCAGATGCAGGTACATCAAGTTGACTGTGGAGATTTAATTCTCTGCTCCTGAGGCTGCTGGGAGGCATTTCCCTTTCTCTTTGTTCGCACATCTCCCAGGGTTCAGCTTTGGATTTGGACCCGCCTCTGCGTGTAGGTCGCTGGAGGGCGCCTGTTCTTCCCTCAGACAGGACGGGGTTAAAGGAGCAGCTGATTCGGGGGCTCCGGCTCACTCAGGCTGCGGGGGAGGGAGGGGTACGGATGCCGGGCGAGCCTTTGGCGGCAGAGGCCGGCGTGACGTTGCACCAGCCTGAGGCGCGCCGTGCGTTCTCCCGGGGGGAGTTTTCCCTGGATCACGGGACGCTGGCAGTGGCGGGCTGCACAGGCTCCCGGGAGGGGAGGTGTCAAGAGTGACCTGTGCTCGCACACAGGCTTCGTGGTGGCGGCAGCAGCAGCCTTAGCGTCTCATGCCCGTCTCTGGGGTCCGCGCTTTTAGACGCGGCTCGCCCCCGTCTCTGGAGCTCCTTTAAGCAGCGCTCTGAATCCCCTCTCCTCGCGCACCAGGAAACAAAGAGGGAAGAAAAAGTCTCTTACCTCTTCGGCAGCTCCAGACCTTTTCCTGGACTCCTTCCCGGCTAGCCGTGGCGCACTAACCCCTTCAGTCTGTGTTCACGCCGCCAACCCCAGTCCTCTCCCGGCGCTCGCACCAAAGCCCGAGCCTCAGCTCCCAGCCCCGCCCGCCCCGGCAGGTGAGCAGACAAGCCTCTCGGGCTGGTGACTGCCGGTCGGCACCGATCCTCCGTGCGGGAATCTCTCCGCTTTGCCTTTCGCACCCCTGCTGCTGCGCTCTCCTCCGCGGCTCCGAAGCTTTTCCCGTCCGCCACCCGCAGTCTCCGCCCACGAAGGGGCTTCCTAGTGTGTGGAAAGCCTTCCTCCTTCACGGCTCCCTCCCACTGGTGCAGGTCCCGTCCCTATCCTTTTGTCTCTGTTTATTCTTTTTTCTTTTGCCCTACCCAGGTACGTGGGGGTTTTCTTACCTTTTGGGAGGTCTGAGGTCTTCTGCCAGCGTTCAGTAGGTGTCCTGTAGGAGTTGTTCCACATGTGGAGGTATTTCTGATGTATCTGTGGGGAGGAAGGTGATCTCCGCATCCCACTCCTCCGCCATCTTGAAGGTCTTCCTGTCCCATAAGATTTTGATGCAGTACATCTAGTATGAGGCCCCAAATTTTTCATTTATGCCAAGAAATTTAGGTGATTCTCATGTAGTATCATACTTTTTAAATGTTAGTTTAAAATGTGATATATAACTCAGAAAATATAATAACAGAAGCAACAAGGGAATTAACATGATACACTAGAAAATACTTAGAACAGAAGAAAGCAATAATGGAGGAATAGAGGAATGAAAAAAACCTAAGATATCTAGAAAATAGCAAAATGGCAGGAATGAATATTATCAGTAATTACAGTAAATGTAAATGAATAAAACACTCCAATCAAAGGGGATATATTGGCAGAATAATACTTGGAGACTTGAGTCGATTTTTAAAAATTATCCAACAACATGCTATTAGAGACACACCTTAGATTTCGACACAAATGGATTGAAATTAAAAGATGGAAAAAGGAGTACCATTCAAATAGTAACTAAAAGAGAGCTGCAGGGCTTCCCTGGTGGCGCAGTGGTTGAGAGTCTGCCTGCCGATGCAGGGGACACGGGTTCGTGCCCCAGTCCGGGAAGATCCCACATGCCGCGGAGCGGCTGGGCCTGTGAGCCATGGCCGCTGAGCCTGCGCGTCCGGAGCCTGTGCTCCGCAACGGGAGGGGCCACAGCAGTGAGAGGCCAGCGTACCGCAAAAAAAAAAAAAAAAAAAGAGAGCTGCAGTAGCTATACCAATATCAGGCATAATAGATTTCAAGACAACAATTATTATTAGAGACCAAAAAAGGACATTTCATAATGAAAAAATGATCAATTCATCAAGACGTAATAATTATAAACATATATGCGTGCACCTAATAACACAGCCCCAAAATACATGAAGCAAAAACCAACAAAATTGAAGGGAGAAAGAGACAATTCAACTATAATAGTACTTGGAAGTTTAAACCAACCCTCAGACCCCATAATCCCTCCCTCATGTAGAGCTCAAGAAACTATCTCAAGTCAGGTCTGAATCAGCTCCTTGAGCCCTTTGTGCCAAGGTTGTCCCCATGTTTAAGTCCACAGTGTACTCTTGGACATCATATGGTGGGTTCCATTATCTCACTCACATCATTAACATCTATACTTTTTAAAGGATAAATTTTGAAGATTGAAAATTTAAATGATAGGCATTTAGAAACAAATGCATTTTTTAAAAATGTAAGCAGCTTTTCACTCGCCACCCAACAGTTATTCAATGATATCCACTGTCTCTTTGAATTTTCTGTTAACATTGTTCAATCAAATTCAGGAGCAGTTCTATACTGTGGCTTTATGCAATTCAGAGAGTGTGATTCACACACTGTATCTTCTCAGGCTGGTCACTGTTAGCTTTTACATGAGTTTTCCTGGTGTCCCAACCACTTTTATCTTTCTATTTCTATATGAAATGCTCAGTTATAAATTTATATCTGAAAATTTATCCACCACTTTAAGTTTTTTCTTTGAACTAAAAAAAGCTTCAGGCTAATATAAATTCCTTATACAAAGGAAATTTTGAGGACAGAGTTAGTTGTAACTGTAAATCCCTTTATTAATAGGTAAGCATTACACATTATGCAGCATTTTTTATAATTTACTTATCTTTCTATTCCTTTGTCATGATTCTCTCTCACTGAATATGTTTCTTATTCTCTGAACTCAATTCCTCCGCTTCTTTTGCTAGCTGTTTTCTGTTGCTTACCTCGATATTAGTACTTCCCTAAATTCCATCCTTGGCTCACTTTTCTCTTTATTTTACCTTTTATAACTAGGAAATCTAACCCTTTCTTACAGTATTACAGATCTATTAGCCAACTATTCCCAAATCTCTATCCCTTTCCTAGAAAGTTCTTCTATGTTCCAGTCTTTATTTCCACATTCTTAGTATGTAGTCCCTTGGCATATCCCACAGGCATCAATTTCAAGATCTCCCCAAAATACTGAAATCCAATCTCCCTGATCACTTCCCAGCAAATCTTCCTGTGCTATTCATTGCTTCAATTAATGCACCACTATTTACTCCTCAGCTGAATCATCCTTGATCTTCCCTTTTCCTATTTCCCGCATCTCATTTCCCCTCAAATACCATCAACTTTGCCTCCAAGATCCCTCAAACCATTTGTGATGGATTAAAAATGGACACAAATTATTTACCACTCCTATCATCATCACTGGATTTGGCCGTGTAATTTGATTTGGCCTATGGGACATTAGTAAATGTGACACAAATAGAGGCTTCATGAGCATTTGTATCTTTTGGCTTGTCTTCTTGGAACTCTGTCCTGAGACCATCATGATGTTAAGAAGTCAGTCTCACCTCAAGAAGGAAGAGAGGAGCCATGTGGAGGACAGGAGCGATTCCTTTAACCGAGCACCAACAGCCAGACGTATGTGTGAGTTCATCTTGAGCCATGCAGGATTTCCAGCCATAATCTGATTGCAAACACAGGAATGTGCCCCAGCAAGATAAGCAGTAGAAGGATCCAGCCAACTCATATATTGGTAAGAAATAATACATCGTTCTTTGCTGTAGTCACTCAGTTTGAGGTGGCTCCTTAGGCAACAATAGTTAACAGAAACATCATCCCTTTCTCTCTGTGTTGATGGCCCTACCTGAGGCTCATCAAGTCTCTTCTGGATTTTGGAAGTAGCAAGATAACCAATCTCCCTAACTCCTATATTTCTTCTTCCAATTTATCCAAAACCACCATCTTTAGTACATTCACATATAATCATATCATTCTTATACTATACGTGGAAACTTTCAACAACCACACTGCTATGAGTAACAGCTAAACTCTTTAGTATATCCTTAATGCCCTTTATATTTTCTACCCAACTTATGCTTCCAAACTTACTTCTCACCACATCCACCTTCCTGTACTGCTATAGGATTTTGCACATTTTTATTACAGCTTTTACCATCTTTTTATGTAATAGTTATGTATTTAAGCATTTGTTCCACCATCCGTAGTAACTATAGGTGACCACAGTACCTCAAACACAATAGATGTTAAATTATCACTTATTGAATACTTTACCCTGATCATAAAACTTGGTTTTACTTTCTTTTATTTGAATTTCAGTTGAAAACAATGCAGCTTTATGTCCATTTACTGATGAGGAAACAGATTCATAAAAGTTAGGAGCCCTGCTCAGGTCACAGAGTACTAGAGCCTTTAATAAAAGTGTTGTTATCTGACTCCTTGCAGAGTATGCTTTGCCCTAATTAACTACTCTGTATCTTCAAAAACACTATGTATTTGCATATTTTGAAAATGGAAATTTAAATACTCTACCAACATCAAGCTGTCAGTGCTTTATAATTCCATATAACATTTCTTTGATTCCATGTTATAAATGTACAGTGAATTCCTTTCCTTTGGTTGAATGTAAAGTTGTATGGTAAGAAAATCTTTCATTAATGTTTTTCATTATGGTCAGCCTTTAAATAACCCAACCTCTTTTTCCAGTATCTTCAGAGAAAGCTTATCATTCCAGTAGGGTCAGCTTAGTAAAATCAACATGTTTAATCTTCATGTGTAATAGTTGGCTGAAAGCCAATGGAATCAAAAAGGCAGGTGTGAGCAAGGAAGAAAAGAGGCAAGTGTAGACGAGCACAAGGGTAAAACACCCCTTTAATAGAGGCAGGAGAAAATGTACTGTATTCTGTAGGGAATGAACAATTCTGATGGGTTGAGCAAGTCACTGATTGCTTCTCCCACTTACCTGATTGTGACCTTGGGTATTTTACTTCATTTCTGAGTCTTGATTAACTTGTCTGAAAAATAAAAGTAATTATGCCTGACAAGTTTGTTGGGGGTTTAGCTGAAATATTATACATACAGCACATTGAACAATGTCTGGCATATAGCAAGCTAGCAATAAATTGTAATAATTATATTGCTGTTATGTTAGACAGTAAATTTTTTTAGGTTAAATAGAATAATTGCTCATGATCAATATTAGAGTGTTGAAATACTCCCAAATCAAAGCTATTTTGTTACCAGTGATAATATTTTATTTACAATGTTAGTGTTATCCTAAGTAAAGACTAGGAGGAAGATATTGGCCAGAATGTATAGAATATGCAATCCCATGGCAAGGTGAATGAGACACTGTGATTAATTTGGACAATATCAGTTCACACTCTTAAGGGATTTGACCACTCAGATATCACTGGAAAAACTGGGATTCTATTAGCACTGGGGAACTAGCTGGTGGGTAGTCAACCAATGGTGTCTACCACAGTTGTCTTCACATCTTTTCTCTACTTCCTCATCTTTCACTCTTCAATCCACTCCAGTCTGATATCTGTCCCTCTTGTTCTTGAAGTCACCTCCTGAAGGTCATGGACTCGCATGCCCTCAAATTTAATCAATATTTTTTAGCTCTGGTCTTATTTGACTGCTCAGTAACACATAACACAGTCAGTTGTTTCCTCCTTCTAGAAATGCTTTTTTCTTGGTCTATGTGATACAAAACTTTACTGATTTTCTTACCTAGCATCTCCCTCCCTCTCTTTAGATAACTCTTCCTCTTCCACTCGACTTAATGTGACTCAGAGCTTTTATTTTTTTTCTCCCTACCATCTATATGCCAGTAACTCCCAAATCATAATCTCTAGCCTACACTTAGAGACCTACATATTTAAATGCTTACTTGACCCAGTCAATTGATCGTCTCCATGGCATCACAAAATTGACATTCCAGACTTGAGTTTTTTATTTTCTCCCAAAATTGTTATCCTCCAGACTTACGTGATTTCAATAAATGACACTATCACCTCCCCACACCCATTTGCTTAAGCCCCAAATCTGGGCACATCTTGCCATATCTGTCTCTTACCTCCATATTCAATATATTACTGAGCCTCAGTGGTTCCACTACCCTCAAAACACCCCGAATCCATCCATTACTCTCCATTTGCACTGCCAATACCCCAGTCCAAGCTATTCCAACTCTCACCTGGACTAATGCAATTGTCTCCTAAAAATGTCAATCTTCTTCCACTCTTACCCCAATCCAAAACCAATGCAATACCCGTATTGCAACCAATGGGGTCTTTTAAAGATATAGAGGAAATGGTGTCACTCTCCTACTTAAAATCCTTTTATGACACTCCCCCCCACACTATTGCACTAAAATAAGATTAGACAAGTCAGCATGGCGCACAGTCATGCCATCCTCTTAGTCTCATCTCACGCTAACTTGTCGTCCCTGCACTCTGACCGTCTTGGCCTTCTTTCGTGAACATCTCACACTCGCAGCCACAAGGCCTTTTTCATGGATGGTCTGGATTGCTATGCACACACATCCTTCCTCCCACACACAGACTCTTTGTCTGACTAACTATTTGTCCTTCAGAAAGGCTTTTTATGATGGTCTCAGCTAAAGAAAATGCCCCGTGGTCTTTCTTAGAGCACCTTGTTCTTTTCCTCTATAGTGGTTGTTACAATCTGTAATTTTTAAATGTAGTTTAATTTTACAAACAAATTAAAAATGTGTCATTATCAAAATTTGTTTCATGCTTTTGCTGTCTGGTTAAAATTAGGTGTACTTTAGTCTGTTAATTTACCTACATATATTTATTCTTTAGATGCTTGGAACCCATCTCCCTTTGTAGCTACTACTACAAGAACACACACGCGCACACACACACACGCAAGTAGGCAGAAGTTTCTTTATAGCTTTGGGAGAAACGCATGAAATTCTAAAATTTGTGCACATAACTATGGGATCCTAATGCCATTTTAACCCAACAGAATTTAGTCCTTGCTAAAAGTTATTTCATTCTTACAAAGCATTAGATCAAAAAAGGAAATACAAATTCATTAACATCCGGCTTCAAGTTCACTATCAATAATGAATGAAAAATCTCTAATCCAATGAAATCTAGTTTATTTCAATAAGTATATACTAGTAAAATACCTATATGTTATTACGGAGCTCTGACTTGTTCTTGATTTTAACTTACTAGACTGCATCAATTGAGCCATGTCAATTATTTTAAGGGAAATAATACCAGTAACATTTTGTCTTTAAAACCTCAAATAGGAAATCCCCATTAGTGTAATAAATAATGTATTTGGCAGGAAATTGGCAAGCTGTCTTAATCAGAAAACTTCCTGGCTGACAATCACACAAAACTGAGACCATAAAGCATATCTTAAATGTTTCAGCACTTGGATTTTCCTAAATACTTCTTTTAAGTTCCTTCTGAACAACTTGCACAAAGATCAAAACATACTGATTTCATCATTGCTGGCCAAAATCACAAGAGAAACTTATAGAAGTATATGGATACACTTACCAACTTATGAACAACAAAATGTTTCATGACTTCATTGAAAAGAGTCAATAAGATAAAAGATTTTCCTCATTTATAACATGGAGAGGTTGAACTAGATGAAAGCTAAGATATCTTCAAGCTCTAAAAATTCTAATGTTTTTTCTCTTAGATTAAATAAATAGAACATAATGTACTCTATACTACACATAGTACATATTTTCCTCTTCTTACAAGGAAAGGCATCTATAGTTTTACTTTATATTTATTAATGTGTATCGAGGAGGTTAATATACCAGAAGTTGTGGACTCAGTCTTACGTCTCTAAGAAGTGAAAATACAAAAGAGTAACACCATCACTCCTTAGCTTGAACAAACAGCTAATTGGGGGACTTCCTGCCACCCCTCCACTCTCGCCTTTTATATCCCCCATCTCTGCTCCAATCCTCTTAAACACACACTAACACACACCCCATCAGGAGGCCCATTATGGATATAACCATTCTAATCTGCTGAGGGCAACAGAGAGCATCCTCAGGAACTACAGAGTAGAAACAACCTTGTTTAGAATCCATTTCAGGTGTCCTCGCTGATGGCTCAGATAGAGATGCTGCACTATGAAGGCGTTTCATTCTGATCCTTGTTCATAGCCCTTCGAAATACTGTTAAAAAAGTAAGAGTCAAAATAAAAGCAAATCAAAGATGCCCCTGAGCAAGGAAGAGAATGAGCAAGTAACCAGGAATTGCCTATGGTTAGGTCCACACTGTACCCGGCCACTTGAGCCAACAGACCCTCTTGTATTAGAGGTATCAGTGGTGGGGAAAAACACCACGTGCAATTTAGGGGAAGTCCCAGTGGGAAAATCATAACACTGCCCCCTGGGGTACTGGAGCAAGGTCACACTGTTTGCAAGAGAGAAGATATGTTTTTTGAAATGCAACTCTTGGCATGGTACAAACTGAAAGCCAGACTATGGGACACCATATGAATTCATGAGCCAAATCTTCCCTGACCCATCAACTCAGATAGCCCAGACTCCTGTCATACACCATGGTTGCACCAGCACCTCTTCCTCAGCATAATCCCATGGCCCACAAGGGGGATCTCTGAGGACTAGCTGATGGAGGATGAAAATGCCGACGCTTGGTTTACAGATGGGTCAGCTCAGTGTGTGGACGCAAGCCACTACAGCCTAATTCAGGCACAGACTGGGACAGTGCATCTGGTCATCTGCTTCATGTGATAAAAGAAGTGGCCTGAGATTTGGACATATAAGGGCTCATGGGCAGTCTGGCTAGCTCATCAAAGTCACAGAAGAAAAAAGACGGGAAGATCAGGGACAAAGAGGTCTGGCAGAAAGGAATATAGTGTATGGGAAATGGGAGTGGGGGAGGGAGGGAAACACTAGAGGGAAGAGATATGGGGACATATGTATACGTATAGCTGATTCACTTTGTTATAAAGCAGAAACTAACACACCATTGTAAAGCAATTATACTCCAATAAAGATGGTAAAAAAAGAAAAAAAAGAAGGAAATGGGAGTGAATATAAAGTGTGAAAACCTTTGTATGAAAAGTTAACATCAATCCAAGAGTTCCCACTGTGGAAATGGCATTAAACAACCAAGTCGGTGGAATGACTTAGCCAACTGATGACAGCAAGCTGTCACTGGCCGGTCCAACGGTGGAACAATGCACATATTAAAAAGTGGCGCTGGTGAAAGAGATAGAGGTTAGGCATCAACCCAGCAACATAGGCTCCCACTTTCCATAATGAATCAAGCTACTGCTGCCTCTAAATGTCCAACCTGCCAGCAACAGAGACCAACGTTGAGACCATATCGTGGCACCATTCCTTCAGGAGACCATCTGCCCATTCGATGGCAATTTGTCTACACTGAGTCCCTTCTACCTTTAAAAGACCTGTGATTGAGTCAAATAGGAAGAGACCTTTTTTGGCATGGATTGCCTTTCCTGCACACAGAGTCTCGGCCAGCATCACTACCCAGGGCTTTGTTCAACCTGCCCAGGATCCCACACACAGCAGAGCAGGTATCAGAGTAGGCCCGTGACAAGGAGGTACACCAGTCATGCCACCTCCATGAAAACGTGGATTTGAACAACGGGTAGACTGTGATGGACGTGGAGATTCATCATCTACATGCCTCTGCAAGGAAGGATTTATAGTCCCAGCTGCCTAGGTGTTGTCAGCCCTTTCAGAAATTGGCTCAGCTGCAGAGCCCCACTACCTGCGGGGACCCACATCTAGCAGCTGATCTATGAGTGAGAAGTTTCAGCCAACTCACCCCAGTGAGCTAGGGCCATTTTAGCTCAATCAAAATGGCTAAGTCTGACATGACGTCTGCATCACAGCTCAACGTTTCCTGCCCCATCTTATTTCCTTGCCTTTCTTTCCACATTTGTTTATCCCAAGGGCAATGCCTAATAAATATTCTATTCTCTAAACTCCAGCTCAGAGTCTAACAGAAACCACCTGGATTACATTTTCTGAACAAATCTCAGGGCACAGAGTGAGCAGTGGGAGGTCCCAGAGCATATTAATATCTCAGGACATTTTTATGAATCTATACAATGCACTTTCATAAGTATATATTTTAAAATTACTCCTGGGTTTATACTTGCAGCCTTATGATAATTGAAGTAGCATGCAAATAAATTCTCAAATACCTTTAGCCAATATGTACAGAAAATGTACATCATATCTATTTTAGGAAACCCTCCTACACTGTTGATGGGAAAATAAATTGGTACAGCCACTATGCAGAACAGTATGGAGGTTCCTTATAAAGCTAAAAATATAGCTACCATATGATCCAGCAATCACACTCCTGGGCATGTATCTGGAGAAAACCATAATTCAAAAAGATACATGCACCCCAACATTCATTGCAGCACTATTTACACTAGCCAAGACATGGAAGCAACCTAAATGCCCATCAACAGAGGACTGGATTAAGAAGATGTGGTATATATATATACAATGGGATATTAGCCATAAAAAAAGGACGAAATAGTGCCATTTTCACCTGCATGGATGGGACCTAGAGACTGTCATACTGAGTGAAGTAAGTCAGACAGAGATAGACAAATATCATATGATATCACTTATATATGGAATCTAAAAAAAAAAAATGGTACAAATGAACCTATTTACAAAACAGAAATAGAGTCACAGATGTAGAAAACAAACTAACGGTTACCAAGGGGGAGAGGGAGGGATAAACTGGGAGATTGGGATTGACATAGACACACTACTATATACAAAATAGGTAACTCATAAGAACCTTTGTATAGCACAGGGAACTCCACTCAATACTCTGTAATGACCTATATGGGAAAATAATCTAAAAAAGGGTAGATATATGTATAACTGATTCACTTTGCTGTTCAGCAGAAACGAACACAAGATTGTAAATCAACTATACTCCAATAAAAATTAATTTAAAAAAGAAAAGAAAAAATAAGATTCTAGGAGAGGGCCAGGAAGCTAGGCACTGTCCCCTCACCATCCCGGGCCCTCGGACGCCTTCCTCCACTTTCACCTCCTCTCACACACACACCCCCCAGTTAAGGTGGGGCGGGGAACAACCCAGAATTTCTTTAACTCTCTCCAGCCCTCCCCCGACCAGGCCTGAACGTGAGCATAAGAACCAGGCCGGCCCACTGGCGTCAGGGGCCTGGTACCGCCGCGGGGTGTGTGAAGACGCCGGGGTCCAGCCCCGCCCAGGGCAAGCAGCAGGGAAGGGCCTGGTCCCCCTCCCCCCCCCCGACCACTTGTGAGGACTGGGGCCCCCATCCCGCGCCGCCACCAATGCGATGGCCCAGTAGCAGATGACCAGTTCGTAGAAGGCCCTGCTGCTCGCGCTGAAATCCCTGCAGGAGGAAGCGGTGGAGGGTGCCGCATCACACTGGTGGATGAATCCGACCTCTACAACGGGGAGGTTGTCGTCTTCGGACCCCCTAACACCCTCTACGAAGGCGGCTACTTCAAGGCTCATATTAAATTCCCTATTGATTACACGGATTCACCACCTACCTTGAGATTCTTGACCCAAATGTGGCTCCCCAACATTTAAGAGCGTGGAGACGTATGCATTTCCATTCTTCCTCCGCCTGTGGACGACCACCAGAGTGGAGAACCGCCCTCTGAAAGGCGGAACCCTACTCAAAACCTCAGGACTATCTTGTTAAGTATAATCTCATTGCTTTATGAGCCCAACACCTCCTCCCCAGCCGAGGTGGGTGCTTCTGTTATTTTCAGGGAAGGGAGGGACAGTACAGGAAAAGACAAAGAATATGCCGAAATCATTAGGAAACAGGTGTCAGCCACTAAGGCCAAAGCAGAAAAGGATGGAGCGAAGGTCCCCACGACCCTGGCGGAATAATGCATCAAAACTAAAGTGCTGGGACTTCCCCGGTGGTGCGGTGGCTAGGGCTCAGCGCTCCCAAGGCAGGGGGCCCGGGTTTGATCCCTGGTCAGGGAACTAGATCCCGCATATGTGCCCCAGCTAAAGATCCCACATGCATGTAACGAAGACCGAGCAAAGCCAAATAAATATTAAAAAAAACAAACCACTAAAGTACTGCAGCCTCAGTTCGCCTCTACAAAGTGTTCACAGTGAAACACATTTGGTCTGTTTTCAGATTCTTGAAGAATTAAATAGTCTTTCATCAAAAAAAAAAAAAGATAAATAAAATTCTAAAAATTTCACAGGCAAAAATAATCTCAAAATGGATCATAGATCTAAATGTAAGAGTTACAACTATAAAAATTTCAAGAAGAACACACAGGAGAAATCTTTAGCAACTTTGGGTTTGGCAAAAGAATTCTAGATACAAAACAAACAGCATGAATGAAAACAATTTCATAAATTGGACTTTATCAAAATTTAAAACTTTGCTCTTCAAAAGACCCTGTTAATGAAAGAAAAGATAAACCACAGACTGAGAGAAAATATTTGCAAAATATATATTCAAAAAGGACTTATACCTAGAATATATATAGAACTCTTACAACTCAATAATAATACGATACATAACCCAAGAAATATGGGCAAAAATCTGAACTAATGCTTTACTGAAGAAGATATACAGATGACAAATAACCTCATGGAAACATGTTGCACATCATTAGTCACTATGGAATTTAATTAATTAAATAAAATGCATTTAGATGTAAATTATATGCAAATTAGAACTACATGAGCTATCACTAGAATTTCTAAAACTAGAAAGACTATTCATACCAAGTGTTGATAAGCAAGTAAAACAACTGGATCTCTTATATGATGCTCTTTTATTTTTTTTTAATTTTATTTATTTATTTATTTTGGCTGTGTTGTGTCTTGTTGCTGCGTGTAGGCTTTCTCTAGTTGCCGCGAGCGGGGGCTACTCTTTGTTGTGATGCGTGGGCTTCTCATTGCGGTGGCTTCTCTTGTTGCCGGGCACAGGCTCTAGGCACAGGTGCTTCAGTAGTTGTGGTTCGCAGGCTCAGTAGTTATGGCTCGTAGGCTCTAGAGCGCAGGCTCAGTAGTTGCGGCGCGTGGGCTTAGTTGCTCCACGGCATGTGGGATCTTCCCACCCATGTCCCCTGCATTGGCAGGCGGATTCTTAACCACTGCACCACCAGGAAAGTCCTTATGATGCTCTTTTAAAAGTAATATGGTACAACCACTTTGGGACACTGGTTGGCTGTGTATTATAAATACAACTCAGCAATTCCACTCTAGATATTTATCCCAGAGAATGAAAAATATATGTTCATAGCAGTTTTATTCACAATAGCCCTGGAAACAACCAGATGTCCATCAACTGTTGAATAGATAAACAAATTGTGTTATAGCCTTACAATGAACTACTACTCAACAATAAAGAGAAAGATACCTCTGATACATGCAATATGGGTAAATCTCAAAAACGTTGAGTTCATACTGAATGTTTCCATCGATGCTAAATTCTAGAAAATAAAAGCTAATCTACAGAGACAGTAAGCAGATTAGTGGTTTCCTTGAGCTGTGGGTGAAGGAAGTAATGACCACAAATGGGCAAGGAGAAGCATTCTGGCCTGATGGATTTATTCCATATCGTGAGTGTAGTGGGAGTTACACAGGTGTATATATCAATATTTGTCAAAAGCCATAAAATGCTACACTTAAAATCTTTGAATTTTTCTATGTAAATTATACCACAATAAAAATTTTTAAAGAACATTTTTAAAACCTGTTTAAAGTATGACCAAAGGAAATGAAAGTAGGGATTTGAATAAATATTTGTACACCCATGTTCATAGCAGTTTTGCAAAATAGACAAAGGGTGGAAACAACCCTTGTGTCCATGAACAGAAGAATGTGTAAACTGAATATGGTATATATGTACAATTAAACATTATTCAGCCTTAAAAGTCTGACACGTGCTACAACATAGACAAGCCTTGAAAACATTATGCTAAGTGAAATAAGCCAGTTACAAAAGGACAAATAATGTGTGATTCCACTTATATGAGGTTCTTAAAGCAGTTGAATTCACAGAAGCAGAAAGTAGAATGGTAGTTGCCAAAGGCTGAGAGGAGAGGAGAATAAGTTAGTGTTCACTGGATCAGAGTTGCAGGTGGGGAAGAAGAAAACGTTCTGGAGGTGAATGGTGGGGATGGTTGCACAACAACATGAATGTACCTAATACCATAGAACCGTACATTTTTAATTGTTTCAAAAAGGTAAATTTATGTATATTTTACCACAACTTAGAAAAAGGAGAGGTAATGAATAGAATATGTGAGAGGAAGAAGTGGACACACCTTTGAAATTAATGCTTTGATTCTGTGGGTAGGGAAATCTTGGAAACCAAGATGAGCAACCCCATCATAGAAAACTGATAAGCAAGGGATCAAGGAGACTAGAAAGAAAGAACTTCAAATAGGGACCATCCTGACCAGCAGGATAGGTGAACCTAACAATTCAGATGATTATCTTTATGCCGAAATGCAAAGAAATGATCATCTTGAGTCTCTCCCAAAGGGTTATGTTTCTAACTCCCAAAAGCTTTCTATGGAAGCATGAATTTCATGGGAAATAGCTGGAGAATAGGCTAATGGAAAGAGATGAATTTTGATTGGGCTCACTGTCTACACAACAATTTCCCTATGGGCTAAGACAAAGGGTCATTAGATTTGGAATCACATCCTCCATTCACAAAAGAAACACTGACAACTTACTAAGATTCAGAGGAGATCAATAGGACAGAAGAATCAGCTAAACTTGCAGGCACGGCAGCTATGGCAACAACCTTGGCAAACCCTCCACACAGATAGCAACAAGCCACTTCAAAATCACTGGGAGCTGAGCCAAGAGAGGGAACACTGAGACAAGGGCTTCGTAAATCCTAAGGATAAACTCCCTGCACATGGAAAACAAAGGACAACTTCCAAAGCGTTTCCTTTGATTTCTTCTGATCTTTCTTAATTTAAGAACCCCGGCACTAAAGTCTGGAGATCAGACCCAGTCTCTCAAAGGGAAGGACAATCTGCCCCAAAGTCCTTAACATCAGGTCCAGTAAAACGTTAGATTGGCCTGGAGAGACTCTAAACCCCGAGACTTGTTTTGAACAAAGGATAATTTTCAAGAATCTTAGGAACTTTTAGATACAGGATCAAAGATAACATTAATTCTGGGAAACTTGAACATAAGGAGAGAAATTTTTTTGACTATTGAAAGATATGGAGGAGAAGTAGCTGTGGTTCTTGGGTTAGGACAGTGGCCGGACACAGAGGACCAAAGAAGTTTTCCTGGGGTGGTATTTCCTTTCCCTGAGTGTGTAATTGCAAGGGATTTATTGTAATTCTAGGGATGGAAAGAGCCTTCAAATGTCAAAGAGTAGAACCCCCAACAACTGGACCTGCCAAAAGGGAAGCTCTAGAACCACACTGCTGCAAATGTGGAATAGTACCACAGTGCAGTAGGACTATAATAAATTTCATAGCAGGGATGTTGAAGAAACTGGGACTAACCTCACACACCACTTACCCCTTGAACCCTGGTTTGACTGGTCCAAAATAGAGATGGACCTTGAATCAACCTTTTGGTAATCTGTGGTCACTGATGTAGCAAATGCATCCTTTTAGATGCTAATTATGACCTGTTAATTTTGGTCATCAATACAGTGTGCCTTTGTCTGGCCAGAATGGCCCTACTATAGGATAAATTCTTTAGCACTGCATTATAATCTAATAAGGTAACATTTAGACAGGTGTCCTTGATCTGATTCAAGTAGAAGATGTATTCATTTTAGAGCTGGCACATTGGGGTAGCCATTGGAAATAACTGTACTTGAGGCTCTGCTTTCCCTTATTAGTTTGACAACTAAAAATGATAGAACAATTTAACAGAAAAACTAAATTCAAGGGCCCTTCACCAAACAATAACTTTTATGGGAGTGTTGTTATTTCGAACATATAAATTATGCACTGAGTGGGACAAAATGTTTGTCCTTGAAACTCACATCACTAAACAGGATGCAAAGAAAGTAAGTGCTGGGTACGGATACCGACACAATGGGGTATTCTGCTGCAGTAACATCATTAGATCACGTGGCCTCCTGACAGGCAGGTTTCTTAAAGATTACACAGGCAACTTTCTAATCTCTCAGCCTATATAACCCAGAATGACTCCCCAGTGGACTCTCCAGTGATCCCTTGACGTGGAATCATTGGCATGTCCCTAAGGAAATGAAAATGTTGTCAAATGGTGTACTCATTTTTGAGTACAAATCAGTTGCCAGCCACTTATTAGTCCATCGTTAAAACAGAGCACCCCAAAGACAGAACATCAGGTCCTTCTGCCACCACCACAAATTTGATTATATTTGATACACAAGTACTCTCAAGGGATGACAGGCAGATGAGAGCTCCACTGTTAAATGGAAGCAGTAGAATCAGGATAGAGGACTGCCCTTCACAGAAGCATGCTGCACGACTAGGAGCCAGCCCTTGGCAAGAGCACCCTGACTGATGCCCAAGGTACACTGCTGCTTTTAAGAAACACTGTGCTTGACCACTGCACTCTTCACTCTGATACCTCCAAGACGATTATTTTCAAATACCACAAGATGTGGTAGCCATCCAAATCTCAGTGTGATTGGAGGTAGAGTCTTCTTCACCTTAACAATTTATCTTCTCAATAATTTCTCCCTTCACAATAATGCCCCCTTCACAGTCCCACCCTCCACACAACTCAAGCCCCATGGCAAAGGGTGAGGTAACAGTCTGGCCAATAAATAAATAAAAATACCACACACACGACTGGCCATTCCACCACCATGAAGAGATCTGGAGCAATACAAGTGACAGGTCCCAAATGCTTCTTCATTAAAAAACTAGAGAGCAAATAGAAGTAGAGCTGACTTATTTACTGAATTGGGATAAAGAGTATATGGTTCATTGGGGAAAAAACATGGGTTGGTCAAAAATATATAAGTAAACACTTGTATCTGACGTTATATTTTCTTATATTTTAACCATGGTGGGGGGGACTTGTGGATGAAATGAGGACAGATATTCATTTCTGGATGCCAGATATGCTAAAATAAATATTCAAACTCCCTTTGACCCAATGGGTGGCAAGATACATGTGAACCACCTAAAAGCCAAATCATACAGGAAGCTTTAGTGGCTGAGGAACCAGGAAACATTGAATATTTTTTCAAACAGGGCCAGGAGAACTTTAATTTGAAATCCAGAAATCTTTTAAAACTAAGAGGCCTTTGATTAGATTTTTCTTTTCTAGTCTAGTTCTCTAATCCTTCTTTTCTGTTGATGGACATAGTATCCTATGCAAGACTAGGGTACAACTTCACTGTACCAGCTTGTCCCAATCAACTGCACTTTTGGGGCCTGAATGTAGGGTTGCTTAGTCTGATGAGAAGCAAGGCGATTTTCAGCATTTATGGAACCATTTAACCAACTGTCATGGGCCATTTGACACATTGCAGCCTCCCATGCCAGAGTGGTCTCTATAGAGAGAAGAACCTTGGTCTCAAAGTATTAATTATATCCAGTTATACATGGCAATGGCTGGAGCCTGTGGAGAACACCCAACCAGGAAAGAGATCAATCTGTTCTATTTTAGCAAGTAGAAAATCTAATTGTTGCTAGTGAAAGTTTATTTATATACATTCTCTTATCATTGCAGAAACTGTAGGGAAGTTTTGCAAATGATAGTTAACATTCCAAGCAAGAAAGAATGGAAAATGTAAGTTAATAAATGATTTCTAATAGAACATTTAAAATAAAGAAGAAAGAAGATGACTAATGGGTGAGATTTTCCCCAAGCATCCTGAGGATAAAATAAATTATTTTCAAAATATTGATTTGATAATAAACCAAATTATTCTTATCCTTCCATGTATGAATTAATTAATATGTTCACACACTACTTCCATTTAGGAGTATCAAGTGAAATCTATTCAGATATGGAATAGATCATTTCTTCAAGTAGTATAAATTCAGTAGATATAAATTGTTTTTCTGACATAGGAAGACATGCCAATATATAAATAGAATTAGAATACAAGATATAGTGACTTTCTAGTTTTCTGAAAGTTTGTAAAGCCACTACTTCAATCATATTTCTACAGGTAGCTATCACCATAAAAAAGTTAAACTTTTTGAATTATGGTTTTCTCAGGGTATATGCCCAGTAGTGGGATTTCTGGGTCATATGGTAGTTCTATTTTAGTCTTTTAAGGAACCTCCATACTGTTCTCTGTAGTGGCTGTATCAATTTACATTCCCACCAACAGTGCAAGAGGGTTCCCTTTTCTCCACACCCTCTCCAGCATTTATCGTTTGTAGATTTTTTTTTTTTTTTTTTTTTTTTTTTTTTTTGCGGTACACGGGCCTCTCACTGTTGTGGCCTCTCCCGTTGCGGAGCACAGGTTCCGGACACGCAGGCTCAGCGGCCATGGCTCACGGGCCCAGCCGCTCCGCGACATGTGGAATCCTCCCGGACCGGGGCACGAACCCGTGTCCCCTGCATCGGCAGGCGGACTCCCAACCACTGCGCCACCAGGGAAGCCCTGTAGATATTTTTGATGATGGCCATTCTGACCAGTGTCAGGGGATGATAACTCATTGTACTTTTGATCTGTATTTCTCTAATGACTAGTGACATTGAGCATGTTTTCATGTGCCTCTTGGCCATCTGTATGTCTTCTTTGGAGAAATGTCTACTTAGATCTTCTGCCCATTTTTTGATTGGGTTGTTTGTTTTTTTGATATTGAGCTACATGAGCTGTTTATATATTTTGGAGATTAATCCCTTGTCAGTTGCTTCATTTGCAAATATTTTCTCCCATTTTGAGGGTTGTCTTTTCGTCTAATTTATGGTTTTCTTTGCATGGAAGTAACCTAAATGGCCATCAACAGATGAATGGATAAGGAAGATGTACATATATAAAATGGAATATTACTCAGCCATAAAAAGAAATGAAATTGGGTCATTTGTAGAGACATGGATGGACCTAGAGTCTGTCATACAGAGTGAAGTAAGTCAGAAAGAAAAAAACAAATACGTATATTAATGCATATATGTGGAATCTAGAAAAATGGTACAGATGAACCTATTTGCAGGGCAGGAATAGAGACGCAGACATAGGGAATGGACATGTGGACACGGGGTGGGGAATGGGGTGTGGGATGAACTGGGAGATTGAGATTGACATATATACACTACCATGTGTAAAACAGATAGCTAGTGGGAACCTGCAGTATAGCACAGGGAGCTCAGCTCGGTGTTCTGTGGTGACCTAGATTGGTGGGATGGGGGCGGAGGAGGGAGGTCCAGGAGGGAGGGCATATATGTACATATATAGCTGATTCACTTCATTGTACAGCAGAAACTAACACAACATTGTAAAGCAACTGTACCCCAATTTTTTTTAAAAAGTTAAATTTATTTTCTTATTATATCTAAAAAAAAGAAGCAATTTTGATTGAGTAACAATATTCGTTGTGGGCCATCTTTTTTTTTTGCTCTATGCGGGCCTCTCACTGTTGTGGCCTCTCCCGTTGCAGAGCACAGGCTCCGGACGCGCAGGCTCAGCGGCCATGGCTCACGGGCCCAGCCGCTCCACGGCATATGGGATCTTCCCGGACCGGGGCCCGAACCCGTGTTGCCTGCATCGGCAGGCGAACTCCCAACCACTGCACCATCAGGGAAGCCCTGTGGGCCACCTCTGATCAGTGTATTATCTGTTTAAATTTATATGACTTCCTCCACAGTTATAAATTTAGACACCAGCAACATTTTGCAAAAGATTTGAAATACTTGCATAATGCTGGCTTTGGGACACATGCTTTAAATATAAGTGTCAAACACTGAACCAAATCTAGGTTTTCACTTTTATTGACAAATAAAAATAAATGGGAATTATTTTATTCTGAAGATTAAAGTATTACTGCTAAACCATTTTTACTATTTTTTATATTTATAAAAGGAATAGGTTTTGTTTTTTTTAACATCTTCATTGGAGTATAATTGCTTTACAATGGTGTGTTAGTTTCTGCTTTATAACAAAGTGAATCCGTTATACATATTCATATGTCCCCATATCTCTTCTTTCTTGCATCTCCCTCCCACCCTCCCTATCCCACCCCTCTAGGTGGTCACAAAGCACTGAGCTGATCTCCCTGTGCTATGCGGCTGCTTCCCACTATCTATCTATTCTATATTTAAACCAATAGGTTTTGAGCTAAACCATTTCTCTGCCTCTTACCCTGTATACAGGCAAGTACACACACTACCCCTCTAGCCACGCACACATTCCCGTGTAGCTTTATTAAAGGTATCTGTTGAACTCCCTACCCTCACCCTCAGCATTACCATTAATTCATTCAAGTAATGAGAGGATGAATTAACAGGAATAACTCCAGAGAACATTAGAGCAACAGTTAGTCTTTCATTCAAAGTGTGGTGCATGGTCTGGCCATCTCAAGCATCACCTGGAACATTGTTAGAAATGCAAAAGTTCAGCTCTTCACCTCCTAACCGAGACCTAGTTTAACAGATCTGTCCTTTAACAAGATCCCCAGGTGATTTTGCATGTACATTAAAGTGTGAGAAACACTGCTCTAGACTAGTGGTTCTTAAAGTATGGTCTCCAGACCAACTGCATCAATATTACCTGGGAACCTGTTAAAAATGTAAATTTTTAGGCCTCACCCCAGACCCACACATCAGAAACTGTGGTGCGGGAGCCCAGCAATGTGTTTCACCAAGACTTCCAGGTTCTAACTGGTGACAGCTGCTTCCATGATTGTAACCACATTCCCAACGATGACTGCTAATGTGAGGGTGGTGACATTGACAACTGCTGGGTAGGAGCAAATAAAACCTCAGAAATGTCTTTAAGAACCTACAGGATTTGTATCTGTGTGGCTCTGTAAACTTATATGTGCCACTCTCCCAATTGGTATCTCAGCTCCAGCCACAAAGCTCTTTCTCACCTTAGGGACTCCAGACTCACTGTTTCCTCTTCCTTTAAGGCTCTTATTCTCCTCTTAGCCTTATCCTTTAAGAAATGTCAGCTCTTTAGAGAAGCCTCTGACTCACCCTATCTAAATTTATTCTCTTTTTTTCTGTGTCTGAACCTTGTTTTTCTCATAGAGCAGGTCACAATTCACAGTTACGGTGTTCGTTAGTTTCCCTTACTAGACGTTAAGCTCCATGAAGCAGGACCCACCTCTGGCTTGATCACCATATTTTCCTTAGTGCCTCACAGTATCTTCTGCATAGTAGGCTTAATGACTGTTTATTGAAATAATGACAAAATAGCGGCTATAACGGAAAAGGAAGCACACTCGGATAGGTAGATGAAGCCTTACTATTATTAATGGTGGTACCACAAAGACACATTCTTTCTGTGATCATAGTGGGTGAAAAGAAATGGGCTTTGCCAGACTAAGAAAATAAGTAAGCATAAATGGCTTATAATGTCCAATAGTTTTCACCATTAGAAGTTCTCTAAATATCAAGCTTTTCTCTAGGAACTCAGAATTTTATCACTTTAAAAATATGTCCTATAAGTAGAATAACTCCACCTGAAAAGGAATGAAACCAAAACATAAAAATTAAAATGTTTAATTCCCTTTTTGAATGTGTGTTGAGTTCAATACAAATTGATACAGCATTTTTCTAGGCCAAAGAAACCAATGTTACATTTAGAAGGCAATTGACTGCAAAAAAATATAATCTATGCTATACTTTATTTTTAAAAAGAAATTCAAGATCTTATTCTATGTTTAATGTGTAGCAATAATGATGTCTTCTTTACAGCCCAAGACATCACAACAAAGTAATGGCACGATAAAGAAATTTTTGTTGTTTTTTTCTCTTGTATTATCCTCATATACTAGTAAAAAATAAACTCTTTAATAAATAAATATATATAATAAATATTTGCAAACTGAAAATGTATAAATAGGTCCATCCTTTTAAAAAAAAAATGTTCCGTCTTGGTGTGGCATGTTTCATAGTCCATGTTTCACCCAAATTTTTTACATAAAATGCCGTAACCTGCAAAATCCTACAAGGTTCTCAAAATTTATGTAGCAATGATCTTGGCCAACTATGTCAATACATCTCTTCAACATGAAGTATCTATTTTTAATGTAACTTTTAAAGTAAACATACTCCAGAGAGGTGAGGCACCAGCAGCAAACTAGGTAGGGTTCCCATTACCCACAGTTTAACAGATTTTCAGCTTCAATCTACAAGTGAGGACAGAGCCAGTGTACCCGAGGGAACTTAATCCACTTGTAAAGAGAGATCTTGATCTACTTCAAGTCAAGATATTTTTCGTTTGTTTGTTCTCAATATTCTTTCCAAATTCAGTCTCCCAGTGGAAAATAGACTCCATAACATTCTGAAGGTCTTCCTGTGTTATTATTTTATGATGCAAACTGTAATAAGAAAGAACAGTTGTAGTTTGGTTCTTCAGTAAAGACACTATCACCCTTCAACTGTACATTAGTAGGTCCTTGTACAGTTCAGGAACTCTTTCTGGATCCACTGGTCTAGGCAGGAAATGTGTAAATTTCTGATGTCTTTTAGATCTGGCACCATCTCTTGGAGTTCCATCTTTGTTAAGTGCCACAAAATACCTACGGCCAGTGTCTCCATGTTTATATATGTTGGATGAATAGGTATTATACCAGTTCTCTTCAAATTGCTCCCTAAAGATGCATTCAGAAGTCAGTTTCTCCTAAAAGAGAGAAGATAACTGCCATTGAAAAAGATATCTTTAAGAGAATTTCCTTAGAAAAGTCTCAACTCTCTATTTCTTTGCCTATAACTATATCCTTGTCAAAGAAGGAGAGAGGGTAGATTGTTTTTGCTTTGTTCTGTTTTAGTTCTCATGTTATCTGGAATTCTTTCTCCCAGGTGACTCCATCCAGCAGTTTAGTTTACAGAACTCTAAGTTAAATGTCAATTCTCAATTTTATTTTCAAACAATAAATATTCTAAACTTGCCCATGCTCCATTTGACCTCCCTTCCATCACCATCACTGGCAAATAGGCCTGTAGTTTATCTTGTTCCATCATTAGATGCCAAAGTTCTACACAGCAAATCTCCACTACCATCTTGAAACGTTTCAAGACCTTGCTAACATTCAAATTCCTAACTCAAGATCATCACTCCAAGTCATATATCTTCCCTTTATGAATTTATTGTTTGATGACATAATCCCCACAATTAACTTATATCTGGATATTACTATTAGGTAAAAAACCCAGTGATTTCTTGTCTTTTCAAGATGGACTGTATATTATCCCAAGGGGTAGACTACAGTTGCTTTTTTAATCTGACACATACATGAAGAAGGAAGATTATGTGCATGTTTTCCTCTTTCAATTGTAATTCTACTCTTAGGAGATTACACAATGCATTATTTCTCCTTCTTCTGAGCTGACAGAAAGCCCGGAAAGGGCAAGTGTTGCCCTTAGAAGGACAGATATTAAGTGGAGTACCATTTACTGAAATATGATAACCGATTTTCCTCAGTGTATATTGAGATTCTAACTGTATATTGTGGTCTCAATTGAGATTTTAAGAAAAAAGAAGGTACCAGATAGTGTCATCTGCTAAATCATAAAAGTAAATTCTCTTTGGAAATAGCTACAGAGACTTCGACTTTAAGAAGGGATTTCACATGAGGGAATGGGTGGGAGTGGCCCACATTTACACTTTAACAATTTTCTTACAATTATATAGCAACTGCGAACAACTAAAAAATGATACAGTGAAAGTGAAAGATCTGCATAGTACTGCAGGTTGAGTTTTATATTATCCTGTTGCTCTAATTCTTGTGTTGTTTTTGCTGCTTTGTTGTTAAAAAAAAAAGGAAAGAAAAGAAAAAAGAAAATTAAAAAAACCTTACACTGATGAAGTATTAACTTGAAAAGTTTACTGTAAGTTCCATATTTAAAACATTTATAGTAGACCTACAGATGTGTGCACTTATCCCCAGTGATAAGTTAAAAACTGCCCAATGCAACTCTGAGTAAGAGCATGGCTACTGTAATTATCAAGTCTGCAGATACGGTCCAACTAGTGCGGTTGCCATTTTCTGTTATTGTTTAAGGTATCCTAAGATTTCATTCATTCATTTCCTATATTGCAAAGGTCAGCAAGTCAGTGATGTATACTTATCTATGAAGGTAATAATAGGTAGAGAAAATTTATATTAAATGAATGTGAAGATGAAAAGAATCTAACATGGCAAGAAGAAAATGCTCTCATTTTTTTGTCTCTGGTCCCAGGATAATGGGCAGAAAAAAAACTAGTGAGCTAAAAGCAATAAAGTTTTAGGGTTTAAGAAATGAAAGTGAGGGGACTTCCCTGGTGGCGCAGTAGTTAAGAATCCGCCTGCCAATGCAGGGGACATTGGTTCTATCCCTGGTCCAGGAAGATCCCACATGCCGTGGAGCAACTAAGCCCATGTGCCACAGCTACTGAGCCTGCACTAGAGCCGGCGAACCACAACTATTGAGCCCACGAGCCCACGCACTGCAAGGAAGAGTAGCCCCTGCTTACAGCAACTAGAGAAAGCCCACATGCAGCAACAAAGACCCAACGCAGCCAAAAAAATAAAAAAAGAAATGAAAGTGAGTTGCTATACTACTGCCTAGACATGTGGAAATTTATCAGGATCTAGATTTTTAATTTCTACTTAAGTATGTTGTTTATGTATTTCTTCTGATATGCATAATCGGTAGCTATTTTACTTATAAAATGGATAGTCATTATTTAATGAATTACAATAATTTTTTAAAAAATACGTACTGATCCATAGAGTTCTCCTTTGTCATTCATTCCAAGGTAAAGACCACTGTCCACACCTCTAATACTGACCAGTCCCACTGCCACACTGATGAATTCCAGGATACCTGAATTTATAAACAAAATAATGATTTGCATTTATTAGAGAACATACGACTAATGAAAATCTTCCAAAGAGCAGTAGATCAAATTGCTAAATATAATGATGTATGTGGAAGTCCTTTGTAAACTGAAAAGTGATGTACAGTTGTCATTATGATGAGCCTCCTATTTTACAGATGAATAAAACTAAAAAAACAAAAATTGTTCATCATGATAAAACGTTAAGGGTGTAAAACCTTAAACCAGACTGACCTGGGTTTGAATCCAGTTCAGTAACTTACTGATTAGTCTACATAAGTCATTTGTCTTCTTTGAACTTCAATTTCCTCATACGCAAAATGGGTGAAATGCATCCTTACAGGAGAGTGGTGAAGACTAACACATTTAGGCACTCAATAAATGGAAATTATTATTACCATAAAATTAGTACATAATAGAGGTGTTCATAATTCTCCTCCTTGATTCTATTAACTACAACCATGTTCTATTAATTGTTTTGCTTTGTTTTTGCTTACTATGAATCAAGTAAATTTTTTTCTAGCAGCAGCCTATATACCTTATATGGGTGTATTAGTATTTTGTAGTTTATAAAGGGCTTCTACTTTTATCAGTACTTTCTATCTGGTCCTCAAAAACAACCTCCTAAGATAAGCATAGAAGATATTACTATCCCATTTGACATATAAAGAAACTGAGGCTTGCTTAAAGACATGGTATTTGTAATTAATAGGACAGATACTTGAACTCACATCTTCTGAGCCCTAATCCAATGTTTGTACTTCAAAACAGTGCTCCTTGAGGACAAGACAGTAGTTTCAAAATTTACAGATTATATAATATGCTATTTCCTGTCCCATGATCCTTAAAAATAAATTTTATGGTTCAAAGAAGTAAAAGGACTTTATAATTTATGAAATGTAATAGCCAAATACCAAGAATTTAGCATGCAAGTAGATTTTGCTTTCAATAACTTTCCAGAAATATTTTCATTTATCTATAGGTAAATTAGTACCGAAAACTCTCCACTCAATACTCTTAATACACCATAGTTAAACAAAAACAACAACAACAAAAAACCTTAATGCTTCCCTCTGCATCATTCTTTTTCTCTGCACACACTAACCTTTGGACTAATGTCTTTGTCTTGTTCTTCTCTTTAGACTCTTTGGTGAAAAAGTATATAGATTTACTTTCTATGCTTGGAACTGCCTTCCTCAATAGCTTTCTACATTCACCCCTTCACTCCCTCTTAAGCTCTACAAACAGTATAAATGTGTACCATTTAGCCTGACTCTTGATCTTAAGTCATTTCTTGATTTATTATACAAGTTCTTGTTTGGACACGTGACGTTCCCAAGGCCAAAGGAAAGTACAAAATCTGGCTATTTGCATATATGGAGGTCTCTGTTCTGTCCAGATCCTAATTCACTCTTTGGCAGAAACATGGATGCTTAAGCTCTAAACATAGATTCTGAAGAGCTCAAATGAGCTCTTGTAAACTATTAGGAGATCATGTAGAGCACTAGAGCTAACAAGGATCTTACAGCAACAATATCGTACTGCTAAATTGCCTGTTAAGTGGCTTGAAAGAGTCACTGTCCCTGTATGAGTGCCTAAGGCAGAGAGGAGGTAAGATATAGTAGGAAGATACAGACCTCATAGGATATCCATTATAATGACTGATATAGAGGTGGGAAGTAAAGGAAAATTAAATGTACTGCCAAGCTCATTAGTGAGTGATTCCTGTTAGAAACAAAAATATAGGCCCAAAACATGATTGGTAGAAGAAGATACGTTAATGGAATTTCATCCAGATATACTTACAAATGTATAATTACTTGAAGTTGTAATGAATGTTACATTCAAACTGAGAAGTGCACTGCAGTTCACTTGTAACTTAATTCTCTTTAAGTATCTGATTTACGTTAAGATGCTCTTGTCTTTCAAAGAACAGGAACTGATTAACTGATTAGACTGTATAATAGAACTAGTTTTCAAGTACAATACAAGATTCATTTCCATATAAATCAATTATAAAACAGATCTTATAAAGTATCCATTTTTCTTGCAAAACTAAATTGTAAACCACTTACACTTTAATTCTCATCTTAAAATAATGCCATTATGTTGTCAAAAAATATGTAATTGTAGAAAGACAAGAAATTATATATATTCTTAGAATAATTATATTCAATAGCTTCAACTTCATTAAACGACATCCAAAGCCTCATATACATATAACAAGGTCGAAATAATTTTGCAATGGCTCATAGGGGCTGATGGGAAAAAAGTTATGTGCTTTTCATATTCCTCTTAAAGATTTTAGCCACACTTTTAAATTCTGATCGTTTTTTCTCCACAAGGAAACAGTATACCACACAGTAATTTGTAATCATTTGATTCTTAAATGAGATTTGACAAGTCTTTCTTATTTATAATATGAGGTGGCAACTAAGCTAATTCTTTAACAAAGAGTAGACATGAAAAGCTTTCCTTAAGAGGTAATCACAGATTTTAGATAGATTTTCTAATGCCTAGTGTCCCATAAAAATACTTGGAGGTACTTTGTCTTTTTGGTATCATTTTCAAAGCCAGCCTTTTTTAAAATCATAATAAAGAGGTGAGTCAACCCACAATGCAACCACATCAGACAAATCTATGGAGAATAGGGGAGAATAAAAGAAAGGTCTTTAAAGGAATATGTTTGATCTCAGGCTAAACTTTTTTTTTTAAGTAATGATTCCAGGTTTATGTATTAGGTAAAATCTTCCTACTGTACTACTGTGCAGGAAAGCTCTATTATAAATATAGAGCTAACTCAGATAGGAAATTTTTTAAACCTTACAGGGGTCTTTTTGTTTATATTCTACTGATGTGGTTTTGAAATTTTAAAACACAGTATTCTGAATTTTTTATTGAATCATAGCCAAATTAGTATAAATTATCAAAAATGTTAGTTACTTTAACATCTCAAATAGCACATCTTAAGCATTTTCAAAATTCTTACTTTGATGACACAGAAATTTTTAGAGAGAAAAATAATTTCATAGTTAATAATTGAAGCACTAAAAAGAGAAGGCAAATATAGAGAGAAGCTTATAATATTACACATGTTGTGTATATACTTTCTTCTCACCTGCACTCTCTTGTTATAAATTATGATGTTTTAGCTATCACAGGCCACTAGGATGCACTCTAATGCATCCTAGAGGTTGTTACTCCTTTAAGCTACAATGCTAATCTGGGTTATCGTTCCTTTGTGTAACAGTAAATATTTTGTTCTGATAGGTACCCTTGCACCACAGAGTGGCTTAAACCAGCACAAACATCAGTCCAAGTCATATTTTTCCAATTACTAAATAAGCATACAAAATTTTAGCCAAAAAAAAAATTCTACTAAGATGGTCATTCTGATATGCAACATTTATTAAGGAATGAAATAAAATACCAGTTTAATGAATGTTATCAAGTCTATAAATATTTACTAATCTCTTCCCATAGAGTCAGTCTTATAAAGAGACACAAAGCGGAAGAAGCAACTCTTGACATTGGAGAGATTATGGTTGAATTATAAGGGTCTTAAAAATAGAATTTCCAAGCTTATACTATGTAACCTGATGTGTGTGGGGGGTGAGGAGATGTCTGAATATTACCTAAGCTTAACTTGTACCTGCTCTACTTATAGGCATTATCACATTTGCATTCATTTCTAAATCCTTCTGGTAGCTGGAGGGTTTTTCTGTAATGCAGTAATTCTTACAGGCAAGGGAACTGAGCCACCTGGTGTCACAAAGTTCTTTAGACTCAGAATCTCAGCCTCCTCAATTTAGAAACTACTTTCTGAAAGTGACCCCAAGGGGGGCCACTAGGTCATGACACTCTGGACTCAGAGTCAATGGGAATTTGGAAGAGATCAGTGGAAGCTACAAACATGTGGGTTTTAAAAAGTTAATTTTCTAAGCCTTTAAGTGCTACCAAATGACCACCACATGTTCATTTCTACATCTAGAGTTACAAATGCCCCTCAAACTGAGATTTACACTTCCCCAAAGTTTTAATGAGGACTACAAGTCAAAAAAAAGAAAGCCAAATAAGAACAGGGGTGAGGATAAGAGAGGGCCCTTCAGAGAAGAGATTCTCAAAGAATTCCAGTGCTTAGGAAAGAAAAGGAAAACTGACACTATGTTAGGCCCTTTCACATTGCTGCTGACAGGTAAATGGTATCTTTAAAATGAAATACACTGATTCTCTCTAATGAAGTCCCAAGTTTGATGATCCAAATCCTTTGAGAGTGCTAGCCAGTTAACTCTAATATGATGAAAACTTCCACAGTGGAGGAAAGATTCTGGGCTGTTAGAACAGGAGAGCATCTTGAGAGAATCACCTGATTTAACCTCATTGTACAGACAAGAAAACTAAGGCTTAGACCGGTGAGGGAACGTGCTAGTCACCCAGCTAGTTAGGGAGTAATTAACAATCGAGACCTTATGGTTTCCCAATCTAGTGTCTTAACAATCTGCCTTAACAAACAAACATTTTTTGTTCTTGTTTTTGTTTCTTTCTTTTAACCCCTTCTGCTCCCAGACACTGTTGGAGGTATTCTGAAATACGTCCCTTTGTGTTCCCACCCGTATCTTCTTTCGCTTCCCCATTTCCTCTTACCTAAGGTCAATACCAAGATCTTTGCTTTCAGATTTCACAATTTCTAAAGAGGATCTTGGCTGAAGGACTGGGCATGCTCAGTAGCCGGATAAGCTTCCCCCCCCCCCCCCCCACCAAACTTTAAGAGCGCTGAGAACTGCAGGCAGGTGAGCCTGACAGTAGCGATGGTACCCACGGAAAGTTAATCTGTTACCTTTTCAGGTGAACATTTATGGTTCTCTAGGTAGACACGTAAAAGCTCGCCTCCTATGTTAGAGCTATCCTTTGAGCAGTAGCCATGGGAGAAGACTCATCAACTGCACAGCTTCAGGGCAGGTTTAAAGAAGCTTCCGGTTGTTAACTTTTGTTAAGGGGAAATATGAGAGGAAGTAGGAGAAAATAATAGGGATTTTGAACACAAAAACAAAAAACTGCCTGCGAGGTAAGGAGTACGGGAAAGATGTGGCTCCGAGTCCAGGGCTCGGTGTCCCAGGCAGCAGGAAGGGCAGGGCAGCCAGGTGCGGGCGGAGCACCCCCATTTCTCCTCCTGCCCTCAGCGTCTGGAGCAGCAGGCCGGCCGGCAACCGCGGCGGTCCGCGGGCGGGGAAAGTCCTCCAGTGCCTCGCTGGCCGCCCAGCAGCCCAGGCCAGCACCTCACACTGGAAGGGTTCCGGGGACTCCCGGCCCCACGTAGTCCCGACTCCATCCGCGAACGGGGAGGGAGACGCAAGAGGGGGAGCAGAGGAGCGCGGGGGGCGGGGTGCCGGTACGTACCGAAGAGGCTGTGGTCCTGCCTGGTGCCCTGTACGCTGCCGTCGGGCAGGATCTGCAGGTGGAAGCCGGTGCGGCAGTAGAGCTGCCTGCGGCGCAGGATGCCGTGCAGGTGCGCCAGCTCCGCAGCCCCGGGCCCGCCGCGGGCGCCCAGCTCCGCCGCGCCCCGGCGCTCGCCCAGCAGAGGCGGCCGCTCCCCGGCAGGAGGCAGCAGGAAGTGCGAGCCCACCTGCTGGCCCAAGCCCTCCAGGCCGCCCAGGAAGCCCCCTACCTCGGCTAAGGGAGCCATGGGGCGGCCGGAGGGAGAGGCGGCGGATCCGGAAAACAAAAGACCCCCAATAAAAAAAAATGGAGCAGGGATGGGGAGGTGAATGGAGAAAAATTATAGCCAAACAAGCGCAAACAAGCTAAGGCCCGGTTAGTCCCGTGAGGTCGCTGGATGAACTTTGCACTGAGAGCAGGGAGGCTTTCACTGTCTTGGAGCGATCTTCTCTCCTGGGGTAGGTGGGAACCGGTTGCTGGCTTTGCAGAAACATCTATAGCTGCCGCTGCCAATACTGGGGCTGGGCCTGGGGCTCCAACTCCGCAAACGGATCAGAGTCCTGTGTACATACACACAGTATATATGCGGGTCCTCTTGACATATGCTAATCAAGTCCTTTCATGCTCGCTGGGGAGGTTCTGTTTGAAATCTTAAACCGGCCTCCTCTCACGTTTTTGCTCTTCGGAAGTGACCAGAAGGGGCCCTTGACGGCTCTCTATCCATGCAGTCGCAAAAATCATTCCCGCACTTGGCCAAAGCTGGCCAGCAACTTCGGGGAGGCGCAGTCAAGGCCGCTCTTTGGGGTTGTCTTTGGAACAACCGTGATGCTGTTCTGCTGCGGCCGTGCGATTGCCTTTGATGTGAGCTCCTTTGCAGTGATAGATCGCTGCTAAAAGGAGCCCAGCTTGGCAGGTATATTGAAGAAGGGAAGGGGGGAAGGGAGGGAACTGGGAGCGGGGGCGGGGAGGAGGGGATGGGTAGGAGGAGGAAAAGGAGAGAAGAGGAGAATTGGACTCCTTGGGAGCTGCTGGGAGCCTACAGTGGACAGGTGCAAAGAAAGGTAAGAGAGGGAGAAGGAAAAAGGGCGTTACCTGAGGCTTAGACCTGCCCAGACACACATGAAAGGAAAATCAAAGCTCTGACAGTTTAACTCACTAATTTTAAAACACTAATAAAATGTACAAGCATTACTCTTTTCTTTTATCATTTAGATGGGGGATTTTCTTTACATAATCAAGGTTAGGTTAGGAACACCCCCTCCCCCTTCCCAGGTTCTCTTTAATGTTTATCTTTACTCAGGTAGCACAAGATACAACCAAGATTGCCTTATATCTATATGGAAATTTAAAGTTGTGTGCTAAGTTTGTGAACTTTTAATCAACTTTTTTTTACATCTTTATTGGAGTATAATTGCTTTACAATGGTGTGTTAGTTTCTGCTTTATAACAAAGTGAATCAGTTATACATATACATATGTTCCCATATCTCTTCCCTCTTGCATCTCCCTCCCTCCCACCCTCCCTATCCCACCCCTCTAGGTGGTCACAAAGCACCGAGTTAATCTCCCTGTGCTATGTGGTTGCTTCCCACTAGCTATCTATTTTACGTTTGGTAGTGTATATATGTCCATGCCTAATCAACTTAATATAGTAATGTAATATAATTATGAATCTAGGGATTAAGAGTAAATCCAAGTAGGCTGAAAAGAGATGGGTTACATTCTTATATTTGCCACGAATAGAAAATGAATATCTGTAATAGTGTCATAAATGATGAGTGGGCTCCGGGGCCATTATCCAATCTAAGAGCACTTCCCTGTTCTTAGTTGCATTTTCTTTAAGACTAGATTTTGGGGGTTGTTCACATTTGAATTATAAAAACAACTAAATGGAGAACGGTGTTGATTCTCGATGTGTTTTTCAGACGCAAAAAGTCGCTAGTAAAATGTGGGACTGCCCGTGCATATTTGTGAAATCAAAAGTCATTGAGGTGAAGGAGCTGCATACACATCCATTTAAAACTTAAAACTTTGGTTTTGTACCACTAGTTAAATTTAAGATCTTTAAGTTAAAATTTTTCAGTGGCAGAAGTGTTAGGAATCATTTGGCAGATTTTTGTGCTTCCCCTGAGCAAAAAGTTTTAGGGAATCACTAAAGATTACTTTTTCAGTCCTGTTTCATGGTCTGTTTAGCAAAGGCCTAAACTTGGGAGTGCAGATGGATGGGACTGCTTTATTTTATTTGCTCTGGAGGGATTTTTGCTAATTAATTGGCAGGTGCTTTAAAGTAGGTAAAGTTACACCTTTTCATCACTACGGTCCTAAGTACTGACCCTTGTGCAACCAAGTTATAAAAGAGTCCTTAAAGCAAGTGATTCACTATTGATAGATATGAAATAAAACAAAAACACTGGCTAAAAATAATAAACAGATAAATCACTTTAGAAATGTACTCAGCTAAGTCTGTTTTAAAGGTTGTACCAGGTAAGTGTCATATTATTTCACCTTTCAAATAACAGCAATCTGTCTTGTGGTAGGACCCCCAAATCCACCATAATCAAGATTTCAAAGCACATCTGTGTAAACATTATCACATCAGTGGAAAACATCAACCAATGAGCTTTTACTTTGAACCAAATCTTCTTAATTGCAGTGTTAAATCAAAGAAAGTTAGATCAAAGTTGTGTGAATCTCATAGCGGGAAAACTAAAGTAGCCAGTACATACACTGATCACTTTTAAAGAAGATAGTTAAAGGTTTAAAACTAAGATCAAGTACCTTTTAATGAGCTTTGTTTCAAGGTCTAGCTTCTGTACAATATGTAATGCTGTTAATTATTCCGCAATGGTTATATAGCATCGTCACTTGCTCCTAGAGGCACTAGTTCAGTCTATAAAATATTTCCCCACATGAACAGTTTAAGTCCTGCTGTGTGATTCATATCTCTCAGTCTGTTTAAGTCTCTTGGGTCACATATATATGTATAGATATATATGTGTGTGTGTTTATACATATATATACAAAATAGTACAATACAGAGAAATTTTACCCATAGTCACCAAAGCCCCAAAATTTTAATAATAAAACTACTATCTCTGTACAACTTTAACATTTTCAAGTCCATTGCCTTACTCGATCACCACAATAATGCTATGAAATAGGCACAATCCACTTTATAAAGAATAAAAAGATGTCCTGGATTCTAGTTCAATGTTTAGTCCAGTCTTACATCCCAGAGAAATTTTCTCAAACTCTCTAAATGCCTCTGTTTCCTCTTTTGTAAATTAAATACAATATAACTCCTGCCTAGTTCTCTATGCCAAGGGTTGCTATGAGACTTCAATGTAAAAATATCTAGGAAAGTGGTTTTAAAACTATAAAGTATTCTATACATGTAAAATGCTAGAAACCTTCAGTTGGTGGGAAAATTTTTGCTTTATAATTTAGCAAGTATAATTTGTTTGAAATACAAAATAAATCTTTTTTCCTCAAACCAAACCTTTACTATGTGAGTTTTGAATGGTGCTTAATGCCATTTTATAAAGGGCCAGAATAGAAACAAAAAGATAAGGATTTCTTTTGTTTGCACTAGTCACGTGACAGGAAAAGATAACACTAAAGATTTTTTTTGCACATGCTGTGATGATATCATGGGAAGTTAAATAATTTTGAAGAGTGTTTTACAAGAGTGCATTATTCAGCTTTTAAGTATACATTGCAATCTAATCAACTTTACCTATACTTCCTAGAGACCACACTTGCCTTGCTGTTATACAAATATGTGGTACAATTTCTACTTCCACAAAACGTAGTTACAATTTTCCAGGCTATATAATTCCTATATAGATTTTCAGCAAGCATAGTGTTATGAATCTTTGTTTTTGCACATGAAAAAGGAGTTTATGCCTTTGGTTACTTCTACATGTGTATAACTTGAGAAAAAGAAAAAAAGCTGATTTAAAAGTCATGACTTATACATTCAATAAAATAAAAGTACATTTGCCCAACATTATCTATTATTTGTAATTACAAATTATTGGCAGCAACATAAATTTCCACACATGGGAAACTGAATGAATAAATCATGTATACTCACACAATGGAGCATTACATACCTGGAAAAAAAGAATGAGTTAGATCTCTTTAAATTAGCATGGAGTATTTCCAGAAAATACTATTAGTTGAAAAGAGCAAAGTTTTAGCATGCTTTACACATAGAATGCTATCTTTTCTGTAAGAAAGAAAGAAAATAAGAAACTTTTATATACGCTTTTTTTCCCCCAAAATAAACACGGGATGGATAAATCAGAAACGAATGAAATTGGTTATGCTGTTAATTGTTTACCTGAGTTGGATGTGAATGGAGTAGAAGAGATGGGAAATGACATGTCTTTGAGAACTTTTTATAGAGTTTGGACTTTTAGAGAAATGTTAACGTTCTAGATCTTTTTAAGTCAAATAAATAAGAATGGGGGAGGGGGGGTGGAATAAAACCAGGAACAAATGAACCTAACTAAATTCAAGTGAATGAATGAATAAATTATAACCACTCAGAAGGGAATGATAATATTTTTTTTAAAAACTAAGTAACTTTCAAATACAGTTCTTTTACTGTATAATCAAAGTCTAAAGATAAAAATATACATAGATACTGAATTTAAGTTACAAAGATTATTTTTCTCAGTGTGTGGGGTTAGACTAGTGTATTATAAGTTTGATGAAGAGGCTATTTACATAGTCTCAAATATCCCCTCACAAATTGTTTCTTGATCACAAAAAGAAAATAATAACTTCATAGTGGATTAATTTAGTAAATACTATCTTAACCGCATAATGAAAGTAAACAACAATAATGGGACAAACCAACACCATATACCTCTTGACACTCTAGGAAGGATATGATGTCACTTATTTGATGTCACTGTCAAAAATGCATCCTGAGTCTAGTCATGAAGAGACATCAGCTAAACCCCAAATAAGAGACAGTCTACAAAACAACTGGCCTATATGCCTCTAAAATGTCAAAATCAGGAAAGACAAAGAAAGGTTGAGGAACTGTTCCAGATTAAAGGAAACTAAAGAGACATGAAACCTAAATGTGATGATGATCCTGTTATGGAGCCTGAACCAGAAAAACAAACAAACAAACAAAACAGAGACTTTATTGAAACAATGGGGAAATTTTAATATGGATTGTGAATTAATTAATAGTATTGTATCTATGTTAACTTTCCTAATTTTGACAATTTTACTGTGAATATATAAAGAAAGGTATTAGGATATACAAAATAAAACTTTATGGATAAAGAGACATGATGTCTGCAAAATTATTCTCAAATGGTTCAGGAAAAATGTATATGTGACTATACACAGAAAAAGAAGGAATGGATGATAAAACAGGGGAGTGAAATGTTGACTGAAGAAACTGAGTATAGGGTATGTGGAGTTCTTTGTAGTATTCTTGTAAGTTTTCTGTAAGAGTGAAATTACATCAGAATTTAAGTTTTTAGGGTAAACTTTGAAAGTTCACAACTTAAATATTAGAAGCACTTCATTTATAGGAGAGCATATCTAAATTCAATAGCTATTATGTAAAGTAGTCAAGGTAAATCAGAATTCCTGAATTTGAACTATTTGCATAGAAGGGCCTCAGTCTGCACAAAATCTCAAACCTTGACCAGAACAGGTTGGATATTTTCTGTGGAGAGTATTAAACACACGTGAAAAAAGGAATATTAATTGACCATGAAGTCACATAATTTGGTGAGGGGCAAATTCAGGCAGAATGAAAATTTAACACAAATTGAACATCTTTGTTATTTTCTCCTTAGTTCCAGGAATGTCAACTACTGTAATTCAGCCCCACTTCTCACTTTACCCACAGAGAGCAACAAGAGTAATAAACAACATAGTTTAATTTTTACCTTGTACTTTTTTTCTTTCCTATCCACCTCACTAGATACAGGCAAGATATTTCTACTCGATAGTTATGAGACCCTGGGAACATTACATTACCTCCCTGGAACTCAGTTTTTCCTCTATAAAATTGGGTTAAAGAATGTTGTATGTAACTTGCAGAACTGTTGATATTATAGGAATTATATGGATAAATGCATATGAAAATCCATTAGTTCTACAACATCTAAGTGATTATTTGAATGACGATAATCAGTATCTATTTTCCCTGTGTTTGGGGCAACTTAAAATTCCATGTTCTGCTCTAAGTTGCAAGAAAAGAAAGATGACTTATGGGATTTACACATCATTGAATCTAATAGTGGCCTTATTTGGAGCACAGAAAAATGCTTCCTGCAATGAAAGTTTTAACTAACAGTACTTGGAGGTGGGTCTGAAAGAAATATGCTTCTAAAACAAGTTCTTTTGGAAGTAGCCACAGCATCAGGCTGACTATACATCATTTATTTGTCTTTCATAAGGTCTTCTACCATCATCCGAATGTATCATAAAATTATAATGTGAAAGTACTTCATATTTTTCATCACTTGGAAGAAATTTGCCAAGTTACCTCAACCAAACATCTTCATTTTACAAATGAGGAAGATGGCTCTCAGAGAAATGTCACCTAGTTGATAGAAAAATCATAATTTTAATTAAAATATTTCACATCCATTTCCAATGCTGTTCCCACCAAATAATGCTGCCAATACCCAAATAGTAATAAAAGCTGATTCTCTAGAGAAACTGAAGTATATACCTTTTAAAAAAACTGTGGTTCAAACTGATGTCATTGCTCATACACAATATTTTATTTGGTTACTCCCAGAATCAGCAACTGAATAGTGGATTTGGAAAAATTACGGTTGGTATTTTTTTCATTGCTTTATTGCCTCCTTACTATGAATGTATCCACAGATGCCACTAAACCCCTTTGTTTTTCATTTCTCCATTTTCAAAGTAAAGAAAGAGTATGTAAGTTAAACGTGCTTCGTCCTACCGAGACATAATGCCACACAAACACTAAAAGCATATTTTATTACAATAACTAAAAATTAAATGATCAATATTAAAATAAATTGCATTTTTGGAGGGCATAGAATTGCCATCTGATTTTTTTAATGACACTCTTCCAAATATAAAAAAAATCTATTTATAAAATTTAGGGAGTCAATAGATTTAAACACTTAATGAATTTGTTCATTGTCTATCCTTAGAATTAGTTAGAAATAAAACACACCATTACAAGAATGGTGATACAAGTGTTTAATCTTTCACAACATCAATAATATGGATGAATTATATTTCCTTTAAAAGTTAGACAATGAAAAAGTAATTTATTAAATTACCTTGAAATTTCGTGTCTCTTAAGCACCGTAATGTGATAAGAGCAACTAAAGCCTTCTTTACCCATTTTTCTCCCGTAATTAGAGGCCTGAGATAACTAGGCCTGTTGATGCGAACCGGAGCTTGGCCCCAGGCAACACCTGCTCAGGAGGCCTTTCGCCAAGTGGTGCTGAAGGGAGAGGGATGCGTCTTCACCCCCGGACCAGAGGGAAGACTGGTAAGGCACTGCTTACACTTTGGCACACAGTTTAGGAAGACATACCTATCTCTCCATAACAGTCACCCTGGAGTGAGAAAATAGTATACGGAGCAGACTAACGCATTTGTATGGCGAGGTGTGACTGGAACTGCTACCAGCTATGTGAGTGACATGTTGTGGTCGCTCGTCTGCAGCTTGCCCTGAAGGCAGGTTAGAGAGATAAGACAGACACCAGCTACATGATTGGATGTTAAGAACACAGTTCATAATAGTACAGTTATTGAAATACACCAAGTTTACAAATAGCCTGGCTTGAATGTTATCCTGAGGAGAAATACGATCATTAGTGCTGTCCTCATACTAGAACGTTATGCTCCATGCCGGCAGGGATCTTTGTCTGTTTTGTTCATGAGTGTATAACAAGTGCCTACAACAGTGCCTGGCATACTTTTTTTTTTTTTTTTTTGCGGTATGCGGGCCTCTCACTGTTGCGGCCTCTCCCGTTGCGGGGCACAGGCTCCGGACGCGCAGGCTCAGCGGCCATGGCTCACGGGCCCAGCCCCTCCGCGGCATGTGGGATCTTCCTGGACCGGGGCACAAACCCGTGTCCCCTGCATCGGCAGGCGGACTCCCAACCACTGCGCCACCAGGGAAGCCCTGGCATACTTTTTATACTTGATAAATATCTGTTGGTTGATTGACACTGTAAAACTTTTTTTACACTGTAAAACTTTTTTTATTTGACACTGTAAAACTTTTTCAGAAACCTGAAGTACTTGCTTTGATGTTTCAATTCATCTTTTCGTTTCCCCTAAGAATGGTTAGAAGTCATAGAATGTTTATTCAAATACGTGAAATTTAATTTGACCTGTTTCTTTGTTTTTGTTTGTTTTTTTTTGGCCTCGCTGTGCGGCATGCAGGATCTTATTTCCCCAACCAGGGATTGAACCCGTGCCCCCTGCAATGGAAGCAGAGTCCTAACCATTGGACCGCCAAGGACTTCCCTAATTTGACTATTAGTAAACACATGCACACTAGTACAAATATCTTTCATCTTGAAAAATCACCCCTGGGCATAAAAGCCAACCTCTGAGAGAAAGGGCAGTCGGCCACAGGGGTACAGGGGCTGTGGGTCTCTCACGGGGTCAGCCACTAGGGAACAATGTAGGCACATTTGCTGCCAGACCCTCGATAAGGCCAAAAGGGACCTTGATAGAGAGGAAGGAATTGTGCCAGATTTCACTTCTCCAACTTCTAGTCATGCTGTTGGTAAATTCCTCATGTGAGTCTCACCTCCAAAAATGAAAACAGAAAAACAGCACTGTTATGAGGAGGTCCTTGGCAAAGAAAAAATATCCAGGGAAAGTTGTGAAAATGTGAGTAATCTTGATGGGGAATAAAATGCAGCTCAGTAGATACTGTGGGGCTGTCAGGACACCACGGAAGTGCTGACGCTGAATATATTTGACTGAAGCTCTTCCTGCGAACAAGGCTATAAGCTTCTAGCTGGCAATGAAATTGTGAAATGAGTTCAAGGACAAGGAGCTGAGTCAAGTGGATGAAACAGCAAGGAACTGGATTCGGAGTAGACTGCTGTCACACAAAACCAATAGAAAGAACAGTTCTTCTTTGAGAATTGCATCACCCATAAAACTGCAAGTACCAGGGCTTCCCTGGTGGCGCAGTGGTTGAGAGTCCGCCTGCCGATTCAGGGGACTCGGGTTCGTGCCCCGGTCCGGGAAGATCCCACATGCCGCGGAGTGGCTGGGCCCGTGAGCCATGGCCGCTGAGCCTGCGCGTCCGGAGCCTGTGCTCTGCAGTGAGAGAGGCCACACAGTAAGAGGCCCGCGTACCGCAAAAACAAAACAAAACAAAACAAAACTGCATGTACCAGAATATACAACAAAAAAGACACAATTGCAACAGTAAATAACCTTTATGTAGATTTTTTAAAATAAGAGGTGAAAGGTTCAGACAGCAGTCTTTTATGATTGACTTCAGTAAACACAGACCCACTATGAGTTCCTCAAAGTTATCAATATAATAAATTGTAAGTATCTCTAATGAGCTGTTACAATTGAAATGTATTTTTCAGGCCAATCATTTTAACCTAGTAGTTTCTTGACTTGGGTTTCTGAATTTTGAACAATTTAATTCATATCTTTAGTATCCCAAAGAATTTCTATTCACATTAAATTTGCATGAATTCTAGGTAATTTTAGAAAAACAAATATTTGCCTTTCATTCAAAAAATACATAAGTTCTTACTATATAACAAGTACCATCTGTGTTTGTTAAATGGCAAAACACATCTCCATCTTTCTGCCACTTACTGTCTAATTGGCTGATACAAACAAGTAGAGGAGAACGTGATAATGGTGGTGCTAAGATGGGGAAGTTCGAGGTATTTTGTCGAAAGCAGATAGCAGGGTAGATTAAACCATCCTTGGAACAGGAGAAACATTTAGGAAAATTTGTATCTAAGCAGAGTCCTGTTAGGGAGGGGAAGCAGACAGAATTCAGACTAGGACATTCCTCCTGGTAAGTTTCCTCCCCTAAAATACAGGTCTTGGATTAGATTATCTCCGTGGCTCCATTCAACCTAACATTTTTACGATTCTCTATTCAAATATCAAGTCAAAATTTAATTGGAAAATAGAATTCAGTAACTTTGCTTTATAGACTGATTTTCACAAACCTATTTCTTCAAATTACTTAAATTCTTCATCCCTTAAAGCTAGAGATTTAAAGAAGGATGGTTCTAATTATGAGACTCAAATACTGATATTTTAGCAAAACAAATATGTAGATAAAGATATTTTATGTACATGAGGTTCCAACTTCTGAAGTTCTCAAACACAGCACAATATTTCTCTAGATGTATCTGCAAGCTCCCATTATTATGTAAATGCTACATAATTTATAATTTTTGACTCTAACATAATCCATTTATAGTATATATAAACTGTCTTTCAAAGTATCTTAGTTTTTACTAATACCACATTTAAAATTCAACTAAATTTCAGTACAAAGCTGCAGAGTGGTATTACCACCTTTAAGACCTCTCTCTGGTTTCACATCTCTAACTGCCTGGTGGCCTCTTCCAGTTGGATGTTATAGCAGTCATACATAATTATCAGAGAAAGATTAGAAGGAAATTTAATTTTAATCTACAGAATGGAAATTTTAAAAAAAGGAACATTTATCCCATGTCCTGAAATCCATTTCTCATTTGTTTCCACTTTTAAGAGACTTAAGATGATGAATTACTCTGTTAGTTCAACTTTTAGCTCTTCCTCCTTTATTTGATTCATTATCAGTCTGAGAAAGCATGTCGTTTGGATAATGACCTTGAGTTTCATATATGGGTTCCATCACTGTTTGATGTTCCTCTTTATTTAAAATTCATTTTAGGGATGAACTCTTCACAGGCACATAGGTGTTTAATAAGTAAGTCAATGTAATTATTATATTTAACCATAGCCAAGAGTACAATGATTAATTCTGGATATCATAGAACACAAGCCTCCATTACATAGATTTTGATCAAAGCATATGCCCTGAAACAAATGCTACACACAAAAAAATTCTAATCAAACATGGTTTCCTTGTACAACACTGGAAGGATTGAAGGAACAGACCTCCTTATTCTTGAATAATTTGTTCAAGGAGACCCCGGCACCTGCATGATGATGTTAGAGAAACTCGTTTAGTGGTATTCTATAAAGTCTTGTCATCAAGTGAAAGGTTCACTTTACTTCCCTTGATGTGGTGGTCTGAGCTTTACAGGTTCCTGAACATAAGATTTGACATGATCCTGAAAAAATGGCAAACATTTTCAAAGCACAAGAGTTTTGATATGCTTCAGTTGCCAAGAAATTTATGAACACCCCTATTTTCAGACTTTTTGCTTTTAGATCAGTCTCTAGTGTTTGAGGCAAACTGATTCATTCTAACATAAAAAGATATTGCATAGTAACCAAAACCACTTTATTATTACTTTGGCTTAAAATGAACATCTTCCTGTGAACAAAACCCCGGAATTTTAAATGTAATAAATTCAAGTATTGTTTAGATGTATTATATTGTTATGTTTTAAATTTGAAATAACATTTTAATCAAACCTAAAAATTAATATTAGCATAAAGCAAGACCTAATCACCTGGCAATATCAAATGAAGTTGGTCCCTATTGGGTGGCAGTTTTTAATGCAACACTTTTTAACTAGGTAGCTTCAGGCTCAGCTCTAGAATAGTCTCCACCTGGTCCTGGTTAGTCAGGTGCACCCATCTAGACCTGAGATGATTCCTTAACTCCAAGTCTTTGGAAAAACAAATATAATTAATTGGAAAGAATAAAAATAAAGGGAGAAGGGTGGGGGGGAAAGGATAGTTAGGGAGTTTGGGATTCACATGTACACACTGCTGTATTTAAAATGGATAATCAACAAGGACCAACTGTATAGCACAGGGAACTCTGCTCAACAATATATAACAACCTAAGTGGGAAAATAATTTGAAAAAATAGATACATGTATATGTATAACTGAATCCCTTTGCTGTACACCTGAAACTATCACAACATTTTTAATCAACTATACTCCAATATAAAATAGAAAGTTAGAAAAAAAGAATAAAAAAATTCCATAGTAACATCTGCATGCAGGTTGATTGAAAATAATTAACGACCCCAAGAAGAGAGGGAAGGTTGTTAACCCTCTTCTTGACTAAAGGATGGGTAAATTCATTTTGCCATTTGTGGCTAAAGGCAGACCCTGATTTTTTTGGCTTAGTTTTATGTCCTTCTTATTCTGTTTCCTTCTGGAATCAAACAGTGGTCTTCAAGATCTCCCAAACTCTCTAATGAATATGGTAGTCTTTAAGTAGTCGTGTGGTGCAGCCTCCTTGCTCAAGCTCAGTAGAGCTGATTGTTAAATTTTCAGGCATTTAGTGAGCCAAGTTGTAAGAGACATTTTAAAAATTAAGTTATATAAATTTACAATTAGATAAATTATATTAAAATCGAAGGTAATAAGTACCAAAAACTCATCACTCCCCCAAGTTTTTTACTATTCCTGTCACCTCTTTTGTATGTGTATCGTGCAAATTTTATATAATGATGTGCTACTGTGAAACTTTTCACAACTCTGCAGTCAGTAATGTCATGTTGGTAGCTTGACATCAGCTGTGGTGGGAGTATATACACCATGGAAATCTGTAAACGCTACAAATCAGGACTCCCCTGTCTTCTACCCTAGAACCAGCTGTTAAACATTTACCAGCACACCGCCGGTGCCTGACCACCGAGCCTTCTAAGAGAAGCTATTCTTCGTATTTCCTAGAAACTGTTCCCATATGACTCCACCCCTTTCATCCCAGGCACAGCTGATTGGCCTTAGAGTAAGAAACTAACAAAGATAGAAAACATCTGTAGGCTAGACCAAGCCAATACTTTATCTTTAGGTTCTGACCTAAGACTCATAGAGACTGATGGGATTAGCAGCCAAGTCATGTTCACACCAGTATGTGAGAATAAATGTCCTTGAACTCTTACTATGTGGGTCTCTAGAGCTAACCTGGTTACCATACTTTCTTAGATCTCATAGTACCACTGTTCCCGGATTTGATATGGCTTTTATCCATAAAATAACTCTTTTATTTGAGCTAATGCAATTTCTATTCTACTCCTTGCAAATTAATGTGTTTTAAGAAAAACTGTTTTGGGCTTCCCTGGTGGCGCAGTGGTTGAGGGTCTGCCTGACAATGCAGGGGACACGGGTTCGAGCCCTGGTCTGGGAAAATCCCACATGCCGCGGAGCAACTAAGCCCGCGCGCCACAGCTACTGAGCCTGCGCGTCTGGAGCCTGTGCTCCGCAACAAGAGAAGGCCGCGACAGTGAGAGGCCCGCGCACCGCGTTGAAGAGTGGCCCCTGCTCACCGCAACTAGAGAAAGCCCTCACGCAGAAACGAAGACCCAACACAGCCAAAAATAAATAAATAAATTCATTTAAAAAATATATATATATATCTTTAAAAAAACCTTTTAAATTCTTAGTTTCTGATTGCAATATAGAAACTACGTAGATATAGGGCAGAATATCGAGGCTAAAGCCCTGATTGTGTAACCCAGAGAAAAGTTTTTAATTCTTTTCCTCATCAGAAAAAATTAAAGATGTGTACATTTTCATGATTTTTAAGCCCTAAGATTCTGCAGAGATGCTTCAGGCCTGGCTGTGGGTGTTTAAAGAGAGGCTTTAAGTGGACAGGATCTGGATCCCCTCCTGTTTTCAACTAGAGACACTCTGCTGTTGTTTACTGGGAATTCTGGACCTTGTCTGAAAATTCTGCTCAGCGCAGTGTTCTGGGTAACACATGCCAATCAGTTGGAGTTGGCAAGAAATGAGACTGGTTTGCCATCCCACTAAGTTTCTGCACATATGTACATGGACTTACCTTATGTTATGCTTGATTTCTCTAATGGTTCCCTCTTGGTGCTGAGCTTTCCATCTGTTCTGAAGGCTGCCCTTCTGTTTGATTATCTTCCCTTAAAGCAATTTCCCATCCAACACCTGACAGTCTGGGGTTAGAGCCAGAGACAAGGGTATATAGTGGTTGCACTAGGTCTTACCACCAGATACCTACTGGGTCTGTCCATATGGACATTTCACAGGAGAAAGTGCTACAGTCAAAGAAGATGAAACACTAGGTTGCTGCTTAAAATACCAAGTTCCTTTTGGTCTTTCCTTACTAAATAAGGAAAATAGCTAATAAGGGGCTTCTTAAGGATTTTCAGGTACTAGAAGACTTTTTAAGATGCTCCCTCATTAAATCTCTTTAGGCTATATCAACATTATCTACCTTTTCTGTTAGTTTCCAACTCTTCAATCAATTTTTGCTCTTAACTCTTTACAAGCTCTATACATTCCTTTTAAGTCACATAGTTCAGGACTGAGCAAGTTATAACACTACAGTAAATAACACATCATATAAGAACATTAGGAAGAAACTATTTTTTATTTTATATAAACTTTTAATTGAAGTATGACATGCATTAAAAAAATATACAAATTGTAAATGGATAGCTCTAGGAATTTCCAGAGTGAATACACTTGTTTAACCAGCACCCATATCAAGAAACAGAACATGAACAGAACTCTAGAACCCCCTTTTCCCACTTCTAGTCACTACCCTCGACCCAAAGAAACCACTATTATGATTTTTGACACCACATGTATATATGTATATATATATATATAGTTTTTGAACATTATAAATAGAATAATACAATTCTTTTGTGTCTGCCTTCTTTGATCCACATGATTGCATGTAGTTGCATTTCAGTAATTTTCATTGCTATAAAGCATTCAATTGTGTAAATATAACACAATTAAAAAAAATCCAGGGCACTATTGATGAACTTATGAATACTTTCTAGTTTCTGGCCACTTAAAAATATTTCTCTGTATGTCTTTTGGTGTACATAAGTATTCATTTCTGTTGAGTATTTCACCTAGGATTGAAATTGATGGGTCATAGGGCATGCATATGCTAAACTCTAGTAGTGATTGCCAACAGTTTTATAAAGATGATATTGTTTTGTAACCCAAATATCATGCTTGCATAATAGATGATCAATATATTATTACTCTGAGGCTATTCTTCCCCAGAAGACAGCTTCTGATGGGCATGGAAACTTTAATCGCTATCAGGCATGAAAACAGATTATGACAATTGAGAAAGGGCTCACATGTTTCAGGCAGGCGGCTTTGCTTTTCCTTGTTTCCCAAATACATAGGAAAAGAGGTCCTGGCTACCAAATGGAGGGTAAAGGCAATAACAAGAATTGAACAGTGAGACACTGTCAGCAAAGACCCTGGAAATTATATAAAATCAGAAATTATAGAAATCAGATTGGACAGATGTAATGGTCAGAGCGAGGTTATCACTGGTCTTGAAGTTAGATAGTTAAGTGTGTACAACTGGCAGCTTGGTGGTGTCACCAGTGAGATATGTAAGAATGCATGGAAGGTATCAAGGTCAAATCACTGACCTTTGTCCATGGAGCATGCTGGAATTTGTCAGAGCACAAAAAGAACCAGGCGGAAGTGTATTGTTTTAAGGCTCTAAATGTAGCAGGATTATGCCTCTTATTACTATGTAAGAGGATGGCTTCAAATCACAAAATTTGTTTCTGAATCAGCCCTTGTCCGTGACAGCAACTTTTTCTTGCCAACATCTTGCTTGCTCATTTTGCCCTTCCATTTGCATTAATTGCCTTTTAGGATGTGTTGCTTACTTTATCAACTTCTTTAGCATCAGATGAGCTACTTTATTGCCTTGTCTCCCGATTCACATTCCCATCTTGCCTCTCCCCCTCCCCCTCATTACAATAATAAATTCCCTTCCTCATTTAATAAGCATTTGTTGAAGCCCTACTATGTGCCAGCACTTGAGCCAAATAGATGATCTGGCTTCATGAAGCTTAGAAGCATTTGCTTTGACTAAGGGAAGAGGGCAGAGTGCAAACCATTGTCAACTTGTCGCTGGGAGTGGGAGCTAGTCAAAATAGAAAACGATCTGTTTTCTCAGAGCCTTCGATGAATTGGTGTCCATGGCTCTGGATGCTGGGGAATAAAGTTCCAGACTCCTAGTGGCTGGCACTCTGAAGACAAAAGACCAAGAAAAGGCTGCAACCCCACAGAACACACCTTTCCCATCACTTTCTCTTTTGATTTTGCCAATTGTCCCCCAAGGAAAACAGCACTGAAGATGGGAACAACTTTCCCAAGAGAGAAGTGGCTTGCTGCAGCCTTACTCTTTGGCCGGTAGCCTCCCTCTGTCAGAATTGAGTAGACCTGCGGGTGGGGAGGTTCATGTGCCCTGATGTAGGGCCTCAGAGATAATTTCTCCTCTTCCAACTAGTCAAGATTCTGGTGCTCAGAGTGAGTACAACTAGATAAGCAGGATTTTTTTTTAATAGAAGTTTTGTTAAACAGGACATTTGTGCCTAGGCATGACACATATTACACTTAAATGTCACATTTTCAAAATTTAAAAGTCACTCATTTATTTGCAATTTTAAAAGTATTAAAAGGTTAAAATAATTAGGTCATGGGGTGGAATTTTAATTGGAAAGAATAAAGCAATTGTAGGGCAATTATGTGTTTTGAGAAGGAAAATGACATGTGAAAAATGCTATGAAGGAAGTATCTATGTTCGCTTTACTAATATGCTTGGAGCATTTTGGTTAATTAGGATCATGGGTTCAGAAGGTGATCACCTATTCAATTCCATTATTTTGTAGGAAACTGTGGCCTCCAAAGCATTATAGGTTATGCAGTTAAGATGTAGAAAAATCAAGAGTCCAGATTTGCCTTCTACTTGATCACTCCACTGATAGTTATGCTTTCCTGAAAAACTGTCTGGCTTAATTCCTACCGTTGTAAATATTTTTAAATGCTTTAGAGCATTTCTTTTTACTTAGACCATAGTGAACATAAGTCAAAATTTTTTTGAAGGTGTAGGCTCTCACTGTATATTAGGGACATTTTTTGGCTATTATTAATAGTAGAATTGAAATAAAAGATGAAAGAAATTAGGCTAAATCTATATTGATCTAACATTATTACCTGTAATTCCAAAAATTTTTCCAAATTCTTAATATCACATTTTTTTTAAAAATAATTTTTCCCTTTGAAAATTAAATTCAAAATGTACAGGTAATAAAGGAATCGAGTTATTTTCATGAAGCTATAGTTACAGAGCATCAGAAGTGAGATGAAAATAATAACTATTTTTAAGGAAATTTAGCTTTTAGAAGAGAGGTACTGAGGAAAGTTAGACTAACTTCCGCATGTAGAGAGACCTTTTATCCAAAGCTTTCTGAGTACTTGGCGAACCTAAACCCAGCACCTCTCATGGCAGAAGTTGGTTTCTAGCCAAAGAAATGGCTTGCAGGAGCTACATTAAATTTTTTTTAAAACTGGAGAGAAATTATACAGATAGATATGTGAAATCATCTTAGATGGATAATTTCTGTCATTTTCCTTAATTGTAATACCTTATTGTATTACCTCCCTAATTCTTTTTAAGCTACTTGGCTTTTAACATGTAGCTAATAAAAATTCATCAGTCTGTCCAAGAATTCTGCTATTAGGCCATGTCGGAAATTTATGAGAAAATCCGGAAATTGTATTCAGCTTGAAGTAAACAGTGCCAGAAGAAGAACTGTGTTGTAGATCCAGAGAATAAATGCTTCTGTGGGAATTTTCCAGAATTCAGAGAAGACAGAAATTGAAGGAATCTTGGTGATAAAACAAGGAGCCACCACTGAGTCTACCTTGAGGTACTGGTTATATAAAACCAACAGGCTGAAAGTAAAAGAAATACAGAGATGGCATCTTAAAATAGACACATTTTGTTCATGTTATAGAGGCTTTTTCTGTTTATCACTTTTAGTGGCTTTAAGAAAGGAAAATTCCATTAGCCTATATTAAAACAAGATGTAACTGAGGTGTATCTGATAGATTACTTATAGGCAAGGGGTTAGTGAGGAGTGGCAATAGCAGGACCTGGGCCAGAAAATCTCATTTTGTTTGCCTCTGAAAGCCCTCAGTTTTCATAAGACTTGCCAGGATCTAATCCCCTTGTGACCGCAGCCCATTTGAGACTAATAAATTTAGTTGTGCACATCCCTAGACCCAGACTATTTTAAGGGCTCCTGGAAACATTCCAGAATATAAAGACCAAAGCTAGGTAACTAAGTTACCAAAACTGGGTTCAGGGGCAGGAAACTGATAAGAATGTCATAAACACTTTCTCATAAAGTGTAGCACACAAACAAGTATAGGAATAACAAAAATAAAAAATGGCACAATACACGTACCGATTATTTATATCAACAACTTCCCCCCAAAAGTAAGACAGTTCTGTTTTATTGAATTAAGTCACGCCACTGGTATGGTAATGTTTTTTAAACATATTAACGGTAACTAAAAAACAGCATTAGCCTTCCCCCATCAAAAGACCAGAAGCTGTCATGTAGTCAAAAAAAATCCTTTTACTTAATTTGCTATTTTTATGACTCGAGCCAAATTTTTATATCTCATTTTTGTTGTACACCTGAAGATACCGTTCCAAATTATTCCCGACCTCGTATCAGAAGATCAGGATACCGTTAGGGGATGTGACTTTCTTAGAGGGGCATTACCGATGATTCGAGACCCACCCAGAAAAGCAAAGGCGAAGGGTCACGTTAGCGGAGGGGTGCCCGACACCCCCGCCCCCGAGGGCTCGGTTCAGCTCCGCCGACCTGGCTGTCGCCTGCGGTGTTGGGTTCTCGCGCAGTCAGGTGTCGTCCGGGGGAGACGCAGTTATTTATGACCGCGGGGTTGGGCTGGGAACGCGGGGCCGAGGAACAGCCGGTTGCGCCCCGTCCTTCCCAGGCTCTCCCCAGCCAGAGACCCCCGGCTCCCCAGGTGAAGGCCGCCCGGAGGGGACCCCAGGCCGCGCAATCGTAGGGGTCGCTCTCGGACAGCAGCGAACCTCAGCGAACCAACTTCTCGCGAGGTTTCGGGTGCCGCTCCACCGCCTCGTCCGCGTCCTCCTAGCTCCGGTGCGGGCAGCTCCCGCGATGGCTGCGCTGCGGAGGCTTCTGCGGCCGCCGCCTCGGCTTCCGCCTCCGCCCTCGCCTCCCCATCCCTTCCCTGGGCCGTGCGGGCGGCCTGCGGGCATAGCTCCGGGCTCTCCCGGCCGGCCCTTCTGTCGGGAGGAGGAGGAGGGGGCTGTGGCTGAGGCGGCTTGGAGGCGGCGGCGGCGCTGGGGGGAGCTGAGCATAGCGGCCGCGGCCGGCGGGGGTCTGGTCGGCCTGGTGTGCTACCAGCTGTATGGGGACCCCAGGGCCGACTCCGCGCGGGCGCCGGCCCCCTGGCTCCCTTCCAAGAGCGCGGCCGCAGAGCCGGAGGAACCGCCCCGCGGCCGGGGGCTGCTTCCCATCCCGGTCGCCGCTGCCAAGGAGACGGTATGTGCGTGAGCACCTGCGCGCGCCCGGCCGGCCCGCAGGTGACTCTCGGGGTTAGGACCGCCAGGTGCTACACCTGAGCGCTGGGAGGGACGGTGTGACAGCCGTGCAGGGCGCGCGTGAGACCGGACGTTGGGGGTTGTCGCAGTGTGACTCTGCGGCTACAGATCGGGACGTCCTGTGAGCGAGTCCGAAATCTAATAGGCCAGGCAGCCCCGGGTCTGTTCACCCAGGTGTTGGGAAGACGTACATGATGCATCACGTCAGGATCTTAAAGGTTGCTGCAGTCATCACCTATCTACCAAAACCCAAACCCACGACAAAATAAAACCAAAAAGCGACGCAGAAGTCAAAGGCATGACAGGCAGAAAGTAGAGGGCCGCATATGTGAGAGAAAGGACTCCCAGGCAGGGCCATGCAACAGCAAATGATGGAGGAGGTCCAGTGCAGTAGGAGCGCACTGAAGGAGGGTCTGAGGTCCCAGAAGCCTCGACATTATTGTATGGAAGTTTATTAGTCCCAAGAAAGGAAATGCCAAAACTGTGTAGCCTCCTTATCATAGGTCAGAAAGAATGAAGATGTCACCAGATTGGAAAAGAAAAAAAATTATTCAAAAAGAGTATATTTCTCTAATTTTTCCCCCCACTAAAGCCAGATATTAAGTAGGGACAGTGAGACGATGGAAAGTAGGGAACTGAATGAAGCTAACTCCTGCAGAGGAACTTCAGATGACAATGTTCAAGTCTCATTATGTAGTTGATAATATAAGGTAAAGTTGAATGTAAGGCAAGAGTGAGTGAAGGGGCATGCAGTTTTTGTCTTATCAGTATATTTAATAGTCATGTATGACTAGGAAATCATCTAGGGAAATTTTTCTTGCAAGACAAGAAGAGTGTGAGGGGCTTAGATGACAGTACTTTGGAAAAGAGGTAGCTATTCTGTTTCTAACTTTAATGAGATTTATATGCCCTTTATTCTTTGCCCAAATATGCAGTGGTGAGCTGATGTAAGTGCATCAGTTCTTTTGGAGATTTTTGTTGTATTTAGGGCAAGGAATCTATTTTATCGACCTTCTAGCAGCAAATCACACATACATAAATACATAAAGTATTTTTATACAATGAATACTTAAAATACTAGCAAATACCCTCAACCTTCATCCCCCAACCACACACACACACACACACACACACACACACACGCGCGCGCACACACACACACACACACACACACACACACACACACATTAAGCTTGTGTCCTGATTGACCAAGTCAGAACTTTTAATCAACCATAGTTATCTGGGAACAGATTAGGATGGTAGTGAACGTTCAAATGGTATTTTCTTTTCTTCTTTTTTAAAATTAATTTTACTTTTAAAGTTGAGAGTCAGTATCATGCAGTTTTTGAAAGACCATGCTCAGAAAGCTAGGACTCTGGCTCTACCACTTCCTAGATGTATCATTACTTAATCTCTCAACGCCTGTTTCCTCATCTGTAAATGAGGTTAATAGTGTCTTCCTCATAGATTTATGAGAGTTAAATGAGTTAATATATTTAAAGGAGTTTGAATGGCACCCCTAGCAGGTAGTGAGCATTCAGTAAATTGGTTTTATTTTATTCATTTGTTTACCTATTTATTGTCTATTATTTATTTACTTACATTATTATTGCCTGGTGTTTATAAAAATTGCTGTACATTGTTTTAAAAGTCAAATAATACTGAAATCATGTCTTACCCTTGCCAAGTCTCCAGTAGTACATCCTGATCATTATTCCTTTTTGTATTTTACCTTTTCCCCCCCTGAAAACTTTTATAATCTTCTTTTTATCCCTGGTGTTTGAAAACTTCACAATAAGGAGCTTTGGTGTGGGCATTTTTTCATTTATTGTGCCTTATACCTGAGGGTCCTTTCAATATGGAGATTCACGTCTGAAAGTTCTCTATACTTTTCTTGTATTATTTCTTGGACAGTTTCTTCTCTATTTTCTTTTTTTGGAATCTCTATTAGTCCGAAGTTACACCTCCTGACAGATCCTAATTTAATTCAAATTTTAATCTTTCTTAAATTCTAACTTTTTAATCTTTTTGTTTGTTTTTATGAGAGATATCCTTGACTTTATCTTCCAGTCTTCCTATTAAATATTTTATTTCAGCTATCCTAATTTTTTAATTCAAAGAACTATTTTTGTGTTCTCTGATGTTCATGTGTTCATTGTATTTTGTTTTATGGCTGCTAAATTTCTCTTTTTATTATAAGGGTATTAATTATAAGGTTTTTAAAAATTGTCTTCTACCCCATGTATTGTGTGGTTTCTTCCAGGTTTTTGTTTTTGTTTTTAAATTCCTGTTTGATTTTCTAAGCTCTCACTTTCATTTTGGAGGTTTTCCTCACTTATCTGTGGTTGTTACCTATCTGTATTTGAGAGCCACTCAGAAGCTCTTCGTACATGGGCATGATTTTTCATTTGGGCTTTTCATTAGAGTGGCATCCAAATGTCAGTATTTTATAAGTCTTTTTCTCTGGTGTCATTGCACTTCTTCAAAGAATAGGTGAGGTGGGAGGAACACTAATCTTCTGGGTTCAGGCACAAGTGCACATATGTGTGAGAGCATATATGCTGGGGGAGTGTCCAGTGATGGACTTACGTATTGTTCTCTAACCCTCTCTTTTCATCCCCACCACTTACTCTCCCTCCACAGTAACTTGTGTTCCCTGGGTCTTATCTTTTTTGAGGTCTGTGCTGAAAATCAGCTAACTTCCACTTGGTCTCCTCCTCCACAGTACCCAGGTAGTGTGTCTGCTCCCCTAGGTCAATTATCACTCCTCCAGCTCTTCAATTTTATAAAAATTTGATGAATTCTCTTGAGTGTTTTAGTCTCCTCTCCTTTTTTCTTTTTTAGTTCTCGTATGTTTACACCTTTTGAAAGATTCATTTACTGGGATTTTAATGTGGTTAGGGGAGGAAGGGGTTCAAAGAAACTCATGAGGTCAATCTGCCATTTGTCAGAAATATTTTAAACCTGTGTTGCCTCCTCATTTATTATGCTTATTTGATTTCCCTGAAGTGGTAGAAGTGATTCCTTTTGATGTTTCAAACTATAGCTAAGAACCTTTGATTTATAAAGCCTCTTTTAAGCTGCATTTTATACTGAACATAAACCTAGCATATAAATTAACCTGTACGTGTTGTGAGAATAATATAACTGATGGGAATGAACAGCAGCAACCTACAGACATGCAGTTCTGTTACCGTAGCCTTGAAGATTTTTGTTTTAAAGGCATTGCCTCTGAACTTCCTCCAGAAGGCCTTCCCTGACTCTATAGATTTGTTAAAATACCCCTGCTTATCCTGTAGCCCCAGATGATGACTTTTTGCAATTATTTGTTAATTGTCTTCTCTTCTTAGTCTTTTAAGGAGTGGCATTGTGTTTGTCTTGATCACCTTTATGTCTTCATTGCCTGCTATGGAGCCTAGCCCTGGTAGGCACATAATAAATACTTGTCAAATGAATAAGCCCATGCTAAATATTTACATGGGACATAACACATTGAAAAGACACAACCACATTCTGTGAGAGTTAACAGTTTCATATTTTGTTCAGCTAAAGTAGTTATTTATAGCATTAGAAATGGGAAGACATCAGTCAAGGTCAAAATTCCACGCTTCAGGAGACCAAATCATGTGACATTGTATTTATTTTAATTGTGCAAGTTTGGCTTGCCAAAATTTTTCCAGTAAATGTGGCCTTGAACTTTATTAATGTTATAGAGAGATGTTGACAAGATTCTGTTAAGAACCCTACAGTTTTAACCTTAAAGCATTATTTTTATTAGAGAAAAAATTTGGGTTCTAGAACTGCCTTTCTGGTTCAGGTTCAAAAATTTTTAAAGCTACTAGATTGATTAACATACTTTAATCCAGTATTTTACCTATGATATGTAACGCATGATCTATGTTATGGTTTGATCATCTTAAGACTTTAATCAGTTTAGTTTTACTCTCAAGTGAAAAAGAGAGCAATAGTTTTTATCTCTTTTGTATATTTCTATAATAATTGCCAATAATTATGCATTGTTTCTTTCACTGTATACCTTTTCTAACCTCTTTTTAAGGCAGCACGTTTTGAGACTTGAGGTAATGCTCATTCTTTCCCAGAATATTGAAGAATTTGCCAGATGTGTAAATGTAGAAGTGTCTTATGAGGGGAGTCACACAGTTGTGAAATTGGAGACAGGTTAATTCTGTGTAGAATAACCTTGTTGTATAGGAAGCTAAATTAGGTGATCCCCTCTTTTGGTTTCCTGGTAGAATCTGGTAGATTTATTTGTCACAGGGTAGCCAGGTAAGATGTTGTTGCCTCCTAGGTGAGAATGTTAGAGAGTATGGTTCTCCATATTCTTTAATTAAAAAAATACATGTCAAGCAGTTTTTTTTGTTTTGTTTTGTTTTTTTGCCACACCATGTGGCTTGTGGGATCTTAGTTCCCTGACCAGGGATTGAACCCAGGCCCTCAGCAGTGAGAGCACGGAGTCCTAACCGCTGAACCACCAGGGAATTCCCACGTCAAGCAGTTTTTAACAATAATATTTCTTTAGACAAGAGATAGTTATGGCTTTACTAGGAAAATGGCAGTGAAGCACTTGGAAGTTGCTGGACTGGAGAGAGATTCTGGAGGTAGGATCAATAGGATTGGTAGTTGATTGGATTTTAGGGATGAGAGAGATGGAAGAGTCTAGGATGATATTCAGGTTTTTGTCTTGGGTGGGTTGTGCAGTAATTCACTGAGACCAGGTCTTCAGGAACAAACAAACAAACAGGTTAGGGGTAGTGGACATGGATGATGAGTTTTTAACTTGCACAGTGGATCAAGGTATCTTTGGACAGCTGAAGGGAAGTTTCCAGCTGGATACATAGGTCAGAAGCTCAGGAGAGAAATCTATATTATACATACAGATTTGGGAATCATCAAGTGTTAAAAGTCGTAAGAATGGATGATGTTGTTCAGAATATGTAGAACAGGAGAAAAGCACTTAAGGAGAGAGCCCTGGTGAGCATCAGCGTTTAAAAGACTGACAGAGAAATGGAACTCTGCAAAAAGCTGAGATCCAGACAGAATAAAGAAAGCCAGGAGAGTTGTGGAAGCCAACAAAAGACTGCACTTCAAATAAGAGTTATTCAGTTAGAGCGAACGCTACGAGAGGAGGTCAGCTAAGACGAGTAATGGGAAGTGTTCAACGGTTTTAGCAATGAGGAGGTCATGGGTGATCTTGGTGAGATCTTGAAGGTGAAAAGCACATTATAGTTGGCTAAGTTGAGAGTAAAGGTAAAGAAAAGCTGAGGTGGACAAGGTGAAGCAAGTGTTGACAACCCTTTCATGAACTTGACCATGAAGAGAAAAAGAGGGCAGTAGCTCAAAGGACTACTATTGTGGAATTGATTTTTTTCTTAATGAAAGACCCTTGAATATAATTTAATTGCTGATGGAAAGAAGAGGAACACTAAACCCAAAGGAAATAGAGGATAATTGACTTGCCAAGGACCAAGGTGGAGATGGGAGCTGAAAGTTAAAGCACAGGGAAGAGTTTAATCTTGTATAATAGGAGATGCCATTTCCGGTGTGACAGGAGCAAGGGCTGGGAGGAGGCAGAGAGCATACATGTTTAGTGGGAAGCAGTCGAAGGAGTTCATGCCTGATGGCTTTTATTTTCTCTATGCAACAGAAGATGATGTCATCTTCTGGGAGCAAGATAGTAGAAATTTGTGGAGTCACCATGACAGAGATTTGGGGGAGAGTAGAGGATCGACATAGCCACTTAAAAAAAACTAGAAAACCATGAAACCTTTTAATTTGCTCATGTTTAGTATTTGCAAGTTTAAATGTGAGTTTTTAAATGATAAAATGAGATTTTAACTTGCTCATGAAATGTAGAAGTTTTTCGATGAATATTTTTACCTGGTCACAACTTTTGCTGTTCTAATTCTTGTTTATGTTATCTCTTTTTTTGAGATGTATAAATGCTAATAATATGATTTAACTAGTACTTTTTTACCCATGATGTACTGTTTAACTTACATAGGAAATGCACCTAACTTATAGTACACTCCAAATTTTATTCTTTTTGTTTAAACTTGATGGGCAAGTTTAAACTGGACAGTACTAATTCTCACTAATACTAATTCTGATTTCCTGTAAGTATGTGCCAAACACTGAGAATTTGAGCAACTTTATTCTGTGTAGTGTAAACACACCCATGCTGGAGAAAAATGTGTTTTAAAAAATTGAACAAGTTTTATTTATGGCATTATGTAGCATTAAAGAAAACACCTAGTCATTTGTATACTAAGTAGGATTTTCTAGACATATTGTTTTCTTCACCTTCCTCTTTACGTAACCCTTTACTCCTTTATCCTTTGATGTATTACTAGATTATATAAGCTAAGCAAAATATGGAACTTCAGTGCTGTACCATTTAATTGACTGGCATAGTGTTTGCTCATTACAGAATTATTTTTCCAAATTGGAAAAGTAGACTCCATCTACTTTTTGGGTTTTTTTTTTTCCCATTCACTAGTTTGCCTTTTAACAATTTTAATACTCAACTCCATCTCTGGAATTTAGAATACAGAAAGTATATATAAAGGAATTTCAAATAATTCCATTTTTTTTCCTGCTTTCTGATAAGGATGATATCTATCCAGTTGACACTCTAAGTATCGACTAGGTGAGAGATTTGGATTTTCCATTTCCCTGGAAGGAATATAATGGATTGTTCAAATTGCTTGCAGCAATTCAGAGTGAACACTTCCTAACCAGCCTCACATCGGGTCAGAAGGGCTCTTATAGGTTAGGTCCAATTTAAGCTAGCTCCAACCTGTTGAAATTGGCTCTATTCAGATAGGATCATCTAAACTTCTTCCCACCACTTTAACTTTATTCTTACTGATCTAAGGTGGAATGTGGTTTGTAATTCTCCATATACATACAAGCACATTCACTCTTGTCCCCAGGAGATTAAGAAAGCTTTTGAGACATTACTGTCATCAAGCTCAATGATGGAGTCCTAAGGACAGTAATAGAAAGCTTTTGGACTAAGGTTTGTGGTGATAGGAGATCAGTGTGACTCGAACTTTACCTCCTTTCTGCATTCGATCTTTGTTGTCATGTGGCTTCCTCCAGACTGCTTGCTATCCAAATAAATGTGTCACATCAGGATTTTATGTCCTCCTAGGAAAGAATACGGTCTTCGTAACCCTTTGGTCTAGTACTGTGCAGCTGTGCTATCACATATGCCTGTCATGCTCTCCTCTGATCTGCTAGCCCCGGTGATTACCTGATCACCGTAAAAGGTCAGGTAGGAGTGTTGATTCAAGTCTTTTATAACACAGACTTAATCAAAGTCAAGACATCCTATTTGGGGAGCAACGTTAAAAGTCTGTATTTCATACTTTGATCTAATATTCTAAATTTTATTACTCAAAAGTACAAAAGTGCTATTGTGAACTAAGTATTTAATTATCAAAAATATTACACCTATACATCACCAAATAATTAAATCTAAAACTTATCCTGAATCACTATAGTAGTTATTTAAAATTTTTTATGAAACTGTAGGCAAGGAGGCAAACTTCTCAAGATTCCTACCATTTGCTGGCAAATTATAGGAGAATAGCACTTGGTGTCTTTGGTCTTCTACCCACACCCCTCATCTAACAGAATTTGGAACATGGCTAAAGCCATAGATGAGGTTGAACATTGATCTTCAGTAGAATAGTGAAAACTGGGAGGATATGGAAAAGTGAACCAGAGTGGGATTATCAAAGTGTCAGGTTTATAAGGGCAGAAGTTAGGTTGTAGGCGTGTATTGTTTGATTAAAGGCTGATAGAGAAGTTCTAGAAACATGTCTTTTCTATATTTTGGTGATATGTTTTATTCAGGACTTTACTCCGATTCTCTTAGAATCTTACAGAGAAAGTGGCATTCTTAAATGTACTATATAATTGCAGTGTCTGCTGCTGTGCTTTCTTAATTGTAGGCGAATACAGTGGCTCCCTGGGAAGTTTAATTCCTTTGGAAAAACAAGGTACTGGGGAACAGATGGGTCAGTTACCTAACTTAGAAAAAGTGGTGGAGACGCTGTGGTGTGACTACCGATTCACTCACAGCACCACATCCTAGTCCAAAGCAATTTGATCTTCACACAGTGTTTAGCTTCTGCGTGGGAAAATACAGATCTTCCTCCCTTGCCTTTCCCTCATGTCCTCCCTCTACAGTGATCTCTGCCCATTGCTGCTTATGATTGCCCTCTACAGCAGCTTTAAACTCAGGGATGAAAGTGATTATGGAAATAACACAGGCTGAAATAAGTAAAAGCAAAGTGCAATGAGGAGCAGTTGGCTTGGGGTCAGAAGAAATAAGTCAAAATGATGACTTTGCCTTTACTCACCTGTGCCCTGTATAGCTGAGTCAGCAACCTTTAAGCTGGCTTTTCAGGAAGTCTCAAAAAACACTTTTATTTACATTTACTGGCCGAAACTTAGTCAAACGGCCCTATCTAATTGCAACAAAGCTTGAAGAATGTGACCTTATTCTGTGTGCTATTGGGCCTAGCTAAACATCAGAGTTCTCTTTCTAACGAAAAACGAGAGAATGAGCAATAGGTATATGTCGGTCTTTGTTAGTTGTGAAGTATATTGTGTTGGGAGAATGGCTTTTAAGTGAAATGAAAATGCTCGTAGATAAATTATGGGATGCTCATTTAATAAAATAAATGGTTTAGACTTCTGGTTTTATCCATACAGCATGCTGCATAATCTGTCCTAAAAATATTTGAAACATCTTTTTACATGCCATGCCATGCTTTTAAGAAATTAAAGGAAATTGCCTGCTGCAGGAATAAAGAGGAAACTAATAACTAGAACAGTGTGACCTGTGGCTTAAGTGGGGAGCAATGAGTCATTATTCATGGAATTCTAGGGATGTGGATTTTAATGCCTATATGGGGACAAGACCTTGGGAAGTTGGAACTGAGGCACCACCTCCCTAAAGCCAGAGCCCTCATCAACAGAACGGACTAGAAGAAAACCATCCCTGGTCCTGCCAGTACAAGTTGATGACAGGGAGGCCTGACGATGTCTGTATGGGCTCTAAGTGGAAAAAAGGACTCTCCTGGGCTTCCCTGGTGGTGCAGTGATTAAGAGTCCACCTGCCGATGCAGGGGACACGGGTTCATGCCCCGGTCCGGGAAGATCCCACATGCCGCGGAGCGGCTGGGCCCGTGAGCCATGGCCGCTGAGCCTGCGCGTCCGGAGCCTGTGCTCCGCAACGGGAGAGGCCACAGCAGTGAGAGGCCCGTGTACCGCAAAAAAAAAAAAAAAAAAAAAAAAAAAAAGGACTCTCCTGAGAATGTGTAAAAATGGTCCCACACTCGCTCAAATGGGTTTAGAGTTAGAACTTCTATTACCCATGCCGAGAAAAAGCTGTTGTAGCTGGCAGAAAGAAACGCAAAACTTCTTTGGAGGGAAATGCCCTGAACACTGGCCACATGGACATCCTACAGAGAAGGTCTCCAAGAGGGTAAGCTCATAATCCAAAGTACAAAGTATATTAAGTTCTATGAAAGAGAGTCAGCAAACTGAGTGATTAGTTTGTGATGGGAATAAACTGCCGAAACTCAGTAATATTCCATGATTTTTAAACCTTGTTTATCCTTTTCAATATTAATTTCTACAAGTGAAAAATTGATTCATTACTTTAAAAATTTTATACCTTTTGTTAGTGCTTCTATTGTACTCTCTTTTCAGAATTAATAATTGTTACCATTTGGAAATATTTGTTTCTAGTCTTTTTCAGAGATTTAAAACTTACTAAGTATGCTGTCTTTTTTAATAGCAGTGTTGAAGAACATTGGCTTTCAATAGAGTTTCTCTTCATTTTTTCAAACTTGGCGATCTTAGCAATAGAAACAGTTGTTAGCAGAGTTATGGTTAAGAGTGTGGTCTGCAGAGTGAGAATACCTAGATTTGAATCTCCACTCTTTAACTGAGGAACCTTGCCAAAACTAAATAATTTTACATGCTTCATTTTCCTCATTTGTAAAGTAGGGATAGTAGTAGTACCTACATTATAGGATTATTAAGAGGGCTTAAAATGGCCAGGCACATCGGAAGTTCTTGTAGGTGTTAGCTATTTTTGTGTGTGTGTGTGTGTGTGGCTAACTAGGGACTTTGTGTATGCATAGCAGCAGAGTTACTGTGCCACTTGTCAGATTATCGCCTCAGCTCCAGATCTACCTTTCCTTGCCCTGCTTGTGATGCTGCTGCTGGAAATTGCAAACACTTCTTTGCCAGGAGATTATGACAGGGACACTGCAGGCAGAGGAGGCTTCTGGCTCTGGCTCCGGCGTGCCTCTCTTCTGCTTGTTCCTGAGGCAGCACTGGGACGCCCCATGACACTCATCTTCAGGCTCTCCTGTATCAGTCAGGGGCCAGTCAGAAACAGAAGCAGTTAAGGTTTAATATAAAGAATTATTAACTATTTACAGGGGATTAGCTACTAAGAAGGAATCAAAATTAAAATGACTGAGGGAGAGTACCCTAGGGCTGAGGGAGAGTACCCAAGGAAGGAACAAAGTTGGAAGGCAGCGGCCTCCCTAGGTTGGGATTCAGGCCTCGTTGGAAGAGGTGTGTTCACCTCTAGAGCTTTTCCAAGTTGCTGGGCTGAGGCTGGCAGATAGAGAACCAGAAGCTGGGACTGACAACCTGGAAGCCTCCTGCTGGGGTGCCATTGGACCAATGCTGGCAGACAGGGAACCATGGACCGGAACTGGCCTGCAGGAGACACCGCCCCCGCCCCCCGCCCCCCAAGCTGGGATGCAGCAGGTCAAGGCTAGTTGGCGGGTGGGGAATCTCAAGTTGGGACTAGCAAGCAGGAAGCCCCCTCACTGGGGTATAGGTAGGTCAAGGAGACTGACACTGATCTTATTTAATGTTTTTTGTTTGGTTGTTTATAAATGATCCAAAAGAGAGGGGACATGGTTAAATCTCCAAATATTCAAGTTCTTCCAGAGAGTAAATTGCCAACTTGACGGGGATGACCTACAAGAACATTTTTAAGGCCTATATAAGTGAGTAGAGAAAAAGGGCAGATGGGTTGCTCTGTGGCTAGTGTTCTGGAATGAATGTTTTGTGTCTCCCCAAAATTCATATGCTGGAGCCCTACCCCCCAGAGTGGCTGTATTAGGAAATTGGGCCTCCAAGGAAGTAATTAAGGTTAAATGAGGTCATAAGAGTGGGATCCTGATCTGATAGGATTAGTGTCCTTACAAGAAGAGACGCCAGACAGCTTGCCCTCTCTTTCTTTCTGTGCCCACACACTGAGGAAAGGCCATGTGGGGACATAGAAAGAATGTGGCAATCTACAACCCAGAAAGAGAGCTCACACCGTGACCATGCTGGCACCTTGATCTTGAACATCTAGTTTCCAGAACAGTGACAAAATAAATTCTGTCACTTAAGCCATCCAGTCTATGATACTTTGTTTTAGCAGCAGGTAAGTTCACGGTGATTCATTTAGGGAAAAATAGTCCAAACTATTAATGGTATGTTGTGTTTGTTTCTTTCAGTTGTAATCTAGAAAAACTATTTTGGAGTGATTATGTAGCCAGGCCTAGAAGACAGTGGCTCAGTGCATAGCTAGAGGTTTTGTCATTACGGGTCAGCCATCACTCTCAAGAAATAAATAGAATACCACCTACTGTATAATCTAGGAGTTTGGAGCTGAGCCAGGAAGATTGAGAGAAAGGGAGTAGCGTGTGAGGCAGATGAGAGCCACAAGGAAATGCCAGGCAACTGGAATAGTTTTGTCACCATGGACGTATTTAGAGAACTCCCAGTTTATAGTGACACAGAGGTACTGAGCTGCCACATTCTCTGTGTGGAGCTGAGGTGCCAACGACTGATTAATAGAGAGGATTAATAGAGAGGATAATAGATTAATAGAGAGGATACTCTTCATAAACTGATTCTATTGACCAGGGGAGAAGGAAGTGTGCTCATTTAGTTTTCATTTAATGTTTACAGTTCATGGAGTTAGTATTTATTTGTCCATTTTACAGTGAAAATGCTAAAGTTCAGAAATCTCTTTTCCCCAAGTGTACCTAATTAGGAAGTGTTGAAGCTGGCATTTGAAGCTAGGCCTGAAGGATTGTAAAATCCAGGCACTTTCATTTCAGTGTACCAAGTTGTGTAACGTGGAAGAACACTGGGTTGGGTGTCCTAACACCTGAGTTCTGGTCCCAGACTCATTTGCTGTCTGTGTGGTCCTGATGAAGTCCTCTCTAGCCTCTAGACTAAGCTAACCCTTTTGTAAAAATGAGTTAATATATGTTCTGTTTGCTTTTTTTAAAAATAATACACCATTCCACAACTTTTTCTGTCTATGCATGTATGTATATATATGTGTGTATGTATGTGTATGTATTGATATGTACACATATATATGTGTATGTTTCTTTGAAGAATGAACTTTTTAATGGTCACAGACTACTCCATTGATGTGCCATAATTTATTTAACCATTGTCCTGCTGATGGGAATTTTGATTGTTTCTATTTTTTTCACTGTTAGAAGCAGTGCTGCAGTGAATATCCAGGGTTCTTTGTAGATGCAAATGTTAAATTGCTGGGTCCATAGCTATTATATTTTAATAGGCACTGTCAAATTGTTCTTCAAAATGGTTACACTAAGATATACTTTTACCAGCAATAAGAAATGGGCTTCCAATGTTCCCCTTCACTTAATATTGTTAAGTTTAATTGTTTTCCCAATTTGAGTGTGAAAAATGATTTATCATGATTATTATAATTTCCATTTCTATGGTTACTAGTGAGGTAGAGAATTTTTTGTTTGTTTATAGTTTCCTAGGAGTTGCCCATTAATATCCTTTGCCAACTTTTATTTTTTTATTGACTGATTTCTAGGATATGTCAAAATATTAAATCCTGTTCCTACTTTATAGGTCACAAATATTTTTCTCACCTCAGTCCTTTTTTAAAATGTATTTTACAGGCCTGTAAACTTAAACACATATATCATTTCCTTTTTAACACAAATGTGACCATACTGTACATATTGTTCTTGCCTTTTATACTGATATTTATCTGAGATATTAATATATTTATTATAGGTCTCTTTATTCTGATCTTATATTTGGATGCTCTTCCAAACTATGGATATGCCATAATTTATGTTTAATGTTGTCTCTTTCATTTTCAGTTCTTTTTCAAAATCAGACTTGATAGAGGTTTGTCTATTTTATTAAGTCTTTTCAAATACCACTATTTTGTGTTTACTGTTTTATTGGGGGGGTTGTTATTTATTTCTGCTTTTATCTTTATTGTCTGTTTCCTTCTGTTTTTGTCAAATTTATCTTATCCTCTTTTTTCACTTCTTGATTGAATACATAGTTCATTTATTTTAAATTCTTAATTGTTCTTTAGTAAATACATGTAAGGATATGAATTTTCCTGTGTCAGTAATGACTTTGACCAAATTATACAGGTGGCTATTTGTAAGTTCCTAAGTGTCATTTATTTTCAAAAGGCTTGTAATCCCAGTTTTTATTTCTTTTTTAATCCAATAATTGTTTACTTAATGGTGTATCTTAAATTTTCCAAAGTGGCCTTTTTTCTGTCAGTCTTTTGCTGTTAAATTTTAACATTTTTCCATATGCAACAGGGAATAAGCCTTGAATGAGTTTGTTTTTTAAAATGGAGTATATCCAACTTTTAAAAAGACAATAGACAATAATACTATAATGCATAACTATGTATGTACTACCAGCTTAAAAAATAAATCAACATATATACCTTCCCCCATCATAATCCTCTCTTCCCCAAAGAGGTAACCACTGTTCCAAGTTTGATTTTTATCATTCCCATGTAAGTTTTCATAGTTTTATTACAAATGGATGTATCTCTGAATAATATACACTTATTTTGCAATTTAAAAAATTTTACATAAACAGTACCTATCTTTTTATAATTTATATTTTTAAAATAATGTTTAAGAAATTTATCCATTTTGGTGCTTGCTTCGGCATCACATATACTAAAATTGGAACGATACAGAGAAGATTAGCATGGTCCCTGCACAAGGATGACACACAAATTCGTGAAGTGTTCCATATTTTTTTTAAATAAAAAAAAAAGAAATTTATCCATTTTGACACATGACTTCTAGTTAGTTTATTTTCACTCCTGAATAATACTCTACTATATGAATATTTCATTATACCTGTATTATAACTTTAACATTTTAATCTTATTGATGTTTTAGTGATGACTAATAAATGGTCACTTTATATATTCTCTGTTTATTAAAATCAAGGTTAATAAGCACCTTCTTTGTTTTGTTACTCAGATACTTTTTCTTACTTAGTTTTTCCACTTGACCTATGCATTTCTAGTAGAGAAGTGTTGATATCTCAGCCATGATTGTGAGTTAAATTGCATTCTTTTAACTGGTTTTTCATTCTATTATTTTAAGCTGTTTTGTTTGTGTGTGTAATATCTTCTTGGTGAATTTTTCTTTGTCCTATTGAATGCTTTTGGTTCTTAATTCCATGTATTTTCAAACATTCTGGGTAATGTTTGACTCTTATAAGGAACATTCATAGCTTTTTAAAAAACACAATATGAGACTTGCTCATTTTTAATGAAGGAGTCTAACCCAATCATATTTATTGTAATTATGGACTTGTATACATTCATTTTTGCTATATTATGTGAGTGATCTCTTTTCCTTTATCACCTGACATTAGATTGGTCCTTTTCTCCTTATCATTTCTCTTCCTCTAGTGGTTTGAAAGTTATACATCCTATTTCTGATCTTCAAGTGGTTACATGTAACTTTAACAAAAAATATATATATATTAATATATTCATCTGAAACTTGAGGACATAAATCAGTATCAGAAAATTTACCATTCCTAAAAAGATGCATCCTTGAACATGTTTTACTGTATCGCCTTCCCCACCCCACAGTTTCTGAGGTCAGCTACACTGCTAATACCAGATAATTATTGATTTTTTAATATTATGCTTTAATTTTTAAGGGAATCATTAACAGTTACAATAAGTTTTACATCCACATTCACTCATTAATTTATTTAGCAAGTATTTGAGAGCTTGCTACAAGCCAGAAACTCTTCTAGGCACTGGGGAAATAGAAGTGTACCACTTAAACAAAAATTCCTGCCTTCATGGAATTTATATTATTGCAGAAGGCTGGAGATAGAAATTTTGGATTTGTCAGTATATTTATAGTATCTAAAGGCTAGATGAGATGATTAAGGGAGTAATTATAGATTCAAAAAGAGAGGAGGTCCAAGGACTGGTCCTAGGACTGGCCCTAGGGCAGTACAAACAGAAGTACCAGGAAGGAACTGCCAAGGGAATAGGAGGAAAATGAGTCCCTGGTGGACTTGGACATTACGAAAAATTATTTCAAGGAAAAGAGAGTTATCAACTGGGTCAGACTTTGTAAGATGAAAACTGAGAATTGACCTCTGGATTTAGCAACACGGAGGTCATCAGTGACCTTGACAAGCAGCGTTAGTGGAGTGGTGGAGGGGAGACCTGCTGAAGCGGAGGAAACCAGAGACAGGAAATGCTGGCAGCTTTCCAGTAGCCCTGCTGTGAAGAGCTGGAGAGAAGTGGTGGGGAGGGGGATGGTGGCTCAGTGCAGAAGTGGGAGCGGAAGCTTTCCAGGACGAGAGAAATGTGCATGCGCTGAAGGGAAGGACTCAGCGGAAGAGGGGAAAGTAGTGAGGTAGGAAGGGCAAGGGAGATTACTGCAGGAGCAGAGCCCTTGAATAAGCAGAAGAGGTGAGATACACACATTAAACCACTGTGATTACTGCCTCCTTAGAGATACTTTCACTTACCATCCTATCAAATAATGAGATGATATATGTGAAAGTACTTTGTAAACTTGTAAAGAACCCTGTAATGTAAGCTAACATAACAATACAAGTGGAGACTTTAAAATAAGTGGTCACTTTTTATTTTTTCCTTGATTGCAGCCAGGGAAGTGCTTATAGACTGGTCTTCAGCTGTGTGTATTTCCACATAGACACATTTACTAAGCATCAAAACATTTCACCTAGAGGGCTTTGGGATTTTCTCACACTGAGAATTTGATGTTTAACCTTTAGACCACCCCAAAAGCAAAGAAAATGTTACCCCTTTTATCTTCTTAGAAGCTTTTAAATAAGCCTGAAGCCATATGAGAAAGCCAAGTGTAATACTTCCATGAACATCTTTTTAGCTAGAATAAAAATAGATGTGAATAGAATCTCATGCACATCTCATATGACTCTTGCCCAGAAAATATAAAGATCTAAATTCAAATGTCATTTGCTTTTTAATGTTTTATAAAAATGTTGGTACAGTTGCCAGTATCAGGTAGGGCCTAATAACCAAATGCTCAACCTCCTACATGAAATTAAATACATGTTTTAATCATTCTTTACTTTAAAAAATTAGTATTGATTTAATAAAACAAATTTTTTAAAATAAACTACTAAGGATGAGTAATCAAAATAATTTTGCTTAATACAAATGGTTTTATTTTTCCTTCTTCCATTCTTTATTCTCCTGTCTCTGTTTCTCAGCTGCTCAAAGGTAATGCATTATATGGTGTTTAGATAATTGATATAATTGTTTCGAGTTACCTCTTTAGGGTATTATCAGCTTGTAGGCATCAGTTTCTCTAATTGTCAAGTAGTGAATCCTTTATCTGGCATTTAATCTTGCCTCCCTGGGAAAACCAGCCCTTACCACAAAGTAAATTTTCGAATTGCTAACCTGAAGTAACATGAGACTGTGCCTTGGCAGTGAACCTTTGCTTTCTGTTATTCATGGGAAAGATAATGATATAGTCTGTTGCCTGAAGGCCCTAGTTTTACTACCTTAAGAAATTACATCTAACTAGTTGCAAAGGTCTGAGTTTTGAAATTCCAGAGAAAATAATTGCATTGAGACAATATTTTTTATTTTGGGGCGGAAGATGTGGTAATTAAAAATGTAAGTTTTATCATTTGTACCATTTCTTAAGCCGCTTATCTTATGGCAGCATGACTTAGAGGATCCACAGTTACCTGAAAATGATCATTACTTATTTTTATGACTAAATTATGAATGTTATTTTACAGGTGTGTTTGAAAATTTTATTTCCATGTATATGTTCAATTTTTGTAAGTAACACAACTGAGATTAAAGATCTAGAATGTAGAATGTTTTGCAGTTTCTCAGTAAAACAGAAGACAGCATTTTCTAGAACTAGAAGGAAAATTCCCTAAACATTTTTAGCAAACTTGAAAAGAATGTTAAGCAATTCCCATAAAATAATTTCCTAAAAAGTGTAAAATGCAATTTTCTAGAAGCTGTAAAATGAAAAGTCAATTTTGAAAAAAAATTTTTTTTATTTTTTATACAATTTTTAATGGTTACACTCCATTTACAGTTATTGCAAAATACTGGCTCTATTCCCCGTGCTGTATAATACATCCTCATAGCCTGTCTTACACCCAATAGTTTGTACCTCCCACTCCCCGACCTCTATGTTGCCCCTCCCCTCGCTCTCCCTACTGGTAACCACTAGTTTGTTCTCTACATCTGTGAGACTTCTTCTTTTTTGTTATATTCACTAGTTTGTTGTATTTTTTGGATTCCACATGTAAGTGATATCTTACAGTATTTATCTTTGTCTGACTTATTTCACTTAGTATAATGCCCTCCAAGTCCATCCATGTTGCTGCAAATGGCAAAACTTCATACTTTTTTATGGTTGACTAGTATTCCATTGTGTGTGTGTGTGTGTGTGTGTGTGTGTGTGTGTGTGTGTGTGTGTGTATACCACATCTTCTTTATCCATTCCTTTGTCGATGGATACTTAGGTTGCTTCCATGTCTTGGCAATTGTAAATAATGCTGCTATGAGCATTGGGGTGCATGTATTCTTTCAAATTAGTATTTTTGGTTTCGGGGGTTTTTTTGTTTGGTTTTTTTTTGGTATATACTCAAGAGTGGAATTGCTGGGTCATATGGTAATTCTATTTTTTGTTTTTTAAGAAACTTTCATACTATTTTCCACAGTGGCTGCACCAATATACATTCCTACCAACAGTGTACGAGGATTCCCTTTCCTCTACGTTCTTGCCAACATTTATTATATGTTTTCTTTTTGATGATAGCCATTGTGACAGGTGTGAAGTGATATCTCATTGTGGTTTTGATTTGCATTTCCCTGATGCTTAGCAATGTTGAACATTTTTTCATGTGCCTGTTGACCATCTGCATTTCTTCTTTGGAAAACTGTCTATTCAATTCTTCTGCCCATTTTTTATTTGGGTTGTTTGATTTTTTGATGTTGAGTTGTATGAGCTATTTATATGTGTTGGATATTAATCCCTTTGGTCATACCATTTGCAAATATTTTCTCCCATTCAGTAGGTGGTCTTTTCATTTTGTCAGTGGTTTCCTTTGCTGTGAAAAAGCCTTTAAGTTTAATTAGGTCCCATTTGTTTATTTTTGCTTTTATTTCCTTTACTTTAGGAGCGGGACCCAAAAAATACTGCTGCAATTTATGTCAGAGAGTGTTCTGCCTATGTTTTCCTCTAGGAGTTTTATAGTATCCAGTCTTATATTTAGGTCTTTAATCCATTTTGACTTTATTTTTGTATATGGTGTTAGAGAATATTCTAATTTGATTCTTTTATGGTAGCTGTCAAGTTTCCCAATTATTAAAGAGACTGTCTTTTCTCCATTGTATATTCTTGCCTCCTTTGTTGTAGATTAACTGACCATAAGTGTGTGGGTTTATTTCTGGGCTCTCTGTCCTGTTCCATTGATCTGTGTGTCTGTTTTTGTGCCAGTACCATACTGTTTTGAATACTGTAGTTTTGTAGTGTAGTCTGATGTCAGGAAGCCTGAATTCTCCAGCTCTGTTCTTTTTTCTCAAGGTTGCTTTGGCTGTTCAGGTTCTTTTGTGTTTCCATACAAATTTTAATATTATTTGTTCTAGTTCTTTGAAAAATGCCATTGGTATTTTGATAGGGATTGCATTGAATGTGTAGATTGCCTTGGGTAGTATAGTGATTTTAACAATATTGATTCTTCCAGTCCAAGAACATGGTATATCTTTCCCTCTATTTGTGTTGTCTTCAGTTTCTTTCATCAGAATCTTATAGTTTTCAGAATAGAGGTCTTTTGCCTCCTTAGGTATGTTTATTGCTAGGTGTTTTATTCTTTTAGATGTAATGGTAAATGGGATTGTTTTCCTTAATTTCTGTTTCTGATACTTCATTATTAGTGTATAGATATGCAACAGATTTCTGTATATTAATTTTGTATCCTGCAACTTTTCCAAATTCATTGATGAGCTCTGGTAGTTTTCTGCTGGTGTCTTTAGGATTTTCTATGTATAGTATCATGTCATCTGCAAACAGTGCCAGTTTTACTTCTTCCTTTCTAATTTGGATTCCTATTATTTCTTTTTCTTCATTGATTGCTGTGGCTAGGACTTCCAAAACCATGTTGAATAAAAGTTGCAAGAGTGGGCATCCTGATCTTAGAGGAAATGCTTTCAGCTTTTCACCATTGAGTATAATGTTAGCTGTGGGTTTGTCATATATAGGCCTTATTATGTTGAGGTATGTTCCCTCTATGCCCACTTTCTGGAGATTTTTTTTTTTTTGGTACACGGGCCTCTCACTGTTGTGGCTTCTCCCGTTGAGGAGCACAGGCTCCGGATGCACAGGCTCAGCGGCCATGGCTCACGGGCCTAGCCGCTCTGCAGCATGTGGGATCTTCCCGGACAAGGGCACGAACCCGTGTCCCCTGCATTGGCAGGCGGACCCTCAACCACTGCGCCACCAGGGAAGCCCCTGGAGAGTTTTTATCATAAATGGATGTTGAATTTTATCAGAAGCTTTTTCTGCATTTATTGAGATGATTATATGGTTTTTACTCTTCAATTTGTTAATATGGTGTATCACATTGATTGATTTGTGAGTATGGAAAAATCTTTGCATCCCTGGAATAAATCCCACTTGATCATGATGTGTGATCCTTTTAATGTATTGTTAGATTCAGTTTGCTAGTATTTTGTTGAGGATTTTTGCATCTATGTTCATCAATGATATTGGCCTGCAGTTTTCTTCTTTGTGATATCTTTGTCTGGTTTTGGTATCAGGGTGATGCTGCCCTCATAAAATCTGTTCAGAAGTGTTCCTTCCTTTGCAATTTCCTGGAAGCCGTAAAATGAAAAGGCAAATTTAAAGTCTCTTCTACCTCTAGATTTCTATGATTTCATTTTTCTGTTGTGTTACCTTAAGCTTACAAATAAGATAATTTATGTGCCAACTCTGAGATCCATTCTGGGTAGTTGTCAGTAGCAGTTTTGCGACATCTTTTTGATATAAAGAATTCCATTTTCCCAAAAAAATATGCCACATCTAAAAATATTGCACTGATACCTTAACTTAAACTTACAATGTCTGTATTTTTCCTGTTCTGTGAAAAATGGTTCTATAAAAAATTTTAACATATCTAATTAGAATATGCCCACTAGAAGCCAAGAAATCATAATTGTATTATATTTAATAGTAATATTTGGAGAGGGCAGACAGCAGAAGCAAGAAGAACTACAGTCCTGCAGCCTGTGGAACAAAAAACACATTCACAGAAAGACAGACAAGATGAAAAGGCAGAGGGCTATGTACCAGATGAAGGAACAAGATAAAACCCCAGAAAAACAACAAAATGAAGTGGAGATAGGCAACCTTCCAGAAAAAGAATTCAGAATAATGATAGTGAAGGTGATCCAGGACCTGGGAAATAGAATGGAGGCAAAGATCAAGAAGATGCAAGAAATGTTTAACAAAGACCTAGAAGAATTAAAGAACAAACAAACAGAGATGAACAATACAATAACTGAAATGAAAACTCCACGAGAAGGAATCAATAGCAGAATAACTGAGACAGAAGAAGGGGTAAGTGACCTGGAAGACAGAATGGTGGAATTCACTGCTGCGGAACAGAATAAAGAAAAAAGAACGAAAAGAAATGAAGACAGCCTATGAGACCTCTGGGGCAAAATTAAACGCATTTAAAAAATGAGAGACCTAAGAGACCTAAGACAGCCTAAGAGACCTCTGGGGCAAAATTAAACGCACTCCTATTTGCATTATAGGAGTCCCAGAAGGAGAAGAGACAGAGAAAGGACCTGAGAAAATATTGGAAGAGATTATAGTCAAAAACTTCCCTAATGTGGAAAAGGAAATAGCCACCCAAGTCCAGGAAGCACAGAGAGTCCCATACAGGATAAACCCAAGGAGAAACATGCCGAGACACATGGTAATCAACTTGGCAAAAATTAAAGACAAAGAAAAATTGTTGAATGCAGCGAGGGAAAATGACAAATAACATACAAGGGAACTCCCATAAGGTTAACAGCTGATTTCTCAGCAGAAACTCTACAAGCCAGAAGGGAGTGGCATGATATACTTAAAGTGATGAAAGGGAAGAACCTACAACCAAGATTACTCTACCCAGCAAGGATCTCATTCAGATTCGATGGAGAAATCAAAAGCTTTATAGAAAAGCAAAAGTGAAGAGAATTCAGTACCACCAAACCAGCTCTACAACAAATGCTAAAGGAACTTCTTTAAGTGGGAAACACAAGAGAAGAAAAGGACCTACAAAAACAAACCCAAAACAATTCAGAAAATGGTCATAGGAATATGCATATTGATAGTTACCTTAAACGTGAATGGATTAAATGCTCCAACCAAAAGACACAGGCTTGCAGAATGGATACAAAAACAAGACCCATATATATGCTGTCTACAAGAGACCCACTTCAGATATAGGGACACATACAGACTGAAAGTGAGGGGAAAAAGATATTCCATGCAAATAGAAATCAAAAGAAATCTGGAGTAGCAATACTCATATCAGATAAAATAGACTTTAAAATAATGTTACAAGAGACAAGGAAGGACACTACATAATGATAAGAAGATATAACAATTATGTGTGCACCCAGCATAGGAGCACCTCAATACATAAGGCAACTGCTAACAGCTATAAAAGAGGACATTGACAGTAACACAATAATAGTGGAGGACTTTAACACCTCACTTACACCAATGGACAGATCATCCAAAATGAAAATAAATAAGGAAACAGAAGCTTTAAGTAACACAATAGACCAGATAGATTTAATTGATATATATAGGACATTCCACCCAAAAATAGCAGATTACACTTTATTCTCAAGTGAGCATGGAACATTCTCCAGGATAGATCACATCTTGAGTCACAAATCAAGCCTCAGTAAATTTAAGAAAATTGAAATCATATCAAGCATATTTTCTGACCACAACGCTATGAGATTAGAAATGAATTACAGGGAAAATAATGTAATAAACACAAACACATGGAGGCTAAACAATACGTTACTAAATAACCAAGAGATCACTGAAGAAATCTAAGAGGAAATCAACAAATACCTAGAAACAAATGACAATGAAAACACGACGATCCAAAACGTATGGGATGCAGCAAAAGCAGTTCTAAGAGGGAAGTTTATAGCTATACAAGCCTACCTCAAAAAACAAGAAAAATCTCAAACAATCTAACCTTACACCTAAAGGAACTAGAGAAACAAGAAGAAACAAAACCCAAAGTTATCAGAAGGAGAGAAATCATAAAGATCAGAGCAGAAATAAATGAAATACAAACAAAGAAAACAATAGCAAAGATCAATAAAACTAAAAGCTGGTTCTTAGAGAAGATAAAAAAATTGATAAACCATTAGCCACTCATCAAGAAAAAGAGGGAGAGGACTCAAATCAATAAAATTAGAAATGAAAAAGGAGAAGTTACAACAGACACCACAGAAATACAAAGCATCCTAAGAGACTACTACAAGCAACTCTATGCCAATAAAATGGACAACCTGGAAGAAATGGACAAATTCTTAGAAAGGTATAACCTTCCAAGACTGAACCAGGAAGAAATAGAAAATATGAACAGACCAATCACAAGTAATAAAATTGAAACTGTGATTAGAAATCTTCCAACAAACAAACGTCCAGGACCAGATGGCTTCACAGGTGAATTCTATCAAACATTTAGAGAATAGCTAACACCCATCCTTCTTAAACTCTTCCAAAAAATTGCAGAGGAAGGGACACTCCCAAACTCATTCTATGAGGCCACCATCACCCTGATAACAAAACCAGACAAAGATACTACAAAAAAAGAAAATTACAGACCAATATCACTGATGAATATAGATGCAAAAATCCTCAACAGAATTCTAGGAAACAGAGTCCAACAACACATTAAAAGGATCATACCATGATAAAGTGGGATTTATCCCAGGGATACAAGGATTCTTCAATATGCACAACTCAATCAATGGGATACACCATATTAACAAATTGAAGAAGAAAAACCATATGATCATCTTAATAGATGCAGAAAAAGCTTTTGAAAAAATTTAACACCCATTTATGATAAGAACTCTCCAGAAAGTGGGCATAGAGGGAACCTACTTCAACATAGTAAAGGCCATATATGACAAACCCACAGCAAACATCATTCCCAGTGGTGAAAAACTGAAAGCATTTCCTCTAAGATCAGGAACAAGACAAGGATGTCCACTCTCACCACTGTTATTCAACATAGTTTTGGAAGTCCTAGCAATGGCAATCAGAGATGAAAAAGAAATAAAAGGAATACAAATTGGAAGAGAAGAAGTAAAACTGTTACTGTTTGCATATGACATGACATATACATAGAGAATCCTAAAGATGTCACCAGAAAACTACTAGAGCTAATCAATGCATTTGGTAAAGTTGCAGGATACAAAATTAATGCACTGAAATCTCTTGCATTCCTATACACCAATGATGAAAAATATGAAAGAGAAATTAAGGAAACAGTCCCATTTACCATTGCAACAAAAAGAATAAAATACCTAGGATTAAACCTACCTAGGGAGACAAAAGACCTGTATGCAGAAAACTATAAGAACTGGTGAAAGAAATTAAAGGTGGTACCAACAGATGGGGAGATATACCATGTTCTTGGATTCGAAGAATCAATATTGTGAAAATGACTATACTACCCAAAGCAATCTACAGATTCAATGCAATCCCTATCAAATTGCAAATTACAGAAATAGAACAAAAAAATCTTAAAATTTGTATGGAGACACAAAAGACCTCGGATAGCCAAAGGAGTCTTCAGGGAAAAAAAGCAGAGCTGGAGGAATCAGACTCCCTGACTTCAGACTATACTACAAAGGTACAGTAATCAAGACAATATGGTACTGGCACAAGAACAGAAACATAGATCAATGGAACAAGACAGAAAGCCCAGAGATAAACCCACGCACCTATGGTAACTAATCTATGACAAAGGAGGCAAGGATATACAATGGAGAAAGGACAGTCTCTTCAGTATGTGATGCTGGAAAACTGGACAACTACATGTAAAAGAATGAATGTAGAACACTCCCTAACACCATACACAAAAATAAACTCAAAATGGATTACAGACCTACATGTAAGACCGGGCACTATAAAACTCTTAGAGAAAAACATAGGAAGAACACTCTTTGACATAAATCACAGCAAGATCTTTTTTGATCCACCTCCTAGAGTAATGGAAATAAAAACAAAAATAAACAAATTGGACCTAATGAAACTTAAAAGCTTTTGCAGAGGAAAGGAAACCGTAAACAAGATGAATAGACAGCCCTCAGAATGGGAGAAAATATTTGCAAACGAATCAACGGACAAAGGATTAATCTCCAAAATATATAAACAGCTCATGCAGCTCAATATGAAAAAAACAAACAACCCAATCCAAATATGGGTAGAAGACCTAAATAGACATTTCTCCAAAGAAGACATACAGATGTCCAGGAAGCACATGAAAAGCTGTTCAGCATCACTAATTATTAGAGAAATGTAAATCAAAACTACAGTGAGGTATCACCTCACATCAGTTAGAATGGGCATCATCAGAAAATTTACAAACAACAAATGCTGGAGAGGGTGTGGAGAAAAGGGAACCCTCTTGCACTGTTGGTGGGAATGTAAATTGATACAGCCACTATGGAGAACAGTATGGAGGTTCTTTAAAAAACTAAAAATAGAATTACCATATGATCCAGCAATCCCACTACTGGGCATATATCCACAGAAAACCATAATTCAAAAAGACACATGCACTCCAATGTTCATTGCAGCACTATTTACAATAGCCAGGTCATGGAAGCAACCTAAATGCCCATCGACAGATGAATGGATAAAGAAGATGTGTTACATGCATAAAATGGAATATTACTCAGCCATAAAAAGGAACAAAATTGGGTCATTTGATGAGACGTGGGTGGATCTAGAGACTGTCATATATAGTGAAGTAAGTCAGAAAAAGAAAAACAAATATCGTGTATTAACGCATATATGTGGAACCTAGAAAAATGGTACAGATGAACCGGTTTGCAGGGCAGAAATTGAGACACAGATGTAGAGAACAAACGTATGGACACCAGGGGGGAAAGCCGTGGGGGTGGGTGGTGGTAGTGGTGTGATGAATTGGGAGATTGGGATTGACATGTATACACTGATGTGTATAAAATTGATGACTTAGAAGAACCTGCTGTATAAAAAATTAAATAAAATAAAATTTAAAAATTAAAAAAATTGTAGTATTTGTGAAAATCACACATGCTGTAGTTTCATTATTTGAAGTTTGATGATACTTTATTTTCACAATGAATTGTTCTTTATTAATGAAAGAAATGAAGTTCTTAGAAATTAAAATTTAAAATTCTAATTTTGAATAGTGGACTTCAGCGAATTTGCCTGCTGCTTGAACCCCTGTGTATCACTTATATTCTTGGCTAAGGTCCCCAGCCTGGGTCTTGTACTTGGTTCAGGATTTTGCCAAATAAATCGTATGCTACATCTTCTACACCTTTCCTGTGCTGGCTTCTTGCCCCTCCACTGCTGCCCTCTCTTGCAGTCAGTCCTCCACGTAGCAAAAAGTGTAATATACCAAATTTGAATCTCTTTCAAATTATATTTATGTTTGTTTTTTCTCTAATGATAACCAAGCACCTTCTTCTATGTTGTAACTCCCAGTATTCAGTTAAATGTGAAAACCTATATTCTTCTCTTTCTGGCCTTCCCTAATTCATATACTGATAAAATTCTCATCAGTTATACTGTCCTTTTCTTTTTTTTTCTGTACGCGGGCCTCTCACTGTTGTGGCCTCTCCCGTTGCGGAGCACAGGCCCCGGATGTGCAGGCTCAGCGGCCATGGCTCACAGGCCTAGCCGTTCCGCGATACGCAGGATCCTCCCGGACCGGGGCACGAACCCGTGTCCCCTGCATCGGCAGACGGACCCTCAACCACTGCGCCAGCAGGGAAGCCCTATACTGTCCATTTTTGTTGTTGTTGTTGTTATTCCTGTAGTCAGAAGCTAGAATTTGTGAATTTTACTGTCCTTTTTGGAAAGATATCATAGAAGCAAAAATTAATCTTTATTGTAGGAGAAAATTGGTAATGTATAACTGAAAGAAGGCAACAGAAGTAATATATACCTAGTATCAGTAATTACTTTAAAAAGTTAAGTACGTGGAACCCTGTTTTAAAATCTAAATATGAAAAAAAAGAAAAACTTGAATTACCCAATTTTTATATGTTGCAGTCACTTGGCAGGAGTGCCTGAGAATTGAGTGCTCCAAATTTCAAGACTTAAACCAGAAGTTATTAATACTTTTGCCTGAATCTGCACTTAAGAAGAGATTCATTTTACCGGAATTTTTACTCTATTAAAATAAAAAACAGTCAAAATTAAAAATAAATCCCATAAGGCTTCTTATTGCAATAGATATCTTAAACAATTACCAACATTAGTTATGAAGATGGTATGTTTGAACAACTTTGAAAAGATAGATACACCTAAGTTTTAATGTGGTACCTTTCTCACTAAAGCTTTAGGTTCTCTTTTATTATCTCAGTCTAGATTCCCAGCTTGGAATCAGAAGCCTCTCTTCTGGTTGTCCTTCACTGCCATCTGACCCACACTCAGTATCCCTTTGGCTATTTATTATCCCGTTCCCAATTATCTTTTCATCCATAAGCATTCATTCATTCACGCAATAAACATTTACCAAGCCCCTTAGATATGCCATGCGCTATGTTAATCATATGTAGACAGGTAACTGCAACACAGTATGAATGGGGAGGAAAGGGTACAAGCGACAGAATAGTAGGATATATAAAGGAAATAGCTAGGATTTATCCAAGGTACAGGGTTAACTCTCAGGGAAGGTGTATTGTCAAAGTCTAAGATACGTTAATACAAGGGATGTGATTAAGTAGGATTGATTTGGAGTAGCATCTCATATAGTAGAGAGGGTGTGGCAGCAGAAGTTTTCTTGCAGGTCGCTTTCCTAAGAGTCTGACTAAAAGAATCCCACTGACCATTTGATATGGAGCAAAGATTCATCTCCTTGGCAATAGCTGCAAAGGTATCAGGGCTCACCTCCAGAGAAACTGAAAAGCTGAACAGGAAACGGAAGTTGGTCTAAAATATTCCTGGAGCTGGCCATTGCTCAGAGACCAGTACAGTTCCCGGAGCTCATTCCAGGCATAGAGTGAAGTTTGACTCATTCTTGTTTTTATCAACAGGTTATGACTAGACTTTGGTTAGGATTAGCTTAGTTGGTTTCATGAAGTTCTAGCAGTAGGCAACCACTGAATTTATTGATAACTAGTGGATCTCTATAGCAGAGAGAGTCTAGAATGAGGCATCAGGGAGACCTGGTAAATAGCAGCTTAATACCAAGCACTGGAGTGGGGAGCTTAGCACGTGCTGTAGTTCCAGGGGAGCTACTAAAGGATCGGGAGAAGGTCTCAGGCACAGGTAGGAAATTGCTAAATTCCTTCATTAATCTTAATAACTTTTTTCTTGGATTTTCTAGGTAGATAATCATAAGTTCTTTCAAAATAGTAACAGTTGTAACTTTTGCTATAAACTCCCTGGAGGCATTTTGATAATATGTATGAAATGATTTTGTTTGACCAATCAAGTTTACTCCTAGGAGTTTACCCCAAGGAACTATTTGTAGATATATTTAAATATTTTCAAGGCTGGTCGTTATAACATTGTTTTATAATAGTAAAGTACTATGAATTAACTAAATAGTCAACCAGTTAGAATTCATTAATTGTGTTAAGCTACAAACATTTACTATTAAATATTATATAGTTACTAAAAATGGTCTACTAGACTATTTAGTGACATGGAAAAATGACACATGATATATTAACACATTATTGACTGGAGGATTTTGTAGCCATAATATGTCTCTGGTCAAAAATGTGTTAATAAGTAAAAAGGATCAGATTACTGAACAGCATAGTATAACCCCCATTTTTTGCCAAAAAAGAAAACAAAAACAGTTATGTCTATAAAATTTTAAATTCTGTCTTCTAAATTATATATAGTAACTATGCATCGCTTTTGGAATCAGGAAAAAATCATTTTATTTAAAAAGTTGTTATAGTTCAGAGAGAAAATAAATAATAGTGAGAAATTATTTATCTACAAGGAAAGATCTTTAAGTAAGACAAAAGGAGATCCCCTTCCCCCCATATACACACACTCTTGATTCTGCTCATCTTAACCTTAGGTAGAATTCAGAGTGAACATTGGTGGTAACTCTACTGTAGTGATGTAGACTTAGCAACTTCAGTTCGAATCTAAGCTCTGCCACTAAGTGGTTTCCTTAGTGGTCACCATGAACAGCCTATCACACTTTCCCTTTCTTCTTTTAGAAAATTAATAGACTACAATGAAAAGAGTTCAGATTAAATAAATAAGCCTATATAGAGAGTACATAGTAGGCATTCAGCAAGTGTTGGTGTTCCTTCTGAAGAAACTACTAGGTCAGAAATTTAATGTTCTCTGAAACTGAAGAAATAAATCGCAGGTCCTTCAAAGTGCCAGTGTAAAGTCTTCAGAACCTTAATGATATTCATTGTGGGATCTTTTGAACATTAGTTCATTTTATTCATGTGGGTAATTATTTATAATATGATTAAGTTCTCCAGAAGACAATATTTTCACACTTTTTCATTTGTTCTGTTAATTCACTATCAACATAATTGAAAACATTTATCATCTAAAAGGAGGTGTTACTTCACACAGTCCAGACTTACTTGCTTTCTTTACTTTAGGTTGCTGTTGGCAGAACAGACATTGAAGACCTAGATCTCTATGCAACATCTCGGGAAAGGCGATTTCGTTTGTTTGCTTCTGTAGAATGTGAAGGGCAGTTATTCATGACTCCATATGATTTTATTTTGGCTGTTACAACAGATGAGCCCAAATGTAAGTATATTTCTTCAGTTATCTCAATAATTTTATAAGATTTTTCTCTTGTCTCTAGTTTGTAAAAATGTGGAGCAGTATAAGTTTTCAGAACAACTAAGCAAGCAATGTGGTGTTTCAAAAGATACTATGCTCTACAATGTTACCAGACTAATATTTCTTATCAACTCCTACTGGTATCTTTTCTGTTTTCAGAAATTTCTGTTGTTTCCTCTTTCTCAGTACGTCCAACTAAACACTGCCTTACTCTTTATAATAGGTTCTTACTCTGCCAAGTCAGTTCGTATATCCAGTCTAAACAGAATAACTCAGAGGGCTGGCTCCAGTTAGACCTGGACAAAAATTCTTCCCATATCTCTTCTGAATATGTCATGGCTCCTGCAGTGTAAATATAAGTTAATCGTTTTTCACCTTTCCATGTGTTAGGGCAGTGGTTCTCAAATTTGGGGGCATTATGTACATTCTTGCAAAGTTACTTTAATGTCTGACTTAACAGAAGCCATCTGGATTCTCATATCTGCTTTTGTGTTCAATTTGTTGCAATGTATTGTTTTTCAGGAAGTATCTGAACAAAATCTGCCTCACAAATATAGAAGTAGGAAAAGGGAAGAGTATTTCAGTAGCCTTTTAGATAATTGTAGATATTCTTCTTTGGTACTGTATCAATACTTGGCTAATGGTAGTTTCTTAAAGTTTAGCTGCAATGTGGACTTTGAAACTTTTTTGTTATCTGTTTTGTTAAAATACATTGGCCTACATTGCACTTTGAATGGATCTTTTTCCCTTATATAATCTTGTAACATCAACTGGAAAATGTTGGTTTATTAAATTATGCAGATCTTCCAAATGTTGACATATCTCATTATACAATATTTTTTAAAAATCACATTCACTAATATTGTCATAATCTCATCAGAAAAGTTTTTACTTATTGGAAAGCTGTCAAATTCGTGGTGTACACAAGTTTTCCAATATTCTGATTTTTACTTGAAATCTCAAATGTTATCATTAACAACAAATACTGTCAGTTTTCTTTAAGCAAGAAGCAACTTTGTTCATTTGTACAAAAATGTCTGCCAAATACCCAGGTCTAAATAACCATAATTTGTCTGTCAGTTATTCTTTCAAGTAAAAATTGGGTTCCATGAGAAAAAGGAACTAGTTCAGTTCACAACTCAAAAAATAATCACAGAGTATTTTTTCTCAAGACAGCCATAGTACTTTGGAAGGCAGCAGAAGTGCTTTTATGCACCCTTCCCATTTCATCTCACAGAATATTAAATGACATGTAGTCAAGGACAACTATCAAATGGCAGGCACTGCACTAGGCACTGGAGATACAGTGGTGAGGGGAACGAAAGGTAAATGTTCTCCACCCTCATGGTGCTTGCAGTCTGGTGGAGGAAGCCAACACTGATCAACAAAATTTACATATAAACAACAAATTATAACTCAGTGCCATGAAAGAATGTTTCTTGATTCTATGAGAGTGTATTTTTGAGAAGTGACCTAGTCAGGTAGCTCAGAGAAATCTTCCTTGGGGAAATAAATATCACCATGAAATATGAAATCATAAGAGCTAGCTAGGTAAATGGGAAATCGGGAGTGGAGAATTTCAGCAGAAGAAACAGCGTGTGCTGAGGTGCCATGACAAGAAGGAGTGTGATACATTTGAGGAGTGGAAAAAAGATCTGGGTGGCTATAAGTGCAAAGAGCAAGGAGGAATATGGTATGTGGAATATGGGTAGGGCCAAATCATTCAGAGTCTGTAAGCTGATATTAAACATTTTTGTTTTTATCCTAAAAGTAATGGAAAACTGTGGTAGTGGTTTAAGCTGCAGGAGAATTTGGTGTATTAAAAAACCAAATTCAGGGCTTCCCTGGTGGCGCAGTGGTTGAGAGTCCGCCTGCCGATGCAGGGACCACGGGTTCGTGCCCCGGTCCAGGAAGATTCCACATGCCGCGGAGCGGCTGGGCCCATGAGCCATGGCCGCTGAGCCTGCGCGTCCGGAGCCTGTGCTCCGCAACGGGAGAGACCACAACAGTGAGAGGCCCGCGTACCGCAAAAAAAACCCCAAATTCAACTAAGTAAATTTTCAAGATCTTATTGACTTTATTCAACGATTAATGAATTGAGCAGCATCCAATCTAGCAAATATAAAGGGGCTCTGAGGAGCTGTACAAAATGAAAGGCCTTTTATAGGCAGAAGGAAGCAGGAACAAGTAGGTTATATTAGGCCAGAAAAAGCAGGTTGGTTATTGTGAGGTCACTTGCCTTCAGGAGATGGTAGGGGTCTGTCAGACAGATGACCTAACTGCTGCTGATCAGGTGATTCCTGATGACTGGTTTAAGATTCCACGTGGGAGATAAGTGACACATTAGTAATTAAGTCTCAGTTGGGTGACATGGGGCTTAGCATAGGCAACTCCATTTTGGGCCTGTTGTCTTGTTTTCAACAGGTGCCTGCCATGATTATATTGTGTTTTGAAAGATCTCAGGGTGGAGACAGATTACAGAGGTCCAGAGTGGCCATGAGCAGATCAGAGAGGAGACTCTTGTCCAAGCATCAGAAGCTTCTAACAATGGTGGCAATGGTAATGATGGAGTAGTGAGTACTAAGGATTTCTGGTTGGCTTAACTGGATGGATGGCAGTAGGGACTGGCGTTAAAGGGAAAAATCACAACTTCAGTTTTGGACATGATGTAGTTAAATGCCTCAGATTTGTAAAAGAGGAGATACCAAGGAGGCAGTAGGATCTAGCTCTTGATCATTGATTTCAATTCACTGAAAATCATCGTACCACATAATTAGTTGTTTGATAATCTGCTTGAAACTGTCAAATGAATGCCTTAAGTTAGGTTAAAACAATTATAGCCATCTCTTCTTCAGAGATAGAGTTATGGCAAAACCAAACTTAAATCCTCAAGGACTAATGGAAGCATGGTTACTGTAGTTGATAATATTGTACAGCATTGTATAATTAAAACTTGCTAAGAGAACAGATCTTAAACATTCTCAACAACAAAAAAGGTAACTGAGGTGAAAGAAAAATGTATAAAAGTTCAAAAAATTCAATCTTCAGTAATTTGACAAATTGGCTACTTCACACATTAGCTTTTAATGAATTAATTTTTGATGCTTTGGATTATTTCCATTGGAGATCGGGGGGAAGGCTGGGAAGAGGTATGTGTTTGGGATTCATCTGTACATGATTGGTAATTAATGCAATGTGTATGGATGAGATTGCCTAGGGAGGTGGCATAGTACGAGAATAAAGGTGACAGTAGCGATACAAAAGGCTAGAGTTTAAGTAGGGCTCTTTTTTTGGAGAATTTGAAGTCTGTGGTAAGAATTGTATCTCTCTATGCTTTTTTGGTTCCCGTTCCCTCCCCCCCCCCCTCCCACTTCCTTCAAGAAATATTTATTGAGTACTTACCATGTGCCAGATAAACATATTCTGCCTTGGAATTGGTTGTTTCTGTATTTTTTGTCCTCCTATAATATTGTACGTTTCCTGAGTGTAGGGACTTTGTACATAGAAAAGACTCTTATACATAAGTAGGTATATACGTGTTCCATACATTTTGTTTAATTGTTTTTGTACAGTGTGGATTTTTATATTTATTTTTGGTATAGATTTGATAAAACTATTAATATATCTCTTACAATATCAAATGGTACTTTTGCATCAAATTCTGTAACTGTTGTCAAACATATTTGAGAAGTTATCCTTTAAGTAATGCTTACTGGTTTAAAATTTCATAATTTGAAATTTTTTAATTCATTATTTTCTTTATTTTTATCTTCATAATGTATTCACTGGAAGCCTACTGTTGGATTTTTGCTTTTTGGAAATAATTTTAGCTGTGATTCTTTTGATAGATATTCCAAAACTATCACTTGCAGGGGAAAAACTGGTTTCCAGTATAAACACAGGATATTTAACAACCACAAATTAATATCAGTTAATTTCTAACCAGCACTTTTAAGACATAATTAAGAATGGTAACTAAAGATCAAGATAGTTGTAAAAACTTTTTTAAAACTGTAGGGTTTTAAAAAGAAATATTTACCTCAAAAAAGAAAATATGCTTCATAGACTGAATATTAAATCATATACATATCAAAATAGCATATTGAAATTTGACTTGTGTTTAGACCTTGGCATTCATTTATGAGCTTTGAGAACCTGAGTAAGTTATTTAATCTTTTGTTTCTTCATTTATAAAAGTAAAAATAGCAGCCTTATGAGGTTTTTTAAGGATTGAATGATAACAGTCATGTTTAGTGTAATACCTGACATGCAATAAGCACTTAATAAACATTGCTAGCTGTCATTGTCATCATAATCATTATCACTTGAATTCATAACCATTATTTTTAAAAATCTTTAATATAATTTTATGGCAACATCAACAGGAAAATGGTATGCTATGTAAACATTTGCTTAATAATTATAGTTCAAATAAATGTCAATTGAGATATATATCTGATTGTTGATTGTAACTTTGTGTTTGAAATCAAGAAAATTTCTTGTTTTACCCACTTAAATAGAACCTAAGAGGTAAACTGTTCATCTAAAACTAAAATAAGTAATTATTTTCATATAGCTTCAAGTATTATTTAATTTTAAGTTAAGAAATTTCAGACATACTAAAAATATTAAAAATATAATGAAAACATCAACCTATAGCTTAAGAAATAAAATATATCCAAAAGAATGAAGTCCCTCTTCACCTTATATTTATATATGCAGTAACTTCATGTGAAATAAGGAATTTAGAAAATCAGAAAATCCTTTGAAGAACAATCTTAATGGCTCTTTAGTTTTATTTTAAAAAAAAAGCCAATAATACTGAACATGGTGACATATCCGGCAGAATGAATATGTCTTTTGTGAATAATTTACCCTGGAAATCTCATAAACCCTACAAAACTCAAGAGTGTCTAACTTCCTCTTTTGATAAATAGCTTCTGAACATTGCATAAGAGCATGTACATGTACTTTTGTACCATTTATTTTTCTTCTTTTCTTACTGCTATATTTCAAAAGCAACAGAATAATAAATATTATTTACATTGTTGTGTTCATTGTGTAAAGGAGGATGTCTATGAAATGAATGTGTAAAGTATTATAATTAAGGTTAAATGCTGAATTCTACTGTATAGACCTGTGATTTTAATCTTGATTACATGTTTGCATATAAACTGTCTTGGGTAAAGAAAGGATGTTGTTGCTACATAGAGAAGAAAACTATCTTCATAAAAATCAGTTTGCCAAATTTTAGAACATAGTTTTTCCCTTTTGATCTTAAAATGACTTATTACATCGCTTAAAAAAGAGAAAGTTAAGCAAAACATGCCTATCTTATAATCTTGAATTTGATATATTATTTATGTTAGCTATGGTTAACTATACAGAAATGGCCACATTGCCATGTAGAAAAATTATTGGTTGTCATTATTGTAATGTAGCTGAAATAGTTGATATTTACTAGTTCCTAATGCAGCTGTGTTATAGGACTTAATCACATACAAACCTGGAGATAATTCTTGGACAAGCATTAGATATTCACAGTGTTCAAATCTGAGCAAGGAAACAGCAATGTTGACTATGAGATTTATAGTGTTTGAGATCTTCAGGGATGTGAGGAGAAATCAGAAAAAGAAAGTGATCTCAGGTATTTTATTCAACTATGACATTCTTAGGGGAGAAGAATGGAAAACAGGCCAAGAGTCTCTCTATCACATTACCTGTTCTCTCCTTGATCTTTTTTTCTCTTTGCCCCTATCCTTCCCCTTCACTCTAGAGAGACCTGACCTTTGAAGTATAATCAGAGATACTAACACAGCAGAGATCATGAGTGACACCTTAAAATTATAATTTCTCTATGTTAATATTTTATATTCTAACATCAGTGTTTAATGAATATCACTGTTTGTGTTTTAAGCCCATAGGATGTTTAACATGAAGTAATTAACTTACTTTATAAATCCAGAAATCCCCAAAGTAAGATAATGATTATGGAAAATGTGTTTTCTATTCCACTGATATTATTTAAGTAGTTTATAGTACGTGAAACAAATACATAATGCATAACATACATAGGTCTAAATCTTGAGATTAAAAAACTTTGCCTTTTAGATATAAAAGTCAGTGTTATGAGTTATGATTGTAGATGGTTACTGAATTTTGATATATATTACATGAAGTATTATCTAATTTTTTATGTTTATTATAGTTGCTAAAACATGGAAGTCACTTTCTAAGCAGGTAGGTTAAAGCTCTTGGTATATGTATGCATGCACACTATTTTATTTTATTTATTTATTTTTTAAAAATTTATTTATTTATTTGGCTGCACTGGGTCTTAGTTGTGGCATGTGGGATCAAGTTCCCTGACCAGGGATCAAACCCGGGGCTCCTGCATTGGGAGCATGGAGCCTTAGCCACTGGACCACCATGGAAGTCCTGCACACTATTTTATATATATATATTTATGTGATGTATACATATATAAATGTGATATGTACATATATATAAGATATATAAAGCTGAACTCAAAGGAGATTATTAGCAAATTTTGCTAAATTCAATATTAAAAATTTTGGCACACCAAAAAACAGTGTCAACAATGTTAAAAGATGTATGACAGATGGGAGAATATGCTTGCAACATATTGGGTTGGCTAAAAAGTTCGTTCGGGTTTTCTTAAGATATGAAAAACCAGAACGAACTTTTTGGCCAACTCATTATTAACAGAAAAGGCTAAGTGTCTTGTAGTCATATAGAACTCCTGTAAATCAATATACAAAAGATAATAAGAAAATAATGGGTAGACATAGCCAGAAGGGCCAATAAATATATGTAAAGGAGCTCAACCTCACTAGTAATCAGGGATATGCAAATTAAACCAATGATCTGATGCTAGTTCACACCCATCAGATTGTCAGGTTCTAGAAATCTAACAATACCAGTAATTCAAGGACAAGAAGAAGGAGGAATCAGGTGAGAATGTAAATTGGTATAGTCTCTTTTGAGAGAAATTTGGCACTATCTAATGCATATCAAAAATTCTACTTCTAGATATGTTTACAAGAGAAACACTTGTATGCTTATACCAGGAGTCCTAAAAAAATTAGGAACAATATAAATGCCAGTCAGTAGAGGAATTAATAAAAGAATGTGAAATAGGCATATGAAGGACAATACAGTAATATAGAGCTAAGATGAATAAATACACAAGAGATATGTGTATCAACATGAATAGACCTAAAAAACATGAGTTTGAGTAAAACAGCAAATTGCAAAATAATATAAACTGGTCTTTCTTAACGTGCAAAGACCTTTTTGGGGGTCCATGAAGTCAAGACTATTTTCATAATAATACTGAAAAGATACGTGTTCTATTACTCTCATTCTGTGACAAGTGTACAGTGGAGTTTTCCAGAGGCTGCATGATGAGTGATGACATCATCACTCTGAGAACTAATAGAATATGTGCTTGTGTGTTTTTGTGTTCTAAAAATGTATCATTTCGATTTCCACATGCATTAAATATTGATAGATATAACCTACATAAGCAATATCTCTTTTGGGTAAACAATTTTTAAGAGTATAAAGAGTTACATTTCAGAACTGCTTATATAGACAATTGCTACGTAGCCATTAAAATGAAAATGAAGAATATTTGGCAGGAAAATACGCTCATGACATATTAATGCAAAGAGTAATTTACAAAACAGTATGCAGAAAATGATTTAATATTTGCAACAAGAATGACAAAAATACTGTATAAATATGCCTAGATAGAGAATTAGATTAAAAGGAGATTAAATAAAATTTTTAATTGTGGTTCGTCCCTGGATTACAATCCGGTTTTATTTTCTGCATTTACTAATTTTCCTATAACATATATATTACGTATATAGTTATAAAAATTGTCCTCAGAAAAATTGTATAAAGCCTTTCAAAGGCATCTATAATTCTAGGTAAATGAATTCAATCCAGCAAATATTTATTTAGTCCCTACTTGCAATACTGCAATACAGTTCTGAAACTTATCACCCAGAGTTAGCATCAGACCCCACAGATTTAAGGACCCATTTCCCAAAAAGGTGGCCCTCATTTCAGCTGTCAGCTGCAACTCAAGGGGTCCCGGACCACCCACACTGCTGACCAACTGGCTACAAATTTAGAGAGTTCCCACAACTCCACTCAAGTTTGATAATTTGTTAGAGTGACTCATAGAACTCAGGAACGTTCTACATGTAGAATTATAGTTTATCATTATAAGGGAACAAATCAAAGCCAGCCAAATGGAGAGACACATACAGCAAGTTATAGGAGGGTTCCAAACACAGCTTCTGTGCCCTCTCCCTGAAGGATCAGGGTATGTCACCCTCCTGGCACACCCATGTGTTCACCAGCCTGAAAGCTCCACTGAGTTTGGTGTCCAGAGTTTTTATTGGGGGTTTCATTGCATAGGTGTGATTGATCGAATCATTGGCCACATGGTTGAATTCAACCTCCAGTCCCTTTCCTCTCCCCTCCCCAGAGGTCAGGCTAGTTCAAAGCCCCAACACTTGAATCATGGGGTTATTTTTGAAGGTCAGCCCCCCATCTTGAGTCATCTCCTCAGCATAAACTTTGGTGTTATGCAAGGATATAGTCTTCCTCCCAGGAACCAGGGACAAAGGCCAATCAAATTCTTTATCATACAACACTACTACCTATAAGAGACTAAGGTAGGCACTGGGAGAGGGGAGAGAGATTCCCGCCTGAGTGGAAATACAGTTTTTAATAAAACTTAAAAGTCCCTAGCCTCCACTGCAGTGAACTCTACTCAATACTCTGTTATAACCTATATGGGAAAAGAATCTGAAAAAGAATGGATATATGTATATGTATAACTGACTCACTTTGCTGTACACCTGCAACTAACATAATACTGTAAATCAACTATATGTCAATATAAAATAAAAATTAAATTAAGAAAAAAAAGTCCCTGAAGTTGACACAAAACAAGATTAGTATGTCAACTGGATGATCTAGACCAGACAAGGAACTAAATTATTACAGAAATAAACTGCTTAGAGTCAGTAAGGATCTGGACAGTCATTTACTAGTTGTATAATTCCGGGTGAGTTACTTATCTTCTTTAAGACACAGTAAAATATGCATAATGAGGATAATTTTTTAGAATTAAATGAGATATGTATCAGCCCATTGCCAAGCATATAGGGGACACTCAGTAAAAGGTAGCTATGATTTTTTTGGTCTTAAATTTTAGCTGAGTTTAAGTAGAAGAAATGAGTTGAATACATGGGAACAGTTAAAATGGAGATGGTAGTATTTATATAATAGAAACAGTATTAATGAAATATATAAAATGTACTCAAAATATTAATATTTTTTAATCTCCTGCTCTAACAAAAATGTTTATGAGTTTACTATTGTTTAAACATTAAATATCCTAGCTTCTCATTATTATTCATATGTGAATTGCTACCCTAGTCAGACACTACTGAGCACCAGGTGGCGTCTATTACCTGCAGTGCAGAAATAACACCAGGAAGGAAATGAGAGCAAGGATTCACAGATAGGCTTCAGGGCGTCTATAAATCCCCTAAAAATACCTCTCCTGCCTTTGGGGTCCCAGAGATTCCTTATTTGCCTGCTAACCCAGCTCTATAATGAAAAAGATGGTTTATAAATGTCACAGAGCTTTTTTATGTACAACTACATCAGGAAGGATTTGTCTAAAGTGCTTCTCAAACTTGAATGTGCATAAAAATCACCTGGAGATCATGTTAAAAATTGATTCTGGTTCAGGAGGCCAGGGATGGGATCTGAGATTCTGCATTTCTAACAAGCTCCCCGGTGATGATGCCCGGGCCATTGGGGAACCACATTTTGAGTAGCAAGAGTCAGATCTGGAAAAAAAGTCATTTCTATTGTTTTTTCAGTATGTTACTTAGCAGACTAATTTTTTAATTTCAAATTATTTCAACTTATCTCACCAAATCCTTTAATAATTTTTTCACAGTTAACCTAATTATAATTTTCACTTATTTTTAACACAGTATGTGTAATAAATACAAAATCATTCTAGTATCTGAGCAATGAATCAAATGTTTAAATTTTCCAAAATAGTCCCCCCTCAGCTTGATTAAAAAAGAAAAAAAGCTGGCTAACCAGCAATTGAGGTGTGTATTCTTTACTGAATATTTAAGTTAAAATTAGAAAAAAAAATTGCAGCGTTGGACAAAATAACTCAACACCCTGTCATCCTGCTGCATCTGATGTCATCATTCTTTGAGTCACTATTAAAATACTCTTCATTCTTTCCCAGCATAATCTGTTGCCCAGTTACTTCATCTACCACAAAATCCCCTAAATCCAGGAGGGCTACAGAAAACAGTATGTGAAGCCCAGTGATCATGTGTGACCTGTATTAGGAAGTCCACCTTTTCCTGTGGCTTCCACGGAACCATCCTTTTCTAACTGGCTCCAGAACTTAAATTCACTGTTTTATCTTAATTAGATTATCATATATATATGTATTTCTCCAGTTATTAAGTTTACCTGAAATTTTCGGTAGCTCTAATTGAATTTAATGTAGCATCTTCATCACTTATTTTTACATTTGGACTGTGGGCAAATATTGGGTTTTATGGTTGAATGAACCACAGATAAAATAGTATAAATACAGTCATGTCTCACGTCTTCTAAGCAGAGAATGTTTTTGCATAGGCATTTGAATATTTTTGGTCTATTTTATAAGTAAATGGTTTACCAGTTAATCAGCATTATGATACCTTATGTCATAGGAATTAAATCAAATGCTATCAGAAACACCACCAGTTTGGAAAGGATCATCAAAGCTATTTCGAAGTCTTAAAGAAAGAGGTAAGTTAACTATAGTATTTATGTATTTTAATATTGATACTATATTATTTATACTATTTATACATATTTTCCTCATGCTTAAATAATTTTATAATTAATGTGTCTATGTACATGGAAAAAAAACTGAAAAGGAAAACACCAAAATATTAATAATGATTGTTTCTCGGCAGTGGGATTACAGGTGGTTTTTATGTTACTTTTTATATACACTATTCATATCTTCCACACTTTTCACAACAAAATGAACTTTTATAGTTAAAAAAAAACCTTTTTAACCATATTGAGAAGTATATGTTATATTTACCCACAGAAAGCAGTTTTCAAAAATACTGATTTCCAAATGTTTATTTTTCTTCTTTCCTTTTACTTCCAGGGAATTGCAGATTTTCTTAAATTTAATCAATATGAAAAGTTTATTGGATATATCTTTTGGTTGCACAATTTGAACATGTTTCTTTTAAAAACAACACTCACTGCAAAAATCCACCTATTTCAACTTACCATATTACCCATATCTATTTATACATTAACTCGTTAATTCATACATGGCTTTGCAATCAAATTATATAGCTTTTATTGCAATTTTCTTTTACATTGTACTTTTTATAAATGTTTATAGCAGAAACTAATAAACTCTCTTTAATCTTAAAAAGGAATGTTTCTTAGAAATATATATTTTCATATTCAAATATAAGAGTATGCAAAATAACAATATAAAACATTTATCTAAACTTACCTTTTTTTCATCAGTTTCAACCAATATTGGTTTGAAAGTAATATATTTAATGTGAAGATAAATACTTTATAAAGGATTAGTTATAATCCATATATTTTTGCCTAAGTAGAATTAGAAATTCAGATTGCTTACGCCTGGTTCTCATGGACTCTGGAAGGAGGAGACACCTTGTCTTTAACTGTAGGCTTTTCATAACTAGGGTTTTTAAATCTTTGTGAAATCTGGGCCATGGTGTCTTTAAAGTTCTTAGAAGTTTTTTTCTGGAAGTTGTCTTAAAGATTGCCATTCAAATCTTAGGGTGGAATGATAGGATCAGGAAAATTCAAAGCTCAGAATAATGAGGGAAATTGGTGAATGTAAAAAATATTTCTTTAATACCTCTCATGGGAAAATGCAATTGGATCAGATATAATCCAAGAAAGATAAATGCATGGAAGAAGGAAATTCTTTTCAGTTAGGGGGAGGGTTAAATCTGGAAGCCATAGGTTTAGGCAGGTCCTAATCCTACTTAAATTGTATGCATATTTGCATATTTTTTTCAGGGGGAGATGATCTATTCAGTGCTACCCAATAGAACTATCTGCAGTGATGGGAATGTCCGTATGGTAGCCACGAGCCAAATGTGGCTGTTAATTACCTGAAATGGGGCTACTGTATCTGAGGAACTGAATTTTTAATTTTATCTACTTTTAATTATTTTAAATTTAAATAGCCCCGTGTGGCCAATGGCTACACTGTAGAACAGTGCAGATCTATGTCATAGTGATGGGATTATCAAGGTAATCCGTGAACCCAAGAAGTTTTAGAACCATAGGGTTAGGTAAAGTAGAGAGTTACAGAGAATCTTGCTTTTTTATAAAGAGATTAGGTGGAAGAGGAATTGTAAAGCTAAGTTTTTAGAACTATTGAAAACTAATTTACAAATTAATTTTGTCTGCTTAAAATATAACCCAGCAAGAAAATGTTAGGCAGTTTTACAAAAATTTAATTGGTATACAGCATTTATGAAAACATGAATTACATAGACTTAGTTATAATAGCTAACTGTAATATATCATGATATAGGAACTAAACAGTGTAATGCTTTTAAGAAACTTCCCTTAGAATTTTTTAAAATTGAATTTTCAAGAGACACCTAGTTGGCATCTTTCTTAGCCTCTTTTTCTAAGGATCGAAACATTACTATATGCTTAGCATTTATTATTATTTTTGATCCTGGGTGGCCTTAAAATAAATTGAAAGGTTAATCTAATGGTTTTCCATTTTTGTAATTAAAAACATTATGAATCTACAGTTCATGTTTAGTAATATTTTCCCTTCTCCCTGACCTTTTTTTTTTTTTACACCTTTACTGGAGTATGATTGCTTTACAATAGTGTGTTAGTTTCTGCTGTATAACAAAGTGAATCAGCTATACACATACATATATCCCCATATCCCCTCCCTCTTGCGTCTCCCTCCCTCCCACCCTCCCTATCCCACCCCTCTAGGTGGTCACAGAGCACGGAGCTGATCTCCCTGTGCCATGCGGCTGCTTCCCACTAGCTAGCTATTTTATATTTGGTCGTGTATATATGTCCCTGACCATTTTTATTAAATTATATCATGAGTTTCTCACTTTGTTTTTCTTCCCTGTGGATTATACCACCTCAAAAACCACTTAGTACTTCAGACAAGTGCCTACCATGATCATCATCATCAGGACTCTCGCTGTTTTGTAATCCGTCAGTGAGGGGAATCTTGAGTTGATTATCAAGTAAAAGGTGTAGAGCAGATATTAAACTGCTTTATGCTAACCAGCACCGCTTGTGCATTCCACCAAGTCAGAGCAACAGTCAGTGAGACGGGGTTATGGAGATACAGAGCCCATTTCCAGATCTTTTTTTTTGAGGGATCCCTATGGAATCTAGGTATTGTATCTTATATACGTTGACCATTCCAGAATCTTTCTCCCATAACATTCATGGCAATCAACCAGAACTATGTCTATAGGTCACAATATTCTAGTATAAACAAAAGACGGGAATGCTTTCAGGGCCTCCTAGCTCGGTCCCTTCACATCTTCTGACAAACTGCCTGACAGTGACTCCTCTTCCTTTGTTCTGTAACAAAGAGGGTAGCCTCAAAGAACATCAGGTAAAGTGGAGTTTTAAAGTTCACGATCTGATTATTTTAAGGATTTTTATACCCTTTTACCAACCATGAGGACTGTCTGGTATCTGGATAAGTGTTATTGGCTTATTTCTGATTTTCATTTTCTCAGGATACACTTGGAAAAACAATTAAGCCATTAATTCTAGTTTTGGGTGTTATAATCCAAAAGCAAGAATTTGAGTAACAAAATGTATGTTTTTATGTAGTCCAAACAAACTCCTTTTAAAGTTTATGAGATTACAGAGAACTCAGGATACAATATACAGAAAGTGTAAGCTTTCTGTAAAAATTGAAACTTCTTAGATTACATTTAATAGAAGCATGAAGCTTATCAAGAATAATGAGTGATAACTTGAAAGGAGAAAAGTAATAACTATAGAGTTGTGTTTTTTGAATGCAATAAGAAGTCAAATCTCTAAGCAAGAATATCTAAATGTTTTATTCAAGGGTTACTAAGAAATTATTAAGCATTTTACAGTGTTATCCATTTCCAACATTTTTATTTTATGTTAGATTCATACCTTGAAAGCTAGCAACGCATTTAAAATTTACAGCTATATGTAAACATTATTGATAATTTTGCTTTTATGCCAGTATATCTGGAAGCATTAATGTGATTTTTATATGGGTTTCTACAGAGGCATATGAAACAATGTAAATTTTATTTGTTTCTTTCACCCTGATTTTGTAGTAATAGTTTAGTCTCATTGAAAACAATATTTAGCATCTTCTTTAAAACTCTAAGTTCTTTATAAATATTACTGCTATTATAAGAATAATATTTTACCTGATAAATATGAAGAGAAAGTAATATTTTATATATAGCATAACTAATACTATTTTTCTTCTAGGTGTGATTTCTTACACAGAATATCTTTTTCTTTTATGTATTTTAACAAGTAAGTATACTCACTAAATCTATTTCTGGATACAGTTTTCTTTCTCAAGCATAATCTTGGGAAATAAATCTTTTTTAAAATTAATTAATTTATTTTTTGCTGCATTGGGTCTTCGTTGCTGCACGCGGGCTTTCTCTAGTTGTGGTGAGCAGGGGCTGCTCTTTGTTGCGGTGTGCGGGCTTATTGCGGTGGCTTCTCTCGTTGTGGAGCACGAGCTCTAGGCACATGGGCTTCAGTAGTTGTGGCGCACGAGCTCTAGAGCACAGGCTCAGTAGTTGTGGTGCACGGGCTTAGTTGCTCTGAGGCATGTGGGATCATCACGGACCAGGGCTCGAACCTGTGACCCCTGCATTGAAAATCAGTTTAGGTCTATCCAGGCTGTTTTGCAAAATTCATGTCTATATGCCAGTGGAAAATGCTAAGCACAGTACTATCAAGGGTCAAAACCATAAATATTATTATGGCTTACGGTGTAGTAAATAAAATGCTCATAAATTATACACTTAATATCCTATATCAATCCCTGTGGTTGGATCTACATGGGAGCCTAAAGGTCAGGATGTGTAGTGATTTGTAAATTTCCTGCTACACTCATTCATTCAAATCACATTTTCTGCAAGACTAGTGTGAAAGAATGAGTCCTTTAACTAGTAAGTCTATAAGAAGACCCATCATACATCCTACAACAGCTTTATTATTATCTTCCTCTTATATACAGCAATTCTTATGCAGTACATGAAGGGTTTACTAAGGTGTTCAGTTAAATTTCGTTGCATTTAATGGAGGAACTTACATGCTATAGTTCACAGTGCTCCAGCCACCTGACCTTTTTATTCCCTGAATTCTCACCTCAGGAATTCGTACTTTCTGCTCCCTCTACCATCAGTACTTTTACTAAAGATCCTCAGGATAGTAAAAATCATTCAGGTTTCCTTTGAAATATGAAGACTTAGAGAAGGCTTACTTGACCATTCTCCCTAAAATAACTCCCTCTTCCATCTCTCCCCTTTTATCCCTTTACAATGTTTTATTTTCTTCATAGTACTTGAACTATTCGAAAGTGTTTGTTTACTGGTTTACATGTTTTTGTCTCTCTCCCCACAGTTGAATGCAAGGTCCACAATGGCAAAGATTTTATCTTTTCACCTGGTAGCCTCTCAGAAAATAATTGGCAAATGAATGAAGAAAGGAGTGAAATAAAAGAATGTGGCTAGTGGAATTTCCAATTGTGGAGATTTATGGAGATGTGTGGAAACAAGAACATCAATAAAATTGTGTCATTAGAAACCAATCTTAAAATTCCTATACTTCTGTAATTAGAAAATTCACAGCCACTGTGTTATTTCTGAATTTAGTAATGGATGCTGTTATGTTGGAGTTCTGTTGCAGGAAATTTGGTGTGTGTGTGTGTGTGTGTGTGTGTGCTTGCACACATGTGTATTTCAAAAATTGTATATTTTTTTCTTGCTTTTTTCCTCCTGGCTCAAAGTCATTTAAAATGTTGGTGCTGAAGAAAAGCAAGTATTGTGCAGTTAGTTATAGGACAGCCTGAGGTTGTCCCAGAGTGGAAAGCCATTCTGATGATTTCAGTCCAGTCAGTGATGAATGCCACTGTGGAAAGTAGAGGAGTGGGTGCCAAGGAGTAACTCAGAGACTTGTCTTAAAGTTATCTTGTTAGCAGAACAACTTTAGATGCAAAATTAGAAGTTATAAGTGCCTGGACCAGCAGAGTGATGGGTCCGAGTAAAACAAAACTGGTGAGGAAAGCCACTTGTTGAGCTGGGACAGGGTTGGTTTAAGCATGTTGGAAAAAACACAGATAGTGGTTTTTGCTTACTACAGAAAGGGTAGGATCTTTGGATGCTGTGAATCTTCATTTGGAGTTCAGGACCCATCTTAGAAACTACTAAGAGTTTGAATTGAAAAGTTATGGGTGTCGTTTAGATTAGAACCAAGAAAAATGTGAAAAGAGGGCTGGCAGGAAGTGGGCTAGATAATCTATGTTACCTGTCCATAGTTTTCTCCCCTTTACTTTTTATTACTTTAACTTAATATACCCTTCCAAGTAATGCTGGTGAGGACTTCTTTCTATGTGTCTTCAGATATTTTTAAAGCTTAAATCTTGGTTATCAGAGATGGTGTAACTTTTTCTTTCTTTCTCAAGCGAATGATAATGAAAATAAGTCTAGATTCCTAAAATACGTGCAAAAAAATGAACTTCCATAAAAGACTGGCTTTCATTTCCATTATTTTCAGAGACAGCTATTACCCGTTAAGAAAGTAGAGCTGTGTGCTTTGTTTTTGCCGGGTTCACGGTTTCACAACAGGTAGTGGCAAGTGTATCTGTGAGAGGTCCTTTTTAAACTTTTTGCCAGTCATCTTAAAAGAGAAGGTCAGATGTTTTGAAAAAGGCATGTACACTGAGCTCCTCTTTGAAGGATACGTTCAAGTTTTCTTCTGTCCAGGTTTTCTTCTTTATGCCTTAGAAGTGAAAAGAGAAGAAGGATTGAATCTCATTATAGGGTTCATACAATTAAGGCAGTTCGTAATGTGTGAAAGTCTGATTTTCTCAGAAAAGGAGTTGTTCCTTGTATTTGGGGAGAATTAAGTATTCAAGCTCTCTTTATATTTCTGTATTTGAAGCCTCTAGAAGTTCAAACCCAAATATGTAATCTCTCATGCTTGACATTTTTTCGCAGGTTATTTCCATTATAATTTTCCCAAGATTTTAGACTGCTCCATTGTGTCATATTCTTATTTTTCCTTCTGTTCTAAGTAGCTGACATATTAAAAATACTTCAGATGTGATGAGGTGATATTTTCCTTTTAAACAAACTGACAGACTTTGGCTAAGAAAGAAATATTTATCTTTGGAAGGAAGGTAGTCAAATTTTACTGTCAGTGCTATGCAACAGGTATCACACAAGTAGATTTAAAGTGTATTATCAATTGTGTTACTAAGTGTGCTAATTTATGAAGCAGAAATATATATACTTACGTGTAGCTTTTATTATATTTAAATAATAACATGTTGCTTTTAATTTCTTGGTTAAAGAAAGTATTTCTGTATAGAATGTGAATAATTGTTTACAACTAATGTGGATTTTTTTACTTTAAAAACATTTTTTCATTTCACAAATACTTTTCCTGTTCTTTTCTGGCAGAGCCACATGCAGGTTTTAGAATAGCTTTCAACATGTTTGACACCGATGGCAATGAGATGGTAGATAAAAAGGAGTTTTTGGTGGTATGTATATTACAAGCTACATTTTATCAATAATTAAACATTGCTTATATTTTTATGTTTTGCATTATTTAGAATACCGTTGTAGAAAAAAGAGTGAAAATTTTATGCTTTCACTTTAATTTAATAAAGTATATACTCATGTACTTTATTTTGAATGATTTTGTTTTTTTTTTTGCTGTGTTGGGTCTTTGTTACTGAACGCAGGATATTTCGTTGTGGCGCGCAGGCTTCTCTCTAGTTGTGGCGTGTGGGTTTTCTCTTTGCTAATTGTGTCACGGGCTCCAGAGCACGTGGGCTCTGTAGTTTGTGGCACATGGGCTCTCGAGTTGAGGCCTCCGAGCTCAGTAGTTGTGGTGCATGGGCTTAGTTGCCCCGCGGCATGTGGGATCTTAGTTCCTTCACCAGGGATCGAACCCACATCGCCTGCATTGCAAGGCGGATTCTTTACCACTGGACCACCAGGGAAGTCCCTATTTTGAATGATTTTTACACTATAAAAAAATAAATTATATTCAGTGTATAAAGATGCTTATAGTTGTTTACACATCTTCTGGAAGTTTGAAATGTGTCAGATGATTTCCACTGGGTGGGTGACAAGCAATCCTGAGGTGTTATGCATGCTCAGTCTCTATCATATCAGCCACCCAATCACAGACAGCGCTTTGCCACAGGAACTCCCCTTCCTTCTCATTAAAGGATTTACGATTTTTCTTTTTCCTTTTCTCTTCCACTCATTGCTGCCTTGTATTCCAGTCTTAGCCCAATTTCCTACTCCCTTCTCCTGTCTTTGACCAGGGGCTGATCTCCAGTGGAGGGTGAGAGTGTTCTTGGTATTTGTCCTTCAGCCTTTCTCACCCGACTGGTCCCGTGTTGGTGCTGGTCTGGCAGCATCATCAGCTGCTCTCTCATCTTACCACCCCCACCTTCCAGAATTTTTCCATTGCTTTTTACCCCTGTGTCCTTTATCTACTTCTGTGACCAAATGCCTATTCTGTTTTTCTCCAAAACAGAGATTAGCATTAGTTTACTCCTTCCAGTAACAACCTCTACCCTTAGCATTTATGTTTAACTCAATATTTACCTCTACTCTCCTAGTGAAAAGAGAAGGGAAAAATAACATAAATAGCCATTTATTTTTCCTGTGTATCGAGCCAATAAAAATCCCTTGGAAAACCTCTTAAATAGCTTAGTATTTTCTTCAGAGGCTGGCGTGTAGAAGAGAAACTATGCAGTCATTCTTTTCCATGGTAGGAAAGAGAAGAGAGAGAAATCCTCATCAAAAGCTAATTAGCCATTAAAAAGGAAGCAAGCTAACTAATATTGCGATCTATCAAAAGGCTTAATCTAATACCCATGTGGCCGTTGCCCGAGTACAGTGCCTGAGCAGGTCACTGGAGCTGGAACCACGAAGGGTCCCTCACTGCAGTGCTTTTCAGGATACGGGGGAGGTGAGAGGTTTCAGCTTCATTGCAGTAGATCGAGAGATGCACGTAACACCCTAAAATGGACAGGCTTAGTTTACTATAGTTCTGTCATGACAGCGTACAACTGTATTTTAGGACTTTCACAATGGGCCTAGTAATCTAAATAATTTTCAATAAACTTTCTATGACAGCAGTGCCAAGTTCCACCCCACTGTCTTAAAGATTAACTTTTGGAACTCAGTTCATTGGAAGTTGCCTGTCTTTCGGAATCTTGTCTGTGGAGATGGGAGGTGAAAACATTCATGCAGAATTTCTATTTATTTCCACTGTACACTCTTACAGAAGTTGCCCTTGCTTTAAAGCGGTGGTCTCCTCTGCAGTGGCTGTGTACTAATAGTTTTTTGTTTGTTGTTTGTTTGTAAACAGCAAAGAGTTTGGAAGTAGAGGTGGAGTTGGGCAAAGTTATATGTAGAGGTCTAAAATCTGCGGTCCTCCTGCCTATTTATGAAGTGATTATTAATAACCTTGCAAAAAATAAAAACTCTTCACTAAGAAAAAGTGTGGAAATAAATTTATGTGTTAATAAAATCATCTACATTTTGTACTGTATATTTTAATTGTTATTTCATATCTTGGGAGGTAACACATTTTGACTTTCAACTATAGCCATACAAAGTGAAGTAAAGAGTTGAGATAGCTGTTCAAATTACACAGACAAGAGCAATGACCTTGTCAGAAAACTGATATAGAGACAGAATTAGGCTTCCATTTGTAAAATAGGATTTTAAAGAGGAAATAATGCCTTGTATAATGGTAGCTAACATTTATTGAGAAGTTAACTGTGTGACAGGCAATGTGCTAAGTAATTACTTGTAATATTTACTCTGTACAACATTATTTTTATAAGACCTATCGATTATACCTCAGTAAAGCTGGAAAAAAATGCTGCCCTAAGAGATTCTGTAAGATATTATCTTCATGTTCCTGATATAGAAAACAAGCCTTAAATAATTAGACTAACTTGCTCAAGGGCTTATACATGGAGAGCCCATGTTCCTACCACAATGATCAGTTACCTGAAAGAGACCTTAGAGGTCGTCTAGCCCATCTGCATTTCATATAGGAGCAAATTGGAGCCCAGCGAGGGTTGAATGACCTGTCCCCCATTATAAAATTAGTGTATGACAGAAGATGGGCTCAAGCCCAGACCCCTGAGTTCTGGTCCAGTGTCCTTTATCCCTCAGTAGGCTTCATCTCTTTTTATGTATATGCCACAGGCTCCACATCTTTGTCTTAGAGATAAAGTAAAACTATTTAATAGATCCTTTGATACTGGGTTGCCTTTTTCTCAGGAAAAACATTGATATCAGAAAATATATTTATACTAGTTTTAATGATCTTGATATATGAAGCTAACGATTTTCTTTCTTTTTAGAATATACGTAGCACAGGGTGTTAGGTAGGTACCCAGAAACTCTTGTTGGATATATGATTTTTGATTGTTTTTTTTTTTCAGCTTCAAGAAATATTCAGGAAAAAAAATGAAAAGAGAGAAACTAAAGGAGATGAAGAAAAGCGTGCAATGCTGGTAAGAATAATTTATAATACTTTCAGGGGGGTTTTCTAGGCAAGAATTATTTTATTCATGTTGAGAAACAATAATTAAAGCCTGTAACTTTGGACCTGTCCCTTTCTTGAAAACTTTCTAAAGTTCTTATGTAGAAAAATTGCTTCAGTATTTATATGCTTTGATATCAATATTTATATCAAGTATTGATATTAAACATCTGTATCCATAATCACATTCATTAAATCATTTTCATCTGTATTGTTGTTATCCATGAGATTTGAAGGGTATATCATATAATAGATTAATACAGATCATTATGCATGTAAAAATTTAAAGGTGAATTGCAAAGATTTAATTATACCTGTGAGTAAATTTAGTGATGCTATAACAATATGAATGTTGAAGCAAAAACAAGGAAATAATATGTTTTTTTGCATTCATAGAAATATATATTATAAATTCTTCTTCTGGTAAGAGTAATGTTTTCATCTTATTCTGAAGGTAGAGTTAAGCAACATTTCCCTCCATTTTCCTACTAGTTTTCTTTTTTGCTTGTCCCAAGTATTTCAGCCTGACAACAACCCAGGTTCACATAATAAAAATAACATGCAGATACTGAGACCTTAGTATCAGACACTATACTAGGTGCTTTGCATGCGTTTTCTCATTTACTCTACCCAGCAGTTCCCTTATTATCTGTAATTATAGATGAGAAAACTGACAGTTGGAAAGGTTAAGTATCTTGTCCAAAATTCCATAGCTATTAAATGGCAAAACCAACATTTGAACCCATGGCTGGCCAGCTCCAAAACCTGCTCTTTTACCCACTGTATCATATTTCTTCCTCTGGTACTTAGATAGCAGAAACATGGTGAATTTTGTTGGCATGTAAATGGTAATTGTTTAATTTGCAAACTCATGGCCCTGTGAAGTAGTTTAATTGGTCTATCTGGAATTCAAATAATTAACTTCAAAGAACTGCAACATTCTTTATTATTCTCGTTGTTATAAGGATATGTATTAGGTTTTTTTTAAACATGGGTTATCTGTAGCAGATGGGTGTCATATTCAGTCCCAGTAGATTTTCGAAGTATGTATTTATACTAATAAAAGCAGATTATCAGGATTATGAATATATATTATTTCTTAGGATAGTTGACTATGATATATTTATCAGTATTTGTTGAATCACCCCCAGTAGACTAATTATGGAAGACACTTATATCAATAGAAGACACTGTCTATAGATAATATACTAAAAGAGTAAACAGTTATTTTAATTTTGATGGATTACCCCCAATTGACTGGATAGGCAAGTTGTTAATAAAATATCATTAAGGAGGTTGAATTATGTTAATGAATCTTTTGGTAAACCTCAGTGATAAAGTAGATAGTATTTCAATGGATACAAATTTAACTGTTTATTTATACTAATTCCAGAAAGGACTTAATGGATCTTCCAGTAAAGTCACAATCCTATTCTAATCATTAACATTTACTAAAATACCTAAGTCGAGTAACAAAGGGAGAGAGGAAAGGGAATAATAATAGCAGACAACCCACTGGGAAAAGCTACAGTGTCAGCACAAAAGCGTCATTGCAGCCCAGGTAAAGTAAATTTAATACTGATGATTTAATGCAAATAATAGTGATATAGTAAAACTTCATTAAATTGGATTACTTAGGGAAAGTCTATCTGAATTATGAAATCTAAATTATATCAGCATACCCTAAATTGTATTAGTTTACATGAATATACGTAGATCAATAAAGCATTCTGTAGCAGATATTTGGGGAAGGAGACCTGATTTAAAGAACAGATAAAAATAACTTATAAGTAGTATATAACTTATTTATGTGTAAAGGAATGCTTGCTAAAGGCACTGATCTCCATGGGTACCTCAGAGGTGTTTATCTTACATAGCTTACAATTAGTGGCTCCTGAAATCTCATTTACAGAATTTAGCTCTGAGAACTATTTCTTAAAACAATTCAGAAATAATCTTTAGTACAACCTCTGAACTAAACAATACTCTAGGACAATACAGCTCTCTCCAAATATTTGTTACTGTGTTTAACAATAACAATAATTAGTGGTAACTTATTGTTAATAGTTGTCACATTTTAAATAATGCATATCTGAACTGATGAGATATTTGAGTTTTGAAGCAATTGAAATTTAGCTTATAGTGAAAATATATAGATTACATTAGGGAGACAGTGTAGCACAGGCTCAAGAGCCAGGTTTTCCGGGTTTGACTGTTAGCTCTGCCATTCATTACCTGGGGGACCTTGAACCAGGTCCTTAAATTTCTCTGTACCGCAGTTTCTTCATTTGTACGAGAATAGGAGTAATAAGCACATGTGATTGTTATGGGGGTTAAATGAGCTAAAACATGTAGCCACTTAACAGTGTATGAAATATAATGAATACTCAAACAGATTAGCTAATTGTGAAACACGAAATTCTCTTTTAATTAGTAGAACGATACAGCTACTTTACACTGAATATTACATACCCAAATCAAAATTTTAGCAAGACTAAATTGTAAAATATTTACATACCAAAATTAACTATGCTTCAGAAAGAAAGAGGGAAATGAACATAAAATTTCTTGGGACACTTATTATGTGCTAAGCTCTGTACTATATCCATTATAAATGTTACTCTCATTTAGTCCTCATTACACTTCTCTGAGGTAAGTATCATACCTTTTTACAGATGAGAAAACCATCTTAGAGAGGTTTGTTAAGTTGCCTGAGGTCATGGCACTAAACAGGAGCAGAACAAGATGCCACTGTAGGTCTCATACCATTCCCACCACCATGCTGCTGCATCTAGATTTCCCCCTTATCCCACATGGAATCGCTGAAGCATGTCTCAGTAAAACTGCATATTTTGGAGGAACATGTTTTACTCAAAGCAGTAGTTCTATCAAAAAGTTAAAATGAAAGTGGTTGAAATGAGCACAAGTTCATTTAATGTTTAATTATATGAGATTTAAAAAACTTTGCTACTCATCTTTAACATTTATCCCACTTGTACTGTGTTTATGCTCTATATAGAATGTAGCATAATGATTTGCCCTTCCTAATTGATTATTTTGTCATCTTTTTCTTTTTTTCTTTTGCTATACTTGGGTTCATTCTGAAATGTGACACTTCATTTGGCCCTTTGTGCTCTATGTCAGCGTCTTCAACTTTATGGATACCATTCTCCTACTAATAGTGTATGTACAATACTTTAAATGTTCTTTATGTAAATAGTCCTCACCTGTTTTACTTGATAATGCTATTTCTCTGTATAAAGCCAGATCTGTTATTGAGCATGTTTAGGAATTTATCGAGTATAATAATGTGCAACCAGGCCAAAAATTTTTATTTCCTTCCTAGATTTATGAGGAGACTAAAACTAACAGAGCAATTGTATATCTTTAGCTTTAGATTAGAATAAGGGAAAGGTGAGTGAAACAACCAAAAACTCCGGTAGAATAATTGAAATTTTATATTTTTCAGTGGTATTTGAAGAGTTAAATACAATTTATGGAGCAGATTCTCAGGCTATGCTCTTGCAGGACACAGGTATTTTAAGAACTGGATCTGTCCATCTGATATACAGTCTTTTCTTAATTCTAATAAAGAAGATATTAATGGATAAACTTTTCTTAGTTTTCCGTATTTCTCCCAAATTTTTTTCTAAAACCTTTGATGCCTGCCTTCTACCTATGGTCTATACAAAAGTCTGATATAAGGCGAACTTGATATGTTTGATATATCACTCTATCACATGTTACTTCTCAAAAAGGAGTATGATCTTCAGACTCACCTTTTCCTGAAAAAGTTGGGAGTTCCTGCAAGTGATCTTCCAACTGTACTCTTCTCACACTACACTTTCCTTCTTTCCTTTCTCCTGGAAAGTCAGAGCTTGTTGGTTAGCCCAGCTACTACACAACTAAGAGTAGGCCATGGCTCCTTTTGAATGTAAACATGCACAGTCCATTTGATTTCCCCAAGGATCCTTAAGTCACTTAGAAGGATCCCTCAAATTATACAAATTACACCTGAGAGAAGCTCTTGAATTCAGGGTGACTGACTCAGAATTGTCCTGCTGAAAGTGTTCCAGTTATAGTGTAAACTCTAGGTGTGTTGCCTCCTATATTGTATATTTAATAAAAATTCCAAACTATAAAAACTAATTCTGTTCTAGATTTAAGTATACACTGAAGGCTGATTCAGCATAAGGTAAACCTAAGATATCTTGTCTAAGTCACAAGGAATGGACCTAGAATGGGTTGCAAAACAAGCCAAGTCCATGGGAACCTTATGACTGACTAATTGTTTTGATCCCTTACGAGATACTTTAAATTTTTTCTGCAAAATTCACTACTGTTTTCCATGAAATAAAGTCTACCATTTTCTTAAAATTTTTAAAAGATTCCTCTGTTAATTATTTCAAAAATATATAAGAATGTGTAAGATGAAAATCTCATAGATTCTAATGCCATATGCCCTGTGAAACTTAATAAATGTTAATAATAATTATGACTTTTTAATTTATTTTTCTAACCTAATATGTCATTGCATGAATCATTTTTCCAACTGTGGCAATTTGTATTTTTCTTTTAAACTCATAAATTTCATACAGGTGACAAATGGTTTTCTAAAAAATACATTTCAGAGTAATATTGTTAAAAGGAAATAGGTACTAATATAGCTCTAGTTTAAGCTACATATGCAAATTGTAGTCACTTAGACATTAAGAGAATAATACTGAGAACCAGATTTAAATTACGTATTTCATTTATATTATGCTTACTTATGTAATAGGAAGGTAATTTACATTTTGTTGTGATAATATATATATATTTTATTTTACTGAAGGCATCTTTGTTTTTCATCTAAGAATGTAAAATACATATTTTAAAGTGATATAACTCGATGTCATTTTTTTATCCCCAGTCTTAAATGTATTACATGATGTTTCAACTCCCTTAGTTTAGTTGGCTATATAAACTGCCTTTTTTTCATATAATAGGAAAATTTTTGCTTAGAAAGGAATGATTATTTTCAAAAAAAATGCAAGCAAACAAGGAAGATTTATTTAAAATTAAAAAAAATTCAGACAGCCTGAACATTTATATGAAATATCATTGATGTATGTTTTCACAAATATATTAGTATAACGTTATGAATTAACAGGCAGTTTTCTGCTAGTTTCCAGAATTGTAGATCAACTGGAGCGATAAAGGATCTAATTTGAGTGTAGTTCGTGGAGCTGAATATAACCTAAGATTCTATCTTTAGGAAGAAGTTCCTTCAGGAAAGGCAGGGCCTCTGGATTTTACTATAGAGACAGAGATTCTGTGGCCTCTGTAGTAACCTGTTCCAAAAGTTAATCACCCTTACAGTAGGTTTTGCCTGTATTCTGTCAAATTATTCCTTGCTGCAGTGTAAGATTGAACATACTTTTTTGTATCCTGGAAGATAGTTACCTTACAGCCTTTTCTCTTCCAAACAACCCTGATTCTTTTCATATTTCTCATATAGTCAGCTCTTGATTATCTTACTACAGTAATGAAAAGAAATATAAAACATTCAAAAGAATAAATAATGCAAAAGTCAAGTATATTTGACTTTGACATACCTTATATTTTACACATTTTTTAAAGATTATCTTTATTACCCAAATTTCATTGTAGTCAAAAAATATAGCAATTTTTATATAATTTTTTGACATGAGTTGAACTTGTTTTATGGACTAAAACAATGTCAATATTCATAAATGATCTGTGTTTGAAAAGAATGTGTATTCTTCAATTTCGGGTACAGGGTTGTAATATATATATGACAAAACATGTTAATTATGTGTTTTAAATCTCTATCATTACTAATGTTTTTTTCTGATGTTCTGTCAAATAGTGTGTTAAATTACACATTACAATGCTAGACTTGTTAATTTCTACTTACAATTCTGGTTTTATTTTATATATTTCAAAGCCTTCTTATTACCTGTATAAGAATATAGATTACTTAAATCGTCTTAGCAAGTTGAATCTTTGATTATATACTATCCCTAGATCTCTAGCAATGTGTTTGTGTTAAAAATTTATTTTATTGTCAAAATAAATATACTACATTTGTTTTTATTAACATGTTATTTTCCATTTTGTGTTTTTTATTGTCTGTTTTTACCTCTAGTGATAACGAAGCTTTCCCTGATTTTTTTATTTTTATTTTTTTTATTTTTTTTATTTTTGGCTGCATTGGGTCTTCGTTGCTGTGCCTGGGCTTTCTCTAGTTGCAGCGAGTGGGGACCACTCCTCGTTGCAGTGCGTGGGCTTCCCATTGCGGTGGCTTCTCCTGTTGCAGAGCACGGGCCCTAGGTGCGCAGCCTTCAGTAGTTGTGGCACGTGGGCTCAGCAGCTGTGGCTCACGGGCTCCAGAGCGCAGGCTCAGTAGTTGTGGCGCAGGGGCTTAGTTGCTCTGCGGCATGTGGGATTCTCCCGGACCAGGGCTCGAACCTGTGTCCCCTGCACTGGCAGGCGGACTCCCAACCACTGCACCACCAGGGAAGCCCCTCCCTGATTTTTTAAATATGTATTTTAGTTCAGAAATATACTGCTGATAGAACGTAAATATAAAAACAAAAAACAATAAAAGTTTAACTACTATATAATATAGATCAAGAAATAAAACATTGCCTTTGCCGTACCCCAGAAGCCCCTTCATGTGTCTCCAATCATAATCCCTTCTTCTCCTTCAAAAGATAACCACAATCAAGACTTTTTATGTCAATTATTTCTTTGCTTTGAGGTTTTATGACCTACTTATGTATCCTAAACAATATAGTTTAGTTTTGCCCGTTTTTGATCTTCATATAAATGGGATCATATTAAATTAGTTTTTCTATGTGTTGCTTCTTTGACTCATCATGATTGGCAGCTTCATCTGCGTTATTGTATCTGGTCCTAGTTCATTCACTTTTATTGCTATAAGCAGCAGTGCTCAAACGTTTTGGTCTCAGGACCCCTTTACATTGTTGAAGATTATTGAGAGTCCAAAAGAGCTTTTGTTTATGTTGGTTATATTCATCTATTTTTGCTATATAAAAACTAAAAAAATTATAAATATTAATACATTTAAAAATAATTTTTAAAACTCTCATGTTACCATAAACATTTTTTATGAAAGATAATGTCAAAAATATTGTGAGGAAAGTGGTATTTTTACATTCTTTGTAAATCTCTTTAATGTCTGACTTAGTAGAAGACCGCGGGTTTCTCATAGATGCTTCTGTATTCAATCTGTTGCAGTATATTGTTTTGGCAACAAATACTATCAATTGTTTCCCTTGAAGCAACAGGCTCACTTGGTTCATCTTCCAAAAAGATGCCTGCCACATACCAAAGTCTAAATAACCATAGTTTGTGTATCTGTTGTTCTTTCAAGTAAAAGTGATGGTTCATGAAAAAAGTGGCTAGTCTACCTTGCAACACAAACCACCGCATAGATGTTTTTTCTCAAGGCAACCATAGTACTTCATTAGACAGAAGTGCTTTATGCATGCTTCCCTTCACACCGAATGTTAAAAAGATGTGTGCTCAAAGATTAAATTAACAATATTATGAGTTTTATTCTTCAGCAAGTACATTCTTAAGTGAAACTTTTTTTTTAAATATGAGTATATGACTGAAGAATGTGACAACTTCTGAAGAATGTAATGACTTTGTAATGAAGCCTGTCATTGTACTAAGGCTTCAGCAATTTTACCCACCATTGCTTTTGTACCAGTCAACACAGTACAAAAGGCAAATAATGTGTTTAAGATGCTTTAAGATACATCTATATTATGTTTTGTCCAGTATTTTTCAGTTATTCTCAGTGAGAAGATTGGCACTGTTTTTTCTAGTCTGTTATTACTAGAAGCCTGGTTTATCATTTACAACCTCTCATTTTCCTTATATTTTGGATGTGTCTTTTAAAAGTATATTTTGTGTATTTTATCGGTTCCTTTTTATCTGGATTGATAATATATGCTTTTTAATTGGAAAATTCAGTCAATTTACATTACTGTGATTACTAACTTATTTGGATTTATTTTAGCCATTCTATATACTGTTTTTTTTTCTCTTTTCTTACTTTCTTTTACCTGGGTTACCTGGTAAAAGAGGTAACCCTGGCATTACCTGGGTTTATTTTGAGTTTAGAAGACATTCACTATATTTCTTTTCTTTGTGTAGTTATTTTTGAAATTTTAATAAGAATAGATTAGGCCATATCTTTATTCTCTTTCTCAAAAACAGAGTTTAAAAGTTCTTTAATACTGTTCTTTCCTCTCCTGGCATGGGTACTTAAAGTTGAATAATGTTTGCCCTTGTCTTTTTTTAATCCCACAAGTTAGACTTATAAAATATGTATCATTCATGTTTGTTTCAAATTACTTATATATTTGCTCTTCTTTACTCAGTATTTCCCTCTTTAATCTCACCCCTTCCTAAATCTCATACTCTTATACTCACAAAGTATATCCTCAAGTGATCTTCTAATAAATTTTTTTAAAAACCCTCTCTCTGGAAATCTCTTTTTTTCCCTTTATTTTTTTCCAGTTTATTGAGATATAATTGACATATAACATGTTATCAGCTTATGGTGTACAGCATAATTTGATATATGTACTTATCACAAAATACCACAATAAGTTGAGTTGACATCCATCCCCTCACATAGTTACAATTTTTTTTCTTGTGATGAAAACTTTAAGACCTATTTTCTTAGCAACTCCTAGCATACAGCATAGTATTATTAACTGTAGTCACCATGCTTTACATTACATCCCCAAGACTTACCTATCTTATAACTGGTAGTTCGTACCTTTTTACCGCCTTCACCCCTTTCCCTACCACCATCATTCCCACCTGCCTCTGGCAACCACCAACCAGCCTCTTCTGTTTCTGTGGATTCGTTTGTTTGTTTTAATTGAGATAGAATTGGCATATAACATTATATTAGTTTCAGGTGTATAATATAATGATTCGATATATGTTTACATGCTGTTATTTTGAAAGAATTTTACTATATATATTATTCTGGGTTGACACTTATTCTCAGCAAATTGTGGTATCATCCCAGTCTTCTGGCTTCTATTGCTGGAAATGAAAAGTCAACTCTGGGTCTAATTATTATTCTTTTGTAGGCCATCTGTTTTCTTTCTGGGTGCTTTTAAGATTCTGTTTGCCTTTGGTATTCTACAGTTGTATTACAGTCTATCTCTCTTTTTGCTTGTATCTATCATGAAATGTATTGGGCTTCTTAAATATGAGGATTGTTTGCTTTCATTATTTCTTGACTATCCACTGCCAATATGTCTCTGGATATTGCCTCTTTCCCATTTTCCCTAATATTACTTTCTAGAGCTTTGATAGATATTCATGTTTTAATGTCTCTTAACTCCTCTTTAATTTGCCATATTTTTTATCTTTTCACACTGCATTCTGTATACTTTATTCATATTATCTTCAAGTTCACTGATTTTCTCTCTAGCTATATATAATATGATATTAAATTTCAGTGGTTCATTTTTCATTTCTAGAAGTTTTATTTGGTTCTTTTTTCTAATCAGCCTAATAATTTTTGGTACTCCCTTTTTCCTAAAAAGTCCTGTCAAATACAACTTCATCTTCTTTAAACTTATTGAACTTATTTTGTATTCCATATCTAATAATTTCAATATATGGAGCCTGCAGCTCTGGTTCTATTGTTTGTTGTTTCTGCTGGTTCCTACTTATGGTGGCTTACGTTCTTTTACGTTTAGTAATTTCCTATTATGAGCATGTATTTGTTGGAATGCATCTGTGTGGATTCTGTAAGGGCTGGGTTAAGGGTGTGTTTTTCCTGGGAAGACTTGTGTGTGTATGTTTGTTTCTGTGATACATTGCAGGTACCTGCAGTCCCATGTAACTTTAAATTACAATTCTCGGGTTATGGTTTCTCAGGCCACACTTTTCATAGTGGGACAGATTATAAAGATGTAGTTTTCTTTTGTTTGTTTATATTTTTCTGTGTTTTTAAATATCACTAATAGCAAAGACAGTTTACCACCTATTCTATGGGCTAATATTTTGGGATTTTTTTCCTAGTTTGCCTAACCTCTGAGTGTAGCCTTTCTCAGACCCTTACTTTATATATAGGGTATTTACCTGTCTGCACATGGACCACTTTAGGAGCCTCTGTTCTGCTTACCACAGTGATGGAGTCCCATCTCTAAATCGGTCTTTTTTCCCCTAACTTCCTTTTTCTTCCTTCCTTCTATCTTCCCTTTCTCCCTTATTTTACTTCCTTCCTTCTTTCCTTCTGTCTTTGTTGGAGCTGCTCTAACAAAAGTACCTTAAAATGGGTGGCTTATAACGAATAATCATTTTTCATAGTTCTGAGAGCTGGGGAGTCCAAGACCACCAAACCAGCAGACCCACTGTGGCAGCCGATGAGGGCCTGCTTCCTGGTTCATAGGTGGCACCTTCGCACTGTGTCCTCACATGGTGGAAGGGGGCAAGGGAGCTCTCTCAGACCCCTTTTCTAAGAGCACTAATCCCATCCATGAAGGCTCTGCCCTCATGACCTAATCACCTCCCAAAGGCCCCACCTCCTCCTAATACCATCACCGTGGGGGTTAGGATTCCAGTATGTGAACTTTTCACACTATGGCTCCCTCCTTCCTCCCTCTCTTGCTCTTTTCCTTCCTTCCTCCCTCCCTCCCTCCCTCCCTCCCTTTTCTATGCTCAGAACATACATTTTTTTCCTATAGAGATCCGTGTCAATATAGTTTGTCAAACCAACTTTATCCCTTCATATGTTGTAAGTATGAATAATGTCATCACAGTCTGTGTGGGTGGGGTAGGGATGAGGGTGACCAGGGTTTGGAAGTAGGGGAAAGGCCTGGCTTCACCAAGCAAGTCACTCCTGTTACCCTCCTAATAATAGTGTAGTGAGCCTTATTTTCTAGTTAGGTTGGTTTAGCAGTCCTTTTCTTGACTATATACTGCCTTTCTACGTTACAGTTTAAAAATATATCCACATTCAAAATATTTAGATAACTTTGCAGAGTATTTAATCTAGTTACCATTTATTGAGGTTCTGCTATATCTGTGTAAAAGAAAATGAACTGTGTTAGTGCTACACTCAGTTAATTTTACTTGGTTACAGCTTATTTAGTTGCTAAAGGGGGTGACGAGTAGGTTCTCTGCCACATTGCTACATTTACACTTATGGTAATAAATACGTCTATGTTATATAAGTGATTCCTGCTTAATAATACTTTATTATTAACATTTTATTAAGTTTATTAAAATATGGGCAGTAGGCAGTGTTTTCTAGTTCATAATAATGAATTAAAACACAGATCTTTGAAATAATTCCCAGATGCTTATAATTTTATTAGTGGCACTGGACTTCTGAAAACTAACACACACACAAAAATAAGAGTTCTCTCATCATCAGCCACTCCCTCCTAAATTCATCATGCAGCATTTTCTTCTCACAATAACCCAAAGAAGACCAAGCCTGAGAATCTGTGAAACCTTCCCTGGTAAATCCTGAGAGAAACCACATTTAATTATTTTTGTTTATAGAGACCCAAGTTAAGCTTGTAGTTCTACATTTCATGTAAAGATTAGACTACACTTCTTAATTCTGATATCGCCTGCTTTAGACTAGCCTGTACCGAGATAGAAGCTAGTGCTCTGTCCTTGGAATAGATCAGAAGGTACCTGATCTATTTACAATAGACACCAAATCCCTGATCAGCTTTGAGTGGTTTGCCTTAAACTTGCATATTTTTTTGTGACAAGTTTTCGATTAATTCAAATTTACTTTCTCTAAAGTATGGATATGGTCATTTTGATTCTTTGATGCACTAACATAATATATGCTAACCAACAATGATTCATTTTTAAATTAAGCTGAATTTTTATAGGTTGCTATAAAATTACCAAAATCTTCTCCAAATGAATTTACATCACACAAGGTGTGAATAAAATTTTTATTTCACACTTTCTTAGAAATTATGTATGTTTCATTAGAAGGGCATGAGGCAGGGGTGAAGAATGTGATTCTTATTGACAAAGCCACATTGTACTTAGAAATAGTGGTTATATACCATTACACCTTTGAAAATGCCCTGGGTTTACCAGTGATGTAATATGATACTGCTGTGTGCAGCAGAAAACAAAAAAGGTAAGCTAATGTGTTTTCTTTTCAAGGTTGGCTAGAAGAGATTTAAACTGTATAAATTATCATTGTTTCTGACTATTCTTTAGATTTCAGTTGTGCTTCTTAAAACTTCTACAGGTACTTAAAACAGATGCTGAGGAACTTGTCTCCAGAAGCTATTGGGATACACTGAGACGTAATACAAGCCAAGCACTCTTTTCAGACCTCGCAGAGGTATAATTAAACCTCAACCAGGTCCTTGTACTGTTTGCCATTTTGTTAATCTAGTCCTCATTTCATTTTCGAGTCATAGCGATGAAACCAAAAATATATTTTATATTTTCTCTTTTTCTCCAGTAAAGCAGTAATTCCTATATATAAATTGGTATATTTGAATATGTCAACTGTGCTGGCAGGGGCGGCAAGGTCACCTGTAATAGCCCATGGTAAATCCACTAGCTTCTTGTAGAAAACACGACTTTCCAACTTAATTAAAAGGAAATACTGTTCTTTTTCACTTAAAGGTCACTTTCAGGAAATTTGAAAATACTATTTTATAGTTTCACTGAATCTTTTAACCTTATAATTTGCAATGTTACATGAAGTGCTGTAACTTCTAACTTGGTAAAAGATAGATAATGCTTTAGAGTTATGGTAGATTTAAAATCAAATTTCCTAACATTAATAGCGAGTGGCTTACCAAGGATGGGCATGGGGGAGGTGTGCTAACAGTTGTCAGTCAGGGAAGGGAGGACATTTTACCTTGACATTGGTTAGGATTGCCAGTGTGTGGAAAATTAAAAGTAGACTGACCATTATATCATGCACTATTGTTTTCGAATTCCATAGAGACACATACCTTTTTGCTGCACTCAGGTGGACTGTTCCCACCACCCCACTCTCATTATGGCACTGTTAATAGGGATTTGTCACTTTAAAAGATGGGCTATGTCTTGTAGATTAAATACTTCTCTATGTTCCCTATTAAGAATTTTTAAGAACTTTATTAGAGATGGCTGTCTGGCTTACCACAAAGGACTTTGCAGTAAATACCAAGAGATGTATTTTTTCATTATCTTTTTCTCTTGAAAGTTGGCTTCTCGTTTCTTTTTCTAAAGTTTGACTTTTAAAAGTTATACTTAAAAATATCTAGAGAAGTAAACTGGAATGAATTCTGTTACCCACATAGACAGTGTTACTCAGTGGACACCTCTAGAGCAGGGCAAACACTTGTAAATGTTAATTTTGTCACTTGTGCACAATTTTAAAGTCCGAAAACAAATAAATAAAGCATTCTGCCCTACATATAGTCTGTCTGTGATATGTAAATATGATGTAATTATGACCAGCAATTATTAATCTTTAAAAATTACCTTTTAAATTTTAGCTATTTTTAGTCATAAAGAGCTAGTAGATAGTCCATTTACACATATTTTAGAAGTGCTTAATTCTGTAATCATTTATGTAGGCATATAGTAGTCAGTGCCTAAAAGTAAGAGCAATGGGGGACACTAGTCCTTAGAGTCCCTACAAGCCTGCTGTGCCCAGCTTCAAATTAGCAGTCGTGTCCTGCTGTCTCTTCCCACCATAGGCTGTTCACCTCTCAGCCTCCAACTGATCTTCAATCCATTTAACTCTGCTAGAAATTCTCACAGTTAGGCACAACCTGCTTATTATATGTCAAATTTAATTTAAATCTTGGTAATATCAGAAGACCAGTCAGCTCTTACACATACTCAAAGATCTTTTATAAGATTTGCGTAAGATCTTTTGAAGATGTTTATTGCTGCATCTGATGTGTGCTGGAGCTGGCTTTTACAGCTTCCCAGAGCTAGTTGTGCACATCTCTTCCCAACTCAGCATTCCATGACATTCTGTTGGTACCTTCAGATTGACCATGATAGGCATGTTACTACTGTAGACATTGGCAAACACTACAAATCAGGCTTTTTTATTTTCCTAGAGAGCCAGTTCACTAGCACACCATTAACTGTAATCAATCCACACTATAATCATAAGCTGCTAAATCAGTTAGTGAATTGACTCAAACATTGTGAAAATAAATTTGATGGAGAGAAGTGCAAAGAAAAAGAAGAAAAGAAAACAAAACTTATATTGTGTTTCCAAGTAAAATAATTATTGGGGGATCATCTCTGTTACTGCCCTCCCACATTAGAGAAGATAATTGAGAATTGGCTGTAGTTAAATTACAACTCATTATAATTCCTTATAGGTTACTACTGATGCCAGTGAAACATTGAATTGTTTATACTGTCAGTACTTCAGGATTTGAATTAGTTCAGAAAGAAAGCTTAGAAATCTATTTGTATTTCTTTGTTTCTCTTATATTTAAAATGTAAATATTGAGATAAAGCAGTTCTCTTTACATAATGTAGGTAAATTTGAGATTAGCCTCTCATATTCTTATTCCAAAGCTATTTCTAACCATAAATTTTTTTCAGTAATAGTAAAACCATGTTATAATGAAAATTTGAATACCACAGCTGATACCACTTTCTAACCAAAATAATAGATAATAAATTCATAGTACATTATGTCTATCATGCAGCTATTGAATACAGTCTGAGTACCAGAACTACAAAAACTGTTTTGAGCTTTACAGATGCAATTTAAATTTTTTTCTTATCTGCTATAAACTTTACTAACCCTTAATAAGTTTCAGTAGGTTATTTAAAACCTTCCTAACAAATCAAGAGTTTGACGATTTCCTCCAGCCCATGAGTAGAGCTTGATAAGATTATTATCATATAGTAATCAATAAAAATATATTAAAAGAATTTCTTAAAACTCTTTAATAGCTTGATATATTTTTATTTTATGCAAGTTTTAAAATTTGTTTATTCCATTTTTGGTGAAATCATTTAAAATAATTTTTAATCAAAACAAAGTTAGATAATGTCCGCTCATGGGGTTCTTTTGTGGCTTTTTCTCGCTTTGTTAATGAAAACACCTGAATTCATTTTATTTTAACAATGAGCACAAGAATCAAAGGGATAAAGTCTCTATTTTTGTCTCAACTCTCCTGTGATTTAAGTTATATAACACTGTTAGGATACCAAGGACACTGGTATAGTTTTCAATGACTCCCAACAGTACTCTGTTTCACTGAATGGGGGGAAAAGGTTTTCACCATTTCCATTTTCTAATTTTTCTCTCTAATGTCAAACTGTTGTTTATGCCTCTGTGGGTCTGGATTATCTGGATAAGAGCAACCTAAGTCTAATAAGATTTTGATGATGAAAGACTGTAAATGAAGATTTGCTCTGCTCAATGGGCATGAGGAAAACTGGCCGAATGAGGTCATTATTTAAAACCTGTGTAAAGCAAAGCCACCTCATTTCAGTGTATTATGTCTTGAGGTAAGGAACATGACAACACTAGAAGAAGACATTCCATGATTATGTTATCAGGGCTCTCTAACTTCTGGTGTTCCTGTATCCTCTCATTTTAAGGCATTTTTTTTAGATCTATATAACATATATGTATAGTTTCAATAACACAAAAGAAGTAAGAGTATACCATGTAAAAATATTTTTTTGCATTAAGCTCCAACATTATTTTCTGTCTTGTCTAGTCCTTTTACAACTTCTTGGAATATACTGATTTGTCAGAAATAAATAATAATAGCTAACACTTACTGAACATTTACAATATGCCAGTTATAGTGCTGACTAACGTGAGTTTTCTAATCCTCACAACAACCCTTTAGGGTAAGTACTGTTGTTGTTCCTGAGGATAATTATATCCTCGGTGAGATTAACTTCCCCAAGGTCACCTAACTAACGAGGAAAAAAGTCAGAATTCAAACCAGAAATCTCACTCTTGAGTTCGTCATCCTATTTGCTCACCACGCTACTGCTTATTTGTGAAGTAGCAACTTGTTCTAAAACCTTATCCCTGCTCCTCTTCTTGGTCACTTTGCCCCTCTTCCACATTCCATCGCTCTAGCTTCCAGATGGATACCCCACTTCTTCATGCTGACCTCTGATTGGCTCGAGCCCCCACTATTATGGTCCCTTTAGGCATGCCTTCTCAAATATTTCCTCCCCCTACTAAATTAAGCTGTTCCTTGGATAATAAACTGATTAGATTTGATTATACATGATCACAAAAGAATGTCTATAATTAACAAGCTACCTTCTCCCCCCACAAAGGTCTTAATGCTTTTGTCCAAAGCATCTTATGACTACCAATAAGAACATGTATATATTTCATTTACATTCATATCCTAACCTTATCCTGAAAATGGTTATTGTAGATAGGGTGTTTCCCATTTTACAGATAAGGAAGCTGACGATCAAAAAAGGTCAGTGAACTCAGGTCTTCTGATTTTAAATCCTGTCCTCCTTCCGTTACATCAGTCTGCCTTCTCAACTTAAAGCTACTGGTGGAAGTATAATAGTAGTGCCTTTTGAGCACTAGTCAAAAATTACACTAATTTGTCACATAGGGGGCCTTGAAAGACTGGCACCACTAATATTCCTCAACACTCATAATAAGCTTGCTCAAGAAGATATATATGTGACACCTGGCTTCCTGGCTGTGTCTTTTTTCCCCAAGTGATCAGATGAAACCACTATCAGATCAAAGGAGTTGGTTATATTGTAGGGAACTTCTCGGTTATTCCAGCTCCTGAGAATACTTGGAACTTGTCAGCAAAGTCAAATAAGAAGTAGTAGAGATCATCCAAACCAATTATTAGGAGGTTACATTCTAGAGATTATTTAGAAAAATCCAAACTAAATTACTAATATAGACTACATAGGTGATTACTAAAGAATCTCAACAATTTTAGATAATTTAAAGTAGAAGATACCCTACATGTTTTAAAGAGTCTTTAAGAGAGACATGAGTAATCCATGTAGCAGAAAGATCACTTTAGAAAAATAGTTTCATGGATTAAAAGAGGGCATGTTGGAGGGGAAAAAGCCTATCAGAAGATGTAGTCTTCTATAACTCCATTCTAGTCGTTACAAGAGAAGAAGAATATTTGGTCTAAGGAGAAGGGAAATAAAGACCCAACAAATGTTATGAAGGATAAAAGTGGCTATCTTCATGAAAGATTGGGAAGGGGGCTATCAGGGATCAAAAGATTGCCAAATTTAGTGTTTGGAAGATGGGTAAGATGAGACTATATCAGGGAACATGGAAGATGACTGATACTTTGAAGAGAAGTATATATTTTCTATTTCTTATGTTTTCTATGGAGTGGTACCATGATTCTGGTCAAGAAGTAATAGTTTCAAATATGTACCTTTAGATGGACATTTGCAGCTATTTTTTAAATATAGAAAACAATACTTATTATTTAACCTCTTACTTTTTCTTACATTTCCCAAGATAATACATGGGGAGAGGTTATAATCACTTGAATTTTATTAGTTTTGTAACTGAGTTTATAAGATAGGTATGAGTTAATGGCCAAGTGAAGAAGGAAGGAAAGAGAAAGAAGGAAGGAAAGGGAATGGGATGGGAAGGAGGGAAGAAAAAGGAAACCTATAAAGCTACATTAAAAAGGGAAGATTTTCTCAGGCCATTAAACTTTATAAGGACTATAATTAAGCTATTTTAAGAATACATTTGTTGGAACTTGTTTATCAAGTTGAATGGGGAAGGGAAAATCCTCTGGAATTAATTTCTTATCCATTCAAAAAGTAATGTAAAACTTTTCTTTGGAAAAAATTGTAGATGATATAAATTCCAAGGTAATATTACTGTAGTTTCTATTTCAAAATACAGTGTCTTCTATTTAAAGTATCATGGATAAGAATACAATAGGGAAGAATCATGGTTCAAGGAAACTATTTTATGAAGCTTGAGGCCATTCTTTTGTCAGCCCTGTCTGTTCAATAATCTGAGGAATTTACCTCTTTTGGACATCCTAAATGAATGAATTTTTCAGGTTGATTAGGAAAATCCAAAGTAAATTACTTAAATAAAAATAAAATATTTGATGATTACTAAAGGCTTTTAACTATTTTAGATCATTTAAACTATAGATACCCTATATGCACAATTTGAGGCTGAAGACTTCTTAATATAATCATAACTTTAAGTTTTTTGAAGATAAACATCAATTTCATCAGTATTTCTATTTTCAAATTTTGAACTTCTTTTTAACTGTAATGGCATGTATTAATACATCCTTCTGCTTTTCATTCTAATGTTAATGTATGTGTGTTCTTTGGGGGATATTGGGTATCTGTATTCTGTTTGGTTTTATTGCAGCTAACCTTTAAATTGTGATTTTTTTTAAAGCGTGCTGATGACATTACAAACTTAGTAACAGATACTACACTTCTTGTACACTTTTTTGGAAAGAAAGGAAAAGCTGAGCTCAACTTTGAAGATTTTTATAGGTGAGCTTAATTTTTATATTTGTATTGAAAAATGTTAACATGCTAAAGTCAGGAAGGTCTTTAGGAATCATTTACTGCAGTGACACTCACCTCTTTGCTGCTTTCATCTTAACTAAAGATACTCTAGAACAAATACCCACTCCCGTCAGTACTTGTGTACCAGTAGTTCTATTGATAAATGTAACAGGAAGTCACTGAATGATGAAAAATATCCAGATATCTGGATTGATTATTTCCTGTATATTCAGAAGAAAGAATATTACCAATTCCTCAGTCTCGATAAGCTGTAGTAATAATAATAAATAGGCATGTGTATAGTGTTTGCTGCAGTAAACACGAGGCAGGGCACATTAACTCCTTTAAGTCTCATCGCTACCCTGCAAGATATTCTTGTTATGCCCATTTTACAGATGAAGAAGCCAAAGTCCTGAGAGGCTAAGTACCATCTGTTACCATCACTCTTCGTTTATCTTATTCATTGTTTATGTATTTTTGTCATAGATTCATGGATAACCTCCAAACAGAAGTTCTAGAAATAGAGTTCCTTTCCTACTCTAATGGGATGAATACTATCAGTGAAGAAGATTTTGCTCATATTCTTTTACGATACACAAATGTGGAAAATACATCAGTATTTTTGGAAAATGTGCGTTATAGTATACCTGAAGAAAAGGTATCTAATCCCCATTTTTATTTTGTTACATATGTTATTATCTTGTAATTATATAGGTCTGTAAAATATATTGTCCTTCTGTTAGTTCTTTTGCTCCTCTGTGGATTAATAGATTCTTTGGATATATTCCATCCTTCTTTCCTCTGTGTCTTAAGCGCTCTGGCTAAACTTTAAAATGGTAATTTAAAATTCTGGGTTGGGACTTCCCTGGTGGCACAGTGGTTAAGAATCCACCTGCCGATGCAGGGGACACGGGTTCAAGCCCTGGTCTGGGAGGATTCCACATACTGCGTAGCAACTGAGCCCATGCGCCACAACTACTGAGCCTGTGCTCTAGAGCCCATGAGCCACAACTACTGAAGCCTGCGTGCCTAGAGCCCGTGCTCCACAACAAGAGAAACCACCGCAGTGAGAAGCCCCCGTGCACTGCAACGAAGAGTAGCCCCCACTCACCACAACTAGAGAAAGCCCATGCACAGCAACAAAGACCCAACACAGCCAAAAATAAATAAATAATAAATTTTTTAAAAAATTAAAAAAATAATATAATTCTGGGTAGATATCCATATTTTTCTTAGACATGCTGAAAACCTTTAAGGTTATTAGCAGTTTTATTCACATTATGGATATCACTTTTCAAGAGAATTCTGCTGAGCTATAAGCTTTGACTACTATGTAAACATCACCTCATATAAAACAGTTTATATTGACATCATTTCAGTCACACTTTATTCATTTCTATAATACCCTTAATAAAGGGTCATTAGAAGACGGCTATTGACAAGTGAGTGATCTTATCGGTAGTTGAAGTGAGGTTTTTCAAAGAGTTTGGATGGCATGAATGGTTAAGAACCTGGGACAACTGATTGTCTATTTGTTTAGTGGCAAATGTTTTGTCAGCAATTCTGAGCAGTTGCATTATCTAGTGGTATTTGAGTGCATCACTGCAACCAAATAGAACTGGTGTTACAAGTACCCCGTCAAGCATGGGATGTTTTGGATATATTGCCTTCTATTTGTGTTTGTAGAAGGATCAAGTTAATCTATCCAAGAAAAACTTGCAAACAGTTTGACTTTGTTTAAAGTGGATACACTGTGACAGTGCTAACAATTCTGCAGGTCCCCTACGGAATGAGGAAAAAAGGACTTGATGCATTTGACTATTAGTTTATGTAATCACTTAGGGGTCTTTTATCTGTTTTACATGTTGAAGTAAATTTTTTCCAATTCATAGACACTTCCCTAAAAATAAATATCAGAAATTGTACCATTTTGTCAAGCTACGAGTGTATTATTTAGGGCCTTGAAGAATATGCTTTTTTTTCTTTTATCCACTGGAAACTTATAAAAATCTGAAATTCAAAAAAATCAATTCCAGGGTGAAGTGTTTAGGGAACTCTTTGTACTGTTTTTGCACCGATTTTTTACATTTAAAATTATTTCAAAATAAAAAGTTTTGGGGAGGGGAATTCCCTGCCAGGCCAGTGGTTAGGACTATGTGCTTTCACTGCCATGGCCCAAGTTCGATCCCTGGTCAGGGAACTAAGATCATGCAAGCCGTGTGGCACAGCCAAAAAATAAAAAATTTTCTTTTAAGTTAAATTCAGCTTCTCAAAACTTCTAATTGATAGAGGTATCTTAAATGTAACAAATCATTACAGTAAGAAAAGGAAAATATAGCACGTGAACCAGCATTGATTCTCACGTTTTTTTTTTTGCATTATCTCATCAATCATTAGAACAACCTTCCAGATACTGATAAATTTCTTTTAGAAAAGAGGAAGCTAAGGGTCTCAGGTACTTAAGATAGTTGCCCAAGGATTCAAACCCAAGACGCTAAGCCAGTGATATTCCTAACACACCCTACTTCTGTATTTACCATCTTTTCACCTGCCATCCTCTTCTCTCAAAAGAATAACAAGTAGTAGTACTTGAATAGCACTTTACATTTCTAAAATACTTTCATTTCCATTCATTTATCTAGCAGATATTAAACATCTGCTGTTTACTAGGCCTTATTGTAGCCACCATGGATAAAGTGACAAGATAAGCAAAATCCTTCTCTCGTGGAAACACTTGTTCGTGGAGAGATACAATAAACAAGTAAAGGAAAAATAGTAAATGATATCTTTTCAGATAATGATAAATATTATGAAGAGGACTAGAAAAGAAGATAGACAATCAAGGTAGCTTTTGAGGAAAGGCTGTGAGGAATGACCTGTGCCAAGATCTGGATGAAGAACCTTCCAGGCAGAGGAAACAGCAAATACTAAGGGCCTGGGGACAGAAAAAGCTTCCTTTATCTGAGAAATTGCCAAAACGGTAAAGTCGGTGAAGGGGAAATAGTAGGAGATCGAGGAGAAATAGATTAGGGTCAGGTCTCAGAGGACCGTGTAGGCCAAAATAAGAAGTTTAGATTTTATTTTAATAGTGATTCTAAGAGTGATGGTAAGCTACTATAGTATTTAAACTTTAAAGCAGTGGTAAGTAAACTACCTACTTCCTATTTTTGTAAATAAAGTTTTATTGGAACATAGCCACACTCATTCTTTAATGGATTGTCTCTGGCTCCTTTTGAGCTATAACAGTAGAGTTGAGTAGTTGCAACATGCACCATATAACCTGAAAAAATAAAAATATTTATTCTCTGACCCTTTATAGAAAAAGTTTGCCAATCTTGTTTTAGAACATAGGTGTCATGTTTGTTCATTCAACAAGTATTCATTCAGTGAGTATTTGCTGTCTACTATGACACTCAAATCTGATCTAACTCATGAGCCAGATATGACCTGATTCATGTCTCAAAAGATCATCGTGGCTGGTGTATACAGAATAGACTTCAGTTGGCCAAGGTTTGAAAGAAGAAGGCAAGTTAGAATGTTGTTATAATAGGAGTATAGGTAAGAGATGAACATGGTTTGGACCAGGGTGAAACTAGGGAAAAGTGGTCAGATATTGGATCATTTGAAAAGTAGAGCTGATAGAACATGTTGCTGGATTAGACTGCAATATAATGGAACAAGAATCATGAAGAACTCCTAGGTTTTGGCCTGAACCACATGGTGAAACAGTGCCATTTATTGAGCTAAGCAAGACTACAAGCTTGGGATTAGGAAAGAATCAATGGTTTTATTTTGGACAAGTTAAATTTGAGATTCCTATGAGGTATCCACCTGAAGAAATTCTGCAGGCAGTTGGATGTGTGACTCTAGCATTCAGGGGTGCAATGAGGACTACTTTTGGTGTATAGACTTCCAAATGGTGTCTCCAGTTTAAACTTCTCCCCTGAATTTCAGTCTTTTACTTCATACCGCCTACTCAGCATCTCCAGTAGTATCCAGTAGACATCTCAGGCTTAATAGTTGCAAAACTAAGCTCCTGAGCATCCCCCCAAAATCTTGCTCCACGTGCCATCTTCCCTGCTTGAATTAATGGAAACTCCATTCTTCCTAGTCGTTCTAGCCAAAATTCTTGGACCTCTCCCTCTCATTCTACATACAGTCCATCACAGATCCTCCTGACACTGCTCCTGTCAGCACTTGATCACTCCTTGCCACCTGCACTGCTACCACCCAGGTCAGTTGCCTCCTAAGTCACCTCTCTGCCTCCAGCTTTGCCTCCCTGCCATCCGCTCCCCATTCAGCATTTAAGGAAGCGCTTTATACCATGATTCAGATCTTATCATAGTAACTCCCCATTTTTCTCCTTACAGTGGCCTCCAAGGCCTACACAGGCTGCTCCCTCATTACCTCGGACCTCACTTCCTGCCATTCTCCCCTGTCCTCGCTCTGCTCCAGCCACACTGGCTACTTTACTGTTTCTCAAATACCAGGCAGTCTGCTGTCTCAGGGATTTTGTGTGGGTTCTTTTCTCTGCCCAGAATGCTCTTCTCTTAGATATGCTGTGTATATCGCTCACTATGTTATTTCTCAATGAGGCCTACCCTTCCAATCTAATATATAAAGTCTCACCTATTATATAAATAATATGTAACATACTATATAAGTAATAATCCAGTAGATAAATTATAACCCTTTCCCTTGGCATTCCCTATTCCTTCTTCCCTTCATCTGTTTTTATTTCCGTAGCGTTATCGTCTTCTAACATACCATATAATTTACTTTTTATTTTTCATTGTTTATCTGGATAAATAATAGTATTGATATTTACTTATTTTTATTATTTGTTGTCTGTCTCCCCTAACTAGAACATAAACTCCAGGAAGGCTAGTGTTTTTATCTTTTTTATTCACTCATATATCCGCAGCACCTAGAGCCCCTGTCAAATGAATTGATAGATAATATTTAAAGATGTGGAACTTAAAGCTTTTCTGTTTTTGTGAATTTTATCTACATATATATTCACTCATATGAAGTGGTAGATATATACAAAGTTATTTATTATAGCATTGTAGCAAAAGATTGGAAACTACCTGCCTCTTTCAGTAACATACTGGTTAAATACCAGAAACTACCTCTTGCAGTAAGTTACTGGTTAAATAAATTATGATGTAACTATAAAATGGGAAAAGGTGCAGCTGGAAAAAGACTAAGAAAGGTCTTTATGTACTAATATAGAATGATCTCCAAGATGCAGTAAATGAAAAAGAACACAACTTAGAACATTGTATATAGTATACTACCATTTGTTTAAAAAGATAGCCTATGCTAATTCTAGAAGGACCCACAGAACTAAAAACATTGGTTCCTCCAAGGAAAGGAACTACATGGCTAGGTGACAAGGGTGGGAGAAAGGGAGATTTTGTGTTGTATATTCTTTTGTGCCTTTTGAATTTTGAACAGGTGAATATATTGCCATATAAGATAACTAACTTAAAAAATGTTAAATACCATGGGACCAGGTGAACTTATCTAGGAGAGAATGTAGATAGAGACTGTAGAAGGGAAGGGAAGAGGGCTTCTCATCATAACCACATAATGTAAATATTAACAAGAAAGTAATAAAATTACTGTTATTAAGCTTTGAGGACACTGATGTTCAGAAAGATTTAAGAGACTTACCTTATTAGGTCATTCAGCCAGTAAATTTCAGAGTTTGAATTTTCTGCTTTTTTCACAATGGTACACTTCCCTCAATCTTTCAAAGTTGTTTATATATTTCTAAAAGTTATTATGTATTTGCTATTTAGATCAGTTACTGATCTAAATAGCAGACTTAATTTATGATATGAGTATGAATTTTGTGTTGAGAATAAACATAGTTTATATTCCTGAGGTCCTCTTAAGCGCATGTTTTCTAAATGGTCGTTTTAGTTTGGATGATAATTTGTCTTGATGATTTTTTTGGCTTTTTCAAGTTAAATCTTTTCCTCATTCTAGTCTTTTGATTTTTTCAAAATTTACCGAGGTAAAAATCATGTAACATAAAATTAACCATTTTAAGCTGAACAATTCAGTGTCGTTTAGTATATACGCATGTTGTACAACCACTATCTCTGTCTATTTCCAAAACATTTTCATTACACCAGAAGTAAACCCTGTACCTATTAAGTGTTTTCCCCCAGCCTCTGGTAACCATCAGTCTGCTTTTTCTCTCAGTGGATTTAACCATTCTGGCTATTTCATATAAAAAGAATCAGGCAATATGTGACTTTTCATGTTTGGCTTCTTTCATAATGTTTTTGAGGTTCATCCACATTGTAGCATCTATCAGTACTTCATTCCTTGTTATGGCTGAATAACGTTCCATTGTAGGTACATACCACTATTTGTTTATCCAGTCATCTGCCCATAGCCATGTGAGCTTTTCCCACCCTTTGGGTATTGTGAATAATGCTGCTATGAATATGTGTGTACATGTATTTTTTTGTTTGAATACCAGTTTTCAGTTCTTTTGGGTATATACCTAGAGTGGAATTGCTATATATATAAATTATAGCCATCCTAGTGAGTATGAAGTGTTATCTATGTAATCACCTTTACCTTTACCTTAACCAGAACTCTTTATTTCTTTATATAGCTTTGAGTTGCTATCTAGTTTCTTGTCTTTTCAGCCTGAGGGACTTCCTTTAGCATTTCTTGTAGGACGGGTCTGCTAGTAATGAATTCCCTTAGCTTTTGTTTATCTGAGAATGTCTTAATTTCTTCATTTTTGAAGGATACTTTTGCCACATACAGAATTCTTGGTTGACAGGTTTTTTTCTTTCAGCACTTGAAGTATCCCACTCACTTCTTGCCTCTGTGAGTTCTGATGAGAAATCAGCTGCTAATCTTACTGGGGATCCCTTCTATGTGAAGAGCTGCTTCTCCTCTGCTGCTTTCAAGTATCTCTGGCTTTGGCTTTTGACACTTTGAATATGTGTCTTGGTGTGGTCGTTTTTTAGTTTATCCTACTTGGATTTCATTGAGCTTCTCAGATGTGTAGACTCCCGTTTTCCCTCAAATTTGGTGTTTTCAACCATTATTTCTTTAAATATTCTTTCGACTCCTTTCTCTCTTTTCCTTCTGGAAGTCCCATAACGTATGTATGAACTTGATGGTGTCCCCAGGACCCTTAGGCTCTGTTCACTTTTCTTTTTTTTTTTTCCTGCGGTACACGGGCCTCTCACTGTTGTGGCCTCTCCCATTGCGGAGCACAGGCTCTGGACACGCAGGCTCAGCGGCCATGGCTCATGGGCCCAGCCACTCCGCGGCATGTGGGATCTTCCCAGACCGGGGCACAAACCTGTGTCCCCTGCATCGGCAGGCGGACTCTCAACCACTGCGCCACCAGGGAAGCCCTGTTCACTTTTCTTCATTCTTGTTTCTTTCTGTGCCTCAGACTGAGTAATTTCAATTGTCCTCTCTTTAATTTCGTAGATTCTTTCTTCTGTCTGCCCAAATCTATTGTTGAAATTCTCTAGTCAGCTTTTCATTTCAGCTATTGTACTTTTAAGCTCCAGAATTTTTATTTGGTTCCTTTTACACTTTCTGTCTCTTTATTGATATTCTCATTTTGTTCATACATGGTTTTCCTGATTCCCTTTAGTTCTTTGTCCATGGTTTCCTTTAGCTCTTTAAGCGTATTTACAAAAATTAATTTAAAATCGTTTTTTCTTTGGTCCAATGTCTTGGCTTCTTTAGGGATGGCTTCTGTTGATTCTTTTTTTTTCTTCTTGTGAATGGGCCATATTTTCCTGATTCTTTGTAGGCACTGTAATTTTTTGCTAAAAACTAGCCATTTTGGGGCTTCCCTGGTGGCACAGTGGTTGAGAGTCCGCCTGCCAATGCAGGGGACACGGGTTCGTGCCCCGGTCCGGGAGGATCCCACATGCCGCGGAGCGGCTGGGCCCGTGAGCCATGGCCGCTGAGCCTGCGCGTCCAGAGCCTGTGCTCCACAACGGAAGAGGCCACAACAGTGAGAGGCCCGCGTACTGCAAAAAAAAAAAAAAAAAACTAGCCATTTTGAATATTATATGGTAACTCTGGAAATCACATTCTCCCCTACAGTTGTCCATTTGCAAAATAGCTTGGATAAGTCACTAAACAGTCACTAAAATGTCCTTGTCATGTGCAGTCACTTAAGACTCTGTTCCTTTATCTTAGGGGTTAGCCAGAGAACTGACAGAGATTTCCTTAAATGCCTGAAGCCAAGAAGAAAAAAATATAGTACTGTCCCAGTCTTTGCAGTTAAGCTGTGAGCTGGAGCACTCCTTCAACACTATGCCAGGCTACCTAAGCCCCTTTATTTACCTTCACCTCCTGCTTTCACAGAGCTCACATATCTGCCAGAGGTGGTAACCTAGGGTCCTCTCAGGTCTGTTAAAGCATGTGTCAGTTCCTGGGCATGTCCAATTTCCCAAGTATATGCAATAGCGCTGTGAGCCCCTGTTCTCCCAGTAACCATTCTCTTCAGCCTCCTCCTTCCCAGGCTTTTGGATTCTGTCTGCCACTTGTCTCCTCTGTCGTCCCTTGCCCCAGGCTGGCATAGAGTGTGTATGTCTTTAAATGTTTTAATAGATGTCACTGTCACCAGGAAAGCCATTCTAGTCCAAGGGGAAAAGGGTGAAACAAAAGTTAGCCTCTGTGCTGGTCCTTCAGGGAATCACCAGACAGGTCAAATCACATATCATGACAATTTGAGAACAAGGCACCCTTACTGAAAATCAGTTGACCATAGATATTTGGGTTTATTTCTGGACTCTCAGTATATACGTATTTTTGATACTTTAAAGTCGTCAGATATTATCATCACTTTATTTTTGTTACAATGTAAGCTACTTCTTTTTACTCCACTTCTAACGATTAGGACACACTCCATTCAAGTCCCAGTGGTTCATTACAGAAGTGATTCTGGGAATAAGAATGGGGAGGGAGAAGAAATGGCCATACCCCTGTCTCTCTGCCACTTCCCCAGACTGTCTGTCCCTCACTTCTGTTAAGAATGGATTGCTTTAAATAATCGCCGTCAAAATGAATGCCCTGTTTTTCAATTTACAAACACAAAGAGTTTAATCTGTACAAAACAATTACTGTATGGTTTTGAATTTGCCCTGTCTTTCCAAACATGAGATCCCCATTTTGAAAAATCCAAAGGTTCAGATGGAGAACATTGTATTCTGTCATTGTTTGATTTGCTTTTAATTTTAAGCTCCCTAAAAGTATTGACATTTTTGTTTACACTTTGTTTTAAAATATCCCATCCTCTTGTTTTTCACTTTTACCAGCATTAACCTGTCACCCTGACACAGAGATTGTTGCTGGGACAGCTGATCCAGCACAAACTGATACAGAACCAGAGCAGTGGCCAGTTTCCCTGGCAACAAGCTCTTCACATCAAGACAAACCCCTTCTGGCTCAGTCTCCCTAATTGAGTCAAACAGTGCTGTCAGGAAAACATGGCAGGGGGGATCAGATCACAAAGCAGAATCCAGAGTTGGAATGGCCATAAATGAATGTAAGGAAAGACAAAAAGAAAAAGTGAAGAGAAATGACAGTGATGATTCTCCTTGAAAGTAAAGAGGGGTCATAATTGAAGTGGAACTAATGTGTATTAAAATTTGGTATTATTATTTCAATAACAAATTGATAATATTATTTTGATAATAAATCACTTAATCAGTAGCTGGCTTATATGAAAATAAACTCTCTGGTTCTTTGCCCAGCTTTCCAGTGCCACCTCCTTAGCGTCCCTTCCCCTGCTACCCCAGTAGTAAGGTCAGAATTTGTGAAGCCTAAGCTCTCAGCCCTCTGCTTGTTCTCGGTTTACTTTGTCTCTCAATTTTGTTCATCTTGCTGAGGAGAACACATCAAGCAAATGCAGCCCTTTGTATCCAAATTCGTATTATCAGAGATACATTGTGCTTATTTCAAGTCACTTTCCTGTTTAATTGAAGTTATAGCAGTGGCAATAATTTCAATTTACGTAAATGAAATTCCAGAGTCCTTTCCATGACCCTACCGGAAGCCCTGTGTTGGGCCTCCCAGAGCTCTGCTACAGTCATTGTACTTCCTCCTGTTATTCTGGCAGCCTTATCATGGCAGGAACAAGTAAAAATACACGACTGTTGGCTTATTAGACATATTTATTTTGCATTGTCATTATAAAGACATTAATGACCTAATGCTGAAATATATTTAAGGAGAAATAACATGTATAGGAGAAACTGGGGGTTTTTTTGTTGTTTTTTTGGTGTGTTTTTTTTTGCGGTGCGTGGGCCTCTCACTGTTGTGGCCTGTCCCGTTGCGGAGCACAGGCTCCGGACATGCAGGCTCAGCGGCCATGGCTCACGGGCCCAGCCGCTCCGCGGCATGTGGGATCTTCCCCGACTGGGGCACGAACCCGTGTCCCCTGCATCGGCAGGCGGACTCTCAACCACTGTGCCACCAGGGAAGCCCGAGAAACTGTTTTTAGAGGTTTTTTTTTTTTCTTCTTTTTTCTTAATGATCATACTTACTTTTAAAGTTTAAGAAATTCAGGCCTGAAGTGAGAATTTCCAAAAATGGAAACTTTTAAATTTATGTTTATTGTAGCATTTTTCTTTAACTTTGTGCTGATATGACAGTGTTTTAAAAATATTTTCACCTATCATTGTTAATAGTAGCAACATTACCCAGTGGAAAAAATTTGAGTGACTTTTACATTTCATTTGGAGAAAGAAGGTTTCAGAAGGTACCCTGGAAATATATACTTACAAGATATATTGCTGATGCTCAGTCTACTTATTTCTAGTAAGCGTAGATATTTATTTAAATCAATTTGACAATGCTAAATATATTTACATATATTTCCCCAATATAGGGCATTACATTTGATGAATTCAGGTCATTTTTCCAGTTTTTGAACAACCTAGAAGACTTTGCAATAGCCTTGAATATGTATAATTTTGCAAGTCGCTCTATAGGGCAAGGTAAGTAACAAACTTTCAAAAACTAAAAGCAAACCATATTCCTACATTGCTTCTGGTGACTTTGACAACAAATTAACTAGATATATCATATTAGCCATCAATTTGCCTGAAAGTTTGGTGTATACTTCAACAGGAAATTTGTTTTCCCTAAGCTAAATTTAGGAAAATATACTACTATTTTGTATTAAATTTATGATTGCCCTTCACTGCATATTATGGGAAAAGCTAATGATGTTTGTAAAGGTTTAAAGAGGAAGAAACCTCATGGCTGCTTGGTAACCTTGAGGGGATATGTGTCTCCCTATAGAAGAGCCAGCTGGCCATGCCGCAAACATCATCACAGGGTGATATTCATATTATTTGTTTGTCTTACTGATTTTACCCACACTCTCTGCTGGCTCAGAAACCTGAATTTTGTCAACAGAGCCACCTCTTAGCCATGGACTTACGTTAGCCAAGTTTTAAGAACGATATATAAAAATGACAGTCAATTTTGCTTGATTTACCAAAAAATACAACTGCCATAGAATTCTGAATGCTGTAGTCCTCAGGACCAGCTCATTCTTTCCCTGTAGGTAGACTAACAAGTCAAGTCCTTTTCCCAGCATTCTGTAGCTATGACCCACCTTCCCTTCCCTCGTGGCCATATTGTTTTTAAATATTCTTGCCATATGAGGACTTTCTGGTTATGTCTTTACGGTGGTTTTACCCGTGTCTGCCATAATATAGTAAGTGCTAATCCCCCAGTTCAATCTCAGAGGACAGTCTCGTTATTTTATTACCAAGTTCTAGGGACAAGGCAAACCGGAGCCTCTAAGTGCTAATAATTCTCTTTCCCCAAAACACAGATAGTGAATCCCTCGCATAGCTTCATTCACTTACTCGTTGAGGAAAAGAAACCTAAAAACTGAAAAGTTTTCATATTTCACCCTTTGACTGGTCTAGATATTCCAATAAGGCATCTTCTTAACACATTTTAGTGTTTTAAAACCAAAACCTTTGGGAGCCCTGCCTTAACAGGCCAATGTTTTACTGCCATGGTAAACCTACTAATCAACTTTAAAAAGAGAAAAAGTCAGTATCTGCTTAGCTGGTTCAGAATGGAAAGTTGCTCTTTTACTTTGTGGAACTGAATGAAACGAAATGAAAAAAATCACCCTTGCAGGTGCTAGGAATAGATCTGTCTCTTTTTTTTTCTTTTTTCTGTTGCCACTTCTAGCACGTTAATTCACGTCATCACCCCTTAGAAAGAGCTATTGCTGTAGCCACCGCAGTGGTATTCCTGCCATTATCCACTCTCCTCTCTGACGTTTCCTGGACAACTCACAGAATAATCTTCCTAAAACAGATTAACCCTGACACACCTGCTATGGAAAATTCTTCAGTTCCCCAATTGCCTGTTGAAGATCGTACAGGTTCCTCACCTCAAAGTCCCCCTGCAGAGCTTCCCCAGCTCCTGAGTGTCCAGGCTGCTCATTTTCTGAACATGCCTTGTGCTCCTGTGCCCTGCCCCACCTTTCTTCTTTCATGTCATCATCTGCCATTTCCTCTCATCTCTACAAGCTGAAATCCATTATCCTTCAGGGCTGAACTCAGATACAAAGCGGCAGCCTTCCCTAATCGCTGTCTTCTCTCTCTTTTCCCTACTCCACGCTACCCCACAAGTAACCACTCATTTCCAAATTCTCATAGCGCTTTGTTGCTGCTTTTTGTGTGGTCCTGTGTAATGATTATTTGGGCAGGTGTGTCATCTCCCATCTGAACTGTAAGTTTCTTGAGAACTTATTCACCTTAATAACCTCTAAAGTATCTGTGGTTGATAGTAGGCCCTTTTAATTAAAACCGCAAAAAATTTTATGTTCCCTAAAAAGATGGCATGATTAATGAAAAGTGCTATGTTACATAAGATCATGACCCATGTTTAGAAAAAAAACCTTCTTTTATAACCTTGCTAGTAATTAACACATATTATAAAAATAATGTTAATGGTTTACTCCTTTTCTGTGTCATTTATCTAGATGAATTTAAACGTGCCGTCTATGTAGCTACTGGCCTCAGACTTTCACCACATTTAGTGAACACAGTCTTTAAGATTTTTGATGTTGACAAAGATGATCAATTAAGCTATAAAGAATTCATTGGAATTATGAAAGACAGACTCCATAGAGGATTCCGGGTAAACCTATAAATTTCAACCCTATTGCTATCCTTTTTAAAAACTGAAAGAAAAAAATCCATCTAAGTTTCAGAAACAATTTATATAAGTTTTTAAGGATATAAACAGGAAATGTTATATTTGAAAAGAAAAAACATAAGGCCCTACCTATTTTCAAAAACAATTTGAAGAGATAAAAGGTGATGCTTTTTTAAATATAAAATCAGTGTGAATTTTAATAACTTATTTTCATATTCAATTAGTTTAATGTCTTCATCCCAGTTTGTGGGGGGGAAATGTTGCCAAATATTTTGATTCAGTCTGCACACTGGCTGTTTAAGACTTGCTAGTATACAAAGAAATATCACTATTTCTCATTTTATATGATACAGATTTCCACTAGGCAACGTGAGGTTCTTAAGTCACTGCATATTCAGTACTTTTTATATGGAAAATGAGGTAAAAAATGTTTTTTTGTCTGTTGAACTGTTCTTTCCTTTTAACATCTTATACTGCAAAATAATTACAAGAAATTCAGTGATTTTTCTCAGAAATATGTTTTAAAGAATGAAATGTAGCATAAATCAATAAATGTTTACACATTTAATGTATTTGGATGTGCCACAAATGGAAAAAGAAAAAAAAATACGATTAACAGCTAGAATATTCAATCTTCCCTCTTTGGTAACAGTACCCCTGAGCATTATACATTTAAAAAGAAAAAATATATATATGTACAAAAAAATCAAGATTCATCTGAGACAATGTTTTTAAAGATTTTTAATGGATTCTTAAAATCCCAACTCTCTTGGTAAAGATACCGTGTACTTAACTGCCACCTAGTGGTTAGTTATTAACATTTGCGGTGATGGCACAAATGCCTAAAAGGGCATGCGTTGAAAATCATTTTTTTCCTCAAATATTTTAGAATAGCAAGATCAAACTAAAATATTAGGTGGGCCAAAAAGTTCGTTCAGGTTTTTTGTAAGATGTTACGAAAGACACGAACAAACTTTTTGGCCACCCCAATATAAAACTATGCTATAAACCCTTGACACTGTATTTCTCTCTTAGATTTTATGTCTTTTTATTTTTGCCTTATTTATTGAATATCTGTGACCCCATAACATTTTATTTACATTTGCACACTCTTAATCCTCTGTTCCACAGGGTTATAAAACAGTTCAGAAGTATCCCACTTTCAAATCCTGTCTGAAGAAGGAACTTCATAGCAGATAAGTATGTTAGCACCTGTTTGTCTAAATTTGTTCAGTAACAGTAAAAGAAGGGTCATAATTTATTCTTCTCTTACAACATTTAGGTAATAGCTGAAAGAAATAGAATTATAATTTATTTTTAATGTTTAGGTCACTAATTCAAGTTAAGAATTAGTCTTTTAATGATTTCATTTTACATCATACAATTCAGTTTAAGAATAGTTATTATAACAAAGCATTAGTTTGCCACTGTTAAGTTGTGATCTAAAAATGAACTGGAATAAATACTCATCTGACTGAATTCTCATGAATGTTGTGACTGAAAATTTTTCTGCTTAACCTGTAGTTTTGTATCTGAGCAGATACAATATAATGAATCCAGATTGCATTTTTATAATCTAGGATTACTAGCATCTAAGGGATATTTTTAACTATTTTTTAGGATCGTGATTCCAAACATCTGCTACAATAATAGCAACTAAATTTTTTTAGAGTTATTTTGGGTGCCTGGCACTATACTAGGTGTTCTTCTACATGTAGTATTTCATTTAATCCTTACAGATAGATATCCCACTTAACAGCAGAGAAAATAGAGACTTGCTGAGTCATTTACCCAAGATAACTTGCTAGTAAGTTGCAAACCAGGATTTGAGCAATTTGAGCCTCATTCTGTGTGATGACAAAACCATCTTAGTTATTATTTACTACACCATCACCATGGAATGAAATAGTTGAGGAAGATACGGGAGATTTGTTCAGTTTGTATCAACCCAAATAAGTATCTCAGACTTGTTGCTGACCTCCAAAATGAGAGATTTGTTTTTCCTTTTTTCTTTTTGTTTTTCTTTTAAAAGTCAACTATAGCTATAAAATTTTGGTTGATTGTGGGTTCTGATTAGGTCTCTGCAGTGAAACTTTCATTCATTTACATGCTTGCAAATACCTATTTTTTTCAAGATTAAAACATTTATATTTGTCTAGAGTGGCATTACCAAAGTGGTACATATGCATAGGATGTCAATGTATATTAGTTAAAAGACCAATAGCTGTTTAGAAATAAGTATGAGAAATATCATAATAGATATGGTTAAATAGGTTCCTTAGGACTTACAGATCTTAATATGCCACTATTGATTTGTCTCTCTAAAAGAAAACAGCAGTATTTGGTATTTTGCAAAGTAGCTTTGAAGCCTAATATTTTATGGAACCCATTTAGGGAATTGCTGGTCTAAAATGTTTAGTGGTAAGTAGGCTTATTTACTTATCTAAGGTGGTAACTGTTGTGATTGAGCTAACAGAAGAAGTCAGGTCTTCCTAATGTCTATTTTGAGGAACTTTATATTGCCTTTATTATAAGAAGTTAAGCTAAACATTTAAAAAAATAGTAGGACTATACCATTTATATGTTCATATAGATAGTGTTTCCAACCAGCCTGGAATAGTGTTACATTGACATTATTGATTCTGTGTAGTAGTATATAGAACCATAGAAAAAAATGACTACTTAGATTCTAGAACTTTGTAAGACTGTGGATTCGACAAGTTACTAAACAAAACACTGAACCTTTAAATTTAAGGAAATAGTTTATGATTAAGTCTTTGATTCTTATACTTGCTGTTGCGTGTTTTTATCATGTGCCTTACTGTTTCCTGTGATTATTATAATGATTAATGCTGTTACCTCCGAATTTCATCCTAAAAAATGTTACTTTTATGTATTACATATATTTTTTTAATTAGGTACTTCTAAAGCAAAGTTTAAAGGATTATTATCTACTTGAAAGTGCAAGAAGCAAAAACTTCAGCGGGCGGAAGCAGGTCTGAGATCAGAACTTGTGTAAATGAAGGAAAAGGTGAAATGCTAATTATAATTTTTTCTTTAACTGAATTTTTGAATATAAGATGCATCTTCTTACTGATTACTAATGTTACATGTTATCATGCATCTTCTTACTAATTACTAACATTACGTGTTATCATGTTGAGCTTTTGACTTGATTTACTGAACTCTGCACTTTTTCATTCCCTTCAGATTCTTCCAGTGACTATATAAGAATGTATTTTAATTTTTAAAAAAATTTATTAGAAATTTGTCTCATTTCAAAATAACGTATGACTCCTGGAATCTAGATCACTTAAAAATGAACAGCAACATATTTTTGGTTTGAGACTGAACTTATTATCAGAAAATGAATATTCCTTGAGATTTATCTTAGGGCCCTTAGAATTGTTAATAGATCTCCAGGCTTTTAATTACATTGAAGTAATTTTGAAACACAAATGGAAATTAAGCTACTATACAATATGATGGTTTACACTGTACTTTTAACTTCTAAAATTGCTTAATTAACATATATTGTTTGAATCATATAAAGTTTTTTTTAAAGTTTTTGTTCATTTACCAAAGTCAACAGAATGTCTGATATTATTTTATGTATACAGTAATTTAAAATGTAAATTTTTTTTCTCAAAAAAACTCATACATTAATGGTAGAAACAATGGTAGTTTTTGTATCAGTAGTCACTGTTGTTGTCGTTATTGTTTTAAACATGGTGCAGCTCCTGATAGCAGATGGTACATGTTAATAACAGTAGTAAAAATAATATCTTGAGGCTCTGTAACTTATCGCATATTGTTATTATGTGTCTGTGGTGTCAAAATGAGTATTATAAAAGATTAATATAAAATGGTTTAGCAGACTGAAGTATATATTAGGTAGAAGTTAATATTTGTTTCTTGCGAAAGGACCACATGTTAAAGTAATGCCAAACAGCCAGTAATCATGAATACTTTAAATAGAATTTATTATTTCAAAATGTCTTAAAAGAGAAAAGATAAACTTTCTGTTGAAAAACAGCAAAATTAGATTTTCTCCTGGAGAAAATAACTTGATAGGATTTAATGGAAATCTGTTCAATTAAAAAAATGTAGTTTATAAAAAGTTACTATGCAAAAATAGAACAATGAATTTAAATTATACTGTATGTGGAAGATAGGTTCATTTATCTTCTAAGATGTACTAAATATAAACTGCACACACTCCAACTGTTATCTTGCTTTTACATATGAAAATAGGAAATACTGACTTTGTTTTTGTTAAGTTATTAAAGGTGAAATTGATAGTTTTGCATCAGCCTATTTATGAAAGTAATGTTATTCCCAAGAATATGTTGTTAGCATTGACAATGCATTTTTAGACTTTTTACATTCTTTATCTGATATTATTTATTACATTGATATAGAAATATGTGATTCATCAGTTTTAGGATTTCACATAGTATAATTTCACCTGCTTTGCAGGTTGATTCAGTTGATTAACTAAATGAAAATGTCTACCTTCTCATTTAACGTGCCCAGCTCTATTTTACCTTACACTGAATGTTCTCAATATTATTTGCTATCTAAAAGAATGGAAAAAATGCAACCTACTTTTATCTTTAATTATAAACTAAATTATCTTGCATATATGGAAAAATTGCTATTTAGAACAGTCCTATAAATAGATATTAAAAACTGAATTAGCTCATTAAGATTCTTTATAATTCTGCCGTTCTCCCAAGGAATACTACATATGTAACCTTTATTCTTTATTGCTTATCAGAGTGAATGGATACTCATCTGCTTGTAAGACTGCAGCATAATATTAAAATGCAAATAAATAAAATATTCTGATCAATTAAAATGGAAAAGAGTAGTAAATTATGGTGATTCTCCACATATTATCAGTCTTGAACTTTATCATCTATAAAATGGGAGGTAAAAATATCTCACTGGACTGTTGTTTACATCAATTTTAAAAATTTTAAGTGCTTTGAAAATAGTAATGTACTAAATACATGTATGCTATTCTCAGTATTTCCTTCTACAAACTATTCCTTGGAAAGATGAAGCTATACATGAAATTTTAGTATCATACTCTTTACAGAAGACTTTATGATGAAAGGTTTATGGTAATTCTCAGAATCATTTCTTATTATGAATTTCATTTAAGTTCCAGTTTATTGTTCTTATTATAACTGTAAAGTGACCTGTCTTACATTCTTATGTTATCTTAAAATAAATACACTTGCTCTTGAATCAAGAAATTTAGTACTTTGCTTTTCTGTATATCTGTGGACTAACGTCTTTCTGAAAAATGTCACGTATAAACTTTGAAAATCTTTGTTGATTACCAAACCTCCATTGATTTTATGCCCTCTGCTATAGCAATACATGCCAAGAAATTAATCTCATCAACACTTCTGTAAGTAAATACATCATAGAGCCATAAAGCCTCTCAAAGTGTATAATAGGAATTCATACATTATATTGATAAAATATTATCATTGGTACTGGAAAACTTTCAGAAAGATTACATGTGAATGGAATATCAATTTTCCTTTACAGACTAACTGTTTAAATGGTTTAAAATCATTAAACTAACACTGCAGCAGCCCGTTTCACTAATGTTGGTATTTTGTAGGTATCATCTTACTAAGACAACTCCTAGAAATTTACCAACTTTCAAAATACATTTCAGTAGTCCCCCCTTATCCATGGCTTCACTTCCCGTGGTTTCAGTTACTCGTGGTCAACCTGGGTCCAAAAATATTAAATGGAAAATTCCAGAAATAAAAAATCCGTAAGTTTTAACTTGCTCACCATTCTGAGTAACATGAGGAAATCCCACTATGTCCTTCCTGGGTTGTGAATCGTCCCTTTGCCCAGTGTATCCCACCCTTTAGTCACTTAGTAGCCGTCTTGGTTATCAGATGGATGTCATGGTATCACAGTGTTTACATTCAAGTGACCCTTATTTTACTTAATAATGGACCCAACGTGCAAGAGTAGTGATGCTAGTAATTTGGATATATTAAAGAGAAGCTGTAAAGTGCTTCCTTTAAGTGAGAAGGTAAAAGTTTTCAACTTGGGCTTCCCTGGTGGCGCAGAGGTTGAGAGTCTGCCTGCCAGTGCAGGGGACGCGGGTTCGTGCCCCGGTCCGGGAGGATCCCACATGCCGCGGAGCGGCTAGGCCCGTGACCCATGGCCGCTGGGCCTGCGCGTCCGGAGCCTGTGCTCCGCAACGGGAGAGGCCACAGCAGTGAGAGGACCGCGTACCGCAAAAAAAAAAAAAAAAAAAAAGTTTTCAATTTAATAAGGAAAAGAAAACTATTCTGAGGTTGCTAATACCTACGGTAAGAACGAATCTTCTATTTCTGAAATTGTGAAGAAAGAAAAAGAAATTCATGCTAGTTATACTGTCACACCTCAAACTGCAAAAGTTACAGCCACAGAGTGTCGTAAATGCTCCGTTAAGATGGAAAAGACATTTAATTTATACAAGAAGACATTTTGAGAGAGAGAGAGACCACATTCACATAACTATTATTACAGTATGTTGTTACAAGTGTTCTATTTTATTGTTAGTTACTGTACCTAATTTGTAAATTAGTCTGTATCATAGGTATGTATATATATAGGAAGAAAATTTTTTTTCTCTGAATTTACCTTTTTATTGTCTCCTGTGCTTGTTTTGCGTATTCAGCAGCTTTTAATTCTGTCTCTGATTATTTAATTTCAGTTTCTTTGAAGTTTTCTTCTCCCTTCATTGCCTCATTCCATTTTTCTGTTTGTGTTTTAGGTGTCTCATATTAGAGGTTTTTCTCAAATATCTGGTAATCTTTTGTTATATGTTCATATTTTAAAACAAACTAGAAGCTCTGTGTGCATGGAGTGAGCTTTTGGCCAATGGATTCCACTCATTGCTCTTCTGGCTGGGCCATTTCATATGAGGGGCTTTGACTATCAGTATTGCTAGGTCTTTTTCTCTTTGGTCAGATTTCTCCTGCCTGTTAGTCCACAGCCTAGCTGCTGTTGTGTTCAGAGGCCCTTTGAAGATGGAGCCATAGGTATATTTAATAAAGGGAGCCATAAGCTCATATATTTAATGAGCTGTTATTGAGCTGTTTGAGTATTTTTACCATGTCTTTGTTTACTTTTTCAAGAAAAGCACATTTTTAAAACTTAGGACCTCAGTCTGGGAAAAGTGGGACTAAATCATGAAGGTCATGTGCTGGATGGATTTATTCACCAAATCCAGAATTTGGTTACTTCTTCTTGAGGCAGATAGAGATAGTTTTAAGAAAAATAAATGTATAATGGTGATTTTGAACTTATGGAACTACCACATGTTTAAGCTTGGGTGGTAGAGATTAATTGATAAAGGAACGTCAGTGAATATCAGTTATTGGATTTTAAAGTTAAAGATAGCAGACATACTCTCCTACAAGACATATTTTGGTGACATTTACCAAAGAGACCAAGAACTGAACTTGATTATTAGCCTAATTAAGTATGGCATTTTCTATCGCATATTTTCAAGGATGAAGCAAGTAGCTTGAAGGTAAGCAGATTTGTCTTCTAGCGGATTTTAAACTGTGATAAAATGAGAGTTTAGGACAGAAGGAAAGACAACTAATAAAGATATTTGTAATCTGCGGTATTTAATGCTTTATTCCTTGTAAGCTCTAGGCGCTATAAGAGTTAAAAGTTCAAGCTGAAAAATCTACAAAAACCACTCTGAAAATCTATACTTTTTTATTTCACTGCTCTTTGGTGCTAAGAGGGTCTCAAGAAGGTGAGTATCTTATGTACCTTTTGTGCTGTAATATTTAATTACAGTGAGTGTACAGAAGATTAGCTGTCTCAAAGATTCTTTTGAAATCAGATTGCACATCAAAACTGCATTGTGCCCTGCTGAGTAAGCAAATTTAAGAAAGAGGAGAAGGTGATGTCAAGACTTACTGCCAAATGAACAAATAAAGGAATAGGATTTGCTTGGTGTTCAGCCTATTAAAGCATAGCCAAATGTCAGCCTTCATTTGTCAACTTAAATATATTTTTCTAAAATTTACAAAGATTCAGTCTATGGAAAGTATCCTTTAGCTAGTATTTGAACTTGAGAAATAAATTAAGCAACACAAAAATGATGAATAGATTATACTAATAACTCAATTTCTCATAGTGATTACTTACCACATGAATTGTACATTAATAATTCAGATATAGATACCTGTTGTCCTTTTTTGTTATTTTTCTGATTATAATGTTAATACATGTGTTTTTGCTTCCTAATACTTGAGGTTTTAGAAACTTAGAGGTTAACTTCTCCTCCACTATAGCTAGACACCCCCCACCCCTGCACAGACACAATATACACTGAAGCATTTCAGGTTTCCAGGGATTTCTCCCTTCAAAAAAAAGAGTAAAAATGAAATTTTTAAAATCAAGAGCTGAGCCCCAAATAATCAGGTAGACTAAGGTAGCTTGGAGCCTGATTTGGACTTGCTGGAAATAGTCAGGAACATAGGTGAGGACCTCAGGCCAGAGCAACAAAGTTCACAGGTGCTTGAAACTAGAATGATAGGGAGCCTGCAGGCTTTGTGCAGGGATAGGATTTCCCTGAGGTCAGAATTCTGTACTGACCATATCTGAGTATATTCAGCCTTGAAACAGCAACGAGGTGGAGAACCTGAATCTGAGACCCCTTCCTCTAAGCTAAAATCCTGAAGGAGGTCCTGAGGCGTCCTGAGACACGTATGTACACAAAGAGAGATGCTTGATTACAATCAAGCTTGACCTCTTAAACAAAGACTACCAAATCCAGATAAGGCCTGCCACTATTAGTGAGAATCAACTAATACATTTAGACCCCAAAGAATGCAGTTGTTGGAACCGAAGACAGAATGCATAAGAGCTATGTATGAAACAAACTATGAAATTACAACGAGTTTTTTTTAAAACTATAGGAATTACACAGATACACTTATGAGGCAGAATCTCTAAGAAAATTTAATTGCTGAAATCAAAACCTCAATCAAGAGTTTTGAGTCCAGCCGTGAGTAACTGGTATTGTTCCATCATAAACTACAACATTGCACAACAGACACTTCAAGGCTTTTGTCCTTGAGAGAAAGGACACTCATGTGGTGACCTCTACATCCACTCTGGCTTGCTGCCTGGAAGCACTTTCAGCAGAGGGAAGTGAAGCCCAAACAGAAAATAGAAGATGGAAGAAATGAGATGAGAAAACAGCCACTTAAGGTCACATGGGGCTGGGAGACATTGGAGTTCAAATCAGCCAGAGTGTAAAGGCCTCACTGAACAACCCAAGAATTAAAGACATGCCTTAGGAGTAAGACCACTCTAGAGTAAGTGTGACTCTGGACCCTAATAAAACCTAAAATTAATCCTCAGTTGGAACAAGCGGATCTACCAGTATAGTGACTACCTGCCAAAACAAAATTCAGTACTCTTTAAAGGAAAACAACAAAAATCCTATTTCTGATAACGTAATATCCACAGCAACCACTATAAAGCAGACAACTTTTATATATGCTAAACAAGAAAATGTGACCCTTAACCAGGGGAAAAAGCAACCCATGGAAACAAATGTTTGACTTAGTAGATACAAACTTTAAAAGCTCTTATAAATACATTGAGAAGTTTAAAGGAAAAGATGGACATATGAGAGAAGAAATGGAAATTATATACAGAAAAATTAAAACTATAAAAAATAACCGAATGGAAATTCCAGGATTGGAAAATATATTATTTAAAATAAAAATTCATTGTATGGACTTAATAGAAGATTGGAGACAGAGTAAGAAAGGATCAGTAAACTTGAAGGCAGAGAAATACAGACTATCCAAACTGGTGCACAAAGAGGGAAAGTTACTGGCGGGGGTGGGGGAGACAAAACAAAAAACAGTAGTGCATCAGTGACCACACAAAGCAGTCAACCATAAATGTGATTACAGATCCTGAAGGAGAAGGAGAAGGGTGGGCTGGGGAGCAGAAAAATACTCAAAGAGATAATGGCCAAAATTTTTCCAAATTTGAAGAAATACATAAACTATAGTTTCAAGAAGTCCATCAAACCCTAATAAAGAAACCTACACCTGGTCATATCCTAGCCAAATTGCTGAAAAGCCAAAAAAAATTTTTTTAATCTTGAAAGGATCCAGAAACAAAAGATACATTATACACAGGGTTAGTGATAAGAATAACTGCTGGCTTCTCATCAGTAACAATGAAGAGCAAAAGACAGTGGTGTAACATCTTTAAAGTATGGAAAGAAAAAAAGGAAATGCAACCTAGAATATGATATTCAGCAAAATAGCCCTTTAAAAATAACAGTGAAATAAAGACAACTTTAGATAAATATCAGACAGCCTGAAACCAGCAGACCTGTACTATAAGAAAAGTTAAAAGAAATTCTTCAGGCTCTTGGGAAATGAAACCAGCCAGAAATTTTGATCTGTTCAAAATAATGAAGTTTGCCATAAATGGTAAATTTCTAGCAAATATAAAATTTTTTATCTTAAACATATAAAAAAGTAATCAACTGGTTAAAGCAAAAAGAGCAATGTAGTGTGGAGTTTATCATTAAAATGTTCAATAATATCATAAAGGACAGAAAGGGGTAAATGGAAGTATCCTGTTCTAAGAGTCTTACAGTATACTGCAATGATATAATATTCATTCAGTCAGTGCATATTTTAACCCATGGAAACATAGATGAATTAAAATGCAATAATAAAAAGATACTGACTAACCCAAAGTAAGGCAGTAAAGGGGGAAACAAAGAAAACTAGGATGATAAATTTAAAAATAGCAGAATGATTGTATAAATTCAACCAATTAATAATTACATTAAATGTAAGTTCACTAAATATTCCAGTTAATAGCTCAATTATTTTATGAAGATCATTTGCTACCTAGAAAAGATGTACTTTAGATATAAAGACATGGATAGGCGACATGTAAAGTGATAGATAAAAGAATACAATGTAAACACTAACAATAAGAAACTGCAGTGGTTATATTAATATCAGACAAAACACATGTCAAGGCAACGAGAATTACCAGTTGTATTAGTTGGGATCTGGTCAGAAGACAAAGTAACACATGATTTAAACAGGGAAGTGTAATATAAAGAATTATTAGAATAATGGAGAATTGACTAGTATATAATATATAAATTTTATGTATTTGAATATGATCTTATTTGCCATTTCCTCCATTGCTTTTAAGCTTAGAAATTTTAAGCTCCCAATTTGATAAATATTCTGTCATATATTTTTATGGCTTATATTTTCTTTGTATTTAACTAAAAAAAAAATCCACTTGGGATTAATTTTGTTACATGGTTTTAAAAAAATGAGGCCCTAACTCTAGATTTCCCTGCCAATTTATCCAGCACTATTTACAGAATAATTCTTCCTTTTTGCCATCTAATATAATGCAAATTATTTTTAAGTATTTTTACATACCTGAATCTGTGTTAAGAGTCTGGCTATCCTTGTAACCACATTGTTTTAATTATTTACAATGTTTTCATAGTTCCTAAAACTAGTCTGTCTCCCCCTCTCAACAGCCACACACAGATTTCTCTTCTCTTCAAAAAATTTCTTAACTATTCTTACTTGTTTATCCTTTCAGATTAACTTTAGAACATATATAAACATATATAGATATGTTTAGAATCATATCTCCTCCAAATAGTGTTTTTATTGGGGTCACTTTGAAATGATAAATTTGGAAAGAACTGACACCTGTATTAGGGTTCTCCACAGAAACAGAACCAATAGGATGTAGATATACAGAGAAACAGATTTATTATTATAAGGAATTGGCTCACAAGATTATGGAGCCTGACAAGTCCCAAGATCTGCAGGGTGAGTCAGCAAGCTGGAAGTCCAAGAGAGCCAATGGTATGGTTCCAACCTGCATCTGAATTCCCGAGAACCAAGAGAGCCGTTGGTTTAGTTCCAGCCTGAAGGCTGGCAGGCTCGAGAGCCAGTGTTTCAGTTCAAAGGTCGTCAGGCAGCAGGAATTCTTTCTTACTTGGGGGAGAGTTAGCCCTTTTGTTTTATTCAGGTCTTCAACTGATCGGATGAGGCCCACCACCTTAGAGAGCTAATCTGTTTTATTCAGTCTATTGATTTCAATGTTAATCTCATCCAAAAACACCCTCACAGAAACACCCAGAATAATGTTTGACCAAATATCTGCGTACTCCATGACCCAGGCAAGATGACACCAAAAAAAAAAAAAAAAAAATTAACCATTACAACATCTTTATAATATTTTCATCCCATCCAGGAACAGTTATTCCAATTATTTATTCTCAAGATCTATGGCTTTCACTATCTAGGTCATACACTTCATAAGGTCTTTTCTAGATCCTACATACTTACTATTGCTTTTAAGAGTAGGATTTTTTCCCATTAGATTCTCTACCCAATTACTGTTGGTATATAGAAAAGCAGTTTGATTTATTCAGCCATTAAACTGACCCCTAGTAGTTCTGACATTATTTTCTGTTGTCTCTTAGTTTTCTGTTAGCCAGTCATACTATATGCAGATGATGGTTACTGTCTTTGCCATTCCTATATTATTGCTCTTATTTCTATTTCCTGTATTTTTGTGTTGATTATAGCTTTCAGAACAATGTAAAATACTAATAGCGATAGCAGGAATCTTTTGATTTCCTGTTTCAATAGGATTATATCTAATGTTTCAAGTTAAGCATAATATTTTCCTGTTGAGTTGAGACAAATACTTTATCTTGTTAAGAAACTATCCTTTATTTCCTGAATTTGAAAGAGTCTGGAAAAAGGAATGAGTGTTGAATCATCTCAAATGCCTTTTCAGTTTTGACTGACGTGATTATACATTTTTCCAATTTGATCTCCACATGCAATATATCTGCTTTACAGGCTTCCTAGTTTTAAATTATCCCATGTTATTGTAATAAACTCTGATCATAGTAGACCATTCTTTTCATTTCCTGGTCTTAGACAAGTTGCCTTCCCTGTATCAGGTTCCTTATCTCTAAATTGGGGCTAAAAATTGTATCTGCCCCATGTTACAGGGATGAGATGAGATGAGATAATTCACATAAAGTAAATCTGTATAATTTGCAGTTACCATCTTGAAATTCTTAATAATGTTATCTTTGAATTTTTGTTTTGTAAATGAAGTCAGTGGGCCGATGGAGCTTGTGCAGGGGCTTGGAGCCTCTGCTCACACCCAGGCCTCCTTCCCACTCCCAAGGATGGGTTCTTGGCTACCCGCTGCTTTGCCCAGCTTCACCCTCCCCACCCCTGCCCAGGGCTCTAGGTGTAGGAATGGGGAAGGGCACCCACACCGTCAGAGTCTTGGGGCAGAGTATGGTGGAGACCATCCTGCTCTGGACTGGCAGTGCTAGCCACGCTGCAGCAGCTGGCAGCCAGCCGAAGGCCACAGGTTGGTGGAGATGAGCCTTTATCCCATATTCCTAATCCGAGTACTTAGAGCTTTCTAACTCCGAGGTTTCGATACCCTGGGGGTGGCTTATTCACTGTGGGTTGGGGTATCATGCCTATAGGAAAAAGAAATGTCTGCCTGAACTTCCCCAGGGTGCTCCCCCAGCTGAAGCACAGTGCATCAGTCCAGCAGCTGGTGTGAGCAAGTGTACGTGCATCCTGAGTCATGGGATGGGGACCCAGGACACCTGTGAGGGTCCACACTCACCTTGGAAGCATCCCCGTAGCAGAAGGAGCATGCCCTTGGCTTGCTTCATGCTGGATGGACCTTCTCTTCCTCCTCCCAGCCTTCCTGAGTCTGACTCAAGATGCCTCAGAAGCACTCTCAGAAGCTGTGCCATTAAATACGAATTGCGTAATTTTGGCGATTTCACAGAGAAGGTAAATGCTCTGATATTTGCACTTTAAACAGACATTGTACAATATAAAGATGAATGGTAAAAGTCATGCTAATAACAAAATTTTTAAGTTTCAGTTACTTAAAATGACATTAAATAGCAAATTAAAAACATCATGACATGTTGAAAGAGAGACTATGGAAGAAAGAAAAAGTTTTCTATTGTAATACCTTAGCACTTTTTCCTGCTTTGTTGAACAAAGAGCCCTGCATTTTCATTTTGCACGAGGCTCCAAAAATTATGTAGCTGGTCCCTCCCTGGAATGTGGACATTTGGGCCAGTGTGCAGCGGTGTCTGTGGGTTTGGTGAGATACAGGATGGTAAGAAACACAGGAAGAAAAGAGTACCATTTTATGCTACTTGAAAGTGGATATTGATTTTCTCAATTGGTTTTTGTGTTAGAAAAAACAGAAAAGAATGCTAAGATGGTAAGTGTGCTGCTTATGATACCGGAGGTTTATGGCAACAGCGTAGCATTAAGGCCTAGGAGAACTTGATGTCTAGAGAGCAGTTTACGATGAACTGTCCGAACTGACCACCTGAGTATCAACAATACGACTTAGGGACTCTACTTAACAAAATTCCAAGCAGGTTCACTTGTTTTAAAAATGTACAAAGGTAAGCTATAACTCCAGCAGAATGTAAATTTATAAAGAATAAATCATAGCAAGATAGTATAACATGTTTAAATTTCACATGAGGCAGAAGGTATTTTGATAAAAACGGGTTTAAAGGACACACAGAACATACCCTAGCTGTGGGTTTGCGCTGTGGGCTGTGGGCAAATGACTGTAATAGATAACCTAACCAAAAGATAACCTAACCTTGGGACAAATTAAAGGAAGGAAATGAATGACATTTTTCCAGGGAAAAAAAAAGTAAGAACTAGCAAATAAAGTCACCTTCTGCTGCTTTAATGTACCCAATGCTGGAAAGAATACTGGTCACCTTAATAATAAGTAGACAAATCATCATCTTCAAACACAGAAGAAAAGGGTAAGGAACAAATCTTTAAAAGCCATAGCAATGGTTCTCACAACTGGTACTTCGGTAATCACTGTTGTCACACAGTGTCTTGCTAGAGAGGCATTTTCATTCAAGATGAATATGTGGTTGATTAGCACTTTTCAAAAAACAATTGTCTGAGGTTCTCGGTACTAGATATCCTGGTACTATTTTCTCATTAAGGTGATTCATGAAATTTTTCAATGAGGTTCCTGTGGTGTTTTTAAAAATTGATTTGGTTTCACCCTTTCAACTAAATGAATGAGTCAGTGTATCATTCAGACAGATGTGGACTTGCTTAATTATAAAGTTAAATGATCTTTGCATAGAATTGAGAAGATGAGCAAACACTAAAAGCAGAATTCAAGATGACATAACTATATCAAAAAGGATATATTGGAAAATATGCATTAACAGGCGAAATGCATTTAGCCCATCCATTCAGCACAGCATGGTTAAGCAAGGGCTCTTGAGTCAGCCTTCCCGAGTTCAGATCCTGGCTCTGTCACTCCCTACCTTTGTAGTTAAGCAAGGTTCTTACTACACTTTCCACACCTCAGCTTCTTTGTATGTAAAATGAGGTAACAGAGCAGCTGAGTCTTAGGGTGGTTGTGAGAATTAAAGGGGAAACTGCCTGTAGAGTACTGACTTTAGCAAACACACCATCAATGTTAGTTATTATTCCTAAAATAATATTCCTATTCATTTAGAATTTGCTTATTTGTAATCATGTTCATAAAGTTGACCTTGAAGATTAACACAAAGGTAAAAATTCATGGACTATTGAAAAATATAAAGTGGTACTTATTATTAAAGTGGACTAAAAATAGTGAAAAGAAAATATCTTTTTAAAATCTCTTTTGGTAAATATGGCTAAGCACTTTAACCCTATCCTGTACATGGTTCCTACTTTAGTTGTTGTCACCATCTTCATCTATTAAATTTTCTTGGTTTCTGGGCACCTACTTAATTTAATGAATATTTTATGCCATGCATGTGAAATATATAGTCCATGTACCTAGGACTGTTTCTGTCTACTAGTTTTTCTTGTTTCTAAAAACAGAAAAGAGGAATGCCTACAGCTAAAACAAAAAATTCTCTCTCTCTGTCAGCTCCTTCTGCTGATATTTCAGCTTTCCAAATTATATATTCGCATAATTTGGATTTTCCGACTCTTAGTTTTCAAAAAAACAACAAGAAGTCAAAACTAAAATACATTGCTTTTTATAGCAGAAAATAGCTTCCATTGCTCAAAGCTAATTTAGAGTAAAATCCAGACAACCCGAAAAACATATATATATGTATGTATGTATATGTATATATGTATGTATTTAAATTTGGCTGCAGATCCCTTGTCACTCATATTCCCACACAAACATCTCTTTAATTTTTTTTTTTTTTTCAGTACGTGGGCCTTTCACTGCTGTGGCCTCTCCTGCTGCGGAGCACAGGCTCCGGACGCGCAGGCTCAGCGGCCATGGCTCACGGGCCCAGCCGCTCCACGGCATGTGGGATCTTCCCGGACCGGGGCACGAACCCGTGTCCCCTGCATCGGCAGGCGGACTCTCAACCACTGCGCCACCAGTTTTTTAATTTTTTTAATGTAATATTTTCCTTTAAGAAGTGGGAATAAAGCTTTATTCTTGTTGAAAAGCCTTGCTCAATCCTGTGCTTAGCATAGTACCTGGGATCTGGTCAGTACAAGTCTGTTGAAAGAATAAGTGGGTGAATCTATGAATGAATGAATAAATAAACAAAGTAAGGCATATCAAGCCTGAAAAGCAAATACAGTCTTTGCCTGACTATTACTTTACTCCTTAACATATTTCCTAAACTGTGTCTCTGCCTTCCAATATTAAAATTAATAAATACAATCACTCACATACTTGAGAGTTTCCTAGTAAAACACACATCCCAACGACTAAAGTACTTCAGCCTCAATGAAATGAATTTGCCTTCTATGACAGTAAATGCCGACAGTAGCTAACATATATTCCTCATATATATTATGCATATAAAATGCTTAGTACAGTATATACATATGCTCTGTACATACAGCTTCTCTTTATATGCTGGACACGAGGCTAAGCATTTCTTTTTTTTTTTTTTTTTTTTTCGGTACGCGGGCCTCTCACTGTTGTGGCCTCTCTCGTTGAGGAGCACAGGCTCTGGACGTGCAGGCTCAGCGGCCATGGCTCACGGGCCTAACCACCCCGCAGCATGTGGGATCTTCCCAGACCGGGGCACGAACCCGCGTCCCCTGCATCAGCAGGCGGACTCTCAACCACTGAGCCACCAGGGAAGCTCCCAGGACACTTTTGAAAGTGAAAGAGGGCTCCTGCATAATTACACCAGGATAGCACCACAAATTGGACTATCCTGGTAAACTAGGACAACAGTCACCTTACCCATGTCCCTCTCTTACTAACTTTTTCTCTTTTATTCCTTCTTTCTTCTCTCCTCTCTTCTTTCCCCTCTCCTTTCTCTTCCTCTTTGTTCTTCCCATGTCTCTCACCAACTCGTTCCATGCAGCTTAAGTGGCAATAATTTGCCATGATTATCAGGAATTGGTATGCTCACTAAATCCCTCATATTTGAACTTATGTAGACAAATGCTACAAAGCAACATTTTCTTTGCTACTATATTAGTTGTGGCTGCATAACAAATTACCCCAAAATGAAGTGGTCTAAGAAAACATTTATTATCTCACACAATTTCTGAGAGTCAGGAATTCAGGAGCAGCTTAGCTGGGTGATTCTGGCTCAGGGTCCCTCATGATGACCAATCAAGCTGACAGCTAGGACTGCAGTCATCTGAAGACATGGCCGGAACTGAGGGATCGACTTCCAAGCAAGCTTACTCACATGGCTCTTGGTTGGAGGACTCTGTTCCTTGCCACCTGGGCCAATCCACAGGGGTGCTCATGACACGACAGCTCACTTCCCCAAGAACAAATGATCCAAGATAGAGGAGAGAGGCACAATGCATTTTACGACCTAGTTTCTAAAGTTTCCCTCTCTCAGTTCTGCTATATCCTGTTTATTAAAAATTAGTCATTAAATCCAACCACACTCACAAGAAGAGGAATTGGACTCTGCCTCTTGAAGGGAGGAATGTCAAAGAATTTGAGGAGACATTTAAAACCACCAGAGTCCATCCTCTGGCCACAAATTATTTACATTCTTCCCACCTGCAAAATATACTCACCACTCCCAAGGTCTACAAGATCTAATGCATTAGCTCGAACTGCAGAATCTAAATCAGTTCCTGGTATGGATGAAGCTCCTTGGGTATAGTCCTTAAGTACAGGTCCCTTAGTACAGTTCCTTTCAACCTGAAAATGTGTGAATGAACAAGACAAGTTACCTGCTCCCCCTGCCATACACACACACACACACACACACACACACACACACACACACACACAAAACCTATATACAATATATTGTACAATGGTGGAACAGAGATAGCATAGCCATTATAGGCATTCTTCTTCAAAAGGCAGGAAACTGGAGGAATGAAGGAGTCAATGGTTGATAGCATTTCTGGAAGTATGTTAAGTGCTGGAAGTTCTCGATAAACATTTAGTATTACTCCTGCCTGGGAATAATTCTCCATGGCTCTTAGATCTATTCTCTGGGCTCTTGGTTCTGCCACCTTAGTCATCCTTCCTTTTCCATAAAAGGTAGCACGTATTTGCAGCTGTGCAATTTCCTTAGTGGTTTCCCACTTGTAGAAGTCTGGAATCCCAAAGGCCTCTTTTTATTATGTACTGTCTCTGTCCCTGGTAGTCCGAGCTGGCTCTATTTCTATGAAGATAATTCTCTTTAAAACTTTGTGGCTTAAAACTTCATGGAAAGCTTAAAAGAATGAAAATCTATTACCGAAACCCATTATTTGGTTTAAAGCATAAAATCCAAAACCTCTAATCATTTGGATTTTGAACCTTCAACCACTATATAGAGTTTTTGAAAAACAAAAAACCCATGTTGTCTCATATTCCAGATATAAAGGTTACTGATATTCCACTGCCAATCTAGCATTTCATAGCATGACCCATTATCAAAAAGACTGAAATATAAGCAAATGGGGAAAGGTTTTAGCAACCAGTGAAACAGTCCAAAGAAATTCAGAATCCAGTGTCCAAGTATCACTTGAAAATAATTGTAGACTCTGAGGTATAAGACATAACTTACACTGAATACATTCTAGCTGATGGAAGAATCCCTGATAATCAAAAATTTTTTTCTACTACAAATCTGAAGCCAACATACTTTTTTGTTAAATGTCATCATTAAATATTTATTCTCCATTTTCCCTGCTCTTTTTAAAGGCCTGAGAAAACCCTGGTAAGATTTTCTTTTCCCTTCTACAGTAACAAATTGCAATGTGAGCTTGATCTCTAAGTTACATTTAAAGTCTTTGACAACACTTGGAAATACTTATTAATATTAAACGTATATATATATATATATATATATATATTTTTTTTTTTTTTTCAGGACAAACGAGTGTCTTGAACCAGAGCCAGTGTCAGTTTCTACAAACCACTGGGCAAGACATATTAATTCCACCCCCTCCCACATCTGCCATACAGAAAATCCAGCATGACTAATCTAGCCTACAGCTTGACAGAAACAGAGCTGAATATAACCGATTATTCTTCCGGTCCCCCAGTTATTATCTGCTCAATCAACAGAACAGAAAGTGTCCTGACGGCCACTGGATGAAGGCAGACGATCCTGTGCTCAAAGGCTGGAGTTATCCCAGAATAAGTCTGTATCGAGCACTATTGGATGAAAAGCTAAACCCAAGATCTAGCTTTATGGATAGGAATTTGAGTGAAGTATTGAAGTATGTTTCTCCCTGCATATCCCTTGAAAGTAATTATTTGTATATAAACCTCAGGTTGAAGAATCTATAGTGTGACCTCTTGTCCCTTTAGTGTGGCTCCTGACTCTTTAGATTCTTGTCTTCAAAGGAAGAAAGCTCGTAATACTATTAACCTAAAAGTGTCTTTAACTTCCTATTACCTCTCATTTTTTTTTTTTTTTGGTTTCTGTAAAACAGTAGAGATCTAATTAGAGGCAATTATTTTGTTTCTTGCAATTATAAATATAGAGCTTGCCTCATGAATATTCAGACAAGATTAGTCAGCGCTTCCAACGGAACCTTCTGTGATGACGGAAATGTTCTAGATTTTCACTGTCCAGTACAGTAGCCACTAGCCACATGTGGCTCTGAACACTTGAAATGGGCTGCTGCAACTAAGGAAATGGAATTATTTTCTTTTACTTTAATTAATTTTAATTTAAATTTGAAAAGCCACACGTGACTAGTGGTACTTACTGGACAGTGCAGGTCTGGAGAGTGCAATTTGAAGGCACCTAGTTGGCTCCCCTGTCCCCAAATTCCTGTATCCCTACTTCTCATAATGCCTCGGTCTCCATGACCCTTTAAGAAATGGGATGCTGAATGAAATTAAAATTCTGTTCCAGTCAAAGTTCTTGGTTGCAAACACAAGTCAATGCCAGTGGACTTACACAGAAAATGTCTTTGCGAGTATGTATACACCCCACAGAATCAACCAGAAGCCTGGAGAATCAAGCTTGAGCTGACACAGAGGAAGCTGATGGCTGGCCAAGGGCCTGCCACTGAGAACAGTCTCCTAGGACGCCATTGCTGGCCTTGACACTGCTGGACGCTCGCCACCGCACTGCAGGACTCTGCTGCCCTTGGTTATTCTCTGCTGGCCATTGAACTCTCCACTCCACACAGTGGCCATGTCTCATCATCTCTAAGTGAACTTTTGCCATTGTGTCACCACTTAAAGATCATGCCAGTCCATGGAGAGGAAATATCTGCTCCCCTTTTGGGTTCATAGATTCTGCTTTCTGCCCATGTAGGGGCAAGGGAGGGGGGTTGGTGTAGGCAAAAGCACTCATTTAAATGAAAAGTTCCAATTTTATTTCTAAAGAGATTAACCTTCGTGCAAACTGTAAAGAAGTGGAAGCAGAAACAGAGCAATTTGCATTCTTTTCAATTTTCTGAATATGGTTTTCATTAGCCACTAAATTATAGCATAAAATTGTATAAATATAACATAATTATAATTAGTTATAAGTATATATAATTAGTCATGCAGTTATAATTCATAATTTATAATTGGCTTGGTTAAACTAGTGGCTGATTCTATCGAAATCTCTACAGAAAGATGTCAGGAGAGCTGCACCGCTTGGTGTGCGCCTGCCCTCTAGTGGCAAGATGCTATTAACACTATCATAGAGATCCCACAGGGTTTGAAAGGCAAGGTTTGCCAGAGTTTTTCCCACTTTACTGTTTTCCTAACGTTTTAACCCAATCCACCAGATACTCCTTAGGACTTTGAAATTCTCTTCCATTATATTCCATTCCACTCCACACCAGGTTGACTGCAAACTATAAATCTCTGAGAACCAAAGTGTATCTTAGCAGCACTTTGAACCACATTCCCTAAACCAAGTTCACTAAGACTGCTTTTATGTTACTTGTGTCCAGAAACGATGCGTGGATTGGGCATACTATTAAGGTCCCACAGAGAATATCGTGGCCACTATTACAAAAATGCAAATTAATACTGGAGTCCTTGATGTCATGGATTTCTGACTTCTAAAGGGATTTTTCTTTTCCCCCAAAGAGTGATAAGCTTAGTTTAAGAAAACAATGAAAGAGGATCTATCGGTATTTTTTTCAGACCGCTCTAAGGTGGTATGGCTGAAAAGATGAGATGAGGTTGCAATAGGCAGCATGAATGGAGGTCCATGCTCCCCAGGGACAGGCTGGGTCCAGGGGCTCCCTGGGCTTGGTTAAGGCTATTCTCGATTCATACTATGAAAGGCAATAAGTAAACATTTTTAATCTGGATCTGGAAGTAGGAGGAAGATTTGGAGTATTAGTCGGGATGGCAAGACAGATTTGATGTTTGGGGACTGGAGAAACTGGGGACTATGTCAAAGTCGATCTTGGCTGGAGAAGAGAAAGATCGTTTCCCATGTGGGGGTCAGGATATGATAATAGGGGTTTTGAAAAGTGAATGACTTCCATAAAACTGCTGAGTGGGTGGAGCATGGAGGCAGAGGTCTGGTAAGGGCGGAGCTACGGTTCTTAGGGACTGCGTGGGCCAGGTCAGGGGGACTCGCTCTTCTCAGATGCTCCCCTGCCCTGATGCTTGCCTGGCCGTCCCCTTCTTCTTTGCCTTTGTGTTACCCTCTCCCTCCTTTGCAGTGGCTGACTCGTTTTTTCATAAATAGCTGTAGCAGTTTTATCAAAATTATTACATGGAATTCATAATATGACTTACTGAGTATCTAAAATTGGTGAGTTGAACCTTCTGTACTTTTAAGTCTCCAGTGAAGTTCCCCTCTTAAGTCTCCAGTGAAGTTTCTTCTTAACGATTGATGACCTTCAAATTGTTTTCTTGTTGATGCACAGCTCTAAATCAAGCCCCAAAAAAAGGCTCTCTGGTCCTAAAAATTAAAGTTACTTTTCCACTCTCATCAGAGCCTAATATCTAGAGATTGGCTACTCCCCAAAGAGCTTACATTTGTGCATGCATGTTCATGCCTGTCTAATTAGAGCCTAGGCAGAGCTAAATCCTATCATCATGTGGCTTTAGAGACAATTATTCCTGAGATAGACTTTCTTTTTTCGGTAAGAGTGATACCCTTGGAGAACTCAGTAATAGTAGTACTCTTAAAATGACTCAAAATAGGTTGCGATTATTCCACAAATATTTATTATAAATATGAACAATAGCATGTTAGATACATAATAAAAATGTAGCCTCGGGGCTTCCCTGGTGGCACAGTGGTTAAGAATCCGCCTGCCAATGCAGGGGACATGGGTTCAAGCCCTGCCCCGGGAAGATCACATATGCCGCGGAGCAACTAAGCCCGTGCGCCACAACTACTGAGCTACTGAGCCTGCACTCTAGAGCCCGCAAGCCACAACTACTGAGCCCCCATGCCACAACTACGGAAGCCCGTGCGCCTACAGCCCATGCTCCGCAACAAGAGAAGCCACCACAATGAGAAGCCTGAGCACCGCAACAAAGAGTAGCCCCCACTCACCGCAACCAGAGAAAAGCCTGCGTGCAGCTTGGAAGACCCAATGCAGCCAAAAATTAAAATTTTTAAAAAAGCATCTTTAAAAAGAAAAAGTCGCCTCCTTCAAAGATGTTACACCTGCATATTCTTCCAAAAGGGTAAAAGATGTGAAAACTGTCGAATGTTCTCCATTTCTGATCTCAAGACCCTGTAAGACTGTTTGCAGAGAAGCAGCACAGGGCGCTATAGCATCTAATATCTAAAGAGGCACACTTTGCGCTTTCTTCCACTGTTTCCAGTATGGGAAAATTGATCCCTTACTTTTCATTCCTTAGAATTTTTTAGTGACCTTCAACACTGATTTTCTCATTTTGTGGAGGTATATCAGTCCTGGTACGAACTTTTGTTTCTTGTTTTTAGAGTCTTCGGACTGGGAGCATAAATTTGATATCCATGGGAAAAGTTGAGTATTCCAAGGAAGTTATGTTCTTATATTAACCTACCCTATAGGATATCCATAAAGGGTATAAGGCGTTATACCAATATGCAGTGATTCACTGGGATAGAAATGATCTCAGAAAGATAATCGCAAAGACATAAGAGCTTAAATTTCTTTATGCAAATCAGTACTTCTTTTTATCTGTTCATTCTACAGATGAATACGAAGTAATTTCATCCAATATCGTTGCTGTGTAGTGTACACACATATATTCATTAATGTTAAAATCGTGCACATTATATATAATGATTATGCACATAATTCAGAGACACTCCATTTACTGGGGTGCTTCCATGCGGAGTCAGGTGCGTTCATAATTAGAGGAAAGGAGAAAGAAAACAATCTCAGAAGCATTCGTTTCTTTTCCGTTTCACCAACCATAAAGCCGGGACTTCAGTCTCACTACCTTCAGGATTCTTTCGGGGTTTTTAGCAACCACTTTAGAACCAGCTGTATGCTAAGTTGAGAATTGCCACCACAAAAGAAAACACTGTAGTGAAGAACCGGCTGGGAAAAAAGCGTACACCAAGAGAAGCCCCGGCCTTTCCGGAGGCGGCGGTGGCGATGGTTGCTCCTACAATCCCTAAGTGGCTTAAAAGAGTTCAAATTCTCAGAGCACATGATTTGTGTTTCTAACTCCGGTGGTTTCTGGATTCACAACCCAAGGTGCTTCCTCCTCACGCACAGTCCTCGGCGGACGTCGGCCCCGCAGCCCCTGTTGGTGGTGCATTCCCGCGTCCCCCCAAAACGCCGCGTGCAAAGGAGGCGCCCCAGCCGCTCGCGCCAGCCTCCGGGTCTGGAGCACCAGCCCCGCCCTCGCTGACCCCCGCCTGTTTAGCGGGACCCGCAAGTTGAGCCTTCCCTTCCTAGCAGGAGGCACGGACGTTGGCCCCGGCGCCTAAGGACGTCGTCGAGGCGCATCCCCAGGGATGGCGGCTCGCCCCGTCCGCGCGGGGCCGGCGAGGAGTCCGGTCAGTGCACACGACTCCCGGGGCTGCCCCTCCCCGGCCATGCCCCACGCGCGTCTCCGCGGCCCGCGGCCGCCGCCAAGGGTCCTCGCCCTCGGCCCGGCGCGTTCGCTCCAGCCCAGGGGCCAAGCCGGAGGCGGACGGGCCAAGGTGGGCGCCTTCACTCCCCGCCTCGGGCGCCCCTGAGGTGCCCAGCGACGAGGGCGCGAGGCCCCGGGGCGCAGCGGGGACGGCCCGGAGCGCCGCGAGAGGCCGCCGGGGGGCGCAGCGGGCCGCGCCGGGCAGGCGGCCGCGGGGGGGCTGGAGCGCGGGCGGGACGCGCGGAGGCGGGGCGGAGGCTTTCGCCGCCTCCTCCTCCCGGACCTCCTCAGCCTCCGCCTCCGCCTCCGCCTCCTCATCGTCCGCCTTCTCCGCGCTCTCCTCTCGAAGCCACCGCCTCCGCCGGACGGAGGAGCCGGGAGTCCGCGGCGCCGGCTCGGGGCTGCGGGATGGGGAGTTAGCGCCACGGCGGCGGCAGTGGCCGCGGCGCAACCGGCCGCCGCCCCCGGGCCCGTCCCGCCGGGGACGCCGGGCGCGGCCAGCCAGCCCCGGAGCCAGGCCCGCGGGCAGCGGCGGAGGCGGCGGCGGAGCTGGGCAGGTGGATGCGGCTGGAAGATGGCGCCCTCGGGCCCGGGCAGCGTCAGGCGGCGGTGCCGGCGGGTCCTGTACTGGATCCCCGTGGTGTTCATCAGCCTCCTGCTCGGCTGGTCCTACTACGCCTACGCCATCCAGCTGTGCATAGGTGAGTGCGCGCCCGCCCTCGCTCGGCCCTTCCCCCGCCCCCGGAGGGCCGGCCCGGCCACTCAGCGGCCTCTGCGCTCGCCCCTCGCCCCCTCCGCCGCCCACTCGACAGTCCCGGGACGGCGGGACGCCGGGACGCCGAGCGCGCGGCGCCGCGCGCCCGCTCTCCCCACCCCGGAGTCTGTCGCGCCCCGTGCGCCGCCAACTGGCTGTTTCTCGGCCGGCGCCGCGGCCGAAAACAGCCTCGCGGCAGCCTCCTCCCGCTACCGTCGCCTTCCCCTCGCAACTCTCCGGCTACGGTGTTACCTCCACCCGGACGCTCGCGCAGCCCAGCCACCCCCGCCCTCGGCAGGTCGGCACCCGGGACAACGGCGGTGTCCGCCGCCCCAGCCTCCGCCGAGGGGTGAGGCCCGGAGAGGCTGCGCTGGAGGCTGGAGGGCTCCGAGCTGGGCCCAGGATCTGAGCTGCGCCAGACCGGCGCGGGGGACGGTGGCCTCGCGTGTCAGAGCTGCCCGTTTCTGGTTGTCCTTAATCCACTTTTTAAAATTTTGTGACAGCGCGCAGGGGCGTTTTTGCTGCCTTTATGATCTTTGAGCGTTGCCAATTGGACACTTGCTAGTGAAGTGGAGGTGGGTGGGTGGTCAGCTACTATAAAGTATTTTCGAAGATACATGCAGTACGCGAGACCGTAATTTACATGTTAGAATAATAGAAGGAAGAAAGGAGGCGACCATCTGATGTTTCTTCATCCGGAGAGCCAAGTGGCTCCAGTCCAAGTTTTAGGCTCCAGAATCGGTTGGATGGGGTATTTGCAGCGCTGAAGATGAGAAGAAAAAAAGTTGATTATGCACGATTAGGGAATACAATTCTGTTTCTTAATGTAAGCCGGTTTCTACCTTAGAGGTTTTGTGAAAACTCATCTGTGTTATCAGAAAAGGTGATAAACCAGAGGATGACCTTTCTGCCAGTGACTTGTGAACGCTTTTTGTGTTTTGTGTTTTCGCCCTCCGGAGCGTTAGCTTCCCGTGAGGCCAGGAGAAAGGTTAAACGGTGGCCTGTTTAGTTGAACCTCCTCAATTTAAGTGTTTTGCAAGCTGCAAGATTCAGTCATAGAATCTTCTCTGAAGCCATCTTACCTCAAAATGTTGCCCCTTGTGAGAAATAATAGGTGTCACAATAATACACCAAAATAATTACTGGCAAAACTTTTAACAGAATTGAGACTAACTTCCCATTTCATATAGTTTTAAAATTTGATATTATTACTATATTGTTTATTGAATTTAGAAACAATATTTCAGTACAAAAGTAGCTTTTTTAAAAAAAAAAAGGATTGGGTACCGAAATCATCAAGACAGTGCAACTGAGTATGTAGCATTCAAGTTATCAAAAATGTACAGGAAAAAATTTTCAGAAACGGATTTTTTGTATTAACTGTTAATATTAAAACAACTTGCCTTATTGAGGTATACTGAAATGTTACATAACTATTAGAAACGTTTGTTGTATTTCATTCCTTAAAGAGAAGCAGTGAGCAGTTTCAATTACTGTAACTGGTGCGAAAGAGGAAAGTCTCAGAAGACCTCAGTTGTCAAAACAGGCAATTTATTTGCCTACATTATCACATTAAGATAAGAAGCTTAGCCTGATGCAGTCTCATGCCCATCAGGAAGAAACACATGAAGGCTGGGAGAGCTTTTCTTCCCTTACAATTATCTCTGTCCCAGCTGAGTTCTACATAGTATGTCTTACTGTATTGAGTGGACAGGTGATGGGGGAGGAACTAAATGGAAAACCGCTGTTTTATCTGAATATTATTTATATATATTTTATATATTTTTATTTTAATTTCTGTAAGTTTAAGGTAAATCTAAAGTAACCATGAAATCCACATCACTATTTTAGTAAGTGAAAATTTGAGAGGGGAATGCCTCTTTTTAAACTGCCTAAGTGACATGGCCTGTTTTTGATACTTTCCCTGGAGATCAAAAGTGAAGTCTCGTATCATTTCTCATCACTGCCTCCCTCACCTGGTACAATGAATGTCATGTTGAAAGCAATAAATAGCCTTGAATAAACAACAAGAACAAAATAATTCAGAGGCAATCTCTCTGAAGTTGTCAGAAAGTAGTTTTTATATTAAAGCTATAGAAACAAATTGTAAGTAATCGTATGAAACGTCTAGATCCTAGAGTCAAGAAGACAGAGAAAATTGAAAATGAATTTGATTCTAGACACTGTGACAGTTTAGGAGGGGTAAGCTCTAAAAGCTTGGATAGCCTTGGTTGGGTGGGAAGTTGAAATTAACTGTACAGTTCCCTTACAGGCACTGGGAAAGGGGGCCACTGGTGTGGCAGGCACACAAAAGCAGGCTTCTCTCCTTTTCACAAACAAAGAGGAATGCCAGCCTTCCCAACCCCCCAGCATTATTCGCATCTCTGACGGCCCTGCCCTTTGTGGATTCTGTTTCTCCTGGAAGTTGCTGTTTACCATCAGATTTTCCAAATTTTACCCATAAAACATTGGCCAGGGTTGGGACCAGGGGATGGGGGTTGGGGGTTGGGAATTAGAGTGAGTAACAAACAGAATAGAAAAACAGGGCGGTTTACCCTGGCCTTCCTTCTGTATCTGCTGTCAGCAGAGATGACCCTGAATATAAATTACTTTGTGCCCTTTGCTGAATTAACTGCAGTTTAGGAGTAGTGCTTACCCTGGTATCCTTGGAAACTGGAGATAATGATTCTCATTACAGTTAGTTTCTATATTTAACCATGTGGATGTGTGTGGCTCTCTAGGCACTTTTTCAATTAGCATAATGTTTGCTTAGTGTTTGTATTTAGAAAAAATAAACTCATATCTCTTTTTGGAATATGTGTACATAAAAAATATACGGGATGTACATATATTGTATGAGAGTCAAGTATTTGGGGTTAGTTTCCTTCCTCGTCTACCAAAGAAGAGATAAAATAGAGCTGCTGCTGTGTGTGCTCATTTCAGAACATGTTTATCTAGTCAATTGGTTAACTGATCTCTTCTAGTCCCTCCTTCTGCCTCCCACTACTCTCTCCACTCCAGCTTCTTTTGTGTCTTATCTGTCTTTGGATCCCTTTAATTACTAGTTAGCTCATTTTCCATAAAGTAAGATAAATTCAAAGGGTAAAATCTGTAAGGTGGGTAATTAGGATGCAGAACAGAGGGAATGACGGTAATCTGCAGGCGTGCTTGGTTCGGGGAACATACTAAGCATGGCGTGTGTGTTTTCCAGATCCATTATGGCAGTCATTGTGTTAACTTTGTGGAATATGGTGACTGAAGTTTTCTCTTTTAAGTGCTAACATTTAAAATTGTTTTAACTACTTTTATACCTTTTAATTTGATAATAATTTCAAAGTTACAGAAGAGTTTCAAGAATAGTACCAGAAAGCTCCACATACCCTTGTTTAATAATTTTGGTTTCCACTTTTCTAAAATGTATTCCTTCCCTGCCTTCACCTTAGGCAGGTGCCATGAAACATTTATTATTAAGTTGTGTGCTCATGTGGTTCTGAGTTTGCTTATGGATTTACTGAAGTCATTTCAGAGAATCATGAAGATTGCAAAGCTTAAAGATCATTTAGGCCAACTCTGTCTGGCATTTGTAGATGCAGACATTAAATGTCCAAGAGTTGCTACCAGTCCTATGTCCTTTTTCCAAATTAACGAATGTGACTTCAGCTTCTCTCTGGTACAAATGTTAAAATGTCTCCCTTTCCTTGCAAACCCCTCACCGAATCTCTCTAGCCCAATGAAGTCCTCTAGCAAGTTCATTAAACTTTATTGTTGTTGTTTAGTAAGAGTTAACACAGCTCTGAAAGTAAGGGAAACAGCCTTTATATAATGATTTCAGAATTTTCAAAGGGTTTATAGTTTGGGCCAGATAGTTACAACCACTCAACACTACTGTTGTAGCACAAAAGCGACTTTAGATAATTTAACAAATGGGTGTGACTGTGTTCCAATAAAACTTTATTTATAAAAATAGTCAGCAGGCCAGATGGCCCTTGGGCAATAGATTGCTGACCCTGGATTATGTTAGTAGTTAGACCATTAGAATATTGGGGTTTTACTCATGGTTTTGCAGTCTTTATTATTAATAAACACCTCTCAGAAATGACTGCAACCTCTTGTATTCCACAGTGATTATTGAAGATGTTCAAGAATTATAAGATTAGTCTACATACTTAGGGATCAGTTTAGGAGATAGAAAATTACGTTTTCCTTCTTTTAAGGATATCTTTAAGGATAAAACATATAAAACCTCATACGTGGATTCTGTTATGATCTACCATTAATTCAAGGCCATTGCATGTTCAAGGATGGAGACTGAATGGGGCTCTAAGTTGTTTTCCATCATGAAATGAATTTGAGCCCCACAGAGAAAGAACTGTGTTTTTGTTATTGGTAAACTATCATTTTTTTAAATTATGCAGGACATTAAAACTTTTTTAGAAAAAACTACTGACGACAAACGATCTTGAGAATACAAGTGTTACAAGTCTATAATTATTAAAATAGTTTTAAATGACACAGAAAGCACATCCGTAGAAGATGTGCACATGCTGAATGTTTAATGCCTAAATACTTAGAAATTATTTCTTGTTGACAGTTGATTTAAAATATATTAGTTCTTTAACTTTTCTTGATATTATCAAATACTTTCAAGATTTTTAATTGTCTAAATAGAGGGATAAGAACTCAACATTTCTTCAAATCTAAAATTCAAATGTATAAAATGTGATATACTCCAAATTCTTGACTTGTGTACCATTTGACTTTAATATAAATGGTCAGTGGGAAAGGAGAAAAAAAGCCTCTGCTTAATGCTTTCTTGGTTCCATTTAGTGTGTCAGAAAACTTTTTAATTTGTATATTGGACAATGCAGCATTACTGTTTGCTATTAAATCCTATCAGAGATGACATGACATAGGTAACGCAGTTACCATGGTACTTAGCATGCAGAGGTGCTCACTAAAAGTCGAATGAATTGATGTCTTTGATTTTTATGAAACAATTGTATAAAGTAAATAGGTAAGAGAAGAGGGTCTAGAAGTCCAAACTCAATTTAAAGTTTGTTGTGGAGAATAAAAGTTTACTTTCAAATGCTTACGGAGAATGCCGTGTCCATGCCATCAAATTAAATACTTGCTCAAGTGTTTCCAGTAGTTAAGCAGAAGCTGAAGGGATGGTTTCTTAAGTCAAGATAATTGTCTCTAGAGAAGGTGCATTTCTGCAAGGTTAGAAAGAGGCCAGCTTCAGAGGGGTTTGAGCAGGGTTCATTCAAAAGTGTTTATTGAACCTGTGTTATGTGCTAGGCACTTTTTCCCCACAGAGATGATTTAGAGGAGAACTGAATAGACATCTTTTCCTCACAGCTAAGCGGAAAAATTGCCTCTGGAAAAACAAAACAGAACAAAACTGAAGCCTTCCCTCCAGCTTGTGCATGAGGAGCAGGGTTGGTAACTTTCAAAATGCTGCTCCCATGGCACAGGGGCAGGAAGGAGAAATAGAGAATGAACCACCCCAGTCCTGGGAGCCTGTGAGTTGGTTGCTGTACCAGTGTTAAATCAGAATGATCAGTACAGCAGGTAAGAAGAGCTGATGGAGAGCACTTCACTAGTGATGACTGTCTAATCATATTATCAATCTACCACATATAAATATCTCAGAGCGAGATTATGACCAGCAATTTTTGCCTCAGCTGCTTACTACGTGGTTGTTTCAGTTGCCTCATTTCTTACCCAATGCTTGGGCAACTTTTACTGTGCTCTCAGCTTAGGGCCTGTGGCTTGGTGAGTAAATGTGAGAACTTCCTGAACACACCTTATTGAATCCATGGGAAGACTGGAGAACCTAGCTTAGAAAATGAGCAGAAACCGAGAGAAGGTGGGTGAAGCAGAGCTGACGTCATACCCTGGGAAGGAGCTGCCGCCCTAGTGGCCAGCCATCCCAAGCCCTGGAGCCATCCCTGCGCCCTGTGACTCCATAAAGATGGTTCTGGGAGCATCAGCTGGCTGAGCTGTTGTTGTGCCCACATCCCAGGCAACAGGGTTTATTTAGCAAGAGCAGGTGTTTGATCCCTTTGGCCTCCGTGGTAGGAAGAAGTGCCAGGAGGACAAAAACCAAACAAACCAAGAAGACAGATATTCCAGAGATTAGTGTAGATGGAGCGTTCTCAGTGAGAAGATTCTCAGTGGACTTTGTTTGCTTCGATTGTTTTTCTTTTTCATCTTGATGGAAAATTTGTGGTTTTTCTTCTCAGAAAAATGGAACCAGGACTTACATGTTGTAATTTATACTGTTGATTTCATGCATTTTGACTGTTGTATCACATCGCTCAGCCTTCTTTCCTCTAGGAAGTGGTGAGTTCGTGGGTCCCCTGAGACTGCAACATTGTCATGACTGGAGAAATACTATCTCATCTTACTTGCAAAATGATAGATTTGCCATAGATTCTTAATGTTCTCCGTTGGGCAAACAGTTTTACAAAGATTGTTTAGAAAGATAGTCTTAATAGTATGCGGAAGCCTACGATTTTATATTACCATGTAGATATATACCAGAGAATTAATAATAAAAGCATAACATAATTGAATTAATGTCTTTAATAGTCCATTAAACATTGTTGAAATATTTTTCTCTAATTCTTTTAAGGGTAATTTTATGTTATCTTAATTGTTATCTCAGTCAAATGCTGAGAATGGAAAAGGGTGGAATTTGCAGGGCAGGGGGTGGGGTGAGGGCAGCTGGGAGGAAGTAGATGACCTGATTTCTTAAGAAGCATATGTTAGCAATAAAGTAACTGGCTATGATTGCCTGAAATTTTTCCTTTCAAAATTAAATCACATTTGAAACGTTTGTGTAGCATTTTTCCTAATTTGACTTTTCATCTGACTATGACTTTTAAATTCAATTTTAAATATTTGTGCCAGGAATGTTAAAAATCCATTTTTATTTGGGAGACACTGGAGCAAAACTATCTGCTGCATTTATCATCTTAGCGCTTCTCAGCACTCTAAAAAATGCATATTGATGGTAGTTCATTTTAGATATGTTGTTGATTACATTTTTAAATGCAAATGAAAGAGAAGTGCTTTTACAGATCACTGAGCTTTATTTCTTTGCCAGTATTTCTCCATGGTATCCTGAAATTTCTCCTCATGTAGAGTGTCAGTTAAGCTTTCCTGCTATAAAGTATTTTGACCTCTGGATTTATTCACTAGCATCGCCACCCTAAAGGAACAGAATGGTACAGATCAGTTCTTCAGTAAAATAAACGCCAAGCAATAATCAAAAAACCTTTTTCTCTACATCCTTTAAAACCAAGTACCCAAAGAGTACAATAGTTTCAAGGTAATTTGCTTTTCTTCATGGTCATCTTATAATAGCAACAGTCCTTGTAAAAAGCAGCTCATGTATTTACAAGAACTTTATAGATTTATTTGATTATAACTAGGTGAAATTTGGCAGACCAGAATGCTTTGTAATGCTTATCTATTTTCTCATATATATAGATACAGTTAAATTTCTGACTCTGTTTATTGCATTATGTAAAAAGTGGATTTTCACTGTATTTGAATGAGTATGTTTAGAATGAGGTGACTGAAAACCCAGACCAGACCGTGTCCCTGATGGTTTTGGGGGTCCAAAGGTCATCTCAGGAGAGGTAGTAGGTGGCTGAATCTGAAGTGTGGCTTTTCACCAAATTGGTAGGGATGTGAGAGATGGTGCAACCTAAAGTACAGTCTCTGTAATGTCCATATAATTCACATTGGGAATATGGTAGTGGGAAAAACAGCCTGCTCCAAAACAGCTGATGCTGAGCCCTAATGAGAGACACCTGGTACCATTTACCGCCGGAGAAAAAGATTTCAGTGTTATGAGCCTCGGACTGTAAGTCCCGAGCCTGCTCTGAATTGCAGGGACTAATTTGTGATCAGGGTTTTTACTTGGTGGCCAACTCCATGTGACATGTTGTAGGAAGAAAGACAGTAAGGGATTTATGTGCTTAATTATGACTTGTGATTATACAGGACACCTCCAGGGAGGTCCATTAATGTGAAGGGATGCAGGGCAGAGACCAGCTGGAATTAATCAAGGTTTTAATTATAGCATATTTTTAATGAAATGCAGCTTATTCCAGGACTAGGACATACTAAAAACTAAGATATGCACAACTGAGAGCTGTATGTAGGTTGGAGGGGGTGGAGAGCAGTGATTCATTTGGAGGCCCCCATAAACTTGCATTTTAGCAAGCAATTTTAAAATCCAAGAATAGAATGCATTTCAAACCATCCATAATTTATTGAGTACCTCCCTAATTTGTTCATTCATTCAGAAATATTTGTTGGGCTTCCCTGGTGGCGCAGTGGTTGAGAGTCCGCCCGCCGATGCAGGGGACATGGGTTCGTGCCCCGGTCCGGGAAGATCCCACATGCCGCGGAGTGGCTGGGCCCGTGAGCCATGGCCGCTGAGCCTGCGCTTCCGGAGCCTGTGCTCCGCAACGGGAGAGGCCACAGCAGTGAGAGGCCCACCTACTGCAAAAAAAAAATATATATATATATATATATATATTAATGGCTCTTAGAGTTTACATTCTAGTTGGAGGATAGGAAGAACAAGAGACACAGTAGCTTATATAATGTGTTAGAGGCTCCTAAGTATCATAACAACAAAGCAAAAAAGCAGAGCAGAAATGATGGGGAATGCCAGTGGAAGTTTTCCTTTTTTAGTTTTTAGATCACCATAATAAGTCTAGTTGTCATCCGTCACCATTCAAAGATATTACATAATTACTGACTATATTCCCCACACTGTACTTTGCGTACTCGTGACTCATTTATTTTGCAACTGGGAGTTTGGACCTCTTAATCTCCCCCACCTATTTCTCTCCTCCCCCCACCAACCTCCCCTCTATCAACCACTTGTTTATTCTCTGTATCTAGAACTGTTTAGTTGTGTTGTTCATTTGTTTTGTTTTTTAGATACTACATATAAGTGAAATCACATAGTATTTGTCTTTCTCTGTCTGATTTATTTCACTTAGCATAATGCACCCTAGGTCCATCCATGTTGCTGCAAATGGCAAGATTTCATTCTTTTTTATGGCCAAGCTATATTCCATTGTATATATAGACCACATCTTTTTATCCATACGTCTGTGTGTGTGTGTGTGTGTGTGTGTGTGGTGGGATGGTCAAGGAATTTAAGCAATGACTCAAAGATGCTGAGGGATTGAACCATGCTTGCACTGGGAAGAAATGCATCTCAGGCGGAGGGAACCGTCAGTATGGAGGCCCTGAGGCAGGAGTGTGTGAGTATGTTAGAGGAGGAACAAGGTCATTTTGGCTGGAGGGGTGTGAGCAGGGGGAAGGGACGTAGGTGACAAGGTCAGAGAGGTGCAGAAAAGGTACAGATTATGGGACCTCATAGGCCATTGTGAGGATTTTGGCTTTACTTGGGGTGAAACAGGGATCCGTGGCAGAGTGCTGAGTAGCACAGTGACGTGCTATGACTTACGTTTAAAGAGATCATCCTGGCTGCTGCGTACTCTGGGCTATCTACTTCATCAATCCAGGTGGGAAATGATCTGTCAGACCATGGTGGGGACAGTGGGAAGGGAGAGAGGTTGCCAGCTTCTGCATTTATTTTTAGAGACAACAGGATTTCCTGACAGACATTCGGGAGTTGTGAAAGAAAGGAAGGAGCCAGTCGATTCCAGTGTTTTGGCCTGAACAACTGGACGAATGGAAATGAGCTGAGATGCACAAGATGTAGGTAGAGCGGAGCTGGGTGGGGATGGGGTGACCGTAGATCAGCAGTGGTATGTGGACATGGAAGCAGAGATGCTGAGTGAGCAGTTGTGTAGATGAGTTTGGCATTGGGAAGAGAGTCTGGACGGGAGGAGTAAATTTGGGAGTCCTCAGCGTTTAAATCGATTTAAAGACTTAACATCGGATACATTTGTCCCAACAAGAGAGTGAACGTAAATTGAGCAGAGACGAGGACCAAAGATGACCAGCACTGAGAGTTGAGGAGATGAGTAGGAACCAGCAAAGAAGACTGAGAAGGGACGACTAGTGAAGTGGAGGAAAACTAAGAGAATGTGGGGTCCTGAAGCCTGGGGAGGAGAAGGTGTCAAGGAGGAGGGAGCAATCGATGTTGACAGATAAGCTCATATGTTAAGTAAAATAAGGACTGAGAATTTAACAATGTGAGATTGAACTCTTGTTTTTTTTTTGCGGTATGCGGGCCTCTCACTGTTGTGGCCTCTCCCGTTGCGGAGCACAGGCTCCGGACACGCAGGCTCAGCGGCCATGGCTCACGGGCCCAGCCGCTCCGCGGCATGTGGGATCTTCCCGGACCGAGGCACGAACCCGTGTCCCCTGCTTCGGCAGGTGGACTCTCAACCACTGTGCCACCAGGGAAGCCCGGAACTCTTGTTTTAATTTATTACTGACTATGCTCTGAAGACCCCCGAATTTAATTTTAAAAGTTTTACCAAAATGAAACACATACACCAGTGTGTGAGTTGCTGGGATATCTGGATTCCTTCAATCCACATTAAAAAGACCTTATTCTATTAGACAAGCTTAACTTTCTTATTATCTGAAGATTACCTATAGAAAATTTCATGAGAGCAGTAACCATGACTGGTTACAGTAGTAACCCTGATGCCTGACACAGAGTAGCATTCAAGACATACTTTTCTTAAATGAATGGATGCCCACTGAACTTGTTTTAATTGAGCCTTTTGTGATCGCAGTAGACATTTCAAGCTTCAAAGAACATGAATCCTTTATGAGAGACTTACCTGCTTAGCTTTTTATTATTTGATCACTCAGATGTTCATAAACGAGTTTGTAATATTTTTATGGTTTCAAATTATTATGGGCCAAGTTGTACCCTCCCCCCCCCCATTTCATATGTTGAAGTCCTAACCCTCAGTACCTCAGAACCTGACTGTATTTGGAGATAGAGCCTTTAAAGAGGTAATTAAATTAAAATTAGGTCATTAGAATGAGTCATAATACCAGATGATTGGAGGAAATTTGGACACACACATGTAGAGGGAAGACCACGTGAAGACACAAGAAGTCAGCCAAGGAGAGAGGCATTGGAAGAAACCAGACCTGCTAAATCTTGATCTTAGATTTCTGGCCTCCAGAATTGTGAGAAGACAAATTTCTGTCGTTTAAGGCACCCAGTCTGTGGTACTTTGTTATGGCAGCCCTAGTGAACTAATACACAAATATAATAATCAAATGACTCTTTTTTTTTCTTTCTGAATTTTGAAATGTAATCATCTATAATAAGGATTTAGATGACAACATTAATTTTATAACCCATTTGAAAAGTTAAAAGATTAAGAACAATTTAGAATATGCAAAATATTTGCCCTAATATATAAGTATAAAATAATCACTAAAAAAATGAGTGAAATGCATTTGCAGGAAGTGCTCAAACTTAGCCAGCATTGCCCAGAGATGCTACATTCCATTTTAAAAGTTTTCAGCTAACTAAAATCTCCCCTTATAATGCTAAAATTTTTACCCATTTTAGATTACAAAAGAGAAAGACTTTCTTGCCCCAGCCTTCTTAAATAGAGTATGCTGTACGTAATTTAACTTTAATTTGAAGCTGTCAATCTGAGATGGATACATGTATGCAGTCAATATCCAAAAATACCCAAGACCCTTGAAGTCTTTGGATTTTGCATTCATTCACTGAAAAAGGCCCAGGAGGTGTGGAATTTGTAATTTTGCCTAGGTGTTCTTCTGAATATCAGACACTGAGAATCTGGGAAGACTCATGAATGAACCACTTCAGTGGAAATGCCTAGCTAGACATCTGCATCTCAACAAAGCTTTGTTTTTCTTTACTCACCACTTCTGAGCTTACTTTCTTGAAAAGATCAAACAACAAAAATCCTTCATTGTAGAAATAACCAGAGATGAGAAAGAAAACTTTAGCTACAGGTGAATATTAGTTTAATTTGTGGTTTGAGAATAGTCTCTGGAGCAGGTGATTTTTAAATGTTTTGATTGTGGTAAAATATACGTAGCATAAAATTTTGCCGTTGTACCCGTTTACCATTTTGACTGCGTTTTAAGTGTGCAGTTCAGCGGCATTGAGTACATTCCCACTGCTGTGCAACCGCCACCACCACCCACCTCCAGCCATTTTTAATCTTCCCCAGATGACACTCTGCATCCATTAAGCAATAATTCCCCATTCTCCTTTTCCCCCATCCCCTGGCACCCACCATTCTACTTTCTGTTTCTATGACTTTGACTATTCTAGGTACCTCATATATGTGGAACCATGTATTTGTCTTTCTGTGTCTGTTTATTTCACGTAAGCATATGTCTTTAAGGTTTATCCATGTTGTAGCATGCGTCAGAATTTCATTCCTAATCATCTATAATATTCCATTGTATTATATACCACATTTTGTTTATCTGTTCATTTGTTGGTGAACGTTTTGGTTGTTTCCACCTTTTGGCTATTGTGTATAGTGCTGCTGTGAATATTCGTCTGCAAATACGTGTTCAAGTCTCTGATTTCAGTTCTTTGGGTATATACCCAGAAGTGGAATTGTTGGATTGTATGGTAATTTTGTGTTTAATTTTTGAGGCCCGCCATGCTGTTTTCTTGGAGCAGGTGATTTTGATGGAACTGTGATTCCAGAGAAGCCTGTATATACCCTTGTAAACATATCTAAACTTGAAGGTCTCTGGAAGTGTCTGTGAGGTCCATATTCAATGTCACTGGAGTAGTTTTTAACTACCTTGCCCTTTCACAGTGCAGCAGGAAAGCTGGTGGTCAGGGAATTGTGAGTAACTCCATTTTGCCCATGCAGTAGCTTTCTTCATTCGTAGGGACTGTGTCCCTCATGAGAACACCGGCCATCAGGTACGGCCAAGGCAGAAATGTTGAGAGCTGCTGGCCTACTTACTGTACGTAGTCTAAAATTCAACAACAATTTTTGGGTAACCAGAGCACTAATGATAACTGGTGGAAATTTTATCTTTTTAAAGAGCAACATGTTATGAGTTTAAATGGTACATATACTGGGTAAACATGAGCTGGTGGCATGAGCTGGTGGGGAGAAGTCGAGGAAACATACCTGTGTCTGTGGATGCGTCAGTATCCCCTGGTGTTAATCATGAGCTAGGTCCTTATACACAGCACAGGCAGTGAACACAATTCATGAATGAATATCAGGGTATTTGTTTTGCCTGCAGATCTAGAGTAAGTGACAGTGGTTTCAGGAACAGAAAACAAAAATCAGCACATTAATTGGTGGAGAGATACAAGTAGGAAACATGAGATGCCACTCACACACTGAGCGGAGAAAGAGACTCAGTCCAAGTATTGATGACTGCCTTAGTTCTGTACACGATTATGTAGAACTTCCTGTTTACATTAAAGAATATATCTAGTTAGAATTAGGTAGTACTTGTATACTATTGTGCTCTTATACTGTGCCTTAAGCAGTAGTAGGGCCCGTCTTTCATCTGTGACCTGCCAGTTTACAACTATGTCAAATTTGCTTTTGCTGCAACTGAATATAGGTACTATCACTGCAATTACTGTCCGGCGGGCTGTGCTAGTGCTGTTGGTAAATGCAGTACAGAGTAAGGGTATGATTTGCTGCAAGTAAGAGGAACAAGGCATACTGTAATTCACGCTGAGATCAAAGAAAGATTGTGTGTGTGAGAAGTTTACTTCATGAATATATGACAGTGAAGTTATAAAAGAAAATACTGACTCACCCTTCAATACCCAGTACAGAAGGGTGAGTCAGTGAATAGTTTAATACCTTTGCATGTTTTAATAGATATTGCGACTCATTGCTCGACTGCAGTAATTACTGCTGGTGCTAATGTTGTTTTAAATCTTTTAATTCATCCCTTCAAGTGTGACACTGTAAATTCTATACTGATGAGCATCGTAAACACAAAGGTTGGAATTATAGCTTTGTACCTTTCTCTGGAGTACTATAGAAGAGTCAGATAATTTACATGAACCTAGAAATATTGGTTTAATTTTTAAATATGTTATATGTGCTCTGTTGTAAGTGCCCTGGTCATTTGGTACTCAACATGTAGCTGCTAACCCCGGGAGATAGTTTTAGAAGGTTATCTGTTTCCATGGAGAAGCACACAAGCAGCACTGATTTTTCTGCTTAATAAATCAGAAAGCTAATGTTCGGTAGTGAAAAAAAAATTCTCTCAGTACTGTCCTCTGTGATAATTCTGAGTACACCAGGTAATAAGGGATTGATCTAATGACATTAAAAAATACACTACAAAAATTGTTTCCATCTGATCTTATATGTGTATTTTTAAATGCTGAAATAACCAAAATACAAGTGGGATTTTTGCTTACTACGAATAAATAAATACATACATATATAAGAAAGATGAGTAGTTAACACTGAGCAAAATAATCATTAAGGCCCTTCCAGTTCTAAAATTTGGGTTCTGACTAATGAGGGGGATGTTTTCAGGATTTAAAATCTCTGCTTGACCTTCCTCCAATAGTAGACAAGCATTATTTGGGAATTGGGGAGAACTTTGCTGAAGGTGTATTGTCCACACCAACCTGCCCGATTCAGAGGAGTCGGTCATGCCTCTCAGGGCCAACCCAAAGAAGAGCATGTGGAATTGGAAAGGAAGGGGACTGGAGTTGAAAAGACCCCGGCATTGTTGGAACTTGAGTTGAGCTGTAGCCACGTGTGGAAGAGGGGGGGCACCCGTACAATTCTGTCTAACAGGGTAAATAAACTCACCTGCCTTGAAATCTGTACAACTTGCTGGCACTGGGAATCTCCTCTATTTTAACTGAGACAGAGGGATTATAGGATTCCATTGAGTAAGCTTAGAAGTGAGGGCACTAAGCCAGGGACCAGCCCTGAGATCAGTCCCTCATTTAACAGTACTGCTTAGTACACTCAGTGAGTCAGGGATTGTCTTTCTCTTTGCCGAGAGGAAAGTGGCAGTGAGTTTTCTCAGGGCCATAATAGTGAGACAGAATCTTCCTTCCCCTTTCAAAACTACTGAATCAGAAGACCACACATCCCTAATGATTAAGTACAAACATTTGGTGTGTTCCCAGCCTTCAGTTGGGAAAGTCAGAGTTTACACCAAATGTTTCTGCAGAGCAGAGCTTAGGTATTGAGAACAATGATGTGGTCAAACTGCTAAAGAAGGGAGAGAGAGAGAGAGAGAAGAACTTCTAACTTGGAAAATTTTGATAGCGGTAGGAATTACAAATTCCCTTTCCAGGACAGATGTATGTTCCTTCACTCTTCATTGCCAGTTTCTACAAGTGAGGGATCTTCCTGTAAGGGAGTGTACCTGGGCTGTACTGACCTCAAGAATGATCTTTCCCTCTGCTACTGAGAAGGCAGGTCAGGAAGTCCCAGTCTCCTCTCCTAACCTTCTTCCATGCATCACCATCTCACTCTTATCCTTGGAACCTGGAGCTCTCTTCCTTCCCCAGCTCTTGAATTGAGAACTCAGGAAAGCCAAGCTCTTGGCACTGAAATATAACCAAATATTTGAATGTTTTTGTGCCCAGAGTTTGTAAAATGACCTGTTTCCAGGTTATGTTTAGGTTGGTTGGTGGAGGAAGGGTGACAAAAAGAGGACGTCTTAAACCTTGATCTCCAGAACATCCCTCATCACAAGTAACATGGAGCGGCCCAGGTGTTAAACACAGAGGGGCCACTGTGTGGGAGCAACCAGAGAAGGAGCAGCTGCCCAGGACAAAGAAGCCTGGAAGGGATATGCAGTCGGGGGCGCCAGATGTCACACATCCTGGGAGGGCAGGTGGAATCCTTGAAAGAGTTTTGGAGTCAGACAGACCTAATATGTAGATCCTAGCACCACAGGTTATGACTGAATGACACTAGGAAAGTTATTTTACTTTTGGGAGACTGTTTTCCCAACTTTTAAAATTATGATAATAATACCTTCCTTACAGATTGTTGTAAGGTTTAAATGAGATAAACATTTGAAAAAAATTAGCACAATTCCTGGCATAGAGTTAACATTTAACAAAACACTCCCTTCCTTTAGTTTATTCTTGCCCCTTGTCATCTGACCGCCCCCACCAGCCCAGTGATGCCCTGTCACCCCGACCTAGCCTTCACCCTGCTCGACCTGCAGGCTTATTTCAGAGAGTGTTTCGGGCTGAATTGTGTCTTCCCCCAAGTTCATAGGTTGAAATCTTAACCTGCAGGACTTCCGAATTTGGGGATAAGGCCTTTAAAGAGGTAATTAAGTTAAAATGAGGTCATTAGGGTGGACCCTAATCCAGTATGACTGATGTGCTTGTAAGAAGAGGAAATTTGGTTCTAAAGATATACAGAGAGAAAACTATGTGAAGATACGGGGAGAAGATGCTCATCCACAAGCCAAAGAGAGAGGCCTCAGAAGAAACCAGTCCTGCCGACACCTTGATCTCAGACTTGTATCCTCCAGAGCTGTGAGGAAATAGCTGTCTGATAAAGAGGCCACGGAGTCTGTGGTACTTCCCCAGACCCACTAATACAGGAGTCATCACTGAAGACTTGGGGTGGGAGGAACGTCAGCTCTCATAGCCCAGCAGGTAGGGGAAGAGAATGAAGGCAGCCTCTTGTCTATCCTGGGGGAAGGAGGTGAGTTTGGAACATCCGACAGCCAAAAAGCCTCCCCTGACACAGAGTAGCTGATTTTCGTAATATTGTTAATTCACAGCTTTGTCATATTGTTGCAGGTACATTAAGCGTTAGAAAGGCTTTTGATGGCTGATTTGGAGGCCTGACCACCCAGATAACATACGACTTGCATAACCTTTTGGATCATAACCTGTTCTTTTTTTTTTTTTAATTTTTTTAAAGTATAGTTGATTTACAGTGTTGTGTTAGTTTCAGGTGTACAGCAAAGTGAATCAGTTATACATATATCCATTCTTTTTTTAGATTCTTCTCCCATATAGGCCATTATAGAATATTGACTAGAGTTCCCTGTGCTATACAGTAGGTCCTTATCAGTTATCTGTTTTATATATAATAGTGTGTATATGTCAATCCCAATCTCCCAATTTATCCCTCCCCCCACTTTCCCCCCTGGTAACCATAAATTTGTTTTCTACATCTGTGACTCTGTTTTGTAAATAAGTCCATTTGAATTGTTTTTTTAGATTCCACACATGAGCAATATCCTATTATACTGGTCTTTCTCTGTCTGACTTACTTCACTAAGTGTGATAATCTCTAGGTCCATCCATACTGCTGCAAATGGCATTATTTCATTCTTTTTCATGGCTGCATAATATTCCATTGTATATATGTACCACATCTTCTTTATCCATTCCTCTGTCAATGGACATCATAACCTGTTCTTAAGGTTCCTCTTCTTCCTGTGTCTTGGTTTATATTGACGGGTTTACTGCCATTCATTTTTTTTCTTTGATGTTGCATTGTGCCATTCTTCTGGAGAAGGTCTCCCTGACCATTTTTCCATGGTTGTTTGATAATTTCTAGCAGACAAAACATCTAGTTTAGATCAGTATAGTTTGTTAGATATAAATCCTGGGATAGAGGCGGGGGGGGATGCATCAGACCACCTGGGAAATCCTACTTCTCCCCAAATTACACAATTTCCTCCACTCCTCACATTGAGATGCTGATGCATGCCAGACCCTATCAGAACCTGGACAGGCCTCGGTGGAGGCCTTGGCATTTCACTGTCCAGAAAATTGTAGCACTACAGCAAGCTAAAAATGCATGATGTGCTTCTTTCTCCAGGTTGTTTATAAAACTGTTAACACTAAACCTTGGGGACACTCCTACTCTTAAGGTTTCACTGTTTCGTGATTTATTTATGCTCCATATTCAACTAACATTGATTGAGCTCCTCATATATGCCAACTTCTATTCGAGGTGTTTTTACTTACATTACCTAGTTTGTTCTCAAAACAACCCAATGAGATAAAATATTGAGATAAGACTGAGGAGAGAATAAGTAATTTGGCAGAGATAAAACATCAAACTGGACAGAGCCAGGATGCAAACCTCAGTGAAGGACATAGAAAAGAAACAAATAAAAACAAGTACAGACTGTGCTAAGTGCTAAGAAAGAAACAGTGTGTGGTGGTAAGGATTGCAGCCGGGTACTGGACAGGAGGACCTCTATGAGAAACTGACCTGTCACTTGCAAGCTGAAGGACGATCAGGCGTGAGCCAGGAGTGGCAGCAGGTGAAGAGGGTAAAGACACTAAAGTTTAGTGTGTTCTGGAAGGTCAGCCTGTTTGCAGCTTAGTGAGCAAGAGGATGAGGAATGAGAAGTGATCTTGGAGAGGTGGGTAGGACCCAGAGTGTGTTGGCGCACTGAGGCCTGAGTAAGGAGATTGGACTTTTAGTGTAAATTCAGTGCAAAGCCACGGAAGGGTTTTTAGTGAGATGACATCAATTGACATTTTAAAAGAGACCATGGTTTTCTTATCCCAAAATGAGTATTTAAGGAACCGTATGGGGATCTGACAAGGAGTGTAGACTGCATGGCCTGTGTTTGTGGTTGGGATTGTGACGTCTGGCTTTTATGTAACCGTGAGAATCCACATTGGAAACCATGTGTTCTCGGGTCCAGATAATGTGAAGCCTTACCCTTATTCTTTGTTTCTGTTCTGAAACTGCTTTCCTGTCCTTGACAAAACAGTTCCTACAAACCCACCAATTCTATTTGTAGAATGACTTTTGCCCCAAGTTTTTATTTTTATTTATTTAAAATATTTATTTATTTATTTTTGGCTGCATTGGGTCTTCGTTGCTGCACGCGGGCTTTCTCTAGTTGCAGCAAGTGGGGGGCTACTCTTCGTTGCGGTGTGCGGGCTTCTCATTGCGGTGGCTTCTCTTACTGAAATGGTCTAGCAGCGGTGTCACCAGTATTCATGGGAATGATTTGATGTATTCTACTGCCCCAGTTTTGATCTCTAATACATTAAAAGTGAACTAGTGCTTCTTGGAAAGTAGCTGAAAGGACAAAGGATTCTGCTTCAAGGGGTTTTCACTGGCCGGTTTCACCAAAGAATTCACTGTCAGTTCAACAAAGCATTTCAAAGAGAGAGTAATTAATTCTGTTAGAGTAACTTGAGTACCAAGAATTAGGGAGGGTATTGATGACCTTGACAGGACTGATAGCAGTGGAATGTTGGGGGTGCAGAACCACTTGGTGGTGGTCGAGGAAGTAACAAGAAATTAGGGGGTAGGGACTTCCCTGGTGGTGCAGTGGTTAAGAATACACCTGCCAATGCAGGGGACATGGGTTCGAGCCCTGGTCCGGGAAGATCCCACATGCTGCCGAGCAACTAAGCCCCTGCACCACAACTACTGAGCCTACGCTCTAGAGCCTGCGAGCCACAACTACTGAGCCCATGAGCCACAGCTACTGAGGCCCACGCGCCTGGAGCCCGTGCTCCGCAACAAGAGAAGCCACCGCCATGAGAAGCCTGCGCACCGCAACGAAGAGTAGCCCCCGCTCGCCGCAACTAGAGGAAGCCCGCGTGCAGCAACGAAGACCCAACGCAGCCAAAACTAAATAAATAAATAAACAAATAATTTAATTAATTAAAAAAAAGAAATTAGGGGGTAGAGGCAGTGCGTTTGGATGATTGTTAAAGTAAGTTTTCCTGTGAAAGGGCCAGAAAAATGGGGTGGCAGCTAGAGACTTGAGGTCAAAGGAGAGATGTTAGGACAGGAGATATTAAAGTATATTTGTAGCACTATTCCTATTTTCATCTTAATTTTCTGAATCTGAGGGGCTTCTGTTTCTTAACTGGAAGTGTTTTACTGTTTTAATGTCCTTGTTTTTTCTGTTAGTTTCAACTTCTATGTAAAATGGCCCCATGAACTCTAGGCTTTTTGAGCAGAGGGATGGAGTCTCATTTACCATTTTGTCCTCAGTGGTGTAACTATGGTAGAGTCAGTGACTGTTTTTCAATAAATGAGTTAAAGATAAGTAGAAAAAAATAGAGCTTGGCTATAAAGTTACCCTTCAGATTCATTCATTAGAACCAATTCTTTACTTTTGGTGTTCTTCATTATCAGACTGAATATATGGGGCTGAGGTATATCTGTGTCAGACTGCCCTAGTGGATTTATACAGAGAAGGTACTGTGTTTATGCAATAAAAGTAAATTATTCTTCCAAAACAGAGTTTGAATTTGAAGGCAAGAGAAAGAAAATTCAGATTAAGAAAAGAAATAAAAAACCACAGCAGTATACATTTGTGATGAAAACACCCCAAAACCAGATTGTTCTGGAAAAAATTATGTAACTGTTCTTTGCTAATTTAAGGGGGAAAGTACTTTTTTTTTTTACCTACTATGAAGGCTTGTTTTAGTATCTGAAGTTTTGGATTTTGGATGTACTTAGGACTGAAAGTTGAACTAGATTCAAGTTACTAACAGTGGTAGCCTGCTACTTACCAATAGATAACATTTTTGACAGCAAACTCTCAATTGTATAATCACCAAAGCAAAATTTTTAAAAATCAGTTGGTAAAATATAGGACTGGAAGGATCTTTGAGGTGAACCTTTGCTTTTAATCAAGATTGAATTTAAATCCATCTAGACTAAATCGGCTCTAATATTTTTAGAGCTCTTTAGAAAATAGGGTTGGATAGCATCCTTAGGGAATCATATGGTGTATATATAAAGTTAATTTGAATAGGATTATTTGCAGTCAAGCTTTTAGAGTATGACAAAGGATTTCATTATTGTTTTCCCTCTAGCAGGTACATAAAGTTAGTTTATGTAGTTACTTTGCTGGCTATAATTCCAATTTATTAATTTACAGTAAATAATGAACTTGGCTTCAGAACTTACACAGAAGATCAACACATGTCTTCTTAGTAAACTGTTTCTAGAATAAAATTAGATTCTAGATGCAAGGTGTGATGATTAATTTTTTTATTTTATTTTATTTTATTTTGCGATACGTGGGCCTCTCACTGTTGTGGCCTCTCCCGTTGCAGAGCACAGGCTCCGGACGCGCAGGCTCAGCGGCCATGGCTCACGGGCCCATCCGCTCCGCGGCATGTGGGATCTTCCCGGACCAGGGCATGAACTTGTGTCCCCTGCATCAGCAGGTGGACTCTCAACCACTGCACCATCAGGGAAGCCCCAATGATGATTAATTTTATGTGTCAACTAGGCTAGGCTGTGGTGGCCAGTTGTTTGGTTAAACACCAGTCTAGATGTTGCTGTGAAGGCATTCTTTTAGATGTGATTAACATTTAAATCAGTGGACTGTGAGTAAAGCAGCTTACTTTTCATAATGTAGGTGGGCCTCATCCAATCAGTTGAAGGCCTTAAGAGCAAAGACTGAGGTCTCCTGAGGAGGAAGCATCTCTGCCTCTAGTCTGCCTTCAGACCCAAGACTGCAGCATTAACCCGTCCCTGGCTCTCCAGCTTGCCAGCCTGCTCTGTAGCGTTTGGACTTGTCAGCCCCCATAACCCTGTGAGCCAGCCCTTAAAATTCATATTCATTCATGCTCTACCCTCTCTCTCTCCTTCCCTGCTCCCTCCTCTGGCCTCTCTCTCTCTCTCTCTCTCTCTCTCTCTCTCCCTCTCCACACACACACACACACACACACACACACACACACACACACACACACACACACACACACCCTATTGGTTCTGTTTCTCTGGAGAACTATATTTATACAGGGGTTGAAAAGCATTCTCTATAAGAAGGCCAGATGGTAAATTTTCTTGGCTCTGCAGGCCATAATACTCTTCCTGTCACAACTACCCAACTCTCCATTGTAGCACAGAAATAGCCATGTAAATGAGTGCGTGTGTCTCTGCTCCAAAAAACTTTATTTACTGAAGCAGGTGGCTGGCTATATTTGGATTGAGGACTGTAGTTTACTGACCCCTGGATTAAATGACTGCTTGATAATTCATGTGGAAGAGATAAGTGAGGTATGCCTTTAATTTTTTTTGTATGCATTTTTAAGGATGTTTACTCAAGTCAGGTTTGGAATAAGAAGCAGTTTTTCACCCTTTTGTATATTAGAGGTTTCTACTTTGGCTGACAATCTGACTCTTCAACTTCGGTTTTACCTGTTTTATTTTTACACAAGAGTTTCTTAAAGATCAATACTACAACAAAAGTATCATGCATCAATTCTAAACTGATGGCTGACCAGTCAGCCTTTTCTCTAATGCCTCACTCTGTTTCTTAGAAAAATGACTAATGAGGGAGGAGGAGGGTTAGCAGAAAGGGTGGCCAGAAAACACAACTGGCCCCCCGACCTACCAGTCTTGCAGTTATATTGACAGTGCTAGATTCCAAGATGTAATTCTTTTTTTTTTTTCTTGGTACGCGGGCCTCTCACCGCTGCGGCCTCTCCCGCCGCGGAGCACAGGCTCCGGACGCGCAGGCTCAGCGGCCATGGCTCACGGCCCGGCTGCTCCGCGGCATGTGGGATCCTCCCAGACCGGGGCATGAACCCGCGTCCTCTGCATCGGCAGGCGGACTCTCAACCACTGCGCCACCAGGGAAGCCCCCCACAAGATGTAATTCTTAAAGGCCTTCATTTTCCTCTTGGCAAAAGGAACATTCTTGCAAACGCTGGTAATAATTTATCATTCCCACTTCTCTCTTCCAATAGACCACCAGTGCCAAGAAGGTACTTCAGTTCTTCAGGATCTTTCAACAAGGCAGAGTTCTTGTTGCCTAGTTGTACTGCACTTAATCTGGGAGGAATGTTAAGTCCTGCAGGTAGATTGAAAGTTAGAGATCTCTAAAGCAGCATATGATCATTGTAGGCTATGGAACTGGAAAGAAATTAGGCTAATCCAAGATAAAATTAGGCAGTTAAGTTTTTGAAATGAAAATTAGAATCTTGACCCATGGTGTTACTATTGTATGTATTTAGATGGTCACCATATGTATGAAGGGTAAATATTTTAGTGTAACAACAGCAGTGCTCTTATTCTCAAGAGTAAATTGCATCTAACTTTTTTGGAATGAATATAAGATTTAGGCCTTTAAAAAAAAAAAGTCATTGTTCTTATTCATTAAGTTGAACAGATTGTGTCACATCCAAAATAGATCTTCTCACTTTTAGTGAAGTTCTCACATGGACTGACTGCCACATCAGGAATGAAGTCTTTATGTCTCATCATTACCCTGTGTAAGGATGAGTACCACCATTTTTATTTATCACGTTTCTGGAATGACACATCTATATAAAAAGGCAGGATATGGAGATCTAAGTTATTTTTCACCTTTTATTTTTCACTTTGTAAAGTCTATTTTTAGTCAGAATTTTGCATTGATGTCTTTCAGAGGTCTGTACAAATACTACTTGTCTCTTTGTAATTTGTAGTCCCCTTTCCTATATGTTATCTATTACAGTTAGTGTTTGCAAAATTAAATATCATGTATTATAATTGCTTGTATATTTGGGGGGCTTACTGTGTGCCAGGTACTATGTTAGGTACATTACATGTATTACCTCTTTTAATTCCACAACAGCTGTGATGATATTGCTGTTGTTATTACTACCCTCACTTCATGATGGAATATGTAGAATCACTGTGTAAACCAGCAAGTGGCAGAAATAGGATGGAGCTTTGCCGGTCTTTATCCAGAGCCTTTGCTCTTTAGATTGGTTGTGCTTAGTAAGATTCTTCTTCACTTTGACAAACTGAACTATTAAAAAGTAAAATACTAAGGAAGAGCCAAAATTAGGAGGGAAAAACCCTATAAACGTATAAAACCTTTCTGTCTTCTTTTAAAGTTTCTTGAAGCCAAGTTGAAGCCAGTGTCGTCTTCAAGCTTTTAATTTTTAGAGGATCATGAACCACTTGGTCAGTCTCTGTCTCCTTTGTGTAATGAGGTATTGTCTTCACTTCTGGGGATGTATGCTAGCCGGCAGTACAGATAAGATTACTCTTGGTTTTGCAAATTACTAGTTGAGTTTCTACAGTGTGCTAAGATGACAGGTAAAAGAAATAACTTTGTTCTTGAAATTTTCAAGTCAACAGAAGAATTAACATTTCTCATAGGTGTGCTTTGGGATTCCACTTTTATGATTCAAATTAATGGTGTTTTCTTCTGTTTGTCTTTTTTTTTAAGTAAATTTATTTGTTTTATTTATTTTTGGCTGCACTGGGTCTTCTTTGCTACGCGTGGACTTTTCTCTAGTTGCAGAGAGCAGGGGCTACTCTTCGTTGTGGTGCACAGGCTTCTCATTGCAGTGGCACGGGCTCTACGCGTGAGCTTCAGTAGTTGTGGCTCACGGGCTCTAGAGCGCAGGCTCAGTAGTTGTGGCGCACAGGCTTAGTTGCTCTGCAGCATGTGGGATCTTCCTGGACCAGGGCTCGAACCCGCGTCCTCTGCACTGGTAGGCAGATTCTTAACCACTGCGCCGTTTCTGTCTTTATTCAGTAAACATTTATGGGGCAGATGCTCTATGCCAGTTATTGTACTTTAATAAGGAACTAATTTCAATAAGATCCAGCAGAGCCCAAATCATAATATTTTTGTCACATGCGTAAAACTTTAAAATTGAAAATAAAAGAATTTCTCAGATAGAATTAACTAATGTGCTACTCATTGTGACTTGGAGTAAAGCTCATCTGCCTCCATTTTCTTTTAATAAAAATAGAAATAACTGTATTAAATTACGTCAAAAGTCATTTTTACAAAATATGTTAAAGATGGTTATAAAAGATTTGAAATTTCTATGTGTGTGTAGTTGGAGAATAAGTATCAGCATAATTTTTAAATAGACCAAACTGAAATTCTGTGAAATAATAAAATTAAATAATACTGAATAAAACGCAAAATTCACATTAAAACCCAGTAGATCTTTGGAAGATCTGTCATAAATATGATCAGTATTGCTATTTAATTCTCATGTTGATGTAAATAGTCAAATTACATTTGACTTACCATCTATTTTTGACCTACCATCTATTTTTTCCAAAAATGAGTCTGTATTTCCCATATATTATCTTTATATACATATAACATATGTGGCTAAATTATAACCTTTTCTTCAACAGTCATTTATGAACAAAATAGAAAATAACATTGTATTCTATGTGGTTTTGTCTGAGAAAGGAAATGTTGAAATTGACAACTCTTCCACTAAATTGAAAATTACAGGGTGAACCATTGACCCACTAAACAGGTAAACATGGTTGAAAGAACATTAATTTCCTCAAGATCATAAAGCAAAACCAAGTATAGTCCATATATCTGTTAGTGAAATAGGTCAGTTTGAAAGTTTTGATACTGCTGTTTAATCAGGGATAAACCGTAAGATTTTGCTAGTATTTATTGTCTTTTTTTTTGCTGCGGCATGCCGCTTGTGGGATCTTAGTTCCCCAACCAGGGATTGAACCTGCGCCCCCTGCGTTGGAAGTGTGGAATCTTAACCACTGGACCGCCAAGGAAGCCCCTAACCTATTAAGTCATTTGAAAGTAGTTATACACAACTTTATTTGGAACATATGTAACAAATATGGGATTACTTCCCAGAGTACTATATAAAAGACTCTCAATAAGTAAAAGAGAAGTAGACCAATGGGAAAGTGGTAATTTAATCAGAAGAGATCAGAAAAGCCAATCATTTTACTTTTTAATAAAAATTTTTTAAAGTTCACTAGTAATCAGGGAAATGAATACTAAAACAGTGATTTTTTATTTTGGCCTAAAATGTTGACAAAAATTAAAGACATTTTACATTCATAGGAAATTGGATAGGTTCACAATTTGGGGGAGTGTAATTGATACAGCCTTTTTGGACCTTCACATTTAACTCTATAAATGTTATCAGAATTATTTACCATAAGCATGCATCCATGAGTAACTTGTTTAAATGAAAAAAAAAAAGAAGATCTGTGAATTTTGAAGTACATTAAGAGAAAAACAAACTGTGAGGGGCAGAAATAGCTTTTTAAAAGATGTCTTTGAATGCATATCCCGTCAATATAATAATGGTCCAGGGCAAAAAACTTCTCATACTAACTGTACTTTTTCTTTTTTTAATGTCATTTTGTTTTACTGTTTCAGTTCTGACAGCTAGAGTCATGGGTTAGCAAATACATTTTCTTTAAAACACCAGCACCTCTGAAATGGTCATTAAGGGTCATTCCTATATAAATGCACGAATGAATTAAAAGTGCTTTTGCATTTCATTAGATTAGCTGAAGGAGGAGAAATGTTGATCCAAGGAAGAGCTGTAGTCAGTTTTGGAGCACTTTGAAGACAGGGAAGTCAGAGCCTGGAGAGAAATGCATGAAGGGAGAGGTGGAGATCAGACAGAAAAGCCAGGTTGGTCCTTCCTCTGGCCTCACATTAACGTCTTCACGTATTCTATGAGAAAGTGCACTATGACTCTCGCCTCTGGTGGACAAGCACACTTGTGGAACAGGCCATTTGTAAGTCAAAGATCACCTGTGTCTGCCTGTCCCATCATGAGGATCAGAAAGGTAAAAGGAAATTGAGAGACCAGGAAATGTTTAAAGGAGCCACATCAAGGTTGGTGAGAAATCTGGAAATCATCTATTTTTCGGTACGCGGGCCTCTCACTGCTGTGGCCTCTCCCGTTGCGGAGCACAGGCTCCGGACGTGCAGGCCAGCGGCCATGGCTCACGGGCCCAGGCGCTCCGCGGCACATGGGATCTTCCCAGATCGGGGCACGAATCCGCGTCCCCTGCATCAGCAGGTGGACTCTCAACCACTGCGCCACCAGGGAAGCCCGAAATCATCTATTTTTTAGGTTAAAAGAGAACACATGAAGGTCTGCCATTTAGATTTTCTGTTTATTGCTACAGATTGGAAGCCTAGATTCCATAGGTAGAAGCCACGAGAGGCTCATTTCGGCACCCTCTGATCATACAGTCATTCTTAAGAGCAATCCAGGAAGGGAGTGGGTTGCTCTCCAAAACGGTGTCTCCTGCTCACTCTAGAAATGGCTAAACGGTAGCTCTCCTGTGAAGGAGGTTGATTGGATCAGGTAATCTTAAAAATCTCTCACGACATTACCCTCTGATTTCAGTGCTTCTTAAGGCAATGAAAATATACTCCAGGACAAAGGCCCAGAATACTGTACCCCTTTAAATAGCCAAGGAGGAACAAAACTACATAAATAAAGTCAAATCTTCCCTTGCTACAACTGAGATAGGCCAGAGCTTCCTGAAGACTTTAGTACAAATGGAGGATGACCACCACATGGGAAACAAAACAAGTAGACAAACAGAAGGCAAGAAAACTGCCGGAGTGGGGCTTTTTGTCCCAGCTTGTTTGAGCTCTGTGGTCCCTGTCCTCAATCTACCTGCCACCTTGCGATATTTACAGCAGCCCTTCAGGGATGGTAGTTTCTCGGGCACGTGGTCTGGGCCCCTTGTTGTACAGTAGGAAGCAGTTAGTCATCGGGCGTAAGAATTCATCCTTTCAGAAATACGGCAAGAGAAGTGTATGCTGTGGACACAACATTTTTTTCCTTCTGGAAAGCTAACTCGGTGGTTGCCAACTTATAAAGAGCAATCAGTGTCACTGGCAATGTGATGAGCTGGAGAGCTTTCATCCGAACTCTGTAGTTGGAAGGAAACCCGAGAAACCTATCGATAAAGGAGTGAGACCCGCCAGGGCCACGCTTGGCGGGGTTAGTTTTCTGCGTGGCAGCCAGAAAGCTGGAGCTTTCTGGAGCGCCAGCGGGGGCCTGGTGGAGGGCAGTCACCCGCCTTCCCTCCCCACCTGTCTCCCATAGTGCTCATCCCTCCTCGAAACAACGTTGAACAAATATTTAAAGAACGTTGGCTTGAAACGGAGCCACATTATTAACCTACTCAAGCGTCTTCTGTCTCCGTCAGGCCCTCTGTTTGCCATAAGCTTCTTATAACCTATTGCCTGTCTCTTTTCTCTATTTATTTCTATAGTGTCCATGGAAAATATTGGAGAACAAGGTAAGATATATCACTGCCTTCAGTCTAAAATTTTAAAAATCGTTGGCAAAAACAAATAGCATTCATTTTGATTTGGTTGGAGTAAGTCATACTTGGAGAATGTTGGAGTCAGGATGGGTTAAAGGCGTCTCATTCTCTCAGTCCCCAGACTGAATTCTCTCAGTCCCCAGACTGAATTCTCTCAGACGCTTGGCAGAGAACTTAACCCTGAAATGGCAGTCACTGTGCCAGGTTCTTATGGCTCCAAGATAACAGGAATATCAACAATCTCCTGTTTCAACTCAGAGTCTGACCCCATACCTGAGTCACCTAGATAATTCATGAAAAATATCATTGGGTCTAGTCATCTCACACCGATATAAGTGCCTTATGAGGTAACTGAATGTTTTTATGGTTCTATAATAGGAATATCAGCTGCTTTTAAAAAGCTAAAATGGCTGTTAAGGTTTAAAAATACCAAACATGCTATATTTTAAATTAAATTAGCATATTTTATTCAACTGTATCTTACACAAGTAAGTTATATATTAATGTATTATCCAGAATTAATCATTATCACTGTGTACAAAATTAATATTTCAGCTTTGCATAAGACTTCAAGACTAAAATACCACACAAAGTGTGTTTATGTACACTACCTTAAAAAAATATTCAGAATGCTTTTGTTAACAATTGTCCCATGTGATCAGTAAGAAACTTGAACTGTCCTTGGAGGAAATCTCTCTTTGTTCAGAAGATCTCTGTTTCAAACTACTGTCCTTGAAACAGGACCACCAGATTTGACTCGAGCTGAGCAAAATAGGCAAACAGCTCAAGCAGGAACTGCTTTTGCTATTCTTTGTTAGTGAAGCAAAGTTCTTACAGCCTGAATGTTTTAACATTCGTTTAACACTTTGTTTATTATTTAAAGTTGCAGGCATAGCTGCCTTATTTTTACAACTTAGGAGAGGTCCCCGTAGCCATTTTGCCGATAGATGGTCTTGTCTACAGATGGGAGGGTTCTAATCATGGGATAGTAAGTAATTAAATAATTAAATTATTTGGTTATTTTAGAACAAGCACATCTTTTGTGAATACCGTGATTTTAGCATGTACTTGCATATTAAAGTGATAATTTTGTTTCTCTCATTTTAGTTGTGTGCCTGATTGCGTATCATCTACTTTTTGCAATGTTTGTCTGGTCGTATTGGAAAACTATCTTTACATTACCAATGAATCCTTCAAAAGAAGTAAGTTAAAATATTAGTATAGTTATGTCCTAAAGATGGAAGTCTGTAATACTGATGCCTGAAGAATGAGTTTTATGTCTTTATTAATGTTGCAAACTTAGTGTAGTGATTTTTTATTAATGTGTTAATTAAATACTTGAATTTTCACTTGATAAATATTATTTTTGCACTGGATGAGTATTATATTTACAATATTAAATATGTTATACATTCCATTTCTACTTTAGAGTGAGGCAGGATGGATGGATGGATAGATAGATAAAAAGATAGAGCTGAAGGTAGACATATTTCTATTATAATTGTCATACTAATGGTGCATTAGTTGGCTGTCAGCCACCAGAAACAATAACAACAAATCAACGACTTAACTAATCTTCTCTACTTTTTTTTTAAATTAATTAATTACTTTATTTTTGGCTGCATTGGGTCTTCGTTGCTGCGTGCGGTCTTTCTCTAGTTGCGGCGAGTGGGGGCTGTGCATGGGCGTCTCAGTGTGGTGGCTTCTCTTGTTGCAGAGCACAGGCGCTAGGTGCGCGGGCTTCAGTAGTTGTGGCACGTGGGCTCAGTAGTTGTGGCACACGGGCTTAGTTGCTCCGCGGCATGTGGGATCTTCCCGGACCAGGGCTTGAACCCGTGTCCCCTGCATCGGCAGGCGGACTCTCAACCACTGCGCCACCAGGGAAGCCCATTTCTGGGTGTTTGATCCTGGTTAAATGTCCTTGAAGCAGAGGACTGTGTTTTACTCATTTTTGGACCCTTGGCACTTAGTCTAGTACATGGTATTGAATAGAAATAAACTCTGCTCCAGTAATAATAATGTAGTTTTAGTAGGCTAACGTTAAAAAAAAAAAGAAGTCTAGGCATCACTTAGAATTGTTTCCTGAAGTAATCTGTTTGAAATGCAGCTGTGGTCAAAAAGGCCAATAAATATGCTGTATGAACTGGGAAAGGATATTAAAAACAAAACCACAGATATTTGCACAGTATTAATGGCATGCTTGGCCTAGAATGCATTAGATATATAGCCTTTTTTTCTTCTTCTCTCTACTTACTTTTTTTCCTACCTCTTTTTCCTCCCTCCTACCATGTTCTCTTCTTTCCCATCATCTTTCTTACCCTCATCCTGGCCTTAGTTGTAGGTTTGAAGGAAAATGCTGACTTTTATCATAGGTCATCTCATCCACTCTGGTGGTTTGTCTGTGACCTCTGTGTTGACATGTCCCAGATCTGTTTCTAGCCTGACCTCTCCCACGAATTTCAAATTTATATATCTCCCTGCCAAACATAGCTCCTTGATTACTGCACTGACACCGCAAACACAGCACATCTGAGACTGAAGCCACCACCCTCTCCTTCCCCAAACCGTGACTCATCTGTTTCTTCTACGGGTTAATGCCACTGCCAAACACGTTGTCATTCGAGCCAGAGCTTGGCATCCTTGCACCTCCCCCAGCGTCCAAATCCTGGAAAGGTTTGCACTTCCTAACTTTTCTTTTTCAGTTCAAGCCCCTTTCTCTTTATTTTCCATCCCTGCTGTAATTCAGAGTCTTGGTCATCTCTGTCATCTGAGACATTGCAATCTTCTCTGTGGTGTCACCCTGGACAATCTTGCCTGCATTCCCTTCGGAGAATTCTGCAAAAATCCATCCTTCACTCTGCTGCTTATGTCTATTCAGTGACTCTGCCCATCCCACAGGGTGAAGGCCAGTCTCCCTAGTTTGGCAACGATGACCCTTGTCCAAATTTCTGACTCCTCACTTTATACTCTAGTAGTTCTTATGTATATGGTTTCCTGTGTACACCATGCCATAGTTTTCTTTCTAGAATATGCTTACCTCCTTTCTCATCAAAATAATTTTATTTATAGTGGCAGCTCCTTCTAGGTCTCCTCTGCTGGTTCCTCATTATCTCTTGAACTTCTAAAGCATTGGATTATCCTAGAGTTCAATCTCTGGACCTCTTCTCTTATTTATCTACATTATGACTTTATATACTATCTCATCGCTTTCAAATTATTCATTAGCCTGATCCTCTCTCCTAAACTCCAGACTCCTTTCCTGCTTCCTATTTGGCATCTAATAGGAATTTCAAATTCCAAGTACCTGAAAATAAACTTCTGATTTTTTACTTGCTCCCCAAATGCTTCTATTCCTACATTTTTCCCATCTCAATAATGGCAATTCCATCCTTCCACTTGTTCAGATCAAAATCTTGGAGTCACCCTTCGCTACTCTTTTTCTCTCAGACGCCACACTCAATCAATCACCCAATTCTGTAGGCCATACCCTCAGAGCACACAAGTGTTAGCTCGTGCCCCTCCATGCTCCCACCATGGTCCAAGCCACCAGCATCCCTGCTGGTATATGTACAGCACCCTCTCAGCACGTTTCCTTGCTTTTGTGTTTGCCCTCTTCCGTATATTTTCAGCACAGTACCAGAGTGATCCTTTCAAAACACAAGACAGGGCTTCCCTGGTGGCGCAGTGGTTGAGAGTCCGCCTGCCGATGCAGGGGACACGGGTTCGTGCCCCGGTCCGGGAGGATCCCACATGCCGCGGAGCGGCTGGGCCCGTGAGCCGTGGCCGCTGGGCCTGTGCGTCCGGAGCCTGTGCTCCGCAGCTGGAGAGGCCACAACAGTGAGAGGCCTGCGTATCGCACAAAAAAAATAATTAATAAATAAATAAAAACAAAACACAAGACAGTTCATATTATTCCTCTGCTCAGACCTTTGCTGTCATATCTGAGCTCACTGAGAGTAAACACCTAATGCTCTACTGTAACCTAAAAGGCTGCACATGGCCTGGCCTCACACCACTTCTCTGACCCTCTGTAATGCTGTTTTAGTCACATTGGTTTCCTTGCTGTTCTGTCAACACACTAAGCATGTGTCTCCTTCAGGGGCCTTGAGAGCTGCTATTACCCCTTGATCTGGAACACTCTTCTCACAGATAACTGCATGGCCAGGTCCTTCATTTTCTTGCTATCTCTGTGTCTCTGCTCAAGAGTATCTTCCAGGCATTCCATGACCACTTCCTCCAAAAGCAAAACCCTATCCCTGCATCCTTCTAAACCTTACCTTGCTGTATTTCTCCCCATGGCATATCATTCTGTAATTCATCCCATGGTCATTTTTTATACCATCCCTGGAATATAAGCTCTACAACAGCATGAACTTTATCTGTTTTATTCACTAATCCATCACTAGTACCTGGTGTCTGAGCAGTGTCTGACCCCTAAAAGGTACGCAATAAATACTTGTTAAATGACTGAAAGTTGAGAAGTTATGTGCATAGAGGCAGGTTTGTGTTTATAGCTTTGGCAGAAAGTTGAAGTGACTTCTGATTTCTCCCTAAAATTATATGTGAGATCGACAACTAAGAATAATGGGGGAAGTAGGTTGACTGAGGTCTGGAAGAGCAGAGAAGGTTTGAAATAGCAGTTAGAGAGAGAGGAAGAATGAAATGATAAAAAACGCAGAATTGAGGGAGTAGTGGAGTTTCATAACAGTGAATTTACAGTTTTGTACCAGGCCTTGTTGGATGACTTTTGTGCAGAAGACACATACCTTATTTGATTCATATTACTGTAGGGGATGGGTATTATTTATTACCATTGTACAGATGGAGCAGCAGGCTTGAACATGAACTAATTATCCTAAGGCTTCAAGCGCTAGTATGTGGCAGAGCTAATAACGTTCAGAGCAAAGTCCTTTTGACCGTGGAGGCTGCACTCTTGTCACTGCACCACGCTCTAGCATGTAGAGTGGACCCCATGTGGGGGGCTGTGGAGGGGACGTGTGCCAGGACATCAGTTGGCGCATGGAGGAAAGAAATAGCCAAACTTCTATTTATATGCTGTTCTTTTATGTTTCTCCTTTTTTAAAGTTCCTTATATAAGATACATACTATATTAGCTAATAGCACATCTGTAAATAAGTAAATATGCATGTATTGGCAGTGCAGTCTCAAATTATTTTTTACTGGTAGTGGTACATTATCAAAAGAGTTTGGACAGGGCTTCCCTGGTGGCGCAGTGGTTGGGGGTCCGCCTGCCGATGCAAGGGACACGGGTTCGTGCCCCGGTCCGGGAGGATCCCATATGCTGCAGAGCGGCTGGGTCCGTGGGCCATGGCCGCTGAGCCTGCGCGTCCAGAGCCTGTGCTCCGCAGCGGGAGAGGCCACAACAGTGAGAGAGGCCTGCGTACCGCAAAAAAAAAAAGTCTGGAGACCGTTGTCATGAAAGAAAGAGCCCTTGCTTGCTGGTTAAGAATCTTGGGTTATTCCATTAATAAAATGCAAGATCTTGGGTTTAATCTTCTAGCTGATTTGCAGCCAGAGACCCTCTCACTTGTAAAATGAGGGTCTTGGACTTCAACTGGGACTAAAAAAGTAGGAGAAAAGATAATATAAGAAAATAATGTAAATATTTTCTTGTCACTGTTCAGAGAATATAATTTTTCAATTCATAACATTTTCTCCCGATATTAAAGTAATATAACCATACGAAATTATATTTTGAAAACGAAGAGTAGGCAGAAAGAAAAAGAAAAAACAAAAATCCCACCACACTAATTCAGCCAGTTTACATTCTGAATTTCTTTCTGCTTATTTTTCCTAGTGGTATTCAGAGCACACACATTCCAATTTTTTTCATGTAATAGTTCTTCCTTGTTTTATTGTCATTTTTAATAACAACATGATATTCTCACTGAAACACTGGATCTTTAGTCCGACCCCAACTTTTCATGTTATAAACAGCGTTGTTAAAGTGTTTGTTCATAGAGCTTTACCCATATTTTGGGTTATTTTTCTTAATATAAGTTCTCAGAAGTTGAATTACTAGACGAAGGAAACTTAAGTCACTTTCCAAATTGTTTCCCAGAATAATTACAGCAATTTCCAAAGCCACCAGTTTTTATCAGAACCTTGGCGCTGCATGCTGTTCTTAAGAAAGCTGTTGTGAATTTAATAGGCAAAAAAATTCTACGTTTTAATTTGGACATTTTAGATACTAGTGAGGTTATATTTTAATTTTTGTCCTAAATCAAAAACAACTAGCAAAAAAGGAAATACAATTCTTTGAGTTTTCTGTTTATTATTGGATTCTGGGTTTTTTCTTAATTTGTGCACCCTTTTAAAATTATGCTCTCCTTTAATCTGAAAACTGTGTTTGATCCCAGCTGTTGGTTTCAAGTATCATTCTCTAAGGAAAGGAAGAAGGGCTCCTTGGAGAAATGGCTGATTCTAGAACTAGGGCAGGATATTTTGAAAATGAGCCTGGAGCGTCTTATGCCAAAAAGTAAAAGGTACTCCAAAAAATAAAATAAAATGTATTGACGGTGGTATATCAAAGGGACATAGGATCCAGTTGAAAATGTCCCAGTGACCAAAGCCGGAACAATTTCAGCAGGAAAATAAATAAAATAGTGTTCATTTATAACTCAGAGTATAAATAAAGTATAACTAAATAAAGTATAAATAAAGTATGAAGTATAACTCAGAGTATGATAAATATCTTTGAGTCTACCGATACAAAGAAATGATTGAATGAATAAATAAATGGGGAGAAAAGAGAAATCTCTTTTACAGAAGAATTCTGAATAATTTATGTACATACTCTGCCCTCAAGGAGGGGAATAAATCTCCACTCCTTAAATGTGGGCTGCATGTGGTGGCTTCCTTCCAAAGAGTACAGGGTGAAGACAGGGAAGTAATGAGTCACCTTACAGCGGAGAAACCTGAAAAACACTCCCTCAACCAGGTGATTAAAGCCAACATCAGCAGTGCTAAGTCACACTGATAGTATGTTCCCTTGATATGACGTGGTGAGAAGGGCACTTTGCCTTTGTGGTCCTCCTCCCCAAAACCCGTAACCCCAGTCTAATCATGAGATAGACATCAGAAAAGTTCCAGTAGAGCAGCATCTTACAAAATACCTGATCAGTACTACTCAGAATTGTCAAACTCAACAAAAACAAGGAAAATCTGAAAAATTGTCTCAGCCAAGAGTAAGGAAACATGAAAAATAAATGTACTGTGGTCTCCTAGTTGGGACCCTGGAACAGAAAAAAAGATCCTCAATGAAAACTAAGGAAATCTGAATAAACTGTGGACTTTGGTTAATAACAATGTATCCATATTGATACATTAATTGTCCTAAATGTACCATGTTAATATATGATGTTAGGAATATCAGCAAGTTGATGAGAGGATATATGGGAACCTTGTACCATTTTCTCAATTTTTCTGTAAGTCAAAATTGAAACAAAATTTAAACAAAAACAAAACAGCTTGCATTACTGACCAAAGGACTGCTGCAGTCTGGAAGATTGGAGGTCAGGTATATTATCTTTTTCACCCCAGGAGATCTCTCATTCCTTCAGATCTCTACATCTTTCCTCAGATCTGTGATGTGCGTTTGTACATAAAAGTGTTCTGAGGGGGAGGGGACTGCATATTTGATGCATTCCAAGATAGAACTAGATATTTTGACATCCATCTTACATAAATAACAATTCCACCAACATGTATTTGGTTTTTAGGACCTGATGGTTGCAGTGTGTAATGTTTATTTATTTATAAAAGTATTAAACATACTAAGGACTCTTCCATTTCCATCACTCACTAGAACTTACCTCTAAAGTTAAAAGGATCCAGAACTCTGTAGAAAATGTAATAAAATGTCGATGGTTTTATTCCTTTTGAGTATTAAGTCTTTTACGAAACTAACTTTCAATGCTAGGTTTTAAATTACTTTTAGAAATGGGCAAGGGAGATATATCTGCTTGAATTATGGGACTGATGGTTCTGACAATGGAAAGTTAGAGACTAGGATACAAAATAACTTTTGCTTTGATCTTCAGTGCTCTGACTTAGGCTTCCTGGTACTTTCTCCTTTGTCCATTCCACAGTTCTAGCAGAGGGCTTACTCTGTGCTAAGCTTGATCCCCTTGTGGGGTTACATGCTTGTGGAAGAGACAGACAAAGGACAAATGAACCAACAAAATAATTTCAAATTATGGTGTGTAGCACAAAGAAATCACACATGGACCTGATGGAGAGTATGGCAGGGGGAAGGGACAGAATGATCAGGGTCCCTACCCTAGTAAGGGAATCGTGGAAGTTCTTTGAGAAGATGACATTTAAGCTGAAACCTGCAAAATGAGAAAGAGCCATCCAGAAAGTGTAAGGAATAATGTTCTAGGCAGAGGAATCAACATGTACAAAGTTCTTTCTCTAGATCAACCCTGCCTTTTCTCGACTACTACAGAATTACAGCATCATTTGATGTTATACATTTTCTACCACTCAAATATTTCTAAACAAGATAAACAGTTCTATACAGACCATCAGTACACTTACCTGTTTGTCAGTGTTTTCTTTTTTAAAAAACAATAATAGCATGTTTCAAATTTTAAAGTAGTGTCATCAACAGGTGCATGGTGCCCAACCTAGTATTTTTAAGTAAGAAAGAAAATCTGGCAGATCCTCTGATAAACCAGTATGATTGCATGTGATGGGTCAATAAGCAATTTGAATTTTTCTTTGTTAGGTCTTTAATTCTGTTAGTGAGACCTGAATGGTGACGGCTTTCTCATTGCCTCTGCTTCCCAGTGAACTGCTTTTTCAGAGTAACTCTGAAAACAAGGGAATAGATTCTAGGAATCCACGATCCAATTGGGAGATAGTTTTCCACCTGTTGGAAATGTGGTTCCCAAACTTTTCTTTGACTCTAAGGTATTTAATCTGCTGCTACTCCTGCCACAGCCTCTAGGATCAGGCTGCAAGGTCCTTTTATTCTGAGTTTGAGACTCAACACTGCTCACTGCCACTCACTGCCGTCATTTATATAGTCATTCAATCCGGAAAATTGTGTAAATATATTTTGTTTTATGAACTGAGATTTAAGGTAGTAGGCGAGTGAAGAGTATCTGATAAAACGAATACACCAAGGCTTTATAAATGTGGCCTTCATTTATTTGTTATTCGTATTCATTTGAAAAAGGACTGGTTAAAGTGTAATTTGAAACACTGTGAAATTAATTAATAGTAAGCAAATGCTGTGAGCATCTTGCAGGAGGAATATTTAATGTGGCGAATACTTTTTTTCAAATATCTTTCACAAACTCTTAAGGGGCCTAACTGTAACAAACCTACTAATTTAATGTAAGTAAATTTGATATACTAATTTAGAATCATTCATATTATGTAAATTTCTACTTAGGGAAAACTTATTTTTATTTTCTTTACCTTAATGAGTCTGAAATTTTACAACTACATTAAAAATCATGCATTTGTGAATATTATGGTACCTTAAAATTATTTACATTTGGAAGCTGAAGATTTGTTTCTTTTTTTTTTTTTAATTTATTTGTTTTTATTTTTGGCTGTGTAGGGTCTTCGTTGCTGTGCGCGGGCTTTCTCTAGTTGTGGTGAGCGGGGGCTACTCTTCGTTGCTGTGCGCGGGCTTCTCATTGTGGTGGCTTCTCTTGTTATGGAGCACGGGCTCTAGGCATGTGGGCTTCAGTAGTTGTGGCACGTGGGCTCAGTAGTTGTGGCTCACGGGCTCTAGAGCACAGGCTCAGTAGTTGTGGCTCATGGGCTTAGTTGCTCTGCAGCATGTGGGATCTTCCCGGACCAGGGCTCAAACCTGTGTCCCCTGCATTGGCAGGCGGATTCTTAACCACTACGCCATCAGGGAAGCCCTGAAGATTTGTTTCTAATTTTAAAATAACCTCAGTAGAATTATCAACCTCCAAACGAAGCTTTTTAATTTTTATTTCTCTGAAGATAATGATTTAGGTTCAAATGTCATGACCTCATTTTCATCGAATTGTTTTTCTTTCCTTCATTGACATACTTAAATCACTTTTTAAAAACTTAAAAAATTGTAAAATATGTCTTACATTCAAAAACCATTTATAAGGCACAGTTTAAAGAATAATAAAATGAAAACACCTAACAGTCACCCAACCAAATAGAAGCATTATTTATATTTGAAGTATCTTCTGTGTACTTCTATGTTGTATTTCCCTGCATTTCTCAAGAAGTAACAGCTATCCTGAGTTTTGTGTTAATCATTTCCTTGTTTTCAAATAATTTTATCATATATACATATCCCTAACCATAATAATATATAGTAGTTTATTTTATATATCTGTTCATCAATAGGTTGAGAGTCTTGGTTGTACACAGCTGTAGTTCATTAAATGTTAAGTGCCGTATAGGATTCCATTATTTGGATAGATCATACTCTAGTTTATCTGTTCCCCTTTTGATGGACGTTTGGGTTGTGGTTAGTTTTTTACATTTTAAACAATGGTGCTGTGAATACCCTTGTACATGTCTCCTGGAGTACATTTATAGGAGTTCAAATAGACTTTTAAAACCATATTTTTGTGATTATCAAGTTGGAGCCCAAACAAATTTTCATTTTTCTCAAATAAGTATTTTTTTAAATTGGTTGGGTCCAATTGGCAGTATAAGAAGTAAAATCAATGACTAGTTCTTCTGAGTGCTAGAGAATTCATGTAATGATTATCCCTAAGTTAAAACTCACTTAGATGAGAATACATGCTTGATGTATTTGTTTCTATTTTTGTTTTTAATTATAACCAATTGAAAAATGCATCCATTGAACCAAATTTGTTTATTTTGCCATTTCATCTATTAATGTAACTAATATTTGGATAGAACGCTACAGTTTATGAAGCACTTTTACATACCTTATTTCTCTTGAGTTTCACAAACATCTGAGGAAGTAGGTATTATTATTATTCTTCCCCTTTTTTAGATTTATAAACTAGTGATCCATGAGATTAACAGACTTGCCCAGATTTTAAATCTATTACGTCTCTGAATTTATATGCTATATACTGTTAATATTTTATAAATACCTCTTTTTGGGTATAGTAGATAAATATGTTATCATTTCTTTGAGAACACTGATTAAAATTTAACTTTCTTCCACAGTTCCATCTCTCTTATGCAGAAAAAGAATTGCTAGAGAGAGAGCCAAGAGGAGAAGCCCACCAGGAAGTTCTTAGGCGAGCAGCCAGAGACCTTCCCATCTACACCAGGACCATGTCTGGAGGTAGAGGATAACGAGTGCTTTGGCAGGATGGGGTGTGGTGATGGTTAGAAAGCATATCTATACTTGAAACTGTCAAGCACTCATTGAAACACATTGTGCTTCAGCTTGGATTATTATTAAATCTCTCCTGTACAGTCCCATAAAACAGAGTGGAAACAGGAGTAATGCTATGGCACAGAGATCTCAACCAAGTCTGAACTGACTTGACTTCTATTCTGCCTTCCTAGCTGTGACTCAGTGAAGATGTTAGAACTGCTGAAACTTGATTTGTAGTTGCGCTCATTTTTAAAGTTTTAATTCCTATTCTTATTTAATTCAAAAGAGCAGTATCTGTTATGAACATAACATTGATAATTTTACATAAATTTAAAACTTAGTATGTAAATTATACAAAACTTAATTCGGGTATTGATAAAATTTCTTTATCTTTAAAATTTATGGTTTTTTTTTTTTTTTTTTTACAAAAGCAACTCAATAAATCTCATTTACTTGGACTAAGATTTTTAAGGTAATTTAACAGCTATCTAATTAAAGAATTGTCTTAAAAACTGACACACATGGACTGCTGGTACTTGCCCACAAAGGCTCACCCAGAAAGAAACTCTGTGACTAGACGTATCCTGTCCCTTTCAGTGGCCACTAGCCCCATGTGGTTGTTGAGCACTTAAAACGTGGCTAGTCCAAACTGAGATGTGCTTTAAGTGTAGAACACACAACTAGTTTCCAAGACTTGGTATGAAAAAAGGACTGTAAAATACCTCGTTAATATTTTTATATTATTTATATTTGTTTCTGACTCACTTTAGAGTCATAATTGAATATAACGCTAAGCTTCACACTTCATTTTTTCCTGTTGCTTTACTGTTTCTCAATGAGCAAGTGGTCATTCCCTGATTTAATATTATGCTACTGGTTCTATCCCATAAAGAGAGTGATGTGCTTATGTATGTTTACATATATTGACTCCGCATAAGCCTAAACTAATATTGAGGAAATTTAAGCCCCCTAAAAATAAGTTACTACACAAGTTGCCGAAACTAGTTAATGGCGGTGACAGTATCAGGTGCAAAAATCCCGTCTCCTCATTCCTAGTGAAGTGCTTTTTCTACTAGACCCCTTGCTACACCACATTAAGGCCAAGGAGGGAAGTATAAGTCATACCAGGATAGAGTATTACTATTCATTAATAACAACTGCCCTTTGGATTTGTAAGTTATCTTCTTGTGTGGGTTATGTACTGGTAAGGCTGTCATCTCTTGTATTGTGTGCCTATCTCCTGGGATGAACTTACGTTTCTCAGTATTTGTGACAGTCTGGGACAGAATCTGAACTTCCTGATACAGTCTTTCTATTTTTAGTGCAAAAATTCTGGATGCATGCTAAAATCAATATTAACTGACTAGAGTCACTGACTCAAATTACAGAAAGTATAATAGATTATAATGCTGGTGTGATTGCTCTCCTTCTGGAACATGTGGAACGTAAAGGTAATCATGATGCAGAAAGGACGTCCAGTGAAGCAGCCACAGTACCCCCAAGGCAGGAATGTGAGCAGGGTCCTTCTTACCCCATCCCCAGCCAAGACCCTTGGGTCGTTTGGATAACTTCCTTCTTCACCCTGCGAAAGGCCGTGGACTAAAGCAACTGAAAGGCTCAGTTGATGTTCACACACTTTATACGTCTTAAGAGAACTGAAGAAAGTAGATGGCAATATAATTTGGGGTTTTCCCATTCATTCTCAGTCCACAGTCTTTCTTCCAAACCTAAAAGAGAAAAATACTAGCTGCCTATATACTGACTGCTGTACACAGAGAACAAAGTCAACCATATACGGACTTGGGTGTAGGGTGTAGTGAGGCAGGTATTAAGTCTCCTCATCTCACTTGTTTGTCCTGTGCTTTCTTCTGATCCAACCATCTCCTGCTTTCTTACAGGGCTCTCCAAACTCTATTGTATTATTATTTATTTTTATTTTTATTAATGAGGACTATTTGCTTTCTTAGCTCTCCCTTGCTATCGATCCTTTCCTACAAAAAAAATTTGTAGATTTTTTGAAAAGGAAAGTAACCATTAAAAGTGAGGTAATTAGTTTATCATTTTGCACACAGATGTTGGTCATGTTTCCTTTTCAACATGTACCAAAAAAGTTTAAAATCACATAATACATGAATAAATTCTCAAAAAATTCAAGCAAGACAGTTAAAATAAAATGCCCCCTCCACTGTTAAGACTTTTTAAGTGATAATTAGATGGCTCATTTAAAATTCCAGTGGGATGATTTTAGTTGAATATAATATGGCACGTGGAGTGTTTTTTTATTATAAGACTAAATTTCTGTTTCTGAAAGACTGTAAACAAAACCTTTTTCTACATTGTTTTGATTTCTTGTGAGTTATTGCCCACTTTAATTTGAAAGGTTTTTTTTACCCCAGTGTACTTTAGAGATAATCACCACTTGGAGAGAATCTAGCATTGCACATCAGAACTCACCTGGAAATTCTGTGACTTTAGACCCATGCTGTCCATTGTGGTAACCACTAGTCTTTAAGTTGTGATTACTGACAACTTAAAATGTGACCGTAAGTGTAAAACACATAACAGGTTTCAAAGACTTGGTATAAAAAAAAGTAAAATATGTCACTAATATTTTATATTAATTTTATGTTGAAATAATATTTTGGATATATTAGGTGAAATAAAATATATCATTAAGGGGCTTCCCTCATGGCGCAGTGGTTGCGAGTCCGCCTGCCGATGCAGGGGATACGGGTTCGTGCCCCGGTCTGGGAGGATCCCACATGCCGCGGAGCGGCTGGGCCCGTGAGCCATGGCCACTGAGCCTGCGTGTCCGGAGCCTGTGCTCCGCAACGGGAGAGGCCACAACAGTGAGAGGCCCGTGTACTGCAAAAAAATATATATATATATGTGTGTGTGTGTGTGTGTGTGTGTGTGTGTATATATATATATATATATATATATATATATATATATATATAAAATTAAAATTAATTTCCCCTGTTTCTTTTTACTTCTTTTAACGTAGCTCCTAGAGAATTTAAAAGTACTCATGTGGCTCACATTATATTCCTTCTGGACAACATTGCCTCACACTTTGATACTTTGCATGAGCCAATAATACCTTAGACCTTCACTTGGGATGTACCTGTGAGGCTTCTTCATTCAGGAGATGAGCAGGCCATGCCATCCATCTCTGGAATTTCTGAAAAAGAAAGTTATAAGAGAATGATTAAGGAATTATTTCAGTATTGAAAACAACTCCATCTAGGCCTTGTTGTCTTAAAAATAAACCTCATTTTATTCTTAGTTTATAGCAACCATTTCTGTTTTTTAGAGATTATAGTATTAGCTAATATGATCTTGGTAACTGTGTGTTGCAAGTATTTTTTCCAAATTTTAAGTTCATTAGTATTGGTTTTGCTGGTCCTACTGGACTGCCCACTTAACTGATCTCCTGTAATTTTGGCAGACTGAGTGCATCCTGTCAGATGCCTGTGTACTGAAGGAGCATCTCCAGATCAGTCCTCCATAACTGTCTTTGATATCTGTATTAGAGAAGAAAGGATCAGGACTTCAGTCACAAGAATTAAAATTCTCTATTGGAAATACCTCTTGCAATACTCACTTCTAATCTTGTATTTCACCCAGCAGAAAAGATGTGAGTGCTTTCCCAATTCAAGCAACCAATTGAGTTTATTCACAAATTTCTAAAATGTGTTTCTCAAAAAACTTCTAGAATGTGGTTGTATCCTCCCCTAGTTATCCTGGCAGGGTACTGGAAATGAATTGATTTAGTCGAGGGAGACATTCTGTTTACTTTGATAGAAATGGACATGGTTGCACCCTTTGTGAATCTTACTGTGACTGCTTTATAATTATATAGTATACTTATAGTTGAGCGTGCCTTAGAAAAATTTCCCCAAAAGATTTTCTATTCTTGGGAAACCTCTCCAGAGAACTGAAGCTATAGGCAAGTCATTCCATTTTTGTATTTACGCAGTCGGATATGTCATTTTTACCGAATTTAAATTCATTATGCTTTTTAGAATTTAAATTTGGATAGATGATTAAAAGCTATTTAATTGTATATTCAATTCACTGTTAAATCTAAGGCTAAGTGGAACTCTTTTTTCATAGCAATCCGCTATTGTGACAGATGCCAACTTATAAAACCAGATCGCTGCCATCACTGTTCCGTCTGTGATAAGTAAGAAAACCTTTTACTTCTAAAATGTCTACATGCTGGTGGTCTTTTTATTTAATATGTTTCTTTTCTCACCGCTTTCCACATTATTTCCTTTTCTCCTTATTCATGCTTCTCAGACCTTTATTTAGGAAGTATAACCAGCATGGTCCCTTGCATTAATGTGAGTGTGGCTGAGGGCTGTGATTGGTTGCCCCTCTCCCCCCAGATTTTCGCTGATATGAATGAAGTGCATGATTTTTTGCAGCTCATACTTGGCAGGTTCTAGTTAACAAGTACTTCTGTGATTCATTTCCCTCTTCATAAAGATAACTCAGTTGGCTTCATGACAGTCAGATGTTATTATATACTTACACGACAAGGACAGTGCTACTCAGCTTAAGGTTGGATATTAACGGAAAAGCTTTATCCAGACTTTGTGTGAATCTGTTGACATTTTGCACTTTATCTTTAGCATAAGAGTTGTATATTACATACTGCTTGTTTTTAGAAAATTGTTTTATTTGCATCTTAAAGTATGTATATTTTGAATTTAAAGTTCTACTATTGGATCGTCTAGAATTGGCCGTAGTGTGTTTATTTTAGATGAAGACTTTGGCTACTATTCAGTTTTTAGATAAGTAAATAACTTTGCAATATTTTACTCACCACGACTCTTTTGAAATAGTATTTCCTCTTTGTAATGTATTGGGATTAAAATTTTGTGGGATGTTGAGTTTTGTATGTGTGTTTTTTTTTTAGATGTATTTTGAAGATGGATCATCATTGCCCATGGTGAGTATGGCTCTATACTTAAAGAAGTTTCTGTCCGTTATAACATAACAAGTTGAATCATAGATCTATTTAAATCTTTTTATAAATGAAATCTTGCCTTAGCTGACCTAGGAGGACCTTTCAGATTAAGTTTCTAGTATTTGTTTAGTTAGCTCAAAAGAGCCTTTATTCAGGAGAGTTTCCGTGAAATAATTTTAACACCAGTAGGTTAACAATGTAAAAGTTATTTTCTCATATTTGCTCAGAACAACTGGTTTTCTTTTTATGCACATGCATAAACACAGAGATTCTAAAATACTTCTCAGAAATTACACCAAAATGTACACATAAATTATACACGATAGTGCACTCAAAGTTTCTAATAAAGAATGAATTCATCTAGAGCTTTAACAATCTATTTTAAATAAAACTTAACATTTAGGAGTAGAATAGGAAATATACAAATACACATATATGTTTAAACAAGGGTTTCCACTTAGAATTCATTAATATTTTTAAAAAAAAGTCTAAATCATGAAATTAGATAACTTAATAGAGGATTGTTTGAAAGATCTATTTAACTAATGAAGGTTGATTTTTCTACCTTATAATTCTTCATCTCAATGTGCACATCCCTGTGAAAACCACGCTAAAGTTGCCAGCCAGGTCGGATTTAGATATTAGGCATGATCATTCTAAAAGCCTTATCTTCTTTCAGGGATGGCACTAGGGCAAGGTAGACGTGCCCACAAATCTACACCGGGGGTAGGTGGAAACATACATAGTAAATGGTTGTCTTAGCTGCCGGAAACAATAGAGGAATGTCGGGTTTGCAATGTTATTTATCTCTTTCCAGGGTACCCCGTACTTTTCTTCACCTAGATTTTCTGCTTTAACATGTCAAGGCTAGTTAATGCCTGTGAGAATAATGCTCCTCTCAGAGAAAGTTGTCAGTAAATAACCTCTCTTTGGACTATTAATTTTCATTTGAGGTCATTCTTTTGCTTTCCTCATTCTTTCCTTCATTCCATTCATTCTGTTCTCTTTCTCAGCAAGTTCTTTCCCCCTGACATCTCCAATTATACGTTTTCTTAGTCCTCCTTATACTCCTCTGTTGATCCTTCCAGTAACACCTGCTGTCAGTCCCTCCCCGCCACCACCATATCCCCACCATCCACCTGTGCATTCTCTGCACCTGCGGTGGACAGTTCCCAAGCCCACCCACTGCTCCCACTTTGGGCACTGCCTTTTCTTTGCTTCTCTGCCTGAGGGCTGTCTTATGTCTGGGGGGGGTTGTTCAGCTCATAATCCAGGCAATTCAGAAGTGCCAGGGCATTAATGCTTCCAGAGGCCACTCTCACCCAGTGAGGGCCTGGCCAGGAACACATGCTTTCTCGGCTTTTCTCCTCCTTTCTGGATAGCTGGGTGGTCTAGCTGTGATTGAGCAGAGTGGTAAAGAAATCAGGGGCATAGAGTTCACTCCCGTTTTCCTATCTTAAAGTAATAACAGATAGTGGTAATAATGGAGAGCTGGAAACAGGATTAATCCCAAGCTAGTGCACACCTATAAAGCTTGCCATGCCCTTGCTATCCTCAGAAAATTACACATATAGAAATGATGATTTACTACGATAGCAGTCTTTCTGTTTGGTTTTTTTTAAAATTTATTTATTTTTGTCTGCATTGGGTCTTCATTGCTGAGCGCGGGCTTCTCATTGCAGTGGCTTCTCTTGTTGCGGAGCGTGGGCTCTAGGCACGTGGGCTTCAGTAGTTGTGGCTCGCAGGCTCAGTAGTTGTGGCTCGCAGGCTCTAGAGAGCAGGCTCAGTAGTTGTGGCTCATGGGCTTAGTTGCTCTGCGGCATGTGGGATCTTCCCGGACCAGGGCTCAAACCTGTGTCCCCTGCATTGGCAGGTGGATCCTTAACCACTGCGCCACCAGGGAAGTCCTGATAGCAGTCTTCTTAAACCTGAAATTAACTTGGCTTTAAAAGAAACATAGCATAATTGGATAATCTTTTAAATTTTGACAGACCCTATTAAATAAGGGGAACAGATGTGACCCTAGAGTTTTTAAAAAATGGGTTCAGATTACATGTCTATACACTACCTGTTGTCACCTTCACGCTGCGTGGCAATGTGGAAGAAGTTGAATGGACTGACTGCAGTGCCTTTCAGCTTCTGTGTTGCTGCTTCTCTGCACTGTCACCTCCTGTGCTGCAGCCACTGCCCCAGCCACCATCCAGATCCGGGCACTCCCTTGCAGAAAGCAGTAGCCAGGTCGACTTGTGAAGGATTTGGTGCCAGCTAATGGAGCAGCCATTTTATTTATTTTAAATTTCAAATTAAAATTCTAAATGAAAAAATGTACAGATAATACACACTCGCAGTTCTAAATTCAAAAATAAAAAGGTGCAGGTGTTCTTCTTAGCCCCTCCTCCCCACCTCCTTCCACTCCTCACGGGGAACCAGTGTTGGTTGCTAAATGTCACGTGTGCTTTTCAGATATAAATCTGTATGTGTGCGCTTCCCTGGTGGCGCAGTGGTTGAGAGTCCACCTGCCGATGCAGGGGACACGGGTTCGTGCCCCGGTCCGGGAAGATCCCACATGCCGCGGAGCGGCTGGGCCCGTGAGCCATGGCCACTGAGCCTGCGCGTCCGGAGCCTGTGCTCCGCAACAGGAGAGGCCACCACAGTGGGAGGCCCGCGTACCGCAAAAAAAAAAAAAAAAAAATCTGTGTGCGTGTGTTTAATATTTTTTATACACACAAGAAAATTTTTTACACATTTTTTTTTAACACAAGTGTTTGCCTTATGGACTGGGTCTCTGCCTTTTTTTCCCTTCACTTAATATATCCTGGAAATTGTTTCATATCAGTATATAAAAGATCTTCTTTACAGCCATTATGTGAATGTGTAACAGTCACTTACTAAGACCTTTAGTATGTTCCCAAACTGTGAGGAACCTTTTTATCCAGGTCTTGTGTATGATTTTGAAGTTCAGTATCTGTCAACTTTTAGTGTTGGAAAGATCATAGAGCCATACCTCTTCTGTTCTCAGTGACTTCAGCCATGTCTGCTGTGGCCAGTTAAGAGTACCCTTCAGGGTGCAGGGGATCAACCTCACACTTCTTTTTTAACTAAAGTGGAGATCCTGTAGTATTTGCCTTATTGAGTTTCCTGTCAGAGAAGTGCTTTTTCTTTTAATATAAAATTTTCATTTATCAATTAATTATACTAACAGTATACCTTGACATGCTTGCTAGTGGTTAGGTAGCCCTAATTAAATTAAATAATTTTAGCCTCAGTTTATTGAGTGCCTGTAATGTCTAAAGATGATATATCCATATATCTGTAAAACTCTGTAATCCTTATAACAGTGACAGATATTATTAGGAATTACTTGTTTCATTTTAAAGAAGAGGAAAGTTGAGCCTCAGATAAATTAAAGAGTGGGCTTAAAGTCATGTAGCAAGGTTTTTGGACTTCAGAGTCTACTTTCTTTCCATCTTTTTTTTTTTTTTTTTGTATTATGTTCTTTTTCCAATTTAGACTCAGAAAGCAATTTCCCTAAAACAGAGCCAAGAGCTATTTACCCTGAATTTAAACAACATATAAGGCATATTTACCTAGAATGTGTTTTATTTCTCCATGTAAAGTCATTCAGACTCAGAAACATGCACTTCCTTTTCAAATTGAGTCTACAGAGTAGTAGGCAGTTAAAATGTCTAACCAAAAGCTGTCTGTCATGATGAGACTAAGAGGTTATTAAAAATAAATATTATTACTGTATTTCCTCAAGTTCAAAGTACCCATCAGACTCTAAAATACTTGGTCTTTATTTACTGACTTTCTCCTGTTTCCTGGCTCTGACATGGCAAATTACACCATGACCCTAAGGAGAAGTTAAAGTAAGCTAAATTACATGTTGTAAAATCTACGTTCAAAATCATTTTCCTTTCTATAAAAACGCTATTTGTCATCTAATACAAAAGCTGCTTCTTACATTCCTGCAGGAAGAGAAACAGTCTTTCCTGTCCCTTCTCATTTTCCCCTCATCCACAAAAGAGTCGTTGTCTCCATCCACATGTCCAGTCTTAACGCACCCAGCCTTTGTCTGCCCGTTCTCTCCTCTTGAAACCAACGCACGGAAGCACAGGGAATATCCTGTATCCTTTTGTGACAATACATTTAGGCTAGGCTAGTATGGAACTGTTTGCAGTATTATTTCTTGCCATTATTTCGTTCAGATGTCGTAAGAGGCAATCTCAGTAACTGGTTTGCACTCACACTGGAATCTCTAGAGCTGCAAATGTTACTGTTTTCATACAGCGTGCACCCACAGTTTTGCCTTCTTTATGTATTTGTCATACACAATACCCTTAAGTTCCAGAATTACTAAATCTAATGCTGTTCCCTTTGCCTTATATTTTTTAAGGTAGAAGATGTACACATTTTCCATTTTTGTTCCAAATTTCTGTTTATTCATAAGCCCAGTGTTTGACTTTTGAATTTTTTTAATTACAAAAATTTTTTTAATTGTACGAACGCTTACCATGAGCTCTGTCCTCTTAGCAAAATTTTAACTCCACAGTACAGTTTGCTAACCACAGGTACAGTGTTGTACAGCAGATCTAGAACTTGTTCATCTTGTGTAACTGAGTAAACATTTTTCATATGAACATAGTTTCACCTTAAGAGAGAAAGAAAAATGTTTCAGTTTATTGGCAAAATCAGTAGAGAGTGAGATTACCTTATACTAACATTAGAGTTAGGAACAAAGGTGTTTGAGGAGAAGAAACACCTATGTGTTCTATGCAATGAGTTGATTATACCAATTAACAAAGTGAACCCGTGAAGATAGCAGCCAGTTCCGCTTAGGTGTTGTGTCACATACACTATCTAGGAATTCCCTTGTCTTTATGAAAAGGGGGGAAAAGGCTTTGATAGAAAAAGTGTGACTGTAAAGTATGAGTTATATTTGTATTTATGTTTATTGGTACAGTAGTTTGAATTCTTACCGCCCCTCTTACCAAATAGAGTGATTTCAGAGTAAGGACTGAGAATTATATATCTCTGTTTTCGGAATCATAACATATAGAGCTGGCTCTCAGAAAGGATCTCAGAGTGCTTGTTTGACAGATAAGGAAAGTGAAATTCTTAGAGACGATAGCACTTTATCAGGGCCACATAGTTATTTAGCATCAAATGTGCACGACAACCTGGCTGTCTGGTTCCCAGTCCTGTTTCTTTTCTTAAACCTACCACTTAATATGCTTTGATAATCTGGTTGCTTCAGTGCTATACTGACGGCATGCAAGTAGTCTCTGAAGAAATTTCATCTAATTGGGGAAAACTTGAAAGATTTTTAAATTACTTAATCGTAGTTAGAAATCAAACCCAAAGGTAACACAGAGAAGAGCTTAGAAAATTCCTTTTATCTGCTTGGTATTAGTAGATTTCTCACAGTATCTATGCTTAAGGCATGTGTTTATTTGTATAATTGGACAGGAAATATAGGGGTCATGATTGATTAAAGCAGTATTACATATATATCAAATTTTAAAAATCTGAACATAGAAATTCCTTTTTAGTGAAGTGGATTTTTTAATGTTTGTATGTATAAAGAAATCTTCTGAGTTATGCTTAAAGAAATGCCAATAAATTTTAAATGTTAGGAAACAAAATACTTGTATTAAGGTTGAGCATATGTATACCTAGGGTGACAATGTAAAACTCATTGAAAATGTTGTTTTTGTTTTGTTAACAGGGTGAACAATTGTGTTGGATTTTCAAATTATAAATTTTTCCTCCTTTTCTTGGCTTATTCTCTGCTGTACTGCCTTTTTATTGCTGCTACAGATTTACAGTATTTTATCAAATTTTGGACCGTAAGTCATTACCTTGGTGACTTTTTTTTGTATATTATAGATTTTCAGTAGTGAATTAATCCTGACACTAATTTTATAGAAGAGCGCTAACTTATATATAGTCAGTCCTCATTATTCGCAGATTCTGTGTTTGTGAATTCACGTACTTGCTAACATTTATCTGTAACCTCAGAGTCAATACTCAACGTAGCTTTTGTGGTCATTTGCAAACATGCACAGAGTAGGGAAAATGTGAGTCACCCACGTGCACATTTCTAGTTGAGATCAAACCAGAGGACCTGCTGCCTTCCTGTTGGAACTCACATACTGTAAATAAGTGTGCTTTTTCATTCTATTTAGTGCCATGTCTTTTGCATTTTTTGTGCTTTTTTGTTGGTGATTTCACTGTTTAAAAGGTCTTCAAGCCTAGCGCTGAAGTGCTGTCTAGTGTTTGAGCAGAAGAAGAGACTGAGATGTGCCTGATGGAGAAAATACATGTGTTTAGTGTTTAGATAAGCTTCCTTCAGACCTGAGTTATGGTGCTGGCGGCTGTGAGTTCTGTTATTTAATATGCATTAAATAAGGTATAAATTAGGTTTTATAAGCAGAAACACACAGAACAAGGTTACGTATTGATCATTTGACAAAAATATTGTGACCAGAGGCTTACAGGACCCTAACGCTGTATCTTCCCAGGAGAAATGGTTCAGGATTCACAAATTCGGTGTTCATGGCAACTTAGAGAACAGCGCCACTGCGAATAACGAGAATTGACTATATAAGAAGAATGTTTTTCTTAGTATTGAAAAAATAGAAGTATTTCTTTATGTGTAAAACTACTATTAAACTATTATACCTATAATGTCCTGAATTGTTATTAGATATTGTATATGCTTTAGGCAGCTCATTTGTTTTCTTCACTGTATATTTTAAACATAGCAAAATGAAGTTAGAACTATGTGTTTTAAATACCCAAAGCTATTCCTTACAACACCAAACAATGGTAAAAAATAACAGTTATTCCCTGTAGGGTTGTTTATTACATTCATTAAATTATCCTTTCTTATGGTAAGGCTTTCTGAATTGCTAGATCACTGATGTGAGATTTGAACCACATTCAATACTAAAGATTTATTGAATCCTGTTATGTGCCAGTTATATTGCTAAGTGCTAGGAATCCACAGGTGAATGAACATGGCCTAGCGTTCAAGGATACTTCCAGTGTCCAACTGGAAGAATGATCTCTAATGAATGTCTGAGAGCCTGTGGCCTCATGCTCCTCATTCCTGTGGATGGTTTTATTTCCATACCACAAATAAATTTGTAAAGGAACGACTGGTTTTCACTGTGATGACTCTGCTGTCAAAAGCTATCAGTGAGATCTTGTGACCTGGGTCAATCTGACAGGTACTACAGGATATTGAAACAGAATATCAGAAGGGGACACGTCCTGGCCGCTCTGGTGCTTCACTAAGTGTCCCCAAGCCTGCCATTCTAGAGGGACTCCAGGTCTCCTTGGACATACGAACAAGGAGCAGTCTGGTTTTGCTTTGAGATGGCCTTTTTCATCCCATGGGTACTGTAAGGTTTATTCTAGACAGGTGTTATAAACTAGTGTTGATCTTTTTTGTGACGATGTTGTTTAAAGTAGCTTGAAGTATTATTGTGGATGTGTTCTGTGTGTTTGTAGTTGATGCTGTTGTTTGTAGTGATGTAAAACATCAATGAGAAGAGTAGCTAAATTGTGCCAATTAACCTTCCATTTTCTGGCATTATAATCAAACTGTTTAAGCATTTGTAAATCTGGAGTATGTTAACAAAACATTTTCAGGAAGTAAATTAAAAGCTATATTTTATAGCTTGTTTTATCTTGTTCCCTACTGATATAGTTTACACACATCATAATTTTTCTATGAATTTGGTTATACAAAAGAAAATAAATATCCCAAATTTTAATATATTTTCCATATATATATACATATATATTCATGTTCTAGTAAACATTTATTCGAACCTGAAGATGTATTTTTTCCTCAAAGTTTTCACATAAAGCCATATATCTTTCTCCATACCTAAATTTAAGAAAAATTTTATGGAAAAAAATCTTACTTATAAAAGTAGGGGAATACTTATCCCTTTGACAAAACATTTTATTTTCTTCCTTTCTTTATAGAATGGCCTACCTGATACTCAAGCCAAGTTCCATATTATGTTTTTATTCTTTGCTGCAGCTATGTTTTCTGTCAGCTTGTCTTCTCTGTTTGGCTATCATTGTTGGCTAGTCAGCAAAAATAAATCTACATTAGGTGAGTATCCAATTATTGTAGTTAACAGAACTTTAAATACAAAAACAAACAGTCATCAGAAGTTGCCATATGATTAAATGCTAACCTGTCCTGAAGCTGTAAAATCAGTCTTGTTTCCCACATTGTCTTGTGGGACAAATACAAATTCACTCATTCCATATATTTTTTGACTGTCCATTGCGTGTAAAGCATTGTGTATATACAGTGGTTAGCAAGGGTGAAATAGTCTAGTGAGGGACACAGAAAATCAATAACCAAACATAAACGTAATTACAAAATGTGAAGTGCTTCGAAAGAAACAAACAGGATGTTCAGGTATGAGTCAAGGTCTGGGGATGGTAGAAGGGAACCTATTTAGATGGAGTGGTCAGGGAAGAGCTCACAAAAGCAAAAAGTATATTTAAACTAAGAAGTCAGAGCCAGAACATCTCAGGCAGAGAAAACAGTATGTTCAGAAGCCCTGCAGAGATGGGATACAGCAAAAGCAGTGCTTAGCAGGAAATGTATAGCTATAAATGCTTACATTAAAAAAGAAATACCTCAAATCAATAACTTTACACCTTAAGGAACTATGAAAAGAAGAGCAAAAAGTAAACCCAAAGCCAGAAGAAGGTGGGAAATAATAAGGATTAGACAGGACATTATGGAAACAGAATTCTAAAAAACAGAAGATCAATGAAATCAATAATTAGTTTATTGAAAATATCAACAAATATGACAAGCCTATAACTAGAAAGCAAAAAAGAGGACTCAAATCATGAAAATGAGAAATGAAAGTGGGAACATGACTACCAACCTTGCAGAAATAAAAAAGTTTAATTAGGTAACCTTGGGACTTCCCTGGTGATGCAGTGGTTCAGAATCTGCTTGCCAATGCAGGGGACACGGGTTCAAACCCTGATCCAGGAAGATCCCACGTGCCGTGGAGCAACTAAGCCCGCGCACGGCAACAAAGACCCAACGCAGCCAAAAAATAAATTAAAAAAAAATTAGGTAACCCAGATGTAATGGACAAATTCCTAGAAACACAATCTACCAGTGTGACTCAAGAAGAAATAAAAACCTGAATAGACTTATAATAAGTAAGGAGATTGAATCAGTAATTTAAAATCTCCCAACAAAGAAAAGCTCAGGACCAGTTGGCTTCACTGATGAATTCTATCAAACACTTAAGAATTAACATGAATTATTCTCAAACTATGCCCAAAATTAGGAGAGAAGGAAACATTTCCTAAGTCATTCTGTGAGGCCAACATTGCCCTAATACCAAAGTCAGACAAAGACATCACAAGAAAAGAAAGCTATAGACCAATATTCCTTATGAATATAGGTGGAGAAATTCCCAATAACATATCTGCAAATCCAGCAGCACGTTAAATCCTACTTCGTCATGGTATATAACCTTTTATCTCAGGAATGCAAGGGTGGTTCAATGTATAAAAATCAATCAATGGTAATATACCACATTAATAGAATGAAGGGGAAAAAAGCACATTTTTATCTCAACTGTAACAGAAAAAGTGTTTGACAAAATACAACGCCCTTTGATGATAAAAACACTTAAGCTGGAATGGAAGGGAACTTCTACAACCTGACAAGGACTTTATGAGAAATTCTCAGCTAATATGATAGTCAGTGGTGAAAAATAAACCTTTGCCCTAAATAAATAAACCAAGGATTCCGTCTTTCACTATTGCTGTTCAGCACTGTACTGGAAATTCTAGCCAGAGAAATTACTCAAAAAAAGAAATTAAGGCATTCAAATTGCACAGGAAGACGTAAAACTGTTGTTTTTGTGGATGAAATGATCTTATGTATAGAAAACCGTAAAGAATCCACAATAAAAACTATTAGAGCTAATAAAATCTGCAAAGTTGCTGATCAATATGCAAAAAAAATCAGTTGTGTTTCTATATACTATCAATGAACCATCCCAAAGGAGATTATTGAAATTTCTATTACAATTTCAATGGCCTTTCATGCATAAATGGAAAAGCTAATCTTCAAATTCATATGGAATTTCAAGGGGCCCCAAATAGCAAAAACAATATCCACCAAAAAAAATTGTTAAGTTCTTCCTGTTTATAAAACTTGCAACAAATCTATAGTAATCAAAAGAGTGTGATACTGGCTATGAGATTCCGTTATTATAATAGTCAGTGAAGATTAATTGTAGTATATAGTCAGTGAATGTTCATTTTTAGGATTCAGGTGAAATCCCAGCAAGTACTATTAGGGTGAAAATATTGGTATAATAATTTTTAAGCAAAGTACCTTATTTCAAATTATATGTAGAGCAATTAAATTATTTTTCAAACGTAAATTTTTCTACTAGCTTTTAACTTCTAGAAACGTCTAGATTTAACTTGTAACACTGAAAGGACTTCCTCTGGACAGTATGGTCCTATAATTATTAAAGCGTTTTATAAAAAGCTATATAACCTAGGTTGATAAATGTTAAGGATCTTGCAAATCACATTTTTCATAGTACCATGACTCTGCTAGTTATATTTTTCCTTCTTTAAATTATGGGCAGAAATCATTACACTTCTATGTTTATTTGCACCCCAAAACTAACATGTTAGATTTTGCATCTCGGCATTATTTAAGAAGAAAATGTAGCATCATAGACAGAACTTTGATGACCTTGTTCAAGTTCCACTTCTGTCATTTATTTTTTGTGATATTTTGAGCAAGTTGCACGGTCTCTCTGAACCTCAGCTTCCATATGCAGAGTGGGCATAACCAGCTATGATGTACGGCTCTGCATTGGACCCTGGTTTGGACAAAGAGCTTTAAAGTACATTTTTGATCAGCTAGAAAAAAAATTTTGATTGGATGAGATAAAATTTTAATGAAATTGGAAAATGGAATTTATTAACTGAAAAAAGGTTGTAGAATGTATCTTTAGTCGCACTTTGGTTAAAAAAATGTACATTTGTAATTATTTTCTCTATCCATCCAGCCGTCCATTTAATAAAGATTTAGAAGATGTAAAGTTTTATTTACTTGTTTGCATTTTCTAATTTTCTGCAATGCAGATGTGCTGCTGCAAGAATAAAAGGGTTACTTAAAAACTAAAATAGATCTAATCATATTTTATGTTTGTTTTAAAAGAATAGACAGTCTTCATTGCAGGGCTGTTGATAGGCACATAAGCAGTCACAGGAGGCTAGCCATTGGTTTTCAGAGTTTCTTCATTTAATTCAGTCATTTCTAACTATAGGGGTTGCTAGATGATGTGCTCTTTACTCATGTGATTGCTCTACCATCTTTTCTAGAGGCATTTAGAAGTCCAGTATTTCGACATGGAACAGATAAGAATGGATTCAGCTTGGGTTTCAGTAAAAATATGCGACAGGTTTTTGGTGATGAGAAGAAGTACTGGTTGCTACCCATTTTTTCAAGGTACTTTGTTGTGAAAATTTTCAGGGTTTAGACTGCAAATGGAAGTAATCCAACAAAAGAACTCTGTAATTCTGCATAAAAACTATTTTTTACAGTATTATTTTATGACTCACTGTTATTTCAGTGTGGAAATCAGTTGACTCACATCTCCATAAACATACCACATTCGAGCCAATGTCTGATATACACGTTTTGTCCATAATATAACTATGTTCTGCTCACAGAGATCATCTTTTTTACTGCATAATTGTAAGTTTTCATTTTAATTACAGTCTAGGTGATGGCTGCTCCTTTCCAACTTGCCTTGTTAACCAGGATCCTGAACAGCCGTCTACTCCTGCAGGATTGAATTCATCATCTAAAAAGTGAGTCCATTTTTTTTTTCTATTTTACTTTCAAAGAATATATTTTATCCTCTTGCGTCCTTCAATTATATGTTCCTTTGAAAAAAAATTTTAAGAACTTAAGATAATTTACTACACTGGTTTCTACCTGGAATGAGGGTAAGAGGAAAGTATGACTGGGGAGGGTTACATAGGGAGCTTCAGTCATAATTATAAAATTCTGTTATTAATCTGGGTGGTCAGTAAACAGGTGTTAACTCTCTATACATTTTTGTTAATGGAAATAAATTATGATTTTTTTAAATGTGGTGCTTAAAAGAAAATAACGTAAGTCCAAATTAGTCCCCCTAGTGATCAGGTGAGCAGACAGGGTAAACTTTCCCTCTGACCCTCCGGGCCTTTCTTCTCAGCCGTAACCGTTATAAAGAGATCAAAAAACTTCCCTGCCTGGATCAGGCCTTTGGAGATGAAGTGGAATCCCAGACATCTGCTTGACAGTCCCGTTAGCAATGGGCACCATATCCTTGGTACTCTTCCAAGACCTCTAAGCATGATCTGAGCCATTTCTGTGGAGAGAGAAAGGAGGGAGTCTTGGAAATTCATTGTCTGGAGACTTTGGTTACTGCTTTAAGTCTCTTTTGGTTCCAGTCTATCAGGCGTTTGAGGAAGACCTGAAATTGGATTCTGACTTGGCTACTAACTGCCAAAAGGCAAAACTATCTAAACGTTTCAAAATGCTCTACATGAAGTTTTAAGTTGAAACATTTTTTTACATGTTCAAGAGAGACTTTTTTTTTTGATGTGACCATACCTCTAATTTTTAAATGAAAGCCAATAGTAAAAGCATGACCATAATATCATTAGTTAAATTTTAAAGGTTTTCTTAGTTGCTGGAATGCTGTGTTCACAGCACCTATGCTTATAGTCTCCCCGTCTAGTTCGTGTTTCTTATTGATCACGGCGCTTTGTCCCTTGGAGCCTGATGTGACCCCAGCATCCATCTCAAGGTGGTGATTCTGGCAGCCATTCCAAAGTCATCTTAAATCGTCATGAGATGAAACCTATTTGCCCCCCCCCCCATCCCTAGAGTGAGCTATGTGCAGTCCAGACTCTACCGGTTAGTTAATGAGGAGGCCGTTCCCATGTGTGTCACAGGGACATTCAAAGGCACCAGAGTCTTACTGGGTCCTGCCCTGTGAGTTTTGGCTTTAAAATTCCACAGAGCTAAATGCTAATTTTTTTTTTTTTTATATATACCTCAGGGCAGAAAAATCTAGTTTTAATAAATTACTTAGAATGCTTTCCTGCTTTTATAAAAGTTAACAGTAGTTTTCAATAATGTTTTTTATCCTTGTTAAGAGGTTTTTGTAGTTTAAGACTATTTGGGTTTTAGAGATAGTATCTCTCCTACTAAATGTACAATGGGCGTTGGGAGAAATCCTAGTTCTGGCACTGTTACCCAGCTAGGTGATCTAGAAGAGGTCACGTAACCTCTCCGGGCTTCTCTTCCCTTTCCTTTAAATGTTGAGATTGGATTTTGACAGCTAAAGTCTCTTCTACAAAATTCTGTAATTTCCCCCGATTAGCCCCTGTGAATTGTCTATGGCTAGTGCTGGTCTCCCCTGTGTACTCCAGGGTTGTATATTTGATTGTCTACACAGTGGTCCCACCTAAACATCTAAAAGTCATTGCCCGCTGAACAGGTGCAAAGCAGAACTCTTGATTCCAAGCCATCTCTACCCTTGCCCCACCCAAAACTCGATTCTTCTTCATTCTTTCATGTATCAGTAGTAGTGACCTCCATTCTCCCAGATGCTCAGGCCAGAAACTTCAGAGCCATACTAGATTCCTCTCTTTCAGGGACCCTGTATATACAGATGTAGATCCTGTCAGATGTCCCCTCCAGATATATCTATAACCTGGATACTTTCTTACCACCTCCAAGGCTGCTTTCCTGGTCCAAGCCATCATTTCTCACATGGATTATTTCAGTACCTTCGTTCCTGACCTTTCTGATTCCATGTTTGCCCTCCTCCAGTTTATTCTCCATTAAAATGTCAGAGTGGATCCTTTTAAAGCGTAAATCATATTGTGTCACTCTTCTGCTCAGAACCCTCCACTGATTGTCCATCTTGCTCAGAATAAAAGCTAATGAATGTCCTTACCTTGCGCTGCCTAATCTCTTCCCCAACACCTCTCGATGTCACCCCGTACCACCTTCCCGGCACTCACAATCCTCAGACACACGGATCTTGCTGGTCCTCAGATATACCGAGCATGTTCCTTATTTAGCGGCTTTGTACTTGCCAGTTCCTATTCCTAAAGGTTCTTCCTCTGGATATCTGAACGGTCTGTGCCTTCACTTTACTTTCTGCTCAGGTGTAGCTTTACAGTTGAGGCCGCCTTTGGAAACCCTTGGATAATCGTAACTTGCCCCTCCATTCTCTTCATACTGTCTTTTACTGTCGCCAGAGCTCTCCTTACCACCTGACTTACTATATATTTATTATACTTCTTCCTCAGTTACAACAAAACTTCCATGAGATCAAAGACTTTGCTCACTGATGTAACAGATACTCAATGAGTATTGTTGAATGAGTGGATCCTTGCCATGTGTTAGATTCCTGGTAGCAGTAATGAATCTCCAAGCAGTCCTTAAGCCAGGACTTAGTTAGCTGTTCTTGGTCTAAGGTCCCTTTCCTGAGGAATAATTAGAATTAGAGTAAAAGAGATATTTCATATGAATAGGAGACAAGCTTTTCTTTTTGAAGATTTTCCTCCCAAAATTTTAGTAAGGGGTTGTTAAAGCAGCACAAAATTGAAATAGTCTCAAATTTTAGATATGAGGTAATTGTTAAGGAGCAAAGGCATATCCTTTAAAAAATATAATAGTCAACTAAAATATGTGAAATTACTCTTGGAAGAATTTTAAGTGGGTTTTTCTTTTGAACATTATTATAATTTCTATTTTGGTGTGTTGTAAAATAATACACTAATAGTTTCTGTGCCAATAATTTTTTTAATCTAAGTGAAATGCTATTTTATGTACATTTTTTTCATACCATCTAATATGTCATATGTGGCATGCCTACTTAAATTTTAAAACCTAAAGTCTTTCTTTTAAACTCTTTATTTACCAAATTAAACATCAGATTTTTAAGACCTGACAATGTCAGATGTTTTCAACATTCCAGCAAGATAACGTTCAAATTTGTTGTTTCAGTTTTATAGAGAAAGATAGAGAATTCTTTGTTCGAGACCAGTTAGACCACTTTAGAAACAATAAGTAGGTCAGTTTTTCTCAAACTTATCTTCCTACCATCATCTTCATATATTTTTTTCCATATTTTTTCCACTTGTAAAATTAATATTTTTCTTTAATATTTGTATTTAAATTGCCACTTAAATTTTTTTATACCAAACTTTATATCACTGTCATAAATGAGAAATTAGTATAATTTGCCATAGAATATAACTTAAAAAAAAATAAAATCAATAATAAAATACTGTTAAGTTCTAACTAGATTCCCTTACCTGCTAAAGTCTTAGGCTGAGGCCTATTCTCCATATTAAGAATGGAGATTTGCCAAAGTCAGAGATTGTCATTGTATCGCAATCAGAAGAAAGAAAAGTGAGCTGAAGCGAGAACGCTTTTTTCATTGTGAGTCAGTGTGATTTAATGCCTTGTTCCTGTTTTCCCCAAGTTCTCTTGTGTAACTCCTACAATTATCTTGCACCACAAGTGGGTTGAGTTCCATCCTTTGCAAAACACTCACCCTAATACTATCAAGAGTTAACCTAATGATAATTATTGTTATTCAGTCCTGAAAACCATCAATTTCCTGCAAAGCCATTGAGAGAGTCCCAGAGCCACCTTCTTACTGATTCTCAGTCTTGGACAGAGAACAGCACAAACCTGGGAAAAGGTAAAGCTGGTAAGAGTATGCTTGTTCGGCTATTTTGATATATTTTATTTTTAAAAGGTGAAAGTGGTAAAAATTTTTCATTCTTATTAGCTGTAGAATTTTTCTTGTTTTTGAGGCAGACTACCGTTGTAAGTATAGAACTGTTTTCAAAGAACTGCTTGTGAAGTGCTTTGATTAATGTCTGGAAGCTGTAGAAAATCATTTTGTGAAAAATAGATTTACATGGCCTTTTTCTAATTTAGAAAACCAAATCTTTATTACCGCATATTAAATAAACTGATAAACTCAAAATATAATTTATTTAAAAATTGGAAAAAGTGCAGTAAGCTCAGACAAAAGGTTGAAAACTATCTACTGAAAGGGATCTCGAATTACGTGGTTTTTACTCAAAAGTTTTATCCATTTCAAAATGTCGAAGCAAAGCCATTGCAGAATTGCTATAACTTTAGCTACCTGTCATTTCTTCACATCCCACTCACAGTTCTCTTGTTATTGTTGATTTGAATCTTTTGATGATTTGGGTCAATATAGGTTATTGGCAAAAAACAAGGAAGTGTTTGAAGGCAGACAGACCTGATACCAAATCCCAATTTGGGCACCTAATCAGTGTGTGGTATTTGTTAAGTTACTTAACCTCCTTTAGACTTAGCTTCATCTTTAACATACTACTTATTTCTCAGGGTTGTTAAGTATTAAACAGAATACGTGATCATATGTGCAGGGGTGTGTATATATTATATGTGTGGTCTCCTGAGTGCAAAAGCATGCATGCTCAGTTAAGGCACTGTTAGCCAGAAAATCTCCAAATTGACCTATTTAAGTCTTCAAATGTTTCCCCTTCATTTCTAGTCTTTTCTTCAAACCTTTTCCTAGTGCTTGCCTGACTTTGGCTTACTGCACTTTAAGGTGTTTCCTGGTTTATTTGAAATCTCTTTGGGATTTAGTGAAAAACAAACAGATAGTCCTGCGTTAAAATTCTTAAGTCATTATTTAATATATAATCCGTCACATTCTCTCTTTCTTTAAAGAGTCTTGTTCTTGAGAAATGCGTATGCCCTCTGAAGATCCCCGTGATTTGAGTATTCATAATTTGGTCTGTCTCTTCACCTTCAAACATTCCATTCCATTTTTCAGTCTATGGGAGGGACTAGGTATTACCTGAATAAAATTGATGACACCTGTTTGCCTTTTGAATCCCTCAGTTTCCTTAGAGACAAAGAAGTGATGTATATTCGGGGGGTAGAAAGACAAAGAACTGTCTTTCAGAAGAGATTCATATTTCACTTTATAGTTCTACATTAATGTAGAAGTGATATTCTGGTTTCTCTGTGCTGTTAGTTTGGAGACATAGATTAATTTTCTGTTACTGTGATAGATAAATTGAGAAATTATTTAAAGTTTAAAGGATGGTGTAAAAGAAGGAAGAGAAATATGAAAATGGTGAGATGAGAAAGGGCTCCAAGATTAGTTTGACAAGAATGAGGTAGGTAGATGAAGAATTAGAAAACAGTGATTTAAGGTAGTGTGAGAAGTGCCAGGCTCAATGTTTCTTACATTATTTTATTCACACCCCTACTTCCTCAGGTGTATAGATTTAACTGTTTTTAAAGTGCTTTTTTTGTGACACCGGTTGTGGCGAACTGTACTGTATGTGTGTGTGTGTTCTATACAACATCTTCTAAATACCCATACTACATACAGGTCACTTTTGGAAAAACACTGGCAGGATTCATGACTGAATAAACAAGTCTCTGCCTATTTGTTCAAAAGCAACAACAAAAATGGCTAACTTATGTTCTTTCTTGAAGGTATGAGCAATCCTGCACTTACCATGGAGAATGAGAATTAACTCTTCTAACAAAATTTACTCATACGTCACGGAAGTAAGAAAAGCTTTTCCTTTATTGTTATGTTTTATATTTTCAACAGTTCTCTAGCTCTCCTAGGGCAAATAGTTTCCATAAACATTTATTTATTTATTTTTTTATAAATTTATTTATTTATTTTTGGCTGCGTTGGGTCTTTGTTTCTGCGCACGGACTTTCTCCAGTTGAGGCGAGAGGGGGCCCCTCTTCGTTGCGGTGCACGGGCTTCTTACTGTGGTGGCCCCCCACCCCGTTGTGGAGCAGGGGCTCCAGGGGCACGGGCTACAGTAGTTGTGGCACGCGAGCTCAGTAGTTGTGGCTCACAGGCTCTGGAGCGCAGGCTCAGCAGTTGTGGCGCACAGGCCTAGTTGCTCCGCAGCATGTGGGATCCTCCCGGACCGGGGCTCGAACCCACGTCACCTGCATTGGCAGGCGGATTCTCAACCACCGCACCACCAGGGAAGTCCCAACATTTACTTATGAGTGACTCAAATACAAGATGTCTTAGCTGACCCTTGGGATTGCATCAGTCATGCTGGAGACCTCTGGACATGGATTTAGCTTGAATGTTAGCTAGTACTTAGGTTAACTTGATAAAATATAAGTTGAACAAAATTCATTTTTACAGTAATGCATTAAATAGCAAAGATTGATCCTAAAATATTGAATTTTACATGACAATTGTCTTGTCATTTCATAGGATCATGCAATTTTTTTTTTCTTTCCTTCAGGATATCCAGTGGTCTTATTCTTGACCACCCATTAGTTGAATCTCACTGGGTCTAAATACAAGATAATTATATCTTGTTAGCACAAATCTCTGCCACCCCTATTTTTGGTCACAGTAGGACCCCAGAGCATGTGTCATCCTTAAATTACTAGGTGTTCCAAGTCATTTTCTTTAACCCGTAATTTTTTTAAACCTGTAGTTCCAAATTAGTTTCCTTAAAGTGAAATCTATTTATAAGGCTGCGGTCAATAAAAAGCTACAATAAGGAGCCCCTTTGGAACAAAGCCATAAACATCTTAACAAATCAAACAACTATGTGTACTGTTACAGTAAACAATATGAAGAATTGGACTTGTGGTTGTCAAGGGGGAGGGTGGTGGAAGGGAAAAGGATTGGGAGTTTGGGATTAGCAGTTGCAAACTATTATATATAGGATAGATAAACAACAAGGTCCTGCTGTATAGCACAGGGAACTATATTCAATAGCCTTGATAAACCAGAATGGAAAAGAATATGAAAAAGAATATATGTATATATGTATAACTGAATCACTTTGATGTACAGCAGAAATTAATACAACATTGTAAATCAACTGTACTTCAATAAAATTTTTAAAAATTAAAAAAATATATGAAGAATTGAACATTGAAATTATCAAGATAACTCTCTACTTATAAAACTGTGACCTAGCAAGAGAGTAGCACCTAAAACAAAATTGTGTCGAAGTAGTTCATGGATATCTGGTTTTTATTTTACTTGGTTTTGGTTTTGATGAATAGCCATGTAATTCTGTGTGCCATTTGGCCAGTGTTTTGGTTTTAGATTACTCTATATGATGGTATAGTAGATCAGATTGATTGTAACTATGGTTAGGATCGTGGGAATTTAATGTTCTTAATTTGGTTAATTAGTGAATACAGTGTAAATTTCTGGAAATAATTCTTAAAATATAACTGATTATATAAATACAAATCATTAGCTAATACCACAAGCAAAGTATTTTACAGAACATAGTTCTGTAAAGCATACAGAGTTTCACAGGATTTTTTTTTAGTACGTTGAATTAGTTATAATTACCATTGTATGTGAGGTTATCTGTGTTAAATACTTTATAAGCTTACATAGTAACGTAACTTTGTGTGTAAATCTGGTAGATTTCCCAGTATTTTGACAAGATCAGTGTTGTGTTTGTTCATCATTATTCTCAACCCTTTACAGTGCCAGACACATAGTAGGTTCTAAATAAACAGTTGGTAAATGGGTGATAAAATAACATCATTGACGTTTAATATCTCACAGAAAGTTGATGTTATTACACTTAAATATATGACAGTAGTGGTCATAAAAACCCAATTGTAGCATGAATCAACTGTGTTGACGTAAAAGAAAAAAAAAAGTGTTTTCTGATGTAATGTTTTTCATTCTGTTGACATACCAGTGAAAAGTTCCTTAAAAAATTGAATTTTCCTAAGGTAGCTGATAGTCAAAATAGTTTTTTAAAGTTTTTCCTGCTTTATACCTCAGACTTGCAATTCATTCAATACACATTTATACTGAACAATATTATCTGATATTGATACACCTAATTTGATTATATTACTAAATGATATCTCTTCTCCTTTTTCAACTACATTAGTAAATGACCTGTGACCTTTTTATAAAATATTTCTTGGTTCAGTATAGTTTCCACACAGTGAAAATGTGCCTAAATCCATAATAGTGCTAAAGTATAGGTTAAACTTAGCCTGCCCAACCTTCACTCTTACACAATAGAAACTTTAAAATGCTGTGATTCTGTGCACATGGTATTTCAGAATTACTTCCCTAAATCCCCTCACAACTCACTTGTCACTTGTAAACTCCTATTGGCCTCAGACAAATTCAGAACTAAGAACATAGAACCCTGTGGCTCAAATTGGGGCCCCAAACCAGCAGTATTGACATCACCTGGAGCTTAACAGAAATGCAGAATTGTGGACCTTACCCTAGACTTACTGAATCAGAATCTGTATTTTCTGCATTTTAACAAAAGATCCTCTTCTCTTGTATGTGTGTATTATAGTTTGAGAATTGATGTAAAGTTCTGTCTATATTGAAGAACTCATCTGATGAGCCTTCTAGTATAGAAAACATTTAATTTTGAACAAGGGATGTTATTGCAACAATGAATGAGTTGGTTCATTTTTTGTTTGCTTGTATTTTTAGAGTTAACACGAGAGTTTCATGTTTTCTGTTTCATCCCAAGGTAATCAGTGCTGTCGATGGATGGAAGAGGCTTCCCGCAGGAAGGCACCACTAACTAGCTGTTCCCACCCCCTCTGGCTGGATATGCAGAATGTGAATTGACCGTTTCTCTCCAAGCTGTTGCTTAAAATAACACATTTTTACTCCAGTGTACAGATTGTTTCAGCTAACACAGATTCCTCTTAAACATTAAAAGTAGTTATGGTTTATGAATCAAGGACAAAAATATCTTCTATCATAAAAACTTGGAATAAATTCATGGGCCAGTTTTCACCCAGATATTTGGGGAGCACAACTTACCACATAAAAAACCCACTGATCCTCTGATTTTCTGATTCAGAAAATTGAGACTATTAAGATACTGAGATTTAAAAGATTTCACGTAACATTATAATGATAAGCTTTATTCGTAAAACCTGTTACCTACGAGAAGGTGGAGGTAGCAGATGAGACTTGTTTACTCCCTCTGATGTGAATCTAGCCTTAGGCTGCGTGAACTGTAAAAACTATGAATCATTACAAATTTCAAGTGGCCTGCAGTTGAAGATGACCATCCATTTTTTTTTTTTTTTTTTGCCAGACTTTAATTCTAGCCTTTGTTCCCTGCTGGAAAAGAAGTGATCATTGAAGCTTGAGCTCAACTGGCTGGAAAATCTTTGTCAGAATTAATACATTTCTATTACATCAGAAATATATTTTTCATTTATTTTAATTATCTGAAAATGGGGGAAAGTCTATAATAACAATTATGAAGATTGGTTTATGATATTCTTTTGCTGGTTTAGCTTTTAAAAGTCTCTTTTTAGGTTATTCTATTGAACATAGCAAACATTGAATTTTTGTTAAGAATCCCTGATGGGCCAATGAATTAATCCTTCATTGACATCTATATTATTTCTTTTTCCTCTCATCAGAAGTATGACAGTTAAACTACATAGGTCCTCAAATACCTGTTAAGATTAAATTATGCAAATCATCAAACAAAAGTCATATCGTTTTGGAAATTTAGTCCCACAGGAACTGAATGGTGTGCTGTTTGGAAACTGAGTTTAAGATAAACTACAGTGGTGTGTTTGTTGATGCCAAAATGTTTGGCTTCAGTAAATATACTAAGAAGCTCTTGTGCCTTCTATGCACTATTAAAGAGTCTTATTCTTTTTTAATTTGATGGAGTGCAAGTTTTGTAAATGTTAGCAATTAGAATACGCTGTATACATTTTTTTGGTACTGATTTTGAGAATTTAAAGCAGATTACCCTTTAAGACTACACAGCTAAGGAACTGGTATTTAAACAAAGAGAAAATGGTATTAAAGTTTTCAAAATCTGAATTAGATAAATTCAACACAAAGTAGACTAGAAGACCAGAGGATAATGGAGTAACAGATCTTTGCAGTTGCTCATCCTTGCTAAAAATATGAAGTTTTATATTAAATGACTTCATAAAAGAACTAGTGTCAGCCCAGTCCATTTTATAAATCATTTGAGTGCAATTCTTTGAGCAATAGGATGGTGGTCTTTTTCAGGTTTTTTTTTTTTAAACTAAAGATTTTGATCTGACAATCTACTTCAAGAAAACTCTGGAAGATATGATACATTCTTACTTTTATCCTAAAGCATTGTTTGGTCGTTTTCATTACCTGAAGTGCCAGGTTGGAACCTATAGCTCCTGTTAGAAGTCTTAAGGGCAAGAGCATCACATAATGTATTAAGAATTATATGCAGCCAGATGTTTTTCAAAGCACAGTACTAGAGCTGTTTTTACGGACAGGATTCTGTTGGGTGACCCCTCCTGTCAAACTAGAAATTAGGGGAAAAAGAGGGATTTTTATTCTTTACCTTGCTAGAGTACTGTTAATTTCCCCCCCTCCCTTTAGCTCTTTCATGTAATTATTCAAATCCATAAGTCAATATACATTAGAATCAGATGAAAACATTTTTCAAAATAAAGTTTTTTTCATTAAGTTGTAATGGTTCCCTTTTTGGTTTCATACAGTGACTGATCTTTAAAATGTTTTTTGTTTAGTTTTGTTTTTAACTCTAAGGGGTTATAATTTTTGGAGATGATGGCATATCATTAGATTTGCAGTATAAATTTTATCTGAGTGAACAGAGCATCAAATAGACCTACGTTTTGTATATATTTATAAAATGTACCTTAAAAACACTTTAAACACTTTGCTTTAAAAAATTTAATTGCTTAACTCAAACTTGAAGACCCTTGAAGTATGTCCTGACAGTCCATTAAATGATCATTTTGATTTTTCCTGTTTTTAGAGATTATATCATATAGGTATCAATATTTAAGAATTTTTTCATTTAAAAATGTTGTACAAATGCTTCATATACATTAGCTATTTGCCATTGTGCAGTGAAAGATTTGTTTTTTTTCAAAGAGAAAAAAACTGCATCTGAATACAATGATGAGACATTCAAGTAAGTGCTTATCTATGAATTCCCTCCTGTTACACCATAATAAAGTCTGGTTGATCACCTTTGTTAGCTGTCTATATGAAATTGCCTTTGCACTAACAATCTAAATTGCTTTAAAGATATACTTTTCCTAATCATCTACCAGAGCTCCTGCAGGCAAGATTCACGTCTACAACCTGGTTATAACATAGGTCTTTGGAGATGAAGTGGATGACAGGATGAGGTGATTGCTCATTAGTAGTTAAAGGAGTCTGAGGACAATTAGAAAAAGACTAACATTTGAGTGTGCTGTAATCAATAGATAACTGTTGGAAATATGGCATATGTTTGACAAAAAACCATCTTCACTGGGAAAATCATACACAAAGGTCTTATAAACCATGTTCATAAAAAATTAAGCTAGAAACATGATTCATGCTTCAAGAAAACCTGTGAAAAAGCTGCTACTCCCTTATATTATAAACTAGCAAATTTTCCCTATTTTGCAATAGTACATGTAAACCTGCTGGGCTGATTCTTACTGTATACTGTGGTACACACTTATTGTCAAATATTTACCTGTAAAAGTGATAGTTCTGATACTATTATGAATTTTTTTTGGAAAAGCCACCACGTATATTCAAACCTCATAAAACTTAAACGCAAATCCACTTACACTGTAAACCGTGATGAAGGTATCCTCCAGTACGACCATCCCCCTTCCACAGACTACAAATTCTGATCTGCTAACATTTTATCTGAAGTGATGCATTTCAACAATGGATTTTCGCTAGTAACATACATCTCTGGGTAAGAGCCTTCTGTGGAAAACTGTTCTAAGTAACCCCAAATGTTTTTTAACAGCCTGCACTCCTTTTCCACATACTTAGCCAACTTAGAAGTATTTCCTCTTACCTGTGGAAGCAAATTGTGTTACACACCTCAAGGATTTGTTACTCTTTTACAAAGACACCACCAGAATTTTTTTTACCTTGGTAAAAATTCATAGATTCTAATTTTTATTAAAACTTTAGCAATTTGATCATGTCACTTACTAAAAACATTAAATACATTCCAACATTAGAGAAGTCTTGATTTTAAAACTGAGCAATCTCTTCCTCCACTAGATTTAGAATTTACTACCAAAATATCTTACTTTGTTACAGAACACAGGCAACTGTGTTAGACTTTATAATGGTCCAAACCGTGCACCCTTCCTTTTGTCTTTGCCATGATGGATTTGTTATTCTTTTACAGTAGTGTCCCGATTTGTATCAAGTGGACATCACTGAAGGGATGAGTTCAAGTAGGCTTGTTTCAAAGGAACTCCTGTGGATCACAAACTATGAAGTATCTCCCAGCACGATGTTCAGTATAGCAGGAGGCTCTGAAATAGGATGTTTTTTCCATCTTCCAAAAAAAAGGATGTAAGTAAAGAGAATGCTTGTCCATAATGCAGTCTAGGTTATTAAGAGCTCAGTCTCTAGCACCCTTGAATTGTTCTTTACCAACAAAAAGGTCAAATGAAAGTCTGGCCAATGTCAATAAAGACAACTTTAAATCTCTGGAAGCCCTCTCACTGCAAAAGAGTGACAGCAAAAACAAAATGGTGACAACGCCCAAACGTAGATCTTTGATGTTACTCTTCATATAGCCAATATTCAGTATTTCTGTACTGTTAGTTTACAGCTGGGGGGAAAATGTGTTAATGTTATTCATCTTTTGTGTTGACTTATTTCTGAGTACCAATTAAACCAAAGGGGGCCTTTTGATAAGTGACTTTAAGCTCTGGTTTATGCTAAAGCAGCTCCTTATTGCTCAGAAAGGACATATTATTTTATGATTCATGAAAACAAACTGATTTTTGTTGCATCTTCTAGGGAAGATTTAACAATGTAAGGAGTTCAATCCTGACCTGAATTTAATACTTAATGTTTCTTGTTTGACAGATACAGGTGCTTAATCAAATTAAGAAAAAAACATAATGCCCCAAAGTAGAGTTCTGTTGATGCTGAATTAAAGAACTGTTACCATGGAAAGCTTCAGTTCTGTTGTTTTTTTATTCAGCTGAAACTAAGACTATTGTCAGAATTTAGGTTTGTTTCTTTTTCTGTCAGTATGTATAGGCCCTAAAGCCTAGTATTGAAAGTATCTTAAATGCCCTAATCATTTATAATGTGAAAGTTGAATGTTTTAAAAAAGCAACCTTGATTATACACTAGACTTGACTTGACTACCCTTGACTACCCTTGACTATACACTAGTGTATAATAAACCTAGATTATACACTAAAACAAACATGTTTTAAAGTTCTTTAAAAAAATATACTTAGGCAAGAAGTAGAGAATATGGATGAGCCCTGGAGTAAATGGCTAGAAAGAATCAACAGAAGGACAGTCTGTATACAGATGTATACTTCAGGTATTTTTTTTTTTTTTGGCTTATGCTCTTTCTACATGGTCTTTGCAGTGGTATAAGACACCAGCTATCAGTAAACAATGTTAATTCTTGTTAGAAAAAAAAAAAAAAGGTGTATGACACAAGTGAAATGGGTCCCCACCAAACCAAACACCTTACATTTCCACAAGTTTTAAAATTTGATCAATTAAACTTTTTCCTGCTCCATGCATACTTTTAGCACCATCAATTATATCACATCCTTGTAGATTCCACTTCAGGTTGTACTTAGTGGTTTCTCAACTTCTTTGAAAATATTCTCACCTGTAGTTGTTTCTTCTTTACTCAAACTCAGCACTGGTTTCTCAAAAGTAAAGAACAGCTGGCAGTACTGATAACATCTGACTCATTAAGAGCCAAAGAAAAACAATCATTTGTCTTGTTCCATAATTAACTGCTGATGTGCCCCACTCTTCAAGCAACTGTTCTCATCAGAAAGCTGTACACAAAGCTTAAGTTTTCTCTGGATACATTCTTTGGGCTACTGCATTCAGACATGATACATAACTCACCATCAGTAAACAGCTTTGCTTGGCTAACAAATGGGCCACTTGTAAACATACTTTGGCTGCAGGCTTATTTTCATTTTTTATTTTTATGAAGAAATTATGCTGTGATGAGATACTCCATTTTAAAATTGCTAATTCTCCTGTTGCTTTCCCATGAGTTGGGAATATTGTGATGAGGGCTTAGTCTGGTTATATCAACATACTTTGTATTTTTTTTTAGCACAGTTACAGTGTCACAGTTTATTAAAATTTGGTAATATAATTCACACTCCGATGTGCCTTAAAAAGCACACCAAAGTGCACTTTTCTTGTTTTGACATAGTGGGTATGAATTGGTAATATAAACAAATAATAAAATGTTGTGGTTCAGAGATATACATGGCACAACTGCTGTCGGGTCATGAAATGATGAGAATGCCATAGGCAGTTTCTGTAGCAGCTACTCAACTTTCCCATTGTAGTGCAAAGATAGCCATAGACAGTACATAAATGTTGTGGCTGCAATCCAATAAAACTTTATTATGGACACTAAATGTTGAATTTCATAATTTTCACATGTCAGGAAATGCTCTTTTTTTTCCCCCCAACCATTTAAAAACTGTTAAATCCATTCTCATGTCACTGGCCATACAAAATACAGGCAGCAGGCTGGTTTTGATCAGTAGGCCATAGTTTGCTGATTCTTGCTCTAGTAGATTTAACAGAATATGGTTAAGTCCAGAATTAATGGCTTAGGAACATGAAAAAATGATGGAATATCTTTTATCCAAAAGCTAGGTTTAGTAAAGGTTGTAATGTTCCTCTTTTAGAAGTTATAAAATATATTAGTTCTTGGAGACAGAAACCAAAACCAAAAAATTGATACAAACTCTGAAATTCAGCAACTACAAACTGAAATTCAGCAACTACATGGCTATTTAAAAGGCAATCTTTATAAAAGATCAAAAGAAAAAGAAACCAATTAGATAGCTGCTAATTTGTGTTGACTTTAAAAGAAGCCACAGTAAGTTATACCAAATGCATTTACTTTGTACATCTTTCAGAATAAATGGGGAGACAGACGTCCAGTCTTAACATCTAGTTGAGGTATGCATTAAAAAATAAGCCAACACTGTTGAAATGTAGAAGGCTCAGGTTGATTTTTTCAATTAAGAGATTAAAAATCATCTAGTTAATGAAGTTACTGAGTTATGTTCAGTTGCCCAAATTAAAAAAAAAACCCACAATAGCCCCCAAATATTTCTGAAACAAAATTACTAGTCATCAACATATATAAGAAAACATTTCTGAAGCCTTTATTTACAAAAGCTTTAAAAACAATCCCTCTGTTTCACAAATGTTTTGTTTAAAAAGGACCACCCAGTTACAGCATTTAAGTATCATGAATAAAGAATGTACAAGGGAAACAAACCAATGTGGCTAACATTTGGAGATTTGCTAATACTACTGATTGAAGTGCAGATAACACACATCATAACTTGTAGTCCATCATTTCAGGGCAGAGTTAATGATTACCAAAGTGTCTTCCTACACATGCTCTGATCTGGTCACATATTCTGCATGGCTAAATATTTCACAGTCTCTTTTGTCAATATATATAAAATAGATTGCAAAGATATACACAAAAAAATAAACAAGCATTACACTCCTCAGGTAATTTTATTAGCTACACTGTATATAGCTAATAAGTTTATATTTTTTGTATTTTGTTGTTTTGCACCAAGTCTCTCCATTATTTATCTTTGTAGCAACTATGAAAGCACAAATTTTTTGTCTTCTAATTTAATCTGGTACAAAATATACCTAAAGACTGGCAATCTTTGGATTTTAATGAAATTGATTTGTGTTATCAACAAAGCAAGAGCATCATTAGGTATGGCTATAAAATTTTTAAAAATTAAAAATAAGGGTAAATAGCGATGGAATAAAAAGAAGCAGATCAAGGGAAGTGTGCTATCATAAAATAACCGCAGCTTCAACATCTTGGATACCAGTTTCCGGGCAGACACTAAACATCCAATCACAAAGGATTTTTCCTGAAGGGTGTAAAGCTGGTTTGAAAAATTCTTCAGTCACAGAGCAGCCTACACATGCCAATTAGAAACTGACAGACACTAGATGTGCTTGGGAGATTAAGTACTACGTACAGAAACAGCAGTTACTAAGCTCCTCAGTAGTTTTTTTGTCTTTTTTTTTTTTTTGTAGTCTTGCTGAATCAACCATTTGCACAATGCATGTTCTATATTCTGTGGGTCAAAAGCAAGTAAATACTGTATAAAGTTGGCAGATGGTCATTTTTCCAGCTAAGAGCAAGAAAAGCCAAAACTGCTGATAAAACAGAGGATTTGAGTCAGAATCACTCTCTGAAGTGCAAAATTGATGGTCCACAATCTCAAATAGCTAAAACTCCTGCAGAATGGAAGGGAGACATGAAACAGGGAAATAAATTACAGTCAGTGCTAGTTAATTTAGGAAAGGGAAAAAAACCAAGCTCAAGTAATGTTGATCAAAGTATTCAATATGATGTACTGAATAGCCTTCCCCACTCTGTCACACACGCCTACTAACAAGTATATTAAGGCCAGATTTAACCTGAATGCTTTTCTATTTATTAAGATCTGAGATAGGAATGGTCATACTTAGTACTGAAAGGCAGAAAATAAAATGAGCTATGAGAGAAAAAAAAGTAATGTCTATTGTTCAAGGGATTCAACCAGAGATAAAACCTATATACAAGCATGTGCGTAGCTCAAATAAAATAAAAGAACTATTTCATGTCATGACTGCTTGTTGGCTTCCTCTTCATATGCATTCCCTGTGCCATTCTGTACATAGGATGAACCAGAACCAAGGCCATACAAATGACCACAATATTTGGCATCATCAATATGATCTTCAAAGAACATCTAAAAAGGAATTTTGGAAGAAAAAAAGATAATTTTAACCAAAAGGTACCACTGGTAATTTATATTTCAGCAATGTAAGTACTGACTGTTCATTAACTATAATGACAGCTCTTTTCTATGGTGCTCCTCTGAAGCCACACATTTAAATTAAACGTATAAGACTGACTTTCTCAAGAAGTACAGAGCTCGAAAGAAACCAAAGAAAAAGACTACCAAAAAAATGTATAAACATAACGCCTTTCCTATTAACACTCAGACCATTTTTGAGAATTTGTAACAGAAAAATGGCAGGCATTTTTATTCCATTAATTTAATAATACTTAATCATGAGAATGAATAAAAATAGCCAGTAATGGGCAGGGGAGGGGAAGTTTAGGTTTATAAGTAGCCTTGAGTCTATGTGCAAGGCTAAGTTGGCTAAAAACAATCAAACCCCAAACATGTCTGGACAGCAAACCCTGAACATTCAGATTAGGTTATTATCCTTAATAAAGCCAAGAAAAATAAAGATAACGAATTAGTAGCAGAGAATCCACCATTAATTGAACCATAAAGGCATTTTTAAATGGAAAACTGAGAACTCAAAAGGTTGTCTTAATTCTCTAATGAAGCACTGGGAAGAAGTACAAAACAAAATATTTACTTGTCATGAACAGTCCAAATCACTTCTGAATCAATACCACTTGGCAAAATAGCTATATGCTTTCTATTGTATGTATTATTAATACATTTCTACAAAAAGTTTTAAATCCCCAGAAGTATTCTCAGTCATTTCTTTAATGTCTAAGAGGATATACTCAAAAGAATTCTACAGTGAATATTTTGCAAGAAGGAAAACTCTTTTGTAAGCAAAAAAGTCCATTCTGTTTTGTTTTTGCACAACTGGCTTTCTTTTCTTTGCATTTAGCTACAATGAAGTATACCTGTCACTTAACCTAAGAGTAGACTTGGGTTCATTAAATTTCATTCTTCCATACCTAACTTCTTTATATTTGAAGAACTTATCTCTCTGTCTTTTGCCACTTAAGGAGTGTCTGCCCAGCATGGTTTTTGATTTAACTATTTCAGATTTAACCCCTTTAGAATTCAAAACCTCTTTGTAAGAATCTACTAAAAAGCATGAGTCCTACTCTGTAAATCCTCAAAGAACTGAAGAATGGCAAGAGCAAATAGTATTTTCAGCAGCAGTTTAATACCTAAGAGAAGCCAATGCCAGGGAAAACTTAACATATGGATTCCTTGACTTGACAGAAGCAACACTGATGTGGCCAACAGAAAGTCCTCTGGAGTTCTCCCGTTAGTAATGTGTATGACCTTGGATAAAGGCTACCTGCATCTGGCCTCAGCTTCCTCACCTAAAAAATAATATGGTTGGACCTACATGACTTCTAAGGTAGTTTAAATTTTTAATTCTACAAAGAACTTATTTTTTTCATTGCCTTCTGAACTACATTTCAAGATGACTTATGATGACTTTTGATTACTTTCATTCAAGTGTAGTGAGTATGACTTATATGGTACTTATAATTATATACTTCACTTAATATGTACTTATTGCCCCAAAACTTTTGCCATTAGATTTTAATGTTCTCAACCTAACCACCAACTGAGAAAAATGCACTGATGTCTCCATACTTCTCTCATTTTGAAAAAGGCCATTCCTGTGAGCAATGAGTCAGATCCTGCCTGATGCTGTGGTCCTATCCGTTCCAGCTCTAACTGTTCAGCAACTTCCTGTAAACCACCCTAGAAGAAAGAAAAATGGCTTGTCAAAAGAAAGAAACATTGCAACACTCGAATTCACAAATTACATAACTTAGACAATGACCAAAATAGAAATGAACTTCAGTATGTAAAGACGGGCCTTATGAAGATCAGCAAAAAAACAGAGAATGTGAATTACTGATGTATTTGTTGAATGGGGGAGATGTTTATAATTTAATAAATGAGATCCTAATTGGGAAAATTTATCTTCATCATACTCTTTAAGGCATGTGGCAGGCAAATAACTTCCCTAAAGATATGGGGGAAGCAGATCATATGTAAGGTAACAGGTACACAGGGTAACATTTACCAAGTACATCCAGTCCCTCTATCATCCATCAATTATTATAAAACTGACTGTAGGCAGTTACTTCAAATTTTCTTAAGCTTCACACCAATCTATCTCTAAATAGTTTCATCTAAATAATTTGCACAAAACAAAGCTGTTATGATTAAATCCATAAGAATTCACTAAGTGCTTAACTATGGTTTTGTTAGTTTAAAAAGGTTATGTTGTTATAAGAATACAACTCCTTAGAAGGGTCTGCTAAACACCCTCCTATGTAAATATTGCTAGGATTAAAAAAAAAAAAGATAATGAGATTGAAAGAAAGGAAGAGAAAGAATACAAGAAAAGGAGAGAGGGAGTGAGGGAAGGAGAATAAAGAGGGGGAAAATGGGAGGAGAGAAAGTAAAGAAACATCAGGACCAAGGACACACACAAATTTCTCTCAATTGTTAAGGCCTCTACCACCAAACTAGCCCTTCTCTACAACACAGCTTGAAACAGTGCTTTGCACAGCAGCTGCTTCAGAGCTAAAAACAGCACAAGGATTAGGTATCATTAGCAGCTGCTTAGGAGAGCAACAGAATAGAGCTATTCAGTACCACTAACTATAGGTCAAAAAGTACCTTTGTCATTAACCTAAATTTTAACACTGCCGTTAACTCGGGGCATATTCAGAATACCTAATATGCTTAGAAATTTTTCAACAACATACACATAATGAACAATAATTCGGTTCTCTGTTCCCCAAAACTGTCATTGTACAGACATGTCAATTTTAAAAAGCATTTCCACAGCCAGATTAAAACATTTACACCTTGGATTCTCAGCACACAATACTTTCAGGGGGTACCCTTTCTAGAGTAATGAGGATAACCTACTGTAAGTTCACTTGAGTCACAGTAGTCTCTTCAAATTGCACAGAATTCTGCTGTTCTTTGGTGCTACAAACGTGAAGTAATATTTCTTAAAAATTTCCCTGGTTATATGCTATATCCTGTAATGAGGCAAGCAAACTTTGGACAAAAGACCACTCTCATGATTATCAGTTCATCTGTCAAAAGCAAAGTTTCCTTATTCAATTCCTAAATTATTTCTTTCTGCATAAAAGTAAAACTCTTAAAGTTTTTACCATCTCCTAAAAGTGTAACCTTCCTTGCACTTCTAAAAAGCTGGTGAGGAGAAAACTTGATTAACCTTGATGTAAGTTCTATGAAGCAACCACTTTACATAAATGTTTTTCCTGAATTACAGCTTAAACACAAACACACCAGAAAAAACAAAACCACTATATTCCTTAGGAGTCTGTACCCCCGTAATGAATTCATTCTAAGACTAAAGGAGCACTTTTCCTTAATAAAGACACTTTCTTTTCTTTTTGAAAGAATTAATGTTCAGAAGTAACAAATCATTACACACATGGTAAGCAGTGTCAGAATGTAAGCTGCTGTCTAGACAGGACCTACCCAATCACTAGCACTTACTACTAACAAGCTGACATCTATGGGCCAGGGGAGGGAAAAAAAACCCTTTTAGCTATGTAATTTACTCCTAGTAACATGACCCTATGACTAGACCCAAGAAAATAATCTCTCATGAAGGTAAGCTGAAGGGGAAACTCTTTCTGCTACACAACTGACTATATCTGCACATTGCTGGCCACTTCAGACTTTATCTTGCATGGAAAGATTATGTGCGTGTTGCAAGACAGTGAGAACTTGGACTTCTGTGCCTGAGAGGCTCAGATTCTGTGCTAGTTTATGTTCAATCTGGCAAGCAATGACAAAAATCTAATCTTCTGTTTAAATCTTGTTGAAAATTTATTCTGCCAATCTATATTGAAGCTCTGAAAAAGGATTTCCTATAAACTATTATTTATGCAAAAAAGGAATCAAATAATCAGATAATGTAACCGCATTTAACATAAAACTTAAAAATAGGGTTTAAATCAACATCCCAACCCAGCACCTTGTAAGTCAGTCACCCATTCTGAAAGAATACTGTGCTGATTACAGATAAAGACATTCGAAGCCTTACTTTGAGATTTTTGCAGCTCTTCATGAGGTACTTCACATCATAAATGACAGGAAAAAACAATCGAAGGATCTCAAAAAAGTCAAGTTCTTCTTCAGGCAAGTTAGAATTGGTCAGGATTTTGATTAAGTAGCCAAAGTCATAACCACTACAAAAGGGTGAAAGAATAAAGAAGAGGGACCATAAATACCACAGAAATGAAAAGATAAATTTTTTTCTGATACAACTTTTAAGTGAGTCACATTGTAGGCGGGAAAAAAAAAAAAGAATGAACCAGAAAAAAGTACACAGAATAAAAGAGAAAATAAATATGTTTACAATTACAATGGGAAAAAAATGCCATCTTTTACAGACAGTGTCATTTCATCATTCAGGGATACCAATATACAGAGATCTCTACCACCCTCCTAAGCGTGTAGTCACTAAACTACTATTTTGCTAATCCTTGAATAGAGAACTCTCTAAAGAGTATCAAACTGTCCATAGCAGATAGCTCAAAAAATAAAGATGAAAGGAAACTTGGCAAAAATGTCAAATGACGCAGGAAAACTGGCATGCAGAAGGCAAAAATAATGCATATCTTCCCATCATTTACATAACAAGGTCATACACTTCAAAAACCCAAACGGTAATTCCCTAACAAAGTATCTTCACTTCCCTTAAGTGATTTTATTAATGATACTCTTCCCTCAAAATTTTGTTCCTATCTCAATCCCCAAGAGATACTAATGGTAATGTTGAACCTTGAAGCGAAGGTAGTAAAGGCTGAGAACTAATATCTAGAAAATGAAAAACCAACTCCCACACTCTCAAATCAACACCTCCTCTCCCTACTGTTTGGCTTTTCCACAGCTTTACATCAATACCTCTCTACACTCCCGTGCCACAATCACACCCCTTCTTTTCCCTGTCTACCTTTCCTTTAAGGACCTCCCACAGGATGCCTTCCCTCAAGAGCTCAGCTCCCGCAGATTTCTCAGACAAGCTGCTTTCTTGTACTTCCCTTTAAAGCACATGTATTGTTTTCTCCACGTTTAAAGGGTAGGTGTCACATCTTAATTTTTTTTCCTTATGGCACATAGTTGGGACTCAAATGATGAGAGATATTATTTAACATATCTTTCAGGGGAGATTACAAATAAAATTTCTATTCAATGTTTAGAATTTTACTTCTTACTTTAAAAAGAGAAAAAAATGTTTTTCCATTGAAGACCATTAAGGAATATCAAGGAATAAACAATAAACAGCAGAAACCTTTAAATTTCTGGTAGCTAACAAGGAAGTAACTAACTTTGCTGTCTACCTAAAATATGTCAGTATGTTTGCTTAGCATCAATACTAGTAAAAGGAAGATCATATTAGAGTTTAGGATTTATAAATTTCTTCAACCAGTCTTTATCTACTAGAAATAGATTAGAATATGAAGAAAATATTTAATGACATTTAGTAGAATAAAATCTTAACATATCTTGACAAATACTCAAATATATCAGAGTCTAATCCAGACTCTAAACTCTAAGAAGACATGACCCCTTTCTGTTTTTGTTCATCTTATCCTAGTACCTAGCATAGGGTATTTGCTCAGGGTATTTTTTGAAAGAAAGAACCTGTCATACATAGTAATAAAAAAACAGGACTATGCTTTCCAGTTCTTTTGTATCTTCATGACCAGGAAAGTAAAAAAAAAGAACTCAAAAAACGTTCCTGAAATTACCAGAGACTTAAGCCTCATCTCCTGAGGTATAGGCTCAAATGGAGAACAGAGAAAAAAGATGATAGGTGGGAATTGGTATGCTCAATACTCCAACTCAAAAGTTACTGCTTAGTACTGCATTGAAGCTGACAGTACGAACAGTCCTTCACTATTCTCATTCATTACACAGGCCAGCACTGGAAATTCTAAAGCACGCAGAAACTCTTTTTTTGTTTTAAATGTGTGAAGTGGACCAAGTATAAGAACGTTAATATATGCAAAATGCAGTGATTTTTAAAACGATAACAAGAGGCCAAATAAAATTCCCAAGGTCACTATTAGTCCCTGGGCTGCCAATTTAATTTAGTTTACTTAGATAGGAAAATTCTTTCTCTTACCTAAAAGTCTATATTTACAAAATGGAATTAATTTCCTTTCCAGAAATTCTCTTCAACAATCTGATTTTATTTTATGATTAGAAAGAATTTAAAACTACCACTTATTGAGAATTTACTGTGTGTAAAGCACTTTACTAGATGCTTTAAATATGTTATTATCGACCATTAAAACAATTCTGTAAGATAATTCTTCTAAGTGATTTCTTCCTGACACTCTATTAAAAAAAAAATTAAAATCCACCACAGAGACCCACCCCTAGCTTTCTCTTTGCCATTTTTTTTCCATAGCACTTAATCACCATCTAACAAACCACAATATACATCTCATCATTTTAAAAAATTGTCTGCCTACTCCCACCGGAATGTAAACTCCATGAAATGATTTTACTCTATTTTGTTCGTAGCTTAATGCCTAGAATCTTACCACAGTGCTTGGCATATGGTAGATAATAAATAACTTTTTTGAAAAATGAATAAATGTTTTCATTCTAAGGCTTAGAAATGTTAAATAACCCTAGGTAACAAAGATTCCAAATGGCACTGCTGAATTTAAACCAAGGTCTATTTTTCCAGCCTGTGCTCTTTCCACATGCAATACTGTCTCTTAGTCCAAAATGGATCCCATATCATTAAATTTGTCTTTAAGCAGACCAACATTAGCCTGTCAAGAGTTAGGAGACTGCTACATGGCAGCCAATTTTTTGTAACTAAGCCTGAAATTGCTGACACAGTGACCCAAGTGAAGTGTGAAGCAGCCAGGAAATGATAACACAAATGCCATTTTCAATGTAATCTTTTTACCTATGAAATGATAACCATTTGACCCCTTCACAGAGGACTACTCCTGATGTCATAAGAAGTTCTGCAAAGTACTGGGTCTCAATTCCTTCTTCCTCATGTTTTTTAAACTGGATACCAGATGTTGTTAGTAGCTCTATAGAGTCTTGGGCATACATGTCCTCCCTGGCAGAAGAAAAAGAAAAACATTCAAAAGTGCCATACTTCAAACTGTTTTTCTCCCACTTATATCTACAACTACAGCGCCAGAAATATCAAGAGAGAGAATGGGCTTGGGTCCATTTATTCCAATGCTTCACATATATGGAATGAAAACACAACTTAAGTACAAAGGTCATTTAGTATTTTAGAAAAATGTTCATGTGGTAAGTAATCATTCACAACAGTCCAATGGTGAGATTTTCATCTTTACTATCAATTTCATTAGCCTTTCACAAGTTAAGTAAATTTAACTGGATTTGAAACAAAGGGTCTTCTTCTAACCAGTGGCTACCACCACAAAGTAAGAGACGTGTTCTTATCGGGGGCTTTCAGTCTCAGCAGCCCTTTTAATGCTGCCAAATGGAGCTGCAGCCCCCGGGGGTGAAGGCCTGTGTCTATCTCCCGGGCTCTCAGCAGGAAAGAGACTGAGTAGAAAACATCTGCTGTGGCTGAGTTAAACCACATTCCGTCTTAAAGAAAAAGGAGATGCCTCCTCTCACTAATGATGAGCCTTTCAAATAGCTCTAATAAACAGTAAACTGTTTAAAATGAAGGGCTCTGCTAGAATAGCATTAATTTCTTCTTCTAACAACCTTACTCCTAGAAGATTACCTCCCAAAAATCAAGCCAGGAAATCTAAATATAAACCAATCTTTCAAGATTTTACTTAAGCCAAAAAGAAAGCCATCTCTAATTTCTAAGCACAAACACACAGGTATCCAAAACATTATATTAAATCAAAATGATCAAAATGAAAGTATGTTCCTGAGAATAAATGAAAAGTATTTCATGCATTGCCCACTGGTTGTTTCCTTTTATTTACTTTTAAAATTGTGAGAATACTGGTTTTTACCACTTAGCAAAAAAAAAATTCTACAAAAGCTTTAATAAAACAAAACCAAAAGGAACATTACACTTAGGCCAAAAAGTATCCTTATGGTCTACTCTCTGGAAATCAATTTACTATTAAATGTCTTTGAAAAATAACAAAACTAGCAACTGAAATATTTAAAAACAGAGAGGAACCACAACGATCACTGTAAGTCAAAATTCCCTGGAAAATTTCCCTGGAAAACCCTTGTTACAGAAGGGTATCTGAATAAATCCAAGTTTTTTCATTACACAACAGATATTACTGTCCTTATTATACTAAAATATGTACCTTAAACAAGTAGAATCTCACTCATCATGCCCCAATGCTAAGAGACATGCTTTAGCAATTATAACCAACCAAAGGCATACCAGATTCTTTCTCCAGGCACACATTATTCTGGGCCATATGTTCACTTTACTTTTATTGTAGTTTATTATCTCTCTCTCAATCAGAATTTAAGCTTGAAGAGGGCAATAATTTTTGTCTGTTTTGTTCAATGTTATATCACCAAGGAGTACTGCACTATTCAAGTCAGTATTTCCCAAACCTGACCAATGATAACAATCGCTCAGAGAACTTAGCAACAATATGGATTCCCAAGTCCCACACCTGGACCTAATGAATCACAGCCTCCAGGAGAGAGACCTGGATGAGTACCTCTGGTGTTTTATGATCAAGTATCAAATTATACTTTAATTTTCATGTACATATCAACTCCAAATTCAGTTTAGAGCAAATTCCCAAACATTGGACTTTGGCAATAGAAAGCTGACAGAAGAGTTATAGAAACACTAAGTTATAATGACTATGACCAACCTTCCCCAACACTATGTCCCTGGGGCCTAGCACAGCTGCTGACACATTCATTCTAGGCACTCAATAAAAAAGTCAATTTTCATCTTTCTTCAAAATATCCAAGATTCATGGTGCTCTTTCTCCACATTAGGTAGAACTGGTTTTATCTTCCAACTAACCCTTTCTACTTAAATAATATTTTTCACTGTATCCTTAAACATCTATTAAGATATTAACATTAGTATGAATGGTGGCAAAACTACAGTAGCCCTCTCTGTATAAGAAAAAAACGTCTTTCAGAGATTGTAATAATAAAGCAGTTATTATTAGAACAAGGATGTTTCTAGAAAAGAAAAATGTCAACTTTACCAAAACTGAGACACTTAATGGTCACCTACTCACGTAATGCGATCACAGCAGTATCTTAGTAAAGACCAATGTTCTAATGATCAGCTTGGAAAAAAGGTAACATGGAACAAATGAAATGGTAAAGAACTGATTTTAAAAAGGGTTATCTTTTGGGAAAAGGATAAAAGGGAATTTTTGGAACTACAGTACATATAAATGGTTATTATCAGTTTTAATAGAGATGAGTACCTTTCACCCTCTACCAAGTTCTGGAGCATATATTATTAAATTCAACAGAGTAAAAACAAAGAGTCAGGCTAAACATAATGCAATTAGAAGCCATACTATTGCATCATTGACAACACTACCCTCTGAATTCATCAGCCCTGCTTTTCTTTAGATCTTATATGCTAAGTATCACATTACAGAGAATGGAAGTTCTTACGTGGCACTACCATTAATTGTCCTACAGCTTCTTTTACAGTTTTTCAAATTGGATGTTAGATCATATGAAACAATCAGAGGCAGTCAAATAGAAGGATAGTGCAGTATAGTAATATACTCAAAATGTATTAAACATTTCCCCATCTCACAGTCTGTAAACAATCTGCCCTTACCCCAAAACACTGGAAACTTCCCTAAGCTATCAAGACTACTCGTACCAATGATATAGAAGTATTGTGAGTAAAGAAACTGGGTTTTGACCCAGGGCTTGAGTTAGAATTCAGATTCTGAATTGTTTCTAAAAGAAACACCAGGCTCAAAGATACTATTACTTCTCCCATATATAACTTACAAAAGGTTTTGTGGACTGACCTGAGAATATAAACATATAATATTGATTTAAAAGGAAAATGCACCCAAGTTTCCAAGAACTATCTTACCACCTGTGACGTGTAATCTACTCATACACTGGAGTATGACCGTAATAAAAATCTCTTCACAAGGATAACTGTTACAACAAAAACATATATATTGCAAATTTCACTCAAAGTTTGAAAGGAAAATTAATGTTGTAAGATAATTTTTTCAATCAAGAAGTATTTTCAATACCCAGTTTTCCAAATTTCAAAATAGTGGCAGTCATACTTTTCAAATAACATCTCTAAAACTCAAAGTGTTTGCATTTAAGTCTTCTTTAGCCTAATTTTTTTGTCGCATGATAAAAAGAAACGTAAACTTTTGAAATTTTAGGTTTTAAATACTTCCAGGATAATGACACCAAATTCAGTTAGAATTTCATTTGTCATACTTGAGGGAAATTAATTCCTAAAATTAAACTAAAAAAAGAAGTTTGGGTTAAATTTATTTCCCACTTACGTCAAATTAAATTTAAAATTAAACTGCCAAGTTGAAGTTCCTGGAGGGTATTCTCCTTGCTCATTCATAAATGTCAATCCTAGCTGAATTATCTTCAACAAGTCCACATTACACCGCAATAGTTGGTACTGATAGTCAGCATTGCTCCTGAATTCTCCAATGGGTCTTGCAACCACACCTGGAAACTCGGTGTCCTGTAAAATAGTTTTAAGGTTCATTATTTACTAAATGGTCGAAACCACAATCCACACATTCCTAGAATAAATAATTAATTTTGGGTACAAGTCAAAGAATCCTGTTATAGATTATATTCTACACAATTCACGTTCAATTGCAAAGTACCTTTTAACTAGGAAGAGCATTACTTTTTAGAACCATAAAAGAAAACTCTGCACACTTAACGACTTCTTCTTACTTTAAATATCATATTAGTAAAAAACTACTATGTATTAGATACACATAATAATGCAACTGAGTACTCTATTCCCAAGGAAGGGGGAAAAAGTCACAAATTCATGTTTCTCAACTGGTGTGTGAAACTATGCTCACAGTATTCTAATGTTAAAACCAATGAAGAACTGTTTAAAAAGAATGGAAGATGCACCATACTTTCCGATTGCTTTTCTGAAGTAAGGTGTATCTAAACACCAAAACCCTCCTAATTTCTTGGGCTAAAACAGTACTCTCTCTACAGTCCAGAGAAAGCACATCCTTAAAAACTGCTAAAAACTGCATGCCACCACTCATTCCTGTAGAATGTTAAACACATCTCTAATGCTGTCACTCCTTATCATCTGAGAAAGAAATGATCACTATGAATTCCTACTAGAAAAAAATAATAATTTCATTCTAATTGTAAGTACATCTATTAAATAGGACATTATCTATGTACACTCAAATATTCATATTTTAACCAATCAACCTGCCCCTCCCAAAAAAAAGAGTATTAATTTATTTGTATTAAATATACTAAGAAAATAATATATCAGTTTAGTATTAAAATTCAAATTAGGAAACTAAGAACAAAACCTAAATACCAACTCATATGAAGCAGTAAAGAAATTAAAACTTTTCTAAATTCAGTCCAACTCAACAACCACTTTATTGGACGCTATGTGTTACGCTAGGTGTCAGGGAAGAAAGGATGATTAAGACACTAATCTCTTACTTCTCGAAGCTAATAATCTAGAAAACAGTAGAGAAGCCAAAACACAATAGTAAAGAAGCGAAATAATTAACTGAATAGACAAGCTAGGCAGATTGAACAGTACATGCAAAAGTAGAAATGCTTAACAGTACAGTGTGTCCACGGAACTCTACTGGTAATTAAAAAACAAACAAAAAAACTGCAGATCAACAATGCTTCACTGGGAAATGTGAATTTTTTTGTTTGAGAAAGACATTCAGGAGTTCCATCTGGTATTAATATTAGGCCTTAATGTTGCTAGGAGCAGACCTGGCATTCACAGCTAGGTCCTAGCATTCTTCTGCTGAATATAAACAGTTTCACACTATAACATCAGACAAGGCCAGTCTGTAATCATGACTGAACATACGCAAAAACACAGACATTTGTCCAAACCACAAAAATGACCAAACATCTTTCTATCTTGGCTGAGTGACTGTTGCTTCTTTATGGCTTTAGCCCCACTCCAGTCTTCTCCCATTCTAGTTGAGACTCAATAAGATACCCTATCATGGAATTACCCGAGCTTACTAACAGCATCCAGTTCAGAGCAAAGCCCTGCTTCCTTACTCCTTTCCTAAAACCACCTGCCACAAGCACAAATCCTAGAAGTCTTTTCTAACACTCTCTTACTCAAATGCCCCATGGTTCTAAGAACGCATTTTCCCTCAGTGCAATGAGTAAGAAACCCAACTTGTCATATTACAGGTGTGTTCTTGGTGGTCTTTATTTGGAGGTCATTGACAAAATTATTTTTATAATTAAATTAATCACTAAAAAAAATCAGCCAGAGGGCTGAATTCAAGATGTTTAAAATCCCCTTTCCTCTTTCATAAAAAGCATTTTAAGGATTTTGCTCATAGGCATACCATAGCAACGTAATTATATTTTCGGATAACTTGACGAATTTTCTTCATCTCTTCATCCAGGTTGCAAGCCCAAACTTCACAGATTCTTTGGCTATGATCTACAGTCGCTGCTGGCATAGTGAGGGCACAAGGAGTCTAGCTGCCAAGCATCAAAATGTTACACTTGATTGAAGATTTGTTTCGTAAAATACTTTATCCTTTATTTATGTACCTGTCAAAATAAAAACGAACTATATGAAGAATCTGAATCACAGAATAATTGAGTTGACAGAAACCTAAGAGATTATCTATTCACAGTCCTTGCTTTATAAGAAAATCAAAGTTTAGAAAGTGACTTGTCTAAAGTCACACAGCTAATCAGTAGGAGAAAAAGGACTACAACACAGGTTTCCTGGTTCTAATATGTTATGTAAAAACAGTGTTTTTTGTGTACATACTAATCATTTTAAAAAATTTTTCATTACTTAAAAATTGCTATAAATTCAACTCACTCTCTGAATAAAACTTTATAAAGACATCCCTTTCCAGAAAAAAAAGGAGAAGTGACATGCTGATATACATGTGAAAAGATCAGATCAGATGTTACTAGGGCAAAGATAGTATTTGCTTTTATTCCTCATTAACTGAACATTCAAAGTCTGATTTAACTACAAAATCTACTGGAATTTATTCAAGTCAGACTGGAGGGGCCAAAAGTAAACTAATTAAAAAAAAAAAGTTCTTTCTGCAGTAAGTAACAGCCACAGAAACTGTTTCCATGTCTGTAACTGTGCATGGGAGAAAGAAAGAAAGCAATAGAGGGTCTGCATTTCAAATTTTTTCTTTCTAATTTCCTAAAAACCAGAGCATTTTCCCTGGTTACCAAACACACATGTCACGTTTCTGGTCCCTAAACACAGGTTTCATGGTATATAATGAGAGCAGTACAGACCAACATTGATTCTTGAGCAGGGAAATTCCAGATGCGCTTTCATTTTTCACACAACTTTGAAAAAAATCATAACAAAGTGTAAAAAAAGGGAATTGTGACGGCCCCTTCTAAACTCTGCAGTCACAAATGTAACCTCGAGTGCTCTAAGAACAGAAACCAAAGATCCAGGGGCTCCTTCCTTTATAACCCTCTTCGCTAAACACACACACACACACACACACACACACACACACACACACACACACACAGTGGAAAGATCCAGGGCCCCTTCCTTTATAACCCTCTTCGCTAAACACAAACACACACACACAGTGGAAAGACCCTGTAGTTGAACACTGCTTTCCTCCACCTCTCTCTACTACAGTTCCAGAAGCCCCGAAGAGGCATCAGAGGCCCCCTCTCTTTACTGGAGGTAGCATCTCCGAACAGCGGGTTCCCAACGAAACGCGAGGACAGTACAGACACACTCAAGTCACAGATAACTCTCTTCCCTGGCAGAAAGCCAGAGCGAAGGTGCTGATAACCATTGACCGGAGCCGGATGGACTCCCAAGCACCGCTGCGTGAAGGAATACGAGAAGCTAAGGATCTAGGCCACCGCCCTCCACTCCCAATTTCCGCCCCACAGCATCGAAGCACCAGGTACAAAGCCTTCGCGTCATCACTCTGCGCCACCCCGTTGACATACCCCCCAGCCCCAGTTACCCTCCCCCCTCCACCCGCCGCCCAGCCCTTAGCCAGCTGCACTCCAGCTGGCGCCATCGCGCACCCGCTTAGGTTCGTCATTCCCGCCCCCTTTCTACTTCTCCAACCCGCCCCTCCCCCCGCAAGTCTGTGGCAAGATCTACTTGTGTCGCTGAGCTCGCACTTCTCCTCCTCCTCCTCGCCATAGAGACAGCACCCAACGGCGGCGGGGGTGGCGGCAACGACGGCGGCGGCGGCGGGTGCCCCATAGACACCTCTCGCCCGGCAAGGGGGAAAGGGGAGCCGGAGCTGCACCGCACCGCGCTGCGCCGTCGCTTCTCGCACGTCCAGGCGGGGGCGCCAGATGATGACGCGACACGCAGAGAGGGCGGGGCACGCAGGTGACGGAAGCTGGGGTGGTGGAGAGCTGCGCGGTCAGGCGTCCTGACTGGCTGGTTGGGGCGTCAGGGCAGTGAAGGGAGGACTGCCGGTCCCGGGCGGCGAGTTCCCTGTCTCCAGCTGTCCGCAGACAGAACATGCCCCCCTGACCCCGAGGACCCCCGGCCGGGTTTGCTTAGAGAAGACGCGGCTCCCCAGCACTTGGGCTGGGGCGTCCCTGCCCGCTCCTCCTCTGTTGCTGGGGAACCGCCGGGCTGAGCAGCTGGGAGAAGCAGGCCGGAGCCTTCTAGGGCCTCGGGCCCAGGGACCCGTGGAGGATGAGCTGGCTCTTTCCCCTGACCAAGAGCGCCTCCTCCTCCGCGGCTGGGTCTCCCGGTGGTCTCACCAGCCTCCAACAGCAGAAGCAGCGGCTGATCGAGTCCCTCCGGAACTCACACTCCAGGTGACTGGTCGCCGCCTCTCCGACAGGAAGAAAAAGTAGGGCGGGAGGGCGGGCTGGTCCTAACTACACTCGCAGCTCCTCAGGCCGACTCCCGCCAGCTGCCGCCTTTTGACCTACCTCCCTTCGTCCTGCCTCTCACGCTTGCTCTCCTATCCCTGACCCACGTTCAGGATTTTCTTCCGGGCCCTCCTTCCCTCCGTCCCGCCCCACCACTGCTCAGCTCCTCTAATTCCGATTTGCTCATCCCTCCTGACAACAGCGCTGCTGACTGTAATCTATCTCATAGTCTGTCTCCAGTGTGCCTTGCTTTGCCCGGCTTCCTCACTAATCTTTCCCTTTGCCCACCTGTTTGCCGCGTTGGCGGAATTGTTAAAATTCTGTACTTGGGTAAAAAGAATCGTGAAGAGTGATCTCCAAGTTTCACAAATAGTGGACCATTTTTGAAAAAAACCCAAAACTGTTTCAACATTAAAGAGAAGGGAAGACAGTTTTCACCAGTGAGTTCTTCTCTGGGAGTGACATACTCAATCCTCTGAAGTCTCTAATAGAAGATTTACCCCGTTCTAACCACCTCCCCCCAGCTGGCAACTATCAGTCTCTGTTCATTTCTCACTTCGTTATTCTTGTTCCCACACTCGGGAATTGCCTTAGAGTCATCTTGATTGTTCTTTTGGCGTTGTATGAGTTGTTCATTTCCAGCGTGGTCAGATTAGAAATATTTTGCAATTCAAATTAATTCAACTGTTTTTATTGTAAACTGGTTTGCTGCAGCCCTTTATATTGCAAAAATCTGTGACCTCTAGTGGTTTTTAAAAATTAGAACTGCCTCTTTATATTATATGGATTTTGCAAGTATATTTACTTGAGTGTCAGCACGTATTTTAATGTAAAGATGTCAACATCTTAATAGACTTTTCATACATTTGAAATATATATATTCAGAGGTATTAAAATTGATTAATTCCTGTGGAAGGAACTTCTAGGAGCCATTTTATCTGTTACACTAAGGATTTTTTCCCAAGCAAGTTATAGTGTAGAATAGTTTTAAATTAGATATAGTGTTAAAAGAAAAAAATCACTGCAAAATGAGTTAGGCTAAAATGAGGCCTATTACTGATTGAACTTCAGGTGTTTCTTGGTTCTTTGTCTCAATTGTTCTGCTTGTTGAGAACTTTAGAAAGGTGAGAATTTGTGGTATTAAACAGGAAAGAATGGCATGGTATTTGATTTAATGGTGGCTTTCTTTTTGGAAAATTAAGTTCATAGAGTTCTTACAAGTCAGACTTACTGCAAATAGTATTCTCTACTAACCTGTAAGAGCTACTCTTACAAAATATGCTTATGAAACAAGGTGACTCCTTTTTAACAAACAACGAAAGTTTGTCTCCTTAGAAGGCATCGCCTTGAAAGACTGTATACTATGCTAGTACTACTATTGCCAAAATACTTTTTAGAACCATACTTTTGGAATTAATTGCTTTTAATCCTTTAGTATATTCTGTTAGGTATTCTCACTGCTGGCAAATTTTTATTCTTTGAGGTTGGAGTTGAATTTTTCAAATATTCCAAAGTCCCTTGCTGCTAAAGCTGGTAAATAAGGAAAGCGATTGATGTGAAATTTATTGTATATTTTTTTGGCCTTCAAATAAGGTGAGATTCTAAGGCAGGAATTGCTAATCTAAGGAGTTCTGCAGTTGGCTTAAGAGGATCGGTAAATACTCTGAGTCAAATGCAGAAGGGATCTATTTTGTTATTTTTTGAGCCAGAAATTATGGACATAATCAGACATGTGATATTATCTACACATTTGTAATGTTTTATGAACAGCTAACTTTAAGTACTTGATTCTTTTAAGTTCTTTTATAAAAATATTTGAAGTTTTTATTGAAATATTTCACATTTATAGACTATACTTGGATAATTCTGGTGACAGTTAAGGAGGTCATGTACTTCCATTTTTCAAAGAATGGTACGATCCCAGAAAAAATGTCTTCTACCTATTCTTGTTAAGTCTTCCCTTTTAACTCATGACATACATTTTAAAACTAGCTGGTAAAAATGATGTATGTGTGCAGTATCTGAAAATATGTTGCTTGAGTAACCAAATTCAATACTACAACTTATGCTTAAAGATTTCTGTATAAAAAGACACTGCGATTGGTTATTCTGAAGGTGCACTTTTTAAAAGTTCAAAGAGTGTTTCGAACAGTATTTTAATGAATAATAGAAAACTTCCTCAGTTACGAGTATTAATATCTTGTTGCATGCTGCCCACCTGCCTCACGTTTAATACTCTATCCCTTCTCTAAATATAGGGTCAGTAGCTCTTTCTTGGCCATGAAAGCGTCTGACTTCTTTTCGTCTCCTCAATAACCTTTCCCACCCCCATTCTCTCATCTACCTTCCAACTCCTTATAATTAAAAAAAAATCCCACTTCAGGAAAGAGTCTTTAATTCCCTTTCTCTAATTAATGTAAGCTTCTTTTCAGTTACCTTAAGAAATTCCTACCTCCTCATCTTCCTCAGGCCTCTCCTAAAGGTTAGCTGAATTTTATGTGTATTTTTTCCTCATCTAAGTCTTATTGGTAAGGCAGGGCAAATGGGACACTGTCATAATGATGACCAAAAAAGTGTTTACCCAAAATATAGTAACACATTTGTCTGCTATGAAAATGGAAACAAAGTTATATAGATTACTAGGCTCAAAAATTTTATTCCACCTTCTAAATAACAGTCATCACAGTATTCAATTTACCACTAAAATTCCTGACTTTACAGGCAGGAGTAGAACTAATTCTGTTATTTCTTTTACTTCCTAAAGAAGCTCACTCTAAGAGACACTGTTGATTTCCCATCTAAATCCATTTCTTCTGATTTCTTGGAAGAACAATTATTTTTATATGGGTTCCTGGTCTGCGGGACCAATTATTTAATGGAGGCTGTGCTCTTTCAACCTGCTTAGGTAAATAATGATTGTTTACGCCAATGATGATGGTCTCATTCCCATTGCTAGTTATTGTGGAAGCAAGACACTTGACCTAATCTTAGTCAGTGGAGTGGTGGGTTGGAGAAGAGGTCTGCTGGGGAGCTGCTCAAAACATTTTCTTAGTAATAGTAGTGTCTAAGAGGAAATGCTTTGTGTTTTGGATATCGTTGTGTTACATGGGACATCTAGAACTGCTTGGATCATGAAGGAAGCAGACTGACTACTGAATGTGGTAGAGTAGAAAGATGGAAAGTCTGTGATAATATTGTGATGCTGAATTAACCAGATCTGGAAACTTCCTTCCTCCGGACTTCTTGCTGTATAAAATTATACGATACATATGCATTTGTATTATACATACAAATAACCCCTCACTGTTTAAGACACTTCCGGCCTGGTTTTTCAATTATTAATACTTGCAGTTGCCCCAAGTGATACTCACTAATTCCAGTATTTAAAGATTCTTCGAACTGAAGCTGTTAAGTATCTCCCTGCATTGACCCTGCAATCAGAAAATACTAAAATCTGATGGTAGCTTAACAGTTACTTTACCATCCTTACTATCCTGGTTTTTCCTCTCTCACAGTATCTACAGTTATTAGCTTCTTTATTATTTTATTTCCTTAGCTCTGAAGGAACAACCTGGAGCTGTGTTTGTAATTGTTATCTGTAATTAACTATATAAATTCAAAGTTATACAAATAGTACTCTTTCTTTGTTACCTTTTACTTAGGGAGATCAGCTCTCTCAAGTAAAGGACTGCTCCGTTTTAATAATCAGTTAGTTATGTGGTAATTCTGGTGCTATTTTTATTTTATATTTAATCAGAAAATCTAATTTGGGAGTTATTTTTATCAACTGCTTTCTTTTTCACTCTGGTATGAGATGTTAGACAAAATGAATTTGAGGAACATAAATGCAAACAAGCAAAAATTATTGACATTGGGAAAAGCAACATGACTTAGGTGAAATCTGAGTTCCAATTCCCATCTGTAGAATCAGGAATTGTGATTTTTATTCTGCAGGATTGTTGGTATTTAAGTAATATATATAAACATTTATTAGAGTATCTGACACACAGTAAACAGGCAGCAGATTGTATTCCTTCTTTCCACTGCATAGAATCAGTGTGCCTGGAACCTTTGCCTCTTAGCCTACATGGATCTAGCCAGCTTATTGTTTATGAATTGCTCACAAGCTTACAGCTCACTTGCCTCTGGCAGGACTACTTCTGACTTTCCATTCAGAAAGCATGTCCATTCCAGAGAGTTCTTTTCTTCACAAATGTAACATTTCATTTTGAAAGATTTTAGACAATACATGTAAAGAAACTAGAATGTTATTGGACACACAGTAAGTACTCTGTAAATGCCAATTATTTTATTTTTGTATCTTAAATATAATAGTGCCAACCTCATAGTTTTTAAAAATTGTTTTGAAATCTTCTTTTGTTGCCAGTCCTTGGATATTCTTTCTGATTACCCAGAATCTTTTTAAAAACCTTATAACATCTTTGGAGAGCCTGCTCTTGTATAATTTTCTACCCTATAGCTGTTAAGTTTAACCCCTTGTTCTCAGGTATAAAACTCATGGGTTTGTTAGTAAGCCTAGATTCCAAACCTTTCTTTCTGTAGTTTTTACTGTCAGCTCATAAGGACTCACATGCAAACTTGATAAAACAAAAAGTTTGTAATGAGAGGATATGTGTATATGTTTTAACCTGTCTAGTGTTGTATTTTTTAATAGATCTGTTGTCGACGTAATTTGAGATTTTTCATTAAAATATCCAAATTTCCAACTTTTAAAAAATAGATTTTATTATTTAGAGCAGTTTTAGGTTTACAGAAAAGTTGAGCAGCAGGTACAGAGATTTCCCATATAGCCTTTGCCCTCTCCAACTTTTCTTTTAAAATGGAAAGATCTGGCAACAGTTCCCACATAACAGTGCTTGCTTTGAGCTTAAGAGTAGCTGTCCTATTTACTGGGCTGCTCTTCTCCATTTTACCAGTTTGCAATCACACCCTTTTGTACTACAAGCAACTGCCTTCATTTCATGTACCTTTCTAACTCTTAAAGGTATTTGAGAGTAAAATTTTCTTGGGGAAGAAAATCACCTTGACTTGTTGCAATAAAAAATTCTATAAGAATCTGCTGTGCCTTAGCCTATTGAAGCTACAGAAACCTACAAAATGTCAATATTTTGACTCTAAATTTGAACTCTTATAGTGAACTTAAAAGTTATGTATATCAAACAATCCCATAATTAAGTGAATTTTAATTTGATACATTAAATCATATAGTCTATAACCAGTGATTAAACGTTATAATTTCAGAGTATATGACACAATAAAGCATGTTACCATTTAAAATTTTTCCTAAATAGATGGTAACACTCAAGTGCTATCTCTAGTTAATTTTCCCTATAGTAGTATCAGTCCATACCTGCTTTTTAAAAAAAGTTACCACACAGGTCGTCATTTCTCCATTGCCGGTTGAATCCAACCACATCTACTCCTCCCCTCCTACCTCTGAACTCCTTCCAAGCTGTCTCTACTGCCTGCTCACCTAAGCCAAAAACCTGGTCATCCTGTTTTCACTTGGTCATCCCTGCTACCACTGGATTGTCACTATTCTCTCTGCCTGCAGTCTTCTTCCCTTACTTTTTTCTTCCACATGGGTGCCAGAGTCATCTTTTTAAAATTTGAATTTGACCATGTTATTCCTTTCAGTAGCTTCCTAACTCTTGCCAGCCTCCTTAGCTGAAAGCCTGGTTGTCACAGAAGGTGGTGATGTGACTGATGGAAACATGTCAGCAGACACAATGTAAAGTTTCTTTAGGGCAAAGGATATGGACACTCTTAGAGTTATTATTTCCTACTGAAGCTTTCCTAATTGTGTTTCCTCTTGTCTAGAATGTACACTTCATTTCCCCGATTCTCTTTCCTAAGGTTAACTCTTACTTGACTTTTTTTTTTTTTTTTTTGCGGTACGCGGGCCTCTCACTGTTGTGGCCTCTCGCATTGCGGGCTCCGGACGCGCAGGCTCAGCGGCCATGGCTCACGGGCCTAGCCGCGTGGCATGTGGTATCTTCCCGGACCGGGGCACGAACCCGTGTACCCTGCATCGGCAGGCGGACTCTCAACCACTGCGCCACCAGGGAAGCCCCTTACTTGACTATTAAATGTAGCTCAGATACTGTTTTTTAATCCAAATACCCATCCATCCCTGTTTAGGTTAGGTTGTTTCCTCTGTGTTCCTATAGCTCTGTGCATATCTCTGTCATGATCCAATGTCTTCTACAGAACACTGTTCAAAAACTACTGTAAAATAAGTGGTCCATGTCAGACATAGAAAACAAAATCGAGTACTCTAGAATTTCTAAAAGCCTTTAATATGCTAAAGTGCATCAATATTCTCCAGGAGAAGGATACAGTATGAAGCATCTTCCAAGCAGAGCACTGAACCATCTATTTGAGCTATTTAGCTATTTATTTTAAATTTCCAGTTTCTTAATTATTCATTTTCATATCAACGTGTGTGTGTGTGTGTGTGTGTGTGTGTGTGTGTGTGTGTGTGTGTGAGAGAGAGAGAGAGAGAGAGAGAGAGAGAGAGAGAGAGAGAGAGAATGCAAATGTTAATAAGGAAGAACCTTTGTATTCTATTACAAGTTAATTACTAAAGGGATGTTGCCTATTAGCTTCAATTATACATTGTGGCCCATATCTGGGAGCCCTGCCTCCCAGGTAAAGAGCATTAAGCTAAAATACCTTTGTTTAGCTCCTGAGCAGGCCCACCTGTGAATGACTGCAGGGAGATAGAAATTAACACATCCCCTCCGGAGGCTGACCAGAAACAGGAAATGTTTGGCCTTACTCCCTCCCCTTTTAGTATAAAAGAAGCCCGAATTCTGACTCAGGCACGATGGTTCTTTGGGGGCACGAGTCTACCGTCTTGATCTGCTGGTCTTACAAATGAAGTCGCTATTCCTTACCCCAACAACTCGTCTCTCAATATAATGGCTTGTCGTGCAGTGAGGAGCTCGAGCTTGGACTCGGTAAGGCAAGGGCTATTTTCTTTTGTTCCTCTCAGGGTATTATACAAATTGATAGTCTTCTGTTTGCTCATTTAACTCTGTTTCCTTGAAGTTTTGTGTTTGGGGCTTGTTGAGTTTGGTGCACGCTTTGCGTGGTTTTGTTTTGTTCAAACCTTCTCTGTATTTGAGATTCCTGGTTGACTTGTTTGTAGCTATTTAATTCTGTTTATCATACCCTGCCTCAGGTGATAGGTGAAAAAGAATGACTCTCTTTGTTATGGGCCAAGCTGTTAGCTGTCTTTTGGAAATGGAGGCTTCCTGGGAGTCAGTAGCTTCCTAAGGCACTGCTACCTTAGAGGCTACATCCCCGTGTTGTTCAGGGGGCAGATACTACTGCTGTCCTCTGGTTGGAACAAGCGGGGCACCAGGAGAGTGCTCTAGCTTCCTGCTGGTCCACGTGTCCCAGCACTGTCTACCCTGAGAGGCGCTCCTGCCCTACCCTCCACCCTCTGGTTTGCGTTGAATCGGTTCAAGGGATTGGAGGACCTTCAGACTGCTCCTACTTTGCTTTGGTCTTATGTTTTGGGTCATCATTAGTTCCTGTATTTATTTTCTTTATTTTTTTTAACGCTGATCTTTTCCTTAAATCTAATCCCATCTTTTTTTATCTTTCTAAGATTCCTCAAAGCTTCTTGTCAGTTTATGGTAGTATTTGCTTTCCAGCACTGTTACAGATTTGCTTTTTAAAAGTCAGTTTCGATATTTCCTGGAGAAAATGGGATGGGAAAGGGAAATTGTCTAACCTTCATCTACTGTCTTGAAGCATCTAAACCCTCTATTGGAAAGGATCACTTAAAAACCCTCCCTTGAGCTACCCAACACTGCCAGAGATGCATGAAATCAGTATCTTGAATTGCTCTTTTTCAGTCACTTGATTCGCTGTGTGCCCCATCAGAGCAAAGACCACACTATTTCCATTTCCTTGGAAGATGCTGGATATATGGTAGCTGTTCAGTTGAACCTAGTCTTAGTTACAAAATACAAGTTTACACAAAATACAAAGTAAGGAGATAAATGATTGTTCTATAAAAAGAAGCTTTTAACCATAACTAGTGCCTCTCTTGCATTTCAAGATCTGCTTGTTTACAGTTTTAGGGACTATTAAAGAAATGTGGATGCCAGTTAGTGACACATGCTGACAAAGTTTTCTGTTGTTGCAGCTTTCTTTAGTCCCGAACAGATCCAGAGCCACTGAAGTAAAGCCATAGTAATTCACTGCTCTCAGAGAACCTAGGAAATAAAATTATTAATGGAAGGCTATTTAAATTTTCTCTGGTGTGATTACAGTATTACTTCAAAGTGTGTGTGTTTACATCCAAAGAGTACTTACCTGTCAGCATAAAGATATGGCTATAGGACTGTAAGGATGTTTATCAAAGTATGGTTTATAGTAGTAAAACTTGGAAACAATCTAAATATTGATGCCAAAAACTCAGCCTCTGTGCACCAGTGCCAAACCAAATCTTGGAGGCAGAGTTTTGGAAGAAGTAGAAAAGAATAGCTCCATTGCTTTGCCAGGCAAACGGGGACACAACAGGCTCATGCCCTGAGAAACTGTGTCCCAGCCTGGGAGGATTTGGTGAGTTTTATAGCAGTGGTTCAAGGGTGGAGTTGCTAATAAGGATCAGGGTGTGTGCAGGGCCTGCACTCCTTTAATTTGGCCTCAGGTGGTCTCCTTCCTTGTCTCTGCATCCCCTCCCTTCCCTGATTAGCAGCTGTTCGAATCTGCCCTTTAGAATTCAGGGAAGGTAATGGAGGCTGGAGTGTATTCAGTGTATTCCCTACAAACCAGAAACGGAGGACACAGAAAGGCTTCCACGCCCAGGAGCCCCACAGGGTCCTGCTCAGTTTCAATATCTAATAGTATGGAGTAGTTTAAACAATATACTAGAACTTTATGCAGCCATTTAAAAATGGAAAATGGAAAAATAATTTTTTTTCTAATGAGAATGAATTATTTTTGGAATAACTTTTTTAAAGTTATTTGAAAATAGCAAAAACTTCAAAATAAATTTGTGATAAAGATTCAGGGAATGATTCTTGTTTTAATTAAGTAGAACAAATATCTGCTGTTTTGTCTAACACAGCTAGTGTAGAGGAGGAAAAAGCTTTCCTTGATGCTCTTAGGGTCCCTGGCTGGGTCTGAAAATTAAACTGACAAAGACAGATTAACAGGAGAAAAGCATAGAATTTTAATTAATGTGAGTTTTACATATCAGGGGGCCTTCAAAAGGAAATGAAGACCCAAAGAAACAGACCTGAGTATTTTATGCTGGGTTTGATGAAGAGTGGACAGTTGTGGAGGAATATGATGGGTTAAGGGGTATGAGGCACGTCTTAGAGATATTGCGGGTTCAGTGCCAGACCACCTCAATAAAGCAAATATTGCAGTAAAGCATGTCACATGAATTTTTTGGTTTCCCGGTGCATATAAAAGTTATGTTTACACTATACTGTAGTCTATTAAGTGTGCAATAGCATTATATCTAAAAAACAATGTATTTTAATTAAAAATACTTTATTGCTAAAAAATGCTGTTATCTGAGGTTTCAGCAAGTCGCAATCTTTCTGCTGGTGGAGGGTTTAAAATACTGCAAGAATCACCAGTATGTGACACCGAAACATGAAGCGAGCAAATGATATTGGAAGAATGGCACCAATAGACTTTCTCTATGCAGGATTGCCACCATCCTTGAATTTGTAAAAAAAAAAAAAAAAGGGAAAAGAAAAGAAAAAGGCAATATCTATGAAGCACAATAAAGTGAAGTATGCTTGTAATTGTAGTAAATGGAGCAGGGGGCATGGGGTTGCAGGGTACAATGATGACATAGCAAGGCCAGTTTGTTAGGACTCTTCTTGGTGTCCCTATGTCTTCTGAGATAAGGATGCTCCTTTCCTCTTGGCATGGGGAGGGCACCTCTTAATGAGGTTTTATGACCTGTTTCAGGGAAGAAGGGTGAGGGGGGAGAAGGTCAGAGTAACCTTCCTGTTTCTGCTATTTTCTCATACTCCTTCAGCTTAAAATATTCAAGATGCCAAGGTGCCACATTTAGGGGTAGCGTGTCCTGAACCCCATCAATTGCCATGATTAACCTGTTGTTTTGGAATTTGTTAATGACGGTTTAGCTCTCATTAATGTTACAAATATTACCTTTAGTTATTTTTGATACCTCATTTGTGGAGGAAACTTGTCAAATTTTAATAAATGTCAAGAACATAATTATGGGAACAGTGAATTGAACACTTCTAGCCAATGATTTAAGTAAAAATCATCTTAATCAAATTCAGTTTTTTCTATAAAAATACAGTGTCTGAAAAAATGAGTTAAAACTTTAGTAGACAGGCTCCAATTTAGATGTGTGTTCTAAATGCTTATTTAATAATAGCTAACATATATTGAACAATTATTATGGCATTATGTGGGGAGGGCTTTGCATGCATTATCTCACTTAATCTAACAGTTCTTTTAGGTAGATGGGTATTTTTAACATCTGCATTTACCATTTGAGAGATAAGGCTTAGACAGATTAAATAAGTTGTCCATGATCACACAAGTGAATGGTAGAGGATTTGATCCCAGGAAGCTTAGATTAAGAGGCTGTGCTCTTAATCACTAAGATGCTCCACTTGGCTTTGAACTTGGCTTTGAACTGGTGGATGCTTTTGTGATCAGTATTCCCTTAAAGCATTGGACACCTTAGGGTCCTAAGATAACAAAGAGGAATAAAAAACTTAAGTCATTTTATTGATACATAATGTTGAGAAGGCTGTTGGTATCCTAGTCCAAACGTGATCCCCAAAGAGAAACTTTCATAAAAATTGTGTTAGTCCTAATATTGAATATCTTCTTGAGTCTTTTCTCAACCATTTCTTCTCTTCAGTCATAACCTCATTCCATGGGATGTCAGAGGAGACATCTATGATTTCTCCATAACTCCATCCCAACACTTTTGAACCTTTCAAGCTACCTAAAATTTACATATTTGAGAGGCTAGATTTTTATTAGAAGGCAAAAAAAAGTCATAGTCCAAAAAAGAAAATGAGAAAAATAAGAGGTTTTCTAAAGCTACTAATTGAAGCAACCAAAAGAAAAGTAAATTACGTAATTGGTAGATCTTTCAAAGGTATTTATGCTTGAAAAAGTTTCACGTCTGTTTGGAGATTAGGCCTCCTTTCAGCGTTAACTCATTAATACTAAACATTTTTCCCTTTGGAAAGATTCTGAATGTTGGTTAGCATTCCAAGTGATCCCCCCAAAGATTTGGTTGGTAGATTATAACTGTAATAATTGCATGTCTGCAATTAAAAATAAAATTCTGAATGTAGAACGTTAAAGTATATGGGATTTATACAAGTTGGCATTTATATTCAGCTGCTAGTAACAAAGACTCCCAAAATAGTAACTTAAACGTGATAAAAGTTTCTTTTTCTCTACATACAAGAAATTCAGTTTGACAATTCCATAGCCATCAAGGACCCAAGCTACATCTTCCTGCTGAGCTCTCCCTAGTGTATGGCTCCCGTTCTCAGGGTCACTCCTGGTCCAGTATGGCTGTTAGAAGTTCAGCTATCAGGGCCAGGCTGGAAGGGAAAATGGACTCATACCAGTTTTTTTGTTCCCTTTTAAGATGCTTTCCTGGAAATTCCACCTCACAACTTTTCTATGTTTTATCGACTGGAACTTAAGTCTACAGCAACAACTTGCTGCAAGAAAAGTTAGAACATTGCTACTCAGAATAAAATCAGGCTTCTCTTATTTAGGAAGAAGGGGAATATTTGGTTTTGGAAAGCAGCCAGCGGTCTCAATCATACGACTGTAGGAGACATCTCATCCAGACTTATAAGTTTAAGCTCTTAAGGCCCAGGCTTCCCCAGCTATCTATACAGCTGGGCAATAGCAGAATTATAATCAGAACCCAGATGTCTTGCTGACTTGTTCTAACTAGAGGGCTCACAATTGCTTCTCCTGAGGATGAATTAGATAAAGTGATGGTAAATCGATCTAGCACTAATATAAGAGTTTTTTTGTCTCTTTACCTCACCATCTAACTCCCCCTCTCAGCAACGACCCCGCCCATATCTCAGAATAGTATTGCCTGCTTATTCGACAAACATCATTTTCCCCTCAAGATACAAGTTATATTGGCCATCTAAATTCTATTATTAAAATAAAGTAGTTTTAGTAGACTCTAAAAATATTTAACATTTGTTTTTAACATTAATGGTTTTTATAACTTTAGATAAATTATTTTTCTCAAATTTTCTCCTACAGTATAGCTGAAATACAGAAAGATGTGGAATACAGGTTGCCATTCACCGTAAACAACCTGACAATTAACATTAATATGTGAGTAGAATTGTATACTATTTTTTCATGTAATAGGACTTTAAAATCTTTTTATTATTTTGTTTCTTAGCTATTATTAGAAGTAAACTGTTTAAAAGTGAATTTATTCCCTTTCTAGTATTTATCTCCCTCTCTAGTAACTATAGGTTATTAAACATAAAATTTTGTGAAATAAAAAATTTTTTAAGTCATCATTGTAATAGATATTGCTGTAAGAAACTGTAAAAGAGGAAATGTAATAAAAAGACGTAATTGTTTTTATTGTTTTGCACTAAAGTCTAAGCTGGAGGTAGGCTGAAAGAGTAAGAATGATAATGACAAACACTCAAAGGGATCATGTGTGGAAAACCATTAGAGATATAGACACTTTTACATCAGAAATAAGTGAAAATATTCTAGTTTTCAGCAACAGATAAACTACCTCAACCAGAAAGTTCAAGACTGAATTTGATCTGCTAATTATTTTTAAAGAAAAAAATTAAAAGTTGAAAATGTAATCATGAGGTTATTAAGTTATAAAGAGGAAAGGTTGGACAAAGTGATTGCTGAAGTACTCATTTAGCCTTAAGTGCAGTTATTAGTCTTTAGCATGAAAGAATTAAGTTATTACCTCAGATTGCATCAGGTGGCTAGCCACTAGAGTGAGTGTTTGGGTGAGGTAAAAAGGCACTTAACTTGAAGATAGGAACCATACTTGTTCATCATCCTATCCTCATTGCCTAGCACGGTGCCTGCACATAGGAGGCCTTGTTAAATCCTAGTTGAATGAGTGGATTAAAGCATGACTATATAACAGTGACAACTATTATGCTGTGTTATCTTGATATATGGGAGTTTCTGAATCATCACAGCAGCCCTGCAAATTGGAACAAATAGGTAGTGAATAGTGTAGTGGGGAGAGAAACCCAGATTGGTTGGGGTCCAAAGGCCATACATTGCCTTTTTTTACCAAACTAGTTTAACATCTTCAACTATATAAATGAAGTAGTTTTATCTCTCATCACATGCCTTAGGTAGAGCTAAGTAGGAGAAGCCAACAAGGACCCAGTTTTCTTCTTGACAGTGTTGCCAACACATAGTTTTCTGAGCCAGAAGGGGAACAGAGTGGCAGTTTAAAGGGACATACTGGTCTGAGTTTTTAGAGATTTGGAAAATGGTTCCATGTCCAGTAAACTCTCATTTTTAAAGACTTTACTCCCTAATTTTAAATTTGTATTAGCTCAAAAAAGGTTAAGGTTTTTACTCTTTTTATTTTTTGTATTGAGAATTTTCTGTTATTTACTTGAAACCATGTGATTGACTTCAAAGTTGGGAGAGATATGTTAATTGAGACATTTAGAAGGCATGATGACAGCTACACTGTTCCAATCCTAGCACTTCCCATTTTATCCACTCAACTCTTTAAAAAATTCAGCATATAATGAAATAATTGTTGGCAGTATTTCAAAAGTAGGAAAGCCATAAGAAAAGTATACGGCCGGAACCTGTGGTCCACTAAATAGCCAGACTGGGTTAAATTAGGGTTCACCTGATAAAAATGCCTGGTCTAATTTTAGCTGAGATTTTGGATAGTTTGGTATATTGTGTTTGGAAGCAATTAATTGGCGTGGTGTGAAGAATAGTCTATAATTCATGGTATCCTTATTCCACATTAAGAAGGTTTTACTATACTGAATTACTTTATAGTCTTGTTGCCAAAGTGTATCTTTTTGTGTACGTTCAATCAACTCAACAAGCATAGTAGAGCACTAATTACTGAGTTTTTATTTGCTTTTAAGTAATTTTGTTTTAGGATTATGACTGTATAATATCACATTTGTTGTCTTTGTTTTTGTTTTTTAATCTGTTCTACCTTTACCAGATTACTTCCTCCACAATTTCCTCAGGAAAAACCAGTGATCAGTGTTTATCCACCAATACGACATCACTTAGTGGATAAACAAGGAGTGTATGTTACCTCTCCATTAGTAAACAATGTATGTATATGGTGTAATTTATTTCAAAAATGTTCACTGTATTTAATAGATAATCCTGATTTGAAGGTTATTTGTTTTTCAGTGGTGAGGACCTGTTGATGTTAAGAACTTTAGTTCATAGTAGATCTTTTATAGTGGTGAGGAAGGGATAAAATTCAAATATGCCTTAAATTTCTTAGGATATATATACATATATATATATATGTATATATATGATTGATTAATGTGAAGGACGGTAACTTAAATGTACTCAGTATTTACCTTTGAACCTTCAAATTATTGTCAATAGTGAAATGTGGAAGTATTTCAGCTCCATTATTGACTAAATAAACTTTTAACCTCATTTATGGTATTGATTCTATAAGAAAATATTGTAAGTTGTGGATTGCTGATATGTTCATTTGACATAATATCCTTTGCTTTTCATTTAATTCTTGACTTGCAAAAGTGGATTTAAGATTGAGTTTTACAGTTAAATTATCCTAATGAGACTTTATAATCTTTTTCTGAAGATGAATTTGATCACCGTGTATTACTGTTACTTTTAGTTTACAATGCACTCAGATCTTGGGAAAATTATTCAGAGTCTGTTGGATGAGTTTTGGAAGAATCCTCCAGCTTTAGCTCCTGCTTCAACAGCATTCCCATAGTAAGTATGTTTATATCGAAAGAGTTTGTATATACATTTATTTACTTTTGATCTAAGTAATCAAAATATAGTTTAAAAATTCAAATAATGTTAAAAGGCAATCCTCTGTTTTCCACATCCCCACCTTCACACACAGATACATTCATACTTTTCAGAGGCAACTGTGTTTTTCTTTTTTAAGCTGCTTCTCTAATATTTACCTTCATCTTTCTGAATAATGTATACATACTGCTATCTCTTGATTCTTTCATTTTAGATACTATCTATTGACTTCCTATTATGGATTGATGAGGATTTTACTTACCTTTCACAAACCTTCCTTTTCCCTCATCCTCTGAGAAATTTTTGATTTTTACTTAAACTCATGTTTGGTACTTTCATTACATTGACTCTCTGAATATTCCTTGCTGCTGAGCCTCGTACTTTATAATGATTATATTTCCCTGATGGTATAACTTTTTGCTTTTCTCTGGAGTTAATAATTACTCCATTTTTCCATTGGTTTTATTTTCTTTGATCTTTTAAATTTTCCACAACTTTTAGCAGCTCTGAAAAATACCTTTCAAATCATTTTTTCACATCATTAAACCTGTCAGGTAATCTCTAGGTTCTGGTATTTTCTCTTTGCAGACATTGCTCCATTTTCCCCCTCCATTCTGAATTAGTTACTCTACAACTGCTATAAAGCTGTCATCCTGGGATTTCCCTTTCCCACTCTCCTGTGTTGGAGTCTCCTTTTCCTGCATCCTAAGTTTTTTTCTTTCTCAGGCTATTTCCTAGTTTCTTGCATTACTGCCTCCCCATAGCTTCCTAAGTAACGGCATGTTCCAGTTACTAAGGATGAATAACAAATTATCCTAAAACTTGTGTTTAAAATAATGACAACATTTATTTTCCTTGTGAATCTGCAATTTGGTTAGGGACTAATAGAGCTTGTTTGTGCTCCACCTTCTGCATCAGCTGGCATGGCTTAAAACAACACATTTACTTTGCTCACTGATCTTTAATTCAGGAAGGGTTCATCAGGGAAAGCTCTTGTCTGCTGTACTCATCATCAGTGGGCTCTCATCAGAGGCCTTACCTGGGGAGGTCAACTAGAATACCTAGATGCAGCCTGGGCTTCCTTACATCATAATGGCTGGGCTCCTGGGGTGAACATCCTGAACGAGTTATGAGAGAGTCATATTCGCCTTCTCTGACATAGCTACTGAAGTCATTCAGTTTGTTCTGCTTCATTCTGCTTCTGCTTCATTCAGTTTGTTGAGGCAATCAAGAAGTTCTGATCAGATTCAAGGGGAAGAAAACAGGCTCTTCCTCTTCATGGTGGAGTGGCAAGGTTCTAGAAGAGTATATGGGACCAGAAATAGTGCTGTGGCCACGTTTGGAAAATACAGTATGCCACAAGGTGCTTGGAAGAATAATTTTGAGACTTTTTTTTTTTTTTTACCTGCAAATGTCTTTAATATACCCTCACACTTAAAAGTTGGTAGAGTTCAAATTCTATGTTGAAGTGGTTTTCCACTGAGAATTTTGAAGGCATTCCTCTATTGTCTATACATAGGCTTCTGTTGCCAAGATGTCCAGTGCCATTCTGATTTCTGATCCTGTGTAATGTTTTTTTTCTTTTTTTATTTATTTATTTTATTTATTTTTGGCTGCGTTGGGTCTTCCTTGCTGCACGCAGGCTTTCTCTAGTTGCGGTGAGCGGGGGTTACTCTTCGTTGCAGTGCGCGGGTTTCTCATTGCAGTGGCTTCTCTTGTTGCGACGCACAGGCTCTAGGCGCACGGGCTTCAGTAGTTGTGGTGCATGGGCTCAGTTGTGATTCACAGGCTCTAGAGTGCAGGCTCAGTAGTTGTGGAGCACGGGCTTGAACCCGTGTCCCCTGTTTGCATTGGCAGGCAGATTCTTAACCACTGTGCCACAGGGAAGTCCCTGATTCTTTGTAACTTTTTATATCAGATATTCTGAAATTGCATGATGATACAACTTCATACAATCTTTACTTCCTTTTCCTGTAATATCTCTTGGCTTAATTACCCAGTTCTTCTACTTAATTTGCAAGAACTTTTTCTTGTTCAGAAGTCAGGTGGCATCTTTAACACTGCCTGGAAATCTGCTTAGGCTAGATTATCCCATTCATTGGGTGTATCAGCCCCAGCCATCATCTTTGCCCTCCTGTGTCTTTGTCCTGGAGTCATAAACCTCGCTGATATTCTTTATCTAAAAACTGTATTTCCTATCTTCTGTCAGGAAAGAGTTAAATATACCTCATTCACCTTATTTGAAGATATAAGCCAACAACTGTGGTACAGTACACATTGTTAAAAAGCAAGTTTGATACATTTCTTAGATTATTTTATAGGTTGTACCTGCTACTGAGATTAAAATAAAGCTGACTGGTTCAAAATTATTAAGACTGTTTCAAGGATAGTACAAATATTCCCTCACATTGAACATATTCTTTCTAAATAACTTATGTTATATTTACATACCTGCTAATAATATACCTTTACATAAAAGTAAAGCTTTAAGATAAAGGTGAGCCATACTTTGAAATAAACAAACTTTTTAGAGAACTTTTTTAAACTTAATTTTTTCAATCATATATTCACTTGGCTCAAAAATTTTAAAACTGTAAAAGGGTATGGGGCGAAAAGTCTCCTTCCACCTTTTCCCTTGCAGTTTACTTTTTCTTTTTATTGGTATCCAGAGTTTTTCATTTGGGTGCACATGTATAGAATTCCTGAGATATTTTATGCATATACAAGGAAATATGTACGCGTAGTATTATTCCCTCTTTTTTCACACAAATGGTAGCAAACTATTCCCTTGCCCTTTTTTTTTTTTTCCCCCCTCACTAAATGGTATGGTTCAGAGAGCTTTCCATGTTGGTTACTAAAGCATTTCCTCATTCTTTATGACCACAAAGTACTTGTTTTATGGATATAGCATAAGTTAACAAAACTCCTATTAATGGACATTTTTGTTGTTTCCAATCTTTCCTGAAAGGCCCATCCTTCTTTGCCCTCAGTGATGCAGTGAATAACATTAAAAGTAATATTTTACCCAAGTGTAAGTTTATTTGTTAGATACAGTCTCAAAGTGGTGTACATGTTTGTAATTTTGACTAATACTGCAGGATTGCCCTACAGAGTAAGTTGTACCAATTTCTACTCCTGTACGCAATGCTTATTCCCTTTGCTGACATAGTAAACTATCAAAATGGATCTTTGCTAATTTATAAGCGGAAAATGTGTTAGTATAACTTTATTTGTATTTATCTTACAGTGAAGTTGACAGTTTTTTCCTATGATTTAGAGATTTTTTTTTCCTTTCCTTGAACCTGTGTATTCTGTCCTATTCTCCATTTTGCTATTGGGTTGTTAGTCTTTTATTAATTTGGAGAAATTCTTTATATATTAGAGAAATTATCCATTTTCCTATGACATGTTTCAGATGTTTTCCCCCAATTTGTTATTTGTCTTTATTTATAATGGACTTTGTCATGTAGAGGGTTTTTTCGTTGTTTTGTTTTTTATGTCATGGGATTTATCATTATTTTGTCTGACGACTTTTGAATTTGGGGTCACAGAAAGTCCTTTACCACCCCAAGTTTTTAATTTCCCAGTGATTTCTTCCAGTTCTTTTAAGATTTAAAAAAACAATCCAAAAAACATTTTAAATTTGATACATTTGGTTTTTATTTTATTATAGATATGAGGGCTTGGTTCCAATTTAATTTTTTCCAGATGTCCCAATGCTATTTATTGACCAATCTTTTTTTTTTTTTTTTTTACTAATTTGAGATTCTTTTTATTATATCTTAATTGCCATATATCTTTGGGATTTTTCTGGATTTTGTATTCAGTTCCATTGATCTACCTATCCATTGCCAGTGTTATGCTTTTAAAAAGTTTTGTGGTTTTTTATTTTTAATTATTAAGGTTTTCTAATGTGTTTTGCTATATGGCAGGGTTAATCTCTCTTTACCCTCATTTTTCAGGTACTTTTCTCTATTTTCTTATTTATTTTTCCATATTAGCTTTAGTATTATAATTTCAAAATCTGTGATAAATGTTTTCTTCCAACACAATTCCAATTTATGTTAACTTATTATGTCATTAAATATGACATTAAATTATGTCATGAAACAATAGCACTCTCGTTTAAAAAAATTGTTTAAGCTTGATATATTATGGAACATTTCAGTACTCTGATACCCATTTTTTTTTTCCAACACCACCAAGTAATTCTCCAGTTCTCACCAGACACTTGACTGTTTCCCACGAATTTAACTTAATTCTGATGCTATCCACCGGGAGGTGGCGTCAGATCCCACAGATTAGGGGCTCAGTCTCACAGGCTGCTCCATTTCACATACCAATTGAAAATGTATAGTTACCTGTGCTATAAATCACAGGTTCCCATGACCTCCACCTCAGGTTTGAGTAATTTGTTAAGTGGCTCATGGAACTCCAAAATAAATTTACTTATGTTTACTAGTTGATTATAAAGGATACAGATGAATAGCCAGGTGAAGAGGTACCTAGGGCAGGGCAAGGTCTAGGAGAGCCGCAAGCACAGGAGCTTTTGTCCCCATGAACTGGGGTGCACCACCCTCCTACCATATGGATACATTCATCAACAAGAAGCTTGTCAAATCTTACTGTTCAAGGGTTTTTTAGAGCTTATTCAGCAGCCCCCGTCTTCCCTGAGATCGATGGGTGGGGCTGAAAGTTCCAACTTTCTGTCAGTTGGTCTTTTTGGTGACCAACCCAGTCCTCAGACTATATAGGGACTCAGCCTAAGTCACCTCATTAGCATAAACTCAGATGTTACAAATAACAAAAAAGGGTCCTATCATTGAGGAACTTACCAGGATTTTAGGAGCACTTTGTCTAGAACCTGGTCAAAGACAAATATGTTTCTTATTATACCACAAATATAAAGTAAAGTATTTAGTATTCTTTTTTTTTTAAAAGTCTTTTAATCTTTTATACAAGAGTGACTGACCCATTTAAACTTAACTATATTAATTTAAGTATTGGTATTTAGATAATTCTCATCTGCATTTTGGCCTAAATTACACTAATTATTTTAGAGTGTGGTTCTCTTTGAACTGCTCTAAAAGGAAAAAAAAGTTAAATGTAAAATATCTTTTTTAGGTATAATTGACATGTAACGTGTACAACAGAATGATCAATAGTAATTTATATTACAAAATGATCACCACGATAAGTCTAGTTAACACCCATCGCCATACATAGTTACAGAATTTTTTCTTGTGATGAGAATGTTTAAGATTTACTCTTAGCAGCTTTCAAATATATAGTATTATTAACCATAATGATGCTGTATATTACCTCCCCATGACTTATTTATTTTATAACTGAAAGTCTGTACCTTTTGACCATGTTCACACATTTTGCCTACTGCTGCCCATCACCTGCCTCTGGCAAACACCAATCTCTTTTCTGTATTTATGAGCTCAGTGTTTTTTGTTTTTGTTTTTCATTTTTAAATTCTACACATAAATGAGAGCATATGGTATTTGCCTTTCTCTGTCTGACATATTTCACATAGCATAATACCCTCAGGGTACATCCATATTGTTTTGAATGGCAAGATTTTCTTTGCTTTTATGGCTGAATAATATTTCGGTGTATATATACACCACCTTTTCTTTAATCATCTACTGATGGACACTAGGTTGTTTCCATCTCTTGTCTATTGTAAATAATGCTGCAATGAACATAGGGAAGCAGACATCTTTTCGAGTTAGTGTCTTCATTTTCTTCACATAAATACCCAGAAGTGGAATTGCTGGAGCATATGGTAGTTCTATTTTGGCGAGCCTCCATCCTGTGTTCCATAGTGGCTGTACCAATTTACATTTCTACAAGAAGTGTACAAGCATTCACTTTTCTCCATAGTCTCACCAGTGCTTGTTATTTCTTATCTTTTTGATAATAGTCATTCCAACAAGTTTGATAGTTAGTAATCTAATTATCAAAGAATTAGCATCTTTTCTTGTACCTGTTGGCCATCTGTATGTCTTCTTTGGAAAAATGTCTATTCAGATTCCCATTTTTAAATCAGATTATTTGTTTTTTTGCTGTTGAGTTGTATGGGTTCTTTATATATTTTGGATATTAATCCCTTGTCAGATAGATGGTTTGCAAATATTTTCTCCCATTCCGTAGGTTACCTTTTCATTTTGTTGATGGTTTCCTTTGCTGTGCAGAAGCTTTTTAGTTTGATGTAGTCCCATTTGTTTAGTTTTGTAAGTGAGGTATTAAAGTCCCCTATTTTTTTAAAAAATAAATGTATGTACGTATTTATTTCTGGCCACATTGGGTCTTTGTTGCAGTGTGTGGGCTTCTCATTGCAGTGGCTTCTGTTGCGGAGCACGGGCTCTAGGCACGCAGGCTTCAGTAGTTGTGTGGCATGTGGGCTCTAGAGCACAGGCTCAGTAGTTGTGGCACACAGGCTTAGTTGCTCCTCGGCATGTGAGATCTTCCCGGATCAGGGATCGAACCCATGTCCCCTGCACTGGCAGGCAGATTCTTAACCACTGCACCACCAGGGAAGTCCCAAGTCCCCTATTCTTATTTTATTGCTCTCTATTTATCCTTTTAGGTCTGTTTATATTTGCTTTATATATTTAGGTGCTCCTCTCTTGGGTGCATAAATATTTATAATTGTTATATCCTCTTGTTGGATTGACCCCTTTACCATTATGTAGCGCTCTTCTTTGTCTCTTATTACAGTCTTTGTTTTAAAGTCTGTTTTGTCTGATATAAGTATAGCTACCCCAGCTTTCTTTTGGTTTCTATTTGCATGTAACATCAGCATAAAGAAGTCCCTTTAACATTTCTTGTAAGGTCGGTTTAGTGGTGATAACTCCTTTAGCTTTTGCTTGTCTGGAAAACTCTACCTCTGCTTCAATTCTGAATGAGAACTTTGCTATGTAGAGTATTCTTGAAAGTGTTTTTCTTTTGGTAGTCTAAATATGTCATTCCCCTGCCTTCTAGCCTGCAAAGTTTCAGCTGAAAAATCTGCTGGTAGTTTTATGGGGGTTACCTTGTACTTAACAAGTTGTTTTTCTCTTGCTGCTTTTAAGATCCTTGCCTTGTCTTTAACTTTTGACATTTTAATTAAAATGTGTCTTGGGGCTCCCCTGGTGGCGTAGTGGTTAAGAGTCCGCCTGCCGATGCAGGGGACACAGGTTCGTGCCCTGGTCCGGGAGGATCCCACATGCCGCAGAGCGGCTGGGCCCGTGAGCCATGGCCGCTGAGCCTGCGCGTCTGGAGCCTGTGCTCCACAACGGGAGAGGCCACAACAGTGAGAGGCCCACGTACCGCAAAAAAAAAAAAAATGTGTCTTGGTTCATCTTGTTTGGGACTTCCTGGCTTTCCTGGGTCTGGATGCCAGTTTCCTTCCCTAGGTTGGAGAAGTTTTCAGCCATTATTTCTTCAGATAAGTTTTCTGCCCCTTTCTCTGTCTCTTCTCTTGCTGGTACCCCTATAATACAAACCATAAATTCCTTAAGCTATCTTCACTTTTTTTCCTTTTTTTTCTCTGCTCTGATTTTGTGAGTTCCACTGCCCTGTCTTGAGTTCACTGATCATTTCTTCTGGCTGATGACTGTGACATCCTTTGTTTACTGATATGGCAGGAAATATTCCATTTCTCACTCTGCTTCATCCAGTCTGCTATTGAATCCCTCTATAGTATATTTTTCAGTTCAGTTGTTGTATTCTCCAGCTTTGCTTCTTTCTTGTATTTTCTTTCTCTTTGTTGAGGTTCTTTCTATGTTCAGGGAGCATTTTTATGACCTTTACTCTGAACTCTTTATCAGGTAAATTATGTATCTTCATTTCATTTCATTAAGGTTTTTTTTTTTTTCTGAGGTTTTATCCTGTACTTTTATTTGGAACATATTTCTTTGTTTCTTCTTTTTGCTTGACTCTGTGTAAGATAAAACAGTTACCTCTCCCAGTTTTGAGGACAGGACTAGGAGATGAACCTTATCATTCAACCCTACCCTGGCTCTTGACTGTCTCTCAAGCCTTTGTGATTGTCCAAGCAACCTATTATTTTTTTAATAGCTCCCAGGAATTAAGGGTGTGTCAAGACCCGTCATTGCCCCACAGGGGAGGATATCCATACCTAGATTTAGGCTGATTGGAAGCAAGACCCTCAAGCGGCAGCTTTTAATGTATGCAAATATATACAGTTCTGTGCTTATTAAGTCCTGCTTATTAAGTCCTGCTAGCCACCTGAGCCAGGTGATGAGAATGAAAACATGGTGTCCATTGGCCTCTGTTCCCTGAAGGCCCTTCCGTAGGCCTTCACATGCATGGATTCCAAGCCTGAAGCCCACCCCTCAGACTGAAGCTTCAGGATAAGCAAATAGGCCTGTTTCACATTAAGACTGTGGGTGTGTTTAAGTGTGCTATCTGCAGTGCCCTGGTGTGGTAGCCTGCCAAGAACTGTCTACAACTGTTACAGTCTCATGGGACCCAGGAATGTCAGCCCCCCTGGCCACCAGAGCCAGGTAAGTAAGGGACATTCCCTGGTTGGCAGCCACAAAAACCAGAGCACCAAATACAAAACTGGGACACCAAACACACGTAAGATCTCCCCGTAAGATCTCCCCTGCAAGACGTGCTGGCGTTCCGGAACATGCAGAGGAGAGCACAAAGATAGTAGAGCCCGCCCTCCGGAGTCTATGGAAGGATTACTTTCAGTCCTTAGAGTTGTGTTTAATTAGAAGCCTGCCCCTCAGGCTATAGCTATGATAATAAGCTAATAGGCCTCTTTCAGCAGAAAGACTGAGCTCCTGTTGTCTCATGCTGTTCCCCTGGGGGGGTAGCTGATTAAGAACTTGTTCTCCATTTCTGTGAGTGTGAGACCCGCTGGCTGTCAGATTCAGACAATGTTGTGGTGTCCTCTGGTTGTCACTGCAAAAACAAGGGTATAAGCTCCTTTCTCTAAGATACTGGTGAGCTGGAGAGTGAAGCAGAGGGAGAGTGCGGAGATGACGTCCACTGGCCTCCATTCCCTGAGAGCATCTCCGTGGGTGCCTCGATGTCAAAGCCCCTGGACAAGCACATAGGCCTCTTTCACAGAAAGACTGGGGGTTGCTTCTGTCTGCTGTCTATGCAGTGTCCTGGGGGTCATAGTCTACCAAGAACCTTCTCTCTGATGGTTACAATCCTGAGGGACCCAGGAACATTAGCCTGCCTGGCATCCAGAGTCAAGCAATCAAGGGATGTTCCTTGGGCAGGAGCTGCAGAAACCAGAGCACCAGATGCATATAGGAGCTCCCTCTGGGTGGTACTGGGTCTCTGGAGCACAGCAGATGGGAAACAAGATGTCGCCCACCAGCCACCATCCCCAGAAAGTATCCCAGCGGACCCCTAGATGTGTGTTAAGTTAGATGCCTGCTGCCTGGAGCTGATGCTTTAAGATTGGCAAGTGAGCCTCTTTAGCATTAAGTCAGGTCCTCTTCTGCATTTGGCCCTGAGGCAGGGGAGTCCAAGAGTACGAGCCCTGTAAGAATTGTTTCTTAGTTCGCGTCTTGGGGACATGAGCTCTTTTGGTCTTCAGAGCTCGATGTTTTGGGGGCTTGTCTCTCAGGTTCAAACTCAACCCTTAACTCCCCAGGGAAAAGCTCTGGGTTTTGAGTTTTCTCCAGCTTGTGGGTTGTCCTGCTGAGGGTGGGGTTTATGGTGAGATTGTGTCTCAGCTTCTCCTACCAGCTTAGATGTCATTTTCTTCTTGTTTGCCCAACGTGTAGGAGCTGCTCAGCTAGTTTTTAGGGTTTTTTTCAGAGGAAATTGTTCCCTATGTAGCTGTTGATTCAGTATTTCTGTGGGAGAAGGTGAATTCAGGATCTTCCTATGTCACCATCTTGATCCAGAACCCAATATTTATTACCTTGAAAAAATAAATTATTTTCTGATTATATCTTGAGTACATACTGCTGTGCCGCTTTTTCTAATATATACATAGTTTTTATATGCATCTTTTTTATGTTTTAACATTTTTAGCAGCTCATCTATATATTTGATTTTTCTTTGAAATTTTCCAGAAAAGCAGTCTTGACTTGCAGTCAGATTTTGCCAGATATAATGAAAGCTACGAATTTATTCAAGCTACACTTGAATATATTTCCTGGACTTAAATGTTCTCCATTTCTTCTATGAAGATACTCATTGATGCCAACAGAAAGGCCATATTTGAGTTTTGAGCATTCTGTTCATTTCCAGTGTGACCAGTTGAATTGTATATTTTCTAAAACATTTTTCTTTTTCATGGAAAGAAATGAAAATTTTCTCTTGAGGGGTGTTCATATTTTATCAATTTATATGATATCTGATTCACTTATATAATTACAATAACTAATGGCACCTGCCATCTCTACTGCATAACCACTGTTATTTAGAACAATTTAGGAATACTTTTACCAACTTACCCCTAAAATCTAACCTCATGTTTTTCGTCTCTTTCTCTTTAGCCTGTACAGTAAAGCGGGTGGGACGCCTCCTTGTGCTTCTCCGGGTTTTCCATTTCTTCCTCCATATCCCCCACAAGAAGCTACCAGGACTGTCAGTTCTTTATCTGTTGCTGACACTGTTTCTTCTTCAGCGACAAGTCATACAGCAGCCAAACCTGCTGCTCCTTCATTTGGTGTCCTTTCAAATCTGCCACTGCCTGTTCCCACAACAGACACTTCAGCACCGGTTGGTATCAGATATCTGTAGTTTGTACCCTTGAAATATTCAGTCAACAAACATTATATCCCTCCAGTGTGCCAGCCACCATGGCATAAAAGATAAAAAGATTAAATCACATTTTCAACTTAAGTAACAATTTCAAAGAGGTAACCAGCAAATAATTAAATAATTGTAAGTAGAAGAGATAGTCTAGAGCTATGGCAAAGACACAGTTAAGGGAATAGTCAGTGCTCTCAGGGACCATCGTAGAGCTAGAAAGATAACTTTATAAAAGATGCAATTCTTTTTCTTAAACCACTTTATCCTTGGTGCCTCAAAGCATGCCTGATGCATATAGTAGGTGCTCATTCAAAATGAGGCAGATGAATGAATGGATTCACACTTGCGGCCAAATTTTGATAGATGGTAATGAATTTGCCAGGATGATAAGGGGTCACATAAGGCAATTCTGTGAAGAGGCAACAGCATTGACAAAGATTTGGGAGCATAAACCAGATGGCATATTTGTGAAGCTGCCTGTTATAGAGCCCTCTGGTTGTCATGTAGGACACAGGCAAAGATAAGAGAAGGATCGTATAGGAGAAGCATGTATCAGCTTATGGAGGGTCTGCTCTAGCATACTGAGGACTTTTAATCCAGTGTCTCATTGGTGTAAAAAATTGTGTGTTCTTAAGTTAAGCTGGTATCTGCTGCCATGTGGGATGTTACTGAGGGAGAGACTGTGCATTAAACATATTAAAGGGATTTTAAAACCTTCATTTTTAACCCTTAGTGAATATCACCCATAGTAATACTCAAATATTAAAAAATTATCATAATCAACTTTACTAATTTTAGTGTTTGTAATAATTTAGAATATAGACCCATTAGAGTATAGACCCAAGTGGACTTCATTTTTCCAAAACCTTTCATCATTGTATTAATGAATATTATGAACAAATTATAATTAGTATAAATAAAATTACAAGAGAACTTTTCATGGGTCCTTGATTTTAAAATGTCATCTATATTCAAACAATGTATACTCTATTCCTTATCTACCCTACTCTCTCATGGAACTTAGGTAACTATTCAGATTTTTGCCAACTTACTAATTTTTCTATACTTAATGCCTTTCACTTTGAGACAAACATTCATATACATCAATATACATCAATGAAACCCAGAGATAATTCTCCACATATGTCACAGATACACTTAGGAGATTTATTTACAACCGTATACTTGTCCAAGGGCTAAACACAGGTACTCACGTGATCCCCATTAAAAAAAAAAAGTAACCCTATATGTATAAAGATACACTGAAAAAACAGTGAAGAAAGAAGGGGAGGGTAAGGACAATGTGAAGTGCAAAGATTAAGTGTGATAATGAAAACAGTTATGGGACGCAGTACATTAAAAATTACTTTTATAACCAAATAGGAGCAGTCAAAAAGATGGCTGAAATTTAACACCATTTCACACTCTCTTTAGATAAGCCAAAATGGTTTTGGTTACAAGATGCCTGATATCCCTGATGTATTTCCAGAACTCTCAGAACTAAGGTAAAAAAACTAAGAGAGTAACATTGGTGTTTGTTGTCTATTTAATTTGTAAATAGAAACCACATCATCATTTTCATATCCATATTAAGTTAAAAAAACCTTTTAAGTCATCACTCTTCCTATATTGTGGTTGTCTTAGTGGGAAAGTTCTATGAATCAGTCGTATGTCTTGTAGGTTATATTTATTGAGTTACTGGTCTGTGAGAAATCCTACAGTTAAAAAAGGTTTAGCTTTATTTGATACAGTGTTTTACAGTCACTTGCAGGAAGTGGTGATGTGTTATTCTCTGCTAATAATTAATGAAGTTTACATGCAGCATGTACACATTAAAGCAGTCATACACGGAGTAATGCTTGCAGCAACCCGTGAAGGTAGGGGCTGTTATTGTTGCCGTGTTGTAGAGCATTCTCCTCCTCCTTTCCTTTCTTCCTTCCCTTTAAAAACATTATTATGAAAACGTCAAAAATACAAAAAGGTGAACCTCTTTGCCATCTTCCAGCTTTTTTCAGGAAGTATGGGTATAGGTCAGGATTATTTTAAACCAAATCCCAAATATTCTGTTATTTTTACCTATAAGTTTTTCACTAAATTTCTCCACCAGGTAAAGACCTTTTCTTTGCCATAATCCCAATCCACATCATCATCATACCTCATAATATGAATGCTCATTCTTTAATTCTTTGATATTATCTTATTTCCCCAGGGTCTTAATAATTAAATCTTTTGGTTGGTAGTTTATTTGAATCAGGGTTCAAAATAATATCTACCTATTGCATTTGAATACTGTTATCTTTTATAGTTCTTTTAATCATGAACCATTTCTCCCACGTTTATTAATATGTATGTACATATACACACAAACATATACATATACACACATGCATGCATACATATACATACAAATATATATACATACACATATAAACACATATAGAGTAAATTATACACATATTATTAAATATTTATGTAAGAAACTGGTTATTTGTCCTATAGAATTTCCCATACCCTGTTGTTGCCTGATTGCATCCTTGTGGTTCCATTGAGGGTGTTCCTCTATTTCTCATATTTCCTTCTACTGGTGGCTAGATAACAGAGTTTTGATTAGATGTAGGTTCAATTTTTTTTATCAAATCATTACATTGTACACCTTAAACTTAGACAATGTCTCAAGAAAACTGGGGGAAAAATTTAGGTTTAATTCTTTTGGCAAGAATATTTACATCATAGTTAGTGCATATTTCCTATTACATCACATACGGCCGCAGTGATGTCTGGTTGCCTTATTTTTAGTGACATTAGGATTGAAACAGGTTGAAACACTTGAAATCACTGACTGTGCATTATTTCATTAAGGATTGCAAATGTGATTTCCTACTGCCAGAATTAGCCAGAAGTCTATGAAGACTTTCCTTCATAGAAAAGGAAAGTTTAGTTATATTGAAATATACTTCATAGAGAAAGACAAGATATATGCTTGATTTTTTCCTCTTAATTTATTGATTTTGAGAATAATGAGTTGATGCATAAGCTAGCTGCAAAAGTTCTGATAGGTGAGGTTTTTTTTGTTTTTTTATAGTTGTTTTTGAGTTGTTATAAACTCATAAATTAAAAAAGAAATTTGTGTTTCAGTCCATTTCAAACATTATTCTTTTTGCTGCTTAAACAGTTCTATCTTTAGTCAATAGGAAACTCTGTCAAAACAAAGATGTCATGGGCTCAACATGAACATTTTTTTTTCTCTGACCTGAAGCCAGCCATTTCTCTGAAAGGCACTTGTTCTTTTTCAAAATAACAATACTAATAAAATAACAATATCAGTAGTGATTATTGAAAGCAGGATAAGTTTTTGTTTATTTGTTTTGTTTTTTACACTTCTTTTGTCTTTAGGATATAGCACACCAGAGATGTACAGCCAAATACTATTTTTTAAAGTCTTTTCAGTAAAATTTCTCTGGATGATTATATAACTTAGGGAAAAAAAACAGGTTCATTTATTTCCATTTGCTTTGAATTTTAGAGACTGCTTTTTCTTTTTTAATTTTGTTTTTTAATTATATAATGCATTTATATGGATCTATATGTAGTCAAAACTGAAAGATAGGTTCAGAAAGGTTTCCCTCCCTCCCTATCCCCCCCATCCAGTTCCCTCTTTCACTCTCTGGATATGATTTTTGTTCTGGGATTGGCCTTCCACGATTGCTTTTTAAAAACATTTTTATGACTATATGTACACAGACACATATACATGTATCATTTATTGTGACAGCCACATACCTATTAGGTAAATAGGCTCAGAGGTTAAAATTGGTAGGTTATTAGGGCTGTTCATAAACCCTTGTCTTCATAGTCCTGTAGTGACTTGACACTGTACTGTATTTAGAATACTTTTTGTTTTATTGTGATTGATGTTTTATTTGCTTTTAAGGTTATAATTTGCCTTCTTCTGTGTCTATATAAAAATATATATGTCAAAAATTACTTAGAACCTATCAGCTGAGTAAAACTGAAAAATGGTGAATATTTATTATGGAAAAAAACTAGATGACTGATATTCATTAACATTTTTTTCTGTTGTGTTTCTAGTGTATCACAACTTACAGATATGAATGACCAAGAGGAGGTATTACTAGAACAGTTTCTGACTTTGCCTCAACTAAAACAAATTATTACTGACAAGGATGACTTAATGAAAAGTATTGAGGAGCTAGCAAGTATGTCTTTCCTTACTTATTAAATTTCCTAAGAAAAATGTGATCCTTACCTAGCAATAAACTAAGGATTTATGTTACAGGAAAAAATCTCCTTTTGGAGCCCAGCTTGGAAGCCAAAAGGCAAACTGTTTTAGATAAGGTGAGTTAGTTATCATTTTTTAAGAAATCCGTACAATTTTAAAATAGAATTAAATAGCATTTTAATTTTCTCTTTTAGTATGAATTACTTACACAAATGAAATCAGCTTTTGAAAAGAAGATGCAAAGGCAGCATGAACTTAGCGAGGTAAGATTGTTTAGCTCTTTTCTTTTACCATAAGAATGTTTAATCTTAATGTGCATGTGCCACATTCTTAAATTCATTATTACCAGAAAGCATTTATTAGGTATCTGAGTTTATCTTATCTGTTTATAAATCATGATAAACAGCTCTAAGTTACGCAGATGAACAGCTGTCAGTTATAAGCCATTGTAAATCAGTTGTGCTCATGCAAGGTCATTTGGTTCCAAAATAGAAAAATATAAAAAGCCCCATAAAGAACTCTTCTGGGAGAGTTATTATAAAGGCAGTTTAACTCTTCTAATAAAAGCTACCAACAAAAATTTTAATTTTAGACTACTTGTAAGCCTATATACAAGTATCTTAAATGAAAAGTTAGCAAATTGAAAAATATAATATATAAAAAGTATAAAGTATAATTCACCACAAATAATAGATTTTATGCTAGAAATATGTGAAAAATCAAAAACTTCATAAAATTCAACGCATGTTCCTAAAAAAACAAATCTTTAAAAATAAAATCATTTAAAAAATTAAAATAAATATCAATAACCCAATCATAATATTCTGTTTCCTTTAAAATCAGGAATTCTAGAAGGTAAAGCCAATTTAGTAAAACATAAAATAGAAAGAAGACAACAGCAAAAAGTAAAGGAGAATATAAATTTGTAATAGATTTCAGATGATCATTCTTTAGAATAAAATAATAGTAGCTGACATTGTACAATTGTTGTATCTTTTGCATTGCACTAAGCTATTTACATATATTGCCCATTATTCCACCCCAAACCCTATGAGGTAGATGTTGTTACTGTTTATCCATTTTGCAGATGAGGAAACTGAGGCACATGGATATTAAATAACATCCCTGAGGTCATGTAAATAGAAAGTATCAGAGTCAGGAGTCACATGTAAGCAGTCCTCCCTCACTTAACTGGAAAATCTGACAGAGTCAACTAAAATACCTTTAGATGCTTATTAAAGCTTAGTAGATGCTGAAGAAGCTGTTCACAATAATCAGCATCATTCCTTAGACAAACTCTTAGTAAACTAAGATAAAATTAATTCCTTAATTTAATAAGGAAACCAACAGCAAACATCATACCTAATGACTCAACATTTCCAGGATCCCTTTAATGTTAGGAATGAGAGAGTGATGCCCCAGTATCACTGCTATTTAACATTGCTTGGGAGGTTCTGGCCACTGTAAGAAGACAAGAAAAGGAAAAGAGGTATAATGTAAAAGAAAAGATGAAACAGTTGTTAACCAAAACCAAACAAGTAAAAATCCTAGCAAATTGAGGTTTTCTTCTAGATATCTCGCAACTACCAGTGCAAAATGAAGTAGAAGAAAAAAACTCATTTACAATATAAACAAAACTGTAAAAAATTTAGAACTGAACCCAATGAAGTAAGTTAGGAAACTTAATGACACAAAAGAAGACTTGAAGAAATAGAGTAACAGAATATTCATGGACTGAAAGATACAGTATTATAAAGATTTCATTCTTCCCAAAATAACTTAAAAATCTTCTATACTTCCAATCAAAATCCCAAGAGTATTTTTTTTTAATTTAAACAGATTTATTCTAAAGTTCTTCTGAAAAACTAAACAGGTTAAACTAGTCAAGAAGAGCTTGAGCAAAAAGAAACCCTTTCCCAATATCAACATACACTATAAAAACTCTTTAAAACAGTAGAGTAGCCTTGTAGGAAGCAAAAAATAGTTCTATGGAACAGATTCTGCAGTTCAGAAACAGACATATATATGAGTAATTGGTTAGAAAAAAATGAGAATTTAATAAAGGCAGTCCATTTAGAAAAAAGTTAGATCCCTATATCATAGCATAGACAGAAGGATGCTCTAGATAGAGTAACTATTTAGGTGGAAACCGTAAAATTATGAGAGACAACTATCGCTAGAGTTTTTTTTTTAGGATTATGATGGGAAAATCCTTTCTAAGCATTATGACAATAGGCAGAAGCATAAAATAAAAAACTGATGATTTAAGCTATATATAAATTTAAACTTTGTATACATTGAAGATCATAAAATCAAAAGTGAAGTAAAGGGGACAAATATTTGTAGCAGATATAACAAATATTAATGCCAATGGTCCATAAAGAAACCTTACATACAGGCAAAGGGAAGAACAGGAAACTCACAAAAGGAGAAATATGAAGGTCCAATAAACATTCTGATATAGCAATTATTCTGACTTCTTGAAATGTTTTAAAAAATCCTTGATTCCTAGGATTGTCTCTATAGATGTGCTCACTCAGAACCTCTGACGATGATGACTCTTCTATACTGTAAAGTATGGAAACCACTTCACTAGACTGTTGGTGCCATTAGTGCAGGAACCTGTCCTGTTTTTTTCCCCTTGTATACCCAATACCTTGGTCCAGTGCTTGGCACATGGTACGTACTCAATAAATATTTAATGAGTAAGTAAATGGAAACATTTGAAAAGATGCTTAACCTTACACTAATAAGCAAAATTACATTGTGTGAGGGAGACTTGTAAGGATAGATAACCAGTGTAGGTAAAGGTGATTAAAAATGGTGTATTTCTATATATACCTGTATGTGATGTATCACAATGAGATACCATCTCACACCCACTAGGATGACTATTAATAAAAACAGTTTTAGTTCCTACATTTAGATCTTTAATCCATTTTGAGTTAAATTTTGTGTATGAGGTAAGGTAAGGGTACAACTTAATTCTGAACATGGATATCCAGTTTTCCTAGCAATAGTTGTCCAAGACTGTCCTTTCCCGATTGAATGGTCTCGGCACACTTTTGAAAATATTTGGCCATATGTATGAGTGTTTGTTATTTCATTGATCTATATGTCTCTTCTGATTGCCAGTACCATACTGTTTTGATTACTGTAGCTTTATAGTAAGTTTTGAAATCAGTAAGTATGAATCCTCCAACTTTGTTCTTCTTTTTCAAGATCGTTTTGACTATTTGGGGGTCTCTTGAGATTCTCTGAATTTTAGGGTGGATTTTTCTATTTCTGCAAAAAATGCTGTTGACATTTTGATAGGGATTACGTAGACTCTGGAGATCACTTTGGGTAGTATTGTCTTAACAGTATTAAGTCTTCTGATCCATGAACACAGGGTGTCTTTCTACTTATTTATGTCTTCTTTAATTTCTTTCAGCAATGTTTTGTAGTTTTCGGTGTCCTTCACCACTTTGGTTAAATTTAATTCCATCACCTTTGCCATATTCTGTTCATTAGAAGCAGGTCACTAGGCCCAGACCACACTCAAGGGGAGGGGATTATACAAGAGCAGGAATACCAGGAGAGGATCATTGGGGATCATCTTAGAGGGTGCCTACCACAATGATCTGATTCCTAAATTCCCAAGAGAGGACAGTGATCTGCCCAGTTTCTCTCACTCAATAGCTTGCAGGCAATGCATTGGTTTCTATTGTGTTAGGTAGCCATCTCATATCCAAAAGGTAAGGACTTAGATGGGACCAGATTTCCTCAAAAAGAAGCTTTGTAAGGCACATAATGAATTGTTTCTCCCTGCCTCTACCTCTACTCCATTTTCCTTCCCTCTAAGGAGTTTTTCTGAGCATTAGAAACTAATATACTTGATTTTCTTTTTCAGAGCTGTAGTGCGAGTGCCCTACAGGCAAGATTGAAAGTAGCTGCACATGAAGCTGAGGAAGACTCTGATAATATTGCAGAAGATTTCTTGGAGGGAAAAACTGATATAGATGATTTTCTCAGTAGCTTCATGGAAAAGAGAACAGTATGTAATACTCTTCAGTTGAGGACAAGTGACAGCGTAATATCAAATAACTTATGTATATTCATGAGTAAAAAAAACCTTAGCACATTACTGAGCTGGAGTTTTGAGTGCCGTGAGAGGAAACTGAAGAGCCTCTATTGAGAATGATAGCAACATCCTGCTATCACTTTAAACCTGCTTGTTGTGAGTACACAAGCAGGTAAATCACATAATGGTTCTGTTTCAGAAATGATAGTATCTGTATCGTTCTGTAGTAAAGCTAGTAAATTAGCTTAAGTCTAGTCTTAATAGATGTAATATACTCCTGAATAACCTGTTTCACAAGTTGTTTAAAAAGAGAATAACCTATATAGTGTGTTTGTTTGTTTGTTTGTTTGTTTGGCTGTGCCGCACGGCTTGCAGGATCTTAGTTCACTGACCAGGGTTTGAACCCAGGCCACTACTGTGAAAGTGCCGAGTCCTAACAGCTGCACCACCAGGGAATTCCCTATACAGATTTTTAAAACTTTTTTGTTTTTAATATTACTGAGAACATTCTGGGGATAATTTCTGTTCTAGTATTTCCATTTTATATATATATATATATATATATATTTTTTTTTTTTTTTTTGGCGGTACGCGGGCCTCTCACCGTTGTGGCCTCTCCCGTTGCGGAGCACAGGCTCCGGACGCGCAGGCTCAGCGGCCATGGCTCACGGGCCCAGCCGCTCCGCGGCATGTGGGATCCTCCCAGAACGGGGCACAAACCCGCGTCCCCTGCATCCGCCGGCAGACTCTCAACCACTGCGCCACCAGGGAAGCCCTTCATTATATTTAAAGAAAAAAATTTTAAGTCTGCTTAGCAGTATCTTGTCCTTTGATAGAGTCCTAAATATTTACCTAATTTCTCTGAAACATCACAGTTTTAAAATAACCTTTTGTTAATAAACGTTATAAAACAGTGTGCCATATATATATATGAACTGTTAAGGAAAGTGTGGCAGATTTTATTATCCCTGTTTTCCATGAGAAAATTTGAAGTACAGAGATATTAATGACTATGGTTATAGCATTAGTGAAGCGTCGATTCTGGGTCCATTTTTCTTCGGTACTATTTAACTGTATCTTGAAGTTTTTTTTGTTTTTGTTTTAATTGATTATTTTTAGCTGCGTTGGGTCTTCATTGGCAAGTGGGGCTACTCTTTGTTGCGGAGCACGGGCTCTAGGCACGCAGGCTTCAGTAGTTGTGGGTCATGGGCTCTAGAGCTCAGGCTCAGTAGTTGTGGTTCACGGGCTTAGTTGCTCCGCGGCACGTGGGATTTTCCCGGACCAGGGCTCAAACCTGTGTCCCCTACATTGGCAGGCGGATTCTTAACCACAGTGCCACCAGGGAAGCCCCGAAGTTTTTATTTGTTAAGCTTCCTGGGTAATAACAGTAGGATTTATTTTCATATTTTTAAAACACAGATATTTGAAATTATATAATCAGAGAACTGGTATAAAGGATCAGAGTGTGTTTTACATTCTGGAAGTTTACAAAGATTATCTTCCAAACAAAATTAAAATTTTTTTCTTTTTGATTCTTAAATTCTGCTCTACCTCAGACATCGACAGTTTAAATAATGTCAACAAGTTAAAAGATTCTTACTTAGAATTTTGTCAAATTTAGCTAGTAGTAGGAAGATTACTGGAGAAGTGACTGGTATTTTAAATAATTTGTCTTCTAGATTTGCCACTGTAGAAGAGCCAAGGAAGAAAAACTTCAACAAGTGATAGCAATGCACAGCCAATTTCATGCTCCACTATAGGTAAATTGTATTCTAGAAGGTTTGAGTCTTCAGGCTATTGCATGGCTATTTTTAATGAAGTGTTCTTACTAGTGTTTGTTCAGCCAGCTTTAAGCATAATACTGTCGTTATAGCTATTGTGCTATATAACATGTAGAATACTTTATATTAAGCATAATGTTTTATGCCTAAGCATATAACCAGTAGAAATTGTTTGCATATTTTCTCAGTATGATATTGGCTTAAATGAATTTTTTTTCAGTATTTGATAGCTACTTATGTAGAGTTTAAACTGTAATTAGTTCCTTTCTCTCAGCTGGTGTGGGGAGTATACCATATTAGTTGACATATTCCTCAGTAGTCTCTTTTGTCATTTCTTCCTTTAAAATGAATTTCTGCTCTGTCTCTTTTCCATCTCACATCAGGATTATTCCAATAACTTTCTGACCAGTCCTCTGACTTTAGGGTTTCTCCTTCCTGCTCAGCACTGACAGAATGATCTTCCTAAAATACCACTCTGTGATAACATTTCTCTGCTCCAGGACCTGCAGTGAACCCCTAGGGATGAGAAATGCCAAATTTCTCTCGCTTATATTTTAGATCATCCATTTTAATTTTCCATTTTCCCCTTATGTTCTCTCATGTCATGTTGTTTTTTCTACCACCATATCTTTGTTCATGCTCTCACCTGCTCTCAGGACACTCTTCTGTTTTCCTCTCCATCTATCTTGTTTTAGGAATGACCTGGTGGCAAAGACTAGCTCCCACCTCAACAACTTTAAAAGCTTGTGTTACTGGATAACGCAGGGAAACAGAGCCAAAATGCAGAAAAGTACACCTCAGTCACCTGGGAGTGAAAACACGACATGAGGCCATCAGTAACCAAAGCAGCTCCTCTTAGACCCTTCCCACGACTGCTTGTTTTTCATTTTTGCATCTCTCTTCTTTTCTGTCTCTCACTCCCATGTGCTTTCTCACTTGCTCTTCAGAGAGCTTTCTTTGCTACCCACAGGCTTGATCATATCATGACAGTCCAAACAGCCAGTGGAGACTGACAAGGGTCTCACCACAAATTCAGGGAAAGAGACTGGCCCTGCATAGACAGTGTGCATCCTGACCTCAGCAGTTTGACCTAGAGATTGGTGTCCTGTGTTCATCTGCCCGCTCTGCTGGGCTAAAGGAGTAGACTTTGAGAAGGGAGCATGGGAGGTTCCCTTAAAAGGGATCAGGCTACAGGGAGGGAAGTGACAGGCATTTCTCAACCCCCATTCAAACTCTCTGCCCCTTTTCTCAATCTAGTTCTCCTTAACATTAGTAGCAACATTGAATTGTTTTATTTTACAAATCAGACTGTCAATCCCTGAGGGTAAGGGTTGATTTTTAATATCAACTATGCATTTCTCAAGGTTGAGAAGTAAGTGGGCACTGAGTAATTGCTTACTGACATGAGCATGCTAGAATCCTATCCCTACCTCTTTTCCCTCATAGTCAGATTATCTTCTTCTAGGTAAATCTTAATTTATCATCTTAAATTAAATCTTAGGTTTTGATTTTCTTTTCTTTTCAGATTTTCCTGAAAACATGAACTGCCAAGAGAGGAATGGGACACAAGACTAAGCACATTTATATTTATGATTTGCAAATTGGCATTTCATTACAGTGGCTGAATTCATAGATACACTATATAGATTGTATACAGAACTGAGACTGATTTTGTACAGATTAGAATGATTGCTATGATCTTTGCTTTGAGAAATTTTTCTGCACTATTTGCACTAAAAATGTTTATTTGTTGTTGATAAATCCTATCATATTTAAGTTCCACTGCTGTTCCTCTCTTACTATTGATTTAAATACCTATGCATGTAATTTTAACTAGTTTCAATATTTTATAAAATTACTTCATTTAAATTTGTCATTTTAATTTGAAACTGCCTCATTGCTTTATCAAGAATGGTTTCGATTTTTTCCTCTCAACCTTTTTTGAAAAATTACCATTTCAACTGTAGAAAAACTGTTATTCTTCCTGTTTCTTTCTGTATGATAAAACTTTCAGAAATAATTTGTTTTTAAATATTCACAGTGTCAGGAAACACCAAACCTGCCAATGTGCCGTCTCAAGGAAGTAACTTTTAATTCATACAATAAATCAAAAGAGTAAACCAGCGTTTTTTACTTATTGTTGTCTTATTTTTAAAATTAAAGTTGCACTTAAGAGGCAATACAGGTAAATAAATATTTTACCTAATAGAAAAAACTGTGTTTCATTTAAAATAGTCCAACATAAACTTTCATAGTAACTCTTTTTTTTTTTTTTTTTTTTTTGGCCACACCGCACAGCTTGCAGGATCTTAGTTCCCCAATCAGGGATTGAACCCGCATCCTCAGCAGTGAAAGCGCAGAGTCCTAACCACTGGACCACCAGGGAGTTGCCTCATGCTAACTTTGTAAATATAAGTATCTGCTGGGTTTGTGGTTAGATAAGGATATGCTAAGTTCCTCATGTTGAAGTTTAAAACAATATTTTTGTTAATAAATAGTAAATTTAAACACACAAAAGTCAGTGAATTTTTCTGACCTTTACTGTGTTAGCTTTTCATAACAGAAAAGCTTTAATAATAAATTAATATTAATTTTTAGGCAGTCTAGTTTTTAATTAATTTAATTGGATTTTCGCTTTAACTTGTACTGTGTTAAACAGTTTGCTTTTATACTACTTTACAGAATGAATATATTTTATGGGTAGCTGTGAAAGCTAATTAAGTAGAAAATCTTGAACTAGATATCTGAGGCTTGGTAGAGTATCCAGATCACAGAACAACCTAATGACAATTTTTATTTAAACTTCATCACAGTATGATTGCCATTCCAAACACCAGCATACGGTACAGGTGTTTTCTTTTCTTTATTCTTCTTTCTATACATGTTTTAGCAATAGAACTTTAGGAAAAACAAAATTTTCTTAGACTTGAATAATACTTAATACTTAGTCTATGTGTGTGGAAGGGCAAGTATTCACACGGACTATAAAGATATAATTTGGGTAAAGAAATTAACTTTTTTTAATCACCTGTCTTCCTGGTACTGTGCTAAGGGCATGCCATTTAATCTTCAAAATGACCAGACGAGGAAGGTATTATTATTCTGGATGTGTAGATGAGATAACTGAGGTAAGTGTTGCAAATTTGTGGCAGTCTTCTGGGTATTCAGGAACCTTTCCTTACTGTAGTGGTCACAGAAGCTTCAGCTTTCCCAGCAGTCACCACAGTGGAGGACATGGTAGTCCCAATCTTCTGCAAACAATCAGGAAGCTTTCTGAGAAACCAGGCTGAGCCCAGAACAAGAGGCCAGCAGACCACAGCCATTAATTCATTTGATCTCCTAATTTTATTAAGCCCCTACTAAGAATGAGGCGCTGTGGAAATACTATACAACGATGACTCAAACATGGTCTAGGTGTTTAGGTACTTATCTACCTTTTCCTTCACCCAAAAAAAAAAAAAAAAAGTCATTTTCTTATATAGTAGATCTCTTCTACATAATCACATAAGTAATTCATCTCAATGTTTTTTATTCTTTAAACTTGAACTATCCCAGTTTCATTCTGTACCAGTTAACATACCTTGGTTTCTCCTTTTAAAATTAATTTTTTAGATAACCTCCTTACAACCCAGTCATTAATAAGAGGAGTCTGATCATCATTACCTACATTTAACCGACAAATCAGGTCAGATAATAGGTCATATAAGTCATCCAGGACGGACAATAGTCTGCATTTGAATATGTATGCATTTTGGTTCTGTTACTACAATAAAAATTTTAGTGACTTTTCTTTAATCTTATGGATATATTATTTTCTTCTTAAAATTGGCTATATTGGAGAAACAGTGCCAGAGGAAGAAAAAAAAGCCTGCCAAAGCAGAGATTCTGATTTTACTTTAACACATAATAGAAGACTAGATGGAAGTCACAATAGTACAGAAAAGCTGAGGAGTTATTAGATAATTCAGAGTAGGGGTTTGTCACGGGTAGAAATTTAAAGGCTAACATCTCAAAAATAGAAGAAAGTTTTCTGAATAAATGTGATACGTACTAAACATAATGTTTCAAAGTTGGAAGATTTTCTAGGAATAATTCTAGACTAGGAAATTTATATTGAAATAGAGATTGACAGGTAAGTCTGATCATAATTCATATGTGCTTAAATTGAAGGACAGCTCAGATTCATTTTTACGGAAAGTAAACTAATCATGTGCTCTTAAAGAATAAAAACCTATGCCAGGTTTTCCCTTCTCTTCACCTTCCTTTATTCTAAAAAAGTTGCTTTGTTGACTGCTGAGTCATGATCAAAATGCTTATCTACTTCATATTATTAAAATTTCCAGAAAATCAATAATAAATCACTTGAGCGCTAAATATTACTAGTTGGGAAGTAATCTGTCTTGAGTCAGTTTTACATTGGTTTAAACCAACTGCTCTAAATAAAACAGTTCCTTGATCGATGTTTGATTTAAAATGAGAATATACTGTTAGAGATTTTAGCCTTGTTGGATTGGCCATGCTCTTTTAAGGCTCTGTCCAGCACAATAAAGTTTTAATAAGCAATAAAGGTAACCTTTTTTAAATAAATTTCAGTGTTAGGTTAACTTATAAGTAGTCTAAATGAACATATGCTTAAATTATGTTTTGTAAAATATTTGGTGTGGGGCTGAAAAAAAATTTTGTGTCTGATGTGGAAAACATTCACATTAAAGAACTAAATTTTAAAATATCAAAGATTTATAGTATTTGCTTTTTAAAATAAATGCATAGTTCTGTTTGGTATAGTTACTGTGTTATTTTTTTTTAATTTGTTATTTATTTTTGTAGATGTATACTGCCAAATGGAAGAAATTAAAGTCTCATCCTCAACATGAGGCAAAGAAGTTTCTAGAGTTGATAATCAACTACAAGAGTGGTATGAAGTGAGTTATGTTATAAAAATGCAAAAGCTATTACAACTTATCCTAAGTATCATTAACAAGGTATTCCCTGCTACAGAAAGTTTGTACCTTTTGACCACCTTTCTCCAATTCCCCAACCCCACCTCCACCTCAGGTTAACCACAAATCTGATCTCTTTTTCTCTAACTTTGGTTTGTTCGTTTGTTTGTTTTAGATTACACATATAAGTGAAATCATACAGTATTTGTTTTTCTCTGACTTAGCATAATGCCCTCAAGGCCCATTCATTGTCGCAAAAGGCAGAATTTCCTCATTTTTTATGTCTGAATACTATTCCATGGTGTGTGTGCTTTTTTATTCATTCATCTGCTGGTGGACAGTTAGGTTGTTTCCATGTTTTGGCTATTTTAAATAATGCTGCTATGAACATGAAGGGGTACAGATTACCTTTTCGAATTAGTGTTTTCATTTACTTTGTATTCCCACAAGTAGAATTTCTGGATCATATGGTAGTTCTATTTTTAATTTTTTGAGTGTCCTCCGTACTGTTTTCCATAGTAGCTGTACCAGTTTATGATCCCATTAACAGTACACAAGAGTTCTCTTAAATTCACATTATCACCAGCGTTTCGTATTGCTTGTCTTTTTGATGTTGGCCATCCTACCAGATGTGAGGTGATATCTCATTATGGTTTGGTTTTGATTTGCATTTCCCTAATGACCAGTGATGCTGAGCATCTTTTCATATACCTGTTGACCCTTTTATATATCTTCTTTGATAAAAATGTCTACTCAAGTCTTTTACCCATGTTTTAATTGGATTTTTTTTTTTTTTGCTGTAGAATTGTATGAGTTCTTTATATAGTTTGAATATTAACCCCTTGTCAGATATATGGTTTGCAAATATGTTTTTCCATTCCATAGGTTGTCTTTTCACTTTGTCGATTATTCTTTGGCTGTGCAGAAGCTTTTTAATGTGATGTAGTTCTACTTACTTATTTTTTATTTTGTTGCTTGTGCTTTAGATGTCATATCCAAAAATCACTGCCAGGACACATGCCGGTGAGCCTTTTTTCTGTTTTCTTCTAGTAGTTTCATGGTTTCAGGTTGTACATTTAGGTCTTAATCATTTTGAGTTCATTTTGGGTAGTGGTATAAGATAGTGGTCATTTCATTCTTTTACATATGACTATCCAATTTTTGCAGCACCATTTATGGAAGAGACCATCTTTTCTCCACTGAGTATTCTTGGTTCCCTTGTCAAATATTAGTTGACCATATATGCTTGGGTTCATTTCTGGGCTCATAATTTTGTTCCATTGATCTATTTGTTTTTATACCAGTACCATACTGTTTCGATTACTATAGCTTTATAGGATAGCTTGAAATCAGGAAGTGTGATGCCTCCCGCTTCGTTCTCCTTTCTCAGTATTGCTTTGGTTATTCCGTGTCTTTTGTGGTTCCATATAAATTTTAGGATTGTTTTTACTACTTTAAAAAATGCCACTGGAATCTTGATGGGAATTGCACTGAATGTATAAATGGCTTTTGGTAGTATGATCATTTTAACAATATTCTTCCAATCCATGAACTCAGGATGCCTTTCCATTTATTTGTGTCTTCTTTGATTTCTTTCATCAGTGTCTTGTAGTTTTCAAAGTAGAGATGTTTCACCTCCTTGGTTAGGTTTATTCCTAAGTATTTTATTGTTTTTGATGCTCTTGTAAATGGGATCATTTTATTTCTTTTTCAGATAATTTCATTGTTAGTATATAGAAATGCCATTGACTTTTTATGTTGCTTTTGTATCCTACAACTTTACTGAATTTGTTAATTAGATCTAACAGATTTTTTTCGTGGAGTCTTTAGAATTTTCTATGTATAAAAACATGTCATCTACATACAGAGACAGTTTTACTTCTTCCTTTCAAATTCTGATACCTTTTGTTTCTTTTCCTTCTACTTTGGTCTACTTTGTGGTCTACTTTGTTGAGTAGAAGTGGTCAGAGTGGGCACCCTTATCTTGTTCCTGAAATTAGTGGAAAAGCTTTCAGCCTTTCAACAGTATGATATTACCTGTGGGCTTATCCCTTTTGGCCTTTATTATGTTGAAGTATATTCCTTGTATACCTAATTTGTTGAGAGTTTTTATCATGAATGAATGTTGAACTTTGTCAAATGCTTTTTCTGCATCTAATCAGATAATTTTTTCCTTGCATGCCAGGTATAAATCCCAGTTGATCATGGTGAATGATCCTTTTAATGTGCTGCTGATTTCAATTTGCTAGTATTTTATTGCAAATTTTTACATCTCTGTTCATCAGGGATATTGGTCTGTAGTTTCCTTTTTTGGTAATGTTCTTTTCCAGCTTTGCTATCAGTGATGCTGGCTTCATAAAATGAGTTTTGGGAGTGTTCCCTCCTCTTCAATTTTTTGGGAAAGACTGGCATTAATTTTTCTTAAGATGTTTTGTGAAATTCACCAGTTGAAGCCCTCTGGTCCTGGGCTTTTCCTCTGTGAGAGATTTTTGATTACTAATTCAATCTCTTTACTATAATTGGTCTATTCAGACTTTCTATTTTGTCCTGATTCACTCTTGATAGTATGTTTCTAAGAATTTTGCATTTCTTCTAGGGTGTCCAGTTTGTTGGCATATAGTTTTGCATAGTACCCTCTTACAGTTCTTTATTTCTGTGCTATCAGTTGTAATGTCTCCTTTTTCATTTACAATTTTGTTGATTTGGGTCCTTTCTTTTTTCCTTGGTTTACCTTTTCAAAGAACCAAGTCTTAGTTTGGTTAATCTTTTCTGTTGTTTTCGTACTCTCTATTTATTTCTGCTCTAATCTTTGCTATTTCCTTCTGCTAACTTAAGGCTCAGCTCTTCTTTTTCTAGTTCCCTAAGGCGTAGTTAGGATGTTTATATGGGATCTTTCTTGCTTCTTAATGTAGGCATTTATTGCTGTGAACTTCCCTCTTAGAATTGCTTTTGATGCATCCCGTAAGTTTTGTTTTGTTGTGTTTCCATTTTCGTTCATCTCAAGATACTCTTTATATCCCCTTTAATTTCTTCTTTGATCCATTGGTTGTTCACGAGAGTTTTCATTCCGTATGTTTGTGACTTTTCCAGTTTTCCTCTTGTTATTGATTTCTAGTTTCATACCATTGTGGTCAGAGAATATACCTGGTATGATTTCAATCTTCTTGAATTTACTGGCTTGTTCTGTGGCCTAACATATGGTGTATCCTAGAAAATGTTCATGTCCACTTCAGAATGTGTATTCTGCTGTTGATGAACAGAATGTTCTGTATATGTCTGTTAGTACATTTGGTATATAGTGTGGTTCGAATTTGCTATTTCCTTATTGATTCTCTCCCTAGATGATCTACCCATTGTCTAGAGTGGGGTATTAAAGTCCCCAACTATTATTTTATTGCTTTTATTTCTCCTTTTAGCTCTGCTAGTTTTTGCTTTATGTACTTAGGTGGTCTATTTTTGGGCAAAGCATCTGTTTGAGCACTGAGGGGGAGGCGAGGGTCATTGGCTGAGATAGCCTGGTAGGACTGTTGGCTTGGTTACCCTCCCACCCAAGTGAGGCTGTAGGATGGGCTTCATGGTTGCTTGGATTCTGTGATGTTACTAGACAGTTGGGACTGGATACTATACTCAGCATTAGGTGGGGCTATGAAATTAGCTTCTCTGCCCTGGTGGTGCAGCAGGATGGGACACAAGGCCTGCACAGCTCATTGTTTGGGGACCTGAATCAGGCAGGAGTGTGCACTGAAGGTGCAGGCCACCAGTCTTGCTCTGCAGACAGGGAAAGTCACAGGCTGTGCTCTCTGTTCAACTGCCACTGTAAACGGGGCTGTTGGATGGGTTATGCAGTTTCCCATGTGTTCTGGTAAAGCTCCCTGGTCAGGCAGGCTGATGCATGTTTTCAGCAATAAGTGGGGCTACAGATGAGTTTCCCTGCTCAGGCACCGTGGGAGAAGCAGCTCGAAGGTCACTAACGCTGTTTGTTCGTGGTCTCAAGTCAACCTGTGCCCCAGGTTCCCTGGCCAAACAGGGCCACTGGCTTTGCTCTCAGGGCAGTCAGCTCTGTCCACTCGCTTCTCAGCTCAAGCGCTGCTGGGGTATGCAGCTTCCAGGTGTTCTCACCACCCCCCCCTATCGGGTGGGGCTCTCTGTCTTCTGCCAGCGGAGGACTGAGAAGGCCCATTTCAGGCAGCTCCCACATCTTCCTGAACAGGCTTTCTGGTCAGTAGGGGCCAGGAGCCACAGTCTACAGCAGAGGCGCCATGGCTCAGCTCTTCTGCCTGGGTGTGGGCAGACTGGACTCCAGGGCCAGCAGCACGTCCCCTCGGGAGCCCAAGCTAGGCAAACCTGCGCCTTGTCGCATTCTCTGGTCAGACTGCACCACCGACCGACCGGACTCTGTTGATGAACGGGGCTGCTGGCTGAGACAGCTGTGTGGGCTCTGCAGGCAGAAAGAACGTCGATCAAACAATACTAACCAGTCACACGGTTCCTAAGGTAACAAATGACAGAACTTACTCCACGTGGTAAACAGACATGAAAACCAAATTCTCTAGTTCTTACGTGACATCTTCTCTCATTGAAATGGTGCCCTGTGACTTTATACAGTCATACTTCAGGGATCAGGCTGGTGGTTGACCCACCCTGTCCTGGTGATGTGGCCTCTGGAGTAGTAATAAAAGGTTATTAAAAAAGAAGTTAATATGATCCAAATTCATATTTAAGACCCAGAGAGTAAATGTTGTTTCTACTTTATTAGGTGGTACACTGGTGTTAGAGAAAAGTGTGTTGTAAGTCTTAGCGTTTTTTAAATAAGGAGCAATATGAAATTCCAGGAAAAGGCAACGAAATTATAACGATTTAAAATATATTACCTAAGAGAACGTTAAAGTGAACAATAAACCTGAAAGATAAGCTTAAGAGCAGTTACAGAGCTCATCAGTTACAGAAATATGTCTATTAGCCATAACGTGTTCCATTATTAGAAATACTGATAACAGGAAGGAAGGTAACAAAATATTTTAGGAAACAAAATATGCATCTGGAGGTGAAATAAGGGGAAAGACTGAAGTGATAAGTGTGAAGAGGTCAGGGCACTTTCTGACCAGCTGCAGGCTATCAAGGAAGATTTGCATTGATAACCTCAGGTGATGGTAGAGGTCATTGCTCTGTGGTGAATGAAACTTCTTCCACAGTCTAGAATGATTTTCAAAATGGGGAATCATTTTCCTTATACTTGTTTGATAAAAGAAATGGCTACTTCCTGTTCTTCAACACCTGAAGGAACTAAAAGTTGGGCTTTTTTCTTTTCACTGCTACATTTTATAATTCTCAAGGACCTGTATCATTTGTTGGGCTACTTTGTCATTTGAAATTGCACTGTTCCCTTATTTCTGGAACGTGTTTCTGTGTGTCCCCCCACGGAGGACCTTCAGGCCGTGAGAAACACGGCCTCGTCCGAATCCCGGTCCTTGCCGCTGTCCTCACTTGGCACACACTCCCCGCCGCTGGGGGAGCGGCAGCTCAGATCCTCCACCCCAGACTCTTGGTCACTGTTGGCTGACAGATCTGGGTCTGAGCTTTTCAAATTGTCTTGGGTTAGAATCAAAGCAGAATCTTCATCGCCCTGTGAAGGGCTCCTGGATGGAAATGATTTCATATTCCCGCTGTAATCCTGGGGAGTGTTGGCTGTGCTGTTGTCTGAGGTAGAAAACCCTGAGTGTCTGCTGGGTTCACTTTGTTTACTCTTCACTTGAGTGCGATTTAACTGGACTTTCTGAATCTTTTCCAGCCTCTAAAAAAGAAACAACAATTTCAGGGAACGATCATAAATCATGTATCTTTTTTGTATATGCATGCCTAAAGGTATTCATTACCTTCCAGCTGGGTATAATGTTAAGAACATGGGATTTAGATGGACCTGGGTTGAAAACTAGACTTCATGACTTTGGACAAAATAATTAGATTCTGTGAGGCTTGCTTTCTTCATCTCTAATGTAAGGATGGCACTGCCTTAGCACAGGTTTTCTATAAAATGCAGAAAACGTAGCATAGGTAGAGCACCTGGCATCCTTCTTTCTGTATCTATCTGGTTTTACATAATGATTTTCATCCTGTGAACTCAAAATACATTTTTTTAAAATTAGGAGTGAGGTGTTCATTATCTAATTTTTTAAATTAAGATGTAAGTAGCTCACCCTCTTAAAGTGTACAGTTCAGTGGTTTTTAGTATATTCACAAGGGTACACAACCATTCACTACCATCTAGTTCCCTAATATTTTCATCATCCCCGAAGCAAACCAAGGAAGCGAGCCAAGCCAGATGTCTGAAACGTATCAAGTGCCTATAGGTAAGTGCTCACCTTTGGGGGCTGTGTTTCCTGTTACCCACCAGCTAAAAATGTGAAATGGCTCTGTTGCTACATGTCACACATCCCGAGTCATGAGAGGCTTTCCCAGAGCAGTGATCGTCACAAAATACGGTTAACAAGAGCAAGTGTGTCTTACTTCTTCTAGGGCCTCGAGTTCTTCCTCCAGCTGCTGGGTTTCCTCCTTCACAGCCATAAGGTAATCTGTGACCGACTGTCGGGGCTGCAGTCCCTTTTCAAAGCGGTTATACATTCCACTCCAAAATCTAGAGAGGACAGCAGCGCTTCATGAAACACCAGGTCACAATCTGTATATCCACATCCTCGAGTCTTCTAAGGAATCTTTCAACCCACAGTCCCACCGTCCTAATAATAACCAAATGCAAAGCACAGGCTCAAAAAAGCCACTTTACTAAGGCGATAACTTCATGTTGATGTTTTCATTTTCTTGAATCAGTAGACTTCTTTCGGGGAGAATAAATTCATGAAGTCTACTTGTACGGATGGTACTGAATTAGTAGGCACATAACATATTTTTCTAAGACTGAAGGTAGTACATGTTACCATTTTCTTTCTTTCTTGGGCTTAAGAAAATGGCTCTTAGTTTGGAAGTCAACTTGAAAAATGAGTGTTTGTATTAACATGCAGAATCTTTCAGCCACAAAGGGAGTCTTTTAAATTTGAGGGTTTTCGCTTGTTTTTATCACAACCACCAAAAATTTACATTTGCAATAAATCCTCCCTTTTTTATCCTACACAGTAAAGCATACTGGAATGCAAATGAGAATACAGGTGCACTTTGCTTTACTGTGCTTTGTGGAGATGGCGTTTTTTACAAATTGGAGGTTTGTGGCAACCTTGTGCCAAGCAAGTCTATCAGCACAATTTCTCTAACAGCATTTGCTCATTTTGTGTCTCTGTGTCACATCTGGGTAATTCTCAGAATATTTCAAGACTTTTCAGTATTATTTTCTTTGCTACGGTGATCAGTGATCTTTGATGTTACTACTACTCACTGAAGGCTCAGATGATGGTTAGCATTTTTTAGCAATAAAGTGTTTTTAAATTAAGGTATATAACATGGTTACATTGTTTTTTAGACATAATGCTGTTGCACACTTAATAGACTACCGTATAGTGTAAACATAACTTTTATATGCACTGGGAAACTAAAAAATTGATGTGACTCGTTATTGTGGTATTCACTCTCTCGCAGTGGTCAGGAACCAAAGCCACAGTATTCCTGAACGTAAGCTGTGTCATGATCACTACCTAAACCTGTGATTCCACATTTAACTTCTAAGGTCCTCTCTCCCTCCCTCCCTCCCTCCTTCACTTTTAAATAGACTGGAACTTACATTTTAAGGATATCATTACTACAAAACATTGACTTCTAAAGAGAATTCCACATTTAGGGGGGAAAAGAGAGAGAAGAGGAGAGACACTGGCAAAAATGCCAGATGAGATATTTAAGCATCTTCCTTCAGTGTGTTTGCATCCAAAAAAGCCTTGAAGCTCATACACTTCAACTTCCACATGGTAAAAAGTGCCAGAATCTAAGTTCATAGCCATACTTGTTAAGGTCCTAGAGGTTTACATACTTGTACATGAAGTTGCATGGCGTCGTGGGGAGATGGAGGGTTCCCTGGGTCTGACTGGGATCATCTCTAAATAGAGGGTTCAGGTAGTCACCCCGATTCTTCCACAGGTGGGCCCATAAAGAGTATGTTCTTTCTTGAATTCTGTTAAAAAGAAAATAAGCCTGAATATAGCTTATCTTCATTCTTACAAATAGTAGACATGTAATATTAAAGCTGGAAAGGGATCAAAAACTGTTATCTGAACATCAGGTGTCCCTGTTCTCTAGCAGGGAAATTTGCAACCTGTGTCTTCATGGTACAGCAGGAGAGCTCTGTAACAGTCTTGACTCCTCTGCTGTCCGTACTGGCCTCAGCAAGATGCTTGATCCCTCTGAGTGTAAAATAAAACCACAAGAAATTTTTTGGAATTTTTCCCCAAATAGTCGTTGGATTTTTATTATTTGCCAGGTACTATTTAAATGCTGCACATATTTTCTCTCCTTTAATCCTCACTGAATTTCTATGACATTTGTCCCTTTTGCTAATCTGGCCCAACAAATCACAAAACTACCTAGGAAAACACGTGAGCTTAAAGGATGTACTCTGCTACTTTTAAATCATTACGATTTATTGGAATTAAAGTTCCTTAGAGAAAACAAACTAGTACCTACTGGAAAAAGTCATTTTCTTTCCATTCAGGCTCTATAAACTAGTAGAGTCTTTTATTTGAACTGATCATTTCCAAAATTAAATCCGGTATTATATATACCACACTTAAAGTCATTTTATTTTATAAAAATTTCAAAAATGTTCTTTGATTTGCAGCTCTTAAGTCACTTTGTGTTAAGTTTTTGATTTTATAAAACGTCCACATTCATCTACTTTTTCCCTCTCAATAAAAAGCAATCCAGTTTTAATCTGAATAAGAGAGTGACCTGAGTTTCTAATTTACTTTCCCAGTTATACAGTAGTCAACCTTTATCCATGAGATATATGTTCCAAGACCCCCAGTGGATGCCTGAAACTGTGGACAGTACTGAACCCTGTGTATACTGTGTTTTCCTATACATACACACCTATGATACAGTTTCATTTATAAATTAGGCATAATAAGAATATCCAAAATGCCAGCATCACTACTCTTGAACTTTGGGGCCATTATTAAGTAAGATAGGGGTTACTTGAACACAAGCATTGTGTTAACCTCGACAGTCAATCAGATAACCGAGAGAGCTACTAAGTAAGTAACAGGTGGTCCCAGGCAGGATGGAGGGGGGCAGCACAAGATTTCGTTGTGCTACTCAGAATGGCTCAGAATTTAAAACTTATGAATCGTTTTTTTCTGGAATTTTCCATTTAATATTTTCAGACCACAGTTGACCTTGGATAACTGAAATTATGGAAATCGAAACCATGGATAAGGGGGACTACTGTACTTGCAATTCTTATGACAGTATATCCGCCAAAGATGTCTCTTTCGTTTTAAATGCAAAAATTGCTTTCTCTGACTCCAAGAAGCTTCCTTTCCATCATCAGTACGTGAAGTCTACCTATACCTACCTGTCTGTGGACGCTAGGCAGGAACTGGGCAAAATGGACTTGTACCTATCTTTGTCAGCTGATGGCATTAAACTGTTAAAGTGACGTCAGGAAAAAGAAAATAACTTTACTCTGTCAGTATAGATGTGTGGGTAAAAGTCTTCAAAACTGTGGAAGGCCATCTGAAATTCTCAGTCACAAACTCTTTCGATAAAAATTAAACACTGAAACACTTACTTGAGTTCTTGTCTCTCCTTCTGGCTGTTACATAGGAAGTTTCCAAACTGGCAGGAATAGATGTGGTGTTGAATATGAATCAAAAACCTCTCATTAAACTCAAAGGCACAGGGAAATTGTTCCATTAACTGCCAGACGCACTCAATGAACTGGTCAATAACTGGAGAGATTTCTTTGGGATCACCATCTAGGTTGCCATATCTGTAAAACAAAGTATGAGAGACGTTACGGCAAGGTTTTTGGGGGTTTCTTTTTCTGTTTGTTTTTTTTAACTCGAAAGCTATAAATGCAAAAACAATCATAGAAGCAACCCTAGTTCCTAAACATCTTATCTTATAAACCTGGAATGCAGAAGAAGTGGAAAAACATAACTTTTTAAATTCTAATGTCAAAAGAAACTTTGTAGTGAAGGTCTGGGCAGAGAAGGGACATGTTGACGTTATAATTACAAAAGAAAAGTGTTAGTGCATTCAAGGAGTCTTTCCATGGAGAGAGCAACCTTTCATTCAAACGTGCGAAGTACATCAGAATTTCTGAAATAAATCTTCCACTTTAATTAGTGACTGGGGGGGAGAATGGGAAGAAACTCCTAAGCAACTTCAGAGTTTTTCGTTTTTGCGTGGTTTTGTTGGGAAGAAAAGAGGAAGAGAGACAGCTTTAAAAAAACGGGTTCCCCAAGTTTCTAGGGATATTTCCATTTCTAGACCAGGGTTAAACCTTGTCCATTTATTTCCACGTGACCAGATTCCCATATACCTTTATATCTCTCGTATCACTGTTCTCAAGAGTACATCAGGAATCTCCTCCCTCATGTTTGTATTGATTTTTAAACGAAGACTGCCTCGTCCTTTACACTATTATGTGAATTTCAGAAAGAATCCAAAAGGGTGATTTGGGTGCCATCAAATACAGAATAACAACATAGAACCTCATCTTCTCAGACATGGATAATCAGCTTGAGGAATAGGAAGGAGCAAGGATCGGTTTAGTAGTTTTTTCCAGGGTGGAAACATTAGAAACTGCCTGGAGACCTCTCAAAAGGCTTAGTCCCACTCACCTTTGGTCGCTTTAAAAAGGGTTGCCCAATATGTTCTTTCCTCACAAGACACACATTAGCCATTTCTGTATTCTTTCTGCCACAGATCCTCTACCTCAGAGATCCTAAGTGCCTATCAGACAGTCGGGGGAACCCCCAAAATTGAAAATAACAATTGATTGTAAGGTTACTTAATTGTTTGGGGGCTTTAATTTTCTCATTTGTAAAATCGAATCACTGCTTTCTGGGAAAGATAATTATAAAAATAGAATTCCAGAAAACCACATAATAAATGCTCAAACAATCAAAAATGTATATCAAAATCTCTAAACTATTATCAGCATACTGCCTAAATTTTACCTCTAAAAGACGAGACCAAACCAGCTACAACACGTAACATTCAGGGATCAGAGACAGCAGAACACCAGTCAGACATTACCATCCACACTAACCAAATGAGGCCAGTAGCTTCTGTTTATTTAAAGCCCAGTAGATGGGCTAGTAGGCAAGGAGCTGGGCTATTCACATATACAGTTTTAAAAGCCTTGCTATAACCCCGTGGATTAGGGAGGGTCTCCCCTTTAAACAGACGGGAGGCGAGTGCTCAGAGAGGACAGATGCCCAAGGCCACACAGTAAATGCCACAGCCTGGATTTGAGGCTGGATCTGTTGGGCTCAAAGCCTGGGCCGCTGTCCTACATTAGCTCTCCAGAGACGCCTGGGACACAAATGCCGCAGGATAAGCCCAATTTAACTCCCCTTGTGGAAGATCAAAGAAAAACTGTTCCACAGGCATTTCACAACGTGCAGCTTAAAATGAATATTTGCACTTCAAAAATGGAATAATTTAGTAAATCAAATGTGTGTGGAAGGAAGGGAGTGTCCATCCTTTCTAGGTCGATTAATGAACAAGCTTCTGTCTCTTCTGGAAGAACTTAATATTAGTTAGTTCTGCTCAGTAAATACCAACCGCTCTCGAGTTAGAACTTCTTTATCTGTGATACATATATTCAACAAAATTTTAACTTCCTGAATAAGGTACACAAGGAAACTCTGAAAACAAGGCTATTTTCCCCCACTCAATTGAGAACTTCAGAAACAGTTTATCTCTTTTATCCTAAACATTCACTACAACAGATTTTAAAATATTTCTTACCTGTGATTAAATTTGTGACCAAAGGAAATCCAGTCCTTTTCAATTAATACCTACACAAGATAGAATATAAATATCATGGAGAGAAGCAAATGAAGGAAAATAAGAGACCAGCACCAATAATTCTGAAGGATTCTGAATTCAGAGGTTCTTGGAGCGGAAGTCACTCTCCTCCGTAACCTGCACATGAACACTCACTCACTGTCCATCCCTATACAGATGCATGTCAGAGGGCAAAGTTGAAAGCCTTCCATAGGAAAAACAAGAGTGGACATACGAAGATGTAATGCCACCACCCACAGAGTGCTTTCAGTGAGCACTGTTCATATTGCTTCATGTATGATCTCATTTCATTGTGGGGTAGGTATCATCACTCTCATTTTAGAGAGGGGGAAACTGAAAGAGAGGTTAAATACTCACCAAAGATCACGCTACTGGCAAGTGGTGGATGCCACCTCGTAACCGAGCTCCAGAAACCACAGCCCATCTAGCCCAACTCAACCAACAGGCAATGCTGCTTGTCAATATAATAGCAAATACTAACCGTTTTACAAGAAACAATTAGGGATGTTTTCCAGTGATCTTCAGTATACTTTAGAAGAATTCTAGAATGATGAGGGCCTGGAACATATTAGAAGTTTCAGCCCTGCTTTGGAGTTAGGGGTAACATGAGTTTATACTCTCAAACTGTCTGGATTAAAAAAACAAAAAACTTTTTAATCAAATACTATAGGATAGTACCATCAATATCACCAATGCTCTAAAACAGCCAGAGCTTTTCCCTTAAAAAAGTAAGGATTGGTTGAAGTTTGGCCTTGACAACTGCCCGGTGGTGTGTGACTCAGCCTCCCCACTCTCCAGACATAAATGAAGGACTCCAGCCCCCAACCTCAGTCCAGGGGAGGGGTCTGAAGCAGGAATGTCACCCTGAAGTCTCAGTGCTGTCACAGGCGATAGGAAGTTCTCTGACGCATTCAAAACAAAAGGAAAGAAAAAGCCCAAGAGTGGAAACCTGCCACTTCTCTCTTGTCCCCAGAGTGTCAGCTGATAATACTCGATAAAGGATCCCAAGCATGGATTCAGGATCCTCTGAAGCACTTTCTACCAAATCATGATTCAAGAGGCAGGAACCAGTAATCTCCCAGCCGCTAGGAAGTCCCTGCAGTCACTTTAAGATTTTGGTTCTGGCTTAGCCAAAGCTTCACCCTTCCAGGCAACTAACACAAATATTCTGCAGTTGGAAGCAACATGTCAAGCTTTGATGCACCTCTAAAAGGTGCAAAGTCTAGGAGAGGATGCACCCAGAATTTCAGCAAGGAATGCAAAAACATTGTAAAGTTTTCAATATTCTCTGGATATCCAGAGTTGTGAAGGACAATTTAAAATATAAAAGCAGTAAGTGAAAACACTTTTTCCTATAGAAAGGTTTTTCTCCAAATATTTTTTCTGGAAAGTGTTTTCTGTTTTATAGTCATGTTACCTCAAACTTGAAAATATATATCAAACTTGAAATATATTTATACAAATGAGGTATAAAACTATTTTACAAACTGCTAAGTAGATATTTTATATTTATATTTATAATAGCATTGATTTGAATTGGTTCCAAAATCCCAGAAATTCACCTTATTCCAAGCCTATTTCACCTTTTCCCCTTAATTAATCATGCTGATCTACTAAGAGAAAAATAATGTTGAGGAGGAGGGGGAAAAGTTGCCAATAGTTGTCAGAAGAGAGGTCCATTCTGTCCAGGCACTGCGTGCGTTGGACAGTGGCCAAGCGGCCACACTCACCATGAAGCCCTTCAGAGTCCGGTAGTGAGGGTCCAGCAGGAGGCTGGCCACCGAGCACACCTGAGCAGTCCTGTCCCAGCCATCGGAACAATGAACAAGCACACTTGCCCCTTCCTCTGAAACTGCCTGAAAAACAGGATGGGCAAAGGACGGCTATCAACAGGAAACATCATCAGAATTAGCTTTGGCTTTGTACTCGCAGAAAGAATCAAAAAAAGATTTACAGGCGAAAAATCAACACCAAAACCTGTTCCTTCATTTATTGAGTGTTCACGCCCCCGTGTAGTTAGGGCGGAGCCAAGGAGAGGTTTGGTGCCGGTAACGGAAGCGTCACTTCCCTTCCCTTATATCCAGGAGCCACGAGCCCGGCTTTTGTACCATATATAAGCAGGCTTCCTGTATGAACGTCTCCTAGCCCACCTTCAACCCTCTTCCTCCCTGCCGGGTTTCCACCTTAAGCCTTTCCAAATGAAATTCTGGAGCTGCTGCTGGCTGCAATCATTTTCAAAAAGGAAAAGACAAAAATCATAAATTGTGAAACTACGAAATTAGAGATAAAAGGATAAGAGCCAAGTGAAAGTGCCCAGCACTGAATAAATATTTGTTAAATAAATGAATTATCTAATAAAGGGGGGCATACCATGTCATCAGAAAAGATATGGTTGTCTTTAGGTATAAATCTGAGGGGAATTTATTTTTAAAAAAAAACGCACTGAACAACAAAATAGACAATGCATTCAAAAGCAGCTTATGTGAAAGTTGCAGCAAAATCTTCCTCTGGCAGAACAGAATCTACCTGCCAGGTTCAGGAACATGACTTGCTTCTGCCATCACTGAAAAGGGGGAGCTGTTTGCTAAGGTGGAAGCTTCAGGCCTCGGTCACTCAGGTGACTCACATTTGGATGTACCCTCCTATAGAAAATTCTTTCTTCCACCCAGGACCAAGCCTAACTGAAGAGAGACCATTCTGAAAGTATTTTACCACTTGATCGCCTTGATGATACACTGTCAACTGAACACCATCCTCTCTCTCACAAAATCCCATCTTCAGAGGGCAAACTTCATGGAGGTCTGCAAAGCCAGCTCCCCATTTGGTATCAGCCAGTTTAGTACAGAGGAGCTCACGCGAGGCAACAAGATCTCCATTCTGAAGTCAGAGTACACTGGCTGCTCTGCCCCATAATTTCCGTTCTCTGCATTCGCATACCTTTGCAATGAAGATTCCTGCATCCATGATGGCCTTAATATGCCTCAACCAGCCAGAGTTCTCCAGTCCCCAAAGAAAATCACTCATGGAGGGAGATTTAAGTTCACACACTGCAAGATAAATCGTGTTACAGAAACAAAACACAGAAAATCTCTCATTTTGCATGTGATCATATTTGCAGGCAGTTCGTTAATGATTCCTTCACTGCAGTATTTTCTGGAAGACTTGAGTCAAGATAGACGCCCAAGCTTACTCGTTCTACTGAACAGTTCCAAGTAAAGGCTTTTCTATGTTCTTTGGTCACAGGGGACACTGCATCTGTTTAGGAGTATTATATTAGTAAAGTTTAAACCCCAATAAATGAAAATCATTGAATGTTACCATAGTAAAAATAAGAGATTTATTTATTCTTCCAGCAAAGATAGTCAAAATGTGCCACCAGGAAGCACTTGAGTAAGAGTGCCCTGGAGGAAAAGACGCCTATAACGAACTCCAGCACTTTCGCAACTAGAACTCCATCATCCGAGCACCGCACTTGCGGACTGCTGTAAAAATACGAAACAGAGCTGTCCTAGAAGTCTTAAATGGAAGTGATCGAACTCCTGCTACCAACAACCCTAGCCAAAGGGAGCAAAGCGTGTGAACTTAAACATGAGGCCCTGCACTTCCGAATGCTTCTAGAGCATCAGGTTAGGGGCTTTCCCTTTGGTCGAAAATGAAGATAATCCAGGATTCCAATGATACCTATATTTTACAAAACTAAGGCAGGTGTGTAAACACTTCTATAATATTATCACAAACAATTTCATCTCGAGAGCTTATCTTTTAGTTAAGCATGAAAAAACTTTAGGGCTCAGCGTTCTGACTACATATCACAAATATGACATTCCAAAGTTCATGGGGTTCATACCTATAAAGCCCTTTTGAGGAATCTTATAAATTAATCAATGAAAATTAACTAATGTTCCATAGATTTTGTTTGTTTAAAGTGTTAGTTTGGGCCTTGATCTGTTCACGTTTAAAACGGGGAAGGTGTACTAAATTATATCTAAGTGCCCTTCCAACTCTAGACTCCCAGATTCAACTTTAAGTCTATGAAAGCATCGCGCATTTGCAATACTTAAAAACAGTTAACAACGTTTAATTTATCAGATGCCCTTCCCTCAGATATGCCAGATAACAGAGGGTTCAGTCGTATTTCCCGCAACATAAGAGCCACACAAAAAAAGCACAAGTAGTTAAATTCTGAGTCACAGACGGCAGCAGTGAGGAAGAAAATACCGAGATTCCCAGCTTTTAAGGCCCTTCTTAAGAAAAAACCGTATTATGAATATGTTCAGGCAAGAGTCCAACCTCTTCCTTCCAAAAGCTTGCCCTGAGCTGGAAGCCCAGCTGGAGAACTGAGTTCTCTCCAGCATTGCCCTGGTTCAGGACACTGTCCCTTTGAGGTCACAGTGCTACTGGCTCCCCACCAGCAGCGATTTAGATTGTTCCAGGAAGATTAACCTGATGTGCAGTCTTCAAACGTTTTTGCACGTGTGCCCCTCCACTGATTTTTAAAACTATGTACCCATAGCACAGGGAGATCAGCTCGGTGCTTTGTGACCGCCTGGAGGGGTGGGATAGGGAGGGTGGGAGGGAGGGAGACGCAAGAGGGAAGAGATATGGGAACATATGTATATGTATAACTGATTCGCTTTGTTATAAAGCAGAAACTAACACACCATTGTAAAGCAATTATACTCCAATAAAGATGTAGAAAAAAAAAAAAAAAACTTTATGAACACTGAAAAACAAAAAAAACTATGTACCCTCTCAGGCACCCTAGAATAACGCCCCATAATAAGACTGAAGGTGTGTTCGCCGTCTGTAAGGTGGCAAAAGCACAGTTCGTTACGGGAGGTGGGAAAGGACGGCTGGTTCACACCTGGACGGAGGAGCATCTCTAAGGCAGGCGAGGCAGTTTTAGGAAGGAGCACTTGCGGAAGTCAGTGCCATAAAGCCATCCAGCCAGGGCGCCCCTGGGAAACTCTTCCCGTGACCTCGGGGTGTATGTACTCAGTGTGAAGACAGACGCTGAATCTGCTGCAACTGAAAAATGCCAGCCCTGGTGAGAAACTGGGCCGGGCGTGGCTCTGTCCTCGGGGAGGCGGATGGGGACGGGCTGGCCGCAGTGCTGCCCAGGCCCTCCGTGCAGCGCACATGACGCAATCCCCGCACCCTCTGTGCTGCGGCCTCTCCCGCGGGCGCCTGATGTTTGGTCTTTCTGTCCAACCCCGGCCGTGACCCAGACCGTTCAACTTAATCCTAAAATACACACATTCCACCACGTAGAGTCTCTGGACCCACTGAGTCCTTTAAATCTTCCGCAGATAATACTGACTTGCAAACAGTTTTCTGTGATTTTTTTTTTTTCCACTGAACTAGCCCAAATTTCTGGTGGTCATGATCGGGCTCAGGGCTAGCTGGCATCCTCCTTCATTTCAAAAAGTCCAGGGAGCTAGAGGGATATTTTGGCATCCAAGCTCAGAAGCTCAGTCCAAGGACAAATGATCCCTTTGCCTTCTCTTCTCACCAGGTGTGGAAATGACAGCAAGTTTAAAAATACAGACGCCAGGCTCTCCAGCTAACTGGGAGGTAGCCTGTGCCAGTGGCAAGAGGGGACCGGCCAGCTCACAGAACAAGGCCCTAAAAGGTGCTGTAGAGAGGATGCCCAGGCCACCCTCTTCACTGGCTCACGGCCCAGGGGACCAGCTGCCTCATCTCTCCCAGGTCAGCTCCCTTCCTTCCACATGGAGGATGGCTCCTTGTTTAACACATCTGCTTTCAGGAACATTATAACTGGGTACATTGAATAAAATAGCCTCCCGAGGTTTCACGCAAGGTAACGGCTGAGTGTTTCCCCTCACATGCTGAGTGGCCATTGTTAAGAGCAATCAGCCCACAGGTGATTAATACACATGGACAGATGGGGGTACACTTGAGACTCCAAGAATTAGCGCCTGGATTTTTAAATATAAAACTGGTGGGTTTGTTTGGATAAACTCAGGATAAGGCAGAAATACTGATCGGTTCACCCTTGTTGCCAAAGCTGAACCAATATTTACAAACCATTTTGCTGAACAAAGTTCATTTCAGCTGACCTCAGAGGCGTCAGCCACAGATCACAGAGAACCAGACTTATTATACTAACCTGGAGTTTAATGCCTGGGTCTAGTGACATTTGTTTTACATAACAGGGCAACTATATCCCACAAACACATAAAAACAACACTTAAAAAAAGATCGATAATTACGGCACCTGAGGAAATAGGGAATTTATTTGGAAGAAAATTAACCTCCCATGATCTTCCTTAGCTATTTCCTATACCAAGCTCATTTCTTCCTACACAGTGACTGCGTGGGGATCACAGAGGGTGCAAAGTCTCCATCTGAACCCTGTGGGATGGGTCTTTCTTGTGTCTAAGATCTAAGGTTGGAAGGTACATGGCCCTCCCTTACTTGCCAGCCAGACACATACCTGAGCTCTCCTCATGTGTGATTTGTCTCCTTCCCATCTTGGAGTCAAAGACCCAAGCCCAATGAAACGGCCTTCAAAGAACTAGCAAAATGATGGTAATCTCCCTCAATTGAACATCCCAGCAGGCGATACCATTCAAAGAGGACTTAATTATGGCCTGTACAACAGAAGTGTTCGGTAAAGCCTGCCCTGTAGTCTCCCTTTTTTACTTAGAGCCCACCCTGGTGACAGAATAAACTCTGCAGTGAAGTGTACTCAGTCTATTAATGTCAGTGCCACTCTCCTCCCCCCCGCACCCCTGCCAACTGACATGCACCCTCTTTATAGAGGCCTTTACATTAATTGGAGAGATCTGTATAGTAGCTTCTCTGTATATTACTGGACACCAATAAGATTCCAGCTTTGTTTGTGATGCTATTTTCTGGAATCTCCACACAACTAACAATGCCATGAAAGCCATTTTTGAATAGCCTTGTCGTCCTCTAAAGAAGTCGATGCTAATATCAAATGGTAAGTTGCGATCCAGCCTAAATTCTGTACACCTGTGCTAGCACTGCTTGCATTAGCAGCATACGTAACTATATGCAAACACACATGGGCGTGAGTATGTGTCTGTGTCGAGCTACTAATAAACGTGTATGTGTGTGTAAATGCATGTATACACACACACATTCCAGTAATACTGACTACCATTGACCTAAAGAAAATCAAGCAGCTGGCTCACAAAAGAATGCCCTACTAGCATTTATTAGCTTTGCATATGAGTTTTGTGTCTAAAGACACAATTTGCCACAATAAATTTTAAAATATATACGCCCATTTATGTTACATTTACCATATAGAAGGCTTGGGAGTTGGTCATTTTCTCGCAGTGAACAGGAACTCAGCCAAAGACAGGGCTTAAGGAATGAGCAGGTCTAAATAGGAAACGTAAGGCAGATGAAAATAGAAAAGTCTAGTCTGCGAGACGGGGTGCTGAGAGCCTGTGACGTCGGGGTGGATGTAAGATATTAGTGGCAAATGCTGGAGAGAAGGCCGAGAATCATCTGAGATTAAGATGTTGGCAGCAAATAACAAGTGGTGAAATAAGCAGTACACGTGGCTGGGGACGTAACTGGTGGAAAAGCATTCCACGCTCATCACACCGGCTGAGCAAAGCTGCAGGACCAATGCACCCATCGAATCTGAGGCCACACTGTCACTGGCAAGCAGATACTGAACTGCCCCATCCCCCCTGCAGCCTTATGGGAAAACTGCTCACCCTGTGGCTAATGTGAGTCACGTCTATCTTTAGTTTTATGGGAGACACGTTCTTCTATAAGTGCTCCTTTTGTAAATGTCCTAGTTATCCAAAAACTAGCTGTCATGATTAATAAAATGAAAACAACAATTCTGAGGGTGAAATTTTTTGATCTTTGAATTGTCCCAAGGAACATCAAGATACAGCACAATGAGAATAAAAAACAGCCATTCTTCTCCCATTAAATCTTTGTTTTCTCTTGTCCTCTCCTTTGCTAAAATCACCCAGAGATGAGGTCTTTGGCTTTGACATCCAATTAAAACATTCAACCATCTGATCTACCCAAGGACAGCCCTCAGGAAGATCACTTATGAGAAAGCATCATCTTCTCTTCCCGCCAGGATTTTCTGCCCTATATCAAGATCAGTAACGTCACTTTGTATTAATAAATAAAGCCTTTTTCTATGCAATGCCCAGTGTATAAAAAACTCTCAAGAACTGTCTGATGTACAGATGACTGTCTAAAATAACTATGTAGCTCCCAGTGACTTCCTCTACATCCATTATCTACCATGCAGCATATATTTACTCCCAATTTTCAGATTAGCCAGTGTGGCTTAAAGAGTTTACTAAGTCGGGCTTCCCTGGTGGTGCAGTGGTTGGGAGTCCGCCTAACAATGCAGGGGACAGGGGTTCGTGCCCCAGTCCGGGAAGATCCCACATGCCGCGGGGCGGCTGGGCCTGTGAGCCATGGCCGCTGAGCCTTTGCGTCCGGAGCCTGTGCTCCGCAATGGGAGAGGCCACAACAGTGAGAGGCCCGCGAACCAAAAAAAAAAAAAAAAAGAGTTTACTAAGTCATCCATGGTTACTCGGCCAGCAAATAACTGAGCTGGAGTCCTGGCCACAACACATACACCCCAAAGCTCACGCTCTTTCCTCTCTGCCTCAGTGCTTAGAGCATTAGATCTCAGTCTAGATCGGGCGACACCATCCAGCCACATTTTACATCCTCTTACAACAAAGAGAGAGCCAGGTACACACTCTTGATGCATTTCTTTCTTCCAAGTGACCATGAATTGATAACTAGTGGAGCCTGACAAAGAGATCTGTTGCTCTAGTAGAACACTTATTAAAAAATCTTACCGCTAGGTGGAGCTATCCAGTTCACTTTAATGGGAAAGTAGGTTTTCTGTGTGGAAACCCATGCCACGTGCTAAATTTTGAGGGACAGTGACCAGATTTTCAGCCAGGTCTTATTGGCTGTCTCGTCTAATAGGTTAGTAATCTCAGGAAATTAATAATGGGGAAAGTCAGAAGATCGAGAACTGAAAAAAGATCAACCTTTATAGCTTTTCATTAGCTCATAGCTGGTAGAACCTCATAGCATAAACTTGTAGGCCATGTTACAGGAAATACTCACTTTGAAATGAAAAACTTGAATGTGACTATAAAGGGTTGAACTCTTCCATTTCTTCCAGGCTTACTTAGCCATCGCCACATAAAGTAATGACGTGAGGAAGAAAGAATCAAATAAAAAGGACACTGGGACTGAGAGTTACAACCTTACCTCTGAGCAGAGAAAAATACTTCGTGGGAACCTCGGAGCCAGGTGTGTTAGGGACTGTCCCCTTCTAGACCTTGGTGCGCCCGAGAGCACCGGGCAGGGACGCCAGAGCAGGGAGTCGTCACACAAGCACAGCACCCACGGCCGTGCTGCCTCCCATGACACACTCGAAGTTCTCTGCTTTTACCTGTCCCTTCTACACCCAACAAAGGTTCTGAACAATCGGGCCTCACAACCTTCACACACAAGCACAGGTCACTTATCTCTGGGGCCTCCTGACTCTACCACAGAACTTTCACCATCATCACTGTTCCCAATTCTAGGGGAAACGATAGAAGTGGTTACCTCTTGGGGCCTGCTAAAAAGATTCCAATCTTTCCAGTTGAATCTTACAAACAGCCCTTCACTGTAGTATTGTCCAAACTGCTGAATGGGCAGCGGGCCTTTGTTCCTGTGCTCTGGACCTGCTCCCATCTGATCGGCTGTCAGGCTGAGGTTTGTATCTCTGTCAGACAACTTGCTGAGAAAACACCCACCAGGCCTGGCATGGGGTTTATTAAATTATTTTTGGTGAACTTGTGCTGAGTGGACACAGACCGTATCACGAGGCAAGCACTTCCATGCCTCTGAAATTGTGCTTACTCCATGTCTCTTGAATAAAAAAATTAAGGAAAGTCACCCATAAGAAGGCAGGGGACCTATCAAATACCCACCTAGCTGCCTGAATTAATCTACAGTCCATTCGCTTATCCATTTTATGCAGTACTTATTTTAAACTACTGTACTGCTTCCCAAGAAAAAGCATAATGCACCTTATACTGGAAAGCACTTTACAGTTTGCAAGGAATCTTTGTGAACAAATCTGTGAGCTAGACAGCAATGATATATTGCTTACATTGTTTTACAAATACAGGAAATGAAGTTTGTTCATGTTTACTAAGAGACTAAGGCAAGAACCCAAACCCAGATCTTCAGACACTTAGGCCAGGGTACTTTCTACCCAAGCCACCACCTAGAGAGACTGTAAAGCAAAGTGGTTAAGAGTATGGTGTCTGGGACTTCCCTGGTGGCGCAGTGGTTAAGAATCCACCTGCCTATGCAGGGGACACGGATTCGAGCCCTGGCCCGGGAAGATCCCACATGCCACAGAGCAACTAAGCCCGTGCGCCACAACTACTGAGCCTGCGCTCTACAGCCCATGAGCCACAACTACTGAGCCCACATGCCACAACTACTGAAGCCCGTGCACCTAGAGCCCGGGCTCCGCAACAAGAGAAGCCACTGCAATGACAAGCCTGTGCACCGCAACAAAGAGTAGCCCCCGCTTGCCGCAACTAGAGAAAGCCCGCGCACAGCAACGAAGACCCAACGCAGCCAAAAATAAATAAGTATATTAAAAAAATTAACAGTGTCCAGTACATAATAATCACCCGTAAATGTTATATCATCATTACCATGTGGGTGGTTATCTGTGAGTCTAATAAAAGAACCACAAATCAACGAGGATCAGGGTAAAATGATGGAAAGTACTAGGCTCAATTCTTCCTTTGTTATATGATACCAAGAAGGGTATGTCTTTAAAAACTTTTTAATTAAAAATGTAATACACCAGACTTTGTAACTGGAGATAGGCGCTCCTACTGGTCTTGAAGAATAACCTGTCGTGTTGTGAACAGCTTACGTGGAGGTCCAACATGGCAGAGAACTCTAGGACCTAAGGGTGACCGCCAGCTGACAGCGCTCAGGGCCCTCTGTTGAATGCAACCAATAACCTGAATCAGCCTGGAAGCAGATTCTGCCCCATCCAGGTTTCCAGATGAGGACACAGTCCGGCTAGCACCTTGACTGCAGCCTTGTAAGATCCTAGGCAGAGGGATCCTGGCTTCCCATTGACACATGAGAAATGCCCAGACTCGTGACCCTCAGAAACTGTGACCTGCTAAGTGTGTACTGTTTATGTTCCATGTAACGTACCAACCATAGACAATTTTGTAAATAAAGAAGGAAAAAGAAAAAATTCACCCATCGCCCTCTCGTTCTAATCCAATTATCATTCTGGAAATTCTTCATAAATATGGTTTACTGTATAGTGAATCAGAGTATGTATACAATTTTACAACCTGAATTTTTCACTTAATTATACACGTTCTCCCATGTTAGTAATATATTTTTCACATTTATCATTTTTAATGGATGCAAAATTTTGTATCAAAAGGTAGAGTGTTTAGTCAGTCAACTATTGTTGAACATTCCTGAGGCTTCCAAAATTCTATTATTATAAATAAAACACTTCTATCAAAACAGGCATTATATGTCTTTTTTTTAAACCATATTTTGGATTAGTCCCTAAGGGGAATTAATCTGGTAAAAATATGTATCTCAGAACAAAATATATTAGGTACCTCTTGCCAGTTTCAATGATACTAGAGATATTTAAAGTACTAGTTTTACCATATTCTTTTCAGTATTGAATATTTTAATGTATTTGAATTTAAATATTTAAATTTAATCTTATTTAAATTAAAAAAAATTTTAAGTGAAAAATGGTACTTTGAGGTTTTAACTACCTTTCTTTAATTATCAGAGCAAGTTTAAATGTTTTTCCGTTTGTTTCAACTTATTTTTCTTTAAAGAATTAGATTGAGTTGCCTAACTTCACTGAGACACTTTCTTCATCTATAAAGTGCAGATAATATTACGTACAGCACACTATTGCTGTGAAATCAAAATACAGGCAGACCTCATTTTACTGTACTTCACAGATATTGTGTGTTTTATAGGTTAAAGGTCTGTGGCAACCCTGCATCAAGCAAGTCTATCGGCACCATTTTCGCAACAACATTTGCTCACTTCAAACCTCTGTACCACATTTTGGCAATTCTCGAAGTATTTCAAACCCTCCACCAGTGAAAAGAATACAACTCTCTGAAAGCTCAGATGATGGTTACATCTTTTAAGCAATCAAATATTTTTAAATTAAGGTACGTACAGTGCTTTTTTAGACATAATGCTATTGCACACTGAATAGACTACAGGATAGGGTAAACATAACTTTCACATGCACTGGGAAACCAAAAAATCCGTGTGACTCACTTTATAGCGATATTCATTTTACTGAGGTGGTCTGGAACCGAACCTGCGATATCTTTAAGGTCTGCCCATTCGTGAATCATTTAAGTAAAAATACTGAGGAAGCCTGGCACGTAGCAGGTGCTCTGTTTTTAGTGAAATGCACAAGTCAATGAATAAGGGGTCAGTTATACAGAACTACACTGTGGCCAACAATATTAATCTAAGATTCATGTAGAATCCAGGCACGCCGAAACTAGTGGGGGGGAGAAAGGTCGATTTTCTGGGCAACATACAAAAGGTGGAGCAGGTTGACTGAAAAACAGGAAGGTGTCACTGCCATCATGTCTTTCCCATAAACACCCGCCTACCTTGAAAACAGGTATTTATTTACGAAGAGGCACGACAGTGCGGCTCAATCTCAAAGCCCGGATGTGAGGTAATTCCATGTGCCCCTCTCTCCCTCCCTCTCACTGACTTCCTCCCCCCAAATCAAGGATGCCCTGGGAGGTTTTTATTTCCACATCTGATAACAATTTCCTCAGCCACGGAAAGAGCCTATTCCAGGTCCTTCTACTGCCTGTTTCAACAACAACAAAAGAAAGAAAATATAGGGCATCCTTTTATTATTTGAGGGAAAAACCACTGTTTATATGATCAAGAGGAAAGGCTCTGTGGAAAGCACTTAATAAATCACACAATTGCTACATAACGGAAAGACTTCATTATTATCTCACTGGGAGGTGTGAATGCCACAAAATAGTTTGGTTTAGAACTTAGAAACCAAAGTTAACATGCAATCAATCAGCTCCATAAAAGGACCTACACCGGATGTGAACTTGGTCCTAGATTTCAGTTTCTGATGAAATACCCTGCAGCTGTTGCTCACAGACAGGGCTATTTCGGGCCAGAATGCGAACAATTTTTCATTTCTGTTATTCAGAATCTCTCCTGATAATATCAATATCCCTGATAAGAGGAATTTTGAAAAAAAAATAATAATCATGAAGGGAATGCATTATTCCGCTTCCTACCAAGTGACCAGCGGTACAAACCTTCCGATCTCTTTGATGCCAAGACAGCTGTTTGAAGGATAAAAGCCTCAAAAGGTGGGTCTGATTGCATCAGTTCATCAGCTGAGCTTCCACGAGCAGTTTATAATTTACTTGGTAAAAACAGATAGTCAAACATTGGTCAAGTCCCCTGAAAGGCATCCAGAAAGTTGTCCTTGCTTATTGCACTGACACAGAGCTGAAAAAGTGATGCAGAAGAACCACGATCCCTTATGAAACACAGGCTGCCCTCCCTCTGGAACTCGGTCCGTTTGCTGGTCCTTTAGAAATAGCGAGTCAGACCAAAGGTATGAGGGCAGGAGACATGGTTCCTATTAAGAAACCAAGTAAATGCTAATTTTAAAACAAAAGCCAAATCGCCATGTTCCAAGCACTCCTGGGAGCCACCTTCTGCACAGAAGAAAATATATATCCTCAAAAGTCAGCTTATGAAATTACTAAATGAAAACTATAAAGCATGCAAATGTTTTAATGATTCTGATATTGAACACTCTTCACACTAAAACTAGACTACCCGTTCAGTTACAGTACCAAGCTAGTCCAGTTTTTCAATGTCTAAAAAGCACAGCTTAGAGCAGGGAGAGCCACACCGCCCACGATAATCTCCCAAAGTTTACGAAGTTCAATGCCCAAGGCGTCCTCCTGTCCGCTGAGACATGGCAAATTTCACGTGGAGGTAAGATGGAGATAGACAGCTCCGGGGCCGTTATTTTTTTTTTTTTAAATGCAGGAAGAGGTTTCGTCTAACCATTCAAACCCTCAATTTTAAACTATTTGCAATCAGGGGCATCAAAGTGTGGACTCACAGACTGTCAGGGCTGGATGGGTCCACAGAAATTATTAGTCCAATCCTCTCCATTTACAGCAGGTAACAGAGCCCCAAAGAAGGTACATGACGTGTTCAAAGTCTCATAATGACTGAGATGACCCCGGGAATCCAGGAAGGAGAATGGCAATCAGGCTTGTCTGTGACACTCAAGTTCCTCCAGCTCCACCGCTAGCTTCTCACTACATCCTGCTCTGATTAAGCACTGAACTGCACGGGTTACTGAGAGCAGACGTGTATCCCGAGAAAAAGGGAATTCGGCACTTTGTCCCTGTTCACTACAGACCCCGCATTTCCGGTTCAGACCGGACTGCCCACTTCCCTGGCACACAGCGCCGCCTCCCCAGGGCTTCCCCCCAGAAGTGCGAGCCCAGCATTTACAGCCTCCCCTGGTCCAGAGGCACAAAGCCCTGGGTTATGCATCCTCTTTCTCTTCAGTTCCCACAAGAGGGAGAAGTGGTGGAGATAACAACAGCCTCCTCCTTGGGCCTTGGCAATCGCAAGAGCATAAGCAGTAAACGAGGCTGGTTTTGCTTGGAATATGTGATTTCTGGTAATTAGTTTACGGCTGGTGTGGCCACATGAATAATTCCTCTACGTTGCATAACCCTGCTTTGCGACTAGCTCTCCCTGTGAGTACAGAAGCCTGGGCATACGCGTCTCGTGGTGCTCGCTGGGTGGGGTGGGTGGAGGGAGCGCGCTGCAGCAGTGCTGCTGATGGAAGGGAGAACCGGGACCCCCCAACATCCTTCTCATGGCCATTCAGCCGCTCGGATTCAGTTTATGGGCCTCACGTCCACACGTGAACCGCTTCGACGTAGGACTGCTTTATCTCCCAGTGGTCTTGAATATGGGTCGAACTATTATTATGAGAGAGAAAGAAAAAATATCCCCGTGCACTTCTATCTTAGGTGTTAGGTACCACCGGAGAGAGCCCGGCAGCTAATACCACGTGACAAAACCACTCCACGATGACACCAAAAAAGAAGAGAAAAGCTGTTACATGTTTAAAGAGTCCCTGCATTTTGATATTCTTCCCAACTGATCCCACCCTTGCAAACAACATCGAAGTAAAGCACAGTTTTCACATCAACAGACCATCTTATTCCGTCTTGGCATTAAAACATTTAACTGCATTTTTTAAATGCTGTGCATAAGGAAATGGTTTACCTTCCAGCATTTTTTGCAGACTGTTCCTCATGACATGGATGTTCTCTATCCCGATAAACTGAAACTTGATATTGGAATAATTGTCTTCGTTCTCATAGCCTTTCCCTGCAGCACGATTTGCCATCGCATTAAGCTGCAGTGGGCAGCAAAACAGAACAGTCACCAGTGATATTCATGAAACAATCACAACACTTCACGGCTAATATCCATAAGAACATTCAACATTATGTGCAGAAACATGCTTTAAATCCCGGGAACACCGCGCTGGGCTAGGTAGCTACAGACACTCGTGCTGAGCTTACGTTCAACAACATCAGTTTGTCGATGTGGCAACATTTTCTGAGCTGGAAGCATCCTAGAGATAAGCCCTTTTGGAGACGTTCCCTGTCAGAGATGCCAAATCCAATGTGGGATTCTGTACAGAGCCAAGTCGCCCCAATTTAATACCAAACATGACAGCCTTAGGTTGGCAGAAGAATATCTGCAGATACAGTTGGCAACATAAAGCTCTGTAAGTTAAAGTATTATATCTTCCAGTATTCGAATGCCAACAAACACATCAACGTATAGGAATAGTTACGTCATTCTAATTTGCCTACAAGAATCCCTCAGGTACCCAGTTCAACTTTGAGCAGGAAACGCTGAACAAAACAGAGAGAGGGCAAGACATGTCCTCTGGCCACCCTATTTAAATCTCCAGAGAGGATTTTTTTCTATCACATTCATTATCATAATTTCATCTATAAAAAGTCACGGTTCCTAGTGCAAACTGGGTTAAATGGTGATGGACTTTGAAGAAGAAATTTATGATATGCAAACTTCTGCCTTATTCCTGTGTAACTAAAATCAAGAAGGGGACAAGTCCTGCCTTAGCTGAGAAATACACAGATTTCTAGAATGAATGTATTATTGTGAATACTCCATTCTTGCTGTTCAGCTAAGTGGGCCATCACATCCTAGACATCAATATTCACTGACCATTCTCTTCCTCTGCCCACAAAGGGCAGGCGGGCTAGCCCAGGCAGAGAACTCACTACCAAAAATATATCCGTTTTTTAGGACCACGATGTAGCACTCGGGGTATATTCATACTTTTCAAAAATCTAAGCTTAAGAAGCCAAGTTAAGTTAAAAGCATACGCATTTTTTGACCCAGATTTCCTATGTGTGAGAATCTGACACTATTAAAATACCAGCACATAAAGACAGACGTCCAAGGATGTTTACTGCAATCTTTTTTTTTTTTTAAATAATAGTTGAGTAAAAAAACCGGAAAACCTATGAATATCTCCATAGGGCCATGATTGGATGAATTATGGTATATTCATACCCTGGACTTCTAATAGGCTCAAGTAGAGACACAGAGATAGAGACAGACAGATATACAGATGTCTAGATATTGCGGGGAGAGGGAGGGAGGAGGGAAAGAAAAAAAAGAGGGGTGGGGAGGGAGGGGAGAAGAGAGGAGATACTGGGCCATGACATGTGAAGTGAAAAGAGTAAGCTCCAGAATAATATTCATACAATTATCCCATTTTTTGTAAAACACGCTGACCTACAGACATGCATTTACGTTTATGCATGCTGGGGTAAGCAGAACAGAAATGAATGGAAGTCGACACCAATTTCGCAGCTGTTGCAGCAGACAGACAGAGGCGGCACATGTGGGGAGCGGCTGCCAATACTACTCCAGACGCTCCTCCAGGCTTTGTTACAAACCAGATACAGTGGGTTTGTAATTTAAATAACAGAAAAAAAACATATGGCAGGCCCCTCACTTTCCTGCTCCGTGATTCAGCTCACATGACATCAGCTGGGGTGCGCCCCACTACCCTGTTTCCCATTTACGGAAAGATCATGCCCTTTCTCCCAGGCATGCTATGAGAAGGATAAAGGGTTTGGTCTCAATAAAGAAAAAAATATAAAAATAGTGTTATTTTTAAGACAACTGATGTTCATGCTTTAAATTTTAAAAGTATTTTAAGAGGAAAATTTTTCTAAAATTACCTATAGACATTGTTCTTTTGAAACACACTATTATAAAAATATCACTGGTTTGTGTAATTATTTTCCAAAGTTGCTGGCTTATTCTTTACAAGCTTCTTTACAAGCTTCATAAATAAAATGGTTAACAGGATACGTGCAAGTATCTTTATGTTACATGAACCTTATGTTTATTCTGTATCTTGAATAATTCAAGTTAAGCCTTCTCACCACACACCATACTCTTTTTAAACAGGGCAGTGAATAAAAACCAAAACACTATTATTACTTTAATCTATAATTAGGACCCTATGTTCACATTTTTTAGTAGTTGATGACCTATGACCTAGGAGAGTTTATCGATGGTCTTCTTTAAAAGCAAAGGAGCCACACAAGATGGCCTCTTAAAAGGCAACGGTACTTCTCATAATGAACAGAAGGTGGCAATATTTAATCTACCATCCAAAGTGTACTTTCTCAAGGTTTCCACATATTTCACAGGCCCTGTCAGGATAATGGGGCACTAGCTGACCCTTCAAAGCAGAAAATACAGTTTCATAATTAATAAAAAATTCAGAAGCTATCTTGGACCTATAGGTGTATTCATTCAGATAGAGTATCTCTTATATAAATAAAACACTAAGTCTAGTTTGGTGCCCTGTCCCTCAGGCTGAGAACTCCATTTCACAGGCAAAGAAAAAGCTGTTCATTTTGGCCCCTAAAAGTTCTCAAATAGTGAAAAAAAAACAACCTCAAAAGGTCACATACTATATGTTTTCAATTACAGAACGTGCTTGAAATGACAAGCTTATAGAGGTGGAGAACAGATTAGTGGTTATTTGTGGTGATGTAATTGTTCTCTATCTTGACTGTGGTACTGAATATACAAACATACGTATGTGATAAGACTTTATAGACTAAACACACACACACACACACACATACACACACACACGACTACAGTAAAACTGGGAAAAATGGAACAAGATTGGTGGATTTTATCAATGTCAATATCCTGGTTGCAATACTGTACACAGCTTTGCAAGATGTTACCACTGGGGGAAAGTGGGTAAAATGTACAAGGCATCCTTCTGTATTATTTCCTACAACTGCATGTGAATCTACAATTATCTCAACATAGAAAGTCTAATTAAAAAAAAAAAATTCTCAAACAGATAAAACAATGGAGGTAACTGCATTCCAGTTTCAACCTATGCTTAAAGAACACAACGGACAACTGAAAAGTGGTACTGGAAAAAGTGCCCTGTTTTCTAATCCAAGGTCACTCTGCTATTTGATCATCTCAGCACCTTTGGGTGCAAAAAAACTCATAAGTGAAACAAAAAAATTCACTCATTCTCAACAAACACTTAACGAACACCTACTGTGTGCCAGGCACTGAATGGAATAAAAACGTGAATAAGAAGTAGTCCCAGCCACCACAAGCTTATCATCGAGTATGGAAGTGCGAGCACACAACACCAAATAACGACAGATCATACCCACCAGGACTGGGCAGGAGCTGAGAGCCTGGTGGAGGCGGTGGCAGTAGTTAGAATCTGGAACAGCCCCACGTGGCCTAGGGCCTCAGGGGTAACGTTTCATGATGGAAGGAGGACTTGAGATGGGCTTTAACAACCAGGAAGCATGGAGAGAAAGGGGGAGGGCATCCCAGATGAAGCGATGAGAGAGGGAAGAGGTAGGGTATCAGTGGCCACCAAAGAAGCAGGTGGGTATCAGTTGAGTCAACCAGTGCGAGCACAGCGCAAGGTTCAAGCCTGGCGGCAGCAGCAAAAAACGAGGCTAGAAATTATGAGGGTCCTCTATGCACAAGCTCGATTAAGAGGTTCTAACCTCATCTGTGGCAGTAAAGAGCCACTGAGGGCTTCTGAGCAGGATTAATCGAAACATTCGAGATTTAGTATCCATGACAGAGAAGATCCTCTGGAGTGGGGCAGAGGACATGAGCCGCACAGGAAGGTGGCTGGTCTCATTTATGGCCAGGACCCTATGCGTCAAGCCGGCACAGAGCAGGCACTCGGTGAAGATTTACTGACAGGCTGACCGGCCAAATGAATGTGCTAACAGAGTGAGGCTGAGAGGTGAACAGGCCAAGAATGTTAAAAAAAAAACAGAATCAGATTCTTTCCCCCGCAATCTTAAATCATCAATCAGACACATCAAAATCATGGAAACTCAGTCGACCATAATCTGCATATCAAGTTAAAGGTCAGCTGGTCAGCATCTCAGCCACGGAGTCTAACATTTCAGCAGAGCACATTCTGTACCTGAATGCCAGGACCTGATCTGACGTGCCTGAAAAATGAGAATTGAAGTTGGTCTTGGCAGAAGGAGGCCTGGACCACGTTCTAGCCTGTGGTGTCAGTTAATGGTCCTTTTCTCTCCCTGCATCTGTATCTGGTGAAATGAAGAATCTTAACTTGTGATATAAACATGAAAATAAGAGATGATTTTATTTCTTGCAACTACTGTCTACAACTGTGCTAATCAAAATCCTCCTTTCCTACCCCCGAAGGAAGAATTAATAACTTATAGGAAATCATGGTCCAGCTCAACTTAAAATCCCAACCCCATATATGATGCAAAATTTTCTCCTTCTCTTATTATAGGCTGTTTGGACTGGTGAGGGGTCCACTCTGGTACTCTCCTTTTCCTCCTTCTTCTAGGCTCTATCTTTATATTGGGGAGGGGGATAAAAGAGGAGGTAAATATCTCTTTGTAAAGCTGGACGAGGCTGCTGTTCTCTCGCCATTGGTCGTCACTGCTTTTCCGGTTAACGCTCGCTGACCAGCACTGCCCTCTCTGGCATTAAGTGTCCAAATCCTAGGGCAAGTCCGTGGGCTCCCGGGAGGAGGAGGTACACAGCTCGCTGACATGAGACCCACCTTGGCTTGAGCCTGTTCCGAGGCCCCCGGCTTCCCTCCCCAGCACGTACCCCACAGTCGGCCGCAGCTGGGAACCTCCAGTTGGGGGTGGAAGCCGGGCCTCAGCAAGATGGCTCACGTACAAGTTTCTTTCTCAGTGTCTACTGGACCCACAGGTCCCCCCTCCATCCCTGTCCTGCCAAAGAGGGAGAGCAGATGCCCCACTGCCACTAAACGCCGCGCAGCTCCCCTTCCCCTGCTCACTGCCGCAGTGGAACAGGTCGGCCATGCATCCCATGCCGAAGTGACCTCCTAGCTGCCCCTCTGTCACGCACCCCGATCTCTACAACAGATCCTCCCAGATCCCCCCCTCACAGGATTCAGTGAGTGGAAACCACCTAATTACTGATTCCAGAGACACAGGAAAACTTCCAACATGACCTCCTGTCTCACAGCTAAAGAATCGCTCACAAGGGAAATCAGAGGCCCTTTAACCACTAAGCTGTCTTTGGAGGAAGAGTCAGGACAAGGGGCCGGGCATGAGCTGAGCCCCCAGCCGGCCTGCTCACCGCTTCCCTCCACTGCCCGGCACCCCTCCCAGGCCGCCGGCGTCAGAGCCTGGCTCACAGGCCTGCTCACACCTCTTGCCCTGGCCTGAGCGTGTACGAGCCTGTGGTTGGTCCTTCAGCTCTGAGTTTCCAGCCTCCCTGCAGATGTGCTCAGAAGGGGAACCCTGTGGAACCTGACAGTGGACCCAAGGCTCCCCTGGATATCGCTGTCAACAGACCGTGATCAAACAGAGTAGCGTGGGCTCGGGCGTCAGATCAGCCTAGATTTGAATGGCTTGACCTTGGACACATGACTGAACCTCTCTCAGTCTGAGACCTTACCCATAAACAGAAAAGAACAGCTCCTAATTTGTAGGATTATAATAAGAACTGAATGGGAAAGTGCCTGGCATTTTTACAAGCGCAGCAAAGTCCTAGAACAAAGTAATGTTAAAGTCATGAGCGAGGCTGAGATAGAAGGAGCTCGATATCACTTTAAAATCCAACAACTATGGCATCAACGTGATCTCCTATCTTCTTAATGCACCAGATTCTAGCAGTAACATATGACCTCGAGGGTATGTTTTTTCTTAACAGATACTCAGTTCATGCTGAGGCCCTCACTGCCCTTGCCTCCTGAGATTTTAACATCAACAAGCAATGCAGAAGCTTTCATCTGAACAGGCAGCATCTGGGGCGAGCCTTGCTCCAAGGACAAGAATGACTTCTAGCCTTTCTCCTTTGCAGTAAACCTGTGAGCAAACCTGGCCAGGGCCCATCTGTCTGTCTACCACCCACAGCAAACACGGACCGGGTCTCCCGGCTACTGAGGAATAAACATCAACGGACGTGATCTTTAAAAGAATGAGAGCTCTAAAGCAAACAGGTGAAGACTCCTGTGAAGGTGTGTGTGCCTGGGAAATAGGTAGAGGGCATGACTTGTATGAGACACCAATTTTCTCTAAGGGATTAGCATCCAGCTTCTTATCGCCAAGAGCAAACGCACTCAGTGCTAAATATACCCTTCAAATCAAATCCTCTGGATTAATTTGTGTTACATCTGGACTGTGCCTGGCTCAACAGCCGCCACATTGCCCGGAAGGTCTGCATAGCGTAGTACACACTTGGGTCGTTGGCCCTTAAAGCAGCAGGCGAACCTGTCTGCCTTTATTTAAATCTAGGAAAATGGGATCGGAGAAGGGCACCCCAATTCACTTTAAAGGCCCTGTCTTCCCGTCCTTTTCTTATCTTGTCTTCAGTACGTGTGTCTAGGACAGGCATTCATTCAGTTGTCTCTGTTAGGAAATTCAGAGCAGCTCCACTGTCCTGACGCAAAAGGCACAATGACAGGAGGGAAACAGTCAATGCGAGAAGGATGAAGCAGAGAGAAAGCACAAATCGAAAGAGAGAATAAAAGTCAGAGCCTGGCATCTCTCGAGTGAAAACCTTCAAGCAGAGAAGCTATTTCTTCCCCAGTCTGAAGCTCTTCCCTGCTGTGCTTTGAAAATCTGTCCAAAAGGAAGGGACTCCTTTACCTGTCATCTACTAGAATGTGATCCAGCTGCAACATGTTTTGTCCTCGACCTGCATGGTTGGTCTGCTGATCTGGCCTCTGAGGGTAACTCATCCTCACTGCCCACCCCTCCACGGCCATCCCACAGCTACCCTCCCGTTAGAGAGGAAGGGACTGTTCTGAGGGCAGTGATGTGAGTGATCTTACACTGGGCAGACATCAAACTTAGTGATCGAGACCGTGAATCACAGTATTTAATGAAATAGGGCTCAGAGAAGCAGCGAGGTTGCCAGTCTGAGTGGCTACACAATGGATAGCATCCAGTTTCCATGATTTCTCTTATCGGCCACGAGTATAGACCCTATCTGTAATTACCCACTCCTAACATCAGTGTAGACTCTGAAGTGACTTGGGCCGTTGGTCATATTTCCTCCTTCCTGTTCTAATGTTTCTATGTCCTTATGTTGTTTTTTTTTTGATAGCTTCTTTGACATAGAATTCACATGCCATACAATCTATCCATGTAAAGTATACAGTTCAATGGTGTTTGGTATATTCACAGAACTGTGAATATACCATGTCACCACAATCTATTTTTAGAACATTTTAATCACCCCAAAAAGAAACCCTCTACCCATCAGGTGTCGCCTCCCATTTCCTCCCATTCCCCTAGCCCTAGGCAACCACCACCCTGCCTGATGTCTCTACGGATTTGTCATAGAGACACTTCATATAAATGGAATCATACAATCTGTGATCCTCTGTGACTGACTTCTTTCACTTAGCCTAACACTTTCAAGGTTCATCCACGTTGTAGCACCTATCAGTACTTCATTCCTTTAGTAATAATAGCCAAAAACTATTCCAGGGAATGGATACACCATACTTTATTAATCCATTCTCAGTGGATGGAATTTGGTTGTTTCCACTTTGGGGCTATTATTAACAATGAATTTTCACTTAGAAGTTTCTGTGTGGACATACGTTTTCATTTTTCTTAAATTAGGAGTGGAATTACTGGGTCACATGGTAACTTTTATGTGTAACATTTTGAAGTCCTTATGTTCTTTCAACCTTTTTATGATTAAAAATTCTTTCACACTGTAATTTATAAAATAAAGGTTTCTTAAAATCCTCCTCTCACCTCACAAGAAAAGCCACTGTTAACAGTTTACTATACATACCTTCAAACTTTTTTCCATGAAAAAACTATAGAACAACGTATAATTTTTATAATTTAATTATTATTACATACATGGCATTACTTTTCTGTAGCTCACTCTTGTTGCTTCACGGTCTATCTTGGACACTGTTCCACCCACGTGGAGAAAGAACACGCAGCTCTCTCTCACAGTCATAGGTCCAGGTCTATTTTCGTAACTGGCAAGAAATTCCTATGCCAAATATGTTGAATAAAGGCCATTTCTCTGTGGCACCTCATTTTGTCCCATATATTCCATGCCCCTGTAGGTGATTTTGTCCCATATATTCCACGCCCCTGTAGGTGATTTTGTCCCATATATTCCATGCCCCTGTAGGTGATTTTGTTTCCATGTATTCAACGGCACGTACCTCTGAGGACTCCATGTGTTGGCTGGTTTACAAAGAAATGGGTCTAAGGAGTGAAATTACAAATTATACTTGACCTGACCCTGACTAGTGTCAAGAACATATAAAGCTGAGTGGGTGGTAAGCATAAGATGAACTTGGTCTACCCGTTGATAACTAGATTATTTCCTGTTGGTTGTTCTATTCAATTATAAAATTAATATATGAATACCTGCATAATTATAAAATAATATTTTCAAGCGAGGTAAGTAGAAAGTTCTCTACCTCCCTCAAGCCTCCCCCCTTCTCCATGCAATTTTAATAGGTTAGTGTTTATCCTTCCAGATCTTTTTCTATTTTAATTTAAATTTTTACCTACCTATAGTTTGTTTTTTTCACAGACACAGTAGTATACACATTAATTTGTGACTTTTCTTTTTTTACTTAACATTACATTTTGTAAATCTTTCCAAGTCATAGCTACAGAGCACTACAAGTGGAATTTGCAATAGAAGAGGTGAATATCTCACAAAAGCTGAACTGCTGGAATTCCACAGTAAATTTCATACCATCAGAGAAGAAACGGTCCTTTTATAAACAAACCAAAAAAATAATGTGGTATATTTAGGAGAGTAATCTCCAACACGAAACCACACTTTCATTGTGTGCACTATGTACCAAGCACAATGCAGAGCAGGGGAAATATCTAAAGTACCTGCTGACCTCAGGGGCCCCAGAGGCAGCTGAGCAGGGCAGCCACGCACGACTGTGCAAAGGGAAACAGCGCCTCTGCAGATGGGGCTCCCTGAGCGGGTGAGGGTGGTCAGGGAGCATGGCCTCATCTCCCATTCCATGATTCAGAGCGGCAAAGACACACACCAGCGTGGTGACACCTACTTTAGGCCGAGTGTCCACGACGTAAATGAAGTCGCTTCCTGGACTGGCCTTCCTGATGGCCTGGAGCATCTGCTCGTCCTCCAGGCACCGGGCACTGAAGCCAGACAGGGGCTGGCTGCTCCGGCAGATGGAGACCTGGGGGGAAGCAATGCGGCAGCATCAGGCAGCAGTGCGACGGCACCTCCCCGGAACCCTCAAGACCACCCTCACAAGGCCCCCCAGTTCACTGACGCCCACCACTAGCTCGTAAAAGTATCAATGCCTTCTAGAAACCGAGGTTGCTTTCTTTCTAATTCAAGTCAAGAAACCACTATATGGGCAAGCAGTGCAAACAGTTTCTCTGTGTAAGAAATTAGGAATGTGTAAGGATGTTTAGGTGGGACCCAAACTATGAAACGTAAAGCCAGTTAAACATCCTACTTTCCTCTTCACCACTACTGTTTCATCTTCCTGCCAAAGCAGAAATATAAAGTAAGTAACTATTCTAGTAAAACTTATAAAAATTATAAAAGTGACTTCTTTAGTGTTTCCATCATTTACTAGCCCATTTAGAAACAACACAAATACCAAAAACCAATTCTAGGGCTTCCCTGGTGGCGCAGTGGTTGAGAGTCCGCCTGCCGGTGCAGGGGACGCGGGTTCGTGCCCCGGTCCGGGAGGATCCCACATGCCGCGGAGCGGCTAGGCCTGTGAACCATGGCCGCTGGGCCTGTGCGTCCGGAACCTGTGCTCCGCAACGGGAGAGGCCACAACAGTGAGAGGCCCACGAACCGCAGAAAAAAAAAAAAACAATTCTAATCCTAAATGGAGGCGTTTTCACAGTGATGAAGCCCAGGCTGCTGCTAGCTTCTAAGGACAGCAGGCATGGACCTGGGCTGACCACGTAAGTTAGAAGCAAGGTCTTTCTGGGGAATTGATCTCCATTCTATTCTTCGACCTCTCTACTCTGCGATTCTAAGAGTACACTACACCACTGCCCTGGTGACGCAGTGGTTGAGAATCGCCTGCCAATGCAGGGGACACGGGTTCAAGCCCTGGTCCAGCAAGGTCCCACATGCCGCGGAGCAGCTGGGCCCATGTGCCACAGCTACTGGGCCTGTGCTCTAGAGCTTGCGAGCCACAAGTACTGAGCCCATATGCTACAACTACTGAAGCCTGCGCGCCTAGAGCCCATGCTCCGCAACGAGAGAAGCCACCGCGATGAGAAGCCCGCGCACCACAACGAAGAGTATAGCCCGTGCTCGCTGCAACTAGAGAAAGCCCACGTGAAGCAACAAAGAGCCAACACAGCCAAAACTAAATAAATAAATGAATAAATAATATATACACAACAGCATAAACAATATACATAACAGCATAAACATTTCCCTGAGTTATTAACAGGTGAGTATAGCCACAACCTCACAGCTGTAAAACTTACACTTTTGTGGCAAAGTACTTTTTATGGATTTAGATTTATAACATTTAAATTGAACTCAAATCACCAAATACAATCTAGGAATGACTCTTCTGAAGAACTGAGCCCAGGCGCCCCCTGTGTAAGAGGGTGCAGGCAGCCCCCCGGCTCGGGGCAGGCTGAGCAGGGAAACCTCCCCTGAAAACAGCCGTGGCCCAGCCCGTTCAGGGCGCCTGCGTGCAGGGCTTCATCCTGGCAGCCACTCCAGCTCTGAGTCCAAGCACAGCCTAACTGTCCTTAAAGCCCATGCCAGCACTCCTTAGCCAGGGTTTGGTGAGCTTTGGCACTCCTCGCTGGGGAAGGCAGGGATGGTTCTTACTAACCATATGATCCTCCAGCAGAGAAGCTCCCGGCAGGACCGAGAACTGCAGACAAGTAACCGGGCAACCGCCCGAGGGTTCCAGTACCTTCTGTGACAGAGAGGGGCAATTGCTGAGGCGCTCCAGGAACTCTGTGCCTGCAGCCAGAATTCAGGGGGCCGGTGCCTGCGGAGTGGGAAGCAAAGCAAAGGGGCAAGAGAGGGGCTCCAGGGCTGCTGAATTCTCGAGCTGTTGGCAGCAGAAGTCCAACCACAGAGTGGAGGAGAAAGGGCCCCGGGGGTCTGACCGTGGACGGGAGGCCGGCCAGCAGCAAGGCAAAGTGACGGCAGGGACCAGAGGGCGCTTGGGGACAAAAGGCAAGCTGCAGAGGATGGACAGAGAGTAAAGCACCGCAGATGCTCTCACTGCGCTCATCCAGGCTCCCGTCTCCTATGATGTGCAGAGGGGTCACGTCAGCCGCTCTGACTGGAGCAGAAAACAATTCTGAGCTGGCTTTGTCTGGGCTAAAGAAATACTAATTAAGGACAGCTACCATCAGGCAATTTCTTAGATCCTATCAGAAGAGCTAGATGGGGAAGAGACCATATCTCAACGGGGAGAATTTGTCCAAGGAAGCATACGGCGCACCTAAACTCACTCAACTAGTGCAGGTCCAATCATGAAATGAAGCCAATTAGTGACAACTATTACTACTTACCTTCAGGCTGAGAGCAGTTTTCAGTGAAGGGTTAAGTCAGAACAGAGTTACACTATGAAATGTAGTTGATAAATTAAACCAGATATATTAAGCAGACTACATGTTAATATTTTGTAGTTACATTTTCTTAATAATCTATAGATAGGCTCCAAACAGAATTCGTCACTGACTCAGTGATTGCTGGCATAGAGCTGTCCGCTTTGTAAAGAGCGGTGAGTAGTCTCTAAGTGCCCTGTCCACCCTATACACACGTCAGAGAGTCAAGACTGTTGAGAGAATTGCACCATTACCTGGCAGCATTTTCTTACTGATGTCAGCCACCTGAGAGCAGAGATAAGACTCCTCAATGGTAAACTGTCACGAGAGCCTCATTTATAAAGGCTACTGATAATTTATAAAATAGCCAATACTTTTTGAATGCTTACTATGTGGTAGGCACTATTAGAAGAACTGTGTATTTTTATTTAATCTTCCCAACTACCATATACGGTAAGATCTATTATTTGCTCCATTTTATAGATGAGACAACCAAAGCACAGAGAGGTAAAGGAACTTGCCCAATGTCACAGAGCTAGGAGTTGAATCCAGGCAAAATATTTTCTGAACCAACATAATATAGCGCCCATGTGTGTAAATAAGTCAAGAAGCATGAGAGAGAATTAAGAGGCAGGATTCAAAAAGATCTGGCTTTTAATCCAAGGTGTGTTCTCACTTCCTATATAATCTTAGGTAATTTACCTATCATCTCTGAACCTTGGTTTTTCTCATCTTTAATACAGGGATAATAATAATACCAAAACTACAGAGTGTGATGAGGTATATAACACTCCTAGAACTATGCCTAACACAAAGTAAGTTTCAATAAACATTATTTATAAAAGAAGGGTAAGAAGGTCTATATTTTTCTTAAGGAAAATGGCCTCTTTGGAAATCTTTCAGACTTGGGCTTCCCAAAGATTTGTACTGTGATTTGGGGATACCATGCTATTAATGATTTAAAGCAGAACTGCTTTCTTAAAAGCAATTAAAATATTTAGTAAGAAAGAACAAAGGATACCGCGGCTTCCAAACACAAGTGACACTGACACATCTCTAACTGTGATCTGCAAAGCTGCTGAACCGTTTGATATCCAAAAGGATTCTGGATGGCTCTGTATAACTCATGTGTGGTTCAAGGCCTGAAATTAACGTTAAGTGCTGCCCTTAACAGCTGGTAACATCAGCAGGGCCTCAAATGGTCAGTTGCAAGCTCCCCTCCATACTCTGCTTCCGTGGAAAAGTCCCCAGCTAAGCAACCCTTCTCCCACAGGACCAGATGCAGCCCCTTCTCATCCCAGAGCAGTGCGTTTCGTCCCCTGCCAGCCCATGGAATTACTCAAACCAGCCCATCGCGTGCTCCCCTGGGAACCAGGGGTCAACTCATCCTCCTGAGACTCCAAAGCCTGCCTCACACCATCTCTGCTGGTTCACTCTACTCCTGAATGCAACCTTCCTACAGCCCTGCCTGCCATGCAGTGCCTTCTTCCCCTGGGCAGGGGGCATATGTAACTAATAAACGTCATCTGTCCAGTGTCAGATGCCATGTGTTCAGTCAGCCCAGTAAACCCTAGGGCAGGAATCCTGACCTCACCAACGGGTGAACAGGAAGTGATTACAACACCATGTATGCTAAAAGCCGGTCCAAAGGTAATGATGTACCATCAGCGGGGGGATTTATATCAAAGGAGTCTCAACGGGGCTTCCTGTTCACGACATGAGGTACATGTCAAGCTTTTTCTTAATCTAATCACCAATTCCCACTACCCAACACCGGCCAACTCATCTCACCACCCAAATCTTCAGTGCTCCTTGGGAACAAGGGGCTATGTGAGGGACAGAATTTAACCAGATAATGTGATATTCTTATTCCCAAGCCTGAGTTCTACTGGGGCAGGAATACACACTCAAGTCTAAAAAGTCTAAAATCACAAAAAGGAAGAAAGAAAGGTCCGCAAACTTAGGTACTTTATAGCTGTTTACTTTTCACGGAAGATGCCTGGTTTATGTGTGGGTTTTTCTGAGCAACAGCATGAAATACTGCACTGATATTTCCTGTGTCTCCCGCCAAACCACAGAAATCCACCTTCGCTAATGGTATCTCCCGCTATAAAAACCCCTGGTCACCTTGGAAGCATTTACATAATTAACCTGGATATGAAAACCTGAGCGTTGTTATAAAACCACAAATTTGATCGTATTCTACCTGCAGCAGAGATTTTAGGTCGTGGGTGTGGGAGAGTGGGCATGCATGTACATGAAGTATTTCCCTGGGCAACCAGAAATGGTTTCTTAGTAATGCTTAGAAACCTTCTCTATCTTGTAAGAAGAGCTAAAACTTAAAGTACTGTTTGCTTTAAAATTTTAAGTACAGGAAATCAATTATTTTTAACCATAACTGATGGCTGTGTGAGTTCATTTCCGGGCTTGGAGATCAAGTAAAGAACAGAGCACGAGAGCGGGAATGGGGTGATGAGGGTCTGACGTCAAGAGGCAAAGAAGCTGGTCTCTGTGGCCTAACTGCTAAAAATTCTATCCTATCCTCAGACATTACATGCTTGCCCTTTATAATACTCACACTGACAAAAGAATTCCTTTTCTCAAGAAAATCAAAACAGAAGGAAAAGAAGTAGGATCAGGCCTAAGCTCACTTTCTAAATACCCGGTCCATCCCCACCTCTGACATAACCATCAAAGATTCTCCCTCCCTCTCCTCTCTTACTTCTTTATCAATGGATGCTACAAAACAAAAGTAAATGTTCCTGGCATCCTAAATTCAAATACAACATCATCAAATTCCACATCCCTTTTCATCCCATCATTTTTTTAAAAAAAAGAGATTCACATCTTCCTTTGCCTCTCACCATCAGGCCAGCTCTGTGTAGGCTGAGATATATTTGGAGTCAAATAATACAGGATATTAATGAAATACCTGCTTTCTTTAGGCCATTTCAGAGCAGTGAGTGTAACTGAAAATAAGACCATTAATATCCTTTCAATTAACGGACCTTACACGGCTGAGTGAATATCTCCTTTCAAAGTGGGGCACCACAGAAGGCTATATGCCTTACTCTGGCCAAGCTGGCACTGCTCAGTGTATTTCTGGAAGCCTCCTTTTAAGAGCAGACACAGATCCTGCCCCACGCCCTGCCTATAGGTGCATGCACGGCACACACTCACACACATCTGTTGCGATTGTTTATAGTTTGGGATTAAAGTCAAATGAAGCTATGTTATCTCACTTGAAAACCAAACGTTTTCGCCCGGCTGAAGTCACATGACCTCTACAGCAGGTAAGGAAGATCATTCTTGTCTCCCCAAATTTGTCTTCTCATCCTCCACAGAAATGGAATCACAGCTTTTAGCTGTGATTTCCACAGTTACCCACAGGACTGTCTTTTCCCACAGGCCCTGTGCAGTTCTGATCAACAGGATAGGAGCAGCGCTGTCACATGGCAGTTTTGGGAGCCTCCCTCCGAAAGCAGCGAGGGCACCACTGCGCCCCCTTCCATCTGCTGCCGCGCGGAGGTCACGGCTGGAACTAAAGTCACCTCTCACGCCACGTGATGGGGGCGACCCCCAGGGCTGGCAGAGCAGAAAGGCACCAGGAGCTCGGGTCCCTGAGGGCTGAGTGGGGCAGAACCAGGACACCAGGCCCTGACTGCCTACCTGGGGAGTTTTATGTGAGAGAAAATAAAATTCTATCCTATTTAAGCCACGGTTACTTATGGTCTCTCTTTGTTGCAGACAAACCTAATTCTAGCTTTCACCAATATTATTTTAAAAACTGAAACTCGCTCTCCATAAAGAAAGACTTCTTATACTGAAGATACTGAAAAAACATATTTATGTTGCATTTAAAAAAAGAAGAGAAAGAACATGCCATGGCTTTTAGGCTTTTGTAAAATAGGCTCTTCAGTACAGAGCCTCCCAGGGTGACCAGTTAGAAGCGAGGACGGCGCCCACTCAGATAATTAAGGTTAGGTGTGTTGTGACTCTTTCCCATTCCTTTATTGTCAAATAAGCAGGGAAGGTCAACTTCTACAGGAGATAAGGGTTTAAGCACAGTTGTGTTGTGCCATGTCGTACCACACACACAGCAATATCCACATACTTTAAAAAGAATTCAAACCCACACACACGGCAGAATTCCCTGGAAAAGGCCTGTTTATGATAAAAGAAGAAAAGCAAAGCATGAAACAAAAGCATGCCTTGAGACTTACGTGGTTATCTTTATGGTAGTAAGAAAGGACAGGAAATCGCCGTCTGCTCCGGAATTTGGAACTCCCCACTATGATGTGTGCCGTGGCCGTTCTGGGAACGTACAGCTCAGTAGGGTAAGAGTCACAAACCTGTTGTGGAAAGCACAAGGGCATGTTTTAGGCAATCTAGTCATGCTTTACAAACTGCCACCAGAAACTCCATTTCACTGGGCTTACAGGTTGCATATTTAAGTGTTCTTAACCAGTTACAGAGCCGCTTCAGAGAAGCGGAGCGCTGGTTCTAAGAAATCACAGTGAAGCAAAGCGAGACACTTCATCATCCTGCCCTCAGGCGTTGCCCCTTCTCTCCAAGGGCTCTTGGTGGGAGGTAAGACAGTGACAAGCGAGCATTTCTTTCATCAAAAAGGGACAAACTGCAGTTCTGCATCCTGGCAACTGGGAAAACTTCAGCTGCCTGTTTAAGACCGCCTGACACTGGAAGACAATGTCCTAAAATGCCAGCACCAGTGGTGACCTCCTCAGGGCACCTTCCCGTCCCTGGCACACCCTCTGTGCGCTCCTATCTAAGGTGACGGTCAAGCCAACACCCTCCCCAGACATCTTCCCAAAGCCCACCCACTCTTCGGGGGCCGACCCAATTCCTCTCCCCTGCGCTTCCACCCTTCACCACACATTACGACAACTTTTTGTTTCTTACGTGACGATTTTAGAGGTGGTAAGAAATGATTTACCCTTTCTGCGCATCCCTGGCAGTGATTGCCCCCAGTGGAAGCTCTGGCGCCTCAGAATGGTCCGGCAATTCTGTCAGAAATCTGGGGTTTAAAACCTAGCTCCAACTTGCCAACTTCACGACCTTCAAGAAGTCAAACTACTGAGCACTTGCTATTCTCTGAAACTGACACGGAACAGAAATGACATCCCCCGCGGCTGATACAAGGACACCAGTGACGAGGCTCTTCATCAACCATTAATCCTGACAGAAATGCGAATGGTGGCCACAGTAATAGTCGACTTCTTGCTCGACATATTTTGCTTTGATGGCAGCCAACCCATCCTTTTGCAACACGAGGACCGTTTAGATGGCAGTTCCTGAACTTTGTTTATTTCCTAGAAGTCAAGCACCTCCTTGGGCGCTTCAAGCAGAGTCCTCAAGCAGGTATAGCAGCAGGGGAAATGTGTGTCTGCACGTCCTCTAACCATCCCGCCCATCCTTACCACTCACGGGACCGAAGGGAACGAGAACCCGTCACAAAGCGTACATCAGTTGTTCTGTGACGACGCCTCCCTCGCCTGCCCTCCTGCCTACCTTGTCTGCTTCCAGCCTGGGCACCGCATTGAGAAGGAGACAGATGGGCCACGGAAGTGAAGTTCCCAGGCCCAGAGCATTTCCCCAACGGCATTTTAGGCAAGATTACCAGAGACGTCAACGTGGGCTCTGGCACTGAGACAAAAATCCCAGACCAAGAACAGATGGTCCAACCTACTTGGAACCTGAGATTTTACTGCAATTACTGCCCACGGACACTACACTTGCTTCCCTGCAAATCTGGTGTCAGAACCTCTCTGGAGTCAGGCAGCCAGAACATTACTACACAGACCACACCTGCGCGTCTGAGTTCAAGAGACGTAGTCATTGCACCAGACTTAACAACGTTTTCTTAAAATAGCAGTTTTAAAAAGGAAATTGGTAGGTTTTCAGTAAGTTCACTAAGTTTCAGTAAGTTCAGTAAGTTCAAACAAGTCCTGCGTAATTTTTTTTTAATTAATAAGGGAACGATTTTCTTTGTCCTCCGCTAAACAAGCCTGCCTGGAGTGCCTGCGTGTCTTGGTTCGCCTGGCCAAGAGGAACCTTTTTTGGTAATTCTTTCATTCATTCAACAAGTTTTTTTTTTAACTGAAATATATTTAACATATAACACTGTATAATTAAAAGTGTAAAACATATTAATATGATACATTTGTACATTGTAATACAATTGCCATTGTAGTGACAATTAGCACCTCTATCATGTTACATAATCATCCTTTCTTTTTAGTGGTTGGAATCATTAAGTTCTAGTTTCTTAGAAATGTGATGATTATCAGAGAATACTGGTGTCTATCAACAAATTTTTACTGAATACTTATTATGTGTCAGGCATTAGGTTAGGTGCTAGAGCAGTGATGAATAACAGAAGATTTACTGGCCTCAAGGAGTTCACATTCCCAGGAATCTTTGATCTTTGTTGCCCTGGTTACAACCTCCCAATACATGTATTTACCACTGCAGCATAGTATCCACCTGAGAGCCAGCCAAGGCTCTGTATTTATTGAGGACCCGTCACTCAGTTGAGCACTTCAGGGCGAGGGTTAGTTGTCAGGAACTGAGATATATCTATAAAGACAACGGTCTTCTTCAACATTTAAGACCTAAAATTTATTTCAAGGAATTTATGATGTAATGGGGAGAAGGGGTATGAACAGCATGAAATGATTTGTATATACATAAAATAAAATAATACATAAACTATAGCTGTAGAGAACTGAAATAAACAAGATTTTTTTAAATTACTGGTTTGGGTTATACTTTCAATTTTATTCCAAGAGAAATAGATTAAAAATTTAACCTAGTAATGAATGCCAATTATTTTATTTAAAGAAAGATAATTTTAAGAGTTAGGTGCAGAAAGGAAATCTTAGCTTAGAGAGTTAGATTACCAGAAGCAAGTGTCTTATAAACAGGGATAATAGCAATGCTGATAGAGGTGATTATGATAATAATAATTAGCCTGCCCAAGACCACATGGAGAGAAAAGGGCAGCGCCGGTTCTGGAACCTAAGTCTCTGTGCGCTATGTATGCTGTTCTTTCCACCATGGACAAAAGCTTCTTCTCCAGCAGATGACATCACTAGCCCCACTTACATCAAATAACTTGTGAAAAGAAAGAAATAACGCTTACAAAAGAAGGGAGGAAAAAGTACAGGTTTTTCTCAACCATAAGGTTAAAAGCAAAAGTAATGGATGATGACATAATCTTCCCGATGGACTAACAGTCAGAAATAGTTTGATGGAACCAACTTTTATTACATTTTTTAACTGGTAATAAATGAGGGTTCATCACCTTTCTCGCTATTTCAATGATATTTGTAAAATCAGAAAATCCCCTAGGTTTTCACCTTTTCTGTTTCAACACAGTTTGTTGATTGTTAGTTTGGGTTTGCTGTGTATTACTTTTGGGGAAAAAATGCTGAATAACTCATGTTTTGCAGTCTCTATACTGTAGAACTTAAGTGACTAAACGTGAGTCATGTTTGTGGTGCTAAGTCTAGAAGGAATCCTCATCAAAAACAACAAGAACCTGTGTTTTCAAGAAAATATTATTCCACAAGACGTGCCTTAGCCTCATTTTCTTCCACACCCAAGGGTGTGTCATATTTTTTTTAAATTGTAAAAGGATATCCTATTTTCTTTACTAAACTTGGATTTTCCTGCCTTTCATTTCAAGGCTAGAAATTCACTGCAAAGGTTGGCTTTAGCATGGGAACAAACTACTACATTAGCCAGATACTTTATAATGATTGAGACAAAAAGGACCCAAATGTCCACTCACAGTGTAAGATTATGATCGTTACATTTAAGAGTAATTACAAAGAAAATTCAGTATCATGACAGTGGCCATTCTATCCCAAATAATCTGTACATTCAATATATCCAGAAGAAGGATGTGGAAGGACCTGACTTGTAGAATATCAAGATTTACTATAAAGCTATAATAATCATAATTAGTGAAAACGTAACTATGGAAATTACACAGTGTAAACTGGGACAAAGGTTAGCGAATAGACCAGGATTTTTTCTTACATAATATGCTAAAACCATGAAACAAACTAGGAAACATTGACAACTCAAAACTTCTGAGGATTAAAAGATACTCTAGGCACAGTACATAAATATCTCCTAAGAGGAGATATTTGCAACAGCTATAAATGACAACAGGGCAATGTAAAGAAAACCACACTGAGATCTATTTCACACCAATTCAATTGGCATTTTCTCAAATTTAACGTTTTGATTAGTTAATAAATTCACATGGTTATAAAACAAATAAAACAGTACAAAAAGGTGCACAGCCTCACCCTTGTGTTCTATTCATCCCATTCCCACCTACTTTCTAGGTTATCACTTTGGGGCAATTACACATCCATATGAACAAGTCTTATTTTTCTCCCTCTTTTATAAAATAAAAGGTATCACACTATATTCAGGATACTGTGCCTTGCTTTTTTGAACCTAACAATATACTTTAGCGATCTTTCCTTATCAGTACATGGAAATATTCTACATGTTTTTAATGGCTACACACTAATTTAATTATACGAATAGACCCAAAATTATTTAACTGGTCCTCTATTAAAGAAATTTGGGTTTCTTCTAATACATGCTTTGATAAACAATGCTTCAATAAATAACTGTGTACGTCACTGTGCGTTTATGCTAACTCTTTAGAAGAAATTCCCAGAAGACTGTTGGATCAATAAGTAGGGATACCACCAAACACTGTAAATACCAACTGTTGGTAAGTCTGTGGGGTAATGAGAAATCATATCTTAGATGTGTAAGTCCATGCAAACACTTTGGAAAAGAATCTGGCAACAATGGGACTTCCCTGGCGGTCCCGTGCTTAAGACTTCGCCTTCCAATGTGGGGAGTCCAGGTTCAATCCCTGGTCAGGGAGCTAGGATCCCACATGCTTCGCGGCCAAAGGCAAAACATACAACGGAAGCAGTACTGTAACATATTCAATAAAGACTTTAAAAATGGTCCACATCAAAAAAAAAAAAAAAGAATCTGGCAATATCTAGTAAGGCTAAAATCCACATACCCTCTAACTCAGAAATTCTACTCCTAGGTAGAAACTCAAAATGTACTATGAGTCATATATAAGCCAGATAACAGCTTTAGTTAAGATGGTAAAACAAAAGAGAGAAATAAAAAGAATAAATAAAAGTTTAAATTATGGTATATTTGTAAAATGGAGTATAAGACAATAGTGAAGAATGAGTAAACAAGAGCTATAGGTTTCAACAGTTACTAACTTCTTTACATCTTGGACAGTTACTTAATCTGTCTCTGCCTGAGTTTCTCCATTTGAAAGCAAGGACAATAACAACACCTACCACACAGGACTGCTAACATTTTTTAAGCTTCTAGAACATAGCCTGGCATGTGGTAACTATTATACATGTGTTTGTTAAATGAAATGAATCTCACAAATACAACTTGAGTGAAAAGTCAAGTTTCAGTAAGCAACATTCAGCATGATACCGCATACAGAAAGTGTAAAAAAGCACGAAAAGATACTACATGCCGCTACTTACAAACGTAGAAACGTTATAAATAGAAAGGAATGACAACACCAAACTGCAGTCAGGGACCCTGGAGCAGGAAGTGATTTGGAGAGAATATTAAGGAGGTTTAACAGCATTGGCCGTGTTTGTTCTTACATAGTACGTAGGTCCCTGCTGTTCATTTCATTATTTTTCGAAGTTTTGTGTATGTTGGAAGAGTGGCATAATAAATAAACAGCTGTTTTAAAATGAAGAATAATCAATGGAAGAAAGCAGTAAGATGTATATTTCCAAAATTACTACAGGCAAATACAAGAAAAAAACTATCAGCTATAGATATGAAAAGGGGAAAAACATGACTAGTAAAACCACAAAGCATCGTATCTAGAACAATGTCAGAGATATCAGTTACTGCAAAATCAAAATCTAACCATACCTAATTTGAGAAAAAACAACACATTCCACCCTCACAACCCAAAGATAACTACTGTTAGATTATTATTATTCTATTATTATTATTATTATTTTCCTGCGGCATGCGGGATCTTAGTTCCCTGACCAGGGATTGAACCTGGGCCTCAGCAGTTAAAGTGCCAAGTCCTAACCACTGGACCGCCGGTGGAATTCCCACTGTTAGATATTTTTTAAAAGGACAAAACATTCATATAGGATCACTGAAAGTAACAGGATAAGTAGAGCTCTACCAGGCAAATTCTGACAAGAAGAAGAAAACAGTAGAAACATAATAATACAAAATAGAATTCAAAGCATTCACAGGAAAAAAGGATACTTTAAGTTGATAAAAAGCACACCAAACAGATGTCCTAAACCATTATGTGCTGGACAACATAACTTCAAAAATATATACTGCAAACACTTTAGAAATGTAAGGAGAAAACGTCCAATCAACAATCATAATGGGAAATTTTTACATACTTCTGTCAGAAATCAAGTGAGCAAAGGGACCAAAATAACATAAGAAACTTAATTTAGATGGAGACAGAATTTTATACCCAAATAAGAGAATATACATTTTTTCCAGACTCAAAACATTGATAAAATCAAATATTGATAATGAATCAAATATTGGGTGTTTTATGAAGACATAAATCTTCAAAAAATCCCCAAAGTTCAAATCTTACAGGTCACATATACTGCTTGCTATACAAGGGAACAGGAATTAACAACCAAATACTGATCAAAAGCAAAAACATCAATGGCCTGCCTGCTTGAAACCTAAAAAAAAAGATTTAAGCCTCTTATGCCTTGTAATTGGTCCTGGGAATTTATCCTTAGAAAATAATTTAAAATATGGGGAAAATCACACGAACAAAGATATTACTCCCAGAACTATTCATGTGGCAAAAATTATGAGTAATCTAAATGTCTAATAATAGGGAAATATTTAAGTATATTATGGTACATTCACTTGATGGAATGTTACACAGTCATTTAATTACTGATACGAATACTGTCACAATATAGAAAATCCATATGGTAAGGTGAAGAAAGTAATCAGGATTCAAAATATGCGGCCAGAAATGGTCAGTTAAGAGTGGACAAGATATAAATGGTCGGCATGTACGAAACTACAATTCAAGAGATGAAGGCGTGAAGATTAAATTGAGAAATCACTTATCCCACTATCAAGCTGTCAAAAGATTTTTAAGAAATAAACTCTTTAATGGTGAAGGTACAAAGACTCAAGCATTCTCCTACACAACTGTTGAGAATTTATATAAATTGGTACAATCTTTCTCTTTTTTTTTTTGCGGTACGCGGGCCTCTCACTGTTGTGGCCTCTCCTGTTGCGGAGCACAGGCTCCGGACACACAGGCTCAGTGGCCATGGCTCACGGGCCCAGCCACTCGCAGCATGTGGGATCTTCCCGGACCGGGGCACGAACCCGCGTCCCCTGCATCGGCAGGTGCACTCTTAACCACCACGCTACCAGGGAAGCCCTGCAGTTCTTTTTGATAATATGTACAAAAATTTGAGTAAACCTTTTGACGTACAAATTCCACCTTTAGGAATCTGTCTTTAAAAAAAAGACTTTTAACATGGGCAAAGGTACAGTTACCAGAATGTTCTCACTATGTTATTTAAAATAGTGAAAAATAATAATAACCTAAATGTCTAAAAATTAGAGATTAGACAGATAGAATATGATATAGCCATACTATGTCATATTATATAATGTTTTAAAACGATATAAAATATATTTATTGACAGGATAACACTCACAATATGCTATGTGCAGAAAAGCAAAACACAAGGCATATGTAGGATGATTCCATTTTTGTTGTATATATTTGAACGGCTCCTTTGCCCTGACATTTTCCAATTGTAAACAATGAAATGCATTACTCGTAAGAAAAAAGTTATTGGACTATGCAGATGAGAAAAAAATTAAGAAAAAATTTAAAACCTTCTAGAAGAATGTTAGGGCAATGGGATGCCGGCTCTCTTCTCTTTTGTAAATTCTCTGCAATGTTCTCATGTACTTTTATTACTGAAAACACTTTAAAAATTAACAAGGAAACCGACACTGATTTGTAAGCCCACCCTCAGGGAGAATATGGAATTGGCTCTGCCCCCCCTGCTTCGCTGCATCGCCCATTCCCTTCTGTAAGTGCAGACATATTTCTCCTCATTTCTCTAGGGAAGGCTCTTGGTGACCTTGTGTACCAATCAAGAGTTCAGTGAGCACAGAGAGCTCGTGCCAAGCTGCCAGCAGAGCCTCTGTGACTCCCCAGCCATCACTCACTGAGCTATAAAAAGACTGGCTGGGAGAAGGGAGGTGCTGGCCCTGAGGCCCACCGCTGGGCCTCTCCGGGTTTCCACTCCCTCATCCATTAGAGGAGATGTTCTCTGGGGTGACCCTGTTCACACTTTCTGATTCTAGGTGCAAGTAGGAAACAGAGCCGGCAATAACCAAGGGAGACTTGGGAATCCACACATCTGTACCCACAAAGAGCTATCGAAGTTGAAGGAGATCAAACAGAAGTCATGCTAAACTATGTGAAATCATGGTTTCATCTGGATTAAGTATCTGCATTTCACCAAATGCCTCCACTCACTCTGTAATCTCTATTCACATCGCTGAGCTGCCAGTAATTATTAGGGAGGCCCATTCGCTGGTACTCTTCACTGAGATCGATCAGCATCCAGCCTTGTTCCCTTTCTTCTCTATCCAGCTTGGGGTTGAACGAAAAGCAGTATAACTCCTCATATTTCACTGCAAAAGAAGAAAAGGGGAGAATAAAGCCAAATCAAGCCAAGTCAAAGCCAGAATCAAATTTCCCTAAATGCATTGTGTCTGGGCTGGAGAGGCCAGCCCAGCTTCTCACCCCTCGGGGCTCTCCCAGGGAACCCTGTCTCTGAGGTGGGTTCACCCACCTCTTCCCAACAACGACAAGACCTCAGGACAACTGAACTCAACTTCGCATGAACTTCTTTTCTTTCAGGAGCATGGCCTTCCCCATCTTGTTTTTTTTTGAGTTGCTTCTGAAAGCGCATATATTTTCAGACCACATAAAATATGGAGATTAAAAAGTAATTAAGAATATATGTGTACTTACAATAGCTAAGACACAGAAGTAACCTAAGTGTCCATGAACAGATGAATGGATAAAGAAGATGTGAGATATATATGTGTGTGTGTATATATATACATAAAATAGAGTATTAGCCATAAGAAAGAATGAAATATTGCCATTTGCAGCAACATGAATGGACCTAGAGATTACCCTACTAAGTGAAGTAAGTCAGACAAAGACAAATATATGATATCACTTTTATGTGGATTCTAAAAAATAATACAGATTAACTTATTTATGAAACAGAAACAGACTCACAGACATAGAAAACAAACTTATGGTTACCAAAGGCGAAGGGCGGTGCAGAAATTAGGAGTATGGGATTAACAGATACACACCACTATATATAAAATAAACAATAAGGATTTCTTGTATAGCACAGGGAACCATATTCAATATCCTGTAATAAGCTATAATGGAAAAGAATCCGAAAAAGAATATATATGCATAACTTTGCTGAACTCCTGAAACTAACACAATATTGTAAATCGACTATAGTTCAATTTTTAAAAAAAGAAAAAAAAAAAAGAACACATATATTCCTTAGAAAACCAGAACTCAAATTTGTTTATGTACGTCGAGCTCAAATTTGGGATGGCCTCTCAGAGATACACAGAGGTCAGGCCACTGCCATGTTCTGATGCTCAAACAGTGTTAAATGACAAAACAGTTGAAAAAACTGTGGAATATATTTAAATGTTTGCACTTGAAACCCTTGAACTTTTAACAACTACATAAATGTCATAACTGTACTGTTCACACAGTATTTACAGGGTTCATTAAAAAGTTTCCATTCACATGGCACCCTGCTCATGAGGGGCAAGTTGAAGGATGTGTGATGACAGACTTCTTTCCGTTGTGCCAGGGTGTCTCTAACTTTGTGCATCGCCTTTTATGCTTGTGAGGCCAGGCCCAACAGCTATCCCCAGCAAGATCAAGGATTTGGTTTCCTTGCTCTGGCCTTGCCACATTAAGGGAAGCAACTAGGCCAGTGCTGTCCAGCAGAAATACAGCGTAAGCCACATATGTCATGTAACATGTCCTTGTAGCCACATTAAAATCGTAAAAAGAAAGTGAAATTAATTTTCACAAAATATTTTATTTAGCCCAGTATACCCAAAATATCGTTCAACAAATACGGAATACAAAACCTATGAATATTTTATACATTTTGCTTTGTACTATCTTTGAAATTCCATGTGTATTTCTCACCAAACAGCACAACCTAGTTCAGACCAGCCACATTATAAGCCCTCGATAGCCCCGTGCAGCTAGGAGCTACCTACTGGACAGTGCAAATCAAAGCATTTCTGGTGATAATAAATCGTGGTTGATACTCAGCGAACCCTTGTTTCATTCCAGATTCTGTTCTGATTAAATGTACTGACCCGTCTAGTAAGCATCATGACAGGTCTCCTTGCACAGATGAGAAATCTGAGGCAAAGGGATGTGTTGCAGCGATCACAGGGTCCCACAGCTAGGAGGCAGGGAGTCTGGCTTTCACCACCACGCACTCTGCCCCCACTCCAAGCAGACCCTTCTCTCTTCTCCCCAGACGGGCCGCTTTTGTATATTTTCTTTCCAACCATCCCCCAATCTTCTTTTTTTTTCAACAGAATTTTTCCTCCTTATAGCTTTCTTAGATCATCCCATTTGTTCCTTCATCTGTCAATGGCGTTCAGCATGGACACTTCAGTGCTCCTAAACGTGTGTCTGGAGGACCAACAAAGCATCTCACCACCAGCAAAAGGCTGCAATAATACACAGGCAGCCTAAGGTCAAAACTCAAGTTTCCAGCTTCCTTTGATTACTACTGAAATGACTCATCTACTAGAATGATAAGATAAGGGTCATATTTTAAGTACCAGACTTCTGAATTAGACACGCACTCTTTCTTGTAAAAAAGAAGCGAGAAGACTGGGGTTTATCAGTGAGATAAGCTATGTCTATTTCATTCTCTCTCGATGTCATATTGCTAAATTTGAAAATTGAGCATACTGAGATTTCAACGAAGAAAATGCACACATACAGGTACATGTACACGCACACACACACTCACACACACAGCACAGACACTTCCAGTAAAAACGGTTTCTTGTCATCTTAGCAAATTGAACAGACAGCATATTAAATTGACATCCTGTTCTGGGAACGGTCGGCTCAACACTGACATATGTTTTCCATCTCTAAGTACCATTTTCATGACTCAGGCTTCTGATATCATAATGTTAACCACAAATGCAATTTGTTTAAGATGCCAAGAGAATCTCTTGAGAAAGCCTCAGTTCCTTCAGTGAAAGAAGAGCTAAGGAAGATGGGGTATTAATGGAAGTTAAATTCCATTTGCTAAATGCCTACAAATAGGTTTAAAGGTAGAAGAAGAAAACCATTCCATGACTGCAGATAGTTTTCTATGTATGGGCTCACTCTTGCTGTCATTGGGAAGAGGTGAGGAAACTGCACATAAATTAATGCAAGAATAACTTGTCACCGACATTAAGAAGATCACTCTTGAACTGGGAGACATCAGAATGGGTTGCCACTGAAATAATGAAATTTTCTCTTTCAGTTAATTTTTTTGGGGGGGGCTTCGCGGGTCTCTCACCGTTGTGGCCTCTCCCGTTGCGGAGCAAAGGCTCCGGACGCGCAGGCTCAGCGGCCATGGCTTACGGGCCCAGCCGCTCCGTGGCATGTGGGATCCTCCCGGACCGGGGCACGAACCCGTGTCCCCTGCATCGGCAGGCGGACTCTCAACCACTGCGCCACCAGGGAAGCCCTCTCTTTCAGTTATTTTTAAGGAAAAGGGTGATCAACCATACCGTTGGCCCAATTTACCTAAAATTCTACATGCGGGCAGAGAAACACATTTTTGTCAGTCAAAGCTCAGTCTTGTTAATGTGGGCAAGCTTCTTACCCAGAGGCCAGCTCAGGAGAAGCCCTCAGCTAAAAACTGTCTACTCTGAGAAATTAAAAAATAGCATTAACAAAGTTGTAAATTTTACTGAATATTTCCCATTCATAATGTTTTGTTCCCCTCATCTCCATCTCTTGCAAAATACACAGCAGAATGTTTAGTAATCAACATTATTAAGATAAGTTAAGTAAGGTAGGTAAATTAAAACCAACAACAACCAAAGTAGGGCTTTGAGAAATCTCCGGTCCTTACAGAATCTGAACTGAGAGAAAATACTTATGTGCTTTGGGAAGGCCAAATCCCTGATTTTCCACCCACTCTTAAAACAAACACGTTAAATACTCCACTGGCTTTTCACATCGCAAAGTCTAGGCCATCACATCCAACATAAAATGCCTTTTGCTGCTCGTGGCCTGGCACCTTCAACAGGGGATGCATTGAAGGCTTCGCCCCTTGCGGCCTCATGACTAGGAGGGCACAAGAGCTCCTCCAACAAGAAGCAAACCCTCAGCATGCCTTTGGACGGGGGGGGGGGGGGGTAAACTGAATGTGCACCTCTAATTAAAAAAATTTTCAGAAAAGCTTATGTGGAAATCATTCTAGCACTTCCTTTATTTACCTACCTAAATCATATAACTGCTAAACAAGGGCAGACTTCTATTTAGAAAGAAAAATGGCCATTTCTCAAATACTACATTAAACTAAGAATGAGTAGCATTTTGTCTATGGTTCTAAGAAGGCCAAGTCAGTGTTTCAGGACTAAGTAGAGGCGCATGAGCTCCACCCAAGCACAGAGACACACAGCTGGGACTGACCTCATCTTATTTTAGCATCATTGTTCAGCGCACGCCTTAACACAGGGCAGCATGTGTGGCTGCAATCGACTCGATACCTACTGCTCTCATCAACTCCTTCCCGCTCAGATAATCCCACTTTCTACTCCTGGAGAAGATATGGGCCATCAAGTGGAAACTCTTTCCACCTGGAGGCACCAAGCCTACAAATGGCCTTGTCTCAGCATTTAACCTCTGCTCCTTCCTCCCGTAAGAAAGGAAAGCGTGTTCATTCCACCAAATAAGAGAGCCTTCAGGCAGAACAAAGCAGTCAGGAAAACAGAAAAGAAAACATGGGGGCATTCTCTCTTATTATTGACTGACTGGGAAAAACCGAAGGTAATTTATACTAAAATCAAAAGTACTTTAAAAATCGAGGGCTTCCCTGGTGGCGCAGTGGTTGAGAGTCCGCCTGCCGATGCAGGGGACACGGGTTCGTGCCCCGGTCCGGGAAGATCCCACATGCTGCGGAGCAGCTGGGCCCGTAAGCCATAGCCGCTGAGCCTGCGCGTCCGGAGCCTGTGCTCCGCAACGGGAGAGGCCACAACGGGGAGAGGCCACAACGGGGAGAGGCCCTCGAACCACAAAAAAAAAAAAAAAAAAAATCAAAAAAATCTTTACAACCAATGTAAAACCTGAATAATCCAATTACATTATTGACTGTTATGCAAATTTTTTTAAAAATCGAAAGGAAACACAAACATGAATTAGCATCAGCAGAATGTGAAGGATGAGGAAGGAAAGGGAAAAGTCACCAGCAGTTACTGGAAGAACACAGAGGTTTTAGAACCCAAAGTAAACCCTAACCCTTAACTTTAGAAAGTTAAATTGCTCTACACGCCCTAATGAATTCAGGCAACTGAAAATAAACGTAGTTGAAAAACCATTTAAAGAGGGGTGAGAAGATAACCCAGCTATTAATTGGATTTTGCATATTAAAAAAAATGAGAACTTTCTTGTCTATTTTGAACAGACAAGTGATCGAATTAAACATCAGGATTGTGGAAGGTAACACGTAGTAAAAAAAGGGCTACGGGACCCGGAAATTAGTATCATCAATAAAAAGGAAATTGTTACTGTAAAAATTGCTTGAGTGGCACTGACTTAGATAAGAACAGTAAAAAGTTAAATTAGGCAAATTATATCAATCCTGAGATTTTTAAAAATCACAGTAAACATGCTGAAGAATTAGGGACTAAGATGGGCTGAAAAAATACTGCAATTTCATAAAAAGTGGGAAAATAAACAAAAGAGATGGCTTAAATATTAAAGGGCCCAAGAACACTACAGAGGGAAAGATAATTGATACAAAAAAATAAACAGCAGGAGGCTAATTAGAGGGAGGAGAAAAGAAAGAACATGGGGAAAATGGAAGCCCTCTGAGAAACAGGGGTCTTCAAATCAGAAAAATGTATAAGCTTATTAGGACATCAGATCTACAGCATTCATTTCTTTTCTCATTTGGGCCACAGCCCTATTTTAACTTATCTCTTTACGAAGAATTAAGGAGCTTACTGGGTTTGGCTACGTTATTTTTTGGCTGGGATCTTTTAGAGTCCATGACCAAATTCTGACCAATCTGAATTCATATGAAAGACAAACCAATAAAATCTAGACAAATTTTTTAGTCATTTGATTTACCCTTATCCCAGAAATCGTAATTCGGTGAAGACACACTCGCAAGAGCTTTGAAGCTATCTCCTTCATAGGCCTTGACTGAAATGGACTCCCAAACATTTCTTCTTTTGTTAAAAAAAAAAAAAAGTGTCCTCTACAGGACCTTAGCTGTGCCCATAAGGGGAGCTGAAAACACATGATTTGTGCTGGTGACCAACAACAATAACCCCAGAGATGGATATTGTGCTGCTGGAATTCAAAGTCATTTCCCCACCAAACACACACACACACACACACACACACACACACACACACCTCACACACACACACACACACACACACACACACACACACACACACACACACACACACACACACACACACACACACACACACACACCCCTCTTCTGAAATACCTTGAGGAGTGCAAAGGTATAACTTGTAAAAGGTCCTGGGATGGTCTGAGAAGCCACCACACTCCTGGTGGAAACTCCCTCCACCTTGCCTCACCTCCACCCAGATTCAACACCCTGCTTCCAAGGTGACAGGCTGTAATATGTCCTAATTTTAGCACTGCCTTCAGCATTAAACTGTGAAGCTGCTTGGATTCTATTTCCTCTTCCCATACTCATGAAAGTACTATGTTTTACATAAACTGGCATTTCTAATTCCAATGTTTCACAATGCTGGTGGCTTTTTAAAAAATCTTCTAAGGTAATGGCTTTAATTCAATTAATGACTGTAATTTCTTTCTTTGGTCTCCGGCTACAGCTAATACTGAACTCCCAAAACTTCATCTTTAAGAAAAAGTGTATATTTTTAAAAGCAGGGGAACACAGTGATTTTCCTCCCTGGGGACCCTCGCAATGTGAATCTGGGCACTCACTGTCATCTGGGGCCAGAGCCCTCACCGCCACTGTGATCTACTCTTCCAGTGCCTCAGCCCTTTCCCAGTTCTCTGGGCTATTCCTAAATCCCATTAATCCGGTCAGAGCACATTTATCATCCAGTACATCCATTAATCAGTGACACAGAAACTGCTGGCGCGCAATTCCCCTCGCATTCTCTGCTACATGCAACCTCACGTACATCTTCCCAGAACTTCTGTTCCAATTATAGTGCGCCCTCCAAAAAGTTCAACTGCTTTTCTGGCTAACTCGGCAGTTCTTTTCAACACACTGAGATGAAAAAGCCTCAACGGGCTGACTTGAAAGGGGAGCAAAGTCAAGTTCATAATGATCAGATTCTGATGTTCCCATCACGTAAATTTAGCTCTCAGCTCTCAACAGACAATACAGTTGTATCATAAGAATCTGAGGACCCAACCAAATGCTTTGAAGAGTTTACAATCAAACTTCCTGTCCTGAATCAAAAAGCATTTAGTAAAGTAACTATAAGCACATGTCCTATCTCCCTTATTAATGACTTCTGGGTAAACACTACCATGGATGTTACTGTTATACAAATGATCTCCTTTCACTGTATACTTCCAAGACCCTGAACAAAGGAACCCTACAGTTCACACAAGCCACATACACAAGAAACACCTGTGTAGATTTTCATACATTTACAGCATAGTAAGCTATAAATTTCTTAGACTTAAAGCATAATAAGCTATAGTTCTAAAGACCCTAAGTTGAGGGATATATAACCAGAGAGTAACTGATAGCATATATTTTTCAAATCAGCCATTCTTCCCACAACACTTAAGGAGGTTTTGTTTAGGAGAATCAACATATACATACCCCGAACATTCACTGATGCTAACAAAGGTCTAGTTATGCCAAGCTTGGGAAATACGTATCACTATCAAAAAGCAACAGAAACCAAACCTTAAAAGCCCCCAAATAGGGAAAACTGCCCTAGACCTGTTGGATATCAATGTTTTCCACACAAAACCATTTGTGGGTTTTGTCTTAGCGCTCAGTCAAGGTGGCTTGACTACCACAGTATCAGAAGGGCATAGTTTGGGATGATTTCACCCCGAAAGTGAAGCACAACTAAAACCCCCTCCAAGATAAAAACTATGAATAATGAAGGAAGCTCATACAGTAAGTAACTCAGACAGAAGCGCCCCCCCAAAAGACAAGAACTCTATCAGATTTCTTGGCCTCCTCTGAAGGCTGGAATAATTCCTAAAGTACCGTAATTATGAAGTATTATCCATATTTCTTCAACACAATCTGTGAATGTCTTAAGAGTGGGTCCAAGCTGAATGCCGAGCCGCTCTGCCCTACCTGGCCTTGCAAGGCGGATGAGAGAGATGTAAACGTCATGGCAGTCCCTTTCCTGAGGGATGATGAGCTGTAAGAGCTGAAAGTTCTTGCAGCGAATGAGCAGAGGGCACCCGGTAGCCGTTGTCGCCTGTTTCTCGATGGTGGAAATCTGACTGTGAAGAATCTACCACCAAAAATTAATGTGGGTAAACTAAGCACAAATAACAGATACACAGGACAAAAAGTAACACAGATCTCTGAGCCACACACACAGACAGGAAACACTCCCTGACCTTCGCTGGCTTGCACTCAGATGACAAGAATCTACGTGTTTGGGGTAAGAGCCCACTGTCTGAATTTATCATTTTATTTTTCAGTGCCAAGCTTTCTGATATCCAAGCTAATTATATGAAGCAAACTATTCGGCATACAATTCTGCACAGGTCCAGGTAAGGGAACATTTGGGCCGTCAACTGTTGCAATGCACTGAGTAGCTAAAATTAAATAAGGTCATGAGAAGTTAGTAAAGTAAACCTTGCAATCAACAAAAGTTAGAGACAGCTCCGCTGGGAGGTACCACCACGCTCCTCAATTCCACATGGAATGCTCTCAAGTTCAACAGCAACGTGAGATTGTTGTTTTCGAAGCTCTTGGTGGTCAGGCAGGCTGCAGAAGAGATTTACTTGAAAGGAAATCATGCTGAAGTGCTCTGACGTTTCAGGAGGGTCTCTCTCTGCTCAGTGGCAACACTTCATTCTTTAAATTCCTCTCCACTAAGTAGTGCCTGCCACCTTCTGCTGAAAAGATAAAGTCTACAGACTACAGAAAAGGCAAAATCTACAACTCAGGGACTCTGGTTCTGGTCATAATGTCATGGTTGGGTGGCTATATAAAATAAGAACTATCTAATGGTCTCATTATTATGTAGCAGAAATACCTGATGATGGGACTGTTCCCTAGACTTTTTTTTCTTTTTTAAGTTATGAGAAAACTGCAGACAACATAATAAGAGGACTAAATGGCCTGCATTACAGGATGCTACAAATACAGTGGATTGCAAATAAAGCACTGTGGAAATGCTGTATCCGGTACACTAACATTATTGAATCTCTACTTGACAGCTGTGACATGAAGCACTTACAGCTCTGGCTATTTCTATGTCTCTGATGATGTTCAAATAATTGGTGCTTAAAATGAGTAAACAGATCAAGTGGATGTGCCCCTTTACAGAAAAAAGGCAAAACCCACATTCCAAGAAGAGTCCTCTGAACACCCAGACGCCAAATCCCACCCTCCTCACCCTGAGGACAAACAAAAAAAGAGGGGGTGAAAACTTGTTACTTAAAACAATGGGAAACACATAAAGCCAACAATAAGGAATGCATACCCATGTTTCTTTCCTTGTGTCAGGTGCATTTTCCACAAATATGACATGAGTAGCCGTCAAATACAAAGTACCAAGGGCCGCCCTTTTAGAAGATATTCGATCTACCAAGCGGACATTTTCAACCTAGAGAAATTAATGTGACAGGGTTAGAGGCGAGCAAAAAAGCTATTCACAAAAAGCAATCAGTAAGTAATCTCGAGCTTAATCCAATATGATTTTGAGAATTCTCCCAATAATAAAAACCAAAACTTCCCTCTTAATTAGATCTCACAATGATTCTGTGTATCAAAAGATAAAAATTCACCAATTCCTTAAATAGAACCTTAAATGTACCACAAGAGTTATAGACCCTATTTTTTTTTTTTAGATCTTTACTGGAGTATAATTGCTTTACAATGTTGTGTTAGTTTGTGCTGTATAACAAAGTGAATCAGCTATACCTATACATACATCCCCATATCTCTTCCCTCTTGCATCTCCCTCCCACCCTCCCTATCCCACCCCTCTAGGTGGTCACAAAGCACCGAGCTGATCTCCCAGTGCTATGCGGCTGCTTCCCACTAGCTATCTATTCTACATTTGGTAGTGTATGTATGTCCATGCCACTCTCTCACTTTGTCCCAGCTTACCCTTCCCCCTCCCCATGTATAGATCCTATTCTTTAAGAATACCCTTTCTGTGTTTTAAATAGGTCAACATTTTTACTTCACTGTAATTATGTAATTTTAAGGCAGGAAGCATACACATGAAAGTTGAGTTTACACATTAACTATATATGAATAGCATTCTATTAAAAAATAATGTATTTTCCTATGTGTTTCTCAGTTGTAGAAATGGCCCCAAGGTTATCTGCTTCCATATAAACTAGTAGGAAATACAAATATACATACAGGAGCAAAAAGTATCAGAAGAATGTTCTGCAATGCTTAGCAAAAAAATCTACCAAATTAAGATGCTAATATTTATAATAAAATCTTTCTAATAAATAGAATGCTCACCCCTGAGCTAAAATTCAAACTGCTACAGGAGACTTCTGGAAACAACTTTTATCAAGCATACATCTCTGAAATGTAGAGTAATTTCAAGAACATGTGCATCGGGGTCATTTCAATATGAAATGTAAAGGAAATGACAAGACAGTTTCTACAAACGAAAAAAGCAGCAACGACGACTCCAATAAGGCAGAGCCACCCCAAACACTCGATGAACATTCTAGTAAGGATGGCAGTGCTTAGCAATGCTACTTACTACTGCCAAGGATCAACCATCTACAAAAAGATACACTACCAAACGTAAGGTAGATAGCTCAGTTTCCTCTGAGCCCTTAGAACCAAACTAGCCTTCTGGGAATAGTACTTGAGCATCTTGTCCCACTTCTTCCCAATTTCCAGGGATCTAATGAGGCAAATAAAGAATCAGGTATTTACTATAATTGGGGGGCATACAATTTATGCGGGGGGTGGTTGCATCATTCCTGAGGCCTTGTGAATGTCTATGTGTATCAAGAATGGTCATTCAACAGCAGTGTTCTTAACCTACCAGCTTATGGTTTTAAAAAATACTTCTTTTGGGGGCTTCCCTGGTGGCGCAGTGGTTGAGAGTCCGCCTGCCGATGCAGGGGACACGGGTTCGTGCCCCGGTCCGGGAGGATCCCACATGCCGCGGAGCGGCTGGGCCCGTGAGCCATGGCCGCTGGGCCTGCGCGTCCGGAGCCTGTGCTCCGCAACGGGAGAGGCCGCAGCAGTGAGAGGCCCGCGTACCGCAAAAGAAAAAAAAAAAACTTCTTTTGTTACTACAGTGCTCCACATTCTTTCACATGGTTATTCATCAGTCTGTCTCTTTCGTAAATGGTCCTCACATCATTGGTTTACTTTCATACCAGGTGGTCATCATTTCTTATACATTCATGAAAACTTTATATAGTAAGGATAGTAGCCTATGGCTTAATTGTTATTTGTATGTTTTATAACTGCCTCTTTACCAAACTCTTTTACTAGTTCTAATAATTTTTTCACCAAAGTCTCTTGGATGTTCCGAATAGACAGGAATATTTTCCGTAATAATTTCTCTCTTCCTTTCCAATATTTATACCTTCATTCCCCTTGTTTAACGGCATTAACTAGAACCTTCAGAATAACAGTAAATAACAGTGGTAACAACACTCTTGTGTTGCTTTTCATTGGTTTGATAACAGTTTTATTGAGACAGAATTCAGATACCATACAATTCACCCATTAAGAGTATACGACTCAACGCTTTTTAGTATATTCACAGCACTGTGTAGATCATCATTGTGCAACCACTACTACCGTCAATGTTAAAGCATTTTCATCACCTGAGGAGGAAATCCTGTTCCCAGTAGCAGTCAGCCCTCTTTCCCCACTAACCACCTCAGCACTAGGCAACCATCAATCGACTTTCTGTCTCCATGGATTTGCCTATTCCAGACACTTCATATGAACTGAATCGTACAGTCTGTTGTACTCTGTGACTGGTTTATTTCACTTAGCATCATGTTTTCAATCCGTGTTTCAATCAAAGTTCATCCATTTGTAGAATGTGTCAGTACTTCATTTATTTTTACTGTCAAAAATATTCCATTATATGGATATACCACATTTTAATTTATCTATTTGTCAGCTGATGAACATTAGGGTTGTTTCTACCTTTTGGTTATTATTACTATTATTTTTTTAATTATTTATTTATTTTTGGCTGTGTTGGGTCTTCGTTTCTGTGCGAGGGCTTTCTCTAGTTGCAGCGAGCGAGGGCTACTCTTCGTTGTGGTGTGCGGGTCTCTCACTATCGCGGCCTCTCTTGTTGCGGAGCACAGGCTCTGGACGCGTAGGCTCAGTATTTGTGGCTCACGGGCCTAGCTGCTCCGCGGCATGTGGGATCTTCCCAGACCAGGGCTCGAACCCGTGTCCCCTGCATTGGCAGGCAGATTCTCAACCACTGCGCCACCAGGGAAGCCCTGGTTATTATTAATAATGCTGCTATGAACATTCTTATACAAGTTTTTTCTCATACAAGTTTTTATGAGGACATATGTTAGGTGTATATATACCTAGGAATGGAATTGTGCCGGTTCATATGTAACTCTTTGTTTAACCTTTTGAGGAACTCCCAGACTATTTTCCAAATCCAAAGTGGTTGTATCATTTTATATTCCCACCACCAATCTATAAGGGTTCTAATTTCTCCATGTCTTTGCAAACCCTTGTTAAATAATTTCTTTTTTTTGATCATAGCCATCCTAGTAGGTATGAGATAGTATCTTGTGACTTTTAGTTGCATTTCCCTAATGGTTAATGATGCTAACATCTTTTCACGTGCACATCTGTTTTTAATGGGAACACTTCCTATATTTTACCCTTGAGTTTGATGTTGATTTTTTTAAAAATCACATAGTGGAAGTGACCTACTCCTATAAGAGTTTTGATTTTTGAAAATGAGGAATGAACATCATGCCTTTTAAATATATATTTGGATGAATATTTACTTTTTTATTTTAGTCCTGTGCTATTAATAATAGTAATAGATTTCTTAATCCTTAAAGAAGTCTTGGATCTTGGTATATGACCAACTTGGAATCGGTGTGTTAGTGTTTCAATACTCCTTATATTTTATCTGCTATAATTGTTTTATTCTTGTTTTCCCTTTTGGTTTTTTTGCATCTATGCTTTTAAGAAATCATTACAGTTAAAATTACATAAATTAATTAGGAAGCTTTCAACATACAAATTACTTAGTATTTGAAAGAAATATGGGTACTTCTTTATACAGAAACAAGACTTTAATAATTCATTCAATTTTTTGTGCAATTATAGATCTGTTCAATGTTTCTATTTTTTACTAAATCTCATTTTGATATCTATTTTCTTTTCAAATTATTTTACTGCCGATTTTCAAATTCTTTACAATCTTTTAATTCTTGTCTGTGGGTAAATCCCTCTCTCCTCACCCCTTCTCTCATTCCCAATATTGTGAACTATGTTCTTATTTCTTTGTGATTAGGTATGCATATGTTTTTCTTCTAAGTAACAGGTCTTGGATTTATCAAGTTAATTTTTCTCTTTTCCAATCGTTACCTTCTGCTTGTGTTTGTTAATAAATGTTTTAACATGCTTTCCTTGAGTATATCATGTGGTTTTTGTTTCTTTGTTCACTTTAATTTTTTTTATAATTTTTTTTTTTCTTTTTGGCTGCGCCACGAGGCATGTAGGATCTTAGTTCCCCGACCAGGGATCGAATCTGCATCCCCTGCCATGGAAGCATGGAGTCTTAACCACTGGACCACCAGGGAAGTCCCTCTTTGCTCAGTTTTAAATTCTTGGGTTTAATAGCTCATCAATTTTCATTCTTTTTGATTAATAACAAGCTTTAAGTCCAATCATGTTCCTCCAGCTAAATCTTTGGCTGCCTCTTATGAGTTTTGTTTGCAATATTATCATTCTTATTACTTTCTAGGTAGTTTATAATTGCAGTTTTTATTTCTTCTTTTTTTTTGCGGTACGCGGGCCTCTCACTGTTGTGGCCTCTCCCGTTGCAGAGCACAGGCTCTGGAGGCGCAGGCTCAGCAGCCATGGCTCACGGGCCCAGCCGCTCCGCAGCATGTGGGATCTTCGCGGACCGGGGCACGAACCCATGTCCCCTGCATCGGCAGGCGGACTCTCAACCACTGCGCCACCAGGAAAGCCCTTTATTTCTTCTTTGACCCAAGAGTTCTTAAAGAGAATATTTTTCAATTCCCACGGGATTGGATTATGGTATTTAAATTTTTGTCATTGAACATTCTATTCTGAAGTGACTATGAGAAAGATATGGAAGAGACTGTGGGAGGAGAAAAGCAAGGGGATATATTATTTTTAGGATATTTCTATGGGGAAAAACTCATTTGCATGCTGAAATGTGCCTAGCTAAATTAACCAGAGGTCCAGGATTGACATACCAATTAAAAATATCTAAAAACAGAATGTAAATAATTCTCTCTGCACTTAGAACCAATGAAACAAAACTTTATTAGGGTAACCACATTGAACATAAGATAATATTTTGAAGCCAAAGTATTTAGTATGAATTATTCTCCCTATAGAAGTGAAGAAAGCTATACCACTTAGATTATTTTTAGAAAACCTCAGTGGAACAGAAGAAGGTTTGCAGATGGTGGTAGGTTAAAACACTTAATGAGATTTTTCCATGTCTTTTTGTTAACTTTGGATGCTGCCGCAGGAAAATTACATTTCAAGATTTGGCAATCGTTCTCACAGGTCTCACAGCTGTCAAAAGTAAGGCTGAAGGGGAGGGAGGGGAAAAAAATGAGGGAAACACCAACAGCATGATTTCCCAGTGATGTAATAAAAGAAATGAGTAATAAAAATTAAAATCCCGTAATCTGAGAATTTCTGTGAAGATGGGAGCACTAAAATTGGGACCACCACGTGGTTTACACTAAGACAGCCAGAACATTCCTGACTGTGATGCTAGAGTCAGTCAATTCTAGAAAAAATGAAATAAATCTCAAGAGTTTGGGCGCCATCATGAAGCCCCATTGGTTCAATAACGCTGCCTCACTGTCGAGCTGACTTAATTCTACCTCATCTACACATGTAATAAACTATATGGTAATAAGGCTTCTTTCATGCTTGGAGAGATAATGACTCTTAGGAAACCACCAGCTTCTTTTTTTTTATATATAAATTAATTTTATTTATTTATTTTTGGCTGTGTTGGGTCTTCGTTGCTGCGCACAAGCTTTCTCTAGCTGTGGTGAGTGGGGCTACTCTTCGTTGCAGTGTGTGGGCTTCTCATTGCGGTGGCTTCTCTTGTTGTGGAGCACGGGCTCTAGGCTCACGGGCTTCTGTAGTTGTGGCACGTGGGTTCAGTAGTTGTGGTGCACGGGCTTAGTTGCTCCACGGCATGTGGGATCTTCCTGGACCAGGGCTTGAACCCGTGTCCCCTGCAGTGGCAGGTGGATTCTTAACCAGTGCGCCACCAGGGAAGCCCAGGAAACCACCAGCTTCTTAAGACAAACTTATTGCAATTCATTTGCATGTTCCTGGGAACACCACGCTTAAGACACACTTGGCATTCGTGCTCTGCAAATGGCAATTCATCTATGCAAAAGATATTACACTATTATCATTAACTCTTGAGTGTACATTTTTCACTTTCTGACATTTCCAAAAATGGAATGTATCTTATGATTAATGTGGTAAGAAGCCACTGTGGCATTTAACTGGCAGCACTTTTTCTTTCTCTGTGGTAAATAAAATCTCAGTGCATTTTACAATCACTGATGTCTTAGGTTTGCTGAAATGCAGTTATTAGTCACTGGCATATAAATTATATTTGAAATCATGGGACTGAAAGAGGCTACCTCGGGAGAGCATGCAAAGTGACAAGAGGAAAGACCTGAGGGCATCCAACACTTAAAGCTCTGAAGGAAGAGGAGGAATCAGAAAAGCAAACTTGGAGGAATGGCCAGTTAGGAGGAAAATCAGGAGAGCGTGCTGTCAGGGGAGAGGGTGCAGAGGGAGTGGTTTAAAAGGAGAATGTTTATGCCGATTGCTGCTGAGAAATTAAGTAAGGCAAGAACCGTAAAATGCCCATTGGACTCAGCATCACGGAAGATGCAGAAGGGGTCGTGGGAGCCCTGGGATCAGAAGCCATAACACAACGGCTGGAGGAGTGAACTCATCAGAGCTGAGAAAGTGGAGATTCTACTCTTCGCGGAAGTGAGGGCAGAAGCCAGAGCTGGGAACCTGACCACTCAAACTCCATCCCGGAGTAGCAAAAGACCAAAGCATGCAAAGAGCTTTCCAGAAGCAATAGGCAGGTCAAGACAAAGCAGCCTATGAGGGTTGCCAACCAGGGAGCGTCTCACACTGTGATGCACACAGGAAATAAAGTAACTCCCATTCGGAGGAAACTGTGAGAAATACGTTTTAAAGATTAGAAAAAGGAGATGAGGATCACTGGACAAGGATTTGTTTATCCTGCTTGTACTGAAGTCTCCCCAGTCCTACAAAGCTTCTCCTCCAGCTTTTAAAACTGGTCTTTTTAAAAATTAAGAAACATGCTTATTTATGCAATGTTTAAAAATTCAGAAATACAGAAGAGGGAAAGAAACTCACCCTAGGCCCATAATTGAAACACAAGCACTGGGACTTCCCTGGGCGCAGTGGTTAAGAATCCACTTGCCAATGCAGGGGACACGGGTTCAATCCCTAGTCCAGGAAGATCCCACGTGCTGCGGAACAACTAAGCTCGTGGGCCACAACCACTGAGCCCGCACTCTAGAGCCCGCGAGCCGCAACTACTGAGCCCACGTGCCACAGCACCTGAAGCCCACGCGCCTAGAGCCCATGCTCTGCAACAAGAGAAGCCACTGCAATGAGAAGCCCACTCACCACAACGAAGACCCAACTCAGCCAAAAACAAATAAATATTTTTAAAAACCACAAGCACTGTGAATCTTTTGGTGTATTTTAGAAAATATTTATACCTTATTTTAAGCATTTTTTGATTACGTGGCAAAGTGCCAGGGGAAAGAAACCCAAGGATGGGGAGGAAAAATCTAATCTCTGCCGTTGCTTTACTGAACCTTTCCTTTGCCCCAAATCTTCAGGAGAGTAGGTTGTATACTGTACTGCCTTGATGGGTTGGACAAGGGCTGTGTAATTAAGTAAGAGGCGGGTTTTAATACAACACAGCTGAGTCATGGACCAGAGGTGCCTAAATGGATGGTGAAACAATCTATAACCTGAACTAATTCAGTGGGAGCAGAAGATTATGCTAGAGGAGACTGTGAAAGTGCAAACATCCAAGGGAACCGGCAGAGATTCTGGGAAGAGCTTTGGAATTCTGAAGGGAATAGAATGGAGGTGTTCAAAATAACTACCAACATGGCATGGGTCAGGCCAATCCCAGCCGTCAGTTGGCTCGTGTAAAAATTACCAAAATAATAATAATAAAAACAACAATTAAACATTTTTGGAGAACTTACTCTCTGCCATGCACTGTGCTCTCACTGCATACCTGACCTCAGTTAATCCCCACAATAACCCCATGACTTAGGTCCTCACATAATCTTCATTTCACTGTTACGTTTAGAGACCTGACAAATCTTCCCAGGTCACACGAGCAGTAGATGGGAAGGCTCAGCTTGGAGCTAAGGTCTATCCAGCTCCAAAGGCCAAGCTCACAGGTCAGCGAGGCTATGGACCCTGGTGAATGCCTATGAGGTCATTCTAGTTCTGTTACCCAAAATTAATATGTTTAGGATAACCAGTTAACAATTATTTTAAGCAACTTTATACATGAAATTAGTATTTGAAAACAGAATGCTGGGACTTCCCTGGTGGCGCAGTGGTTAAGAATCCGCCTGCCAATGCAGGGGACACGGATTCGAGACCTGGTCCGGGAAGATCCCACATGCCGCGGAGCAACTAAGCCCGTGCGCCACAACTACTGAGCCTGCGCTCTAGAGCCCGTGACCCACAACTACTGTGCCCACACACCTAGAGCCCATGCTCCACAACAAGAGAAGCTGCCGCAATGAGAAGCACACGCACCGCAAGGAAGAGTAGCCCCTGCTAGGCGCAACTAGAGAAAGCCCGCGCACAGCAACGATAGACCCAACGCAGCCAAAAATTAATTAATTAATTAATTTTAAAAAAACAGAATGATTTAAGAGAAAATTATATTGTAAAACTATATTCACAAACCACTATGAGAACATTCTTCTTTGAGATAAACCCAAAGACAAAAGGCCTGGGAATGGGCTAGGGGAACCCAAATGTTGGCATGAGGACATGTTCAGGATTCTCAGAACCAAAAGAAAGAACAGTAAACATCCAATTCCACTCAACAAAATGCCTTTGTGTAGCACGGTGTTAGGTTCTGGGAAGAAAAACAAAAGGCTGAATAGGATGGAGTCTTTGTCTCATCCTGAAGAATCTTACAGACTCAATGGAGAAGGCTGTGCCCCAGTTTAATAGCCTTTTCATTCCCATCCCTGCTCTGCTGAGGTTAGATTGAGAGGAAAAAAAGCTTTCATCAGCTTTTCTAAGCCGAGGCTGAAAAGCCTCAGTGAAAACATGGGGCCCCTCCACGGCACTGCCAGGCCTGAAACAGGACACAAGTATGGCTGCATCCTTCCCCCATCCATCACAGGGAGACACAGCCTCTCCGCAGCCATTCTCCATTGCACCACCTTCTAATTTCAATCTAAAGAGAACAGAAGTCTTTACTTTCTACCCTGCAGGTTGAATACTGGACTACTGAACATTTTGGGGTTCTAGAATCATCTCTATCTGGAAAAGAAAAGCTGCTCTGTAGGACAGGGAGTCCAAAGTGCAGTGTAGGGTTACCTTTTAATGAAAGAAAGGAAGATGAACGGCACTGCCCACCAGTTTTGCTTGGGCTGAAGGTGAGTCCTCTAACCCGTATAAAGCAGGCTGAGGGTCACGGCCAGTCAGCCAGGGGAAGAGATCCAGAGGCTGCGGAACAGGGAGAAATCAAAATGTCTGCAGCGGCCAAAACCGAAGACAAGTTTATGTTCTAATCTAAGAAAAGCAACTAGATAAATAGTTTGTCGTGCTAAATTTGGTATCATGACATTTTCTAAGTCCAGCAACATGAAAAGTAAAATATTTGTCTGCAAGTCAGGAGGCCTCGACTCTGGTTCTGGTTCCGGTTCTGGTTTTGAAAGGAAACCGTTGGGTGCAGGCAGCTGAGTGACTCCGTCTGGGTTCTGACTCCTGTAAAGGACCTACAGGTATTTAATGCCTTCCCACACTTGCACAGGTTAACTCAGAGGTGCTTCAGAGAGATGTTAGAAAACCCAGAAAACAGCAGTTGTGAAAATACACACGATAATGACTCAATATTAAATCTCAAGAAATTTAGCCCCTCGGTAACGTGGTTGGCCAACAGAGCTCTCGCGATTTCCCAAGGAAAGGAAGCACCAGCCTCGGCCACAGCAGATGCCACAACACTCTCTGAAAGTGGCCCAGGGGCTGCACTGCAGCCCAGTGTTCGGGGCCCAACGGAGAGAAGCCCCCGCGGGCAGAGCCCGGCCTCAGGTATCCACCGTCTTGGGTGCAGAGGCTGTGCTGGCTTCAAGCAGTGCCCACTACCTGCTCACGAACGAACGAACTGCTGAGAATCACAATCAGGCCCATCCAGGACTTTTCTAGAAAAGCTGAAGGTAAAGAAGGAAGCACCGTTGAGGAGGATTCCTCTCAACTTCTCCCTTGAGCAGAAAGGATGAAAGAAGGGTAATAATAACAACACTACTCACATTAACTGAGCAACTGCTGAGTGTCAGGTATCGTACTAAGTGTTGTCCGCACACTATTTCTAACCCTGGCTGAAAACTAGACGTAGTGGTCCCACTGAACAAATGATAAAATACACATGCAGCCTGTAGACCTACTGCCCAAGGCCCCGCAGCTAGAAAGCGGCAGAGCCAGATTTCAGACCAGAAGTGTCTGACGCCCACACCTGTTCCCTAGATGTGTCCCCATACTTTACCCCCTCGGTCCAAGCCTAACACTGTAAATCCTCCATTTTCCCTAAAATTTCAACGACAGAGTTACACGGTTAACACGTAAAAAGTTCTGACTAGGGCTTCTCTGGTGGTGCAGTGGTTGGGAGTCCGCCTGCTGGTGCGGGGGATGCGGGTTCGTGCCCCGGTCCGGGAGGATCCCACGTGCCGCGGAGCGGCTGGGCCCGTGGGCCATGGCCGCTGAGCCTGCGCGTCCGGAGCCTGTGCTCCGCAACGGGAGAGGCCACAACAGTGAGAGGCCCGCGTACCGCAAAAAAAAAAAAAAAAAAAAAAAAGTTCTGACTAAAGCTAAAACACTGATAACTCGGTGTAGAACATTAAGTTAAAATGGCCACGTTAACGCCATCTAGTCACTTCACTGGTCTGGAGGGGTGCATGCCCGCCATGGTACTAAGGAGGCCTGGGGAGCCTAGCTCCCACGTGGTCCCAGGACCAGCTGGCCAGAGTCATGACAGGTGCTCTGGCCTGTTTCACGTCATAAGGTGCCATGACCTTCTGGCAGCAGGAGAACCATGTCAGGAATCAAGGTGCACTTCTCACCAGCCATGCATCAATTTTAGAAATGTTTCATTTATGGTAGATGTCCCTGTGGCACTAAGTAGGATTATTTTTTTAATAAATTTATTTATTTTATTTATTTATTTTTGGCTGCATCAGGTCTTCATTGCTGCAAGCGGGCTTTCTCTTGTTGCGGCGAGCGAGGGCTACTCTTCGTTGCGGTACATGGGCTTCTCATTGCAGTGGCTTCTCTTGCTGTGGAGCACAGGCTCTAGGCGCACGGGCTTTAGTAGTTGTGGCACGAGAGCTCAGTAGCTGTGGCTTGTGGGCTTAGTTGCTCCATGGCATGTGGGATCTTCCCGGACCAGGGATCGAACCCGTGTCCCCTGCATTGGCAGGTGGATTCTTAACCACTGCGCCACAAGGGAAGGCCAAGTAGGATGTTTTAAGTTTGAACCCAGAGCTCCTGGACAAGGAATGATTCCACCTGCGAGTAACTACATGTGTGAGAGAGAAAGAGGAAAGGCGTCCATCTCTGTAGTTATGAATAAACTGTAATTACTGACAAACAAGTTCATAACAGAGACTTCGGAGATTACATTTTTGCTCTCACTGAATGCTCACCTCGTGTCTGTGATTCCATTTCCCCTGTTACAGTAGTGGTAATGACAGAGTTTGCAAAAAAGATGGGCTACTCAATGACAGTTGCAGAATATTTTGACATAGATGAAGAAAAAGTGAAGCAATAAAACATTCTTCAGACCGCTTGGAATTGTCATAATCTCTTATAATAGGGAAAACAAGCATCTGATTTTTCCAATTTAAAAAGAAGTAGTTTCAGGCTTCCCTGGTGGCGCAGTGGTTGGGAGTCTGCCTGCTGATGCAGGGGACACAGGTTCGTGCCCCGGGCCAGGAGGATCCCACATGCCGTGGAGCCTGCGCGTCCGGAGCCTGTGCTCCGCAACGGGAGAGGCCACAACAGTGAGAGGCCCGCGTACCGCAAAAAAAAATAATAATAATAAGTACTTTCAATACTGTATTGTATATTTGAAAGTTGCTAAGCGAGTATATCTTAAAAATTCTTATCACAAGAAAAAAATTGTTAACTATATGAAGTGATGAGTGCTAATAACACTGTGGTAATCATTTTGCAATACACACATATATCAAATCATTATACTGCATACCTTAAACCAATACAATGTTCTATGTCAATTATATCTCAATAAAACTGGAAAAATAAAATCACATGGTAGGGACTTCCCTGGCGATCTAGCGGTAAAGACTTCGCCTTCCAATGCAGGGGGTGTGGTTGGATCCCTGGTCAGGGAGCCAAGATCCCACGTGCCTCGCCGCCAAAAAACCAAAACATAAAACAGACACAATACTGTAACAAATTCAATACTTTAAAAATGATCCACATCAAAAAAATAAAATAAAATCACATGGTAAAATGTCATATAATAAACTTGTTTGCAAAAAAAATTTTAATTAAAGTAATTAAGAGATACACATTTTTCCTAGTTGCATAAAGTTGCTTGAACTCATAAAAGGGGGTAGTCAGGGACTTCCCTGGTGACGCAGTGGTTAAGAATCCGCCTGCCAATGCAGGGGACATGGGTTCGAGCCCTGGTCCGGGAAGATCCCACATGCCGCGGAGCAACTAAGCCCGTGAGCCACAACTACTGAGCCCTCGCGCCAACTACTGAAGCCCGCGAGCCTAGAGCCCATGCTCCGCAATGAGAGAAGCCACCACAATGAGAAGCCCGTGCACCACAATGAAGAGTAGCCCCCCCCCCCACTGCAACTAGGGAAAGCCCGCGTGCAGCAACGAAGACCCAACGCAGGCAAAAATAAGTAAATAAATAAATATATTTTTTTAAAAAACGGGGGTAGTCAGGAAGCTTCAGGAGTTTTCTAATCCAGCCGTTTGGTAGAAAAATCAGAAACACCAATCCTTCTCCCAAAAGGCAGATTTAATCTGTTTAAAACTATAAAACTAATGAAAGTCTTTTCCCAGGACCATTTTATTCAGAGGTCAGATATTGGAGAAGAAATGAGGGAAAGGCAAAAATCACAAAACACAATCCAAGAAAATATATGGCATGTAACCAGAAGAAATACTTAGGACATCCTGCCCTTCATAAAATTTATAAAATATCTTTGACATAACACAGAGAGAGATGCGGGTAGGATACACACATTTAGACTGCATGAAAATAATCCTATTTTCAAGCTGCCTGAAAAATTAAGTCTTTTAAAAATGTATCCCGCTATGAAGCTGAATTATTCTCTAAAACTAAGTCAATACAGTCAGATATACTACAAAGCAAGGCACCTATTAAAAATCCCTGAGACGGCTGCCACCCATCAGTTTAACCTTTGTTAATGTAATTAATTTATTAATTCATGTTATTAATTTGTTGAGTGTCTATTCTGTGCCAGGGACCCAAACCGGTTACCCAGAGACTCCTAATTAGTAACACTGCCCGCAGATTATGTGACTCCACCTCTGTCAGGACTCTTCCAGGAGCAAGAGACAGAAGTCTCAACTTCATACGGCTGCAGCCAAAAGGGATTTTAATGAAGCATTTAACCATAACGATCAGACTGGCCAGGGGTTCAAAGCCCCCAGCCCCACCCCCACCCCCCCCCACCCCCGCCATCTCTCAGCAGGGGCCCCTCCCTCTCTGCTGGCTCTCGGCTCTCTGCTCACGATGGCTCCAGAAACCCAGCCTCACCGGATGCGTTCCCCGCAGCCCATGCAGCCTCGCTGCATTTCACTGGGTCCTACGCCTACACTTAAGCCAGTCACAGTGGTCACAGGAATGACCTGATGAGTGGCCCGGTTTGAGCCACACAAAAGCATACAAACTGTGGGCAGAGCAGGCGTGGGCCCTCAGTGAGCCCGGGAGAATGCACGGTGAGCTGCCAGAGCCCGGCTCACGGCTACCACGCCCTCTGTTCCCAGCTTGTCATCCTACTTCACGCCTTTGTCACACCACTCGCTGTTCAAAGCCTCAGTGCTCCCAGTACTACTGATCAGGGCCTCCCGCAGCCTGGCAGCACCTTACCTTTTCAGCAGGTTCCTTTTTTAATACCCAAAACCATCGCCAACATCATATAATAGAGGCCACTGATTATTCTCCAAAGACATACTGAGCTACCATAATCTGCACATGCGCAGATAGCCCCCATGCTGCTGCTTCCTCCGACAGCATCTACCAGCCTACAGAGCCCGCCTCCTCAATCTTACCCCCTCAAGCACCAACTTCTGTCCGGACAGAGCCAGCATCAGGCAGGTTAACTGAAGTGGGAGGGTTCAGATCTGGAAAGACTAAAACCTAGTTTGAAACAGACTCATAATCCAAGGAGTGTAGACACACCCATGGGTAGCTATTGGTAGAAAAGTTCATTCCGATAACCTTGATCTAATTTTCAAAAGTAAGAGGTAAAAGAATGAATGGGTTTATCCAGAATATTCTGTTATGCTAGTTGCACAAAAGGACAATGAAAATAAAGATTCTGAATTGTATGCATGTTATAAGGATGTTTAGTGTGTCAGCTTTCAAAGTGAAGAATCTATGTATTTCCCCAATTGGCTGGAAAATTTAAGACCTTTCTCCACACAAGAAATAGGTACTTGACACACTTATTTCTACAGATCTACAAATCTCCAAATAATTCCAATAAATAAGGTTATACTCTGAAAAATATAAGTTGTGGGAAATTTGCTTTTAAAAGAAGAAAAAAGTCAGTCAACTTTCCTATATAGAAAAGGATGTTTTTGGGAATCCCCTGGTGGTCCTGTGGTTAGGACTCGGCGCTTTCACTGCCATGGCCAGGTTCGATCCCTGGTTGGGGAACTAAGATCCCACAAGCCACGCGACACGGCCAAAATTTAAAAATTTTTTTGATTTAAAAAAATAAAAACAAAAGGATATTTTTATCCAGCTTAAGCCAAGGTAAAGGAAATCTCTTGATGATTTCAGACAGCCCTGAATGCCTATAAATGGGCACAATGTTGAGTTCCATCTGCCTATACAATTGTTCAAACAGTTGATTTGGGACTTCCCTGGTGGCGCAGTGGTTAAGAATCCGCCTGCCAGTGCAGGGGGACATGGGTTTGAGCCCTGGTCCGGGAAGATCGCACATGCTGCGAAACAACTAAGCCCGTGCACCACAACTACTGAGCCTGCGCTCTACAGCCTGCAAGCCACAACTACTGAGCCCATGTGCCACAACTACTGAAGCCCACGTGCCTAGAGCCCACGCACCGCAATGAAGAGCAGCCCCCACTCACCACAACTAGAGAAAGCCCGTGCACAGCAACAAAGACCCAATGCAGCCAAAGATAAATAAATAAACAAATAAATAAATAAAACAGTTGATCTGACTGACATTCAACTAAATTTTAAAAATTCCCTGAGGGGGACAATAAAGCTAAAATAGTAAGTGACACAGGCCTATATAGCTACTTAAGAAATGAGATTGCTAGCAATTCTTGGAAAAGACAGAGAAAAGAAAAGGGAGCCCATTTTTGCTCAGGGGAAACTATAAACGTTATGCCAGCAGCCAAGCTCATAAATAAAGTCAGGCACTTGAGAGATCTGCACAGGGCCCATATAATTTATTTTGGTAGGATGACCCTGGATGTGTAGGCTTAAAAGAACATGCGCTGTTGAACAAGAGGACAGTCTCAGGATTTATTTCAACACCACCTCAAAATAACCTCAACCAAAAATACCATTTTCAACAAGCATAAATAAGAGAAAAAGAGGAAGATAGAGATTAAGAGGAAAATAAATGAAGAACAGATGCTGGGCCCATTGTGACTCAAAGAATAAACCTATGGAACAACCCATTAAAGATAGCTGGCTTCAAAACAATAGTATTTTGAAAACTAGAATAATATTGGGAGAATAAGACCTAGCTAGGAGGCAATACAGAAGGCAAAGGCTTATCTTATGATGATGATTTTCCTCTAAAAATATTTCTAAAATTCTAAAACGCTTCTGAAGTTGACATATTTTTGACAAAGGCACTGCGAGCAAAGGATTAAACCGTCTACTTACATAGCTCTTTGGAAACTATGGGAAACCAGTTTTCCAAGGGCAAATTGTGCCAAATGGAACTCATTGCTGGTCCAAAGAGAGGAGACAGCCTGGGCACAGAGAGAACCGAGTGGTATACCCCCCTGCCCCTCCCACCGTGTCCTGGCAAGTATCGGTGCCAGAGGGCAAAGGGGTACAGCCTGTCCACGCGGGCAAGGCCAGTTTCCAGCCCATTTACACATTCCCATGCCTCACCCTGAGCTCCGAGCCCCCAAGGACAAACTCTATAATCGGCACCACATTTTCCCCTTTCTCATCTTACAGGACACCCCTTGGGAGCCCATCATTCCCATTCTGGGAAATGAGTTTACAGCAGAATGCCGTGCAGACACAAAGATGCGGAAGCCTCTTCTGAGGCCCAATTAGAAAGACTGCACAACTGTCCTGTCACAAAGAGCTCTGAGGTCCCCAGGAGCGTGAGGACACCACTCACCCAGCACAGCATATCCCCTCCAGCCTAATACCCAAGACCCGCCTCCTCAATACTGACTCCCTTTGACCATCCCAGTCCAGAGATCATCCTCTCTGTGGACTGGGAATTGCTGTGGCACTTCTGGTCATTACTATTTATTTCCCATTTATTCTGCACTGCCTTATTACATGCTTTTTTTTTTTTCGGTACACGGGCCTCTCACTGTTGTGGCCTCTCCCGTTGCGGAACACAGGCTCCGGACGCGCAGGCCCAGCGGCCATGGCTCATGGGCCCAGCCGCTCCGCAGCATGTGGGATCTTCCTGGACCAGGGCACGAACCCGTGTCCCCTGCACTGGCAGGCGGACTCCCAACCACTGCGCCACCAGGGAAGCCCCATTACATGCTATTTTTACTGAACCATTCTAATTGTTTCCCAGAATGCATATTCTCAAGGAAGGTTCTTTTATTTCCAATATTCCCTGCAACACCATGAACAAGCAGGCCCACACTTACATTGGAACTGTGGGAAGAAGGAAAAAGGAGATGCAGTCCTTGGCTTACTGGCATCCGGAAATGATGGATCATTACGATGATATCAGAGCAACATGGCAACCCCTGGACAAGAGGCTCCTTGAGGACGGGCACTATGTGTTTTTCATCTTTGTGCCCTAATGCTTAGCACACGCATGTGCTAAAATATTCGTCCAGTGACTGAAAGTTAACAGCACTATGGTAAAAACAAAGTATGTGAGGGCTTATAGGTAGCTTCAGGTATGATTAACCAGGAATGCTCTATTTTTGAATTTGAATTTTCAGACAAGGTAAGTATTATTCAATGATGGAAGATGTTGCAAGGACAAGAAACAAGGAATAAAGACAAACAAAAAAACAAAACAAAACACCAAACTTCATCTGCAAAGGTGAAAACTAAAACTAAGTGCCGTAGGACTAAGAGGTTTTACCTTCTTCTCCATAGCTGGGGTACAGATGCAGGTGTGGTTGAACAAGCAGTCTTCAAAAGCTGCTGTGAACACAAGCCAGCAGGTAAAAACAAAAGCTGCACCATTAAACTAGATTAGAGATTTTTAAAAAGACAAAATAAAACTCGTCTTCACACTGGGAAGACGTTACCCAGGTGGTATAGAAGCTGACAAGTTTCAAGAAACTTTAGGTCATAAACTCTTCATGTGATTGCTGTGATATCTTTTTTTTTTTTTTTTTTTTTTTCCCGGTACGCGGGCCTCTCACTGCTGTGGCCTCTCCCGTTGCGGAGCACAGGCTCCGGACGCGCAGGCTCAGCGGCCATGGCTCACGGGCCCAGCCGCTCCGCAGCATGTGGGATCTTCCCGGACCGGGGCACGAACCCGTGTCCCCTGCATAGGCAGGCAGACTCTCAACCACTGCGCCACCAGGGAAGCCCTATATAGCTCTTTGTAACATTCTTTATTTGAAAAGTTGAGACTGTTCAAGACACCATGTCTTGCCAGTTTCTGGGTACACTGTAGAACTAAATTTGGAGTTACCATGCAAGATTTTTTTTCGTGCTGTCATTTGTAATGTTCCACGAGAATCCTTGGGGTTAAAGTTTTGGTTACAATGTTGCTTCACTTTTTAGAGCCTGACAGTCCTTGCAAAATGAAAATCTGTGAACTTGGTACTAAATCCAGGTATAACATTTTTTTTTGGAAGCCATATTTATATTTTCTTGTAAAGTACTTTTGAATTAATAAAATATTAGCTTACATGTGAGAGCACCGAACCCGAACCACTAGAGTACCAGGGAACACTGGCTTAATTGTGTTAAAAAATAAGACAGATGTTAACTAGACTTATTGTGATCATTTTACAATGTATACAAATACTGAATCGCTATGTTGTATACCTGAAACTAATAATACTGCTATATGTCTCTTACTCCTCAATTAAAAATTTTTTCACAAAAAAAAAAAAAAGAAGAAAGAAGGCTGTTGAAAGATAGTGAAGCTTGGACCCAGTCACATTAAACCATTTCCTTGATTCATTCCTTCAAGGAATCTTCACTGTGCACCTTTCCTCTGTGCCAGGCACAGAGCGCTCTGGATGCTGCGGCTACAGCAGTGGACAAGACGACGTCACTGCCCACGGGGAGCTGGCATTGTTTGGGGGGGCAAAGGAACAGGCAATGACAAATAAACAAGCAAAGCCAACAAACAAACATACATGCATGCCAGAAGGTGCTAGGGAGGAAACGGAAGCAAGATAAGCAGTTGGGTGGGGAGGGGCATCAGCATGTCCAGGGACTTCCTCTCCTATAAAATGATTGGACATTTCAGTAGAGACCAAAGGAAGTGAGAGAGCCGGCCACAAGGCAATCTGGGAAAACAGCATTCCAGCCCAAAGGAACCATTGCAAGACCTTGCACAGGAAGATCTTTGAACAATTCAAGGGGCTACAAGGAGGTGGGACATCTGGACCAGAGTTGGTGTAGAGTGGGGACGAGTTGCCACAGGCAGCTGGGGCCATCTGTCAGGCCTTCCAAGAGGATGCTAGGACACTCACTGCCTTTCACTCTGAGTGGGCTGAGAAGCCCACACTGGAAGGTGTACAGGGGAAGAAAGGTAGCAGGATTTGGCAGATAAACCTTCTAGAAGTGGACGATTTTCCAAGGTCTTGACTTACAGTGATTATATCTATATTGAAATATTGGAATATTTTTTGTTTGCTTGATTCTTCCCTACAACGTAAGTTCCATTAGAGGTTCCACTAGAGAGCCTGTCTTGTTCACCACTGGATGGATCTCCAAGGCCTAAAACAGCACCTGGCCTACAGAAAGCACTCAAAGAAGAGCTGTTGAATGTCCAAGTGAAAGAATACCTGCATGAATAGGGTCTTTGAATCGATCCACTTAGCTCAAGAAGGCAGAACCCCTTTGGTACACCACCACTACTCATGCAAGCTGAGCAGCTCACTTCCATGTGGAAGTCAACTCCACCTTGACCATTCGAAATAATCTGTGCTTTGCTACATGCCCCGAGGAATGAAACTTTCTTTCAGAGCTTGGCAGTAAATTTCTTTCTCCGGCAATCTGTGATAAACAGCGTTTTAATACACGAAAAAAAGGAGAAAAGTAAACACACAATTTTTATAAAGTTGTCACAGCCTGCCACAAAACGTTAAGTGGGGTTATTTTTAAACTATTTTAAATGGCTGAGGGAGGAAGGGTTGGGCCTATGTCCTGGGAAGTACTTTAACTCCCAAAGGCTTCAACTAGCTGTCCACTAGCTGTCCACCAGGGGAAAGGGCACCAGAAAATAGTTTACACTGTTCCTGGCCTAAGAAATATGGTACAAAATGAGCTTCTCGGCCTCCCTCTGAGTGTAACAGAAGAATACAAACGGAACCATCACACGGGACAGAGTCACGGAACCCTGGGTGTGTGGTCAAGAGGTTTAATTTCATGCATATTTCACAGCTTGTCCCATTCGGAATGGAAAAACCAATAAAAATAAACTTTAAATAAGGATAAGAAAATACGTGCACATCTGTTCTGTGAAAACAAGCATTCCAGACACTGTGTGCCTGTGGAGATATGACAGAAGTGATAACTAAACCACATCAGTCAATAATGTGAGTTCAAGTGAGAAATGTTGAAATTCACGAATAAATAAATAAATGTCCAGAGTGGACATATGCAGGAGGTTACACATTCATGTCTTGATCATTCCTCACAAGCCTTCAGATATTTCAAGGTAGGAAATGTCTTAATGGTATCCCTTTTGAAAGCTTAATGCAGACACCAATGTTACCATGTTACTTTCATCCACTAAAAGAAAAAAAAAAAAAATCAGACCGTTTTCTCAGTTTCTTCCCCACACATCCACTCCAAAAAGATTCTCCCTCTGGAATCCTGGATGATGTCACTGAGGCTTCTTCTCCAGGGAACAGAGGCCACGACAGAGGCTTCCTGAGCAAAACTTGACATCTTACCTAAAATTCACGCGGTTGATGAAATTAACATTTTTATAAAAGAAAACTATGCTCTCAAGTATGGGTGTGAACTAGAGTTGGGTGACAGGAAGGGACTCTTTGTAGAGTGCCCTCAGGGGAAAAACTAGTCAACCTCACTGTAAAGTGAGGAAATGGATGAGTAAATCAAATGAAATGTTTGGATAAAGAAAAAAATTTTTATTCTCGGATTTCATAGAAGTTCTTCCAGCATACAAACCGGTGACCACCTCCTCTGGCAATGATGATGGTAATAAAATTAAGAAAAACAGCTAAAGTTTACTAAATGCCACATTATTAAGTGTTTTAAATGTATTCTCTCATTTAGTCTCCTAATGAGTTACAGATGAGAAAATCAAGGCTTTGGGAGACCTCAAGTGACTCAATCAAGGCCATATACGTAGCTACAGTAATCAAGATTGTGTGGTACTAATTAAGGATAAATACGGAGATCAAAGGAATAGAACTGAGAGGCCAGTAAAAAACCCAGGCATCTATGGTCCACGCAACTATAGTGAATTAATTTTCCACAAGGTTGTGGAGATAATTAAAGGGTATAAGTCCTTCAATAAAGGATGCTGGGACAACTGGAATCCCACATGCAAAAGAATGAATGTAGACCGCTATCTCACACCATACACAAAAATTAACTCAAAATGGATCAAAGACCTACACAGTGAAAATCTTTGTGATCTTGGATTAGGCGATGGTTTCTTAGATATAGCACCTAATGTACAAGCAACCAAAGAAAAAATAGATAAATTGGACTTCATCACAGTTAAACACTTTTGTGCTTCTAAGAACAACAAGAAAATGAAAAAAAGACCCACAGAATGGAAGCAAATATCTGCAAGTCCTATATCTGAGAAAGATCTGGTATTCAGAATATACAAAGACTTACAACTCAACAATAAAAATATAGATGGCACGTACGCTTTTTTTTTTTGGCCACACGGCACCAGGCATGCAGGATCTTAGCTCCCCAGCCAGGGATCGAACCCATGCCCCCTGCAGTGGAAGTGCGGAGTCTTAACCACTGGACCACGAAGGAGGTCCCTTATAGATGGCACAATTAAAAATGAACAAAGACCTATAATATAACACAGAAGAAAATCTTGATGATCATGGGTTTGGCGATGACTTTGTAAATACAACAGCAAAGGCGTGATCTACAAAAGAAAGAACTGATTAGCTAGACTTAATTAAAATTAAAAACTTCTGCTTTGCAAAACACAGTCAAAAAAATGAAAAGACAAGCCACGGATTGGGAGAAAACATTTGCAAAAGACATTTCTGATAAAAACAACTCGATTAAAAAATGAGCCAAAGATCTTAACAGAGACACCTCACCAAAAACATACAGATGGCAAAATAAGCATATGCTCTACATCATGTGTCATCAGGGAAATGCAAATTAAAACAACAATGAGTTACCACTACACACTGACAAGGACAGCCAAAATCCAAACACTGACAACACCAAATGCTGACAAGGATGTGAAGCAACTGGAACTCTCATTCGTTGCTGGTGGGAATACAAAATGGTACAGTCACTTTGGAAGTCAGTTTGGCAGCTTCTTGCAAAACTAAATACACTCTTAGTATGTAATCCAGCAATTACTTTCTTTGGGATTTATTCAAAGGAGCTGAAAACCTGTACACAAGTGTCTATAACAGCTTTATTCCTAATTGCCAAAACTTGGAAGCAACTAAGATGTCCTTCAGTAAGTGAGTGAATAAACTCTGATACATCCACACAATGGCATATTATTCAGCACTAAAGAGAAATGAGCTATCAAGCCATGAAAAGATACAGAGGAAACTTAAATGCATATTATAAGTGAAAGAAGCCAATCTCAAAAGGCTACATAATGTATGATTTCAACCATATGACATTCTGAAAGAGATAAAATTATGGAGACACAAAAATAACAGAGGTTGCCAAGGGTTGGGAAGGGAGGGACGGATACGTGGGACACAGAGGATTTTTAGGGCAGTGAAGCTACTCTGGATGATACTACATTGAGGGATACATGTCATTATAAATCTGTGCAAACCCATAGAATGTACAACACCAAGACTGAACCCTAATAACCTATGGGCTTTGGATGATAATGACGTGTCAATGTAGGTTTATCAATTATAACAAATGGACCACTCTGGTGAGGGATACTGATTACGGGGGAGGCTATGCATGTGGGGGGAGGGGTATACGAAAAATCTCTGTACTTTCTGCTCAATATTGCTGTGAACCTAAAACTGCACCCAAAAAAAAAAAGTATTTAAAAAAAGGAAAGAATTTGAATAGAGATTGCTCCAAGGAAGATACACAAATAGCCAATAAGCACATAAAAAGATGTTCAACATCATTAGCCATCAAGGAAATGCAAATCAAACAACAATATGAGACCATTTCACACCCACTAGGATAGCTATAACCAAAAAGACAGACAATAACAAGTGCTGGTGAGGATGCAAAGAAACTGGAACCCCCACACAACGCTGCTGGGACTATAAAATGGTGCAGCCTCTCTGGAAAACAGTCTCAAAAGATTAAACATACAGTTACCATGTGACCCAATAATTCTAGTCCTAGGTATATACCAAAGAGAACTGAAAACATACACAAAAAACTTGTATATAGGGCTTCCCTGGTGGCGCAGTGGTTGAGAGTCCGCCTGCCGATGCAGGGGGCACGGGTTCGTGCCCCGGTCTGGGAAGATCCCACATGCCACGGAGCAGCTAGGCCCGTGAGCCATGGCCACTAAGCCTGCGCGTCCAGAGCCTGTGCTCCGCAATGGGAGAGGCCACAACAGTGAGAGGCCCGCGTACCGCAAAAAAAAAAAAAACCTGTATATAAGTGTTCATAGCAGCATAATTCATAATAAACAAAAAGTGGAAACAACCCAAATATTTATCAACTGATGAATGGATAAATAAATGTGGGTGAATATACACAATGGAATATTATTCAGCAATAAAAAGGAATGACATACTGATACAGGCTACAATATGGATGAATCTTGAAAATGTTATGCTAAGTGAAAGAAGCCAGTCATAATGGACTATATAACATTCCATTTATATACAATGTCCAGAATAGGCAAATCTGTAGAAAGAAAAAGTACATTAGTGTTTGCAGGAGTGTGGGGAGACAGAAACTGGAATTGATGGGTATGAAGCTGGGTATTCATAATGGGTATGAAGTTTCTCTTGGGGGTGATGAAAATGTTCTGAAATTAGATAGACAGTAATGATGGTTACACAACACTGTGAATATAACAAAAACCACTGAACTGTACACTTTAAAAGTATGACTTATATGGTTATGTGAATTACTTCTCATTTTTAAAAATTATGCCAAAAGTTAAAAAAGTCATAGGAATTGGCAGAGTAAGAATTTAAACTGTGGTCACTTGACTTCAGAGCCACACTGTCACCCCCACACACACTACCACGCTAAAAGCTGATGTTCATTTGTCAAACTAAGCATAGGTGGAATTCATTCATTCATTCAACAAATTCACTCACTATTTATTCAGCACTGGTTATGTGTTAGGGAATGGTTTTGCTTGTTTTTTTTTTTTTTTTATTGTGGCAAAATACACGTAACATAAAATTTACCATTTTAAGTATATTCAAAGTGCTGTGTAACCACCACCGTTATCCCCAAACTTTTTCATCACTTGAAATGGAAACTTTACATCTATTAAGTAATAACTTTCATTTTCCCTTACCCTAGCCCCTGTTAACCTTTATTCTACCTCTGTCTCTAAGAAGCTGCCCATTCTAGACATCTCATAGAAGTGGAATCACCCAATATTTGAAGCTTTTTGTCTGACTTATTTCACTCAGCAAAATGTCTCAAGGGTTCACGCATGCTGTGGTATATATCAGAACTTTGTTCCTTTTAACGGCTACATAATATTCCATTATATGTATATACCACATTTTGTTTATCCATTCTTCTATTGCTGGACACTTGGATTGTTTCCATTCTTTGTCTATTGTAAGTAATGCAGTTATGAACACAGGAATACAAGTATCTGTTTGTGTCCCTGTTTTTAATACTTTTGATCATGTATCTAGGAGCAGAATTGCTAGATCATACAGTAATTCTATGTTTAAGTTGTTGAGGGACTGCCAAACTGTTTTCCATAGCAGCTGCACCATTTAACATTCCCACCAGCCACGTCCGAGAGTTCCAATTTCTCTACATCCTTGCCAACACTTGTTATTTTTATTTATTTATTTATTTAACAAGAGCCATCCTAATGGGTATGAAGTGGTAGTCCAGAGTGGTTTTGATTTGCATTTCCCTAATAGCTAGTGATGTTGGACATCTTTTCATATGCCTTCATTTGTATATCTTCTTTGGAGAAATGTCTACTCAAGTCCTTTGCCCACTTGTTAATTGAGCTCCTTGATTTTTTTGTTATTGTTGAGTTATAAGTGTATTAGTTTGCTTTGTGAAAACAGATGAAACCAGAGAAAGCAAAGCAGCATCTTTCATATTACAAAGGAACAATCTAGCATACCTTTAAATATTATATTCCTCTCATGCTGAGAAATGTATTTGTTTACTGTCCATCTTGATACATGATAGGCGAAGGTGGAAAAGAACAAAAATTAAACTATTGGGAGTAAATATATTATTTATGTACAAGATAGAAAATTCAATATTCAACTGAAAATAATTCAGGGTTAATTATTGCTTAAAAACGAGATCCATAGGGAACTCTGACCTAACTACAAGCATATGGCTTATGAGAAAATTTTCCAGAATATGTATTTATTGACTGAATTTATTTACATCAGACTATTTTCAAAAGGATTTGAGACCTTTATAAAGTGATAAAAAAGAAACAGTCCTATTAAAAAAGTATGCCACTCTTGTATTGCCATTCTGTAGTTCCTTAAGGGGGTTCCCTGATCCTATTAAGGAAATCGCTTCTATGTCTTAAGAGGCATCTCAAACTCAGTTGTGTCCAAAACTGAGGCCCGGGTTCCCTCTCACCTCGCTTCCCATCTTCCCCTCCTGTAGCTGTTCCTGTCTCAGCAATCCACCCTTCCAGGGCGGGGGGCAAACAACCTTGGTGCTGTTCTTAACTCCTCTTTTTCTCTCCTCTCCTCTCTACTCTGTCAGTAAATCCTTAGCACTCTACTTGTAAATATATTGTTTATTTCCACTTCCACTGCTACCTGCCACCCCCTCTTTCCAGCTTTGCCTACCCTCCTACCTCCATCCAGTTTATTTTTGCCCAAGAGCCTGCTAAATGTTAACTCCGAGCTCGGATTCCTCCTGGGGATCTCCTCACAGCCAGGTGAAAGTCCGCACGTTCTCTGTCCCTGGTCCCCCTCAAAGCTCATTGCCCACGACTGCCCCATCCCTGCCCCTCACCCACCCTGTCTTCCTGTTCCTCCTTGAAGACTCCAAGCACATTCCTACTTCCAGACCCTCTGCTGTCCTTAGGTGAGCGGATGGATGCCTTGTTCCCTCACTTCTAGGTCTCTGCTCAAGTGTCATTTTATCAGGAAGGCTGTATTATCAGCATATATCAATAACCACCCTAACTCACTCCCACCAACATCCCTCTCCTTGAATTTTGCTATTTTTCTTCATAGAATTTTCTCCATCTCACACACACACACACACACACACACACACACACACACACACACACACACACAGAGTGTATATCCCCTAATTAGAAAGCTACCTGGCAGCTACCTGCATTTACACAGTATAGAATGAATAGGGATTCTTAAGGTCTATGACACACCATGTGTTCTGTACCCACACCCAACTCGCACCCGAACAACCAGACTTCAACTAAACTTTTGCTAAGCCTACTAGAAGTGAGGATTTCAAGAAATGCAGGTGGTTTTGAGGAATGCTTAAAAAACTCCTGCTTAACCACAACTTGGAAAACTAAAGAAAAGGTAACTGCCGCTGTTACACGCTAGTGGCGTGTTTCACTGTAACGAACTTATCAGCCTTGCTTTTGAAGTGAGATAGTGTATTTGATTACACAGACTACCTCCCCAATATTGTCAAATATTGGGCAACGGAAGAGACTTTAACAATTGGGCAATAATCTGTCTTAAATCAAAGCAAAATGCTGACCTTGGTTCTTTCGATAAAACCAAACTGCAATAATAAGAAAAAACAAGGGGCATGTTTAATAATCCAGAGGCAGCCTCAAGGCAAGAATGTGAGCAGGGCTGCAGAAGGCCTCGCCCTGGGAGTATAAAGCCAGACCGCAGTGAGAACCCAGACCACACTCTCTCCCACTCTCAACATCCAAACACAAGATAGCGTAGCTGCTGAGAAAACAAACTTTGCAGCTACACTGTCTGGTTCTGCATCCTCACTCTGCCCCTTTTAAGTTATTTCACCTCCATTTCCTCATTTGCAAAATGGGGATAATAATAATACTTACACCTAATAGAGTTATTTCAAGGACTAATGAAATGAGTGCCTAGCACACAGCAAGTGCTACTGAAGGATTTTCTTTCACCAGTACTATTATTATATTGCTACTGTTACAGACAGCCACCGAAAGTATATTCAATCTCACCCATAAGCAAAGCTATAGTATATAAATTAATGAGAAACCACACTTCACATATCATTCTCATAAGAATAAAGGAAAAAAGTTCCTCTGCTACACTGGCAAAGCAGACACAACTCTAGAGGAAAATCTAGCAGAAGATATCAAAAATCTTTAAGATATGTATAGAAATGGAACCCAAAATCACACTTTAGAAATTTAATCTGAGGCAACAGAGAGATCTGCCCAACAATTTAAATTCACTGATGTTTATCACAGTTATTTGTTCTAGTGACGAAATGGAAGCAAATTAACTATCAAATAGTAAGTGATAATAAACTTGGTTAAAAGCTGTGAAATGCCTGAAATTTTAGTCTGCTTGCAACCTAACAAGTTAGCCTGCCGCAGTTTCATGGCTGCTGAGGGAAGACACAAGACTCCTGGGTCAGAAACAAAGGACTTCATTACTCTCTGCACACCAGGAAGCAGGAGCTCCACGTCTGCATCAGGTGCCTACACCCACCCCTCCCCACCTCCCCAGTCTGAGGGGAAACAGCAGCCCAGTGGATGCTGCACTCAGAGCAGCTCTGTGTCCCAGATGAGGACACTCAGAGCTCAGAGCATCATACACGCCAATCTTATAAGAGGGCTGCTAGCAACCCTGACCAACCTTTGGCCCCGAGGAAAATGTTGTCTTTATTACCCGGACAGCAAACAAATCTGCCCTTTGCCCAAGGGAGAAACTATTTCTCTCTTCCAAGGCTGTTTACTATAAAATCACCCTTGAAAAGATAACCTCAGAACAAAAGAACAGAAATGTTTACGACCCACAGAGAATTAACTGCCTCCCAACACTAAATAACTTATAATGCATCCACGCAACGTGAGACCATGTAGTTACAACAAATCACTTTTCAGAAGAATGTTTAATAAGGTGAGAAAAATATTTATGGTATACTATGACATACAAAACACAGACTCTCACTCCCCAAATTACACCCACACACAGGCACAGAGAGACAGAAAGAGAGAGGGAAAACAAATGTAATTTTGTTTTATAACACTTTTCCATTTTTATACAAAGAAAAGGGCTCACAATATACAAAGTTAACAGCAGTTCTTCTTGGGTATTGAGATTGTGCATGGCTTTTATTTTCTTTCTGCTTTTTTTGAACTAAATTTTCTGTAATGTATTACCTTTTTAATCAGAAAAAAAGGGCTTTTAAAAAAATATACATGGATATGACATCAAAAACACAAGTGACAAAAGAAAAACTGGGTAAGGTGGACTTCATCAAAATTCAAAACTTTTGTGTTTCAAAGGACACCATGAAGACAGTGAAAAAAACCTGACAGAACGGGAGAAGACATTTGTAAGTCATATATCTGATTAGGGACTTATATCCATAATATATGAAGAACTTTTGCAACTCGATAATTAAAAAAGACAAATAATCCAATTAAAAAATGAACAAAGGATCTGAATAGAGAGCTCTCCAAAGAAAATATACAAATGGTCATTAAGCATATGAAAAGATGCTCAAAATAATCAGTCATTAGGGAAATGCAAACCAAAACCATGATCAATACCACTTCACACCCACTAGGATGAATAAAAGAGACAGACAATAACAAGTGTTGGCAGGGATACTAAAAAACTGGAACCTTCACACATTGTTGGTGGGATCTTAAAATGGTATAGTCACTTCCAGAAAACAGACTGGCAGTTAAATATATATACAAATATATATACATACTATACACACACACAAAAACAACAATTATTGAAATGGAGAAAGATATAAATAGATAATTGAGGAAAGTAATAAAATAGTCAATAAACATATTTTTGAAAATGCTTCAACCTCACTAGAAATAAAAAAAAATGTACCATGAAATAACACAGTGCTATCCCCCCTTTAACAAATATTTTTCAAATAATTAAGCAATGGTACAGTGAGAAAGACACTATGCCCTATTTCTGAAAATTGATATAATATTTTTGGAAAGTCATTAGGCAACATATATCAGCCATAAAATTGTTCATCTTCCATGACACAGTAATTCCATCTAGGGCTCTAGCCTATATGCAAATAATAATTAATATATAAGATATTCTTCATTATATTATTGGAACAGCCTTATGGGGAAATGGTTAATGCGATAATGACATTTCCATAGGATAAAAAAATCACATAGTCTTCTAAAAGCATGTTTTCAAAGACCACAATAAGGTAAATGAAAAGAAGCACACTACAAAATTGAATTGGGTGATCCTAAATTTCTAAACAAGCAAATAAAAAGTGTGAGTATTCATGCAAAGAAAAAAATATATCAAAAGGAAATATACTCACATATTAACAGTGGTTAATTTCCATATTTTTCCCATTAAGGAATTAAAAGTAAATATACTTTTATAACCTGAAAATGTATACTTTTTAAAATAAAGATGAAAGAGATAACACTTAGTGCCGATGGTATAATGACAGTGAATGACACAGAGAAAGCCAATCTTCTCATGACTCTACTGATCTCTATCACAAAGAGATCTTGCAAATGACATCACTATTTTCAAATGGGGGTATGGAATTTTGAATTATAAGCTGGTGAGTTTGACATTAAATCTAGGCAAGATTCTAAAACGGCTTCTTTAATGGAATTTTGTATGAACCTAGAAAAGGAAACTATCCGTCAGCAGGAGGATTCACTCCATCATTCGCAGGCTACTCAGTTTTTTCTTTGACGAGCTGTTTGGAGAGGTGATGGAAGCCAAGTTTATCAAACGGTAAATGGCACCAAGCTGGGGCAACTAGTGTATCTGTTATCAGGATGGAGAACCTGAGAGAGAGGGTGAACTTAAGCTACTAAGAAGTCACATCTGCCTAATTTAGTTTCTTCCCTGGATAAGATCACGGATGAGGTAATAATAGAGGGCAAGGCCGTTAAACAGTGGATGGTACCCGACTGAGAGGAATAGCAGATGTATATCAGGATCCAAAAACAGTGTTAGGGATTAAGCGAGAAGCTAAATCCAATGAGATAACATTCAACAAAGCTAAGTGTAAGATACTATCATGCAAGGAAAAGGCAGGGGAGACTTGACTTCACAGCTCAGTGTGTGGAGACCACTTCAGGGCTCCCTTCCACAGGCCACTGAGCTGTGGCTCGAGGATATTTAAATTTTAAAAATAGTTAGCAAACTTTACTCTCTCCCAGTTCAACAAAACCTGAAGTAATCATATACTTTTTTTAACTCATTGAGTAAAGTAACCAGGATATAAAGGGACTTAAAACCAAGCCACTGGTTGGTTGCCAGAAAAGCAGGGCTAAGCCAACTACTTAGGTGAGAGGGAAGGATTATGGAGGTGGTGGCATCCTAGGAAATCCTCGAAGGGCCATTTCCTGGAAGGAGGGTTGATGTACTGGGGAACATTCCAGGGGACAGAGCTAGACACAATTACTAAAAACTACAGTGAGCCAGATTTTGACTCAATATAAGGAAAACTTCCTAATGGCTAGAGCTGTCCATGGTCAGCGTGGATTGCCAAGGGACACAGCAAGTTCTCAGAATCAGAAGTAGGGAGCTCGGGCCAGCTGGGCACTGGGCTCAGAGGAAATTCAGACAGGATTCTAGTCTTTTCTCCCCTCAGATGCCTGAAACACGTTCATGTCTTTGCTAACGAGAGTCATCCAAACTCTGCTTAAGACACATGTAATCCTTCAAGAGATAAACTAATTTCTCTTCTATAAAAGGTATAATTGTGGTAAAGAACTTCTCTATACGGAGCCAAGACCTTCTCCTCCGCAGTCCCTTCATTTCTGCTCGTTGGGACTATAAAGAGTTCTTCTAAACCCTGGACCATAAAGAAGCTTTCCAACACTGAAAGATATCACGTAATGAGAATCCTTATAAAGACTGTTCCTACTCTCATCATTCCACTCTGGGCAATAATTAAGAAAACTGTACCAGGTATTTTCCTAGGGGCACAAAACCCACATCCCTATGAGTGGATACAGTTTAAGCAAACCCTACTCAAATGAATAATATGCAAGCATTAAAACAATAAATAGGGAGATGACATCTGAATAGAAAATATATATACAAAATAATGGTGGGCAAAAATTTCAATAAGAGAGATAAAGCATGCTATTTTCAACTATATAAAAAGGGCATATTATCACAAATTAGAATTGAATTTGGAGTGATATAAATATAACTTCATCTCATTAGGCTGTTTTCTAAGAAATTGTTTAAATGTATAACAATAAAAATCTATACTCCCTTTTTTTTTTTTTTTTTTTTTTTTTGTGGTACGCGGGCCTCTCCCTGTTGTGGCCTCTCCCGTTGTGGAGCACAGGCTCCGGACGTGCAGGCTCAGCAGCCATGGCTCACGGGCCCAGCCACTCCAGGGCATGTGGGATCTTCCTGGACCGGGGCACGAACCTGTGTCCCTGCATCAGGAGGCGGACTCTCAACCACTGCACCACCAGGGAAACCCTATACTCCCTTTTGATGTAAACCTAACAATAAAAATCTATACTCCCTTTTGATGTAAACCTATCTCTTCACCCATTTAAACAATTAATCCTAAAGTGCCTAGGTTCTGAATACTACATAAATCATTCTAGATTATTAGATGTATATATAAAGAAAAAAGATTTAGTTGTATAATATGTAAGATGTACTCATAAGTTTCCTCAAAAATTAAAGTTACTATATGACCCAGTAATTCCACTTCCAGAGATACACCCAAGAGAACTGGAAAGTTATGTTCTCCCAAAAAACAAGTATATGAGTGTTCATGTGCAGTGCTATTCATAATAAACAAAAAAGTGGAAATAACCCAAATGCCCATCCACTGATGAAAGGATAAACAGAATGCGGTATATCCACAAAATGGAATATTATTCTGCAATAAAAAAGGGATGAAGCACCAACACCTACTACAAGTTGGATGAACCTAGGAAGGGTTATGCTAAATGAAGCAAGTCACAAATGGCCACAAATTATATTACTCATCTATGTGAAATGTCCAGAATAGGCAAATCTAATAGAGACAGGAAGTAGACTAGTGCTGCCAAGGGCTGGAGTAGGGAACGAGGACTGACTACTAATAGGTACTAGGTTTCTTTGGGAGTGATGAAAATGTTCCCAATTGGATAGTGGTGAGAGGTACACAACACACAAATATACCAAAAAACACTGAAATGGGGCTTCCCTGGTGGCACAGTGGTTGAGAGTCCGCCTGCCGATGCAGAGGACACGGGTTCGTGTCCCGGTCCGGGAAGATCCCACATGCCGCGGAGCGGCTGGGCCCGTGAGCCATGGCCACTGAGCCTGCGCTCCGCAACAGGAGAGGCCACAAACACTGAAATGTACACTTTAAAATGGCTAAATGGTGAATTTTATGTTATTTTAATTCTGTCTCATTAAAACAATATATAATGACAAAAGACATATCATTATATATATGCTATATATTTTATAAAATATATTGACATCCACAAGTACTTAATACTATTAGAAGACTGACAATATGGTACCTAGCATGGGTACAATGCACAAAAGGCCTGGATTACTAAAGAAAATATTAAAAACTGAAGGGCTGAAATTAAGAATCACTCATTCCTTCTATTATCCAATTCTTAATTTATTTACTGTGTGCTTACTTGGTGCCAGAAACTATGTTAGATGCTGTGGATACAGGGGTGAACAAGATGTGATCCTCACCTTCACAGGGCTCCTGGTCTAAAAGGGGAGCTTGACATGAACCAAATAATCACTTGCATATATATAAAACATGTATGTAACAAGGGGCATAAGGTGAAATATGGGTTCCATGACAGAATATATCAATAACAGGCAGCCCTGATTTAGATGGAGAATTGGGCAATACCTTCCTGAGGAAATTATATTTAATCTGAAACTATGAAGATGAGAGATTTAGGCAGGTGAAGAGCAGGGGGATAAGAGTATCCTCCGGATGGAACAGCAATGCAGAAGTCCTGAGGCAGAAAAGAACCTGTCACATGTGAGAAACCCACGAAGGCTAGCTGTGATCAGAGGGTGGTGAGTAAGAAGACGACTGTCACAAAATGAGGCTGAGAAGTAAACATGGGTCTGTCCAGGCAGGCCACTCTGGGGATTCTCACTCTATATCCTGGGTACAAAGGGAAGCCACCCAAGAATTTCAGCAGGGAAGTAACATGACCAATTTGTGTCATAAAAGCATCACCCAGGCTCCCTCTGTGGAGGAGGGATTGGAGAAAAGCAAAGAGGAACCAGTTAGGAGGCTGTGAGAGTAACGGCTCAGACCAGGGTTGGGGGTGGAAAGGAACAAAAGGCATTTTCAAGGTCTATTTGGAGTTTTGGAGGTCATCATATATTCTATTTTACAACTCAAATTTACATGTGTGGGAAAAAATGTCTTCCAGAAAGACCAAAACATAAAAAGTAGAGATTACTTCACCAGGTTCCTAGACACATTAGCATCTATCCCATACTAACCCAAATCCTACAAAACACTTCAAGTTACTTCTAAAAGCCCTGAAGGCTTTAAATATAACTAAGTAACACGTGAACCCAAATTATCCCTAAGTTTCTTGCAGGGTTTTTTCTTACCAGCAAGTCTTCAGAGTGGCAGAGAAAACCAGACAGAGAAGTAGAAACAAAAAGTTCACTGTGATGCAATACAGGTAATGCTTGGTGTCCTAACTTAAACCCAACTGCAAACTAGCTCCTCCTTGAAACATTTTCTTCTTCTTATACAGGAACCATTCCAGGAGAGAAACACCCTGCTTAGTACACGCTCTGTTAAAGGCTTCTGTTAAAAACACACACACACACACACGCAAAGCATCCAGATTATACATGGGTATCTCTCTCCTTACACTGCACTCCAGAGACTGAAGCAGAGTACAGAGGCTGTGATGGATATCGCACAGCTTACAAAGAGTAAATGAATGACTTCACTGTAATAGGAAAACAACTGTACATTATACATGCATTTCCTTTCCTCTTAAAATGAACCCCTGCCAGCCACATGGTAAATACACTTCAAACTCGAGTGTATACCCCTCACAAGCCACCTAAGACGTGAAATCGTACAATATAAGACAAGCTATCTATTCAGCACCCCCAGAATATAACGGAAGCCCAAAACAAAGACGAATATGACCATCAAAAATTATACATTTTACAACACAAGCTCTGTAAGTAGTACGGTCCCTTTTCATTTATACTGTGAAAATTAGTATTGCACTTAAAAATGTAAAATGAAATTGTTTAAAATATCGAATCACTATGTTGTGTAACAAGAACTAACACAGTGATGTAGGGCAATTACACCTCAAAACAAACAAACAAACTCATAGAAAGAGAGACCCAATCTGTGGTTACCAGCGGGGCAGGCTGAACGAAGGTGGTCAAAAGGTACAAACTTCCAGTTATAAGATAAATCAGTACTAGAGATGGAATGGATAACATGATACATATAATTTACACTGCTGTATGTTATACGTGGAAGTTAAGATAATAAATTCTAAGAGTTCCCATCACAAGAAAAAATTTTTTTCTATTTCTTTAATTTTCTATCTAAATGATGATGGATGGTCATTAATTTATTGTGGCAATCATTTTATGATGTAAGTCAAATCATTATGCTGTACACCTTAAACTTATCCAGTGCTGTATGTCGATTCTATCTCAATAAAACCGGAAGTGAAAAATAAAAATTTTTTAATTGTTTTAAAAATGTAAAATAAAATGATACTGTTCAACCTCAAGGAATCATGTCATGTCATCATTTCTACCTTTATCGCTGTTAGGCTTTCAGCATCTTTGAGGGAGTAATGATTTATTACAATATACCATAGTTACACAACTGCCTGACAGCATCTCCAATGCTCCTGCGTGTTAAGACTCAGCTCTTCGGGCTTCCCTGGTGGCGCAGAGGTTGGGAGTCCACCTGCGGATGCAGGGACCACGAGTTCGTGCCCTGGTCCGGGAAGATCCCACATGCCGCGGAGCGGCTGGGCCCGTGAGCCATGGCCGCTGAGCCTGCGCGTCCGGAGCCTGTGCTCCGCAACGGGAGAGGCCGCAACAGTGAGAGGCCCGCGTGCCACCAAAAAAAAAAATTTAAAAAAAAAAAAAAAAGACTCAGCTCTTCTAAGAAGCCTTCCCTCACCCTTTATGGTAGAGCTGATCCTCCATCCATTGCCCTGTCTGCCCACTGTCCCTTGTACACATCTCTCTCCAGATTTACAACTGCCTCCGTTCCAGACCAGGAGCTCCCTGGTCTGGAGCTTCACAGAGCTCACACAGGAGCTTCTCACAGGAAAGGTTCTCCAATGCTTGTGGAATGAAATGAATGAATGACTGGATTGGATCCCCCCCAACCTGTGTAGCTTTTAATTTTTTTCCACCTGCATTATCCTAAATGTTCATGACTCTCAACTCAATGAAATTTCAGACAATTATCCATTTCCCCCCATTTCCTTCTGTTTCCTGACAGAAGATTTATGGTACAGGGTGTTTATGAAAACAGGTTTTAAGAACAAGTGAGAATATTGCTTGATGTTCAGGTTTGCACACATGGCTTTGTAGAGAATGAGTTTGAATAAGGATGAGAAAAGGCCTTTACTCCCAAAATTCATATTCCATAGGAAGAAAAGCACTCAGTGTCATGTCACCCTATCACTACTGACATTCACATCAGACATCATTTTTATCAAGAGCCCCCTTCATCATGACAACGAAAGATGCCCCTGGCAAGGGCAGAGGGAGTTCATGAGTTAAATTCCTCATTCCAGAATAAATTATTTAGCACCACTTAAACCCTGAAAGCTCTGAGCCACCTATCTTGCGGTTTACGGCACTCTCCTCTAAGTTTACAATTTCCCGATTGTGAAGCAACAATTTAATTCCATAGTGCAAAATCAATACAACTTAACTTTACTGTTGGAACTCACATTATGTGGCAAACTGAAAGATTTTATTCTTCCACTGACATAAGACAATCGTAAAGCTGCCTTTATAAAGAGAAACCATTCCGGAATTTAGGAATGAATTTTTCTTACTGGACTTACTGCACAGCAATGGCCCCATGAGATGAATACGATCCCTGGGGCCTCCTAAGTTCCGCCCACTCAGGCCCAGCTTTGACTTCACTGTCAGGACCTAGATTTTGAACAGGAGATCATCCCGGAAACGCAAGGCGCTATAGTGGTAGTAACAAGAGACAGCCAATAGGTTCCTGAAATAGGTTTTGTCACTAATTTAGGGTTTTTATCAGGAATGTCGATCACCTTTTTCGCTCTAAATTTTATTACTAGTACAACCATGAATAGTAAGGTTTGGTACAGCGGTCAACGTTTCCAGTGTTATTTAACTGAAATGATCTGGGACCAGTCGCTTTTGTTGAGTTGGCAAGATCTGGTGTTGTTTAAAACAGACCAGTGGACGAATCTGTAAGCTGCAACCCACTGGAAAAGGCAAGAAGATGGAAGAATTGATAATATTCAGCCTACAGCGAACACTGATCATCTGCTCGGTGCAAGGTCCACTGCAGCTGATAGCCTGAGGACCAAGAAGCAGAAGGGCGAGTTGGGCGGGTCTGAACCCTTAGATTCAACAAGCTTCCCGAGTGCATTCAACGCACCTGCACGTAACTCGTTTCCTTGCACCTGTTATTAAGAAGGCTTGTTTCTCTTTCAACTGCTCAGAGCAGCCAACAGGAAAAAAAATTTTTTAAAGCAGCAACCTAGTGCTAGACCAGAAGGAAGCGTTTATCAGCCTATCAGCAGCCCCATTACTCTACTGGCAGTTAGGCTTCCCTCCCGTCCAGCCCTCTGTCCACTGAGCATCCCCAAGGACAAGAGGTTAGATCCAGCAGCAGCCAAGGCTAGGCCTGTGAGGCAGCAAGAGGAAGCCCAGCCTCCCGGCGAAGCGGGAGAGGCTCCGGCGCCGCCTCCTCCCTCGCTCGCTCGCGGTGCCAGTTCGGTCTGCGCCGGACAGGGAAGCCGGGCCTCCAGTCGGCTCAGCATCCTTCCTCTTGCTCCCGCTCTCCCTCCTCCGCCCGCGCCCGTAGCACCAACCTTGGGCGTGCGGATGTGCTCCATGGCGAGCCCACGTCTGCTGGTCCCGGGCGGGTGAGGCCTCACGTACCTGCGCGAGTCTGCAGCGCGGCGGGAGGGACGCGGGGAGGGGGCTTCGCGCCCGGGAGCGGGCGGGTCTCGGGCTTAGCTCCGCCCTCAGGTGCGGCGGCGCCCGCGCGAGGCAGGCGTGCGGGCCCCGGGGCGCCCGCGCGGCCCTAGAGCGCGCGGCCCTAGAGCGCGCGGCCCTAGAGCGCGCGTCTCTGCGCCACTGCCACCTGCACCGCCTGCCGCCGTCCCGCCCCGCCCCTTGCCTGGCTGCCTGGTTAGGGTCGCGGAAGCCAGAGCCGCTCGCTTCCTCTGAAGAAGGGCAGCCAGCGTAAGACTGTCGGGTTACTGTTCCCCGAGACACAATGGGGGCCTTGCGGTGGCTGTGGCCTCTTGGAGGAGAGATGGAACCAAGCGCTGCTCCACACCGCCCATGGGCTTCCTTCCAGAGCGTCCCAGGATAGGTGGGACTTCAGGGTGGGGCGGGAAAAAGGCTGCCACAAACACTCCAGATCCAGTGTGGCCTCTTGGGCCCTGTCTGTATATTTCATCATAGGCGGCAGAGCATTTGGGATGAAGGTGGAAATAGCAACAGTGTTAGCGCCCGAGAAAGTGCTGTTAAGGCAGGCATCTCACATCAACCTGTGACTTTACCGTTGGAAGAGACACTTTCCCTTGGCACAGTACTGGATGCTCATTTGACATCTTCACTTAGCTCTAACTAACTGAACTGTAAGATATAGATAACAAAGCATCCATTATAAAGCATCATTCTTCCATTTATGATATTAAGAGTAGTTGTTGCCACTGTTAGTACTAAGCCATTTGGAAAAGCCAAAGGGCACCACCCACCCCCGCCTTTTTTTCTTGCAAACCTGTGTGTAAAGGTTTACCATAACTAATTATTTCATAAAACTGTTCGTAGTTCTTAGAATAATATCTATCCAATTTTTTCCTAGCTCTTACTCATCTCTCTTTTACCTGGATTGTAAATTCTTTGGCTGTAGACATTGGTTTTTTTTTAATCTCTTTTTGTCCAGTCCATGGTAGGCACATTTCAACCTTCCAAATAAATGTTTATTTAATCAATACAGTATTGCATTTTTTTAAATTTTCAGGTCCCCTTCACATATCTTTTATCATTTCATCCTCCTTCCACTCTGGGAGGCAATTAGGACAAGTTCAGTAAACTGATGTTTGCATATGGCAAAACTGACCCAGAGTATAATTTCTTGTTACTAAAAAACACCAGGAATAGCGTCAGGAGCACTCTGGTTCCAATTCAGCCTCTGACCTCATTCCACTTATTAGGATAAGTTAACACAGAATAAGCTAGAAATAAAATAACAATAGGGAAAAAAATCTCTATAAGTAAACATTTGGGTTTGAACTAACAGTTCTCTGAGGAATCCTCCTTGACTTGACCCCCAGCCCCGATCGCTATCCAGCTTATTAGATCACAAGCTGTGTTGACCCCAGACAGCCACTCTGCTCTTTCTCACTTTCTCTGCACTGCCTCATGCCCCCATGTTTCACAGCTTCTCTGAACCACCACCCAGTGGGGCAGAAGAGATTGAACAAAGCAGCAAGAGCTGGTGGGCAGTGGAGTGAGAGAAGCTAGAATACACGTTGATCCTAAGTAGGGCAGAAAGTGAAATCAGCCATTCATTTAGTTAAGAATCACTGATATTAATTTACTGACGGTCATGCACAAGGTACCATGGCAGATGCTGGGAAATGGAAGGGAGACCCAGAGGAGGAGGATACCAAGTTCCATAACAGTGATATGGATAACACCAAGGAAGTGAAAAGTAGACCAGTAAGATGGCAACAGAGCATGTGGAAATGCCAAAAGTAGCCTCAAGGAGATTGACCTGCTTCCTACATTTTCCATGTTAATTATATGGAAAATAATAGGTGAACTCAGGATCATATACCTAATGCCTAAAGTTTGCTACTGTTGCATTTGTTATGAACCAAGGATCATGTGGATAACTGTTGCACCTCTGAGTGTTCACAGAGCAGAAATCTCTCCATCTGGCACCAGAACCAAGAAGTAAGAAGGGGAGAAAAAAATGTATTCTTCTAACACTGCGTGATTTGCAGAGGGATCCGCATCCAGATTTATAGCACATCAATTTACTTTTTACACCACAGAGTCACTTTGCCCAGTGGGTTGGAAGATGGCTATTTTTTTTTAAGCTAGCATTTGTGAATCCTGGATGGAAAATTCAACAAAACTATTTTCACCATCAAGCAAAACATCAGACAATAAGGTTAAGACCTAGTTACCTGCATATTCGTCAAACTACTTCTTCCCTTGACAGCACACAATATAGTTGCCCTCATTTTACCTTTAGTGCTCATGCTTCAGTGCTTTTCTACCTCTGTGAAAATGGTAGATATTTAATTCTCCTTTCCCTCACGGGCACACAGGAGACTATGCTTCCCCACTCTATTACTGTTGGGTGGGACCGTGGACCAGGGCCGTGGAAAGTGACCTGTGTCATTTTGAAGCCAAAGTTCTGCAAAACCTCTGTGGCCCTCCAGCTTTCTCTTCCCTTGTCTTGTTCTTTGGAGATCTTATCTTGAAATTATAGAGAAAATAATGATGATAAATTCACTCTGAGTATATAACGTGACTGTGGCCACAAACTATTCAGCATTAGATTGACATGAAGAGAAAAACAGGCTGTTTCTCCAAGTCCTTACTTGGAAGGGAGCTACTCTGAAGTGTCACAGCAGATTCTTCTGAGTGAAAAGAACAGCTTTTTGTAGCGGTGGTCGTTGCATGAAGCCACTGAGATTTAGAGGTTAAGTTTTGTACCTACCCTCGCCTATGCTGACATTCTAAAGAAGGGACTCTGAGAGTCAAAATAATATACCTCCTGTGTCTCTGATCTTTTCTCAAGGGGGTTGATAATGTCATTAAAGAGGTCTGATGACACATGTCATCTCCAAGACCTCAACTTTATCGTGTGTTACCAAACTTCTTCTGCAGAACCTCTCCTTAAGAAATTTTTATCACACAGATAGTCTAGTTGCAAATAATATTACTATAGGAATTTTTATATCCAAACTTGATGTTCACTGGGAACTTCCCCCAATGCTGTGCTCTTCAGTGGCGTGAGGAGATGTGGAGGCTTCTCAAACACTGGCAAGACTTTTTCTAGAATTCTTACATTTCTCCTGAGGCAACTAAAACTTCTGATTTGGAGTGAAGCCAAGAACTCTTTCCTCAGGAGGGTAGCATTGCTAACGATTACAAACTCAGTAAAATCCTATTCAGCACTGCTAAGCCTCAGCGGTCCATGAGGATATGAGTGGAGGAGGGCACCCATCTCTATACAAGCCAAGCCTCAGCTAGAAGCAGGCTAGCTACCCAATAGGATAGGGTTAGAGCCGCATTTGGGGCTCTGCCTAGAAAAAATAACATCCTCACCTCCAGGATTTTTATAAAGCCAATGATGCCAAATACCAATGTCTTCTTTGGCCTCGCCCTATGCCAGACATAGAGAATAAGCACTCTGTGGATTGCAGGCAGCTCTGCCCTTTTTCTAGAAACCAAAGGGGACACTCTGGACCAGCATAAAAGGAGCTCTTACTCTATGAACAGGCCAGGTTTTAAAATAGACTCGCATATTTTGTTCTCCCTCCAAGAAGGCACATCACTCAAACACAAGTCTGTATCCTCAGAGCACTTACTGTTTATTCCCTTCCCACTGCTGTCCCTTCAACCATCATTTTGATGCAGACAATTCCCATGTCAATATTTCTACTCCTAAATTCTCTCCATACCTCACATATGATATTTCCATCCACCTGTTGAGTACCTCCACATGGATGTCCCATCAATGTCACAAACTAGGTATGACAGACAGGCCTATATTCAAGTCACAGCTGCAGCATGGGCTAGCTGTGTGACCTTGAACAAGTTTTTGACCCCTCTCAGCCTCAGGTTTCTTACCTGTAAAATGGAGATAATGATAATATCTGTATTACTTTCTTTTTCTCAAGTTGAGGAGTAGATATCTATATATAGAGATAAATATCTATGTATATATATCATTATTTCCTGTTTATTTGTATATGCCTGAGGTAGTCCAAAATAAAAAATAAAATTGATAGCAAAAAATGGGGCATAATTACACCTCCTTCTTAGGATGGATGTGACAATTCAGTGAGATCGAGCATATATTTTGTGACTAATATTTATTGATTGTCCTCTGTGAGCCAAGCACCGAGGATAAAGTGTGAACCAAAGCAATCACAGTCCTGCCCTCAAGGCGCTTCCGTCTAATAATATCAGCTACTATTATTATTATCATTATCTTCCACCTGATACCAAACCTCCTGTTGATGTCATTATTTCTTTTGTTAATCTCAATCACTCAAGTTCAGAGCCTTTGAGTTGTTTCTGGCTCATGTCCCTCACTGGCCCCCATACCCAGACAGATGCAGATTCCTCATCCACAACTTTTCCTCAGCTGATCCTTCCCCTTCCTTTCTCACTGCCATTGCTCTAAGATCCTCATTGCTTCTTCCCGGCTGGAATATTAGCCTCTGCTGCCGGATCAATCCTCATGAAAAGCAATTCTAATCATCACGCTCCAGCTTAAAAACTTTCAGGTGGTTTACAATTGCCTTTTAATTAAGCACCATCTCCTTATTCTGTCATTTAAGGCCCAGTCACATCCTACCTTTCTCTTTTACAAACTCAGCAAAGTTAAGTCACTGGCACTTAGTAGGTGCTCAATAAATAGTTTTTGAATGTATCACTTAGTCAACCAATCACTTTCTATATCCTGCATTTACTTACCTTTATGTCTTTGTTCATTACTATTCCTGTGTATCAGATCCCCTAGGTTCATTTCAAGATTCACTTCAACATTCCCTCCAAATGCAGTTCTTCCAAAATAACTCTTGTCTGTTCATTCCAATAAGCAGAGATCGTCATAAGCAGTTTATTTTCATCTGGAAGTGTAATTTTATGCATCTCTGTCACAACTTATCCACAGGGGACCTTAATCAGTCCCCTGTTCCAAGAATCACGCTGGGTCACTACACTGACAATGTCATGCTGGTCGGATGGAATGAACAGAAAGTTGCAGGGGTCCAAGATGCCCAAGAAAAACACACATGTGTCAGAGGATGGGAGATACATTCTGGGGAAATTCAGGGTCCTGCCATCTCAGTGAAGTTTCTAGGATCTGCAGTGGTGAAATAGCTTCTCCAGCATGAAAGGCAAGTTGCTTTGCTTTGCGGCCCTCTAGCCTATTACAGAGTTGGCCATCAGGCCCACCAGCTCTGACTGGGGCCTTGGGTAAGAAAAGGGTCTCTAGCTGATTTGAGTTGTGGTGGAAACAGATCTATGACAGTGGCTTTTTGACCCCAGCAGATCCAAATACGAGGAGGTGATAAACATTAAATGAGGTCATAAGGGTAGGGCTCTAGTCCAATAGAACTGGTGCCGTTATAAGAAGCGGAAGAGATCTCTCTCACTCTCTCTCTCTCTCTCTCTCTCTCTCTCTCTCTCTCTCTCTCTCGCTCTCTCTCTCTCTCTCCCTCTCTATCATATGAGGATACAGCAAGAAGGCCGTCATCTGCAAGCCAGGAAGGAGAGCTCTCACCAAAAACTTGGGGGACCTTGATCTTGGACTCCCCAGCCTCCAGAACTATGAAAAATAAATTTCTGTTGTTCAAGCCACTCAGTCTGTAGTATTTTGTTATGGCAACTCAAGCTGATGAATACAAATACATAGAGTGGTTTGCACTGATCCCAACTTGACACAGATATTTAGAACAACATAATTTATGAAATGTAAATATTTCAGGCTTCAGAAACTTAGGAATATAAAGGCAATCACATGAATATTAATACCTAAAATCTCAACAGCCCTAAGCCTCCATCTTCATTATATAGAGTCCTCTTCTTCCTAATACTTGCAGAGGAACCAATGTGTATGCACAGCCAGTCCTGGTGGCTCCCTGCTGCATTGCTAGCCAGGGCAGGATCCTGCTGCAGCAGACGCAGTGAGAGGCAAAAGATGCTGCTGCTCTTGCTGCTGGGAATCTGCTGTTCTCGATGCCAGGGAAGCTGTCATGCTGCCTCTGTCTTCTGATTCAAAAATCAAACTTGCACTCAGTTTGGAGGATTTCTCACATCAAAGATGTACAGTATTCCAGAGTATAAGAGTTTTCTCCTTTCCCCACCATTGTTCCACTCTGGGTCTTCGACAGCTTCATTCAGTGCCAATACTCAACTGAGACTTCGTCCTCTTGTAGTCCGTCACTGCCATTGTCAACACTGCTACTCTGTGGTCATCGACACCTACACTGCTGAAAACAGGCTCTTCTCAAAGTTTGTGAGATTGTGAAGCCGCTATCACACTCCAGCGCGGGACATCTGCCTACGGCAGATATTCTTGTGAAATGAAAGGTAAGACCTTCTTATGAAGCTCATTTAGGGTTTGTCCAAAGCAGAGCTCCTGGGTTGCCAAGTGTCAGAGTTCACAATCTGTCAATACGTGGACATTGCCGTTTTCCACCAGGCGCCGAAATGGAATGTTTCTGAGATCAGTCAGAACCTTGGACGCAGAACCACCACACTCCCTTTCCGACATCAAGCCCTGATGCTAGGACGTACCTTTTATTTTGATCCCGTTTTCAGTCGTGATGAATTTCTCTCTCTTTGGATGGAGTTAGGTTTTGTGGGGCAAGTTGATATCATCACAGGCTCCGTAATTCTTCAGATTTTCGCAAATATCTGTGCAGCATTCAAGTTTTTGTAAATTCAGGATGTTCTTCAGCTCCCATGAAAATAACAGTATTCCAACGGACCCCTAGGGGACAGGATTCTGCCTAATCCAACAATCTGGAAGCATCTGAGCTCTAGCTCCAGTCCACCCAAGACTCCCTGTCACATTTTGGTTGGTGAAACATTAGAAGCAATAAATATCAAAAATAAATAGAATTTTGGACTTCCCTGGTGGTGCAGTGGTTAAGAATCCACCTGCCAGTGGAGGAGGCACAGGTTCGAGCCCTGGCCCGGGAAGATACCACATGCCACGGAGCAACTAAGCCAGCACACCACACTACTGAGCCCCTGTGCCACAACTACTGAAGCCCGTGCCCCTAGAGCCGGTGCTCCACAACAAGAGAAGCCACCACAATGAGAAGCCCGTGCACCACAAGAGTAGCCCCCGCTCGCTGCAACTAGGGAAAGCCTGCGCGCAGCAACGAAGACCCAACGCAGCCAAAAATAAATTAATTAATTAACTTTTAAAATAAATAGAATTTTAAAATAAAATGTGGCTTGGCTGTATGTGAAATACTGTATGAGCTTGAAAGTATTTTTCCCAAAGGATACTTAATGACATAGAAAGATGCTCATAACAAAATTTTAAGCCAAAAAGCCAGATACTAAACTGTATATACAGTGTGATCTGAGTTGTGTTTCAAAATGTGTATGTGTATATGTGAAAGTAAAGAGAGAAAAAATAGAAGAAAAAAACACAGGCATAACAATTACATCTGGGTGTAGATTTGTGGGTGATTATAATTTTATTTTTTTATATTTTACAAATATTTACATTGCACATTTTAATAATTACAAAGAATGCGTACTTTAAAAAGGTAATTTCAAATAGAAACAAGTAATAATAATCACATCATAGTGTCAAAAGTCAAAGCAAATATTTTTGTGGAGAAAAAATTTATTTTGTTTTTTTAAAAAGACTACTGAAGAGCTGAGAAAATTTTAAGTGTATACTTCCTAAAATTTCAGGTCAAAAATCTTTCTGAAAAGTAATCATTTTTCAAGGATAAAATCTGGATTATTTTCCATAAGGAAACAATAAAAACAATATCCCAAGTGTGTAACAATAGCTGGAAAAAGAAAAGAGGAGGGCGCTCCCTCCTGACTTGTAAGGATTTTAGCAATGCTGTTTTTACAACCAAAAAAAAAAAAAAAAAGCCCCAAAGATTTTTCTATGAAGTACAATCAAGCTTGGAGGAATGTTCTGTGCTTAAAAGCCAATGTTCTATAAAAAAATTACTTAACTGACTTTAACTTTTAGTAAAAAATCTGAGATGTATCTTTGGTGTTTGGGTCATACATAATTAATAAAACTTTATCTTAATCCCCTTCTTTTTAAAATTTAGATGCAGATGCTAAGTATTGGCAAAATACATATGAACATAAATCTCATAGCCAGGACAATCTGAGACTCTTAATAAACAGATGTAAAAGTTGTTCTTGGGTTACATTAGGGTTTCTTGTGGAGATAATGAGTAATTTTGAATGCTGGCTCTGCAAGGGAATTTTTCCATCTCTTCTTTGGCAGAGAGGATATTTTTGTAAACAAAATCAGTGAACAAGGTTTTGTGCAAGATGGTGAACTAAACACGGATTTGATCTGGCTCTAACTGGCTGAGAACCACCTATGTTTGCATTTGCATTTGACAGATGTGATTGACTGTCTTGCCACGGCAAAGACAAGCCTAAAGAGCTTGAACACGGCACAAGATAGGAACCCCATCATCTGCAGGTAGAACAGATCACATTTATTTTCAGTGTTTTGTTCCTGATCATTTGGTCATTTTTCAGGGAGTCTGCGTGAATAATCGCCAACTTAGGAATGAATTATAGTCCAAGAGTCGCATTGTAAGAAGGCTGTTTGGTTCTCAGATTTCACAAACAATGACAATTTCGGGGCCATTCCTCAGAAAGGTCTGCAAACAATGGTACTAGTCGTCCTGTTACTTACACTGTACTAAATTCCCACGTATGACTTTACATCAAAACACATAAGGAACATTGCATTTTAGGAATAGACCTCCTCCCTCCACCTTAGAAGCAGGAGGGGCCACTTCCACAAGCCCCAGAGCAGCCTTAAGTGATGGGGTGCCAATGGAAGTGACTTCTCTTGAAGAGCAATATCTCAACTCTTTCCTCTTTACATTATTAGGTTAAAGAGCACCTGGAAGTCATAAAGTTCTTTAGGTTCTGTGGTCTTTGCAGACTATGAAACAGTATTCCACCAGGATAGAGGATTACATATATATAACTCTATGTGTGACTATTTTTGCAGTCATATATAGAATATCTCAACCACGATAATGTGTCAATAAAAGATCTGCTTTGTAGAATGCTCCCAAATTTTATGGTCATATTTGTTAGCAATTTGTTCATTCATTTTGGTCTTGGGAATAGCAAACACAAAAGATTTTAAGAACATTTATAGAAGAAAAAATTTAAAGAGATAATTCCTTTTCCTGAAAATTGAGAAAGATTGATCTTATTCTATTTTAACTGATGGCATCCTGGTCCAACTTTTGAAAGCGCTGTTTAAACTCTAAAAGTCTGAATTAAAGAACAAAGGAGAGTTGAGAGAGGTAGGGACTGACGCAACAATGATTTCCCATGACCTTATATTAATGACCACCTTTGTATGCCCAGGATCCCTGAAAACCAAAGCAGGACACAGACTCACAATTGACTAAACAATAGAGCTTCCCTGACTAGAAAGTTTTAAAAATCACAAAATTCCCTAATAGTGGTGTAAATGGATTATCATTCGTCTCTTTTCAGGATACATAACGCATATGCTATACACCAAAAAGCAGGACAAGTACATAGAGACAAAAAAAATTTTTTAAGTAATTTCTTATCTCAATTCTAGTTTGCTCGAGTTACTTGAAGTGACATCAGTGTGGAACAAAAGCAATTTCTTTTATTCTTAGGAAGAGAAGCTTACTAGGAAAAAAACCGCATAGGATTGAACAAGAGAATGTGACGATGTTCGTTGACTCTACTGAAGTATTTATTGTGTGAAAACTGAACACCTGACTTCTTTGTGCTTTGAAGGAGGAAACAGCTGGCAGAAGCTCTGGGAACTTCCCTAGGCCTTCGGATCTCTGGAGTGTCTCCAATCTAATTTCCAATCTTTAATTTTAAAGATTTTCCATTTCTACCATTAGTGCCCTTCAACTGTCAGTCCTGAGCTTCAACAACCTATTTCTAGCATTTTGTACATTTTATTTCTTTACATTTTCACTCACTATTTAATACATACTTGATAGGCTTAACCTCAAAAGTCCATGTTTCTAACTCAGCTAAACACCTGACCATGACTAGTTACTTACATCTGCTGCAATTGTCATATCACTAGTATTATTTTTTTACTACTAATTATTTAAAATAATGGCAAAATGTATTAAATATTCAAATAATTGTACAAACTCTCCTGGACAAACCAAGAAAACAACACAGTTTAAAATACTATGCCGGGCTTCCCTGGTGGCGCAGTGGTTGAGAGTCCGCCTGCTGATGCAGGGGACACGGGTTCGTGCCCCGGTCCGGGAGGATCCCACATGCCGCGGAGCGGCTGGGCCCGTGAGCCATGGCCGCTGAGCCTGCGCATCTGGAGCCTGTGCTCTGCAACGGGAGAGGCCACAACAGTGAGAGGCCCGCATACCACAAAAAATAATAATAATAATAAAAAGTAAAATAAAAATACTATGCCAACTGGCCAGCAGGGTCAGCATGAGACACCTCTAAGTGTGTGTTCATCACTCATTAAGGAAAAGTTGACAATCTGCAACTTGGGGTCATCATTATGGAATATACAAAAGCGCAGGTTGTTTAAAGTCATGTAGGTTATTTGTAAGTCAAGGTATTCTCTTCACTCCTTCACCTCACCCTTTAAGTAACAAAGTATAATTCTATTCTCTGAAAAAAATTTAATATCAAACTTTTCATTCGAATACTATGGAGAGGGAATAATACCTCAATATAAATTTATCTCTATAAATAGAAGATAGAAAAATATATGTACACACACACACACGCACGCACACACATGTTCTCTGCACCAAAAGAGGGCTCACTTCCAATTGTAGAGAAGTGCATTTGGTGCCACTGAGATTATTAATACTTTCCTCAAATTGTTTCTCCTACAACATAATGGGAGGCACTACCCAAGAAAATCACTTCATTTTAATCTTTTTGAGCTTAAAAGAGAAAGAATTTTCCATTAGCATAGAAAACTCTAAAACCAATTATGCGCACCGCTAGTGTTTTGTATTGTGTGATGATTTTTGCTTAATTTGATTTTGCTTTCTTTTACCTTCTCGAGAGGCGTGATAATGGGGTGCTTAAGAGCATGGGCCCCTAGGGCCAGCCCGCCTGGCCTTGAATTCAGGCTCTCCACTTACCAGGGGAATAAGCACTTCCTATGCTTAACCTCTCTGTGCCTCAGTTTGCTCACCTGTAAAATGGGAATTAATGACTGGGTTGTTGTAAGGAATCAGGGAGTGGTGAATTCAAAGCAATTGGAGCAGTGCTTCTCACCTTACGCCCTCGAAAACCCCTCTTCTTGGGCCCAGCTCCTCTTCCACTTCATTTCTCTTTTTTAACTCAAAATAGGCAGAAAGGAAAACACAGCATTTCTCACTAATGGGCACTATAGGGGTATTTGGAGTGGGACAATTAATTCATGATGCAAGACTGACCCACAGAGCGTTTGTTGTCCTTGATCCCTGGGCACCAAATGCCCGCGGAACGCCCAGTCATTGTGACATCCAAACACAGTGCCCCTCCCCAGCAATATTTACAAATGCCCCTGCGTTCCAAATGCCCACCTGGGTTAAGAACCACAGTAGATACTTACCGGTTACTTTCACAGATGTCAGCTGAAGTTTAAGGGGAAAATATGGAAAGGATGGTAGATGAAACTGACAACGGTAACATTAACAACTACAATTTGTTGAGTCCTTACTATGCGCTAAAGCTTATAACAGATCCAGAAGGAGAGGGAGGAATGAAGATTTAATTATTAAATAACTAATCTGGGCCACAGACCTGTCAAGGTGATATCAGAATTTGAATTCATGGTTCTCTTACCCCATATCTTGTGCTCTTGTCCAACAGCTAGATAGCTTACAGCTTTAAGTCAGCTAAGTCAGCTGACCCTCAGAGAGCGCCATAAGTTTGACCAAAGACCGGATTTTATGCAACGTTAACACACTCATCTTTATGTCTATACGGTAGACCTTGAACAGAGATGGTTTTGCTCATCTTGAGCCCTGGACTCTTGACTTTAATGATCGGGTAGAGTTCAAACAGTTTGTAGATAGATATAGATAACAATACCTGTAAGAATTCCTACGGAATCCACAAAAAGTGTATCAAGACTAATTGAATTCTCAGTCTGTAAAGTAAAAAGAATATAAGCCAGAAGTCTCTGGGTCTTTCTAGCCTGTGGATACAACTTCCATGGGCTCACTGTCTCCATTTGCCCGGACAGAGATTCCTGTCTCCAGCAATGTTACCCCCAGGCATGTCTAGACATTCCTAGAGGCTTACTGGATACACCCAGGAACACCTGTTCTCCTCAAGCTCCACTCCAGCTTCTGTCTTATGAAAACCCCACCTGGGGGTTACGTCCTCATCACCACTGCTACCGTCAATGAGAAGGTTAACATCATGCCGAGGGGGTTGTTTCCTGGCACTTCCAGGCTGACCATTTTGAAGGGCAGGAACCATGCTGGGTTTCTCACAGAGGTGGGCAGGATGCCTCTCTCGCCAGCTCCGGGTCACATTTTTCTGAATTGCAAAGCGGCTCTGTTTGAGTCCAGAGTCCACAGAATTTCTCATGAACTCCTTTAGTTGGTGGCTCACCCATCTTTCCACTGGTGCTCAAACCTGACTGATGAAACAATGTGTCAGTCAGGATTTCCACTGTCCTTGCCTCTAGAGAAAACAAAAGCAAACGCCCTTATTTTGGTGGTTAACTTTGTGTGTCAGCTTGACCAGGCTAAGTTGCCCAGTTGTGAGGTCAAACACGAGCCTACTTGTTGCTGTGAAGGCAATTTTTTTTAGCTGTGGTTAACAGTAGACTTTGAGTTAAGCAGATTACTCTCCGTAATGTGGGTGGGTCCATCCAATTAATTGAAAGCCTTCAGAGGAAAGACTGAGGTCCCTAAAGAGGAAGGAATTCTGCCTCCAGGCTGTCTTTGAACTCAAGACTGCAACAACTCCTGCTGGAATTTACAGCCTGCTGGCCTGCCCTGCAGATTTTGGACTTCTAGCCCCCATGATCACATGAGCCAATTCCTCAAAATAAATCAATCCATATCTAGATCTAAAAATAGAGAGAAGATAGATATAGATATGAAAGATACATAGACTACATATAGGATAGTAGAATGTCCTAACAGGATAATAGGACAGAGGATAATAGAATATATATAGGATATTAGGATGATAAAATAAATATATAATTATAGATATATATAGCCTATGATGTCTTCTGTATATTTTCTGTATATATCTCCTATTGATTCTGTTTCTCTGAAGAACCGTGACTCATACACTTAGCAGCTTACAGACAACCCAAAAGTACTTGATCATAGCAACTTAAACAGATGCTCAGAGAGAGACAGCACCTGCTTGCAAGGTCAGCAAACCAGCATGGATCGATGACCATGCTGAGGTCCTCTGGAACGCTATTTTATGTGGTAGGTAATGATTTGTAGGAGATACAAGGTGGGTTAGGGTATTAGTCTCGGTTTCTCTCACCTAGGGCTCTAAACAAGCTAAGGGGATACCCACTGCTTTGACCTTGCACCGTGTTGTTCTTTCCCCACCCAACTGGCACAGGGGTATCTGCTTCTTCAAGAACATTCCTACCACCACGATTTCTAATTCCACCACAACTGTAATTAGCTAACCTTTACTGACTGTTTCCTCTTTCACCCAGATGTCAGCTGGGACATACTCACTCTCTGAGATGAAATTAGCTTAAACCCACAGTCCAGGCCCCATGAAAGTCCACATTTCTGCAGAGTTTTACATGAGGAGGAAAGTCAACACAGGTTCTAGGGTCCTGTTGCCTCTCTTCCATGGTTTGTCACCTTAGACTTACAACTCAGTTTTTCCTGTATTTCTACATACAACAACTCAAACCAAATATTTGAGAAAATGTAGATAATACTGAAGATATATTTTTTTTAATTTTTAGGATTGCTTATGTCACATCACCCAGCACAGTACTACCAATTTGAAAACACCTATTAGTGTAGTGAATATTATTTGAAATATGAATCGAAGTTCCCTTTCCTTACATTTCCTTTTACCATTATCTTTCTTCCAACTACTCAGGCAGCTATAATATCTTTTATGTGCTCTTAAGAGGAGGTCAGATAAAAGCTAGACCCCAAAAGCCCTTGTGTAGCAGAGAGTTGAGCTGAGAGCCACAATACCTGGGAAAAAAATGTTTTCTCAATTCCAGAAACTTAGCTTTAATTGTTAAGATCCAAAGTCTGAGGGAGGAAGACATAAAGTTTACCCTCAAACAATATATGGGGAGGAGAAAGATGAAGAGTCCATATTCAGCCACACAAGAAGAGGATGAAAGACTTTTCTTGTCGAGGGAAAGAACTTCAAAGGGGAGAGAAGAGCGGGAGTGTGAGTTTGTGAGTATTTGGTGCTCCTGGACCCTGGCCTCACTCCCTGCCTAGGCTGAGTCCAGGTGGCGAAGACAACTGGAAATCCAAGATGGGTTTAGAGAGCCCAAGGCAGGAAAGGACTAGACCTTCCCTCTCAAAGCATAATATGGGAAGTCTGCGAGTCTCTTAAAGAAACTGGCACCAGCAAAATCTGAAAAATGCCCAGACATCTGGCCCAAGGGCAGCCTCAGGGGCCACCAGGGTGATATGGGGACAGCAACACAAATTTACTGTGGCCCCTGAAAGGGGGGTGGGAGTGACACTCACGCCAAGGGGCGTGAAGGAATCTGGGATCTATGCCCCAGTGAGCAGGACCCGGAGTGGCCTGCATTGAACAGATCATCAGGAGGGTTATTGGGAGGACAGTGGTCACTTCAGAACAAGCAGTAGAAGGTGCATCCGGAGGCTGGTGGGAGAAGGTGCAGCTCAGGGGCTGCCAGAGATGGATACGGGATGATTGAGGACTAGACATCCTCTTCCCCTGACCTGGATGATTGTTAAAGTCACTTCATTCTGGAACTTAGCTTACCTCCTGGGCAGAAAGGAGGAAAGAGTTGAGGAAGAATAGGAAATGATTGAAGTGACAGCCATAATCTATGGAGTTTCAACCCTCAGTATCTGAGCTAACACTGAATCAGAAGATTATCTTGTCGCTACCCATTAAAAAGGGGACTCAAAATTTAGTTCAGGTATAGAGAAATGAAGAAAGTTCCAATTTTGCGTATCTGTGCAATATATGAGGAAGGTGTATACAATTTTTACTCCAAACATCAGGCATTCCTGCTGTTGAAGTACCATGGCATTCACTCTGGGGTTTCTCCCTGGCCCTTCACCCAGCCTTTCTTCTTCCTTCTGGATTTCTCTACTCACATTCACTTCTCTGTTCCTTTCCACCCAGTTTGCCTTGGGAACTCCAAGTTCTGCTCCCGCAACGCGCAGAGCAAGTCAACACCAGCTCCTCATCTCATCACACACAAGCCAGTTAAGTCTCAGGTAACGTGAAGCATCTTTCCATGGAGCAAAATCCGTCCCTAGAAGTCACCTAGGTTATGAATGGCATCTTTCTCCTTTTACAACTATGTACCAGTAACGAGCTAGTTGCCTTACGTATGTCACCTAACGATAACACAAGAAAACTGAAGGAGGCCCAGAAAGAAAATAGAAGGAAACATAGGTCGGAAACTGTACGGGCAATATTTGCACCCTGCTTCCCTGCTCTGAAGTCCTGCCATTGTATTGCCAATATTCCTAGTCTTTGCTTAAGAAGTTGCTTAACTTCCTTGAGGATGAAGTCTCGATCACGCCATTGCTTCCAAAGGCTTGGATTCCTTCCAGCCTGCCCCACCTGGTTTACTGGTTAATGAAACGGCAGATGGGCTCGGTGTCTCCAGCCAGAGGCTCATTATCTGCCTTCTCACGTTGGCAACTTGCTGAGTGGCACAATCAACCTCACTGCCTTTGAGGCCTGAGGGAATCTTTTAATTCCCCTCTAATGGGAACAGTCATTTCCTGCTCTGAGTTTCAAGTGAAATTTGATCAGGAACATTTCCTGTGCATCTCTCTGGGAGCAGTAGCTGATGGGTGGTATTACTGTTTAATTCTTTCATGTTCCCTCTCTGTGGACTACCAGGGTCACCCAGAGCAGTGTTCCTGCAACCTCCTCTGAGGAAAATGACTCCAAAAGGGAGTTGATTTATGATAGTTCCCAACCAATGTTCTCACAAAATAGAGAAGGGGAAAGAGAGTTGTGTAAATGGATGGAACCACACAAAACACTTCACCCTACACTGAAAAATAATGTGTTTGGAAATGCCTAACAGCTCATGAAAAGTAGACACTTCAAATATTTTCTCATTTCTAAAAAGACTAAAGAATAGAACACATTGCATTTAACCTTGGTAATCCAATTAGAGTTACAAATTTTATCTATTTCAAGATCATTTCACTCTGAAAATTAACAATTTTTGAGAGTTTTTGAACACAATCATAAAGACTAATGACTAAAGAGGGCTTCCCTGGTGGCACAGTGGTTGAGAGTCCGCCTGCCAATGCAGGGGACACGGGTTCGTGCCCCGGTTCGGGAAGATCCCACATGCCGCGGAGTGGTTGGGCCCGTGAGCCATGGCCACTGAGCCTGCGTGTCCGGAGCCTGTGCTCCGCGATGGGAGAGGCCACAGCAGTGAGAGGCCCGTGTACCGCAAAAAATAAATAAATAGATAAATAAAAATAATTTAAAAAATAAAATAAAAAGACTAAAGAATAGAATACATTGCATTTAACCTTAGTAATCCAATTATCATTACAAATTTTATCTATTTCAATATCATTTCACTCTGAAAATTAACAATTTTTGAGAGTTTTTGAAAACAATCATAGTTAGAAAAATAATCTTTCATAAGTTAATAAACTGTGCTATGATAACTAGGCAGTCAAGTAGATTAAACTCAAATCCAACTTGATTTCTCTGTTTTAAAAACCCTATTTATCAACTATACTCGAATAGAAAATAAAAATTAAATTAAAAATAAATAAAAACTCTATTTTCCCCAGGTAGTCAAGTTTTTTTTAAATCAAAAATCAATGTAATTTATCGTATAATTAGAAAAAAAACACATATAGTCATCTCAATAGATACAGAAAAATCATTTGACAGAAACCAACATCCATTCCTGATTTAAAAACAACAAAACTCTCAGCAAACTGAAAATGGAAGGGAACTTCCTCCATTTGACAAAGGGCATCTACAAAAAACTACAGCTAATGTCATACTTGATGATGAAAGACTGAAAGCTTTCTCCCTAAGATCAGAAGCAAGTCAAGGATGTGCACTCTCACCACTGTTGTTCACCATTGTATTAGAGATTCTAGCCAGTGCAATAAGGCAAGGAGAAGAATTCAAAGATGCCCACATTTAGGGCTTCCCTGGTGGCGCAGTGGTTGAGAGTCCGCCTGCCAATGCAGGGGACACGGGTTCGTGCCCCGGTCCAGGAAGATGCTACATGCCGCGGAGCGGCTGGGCCTGTGAGCCATGGCCGCTGAGCCTGCATGTCCGGAGCCTGTGCTCCCCAACAGGAGAGGCCACAACAGCGAGAGGCCCGCGTAACGCAAAAAAAAAGATGCCCAGATTGAAAAGGAAGAAGTTAACTTATTTATTTGCAACCAACATGATTTTATACACAGAAAATCCTATGGAACCTACAAAAAACTATAAGAACTAACAAGTAAGCTTAGCAATTATGCTAAGGGTACTTAGTACAAGTATCCTTAGCAAGGATAGAAGATCAATACAAAAATCAATTGTATTTCTACATGCTAGCAACCAATAATTGGAAATTAAAAATAATACCATTTAAAATACATTTAAAATGTTAAATAGGGATAAATCTAACCAAAAAAATGTGCAACCCCTGTACACTGTGAACTATAAACATTGCCGAAGGAAATTAAAGAAGACCTAGATAAATGGAGGGTTATACTGTCTTCATGGATTGGAGGACTTGATATTATTATAATGTTTCTCCCCAAATGTATGTACAGATTCAGAGCAATCCCAGTCAAAATTCTAGCAGGTTGTTTCTGTATAATTCACAAACTGCTTTTACAATTCACATGGAGATGCAAAGGACCTAGAGCTGCCAAAACAATTTTAAAAAATAAGAACCAGTTTGGAGGATTTATAGTATTTAACTTCAAAATTGTAAAACCGCAAGTAATCAAAACAACGTATCAGTTTAAGAATAGACAAATAGAGTAAACAAAATACAGGGTCCAGAAATAGACCCACACATATATAGTCAGTTGATTTTCAGCAAAAGAACAAAAGCAATTCTGTGGCGAAAGGATAATCTTCAACAAATGGTGCTAGAAAAACTGGATATCCACATGCAAAAATAAACTGTGATTCATATTTCACATCATTCACCTCAAAATGGATCATAGATTTAAATGTAAAACGTAAAACTATAAAACTTCTAGTAGAAAACATAGGAGAAAATCTTTGTGACCTCAGGTTGAGCAAAAGTTTTCTTACAGATAACACCAAAAGCACAACAATCCATTAAAAAAAAAACATAAATTGGACTTTATCAAAAATCAAGAAACTTCTGCTCATTGAAAGACATCTCAAGAGGGTGAGAAGACAAGCCACTGACTGGAAGAAAATATTTACAAATCATATATCTGATAAAGGATTTGTATCTAGGACTTCTATATAAGACACTCTCAAAACTCAGTATTATGAAAACAAACCAAGCAATGTTTTAAAATGGGCAAACAAGACATGGAAACAACCTAAATGTCCATTCATAAATGAATAGGTAAAGAAAACGTGGTACATAGACACAGTAGAATATTACTCATCCATAATAAAGAAGGAAATCCTGCCATTTGAGACAACATAGATGGACCTTGAGGGCATTGTAGTAAGTGAAATAAGTCAGACAGAAAAAGACAAATACTGTATGATCTCACTTCTTTGTGAAATCAAAAACATCAAACTCATAGAAACACAGAGTAGTTGCCAGGAGCTGAAGGGTGGAGAAATGGGGAGATGTTAGTCAAACGGCACATACTTCTGGTTATAAGACGAGCAAGTTCTGTGTGTCTAAGTTACAGCTTGGTAGCTACAGCTAACAGCACTGTATTGTATACTTGAAAGTTGCTGTGAGAGGAGAGCTTTAATACTCTCACCGTGACAACAAGATGGTGATTATGTGAGGTAAAGAATATGTTAACTATCCTTACAATGGTAAGCATTTCACAATATAGGCATGGAGCGAACCATCACATTGAACACCTTAAACTTACACAATGTTGTATGTAAATTATATCTCAATAAAAAAGAAAAAGATTCAATGGGAAGGTTGGCCATGGGGTCAGTGGGAAGGAGCAAACTGCTTTGGCTGCAGCCAGCGCATGAGTAACTGCGCTGAGGCTGAGGGCATGCTCTATTCCAGCAGGAGACGGAGCTGACTGAATACCGACTACTCACTGGAGACTCTAGGGTCTAGCCACGAAGGACTCAACTGCCGCACTGGGATGGGACAGTTAACAATAGCCACTGAAGGGCATCCAGCCAACCTCATAAAACTGGGAGTCATCTAGACATTAAGGTGAAAGGCATGAGGCGTTCTTTGTAACTCCCTCAGAATTTGCTTTTACCTGTCTAATTAAGTTGTCCTATGTGAGATGGTTTCAAAAATCTGATCTGTGATAAAATTCTGGAAATAAATATCATAGTTTAAATCATTGCTGCACATAGAATGTCCTGCCACCATGGAAATAGTCTTCATCTGCACTGTCCAACCTGTTAGCCACACGTGACCACTGAACACCTGCACTGTGACAAATGTGAATGTTATTGAACTTTTAACTGTATTTAATTTTAATTCGAATAGTAACATGTGGCTAATGGCTATGGTATCAAATTTTTTTTTAACCTATCCTGAAACAATCTGCATTTCCATGGTGGTAGTGTTTTGCCCTGACTGAAGTTTAAGAAACAAATTAAATTGTTACAAAAAGAAGCACCAATATTTTTGTATTCTGTATTTGAGAGCATCTCAAAACTGGCACATTTTTTTTTATTCCTGTTGTGGGATTTTTTGGTGAGGACTAAGACAAAATTTAGAAAAGAAAATTCTTTTTAAAGGAAATCAATTAATTTCATTATATTAGAGATTCGTTTCTATCAACTTTTATATAGTGAGCAAGAAAGTTACAGCCGATATATGTTTTTTTGTTACTCAACATTCACTTACTTTTGTCCTGGTAACAGAACAATGGTTTGTTTTTCTGTCAACACCACCCTAACCCATCCACTTTCATCCTGTCCCATCACTCATACATGGGGCCAGAGGTTGGGTGGGGGAGTAGAAACTTTCTCATCATCCAATCAGAACCAACCAAGTGAAATGAGATTTTTGTAGGGACTGTAGAGAAAAGACTGCTAACGTCAGCAGGACTGCTGGGAAATTAGAATAATGTGAACCTGGAGGGTCCATGTGAGGCCCAAGGGAGTCACCAACGAAAAAGAAGTCTGGACCCTGACTTAATAACTTATAGAAATTAGCGACTCATCTACAGATGGGCTGAAGATTTTTACATTTTATTGACTCTAGATTTACTGTTAGCCTTAGTTCATTTCACATGGTGGCTGCCTCGTAAATGTTTGTTGAATTATCCAATTACACAAATCACCAAATATTTACCGAACTCAACTCTGTAAAGACGCCAAGAAGAGAAGGTCTCTGTCCTCAAGGAGCAATGATCTTGTTGAGGAGGTTAGGCACAAACACCTGCTCCTACTGAGAGGCAACAATACAAGATTCAGGATAATAATGGGATTATCCTAAATTAGCATGGTTGCTTGTTTAGCTAGCACGGGATTAATTGGCAGTTAAGTGATGGGTAATAGGTTGTGAAGAATTTCTGAGCAGAAAGCAACTATTCAAGCAGAGATGATCAAATGGACATTTTACAGGGGAGATGGTTTGAATTTGATCTTAAAAGTGGCTAAGCTTTGGGTGGATGAAGATGTGAAGGAAGGCTTCTCTGAAAGGCATGAGAACAGGGAAATGCAAAGGTTTCCTGTCTGAGAGTACAAGCGTATTGGGGCCAAGCTACTTATGTCAGAGCAATCAGTAGTCTTTAACTACCAATCTCAAAGTAGCAAAACAGCTCAAGTACTCTTTAGGACTTTGGATATTAAAATAAAAGAAATTAGCTAAAATTCAAGCTTTAAAAAAATCAGAAAATTTTTTTCTGATTTCCTTTACTTGTAAAACTACACTCTCAGAGAGTATCATTTGGAAAAGTAATTATCCTTTCCTAGTGTTTAAATTTAAACTAAGTCTCTGTGTTCTTGAGTTAAATTTCAGTTATTTAAATAAACAACACATTCATTTCTTTCCCCATGAATATAAATGCTCATGGTAATTTTCAATAGAATGTGTGAGAAAAATCCCATGTCTTTGTCTTTTATAAGACACCTTATTTTTTCAACTTCTATGTTTTTAATTGAGATTATGTACCACATGGGAAATAGTTTTCTGTTTCTCTTTCATTTGTCAACAGCCTATCAGGTTTACAGGTTGTTTCTCTCATCCCAGTAACCTGAGGTTCAGTTTTGGTGTCTGAAGTCTGCAAAGAACACCGTTACAGGGCAGCTCTGCCCAGAACTTAGACCCTGGTTCCCTGCACATGTGCCTATCTGTAAATGACAACAAACTGGTTCTTAGACATAGATTGCCTAGTTTTAAAATACATGCTTTTCTGTCTAAGAACAAGACCAGGACAAAAACTTTCCATTTGCCAAGGGAGTCTAATAAAAGAAAATGAAAAAAGAAGTATTTGTTATTGGGAAGAAAAATTGTCATCTTCTTTCCAAATAGTGCTAGAGGCACATGTCAAAACGTACTAAGAATAGAAAAAAAAGTCTTTTTTTTCCTTTTTTCTCTTTACTCAGTGTAACTTGTGTGAAGCAGCTGCAAATCTTCACTTTCATAGAAACAATCCCACACCCTTGTTCACCCCCAAGCTCTTTTTTCCAACTCAGATCAGAATTTTTTCCCTTTCATAGGATCATAAAATTTTGAACCTTAAGGATCATTCAGTCTTATTTTATAAAGTGAATGAACAGGCAAGGATGATACAGGAAAACCATGGGAGAATTTACCCATGTATCCTATACCCTGCCCTTGTACTCATGTACAAGCTCAAAACACTCTAGCAACATTCAGCTTTCTTAAAAGATCTGCTAAATTTAGGACTCTACATCTTGGTACAGGCAGTTCCCTTGCCTGGAATGACCAGCTCCCCCCATGTCAGAAACACACCTGCTCATCCTCCAAGACCCAACTCAGAGGTCACCTCATCCTTGAAGCCTTTCCCAGTTCTTTGAGGCAATCACTGTCTTATGACCCCCATGTTTTCTTAGAACGCCCAGCACTTAGAGTGACATGGCCCTTGTCATGGTATATTACAATAATCTATTACACATTCAGATACTCACTGGACCATGAGTGACTCAGTTTTTTTTTTTTTTTTTTTTTATTGACTCAGTTTTGATTCTTCATTTCTATATATCCATTGCCTAGCATGGTACTTGCCATAGAAATAGATAACTAATAGCTAATGATCGAATGATTGGCCGGAACTTCTGTGCAGCTCCCTTCACCTCTAGTAGACGGGTTACACATTCTCAGATCTGATTCTTAGCTAAATTGAAAGCATTACTTGAATACTGAACCCCACACTTTTTGGATAATAAACTAAATTAGCATGGTTGCTTGTTTTCAAACTTCTTTGATATGTTTGTTGAATAAATTATTAACCACAACATACTATTCATTGAATTCAAGAAGTAAAGGGTCTTTTAGACTTCTCCCTAGAAAAATTGAATCACTGGACTCAGCAAATTTAAAATAAAATAAAATTAGAGCTTGATTATTTTTGCCTTTTCGTAAGAAATTTCTTTGTCCTCCATTAACTAGATATGATTAGGCTTCATAATCAAGTTTTTGTAATCTCTTATCCTCATGCTTGGCCCTGGGGAGTTTTCTTTTACTCGTAAGATCTCTCCCTACCCCAAGTGTTTTAGGGACTAGGAAGAATAAAGTTTAATATATATGTATTTCTAAGATATTACCAAATAAAAGATGTCAGAAATTTTAAACTTAATTTTTTTTTAAAGACAGCTCTATCCTTATCTTCTAGTCCAGGGGTAAAATGGAAATCATTTACCCTGGGAACTCTGACTGCCTTACTGATGAATCATTCCTGCTGTGACATGAGGTCCCAGCACTGGGTTCCTGTGTATTCTCTCCATTACCATCATTGGTTTTATATGTTTATTTAAAATGAGCCAAATTGGTGCAAACATTTCAGCCCCTATAGAAAGGCCACTAACCTGCCTGAAAAGGAAGCTCATTAGGGGTGTTGAACAAATCTTTTGGATAAAAATCAAAGGCTACATAAAACTTGGTATAAGCAAACTCTTTAAGCATGGAGCCAAAAATAAATGTTGTATATTGGCAAAGGCTCAGCACTCAGAAGTTGGGCTTTGAAACTTCTAGTATAAGTTTCGAACTTTCCCTGTAAACTGCAAATATTAGTATTTGCAATTTTCTATAGTTCTAAGCATTTGCTCCCTACTACAGAAAAATACAGAAATTTAAAATGTTATTTTTATCTACTTTTTCCTCTATTAAGCCAGTTGATATATTTGGGTTTTGGGTACAGAGGAAAAATAGGCTTTAAAATTTGCCTTATAATTTCCTATAGAGAATTTTACTAAAGATAAAATCATATTTCCTCATACATTGTGCTACCACATTTTTCTCCTGAAACACAAAAAAGGATTGTAGCACTTGTGTATCTATGTCTCTGAACACCAGAACGCCATGTCTTGCTCTCTTATTTTTCATAAACAAACAAGTAAATATGTGTGTGTTTGTGTATATATGTATATATGTGTGTTTATATACGTATATATGTATTTGTGTGTGTAAATACACACATACATATATATGTAGAAATATAGACATAAATAGTGAGATTAAAATTACATTTTAAACAAATTACCAGATAGATCTTATTGACTACTAAAGACCTATGATAGAAGCTATGGAAACAATCCTCCATTAATAAAATATGTGAAATATGTTTTCTCATTTTGCATTCTGATCACATCTACACATCCCATTTCACCTGGAAACAAAAGTGGAGATGTACTGGGAAAAGATATTTATACATGTACGTCCTGATTAGAGCAGGAAGTAACTCTGAAAAATCTCGTGAGAGCCTTTCTTGCGACCAAGCCACGCCAGTATGGGAGATTCCAGATGTTTATGAACTTACCATAAACTTTGAAATATTATCTGAACCCTGACACTAAGCATGGACTCACCGTTATTTCATGCCTCCCCACCCCCACCCGCTAAGATTTGAGATAATGTGTCTTCATACCTTGAACTTAAAAAAGCGCAGGGGAGGGGGTCGGGGGGCCTATTACCCCAGCAAAACCCTTAACCAACACCCTCCCGTCAATCTCCTCACCTTCTCTCTAAACCGCCAAAGAAAGGCACCAGATCACTTTCTAAAGCTTTCAGAATGTAAACCCTCGTTTTCAAATATTATGTCGTTATGAATTCAGCTCTTTGGGGAATTGCTTTTATTATTAGAGCACTGATTTATTTTCTCTCCAGGACAGAACACTAGGGCTGAGGGAAAACACCGGAACCAGGCTCTGTATTAGCTACGTCAGATCCCTAGCCTTCCGCTGCTCTAGCTCCCTTAACCCAGGCTACCACAGTGGGCAATAGCAATTAAATATTTTCCAAATTATCTGAGTAAGAGAAGGAGATACAGATATAGATTTGGTTTTGCAAGTAAAAGAGAAATTCTTTTTCAACCGGAGGTGTTCTTTGGGTAACTTTAAATACAAGGAGGCAGGTAGACAGGAAAATAGTGCCTGGAGATAAAACACCATTTGGCAATTGGCATAAGTTTGTCCCCTTCCTTTGATGACAATGACACACCTCGTCTGGACATAGCCTAAGCTTCCTCTCCCTCTGTGAAGTCACCACCTAGCTGGTGTGTCATTCCCGTCACGTGAGTCAGTTACTTTACCATGTGTGGAACGTTGCCTACCATCAGGTGGTTTTGTTTCAAGAGATTTCCCTTTATTGATTTCCATGCCCAAGGCCACTGAAAGTGCATCATTAGCAAACCTTTTTAGGGTATTTGTATCACAAGATGTTTGACATCGTTAAGTAGAGTTTGCAACGATGACTCAAGCCCAGTCAAGTCACATGGAAAATCAGCAGCCATGCATCCATAACCCAGTTTTCTGGGGGCAAATTCTTGGGGGAAATGAATTGCTTTATAAGACTAAAACTTCACTTTGTATTATTAAATAAAACGGTGTGCTTCATTAATAACATTTCATAAATAAAATGAGTATCCTTTCACTTTCAGAACTGGTCATTTTCTAATGATCATAGACTAACAACAAGTCATAGGTGGATCTAATCCTTGTGGCACGATATTAGCTTTTAGGAAAAATTGGTTGCAGTTGTGTTTTTTGCCTCCCAATCAACGATTTCCCCCAAATCAAGGTTCTTTTACCCCTTGGGAAACTATTTTTTAAAGCTTAAAAAATGGTGATTTTTGATCTGCTACAATGTTATTTATGACTCTTGTTATGTGAAGTCAAGTGAAACCACATTAAAGACCATCACCCTTAATGGAAGGGTCTTCCTTCCGGAACTCATCTAATAGAATCATCTGAATTCTGGAGTGGGAGGAGCCTGGTTACCGTGGCAGCAGCAGTAACCAATAATACAGAGAAGGAATCTGAGACTAGGAAAGGCACTCCTCGCTGTGTCTTAAAGTGGGTAGACTTACTAGCACTTATAGGCATTCACTGCTTTGGAAGGCAAGGGATCAAGAAAAAATATTCGGATAAAGATTTTTTTTTCCCAAAGAGCAGGGACTTGCATTTATTTATTTATTTATTATTTATTTCTTTATATCCTTGGCTGCGTTGTGTGTCCGTTGCTGCACGCGGGACCTCCCCAGCCGTGGTGAACCGTGGCCTTTCCCGCTGCAGAGCACGGGCTCCAGGCGCGCGGGCTTCAGCAGCTGTGGCGCACGGGCCCAGCCGCCTCGTGGCATGCGGGATCCCCCCGGGACCGGGGATCAAACCTGCGTCCCCTACACCGGCAGGCGGATCCCCAACCACTGCGCCACCAGGGAAGCCCCTCGGATACAGATTTTTTAAAATTCTAACATTAGAAAATATTCTAAGAAAGAGGGAAGCAGAATTTAAATCACTATGTAAGGTTTACCCGCAAATATGAAGTTGCTTAAGTTTTTTCAGACTTATTGAGATATGATGGACATATGACAGTGTATAAATTTAAGGTGTACAGCATGAAGATTTGACTTACATATTCTATGAAATGATCACCACAATAGTTTTCATTAACATCCATTATCTCATATTGTTACCAAAAAAAAAGGTTTTTTTTCCTTTTCCTGAGAACTTTTAAGGTCTACTCTCTTAGCAACTTTCAAATATGCCATATAGCAGGGTTAACTATAGATGAACCTTGGGGGCATTATGCTTAGTGAAATAAGTCAGACAGAGAAAGACAAATACTGTATGATCTCACTTACATATGGACTCTTAAAAAAAACAAAACAACTGGTTTGCAGGGCAGAAATAGAGACACAGATGTAGAGAACAAGTGTATGGACACCAAGGGGGGAAAGCGGTGGGGGAGGGGTGGGGGGATGAATTGGGAGATTGGGATTGACATGTAGACACTGATGTGTATAAAATGGATAACGAATAAGAACCTGCTGTATAAAAAATTAAATTAAATTTAAAAATTCAAAACAATGAAAAAAGATACCACCTGTGATCAATAAATAAATAAATAAAATTGGGGGAAAAAAAACAAAACAAAGCAAAAAACAAAACCCAGAAAAAGAGACCAAATTTGTGGTTACCTGAGGTAGAGGGTGGAGGAACTTGATGAAGGTGGTCAAATGTACAAACTTCTAGTTATAAGATAAATAAGGACTGGGGAAGTTGATTAAGTTTTGTGGTGATTTTCATTTTGTCCTCTCTCCCGTGTCTCATTTCACTAAGCTTTAAATCAGAGACTATCTTGTGAAATGCAGTGACTAAAATTAGTGCAACAGCAGCCAATCACAGGACTAAATAAAAAAGTAAATAAAAACCAATTCAATAACATCTGTTCCCAGACATCCAAACCTGAGTAGCTCCTACCAGCTTGATCGATTGTGGGTATCCAAAGAAGCTGTTTGGTTCATCCCACAGGAAGGAAACCAGCATGTCCAGAGGGAACTTCTCTGGTGCTGAGTTTACATGAGGCTGAGCACTGTGGGTGGATAGCAGCCAATCAGGTGGTGAGAAGGAAGAGCTGCAGAGAATCAAGGAGTGGAAAGCAACACGGCAGGAATCAGATGAAATATCAGAGGAGACTGGGTTCAGGGACCTTGCAAAATTTGTAGAGAATAGAGACACATTTTCAAATGAGTTGCAGTACAACTGAAACATGAAGAATAGAGTCCAATAAAGCGTGGAAACTAAGAGGAAAATGAGGGTGACACAGGTGTTGGGTTAACACAGCAATGCAAGTCAGGGTAGTGGTGGTTGAGCTCCAGTGATGGAAATCATAATTTGGGTATGCAGTGTTTATTATAAATTGGCTCTGGATTCAAAGGTATTAGGAGTTGGTAAAGAGCCTTTGGGCCAAGGAGCTGAGGTCCTCAAAAATTAGAGATTAAAGAATACAGAGCCACATCTATCAAAGAGATTGCTATTTGAGTTTGGGTCTAAGCTGTTGGTGGTTCTCCAACTTTTATACGTACTAGAGTCAAAGTGGTGGGAAGTGGGGGAGCTTGTTTAAAATACAACCCAATCCAGAGATCCTTTTTCGATAGGTATTAGGTAAGAATCCAGGAATCTGTATATATAACCAGCATTCTCGGCCATTCTGATGAGAGTCAGCTGCTAGCACAGGTGCAATGTGGTGCCAATTAGAAAAAAGCGCCTCCTCTGGGGGGACAAATTTAACAAGCTCTCCTTTCTCAGATCCCACACATTCCTGCCAGAGAGCGCCTCCTAGCCAGCAGGGCTGGTGGAGAACAAATTGCACAGCCTCCTTCAGTGGCCCTGATTCTTTAAAGGGGGTTCTTGAAATGCAATGTGCAAAAAAACCTACTTTAATTCAACATTTCCTAAACTGCCCTGATAGTAACAGCATCCTGGGAACTTATTAAAATGAGAGCTCCCTGGGTCCCACCCTAAGCCTACTGAATTAGACTCTTCAAAGGCAAAGGTTGAGAATTAGTGTTTTTAACACGTGCCTTGGTCATTGTTATCCTCATAGACGTTGGGAAGCACTGATTTAGGGGAAAATAAAACACCAGAACAACCTTTGTCATTGGCGTGTTCTCTCACCTGGGGAAATCAGAGGCATCTTTCCACTCCACATCTTATTGCTTCTCAGAATGAAATAGAAAGGCATCACAATATGGACAGAAGGGCAGACTTGAAAAAGGTTCGGGAAGTTCAAAATGAAGGATGATAACAAGCTACACGTTTTCATGGAAGAAGAAATTGGGACCATTTTCTTGCAGTTTGGGGCTTAAGCAGCTGTAATCATGGGGTTTGCACCCACCCACAATGTTTCTTTCCAGTTGTCATATTCTGCAAAATGAAGTGAATGCAATGTTATCATGTCATCACTCCTACATATTTTTAATACTTTAAGTTGTTGTTGTAAGCTTATTTGATAAAATTTATTCATAAAATTAGATGACATATGTCTCACTGTTTTCACTTTCATTTTATAAAACAATACCAAAATACAGGCAGGCATACCTCAGAGATACTGTGGGTTCATTCAGTTCCAGGCTACCACAATAAAGAGAGTCCCATGAATTTTTGGTTTCCCAGTTCATATAAAAGTTATGTTTACACTATACGGTAGTCTATTAAGTATGCAATAGCATTGTCTAAAAAAACAATGTGCATTCTTTAATTTAAAAAATACTTTGTTGCTAAAAAATGCTATCATCTGAGCCTTCAGTGAGTCATAATCTTTTTGCAATAGTAACATCAAAGATCACTGATCACAGATCATTATAAAAAATATAATAACAATGAAAAAGTTTGAAATAGTGCAAGAATTACCAAAATGTTACACAGAGACATGAAGTGAGCAAGGGCTATTGAAAAGATGGCACTGATAGACATGCTTGACTCAGGGTTGCCACAAGACTTGAATTTCTAAAAAAAAAAAAAGAAAAGAAAAAAGCAATATCTGTGAAACACAGTAAAGCAAAGTACAATAAAATGAGGTATGCCTATAATCCATCTGTCCAGAAAAGAACAAAAGATTGTCTAAATAAAAATGTTAGAAGTGAATCTCTGATTTAAGTATTCTTATTTCTTAAATATCTTAAATACAACCGCAGATATGTAAATAAAATACGTGCTTTAAGAGACCGGTAATTTTCTTATGGTGACCAAATCCCTATAATGTGAAACTTTATAGGATAAAAATCCTACAATGTGTGTAGTCTGGAGTTACAGTACTCATCAGTGTCTTATTCTTCTGAAACTGAAAAAATAAATCTCCACTATGGTGACCTAGGAAAGTTAGAGTCTGTCCTTAAAGATATTCTGGCCAAGAACTGGATTAGTAATGGGTGGATGGTTGGAACATGAGTCAGGATAACTTTGGGATGTTTCTGGCTTGTATTTGTGATCATAGGGTCCCTGATTATTTGATGGTCTAATGACCACTCCTAACCAGGCCTGGGGATTTGGTTAACATCCTCAGGTCTTGTGTCCTTCCAGCAGACTTAACAAATTGATTCCTCGTGAATGTAGATGTTCAGATCTGTTTTTGAAGGGGATACCCATGCTGTGACTATTTGCTAAAAAGTGATAAACATGAAAATCCAACATGAAAAGACCATCCTAAGTCAACAGATGTGCTTTTCAAAAAGACAGAATTCTTTGTGAGCAGCCAATAGCAACCTTGCCAACTATATGATTAAAAAGCCACAGGTTTGAGTGACTAAACTCTGTTTCTAGAATACGGGTGCCATAGAGACTGGAGACATTGGAAAAACCTCAGTCGTGGTTCCTAGGGCGTGGTGCTAAGAAACTTGTCCACGATCTCTGACACTGCTGGAAGGAGGAAACAGAACAGGGACTTGCTTCTCCCCATACTCAGCAGCAGTTTCCTTAACATTTAGATCAGTTTCTCTGAGAAATAAATTTAAACCTTTTTTCTTTTTTTTTCATAATCAATATTCTCAAATTGAAAATAAAGAGCATTTACGCTAGAGTTGGTTTTTAAGGCATGTATTTGTTTCAAAGGCATTTGGGGGTGCTCTACCTTAACTCATTGTGTCGCAGGGGCTTGGGTGTTCTGTCACTGCCCCGTGTCTGTATATGACTCAGTTTACATGTGCCTTGGAGTGTGTACTGCCACAAAACCAGTAGTGGGCCTGAATCAGCACATATTATACTTGTAAAAATGGAGACTGACTTCTGAACTACACATAGAGACGAGTAGCTACTGCCACAGTTACCCGCTCTAAACAAGTTGCATGTGCTGTTAAAACAATAACTCAAAGCTGGATCCTTCAGAAAGTCTGTGAGCTTCGGAGCTCTAGTAGTGAGAAAAGTAACAAGTAGTATCTGTTAGGGAGTATTTAGGTTTGGGCTGACTTTTAGGTGTAGTTTGCCTTACATTGTGGGAACACTGTGTTTACCCAAATACTTTCCCCTTCCCCGTTTTGTGCACTCCACAAACTACCAAATTCACGCAAGACGAAACAGGTAACCTGAGTAATGCTGTAAGTATTCAAGAAAGTGAATTTGTAACTTTCATCCTCCTGAGAAAGAACTATCCAGACCCAGATATTTTCACTGTAAAATTTTACCAAACATTCAAATAATGAACATTGACTTTATACAATCTCTTTCAGAAAGAGGAGGGAATACTTCCCAATTCCTTTTACAAGGCCGTTATTACTCTGATACTCAAACCAGATAAAGACAACACACACACAACTGCAGACAAATAGTTCTTATGCAGTTAGATGCAAAAATCCTCATCATAATTTTAGCAATTCAACAAGGTATAAAAAGACTAACACACCAAGACTAAGTAGAATTAATTCCAGGAACATAAAGCTGGTTCAATATTTGAAAATCAATCAATGTAACCTACCATATCAATAAGCTAAAGAAGAAAAATCATATGGTCATATCAATTGATGCAAAAAAAAAATCACTTGAGAAAATTCAACTTTGACTCATGGTAAAAACTCTCAGTACAATGAGAATAGAGGGAAACGTCCTCAACCTCATAAGGAGCCTCTGCAAGAAATCTACAGCTAACATTATATTTAATGATGAAAGACCTATTGCTTTCCCTATAAGATCAAGAACTGGCAAGGATGCACACTCTCACCGTTGTTACTCCACATTGTACTGGAAGTTCTAGCTATGATAATAATACAAGTAAGAGGAATAAAAAGCAAGCAGATTAGAAGTGAAGAAATGAAACTATCTCTATTTGTAGACAACAGAATTGTCTACATAGAAAATGCCAAGGAATCTACAAAAAAACTCCTAGAACTTAAAAGTGAGTTAAGTAGTCACATGATACAAATCAACATACAGAAATTGTTTCTATACACTAAGAACAAACAAGTGAAAACTAAACTAAAAAATGCAATACCGTTTACACTTGCACCCCCCAAAATGAAATACTTAGGTATAAGTCTAAGAAAACATGTATTAGATCTAGATAATGAAAATTACAAAATGCTGAATAAAGAAATCAAAGGAGACTTCAGTACTTGGAGAGACATACATGTTCAAAGATTGGAAGACTCAAAGTAATAAAGATGTCAATTCTTACAAATGGACCTATAGGTTCAACACAACTCCTAGCAAAATCTCAGCAAGGTTTCTTATAGACACAGAGAAGCTTATTCTAAAATTTACATGGAAAGGGGAAAAGCCCTAGAATGGCCAAAACAATTTTGAGAAAGAACATATTGGGAAAAATAACTTCCCAAGATTAAGGCTGACTACATAGCTACAGTAACCAAGACTGTGGTACTGGCAGATACAAAGACACATATAAATCAGTGCGACAGAATAGGGACCCAGAAATAGATCTACACAAATATGGATTCAATTTATTTTTGACAAAGCGGCAAGAACAATTCAATGGAGGAGATATAGCCTTCTCAATAAATGGTACTGGAGCAGTTGGACACCCATAGGCAAAAAAACAAAACAAATTAAAAAACCTATATCTTAAACCTCACACCTTATACAGAATTTGACTCAATATGAATCCTGGAGTTAAATGTAAAATGTAAAACTATAACACTTCCAAGGGGGAGAAAAGGCAAACTTTGGGAATGAGGACTAGATGAAGAGTTCTAGACTAAATAATAAATGCATAATTCATAAAAGGAGAATTAATAAGTTGGACCTCATCAAAATTAAAATGTTTTCTTCTGTGACAGATTCTGTTAAAAAGATGAGAAATAAAAATTATCAACTAGAGAAAATATTTCTAATCACACATCCAACAAAGGACTTGCATCTAGAATAAATAACTCTCAAAACTGAACATTAAAAAAATCCAATTAGAAAATGGGCAAAAGAAATAACTAGACATTTCACCAAAGAGGATATACAGATGGCAAATAAGAACATGAAAAGATGTTCAATATTATTACTCATTAGAAAAATGCAAAGTAATACCATAATGAGATATCACTTATCAGAAAGGCTAAAAGTTTTCAATGGTGATAACACAAAATTCTGGAGAGGACGCAGAGACACTGTATCACTCGTACATTGATTGCTGATGGAAAAGTTAAATGCCACAGCCACTCTGGAAAACAGTTTGTCAGTGTTTTATAAAACTAATCATGCAAATACCCTGCAGGCCAGCAATTATTCTCAAGAACAGAAACTTATTTTCACGAAGAACTTCAAACATGTTTACAACAGTTTTATTCATAGTAGTCAAAAGCTGGAAATTAACCAAATGTCCTTCACTGACTGAATGGGTAAACAAACTGGTGCATGCATGCCATGAAATAAAAGTTATAAACTATTGATACATGAAGTAAGTTGGACGAACTTCAAAGAAGTTTTGCAGAGTGGAAGAAAATCTCAAAAGGATACATATTGTAAGATACTGTTTATGTAACATTGGGGAAATAATATAACTGTAGGGATGGAGAACAAATTTGGAGTCACCAGGGATTAGGGATGGGGGAGGAAAGATAGGTGTGGCCATAAAGGGGTAATATAAGGGAGTCTTGTGGTGATAGTAAAGTATCTTCTTCCCCTCCCCTCCCCTCCCCTCCCCCTCCCCCTCCCAAAGAGTATGCATTACATTTATGCAAAAAAGAGGAAATGGAAATATAGAAGAATGATATATATGTTGGTATGATGAAAATTTGGGACTTCTTGCTTTTCTGTATTTTCTATGCTTTTAAAATATAGTTTTATTTTTTAACTCAAAATAAACAAATAAAATTCCACCCCACCCCCAATTTTTAGACTATTTATCACTTAGAGCAAGCTCAAGGGCATAGTTTTTGGATAACACCACGGCTCTGGGCTTGGTAGAAGGAGTAGAGGGGGCAAGCTGGAAAGTGCACCTTTCACAGTTGCCTGTTTTAAAATTTGGTCTGGGATCAGACCTACATCAGAAGGAAGGTTCTATCTTCTACTTCTCATTTCACAGGGCTCAGACTCAATTTACAGCTATTAAAAATCATGATTCAGGTATGCAATGGGTAATCTATGCCATGTGAGCTGGTCTGGGTCCCTCATCATCACTCATTACATTGTTTCTGAATTCTAGATCACTGTCAACAAAATCGGAAAGAATCTTTGTAACACTGTTGATGGGAATGTAAAATGGTGTAACCACTATGGAAAACAGTATGGGGCTTCCTCAAAAAATTGAAAATAGAACTACCACATGATCCAGCAATCCCACTTCTGGGTATATATCCTAAGGAGATGATTCACTATCTCGAAGGTATATCTACATCCCCATGTTCACTGCAGCATTTTTTACAATAGCAAAGATATGGAAACAACCCAAATATCCCTCAACAGATGAATAGATAGGGAAATGGTATATACATACAACGGAATCTTATTCAGCCTTAAAAAAGGAAATCCTACCATTTGCAACAGCATGGAGGACATTAAGCTAAGTGAAATAAGTCAGTCACAGAAAGACAAATACTGATAATGCCACTATATGAGGTATCTAAGTAGTCAAATTCATAGAAGCAGAGAATAAAAAGGCGGTGGGGTGGGGAGGGGAAATGGAAAGTTGTTCAAACTTTTAGTTACATTAAGATGAATAGGGCTTCCCTGGTGGCGCAGTGGTTGAGAGTCCGCCTGCCGATGCAGGGAACACGGGTTCGTGCCCTGGTCCGGGAAGATCCCACATGCCGCGGAGCTGCTGGGCCCGTGAGCCATGGCCGCTGAGCCTGCGCGTCCGGAGCCTGTGCTCCGCAACGGGAGAGGCCGCAACAGTGAGAGGCCCGCGTACCACAAAAAAAAAAAAAAAAAAGATGAATAAATTCTGGAGATCAGCTGTACAACCTAGTGCCTATGCTTAACATGTGGTGCTGTGCACTTAAAAACTTACTAAGAAGGCAGATCTCTTGCTAAGTGTTCTTACTACCATGAAACAAAGCAAAATTAAACAAACAAACAAAAAACAAGCAAGGGGACACAAGAAATCTTTTGGAGGTGATGGCTATGTTTATTATCTTGGTTGTAGTGATGGTATCACAAATGTATGCATATGTCCAAACTCATCAAAATGTATACATTAAATATGTGCAATTTTTAATATGTAAAGTAACCTCAAGAAATTGAAAAAAAGAAGAATAGAGCACTCCCTTTCCTGGGCAATAACATATGATGGCTACTTTCTGTTCTATGTTGGCACTAAGAATCTTGCCTATAGGATATCGCTAGTGTAAGTAGATGTGTCATACAGTCTTCCAGATGCAAATCTACTGATGATTTATAATAAATAAACATTAATGATAATGTTAGCCTCTCTTTATATTAATGCTTTAACATGAATCCCACACTCTTTTTTATGTGTTTTTATATGTCTGATAAACACAAGTATTGATCCTTCCCAACGCTATAAAAATCAAATACGGGGCTTCCCTGGTGGTGCAGTGGTTGAGAGTCTGCCTGCCGATGCAGGAGACATGGGTTCGTGACCCGGTCCAGGAAGATCCCACGTGCCGCAGAGCGGCTGGGCCCGTGAGCCATGGCTGCTGAGCCTGCACGTCTGGAGCCTGTGCTCCACAACGGGAGAGGCCACAACAGTGAGAGGCCCGCCTATCGCCAAAAAAAAAAAAAAAAAAAAAAAAATCTAATACGATTGGAAAGCATCACATGTGACTGCAGCTAGGACCATGAAAATTCACTGGGTGTTATAAATCTCGATATTTGCCTGGAAACAAGTCAGTTGAGTAGGAGTGGGTGCCTGGCAGCATCAGTGCCTACAGTACCCTACTTTTGCTTCACAGAATGTTGCAATTTGTAAATACATCTTCATTTGTGTAATTTTTTAATGTCTCCCTCCCACTCAATTTGAAACCCCAAGAGGACATGGTCACATCCCTTTCCTTCACTCCAATGGCTAAGTTACTTAACAGACTGCCTGGCTCATGGTACCTGATGAATATGAGCTGAAATAATAAGTGTGAGGGTACAAGTAGGCATGATATTCTTCAGGCTATCAGAGTAGAGAGGAAAAAAAGAATATTTATAAGAACCAGTTATGTGCTAGGCACTGTGTATAATTCTTATTACAACCCTCAAGCTAGTTATTATAATTGCTTTTGAAATAACCAAACTGAAGCTCAGAGAGGTTGAACCACTTACCCAGGGTTACACAGTTTAAGGTTTGTTGACCTTAAATACTTTTTTTCTATATCTCACTGCCTTCTTAAGCCCTGCTGAGAGGAGAGGATGTAATGACAAAATCCCCTTTAGAAGGGACTGGAAAATAATTGCAGGGTCATCTGTGGAATAAGCTTAATGGAGAAAAGAGACCAACCTAGTAAATATATATTTTACGAATTCCTTGCCTACAAGGTCCACGTATCAGGGGACCAATTGCTGTGTTGAGGCTGGACTCCAACCCCACCAGGCAGGTGAAGAAGTGACAGAGAAACCCATAGCCTTAGAAGCACTGTCTCTGGAGAAGACCTTCTCTCATGGGGTAGCACGGAATGTTACTGACCCCACAGTAAAGTTGTCCACTGGATTTTTTGTTTGGTGACTCTCCTGAATCCCATTTTGGTTATAACATAGCAGCTTTAAAGGCTGCCTGAAGAATTCTTGATGATCTGAGCAGCTAAAATATTTCAAATCTTCTGTAAAACCCAGTATCAGGTTTACTGTTACATCTCTATATTATCCCCAAGCACATCTACTTAAAATAAATTGATTGTAGTGCCACTTATATTCTATTAAGGAACAAGGAACAAAGGACCAGTCGCCTCGACAAGACCTGCCATGATCATTCCTTCAACCAAGTCTTCTGTGCCAGGTGTTGTGCCAGATGTGGGAACGCAAGGCTAAAGAACACAGTCACTGTCTTTGTGGAGCTAACACTTCAAGTCGTTATAAACAATAATCAAACTCTGATCAAAATTCTCTGAATAAAAGTCCAACCAAGAGGGCTTCCCTGGTGGCGCAGTGGTTAAGAATCTGCCTGCCAATGCAGGGGACTCGGGTTTGAGCCCTGGTCCAGGAAGATCCCACATGCCACGGAGCCACTAACCGAGTGCACCACAACTACTGACCCTGTGCTCCAGAGCCCACGAGCCACAACTATTGAGCCCAAAGTGCTGCAACTTCTGAAGCCTCCCACCTAAAGCCCGTGCTCCACAACAAAGGAAGCCACCGCAATGAGAAGCCTGAGCACCACAATGAAGAGTAGCCCCCGCTCGCCGCAACTAGAGAAAGCCTGCTCGCAGCAACAAAGACCAAGCGCAGCCAAAAATAAATAAATATTAAAAAAAAAAAAAGTCCAACCAAGAACTGGGAATGAGAATTACTTAACTCCATAGTTGACAAACATTTTTTTTTTTTTTTTTTTGGCTGTGCTGTGTCTTCGTTGCAGTGAGAGTGCTCTTCATTGCAGCGCGTGGGTTTCTCTAACTGTGGCTTAGTTGCCCCTTGGCATGTGGGATCTGAGTTCCCCAACCAGGGGTCGAACCCTTATGCCCTGCATTGGAAGGCGGATTCTTAACCACTGGACCACCATGGAAGTCCTTTTTCTTTTTTTTCTTTTTCATTATTGTTTACATGAAGAATTAGAGAGAAGATTAATAGAATATATTATGTTCTTTGAGGAGAGAACAGACTTCTCTTGGCAGGCTAAATTCCTTCTGCTTCCCTTGAAAACCAATGGAAGCAAAAAGGCAATGGGAAGAAGGGATAATAAGGATTTATTTGGCTAAACATCCTGTACTGCTTGTTCATTTCCAAGAGATAGCACAATATGTATTAAACCACATGGGTTGAACGAAATTCCTCAGATAGTTTTTAGATAATTATATGTTAAATGCAAACCAATTTTGTCTTGGAGTTCTATTTCATAAGGGCAAAGTATGGTTTATAAGCTGCTCAGACATCAAGAAGCTCCTACAACTACATTTTGATGAGTTGAGTGTAAGTGAATCAGAAACATATGGATTTCATTTGCTTTGTAATGCATATGAGCTCAAAAACCAAGTGCAACCATGGTTGTCAAAACATGTTCTGGGAAGAACTTGGTACAGTGTTTCTCTCAACCAAACTCGGTGAAATTCTTTTCATTTGTATTCTTAATGACTTCTACTAAAAACGTGGCACAGCACTGACTTTTATTTTTCCCCTTTTTAATGTCTCGTTTGAGGATATCCCTTGTTTTAAACTTTGGGCTTTATGGATGACTATTGCATTGCTTATGATTTTCTACTGAATACATGAAACTAAAGAAAAGATTCTGTGTTCAGATTTGCTAATTTATGTGGAAGTGAAGTTGACTATATTTCATTTAGGGGTTAATGGGTGGGTGGGAAAATAAAATGTTATTTATATAAAATCAACTATTGTGTTGAAAAAAGGAGGTTCAATAATGTGGATTTTGCCATATTATCCCTAAGTTTGCTATACACTTACATATCTGAATTTTTCCTACATATTGATTTAATTGACTATTCTTTCCAACTGTAAGCTCTTGGAAAGCAGACTGTGTACATTTTATCTGCTTATATGGTGTTTGAAAAGCTCCATATTTCTCTATGAACTGGATGATGACCAATGCAATTGTATTAAGAGAATTTTCAAAGCATTATAAGGTTTACTGAAGGAAAAAAAAACCCCTCAAAGCTCAAATAATTATTCATTTATTACAAAGTTAGTTTTATTAAGTGCCAAATATATGTCAGCTGTGCTTCAAATTGCATAGCATTACTCCTTTTTATTAACTGAAAGGAAAAAAATTTGCCTGTGTGTGTATCCTTTATTATTTTTAGAAAGGTCTACTTTTTTCCCAGAGAAGTGTAAAAACACAATGTTCTTTTTTTTTGTTTTATTGAGATATAATTGACATTCAGTGCTATATAAATTTAAGGTGTACAGCATAATGATCTGATTTACATACATCATAAAGTGATTATCACAATAAATCTAGTGAATATCCATCATCTCATATAGGTTCTAAATTAAAGAAATAGAATTTTTTTTCCTGTGATGAAAACTCAGGATTTACTAGTCTCAACTTCCATATGTAACATACAGCTGTATTAATTATATTTGTCATGTTGTACATTACATCACAACACAATGCCCTTGAAATGATTTTTATAGCTAAATCTATGGTAACAGCAGATTAAACATAATTTTTATATTCAAACCCTTGTAGAGGTGTCATAGCATTCCCTTTTGCACTCACAAAATCAAGTTACCACTATTAAGATTTAATTTAAGGAAAGTGGTTTAGCCCCTTATATATTTCCCTAGAAACATTATTTAATGTTAGCCTAACATTTATTTTCAGGATCTCATTAAACTAGAGCTAACGGTGTAAAGGAGAGAATTTGTCATCAGTGGGTCTCTGAATAAGAAAGAATGTATCACCCTGCACCACCACATCTTGACCATCTGCTGGGATGAAGTGTATACTGTACATGGAGCAAAACCAGATTAGCCTCTGGGCATTCCAGCTAGTGGGTATTTACAGTCTGTTTTTCACTTAGGTGTTTGCCTAAGAGCAGAAGCTTGAACTAAGTTATCACAAGAATTGCCCAACATATCAAGCATGTCAACCAGTTTTTGACACCTACGTCAACACCAGAGAGAAAGCAATGATTGCAGCTTTCCAGCTACACCCCTCCACACACCCCTCCACACACCCCCTCCACACACCCCTTGATACCACTAATCACAGGGCTGCCAGATGGGAAAGACAAGCCAACAATTCAGCCTTGCTTCATTTTCACTTAAGTTTTATTAAAAGCTTTGCCTTTTGTATAATATTCTCTATTAACCTCACCTAACCATAGAGACATAACCTAACCTCTCCCAACCATTGAGAAGACATCGTTTTAATCCCTTAGAGAAAAATTAAGCAGTACATTGGAGATGGATAAAGCAATGTTCGAAAATTGGTCTTTTCTAATAACGTACCCCATGTACTTTATCTTTTGTGTTTGTACAGGTTTTTGATACATTTCATTTAGTTGACAGATGGTTTTAGCAAATGCCTAGTCATTGTCTTGCTGTCTCTCTACCTACACTTCCACTCACATCTCTGTTTGAAATCACAAGGTTACAGGACAAGTTGTCCTAAGTATTGAAATCCTGTATTTGTCTAGTGGTGAAGCGTGTTTGAGGCAAGTACTACTCTCCTGCCAAGTGCTTCAGCCTTGACCCACAGGACACCTGCCCCCTTTATTACGAGAGCAGTGATGCATTGGTGGTGGACCTCTCCTGACATTTGCATTCTTCCCTGAAGTCAAGACGTCCAGTTGACTGGGGAAATTCCAGAGAATTTTCCTACATTACTTATAGGCACCATCATGGGATTTGCTTTGAGAAGCAAAATGATAGCGAAAAAATTATAACATTCAGTTTGGGTATCTCCCCACCCCCAGCTCTACCACTAGCTAGGGCTATGACTTTAGGAAAAGACATTTAAATTACCTAGGTCCCCACTTTTGTGAAGAATGGAATAGCTGTGCTGGGTCATGCCAGAAACCCACTTCAAATCTAGCTTTCAATGGTTCTATGACAACAGTATAATTTACCAATGAATAGCAAAAATATAAATCCCAGGTTCTCCACTGTCCTGTAATACATTTGGTTGCATTTGCTTTCTTTTCCTGGAGGTAATAGTAGAACCATAGCATAAAAATAATCTTAAGATGTTATCTAACTCATGCTTGGGAATATCCACTCACCTTCTCGCATACTTGTAAGCACATACTTGTAAGCACATTGAAAATGCTGCAGATTTCATTTGTTTTATCACCAGTGAAGTTCTATGGGAGAGTATGGGTCAGATAAAAATGTGCATATAGGCTTTTCTCCTTTGATGATTTTATTTCTTCTTACAATCAATCCTAAAAATTGATTGACTGCCCAAGAATGATTTATTTTAAAATAAAATAAGCAAAACATCTAATTGCAAGCCATATGTGTAGAAAGGGAACACAACACATGAACATGAATATAGAATATCAACCAGTATGTGTTGGAACAAATGAATCTGAAAGGTGATTTTGTATAAGCAGCTACAAAAGAGAAGGAAATAAGAAAGATACTGAAGAATATCTGAAAATGCTTTTATTAGACCAGCAATCCCATCACCACTAGTGCCCAGGACACTGTTTATCATAAAACATTGCCAAAGAGTAAAAGAAAGCCATGGAAGCTCTCATACCATGAAAAATAAAAAAAGAAAAAGAAAAAGTGCAATAATACTTCTGGTGAACCTATTTCCAGAACAAGCACAAAATAATACCTTCTAGTATAAAATTGATTCATTTTATTGCTAAAGACAGAGAAGAGAACAAAATAAAAAATATTAAAAGTTGTACTTCTTAGAGAGAAAAAAATAGGCAAGCCTCAGAGATATGTCAACAAGCTTAGCAAACCAGCTACAAAATTGGAGGTAAATATTACACTCAAAGAGAAAACAGAATTAGCTCCTCCCCAAATCTCTTTACTAAGTGACACCAGTGAAGGGCAAACATTACAAGGGACTGTATCTTATTCAGGGGTTAGATTAAATAGGGTAGCGTGAAGGCAAAGGAAAAGCATGACCCTTGGAAATCTCTTACGATGGTGGTGGATGCCAAGGGTCACCTCATATGAGACAAACTATCTCTTACTTATTTCACGATTGGTTTTCCTCCAGCACTAGAACAGATCGCTACTTTGCTTGGCATTGGATGAATTACGGATTGCATTTAGAGACCATGTCGTACAAAGCATATGTACCTTCAAATCACAGAGTCGTAACTGGTGCAGTGGAGCGACAGATAACGTGGGATCTGAAAGCAGCTAAGGAATGACAAACAGACTCACAGTCCCCGTCTCATGCTTAATTGGGGGCATAAACACACTGAATGGAAGAATAGATGGAACTGTACTGTGTACTCCTATATTTCCTCAGCAGAATTACGTTCCAGTTGTGAGATGCAGGATACTTATCCTGGTGGATGTAAGCCAACCTCATGGCCCCTTTTTAGAGTGGGGGGTACTCAGAGGCTAGAGAATAAATGGAGTCTGGAGTCCTGGCCCAAGTTCATCTGACAGGAGATCCAGTGCATCTATGGACACCCAAGTAGAAACGTCTGTGTTGCCCAAGGGCATAATCAAAATGACTCTGCTTAGAGCTGGCAAAACCTCACCCCGCACAGGTTCTTTGACCTGCAGAGTAAATCATCTGTTAAGAAAGGCCAAATGGAAGTCTCCTAAAGATGCCTCTACTGGCCATGGTAAGAAGTCAAGAACAATGTCATATCTTGCACAGAATTGTAGGATGCAGGGACTGTGAGCCCTGATACACCCTAATTTAATTTAACAAGTTAGCCTGCAACAGGGTTCATGTTTAAAATACATGGGTCAGGGAATGACTTGGAAATTTGTGCTTCCCATTCCCACCACTTTGCCTATGCTGGGTCCTGGTTCCTGGGAGGCAGAGGGATCCTTCTATAAGGGGACAGAGCAAGTTTCCACTGAACCTTAAGTTACATCTTCTCCCTTGGCATTTTCAGCTTCTTATTCCAGGTGACCAATAAGCAAAGAAAGAAGTTCTGATTAACGTGAGGATCCAGGGCTGCTATGACATAATGAGGACGGAGATGACAAGGTCCTTCATGTGCCTTTGTAGGGCTTTCTCTGGCTATTTCAGCCTGTTTGTCCATGTTCGAGGAGAGTTAATAGCCCCCAGGAGAAGCCCTGCATCAAAGGTGATGGAATTGATGTGTAAGTGTCCGATTTCCCTCTCCCTCAATGAGAATTCTGAGACACATCATCTACACTGTCTCCCAAAGGGTTAAGCGCCACTTGTCAACATGCTTTTGATAACACCCTTTATTAGTTTACTTCCCTCCCCCATCTTAATTCCCTATTTCCTTATTCCTTTCATATAAATTTCTTGCCGTCAAATCCTTGTCTCATGTTGGTTTCTGGGGAAATCCAAGCTAAGATAGAGTCCTTGAATATTGTCTTTTCTTTAAAGACATATTCATAACATTTTAAAAATACTATGCACACTTCAATAACCACGGGGGTAACACACATTACAAACAGTGTTCTCATTATTTGCACCCTCATAATCGTGACCCAAAGGTACAAGAAAATTTCATCTGCATCATCTCTTTAAGGATCCAGGAAGTTGTACACTGATTTAAAAAAACCATTTAAAGTGCTTATTTACAATTATGTACATACACACAGATGTTTTTTGTTTGTTTGTTTGTTTTTGCGGTACGCGGGCCTCTCACCGTTGTGGCCTCTCCCATTGCGGAGCACAGGCTCCGGACGCGCAGGCTCAGCGGCCATGGCTCAGGGGCCCAGCGGCTCCGCAGCATGTGGGATCCTCCCGGACAGAGGCACGAACCCGTGTCACCCTGCATCGGCAAGCGGACTCTCAACCACTGCGCCACCAGGGAAGCCTCACACAGCTGTTTTAAATTTGGGTACTTAAGTGGACAAATTTCTGGTCTTTGAGAACCATGCCTATGCAGAACAGCTTGTTTATCCCTTGAGTCTTCAATGAGGTTGCTTTAAGGCTGTGTACATTGTACTTTGCCTGAATCCCAGGAATGCTTTTCACATTGTTGTCCATAAGAATGGCACCTCCTGGGGTCATGCAGGGCACAACCGGCTGGAACTTAAGGGTATAAAACATACAGTTGTAAAATGAATGTTTACCTCCTTGGATATTACTGTCAAACTTTCATAAAAATAAAATGATGTGAAACAGCCTATCAAATTGAACTCCTCCCCCCAAAAAGGAAACGTTACACTGTGGGTGTTGAAGTTACTTTTATTCAATGCAGGGTTCATTGTCCTGAGTTGCTTTATCTAATGCTGGAATGTACTCATTGCACCATATTTTAAAGCAGTATCCTCTATGATTCTATATGCACCCCATAGTCTAATCACATTGGAACTAGATAAAGGGGCACTGTCAAATTCAATTTAGCCAAGATTGCCTCCTCAACAATTCTTCAAAGATTTTATTCACATAATTCATACAGGAGGATTAGAATATGCACTCAGTTCAAAATGATTACTTTGCTATTCTGATGATCATGCACAATTTATTGCTAATAAATTCCTTTGTATAGTTTCCCACACGAACAAGTGGAGTTTCTCATGGGAAATATGCTTATGTAACTTTTTGAAAGAAATTTACACTAAACTTTGTATTTCCTTAAAAAAAAATGTGAAACTGTACCTTAAAGGGAATAAATAACGTACTAGAATCATAGACAATTAAATATCCACTATGCCTATAGTGAATGTGGTTTAAAAAATAATTTTAATAAATAATTTCAGTTGACTGCATGGTTATATGAGTAACCTTTTAGAACAGATGTGGAAAATTGGCATCCCTGCCTGGGGACTAATTCAGCCTGTATTTGTGTGTTGCCTATCTGGCTCAGTGTTTAAATTTTTGTATTTGAATGTTTTCTCAGTTCTATAGCCTCCTTCTCCCCACCCCACTATCGTCTGATGCCCAGCTAGCCTCAAAGTTTGATGTTACCGGCCTGGCCTTGCTGGGAGGTTCAGATTGCAGCGTTAGAAGTGGGGCCCCAGTAGATTTTCCTAAGACTCATCCTTAGATGCATTTAATAATAAATGGGAATGTATTTTTGTATACTTTTAATGATTATCACTTACCTACATAGGCTGTGAAATGACTGAGAATTTAAAATTAAAATGTTGCAATTTCAAGATTTCTTTTCTTCTCTCCTATTTTTCTTCTGCTCGTTATTTTTTGCTCTAAGTTTCCCTGAACTGTAAGAAGGCTAGAAAGAAGGTCAACACAGGGGCCAACAGAAGGGAAAGCAGTATGACCATCAGGCTGAGGTCCTTTCGGCCAGTTAACAGGTCATGGGTCACACTCTGGCGATGACTGCTGCTGACACAGGGAAGATGACCCCAAAGATAGAACTATTGTTGGAAGATTGCTTGGACAGATCAACCTGGCTTAAAAGTATCAGTTATTTAAAACTTTATTTTATTTGTTTCAATGTAATGTTAAAGATAATGCTACATTATGTGGTTTACATGCATAGCCTGAGAAATGAGTTAGATTTTTAACTTGAAATTGTATTTGGAACTGAATTTTAGACTGATGGGGTATGAACCATGCCAAACCTTAATGAGTGACTTAACTTGTTCGCAGTGTTTTTGCTTACCTGTGTACCACTCTCACAATCTTTTGGAGAAGTTAAAGGAAATATTATTATCCTCACTTCACAGGGAAAAGAAAGTGAAAAAAATGCAGTTGAGAACTTTTTGCTCAAAATCATACATTTAGCTAACTTAGCAACCAGTAGGATTAGTTTGTGTTTTTTACTGCACATCTGTATGTAATTATATCTTTTTAGTTCATGATTTCTTCCCCAGAATTAAATTTTGGGAAAGATGAAAATGAAAACCCAGGCAGAACTGAAGTGCCTTCCAAATTAGGCCAGGATCCTCTCAGGTTTAGCCTGGCTGTACAAGCTCTCTCCCCAGATGCAAAAGCACAAGAGCGCAATTTCCCCTAAAGCTTCTGGAGAAAATACACACAGTTTCTAGTGCGGTCAGATTTGACAGTAGAGACTAGGGAACAAGCCACATGAGAGCCAGCACTCTGAACTCTTCTATGTAACCGAGGAAGAACTCAGGTGTTCCCCCTGGGACGGAGTAAACCAACATTGACTGGTATGAAGAAACTCGGCGTACCAGACTGCTCGTCATTAAAACAGACTCTGCCTCTCTGTCTAGGATACAAAAGGCACAAAAGACTGCTTAATTTGCTGAGAGGTATCAATTCGTGCCAATCCAAATATAAAAGTAAAAGAGGTGGGAGCTTTAAAAGTATATTCTCTGGGGCTTTCCTGGTGGCGCCGTGGTTGAGAGTCCGCCTGCCGATGCAGGGGACACGGGTTCGTGCCCCGGTCCGGGAAGATCCCGCATGCCGCGGGGCAGCTGGGCCCGTGAGCCATGGCCGCTGAGCCTGCGCGTCCGGAGCCTGTGCTCTGCAACGGGGAGAGGCCACAGCAGTGAGAGGCCAGCGTACAGCAAAAAAAACAAAAAAAAAAAAACAAAAAAAAGTATACTCTCTGAAGCTCTCATCCCCTGAGGTCTTTAAGGACAGGTTACCAACTCATAGAGCTTTTTAAGGGATGGATCTTTTAAGGGATGGAGCCCAAGCCAGACAGTAAAACATCAAAGTCATGCTAAACAAGGAACCAACTGTCCCTCTCCCTTCCCCCCACCACCAGAGGTTAATTTGCTTTTCATTGTTTGACCTCCAAGTATTTAATTTTTTGATGAGGCTACACAGAAGCCCTGGAAGGTGGTAGATAGTAACATTTTCCACATGAGCATTTTCAGACCGAAGTTTTGCAACTTGGAATTCACAGCACCGTGCAAGAGGTGGTTGCTAAGTGGAAATGGGAATTTGGATATTTTTTCAGACTTGTGCAAGAACTTTTGGGTAAGTGATTCTACCGCGGCTAAGCTTTATGAATATATGGTGTAGATGATCTGAAAGGTTTCAGGTCAGTATCTTAAAAGTCCAAACCTCTCACCTACCCATTCACCATTGCTGCTTCATTCCTTTGGGACGAGGACACTTCTTAAATCAGGTAAGCCTTTTCCTGCCAGAACTTGGAATTGCATCTGCTTCTCGAATTTCTCATCTAGGTGTTTTCTCTTCATATTGATGACGTCCTTTAGCTATCAGGCCTTGAAAACAAGAATGGGACTTACAAGAGGAGCGTGACTTCCCAGGGCCCAGAAAGAAGCTCAGGAGGAAGTAACAGGGAACTGACGGGGATGATTAGGCTCCAATGAAGAGGTAAGGTTACTTGCAGGTAGGATTCTGTCTATTCCCACTTTTTGGAGCTGAAGTATCCCCCTTCTATTTGATTGGGTGTATCCAGTGACGTATTTTTAAAATGGAAGCTGAATGAATTTAACACGAAGAATTGTGACCCCTCCTAGGACATCACAAAACCAAGGCTGAGAAAAAATGCTGTCAAGTCAGCACTGCTGTGACCAGAGAAAGCAACCACACTCTTTTTCAACACAATTGTACTATCTGTCATTTTGTCTTAGAAATCACAGTAGTGACTAAAAAGGAAAAACAAAGTCAGAACCTGGAACATGACAGAGTAAGTAAAATGAACCAACCATCCCAGTTTCCCTGGGACTGAAGGGTTTCCTGGGTCCTGGGACTTTTAGTGCTAAAACTGGAACACTCCTGGGCAAATCAGAATGGGTGGCCAACGTAGATAGGTGGCAATTTAAATAAACACTGAGTTCTGTTCTTTATTTGGGTCGGACCCTCCATTCAAAGGTTTCCCCAGTGCGGGAGAACATTTCCTCAGCAAAAACACCATGCGGTGCCACTGTCTGGGAGCATACATTGGAGCACGCTTTCTGGAAACTTCGTCAGAAGCAGGGCTGGCAACATGCATGTAACTTTTATCCTAGCTTCAGGTCCTGGGTATGGTAAAGCCTGGAAGGAAGCAATGGGACAGAGAATGATGAGAAAAGTAGGCAAGAGGTCATCCTAGAGGTGATTGGGCACATAGAGGCACAGGAGATGCGTCGACCTGAGTCCCTTCCAGGGCATGGCACTCACCCCAGCCAATGGTCCACACATTTACCCCAAGCCTCCTCAGTGCTTTCCCACCTCCTGTGTCCCAGAATGGCTTTATCTTTCTTCCACAGCTCAGAAAAGCAATCTATCTGTCCTTCAAGGATCTTTTGAAATGCCACTTCTTCAGGAAAGGCTTCCTGACCACTTCTCTCCTTTAAGCTTCCACAGGGCTAATTTTCTTCTTCAGTCGTTTGGCGTTTTCCTACCGGTGGTGTCAATAATTGATTTTCAATGTCTCATCCCCCTAGCTGGGTTGTGAAGGGGTGGATTATTCGTGCTTTTTAAAAAATTTGTTGCATCTTGCTTAGCCCAGGACAGGCTTGTTGATTGTCTAAAGCAGCGCTGTCCAGTAAAATACAAGGTGAGCCACGTTTGTAACTTAACATTCTCTAGCAGTCACATAGAAAAAGAAGTCAAAAGAAACAGGTGAAAATAATTCCAATGATGTAGATGGCCTAGCCCAAACATTACTTCAACATGTAATCCGTGTGAAAGAATTATTAGTGAGCCATTTTTACATGACTTTGATTGTATGGTCTTTGAAATTCAGGGTATATTTTACTCTTCAGCACATCTCAGTTCAGGTTAGTCATGAATCAAGTGCTCAAGAGGTGCACGTGGCAAGTGGCTACCATCTTGGACACATGATAAGTCAAGAAGATATACTGATGGGGTCTGTACAAGATAGGAGTTTAGTTTGATTCTATAATCGATGAGAAGACACCATGAGTTGTTGAGAAGACTGCAGTAACTTGTCTTAACATGATAAGGATAATATGGAATCTAAAAAAAAGAAAAAGGTTCTGAAGAACCTAGGGGCAGGACAGGAGAAAAGACACAGATGTAGAGAATGGACTTGAGGACATGGGGAGGGGGAAGGGGAAGCTGGGACGAAGTGAGAGAGTGACATGGACATATATACGCTACCAAATGTAAAATAGATAGCTGGTGGGAAGCAGCCGCATAGCACAGGGAGATCAGCTCGGTGCTCTGTGACTACCTAGAGGGGTGGGATAGGAGGGTGGGTGGGAGGGAGATGTAAGAGTGAGGGGATATGGGGATATAGGTATAGGTATAGCTGATTCACTTTGTTATACGGCAGAAACTAACACACCATTGTAAAGCAATTATACTCCAATAAAGATGTTAAAAAAAAAACGTGATCAGGATAGAGATTAGGGAGACCGAGATTAGAAATCAAGAGAAAAAATTGTTTCTGTAATACAGAATCAACGGAGGAAGAGTAGCAGCACTTCGTGACTGATGGAACATAAAAAAAAGTAAAGGAGGGCTTCCCTGGTGGCAGTGGTTGAGAGTCCGCCTGCCGATGCAGGGGACACGGGTTCGTGCCCCGGTCCGGGAAGATCCCACATGCCGCGGAGCGGCTGGGCCCGTGAGCCATGGCCGCTGAGCCTGCGCGTCCGGAGCCTGTGCTCCACAACGGGAGAGGCCACAACAGTGAGAGGCCCGCGTACCGCAAAAAAAAAAAAAAAAAAAAGTAAAGGAGAGAGCTGTAAATAACAATTTAAGGTTATTACCAGGAGAATGTATAACTTAAAGAGTACCAGAAAAATAGTAAGAAGAAAGCTGGAGAGAGATATCAGTCTAAGGAAGAGATGGATTTTTCTTCAATCATATAATTTCAAGTACTTGCAAGTTTATCTCCCCAGAGACACAGTTTGGAGCAAAGACAAGGTCTAACAAAGTAGCTTTTGGGAGAGATGCCATCAAGTTGGCTGAGCCTTAGGGATGGATAACAGCTAAGATTGTGAAGGTGGATGAAGATAAAATGATTCAAGAATTTATTCTTAGGAATTCCATAGTTAGCAAGGAGGACAAAAAGTTGTCAGGATGGTAGGAAGAAAATGAAGAGATCACGAAAGCCAAGGGGGAAAACAATTTCCAGACAAAAGGATAGAAAGCCGGAGAGAATCTGAGGCAGTTGAAAACTGAGAAAAGTCCACTGGACATGGTTAGGAAGCCATCGCCGGAGCAGTGAGAACCTTTGACAAGGTGGAGGGACAGAGAAGGATTTACATCAGCTGAGCTCTCTCCTGACCCCCTCCCTGGTTTTCAGTCCTTAGAGCAACAGGCTGACTGAAGATGTTTGGATTGAGAAGGCTGACTTTTTTCAGCAGATACAGTCCCAGCAGGAATCCTGGCCGAAGGAAACAGAGACCAGCACGGAACGGGTGGAGCTCTGGGCGATTCTTGATTAATGGCCAATGTAAAGAAAACCCAGAAACTAGCTGAGTGGCAGGATGTAGGGAAATTCATAGGGAGAGCAGTGCAGAACTGAAAACCATTGCGAAACCAGTATTTGGTCTTTGTTAAAAGACAAGTCGAAAAATACAAATTTAAAAGATAATTTGTCTTATAAGGGCTTATTGTATTTTTTTCAATATTTTATTGTTTATCTTAAGGGATGGGTAAATATGGAATGTGTGGAAAATCACCTTTAATTTTTTACATGTTTTTGAAAGGGAAATGGAGAACAACAGTGGCCTGAAAGCACTTGAAACTCTAGTGGTCTGAACTCTGATCCAAGACTTTTTTCTCCTTCAAGCCTATTTATTCAACTATAAAACAAGCTTCAATATCTAGTATCCAACCATTTAAAAAAAACTGGTGGATTTTAGCTTTGTCTTTGCTGAAATAGCTTGGGGATAATAGAGTCAAAATTAGAACTAATAAGAATCAACTCATTCAGCCTTGATAGTTAAAGTAAATCCCTCATTTGTGGATATGAGACTTACTCTGGCTTGTGTTTGGCAAGTGTAGGATACAGGGTGTGTAATTTATTGAGCTACAAAAGTCCCTTGAACTTTCCTGTAATTTCATAAAACCTTAGGAGTTCAGACATGCACAAATGTTTCTGAAATCTTTGGAAGACAACAACCTAGATTACTCCTTCTGCTGAAAATGACTAACTTGGATTTTCTGTTTCATTTCTAAGCAGGAAGTTTGACAGATGAAAATGAAAAGTGATTACTGTACAGTACTCCACACAGGTGAGGCAGAGGTGGATGAAAGGATTAATCAAATAGGGAGAAGACAATAATTCTGTTTCTGTAGCAGGAATAGAGTAGTGCTAAAGGAAATGCAAATGAAGATGTCAAAATAGCTTAGTCTATGTCAAACATTTTACTTCTAAATATTCTATTCTAATATCCTTTGTCTCTCAGAGTCAGTCTTAAAGACTCATACTAGATCTGTGGATCTTCTATTCTTTCTACATCTAAATACATTTTAACATTTTAGAGATAACCAAAGATGAGATACGGGGTTCACAAATAATAACAAATAATAACAAATAATTGCAAACAGGAAAAGGAATATATAAATCAAAACTTTTAGTGTGGGACTTTCTTGGTGGCACAGTTGTTAAGAATCCGCCTGCCAATGCCGGGGACATTGGTTCATCCCTGGTCCAGGAAGATCCCACATGCCGTGGGGCAACTAAGCACGTGCACCACAGCTACTGAGCCTGTGCTCTAGAGCCCGCGAGCCACAACTACTGAGCCCACGAGCCACAACTACTGAAGCCCATGTGCCTAGAGCCCGTGCTCCACAACGAGAAGCCACTGCAATGAGAAGCCCGTGCACCACAACGAAGAGTAGCCCCTGCTCGCTGCAACTAGAGAAAGCCCGCGCGCAGCAGCGAAGACCCAACGCAGACAAAAATAAAATAAATTAATTAAAAAAAAAAAACTTCTACTGTGTCAAGATATTCATCAAACATTGTGCTTGTTAGAAAGGACTTGTTCGTTTTTGCTTAGAGATGAAATAGCTTTTATTATTCACACACACGGACACATGTATTGTTTCAGGAAGTACCAAAATCTGATGGGCAGATTACTAGATAAACTCAAAGATTGGTATTTTGACTAAATTGGCAGTTTCTAAATGTCAAATAGATAAGTTTATCCCCAATCATTGTTCTGCAACCTAATAACAGACTGTCCCTTCACGATGTTTAAATAAAAATATGAGGGGAAATAATCTCATAAATTAAAAAATAGCAATCTCTATAAAGAAAAAAGAATTTAGATTGTGTTCTTAACCTTTAGAAATTAGACAAATACTCTTGAGTCTTGAGTCTTCACCCCCCTGTACAATGCCTCTTAGCCTTTGTGGGACTGAATGAATTTGGTGTCAGAGTCTATACGTATCATTTTCCTCAATGTCATTAGTAATTATTTGCATAAGGAATCCGTTTTATACTATAAAAGTAAGTTATATTAACAGTGTCTCTATTACTTAGGACATTTACTGGAACAGATAATACTCTTGTAGCCATGTTGCTATTTAGATTTCCAGTTCTTTAATGGGGTTCTTAATGGCTTCATGAGGTACATGGGCTTCTGAAATAGTCATTGAGATTTTGTACATGGACCAGTTTCTGGAGTGAAGCCCTAAATCTTTAATCAGATTCTCTTGGGAACACATGTCTTAGAGAAGTTAAGAATGATTTAGAACATCACATGAAAAATGTACATATAATTCTTCAATATGAATTTGGCGCTTTGCCAAAGTGAAGAGCATTACTGGTAGATGAATAAAGATGTTTACCACAACACTAAACAAAATAAGGTAGATCTTTCCAGCAAACAAAAACAATAATATATACTCACTGTTCAATTCAGTGCCAGCGTTGGCCTCCTTTTGGATTAAAATGAACAGTTTCATATTGTGTCTTTAATCTTATCAGAGACCCCTAAAGTAAACAACAGCACAGCATGAGAAACCTTGGTCATGTAACTCTTACTACTCTCTCAGAAACAGCAAATGTCACTTTCTTATAAGCCCAGCCCTAAATCATCAGGACTACCTATTCACATTACCGGGATTTTCAAACTAGCAACTAAACATTGTAATAAACGGTTTATGGTTTTTACTGGTGAAGTAGTACTATTTGACAAAGCACGCCCATCTGGGTTCTATTTATTACGGTCCTTGACATATTTTATTATCATTACTTTCTTACTTGCAAATTCTTCTCAGAATAAAAAATAAATCGGGGACAAAAATCCCACTTAGAGGAACTCTACTTAGAAGCAGTCTCGGAGATGCGCCTGAGGCTGGGACCTCCAGGGAGAGCAAGAATTCGCCGCCCGGCAGAGCTCGGCCTCCCCGCCCGCCGGCGCCCACGGGCCTAGCCCCGGCCGAGCGCACGGCCAAGTGCACCGGGCCGTAGACAGACTCCGCGGCGCTGCAGCCCGACCCTCCTACCCCGAGGGCTGGCAGCGTGGCCTGGACTGTCGGGGCGGGAGGCGGGCTCGGGTGGGGGGTCGGCGAGCGCCGGGGCTGGAGGCGGAGGAAGGGGGAGGGGGAGGCGGTGCCCCCCGGCCAGGCCCCGCCCCCGGCGCGGCTACACAAGCTGCGCCCACCTGCCCAGCCCGCCTTCTGCAGCGCGGCGGCCCCGGCGCTAGTCTCGGCGCGGACCAGCGAGGCGGCGGCCGCTCCAGCAGCCTCCCCGAGCCGCGAGCCCCGACACTCTCCTGCCACTCGCCCATCCCCGGCCCCTCGTCGCGGCCCTCGCGCTGCCCCAGTAAGTTTCCGAGGGTCGGGCGGCGCGGAGGGGCCGCAGGCGAGGGGCGGCCTGGGCGCCGAGCCGGAGGGATAGGGCTGGGGCGGAGGCGCCCGGGGCCGCGTCCAGCTGCGCGCAGCTGCCCGGAGGCCGCACTCCGGCCCTTCGGAGACGGAGAGTCCCGGGGCCGCGCTCCGGGCTTCGCCTCGCCCCGTGCGGCCCCCAGGGCGTCGGGATCCGCGGCCGCCGTGCGGGTCGTGGGGGCCGGTAGGCGGCCTGGCACGGCGACGCCGCGGTTCCCTTTGGCCGCCCTGGTCCCGAGGGGCCCTGGGCACCCTCGTGCGGGAGGACCGGCCGGGCCTCCCCACCCCGCCCTGCGCACTGGCGGGTCCCCGAAGTCGCCTGCCGCTCGCTTGAGGCTCTTGGGTTACATATAGGACACCGCTCGGAGCTCTGGAAGTCTTTTCACACCCCGACCTGCCCGGGACTGGTAGGACAGGTAAAATGCCTCGTCGTGCTGTCTGTTTGGGGTATTTTTTAAGTAATGGGGTGCAGTTTTAAACCCTTTTGAGATGGGCTATACTCTTTTAAGCCTATTTCATGCCGCCTTCAACCTTGAACTCCAAATACCATTCTTGACGTTTAGGAACTCTGCCGGTCAACCCCAGAGTACCCGTTCCTCCGGAGAGCTTTGCAAGTTCTGGGTATGCGTATATCCAATCCAAGGACTAACATTTTCAGAGATTGTATCTTAAAGATATGGAAAAGAAATCCGCTCACAGAGTTATATAAGTCTTTTGAAGTGCAAACAGTACCCAGATTTCAGGAGTAAAAATGTTCAAATATTCAAACTCTCAAATATTTATGCAGAACTGCCTAAAAAAGCAGTTTTTAGACTGGGGATAAGATTTATCTAGTCGTTTCTACAGAAACACTCATCCTTTTAACTAGGGGATATCGTCAGATTTTATTCAAGTAGAGCTATCTGAATCCCGGCGGGACTTGAGATACGAAGTCAGTGTGTCTGTGGCTTCCCACTTGATGCTTTTTTACTCTTGCCCTAGGCAGTCTTTAGAACCTCTGTCACTTCTCTTCCCCCTCAGCATTAATAATAATTATTTCCTCAGGAAATTGCAAACATTTGTGCTTGTGATCTTCTTCTAGAAGATGTACAGGGTAAGAATATACTAATTATATGTTTATGGTTGCCTTTTCCTTTTTGTAATATTAAATCCTTTTTTTCTTTTAATCTCACTAAAGCTGGACATGGAATGATTTCTCAGTGAAATAGAACATATGCATTTTTATTTCTCCCTGAAAAGCTGCTAGTTAGCTACTCTGGATGACTCTGGAAGCCACATTATTTATTAGGAGTTTTCAGGTTTCCTCCCTTGCCCCTCATTTGGTTTCTGCACTGTGCCTTGATTAGGGGAATGTCATTTACCTTACTTAGTCTTTTTGGGTGTGCCGTGGCCTTGGAAACCAGAGTAAAACTCTGCATGGTATCTGCAAGGATTCAATTCACAGAATCCTTGGCCTCGTTTAGCTTAACCTGTTACTAAAGCCCTTTTGATTCCAAAGTCTCTAATCATTATCCCTGGATTTAGAGGCTGGAAGGGAAGACATGGTACCTGTTGGAGTTTTAAAAGTCTGAAAATACTCTGGAGTTTTTCGTCTTGTACACTCATATGTTTTTGTCATTGGGACATATGTGTCCGAAGGATTTTAAAGTTCATGTTTCTTGCTTTCTACTGCAAACCTGCTCACCTTCTCAGAGTGGAGGTGCCTAGTCTCCTTTCTAGGTGGCCTACCTTGTTCTCTTCTCAGGCTGCCTTGCGTAATTTATCATTGGTTCTCCTGGCTCTTCTGGCCAGACCTGGAGCCTTGTCTGTGGCCATTTCTTCTCTTTTTTGGCCCTACTTTTTCGAATGGACTCTCCCTCATAGTTTTTCTTTGTGATTTCTCTATTTAGCTTAGTTTCTGTCTTCCCTTCTGTTTTGTTATATTTGCTTGCTGCTCCATATATCCATATCTGTCTCTCTATACATGTGTGTATTTTTTAAGTGTTCAGAGCCATCTGCTTGTTTTATTTTGATGCCCTTCAGTGACCAACTTTCAAAACAGAACCTTGAAGATACCGGTAGGTTGCTGTTTGTTTTATTATTTCCCCAAACAGGATATGAACACATCAATTTCATGGACTGGCTTCTTGTAGACTTACTGCATGTCAGACATTTAGAACAAAAGCAACATTTTCAGTTGAGTATATTTCTGAATATTCACATACTTAGTAACATGTGCCCATTTGGATGTTTTGTCACCCAACTGAACACTGAAAAGCTCAGTTAACTAAGATTTCAGTTACATGATACCTCTTGTCTAAATGATTTTGAGGACTTAAGTGGTTAACTTATTCCTACACCTTTATCTGAATATTCAAAACCATGTAAATATAGCCTGGATAAGAAAAAAAAATAATGATATTGTTCTTTTCATTGTTTTCTGTTTTAATAGCTTTTCATTCTACAGGCTTATACAATGTCTGGCACATAACATGTGCTCCTTATTGTTGAGTGAAGGCCACTGATTTTAATACTTTAAGAAAGGGTGTATGTCTGTCTTCAAAGGTATATTCCTTCATTGGAAAGTACTGAGTCCCTACTCTGTACTCAGCATTAGACATCGAAAAGTAGTGTGCAGCTCCAATTTTGGAGAGATTCTACAATTATTTTTATATTCCGGAAACCCTCCATTGATGGATTTTAAGAGTAGTTATTTATTTTGTTGTAATTTTATGTAAAGTAACAACACCTATAAACAGATGACTTCAGTACTCTCTACAGCAGGAAGCAAACAAGGAACACATTCTCTGAAATGTGAAGATGATGTTACTTTCTGTTCCATCGTCAAAAGCACATGTGCTTTGGCATTTCTGTTTTACTGGTAGTAACAAATTTGTCCTGACTCTTATATTTTCCTTTCATTGCATTTCTGGCTATTTTCTAAGAAGTGGTGTCTGTGGAAATGTTGTAGATGCTATGGACAAAACCAAAGCAACAACTGGGGGTTCATTTCCACCAGACTAACTAGTTGATCAGGCTCTAACTAGCTGAGTTAAGATAATCAGAGCATGATTTACCTACTAATTTTTTTTGTCCAATTTAGTAAAAATAACTGTTATATATTAATCTGTGGAAACAAGCAGTATGCTATTATTTTTCAAGTGCTTGTGGACTCTTTTAAACCTTAAATGTTTCTGAGAATGGCCTCTGCTGCCATTGTTAACCTTCTCATTGGTAAGTACAATTAGTGTTGACTTAAGATTTGAGTTAATGTGGTTTTTGTTTAAAAGTCTGGATTTGAATATGTGGGTCACATCTCTTCTATTCATATTTAGACTTTTACTTCCAATATCTCTCCTCCGAAAAGTCTGTGGTTCTTGGTTTTTCTGGGTGTGTACAAACATGAATGGTTTGTTGAAAATCTTGAAGTTTCTTACATCCAAGATTGAAACATCAGCTGGGTGTCCTATGTGATGACTTAGTACTGCAAATGTCATGTATTTAATTTTATGCCTTCTCCTTATCCCACTACAAAAATAAAATAAAAAATACAAAAATAAAACCCATACGTTCACACCTATTCTAGTACTGCATACTAACTAGCGCCTCTGTTCAGAACTTGTATCATCTGGGATTCGGCAGTGAGGTGGATGAGATAAGAACATTTCATAACCTTTCTTCTAGGAGTTTAAAAAAAAAAAAAAAGCCCTGACTATGTTATATTCATTTTTGGAATATTTTATGAACAATACACAACAAAGAATTTTTATGTTCCTTGTTGATTCTTGCTAGTTTTTCCCACAGTTGTGGGGAAAATTCTTTTCTTTCCATCGCCCACTCTGGTTTCATCAAAGGCTTTTAAGTCTTCATACAGTCATACCTAATACAATGCTGTTTATGCCATCAAAGCCCACTTCCTTCCAGTGGAGACCTAGTGATCACCGTGGATAGAGCTTGATGTCGCCAGGGATGCTGAACAAAACTGTAATTAAGATGCTCTCATTTTATGCTTCTACTGTTGCCCATCTTGTTTTTGATTTTAATGGATCTTTCCATTTAAAAACAGATGCTTGTCTTTTCAAAAAGTCAAGTTTAACATAAACCTTCAAGCTCACTTTTTATTCATTCTACTCCTTTGTGGGCAGGGAGATGTTATCTGAGTTGGAATTAGATAAAATTAGATAATAATTATCTAGATAATTAGAAGATAAAAGTTGACGGGTTAGGCTCTTTTCTTCACTTGGCTCTGGATATCCAGCTGTCATCTGGTAAACGATGATAATGGTGATAGTCACTAGTGGAATTAACAGTCATCATATATTGAACCGTAAGGAAAAAATTGGTTCTCTTTGCATGTTCAGCCTTATTTGTTTACTTCCTCAATGTGAACTCGGGGAAGATTTTTCAGAATGCAATTCGATTTCTACTTTAAAAAAATCACACTAAAATCTCTAGAATTTGAAATATATTTGAGTGGTGGGGTGGGAAGTCATCTCTGTATCACATGCAAATTGTATTTTTCCAAAGTATCTGTATCCTTTGGATTTTCTCCCTCACCAGCCCCCATTCATCCTGCTGGTTTCTTAAAAAAAAAAAAAAAAAAAAAAGCATCCATTTGGTGGAAACAGCTGAATTTGATTTTTGTGAAACTAGCATGCGAAATCATAGTTTTTAGCAATTGTATGTACAAACAAATTACTGAAACACTGTTTTGATACATTGGGATTCCCTTGGAATAGGAAATATGACTTTGATTCTAAGAATATCCTAGGAGATGATCCATTTGGAGTCTTCCATGATCGGAGGTTAGCTAATCCATTTTGGATGAATATGTGTTATAAATATATACAGCCCAGATCGAGAGTCTGTAGAGAAGCGAAGAATAAATCAATGACTTTGTCTCTGTGGGCTTTGACCACCAGTGAAGGAGTTAACGAGTACACGCACAGTAGGAAGAGAATGATAAAGCTGCCATTTGATTGAGCCATACACAAAGCTGAAGGTATCAGAAGGAGAAGTAACAGTGTGTTCTAAACTTTTTTTTTTTTGCGGTACACAGGCCTCTCACTGTTGTGGCCTCTCCCATTGCGGAGCACAGGCTCCGGACGCACAGGCTCAGCGGCCATGGCTCACAAGCCCAGCCGCTCCGCGGCATGTGGGATCTTCCCGAACCGGGGCACGAACCCGTGTCCCCTGCATCGGCAGGCGGACTCCCAACCACTGCGCCACCAGGGAAGCCCTAAACTTCTCTTTTTTATAATGTGTGTTGTGTTCCTGACATAGACTAAATGCTCCATCAATTTAAGGTACTGTTGTCACCACCATTACAGTTACTATTATTGGTGTTAAAACCACTATCATTCTTCCTCCTCCAGTTGCTCTTTGGTGAAACTTGGGTCACTTAGACTTGAGTTCTGGCTGAGCATTTATTCACAAAAATTTGCATTTGGGAGGGGGCAATAATACTTATTAATCATTTGGCAGAACTGTCTGTCATTTATTACCCTGACACTCAAGAAAATTATGATGTTTAACTGAGAATTCAAACTATTCTGAAAGGTCTTAGAGGAAAGTTAAAACACATTAGGAGATTATATTTTAGGTGGAAAATTTGAAGAATAAAGTCATTCCAAAAGTGCAGTCAAATTAAGAACATGAGATTATCTTAACTTCTCACTCTGACAGTTGAGTGTTATGTTGGTTAAGTTTAGTGCATTTATACAAACTTAGTGTGTTTAAAACCCAGAAGGGGCCTTGTCAGGAATGTAAAAATCGTAAGAGGTCTTCAGCCATCCCTCCCACTTTTGCTTCTCCTGCAGGAGTCCCTCTGAAATCCAGGAAAGCAGTCCCCAGCTACAGTTAGTGTTGGTTCCAGTCTTGGCTTTCAGTTTAGAATGGACAAAGGACTGATAAAAAAAATGCTGGTTGCTGAAGAGATACTTTTCTATTACTTGTTAGAGAGGGGAAAGTTCTTTTGTTAGAAGGAAACACATTCGGTTCAGTTCCTACCATTGACCTAGAAGAAGAAAAAAATGTTCTAAAATAAATTATTTAACCAAAAATATATTTACTGTCATATTCAACATAGCTCTTCTATTGTACAAGGAGGGTTTTTAATGAAGACGTGCAACTGGGTACCACTGCTTCACCTTCCAGGTTTCAGGCTCTCGTGAATGTACCTTTTAAAAAAAAAATCTGATAATTGTTCCCAAGAGGTGGTGTGTGTGGGGGGGAACAGGGAATTGATTTACATTCTCAGTGTAATAGGCAAATCTTTATTTAAAGGACTCCTGGGGTGAATCCATTTCTACTAGGTAAAAATCACTTCATAGGGTTTTTGTTTAATGGACCTCAGATGCTCAGAATTCCTTTAATCATAATTCTTTGTTTGCAGTACACTTTGTCATGCCATTATTGGCTCATGTATGGCCAATAAATATTACCCATTTTAGATTCTTGGGTTGGGTGGTGGGTGGATATTCACTGTATTATGATTTTAAAATGATATATGAATAAATAAAAATTTAAATTTCCCCTAAATAAATTAGTAAATAAAATTTTCACAAATGTCTCCTTTGTGTTTTTCCTTCAAGTAGAGAACATCTGTACTGAATGAAATTTTCCTTTCGTTCAGAAGGACAGCTTTCTTTAGACAGTGATTTTTTTTCCTCCTAAAATTCCTTTATATTCACTTCCATAACATTCCTGGTATCTTTTTTTCTTTTTTTTGCGGTACACAGGCCTCTCACTGTTGTGGCCTCTCCCGTTGCAGAGCACAGGCTGCGGACGCGCAGGCTCAGCGGCCATAGCTCACGGGCCCAGCCGCTCTGTGGCATGTGGGATCTTCCCGGACCGGAGCACAAACCATGTCCCCTACATCGGCAGGCGGACTCTCAACCACTGCGCCACCAGGGAAGCCCCATTCCTGGTATCTTGAAGCAAAGGATACTTATTATTTTTCAATGGGGCTCATAGTACACAGGATATTTGCAATTTGCTTAGGTGCTTGTCCTGATAAAAATCCAAATGAAAACTTCCTTGTAGTTTGTATCAACTTGGACATGAATTCCTCTGGGAAAAGCCTGTGTCCAAAAAAATTCAGGCTACTCTGTATAGATTTTTTATGTGCTTTAATTATCATATTAAACAACACAATTTTATACTTGTATTTCAATCCAACACAAAGATTTAAGTGGTTTATTTAATTCCGTTGTAATCTGAGCAATTGTTTGGGAGATATTTTCGTGAGACTTAGAAGGAGCCTGGGGTGAGCTTTGACACTCCATCCTAAGGGCTTAATAACATTCTGGAGTGTTTTGGCGACATTAGGAATTTACCTTTGTTCCAAGGCAGCCCATGCTAGAAAACGAAGTCAAATTGACTATGATTAATCAGGCGAAGTGAAATTGCTGTTTCAGCTTTTAGTTTTTGACATTTTGCAGCGATCTGGACTTTCAGGAAGGAGTTGACAGAAGGACTAACAACCTTCATCCAAGTGTAAAACTTACTGAGAGTTCAGTTTTTTCATCCCTTTGAAATTAAAGGGCACTGCTGAGTTTTTAGTGCGTCTCAGCACTTGGAGTAAGTATTGAGCACCTGCTCCGTGCCGTGTGAACATGTGTCTGAAGAGGTGAATGAGAGAGGCCGGTGGAGCTCCCACTTTAGTCTCTATGGAGCTTCATGGTGTTCAGAGTGAATAGTTTTCTCTCTTTGGCTTTTTAACCTATACTATGAATTTACATAGACACATTTGGAGCAGAAATTCAAGGTCATATTCTTTTTCGTAGAATCATATTAATGTTTACAACATGAGGTCCATGCTGTTTAAGCAGTCTGTGAAATGTAACTGTGTACCTCCTAAAAGACTGGACAAGTGAATCAGGTGGGAGAACTAAAGAGATTCAGGTTGAAAAAGAAAAGATTACATTGACATATGTCTTTTCTAACGAAAGGCTTCATGACATGTTTCATACAGTTTTGATCAACTGTATTTGAACTAATGGCACTTAACAGTTCTTTGGTATAAGTCCTGTAGTACTGAGAATTCTTTGATATACAAAGATATCAAAGATGTCAAATTCTTTTGATTCTAATAATGTCTATACTTCAGTAGAAGAAAGAAGAACCACACATATGCATGTAAAATGCCCCTACCCCATGGGAGTTCAAGAATCCCTGAATTCCAATCAGTGGACACCTAGGGTCTCTGGAGCCCAGAATAAGAAAGAACCCTGCAACTCAGAAGCCATTTCAACCTGTGGGAAAACTGTCTTAGGAGAGAACACTTTGGGGCAGGATGGGGCCGTCCCGGTCATACGTCCTTTCCCCTTGTTGATATAACATTGCTTGTGGCCTCCGAGGACGAGCTGAGGATGGGTTCAGAGGCGGGTGGGGCAGTGGGGTGCTCCGAGTTAAAGAGCCTGGACAATGACGCAGTGATGACCATTCCCGTTTGTGCCATGGTGGAAGCAGTTCCCTGGCCTTGAAGGGATACTTTGGACTTTAATTGTCACCAGCATCAAATTCCTCCAAAATTCTCAGAATTCTTTCCTCCAAATTCTGAGATTCACAGATGTCTATGTCTACCTGTGGACCAGGAAATAAATTTGATTCTAAGTTAAACTGAGATCATTGAGTATGTATACACAATGGGAAGTATACACAAATGGGAAGAAGAAGAAAGAATGGATAAGAATAATCAGTGCTCTCTTTTCTTATCTAAAATTGGAATACCTTTCGAGTGACATTAGAAATCCAACCTTATGGCTCAATGTCAGTCTGACATGGATCTTCTTGTAGCAATCTCTGAAATGTAATAAACTTATAGTTTAATAGAACTAAAGAGGTCATAATAAAGATGTAAGCATCACCGCAGAGCCTTGTCAGTTTTCAAAGTATAAAATAACTAACTGAAGGCTTCCCTGGTGGCGCAGTGGTTGGGAGTCCGCCTGCCAATGCAGGGGACACGGGTTCATGCCCTGGTCTGGGAAGATCCCACATGCCGCAGAGCGGCTGGGCCCGTGAGCCATGGCCGCTGAAACTGCGCGTCCGGAGCCTGTGCTCCGCAACGGGAGAGGCCACAACAGTGAGAGGCCCACGTACTACAAAAAAATAAAATAACTAACTGAAAGCTTTTCCTTTTACTTGTCATGTTTGTTTAATAGCATGCCTAATGAATAATAGCAAAGCAGAGTGAAGAATTTTTAAGTTGGTTTCTCTACTGAAATTCTTATCCATTGCCAAACTTGTTTGGTAAGTGGTTAAGATCTGTAAGGTTTTGTTGCAAAAAGGCCCTCTTTTACATGCATTACATTTGTGACATGGTGGTTGTGTAGGTGGAGTCGGATCTGTGTGCAGCATTCATCAAGAAAATAGCACAAAGCGCATTTACAGGCCGTGGAGAAACAACAGCGGGTGTTGATAAAATTTGTAGTACTAGAGCTTCGAAAACGTGCCTGTTGTAAACTCTCCTGAAACTTAGAGTTCCACCTTTAAAACAAAATCATTTTTTCATTAGATGATAGTACATGAATAAGGCACTGCATCCTGGAAGTTTGGTTCTACCGTTGTAAGGATGGTGACACACTGTCGTGCCGGCAGGTTTTGTATTCCATTCCCTAAACTTAACAATACACCGAAAGCTGTCTTGTGGGCAGTTTCTCAAGTTTGGAAGCTTTCACCTCCAGCCCCCGTGGTCATGGACAGTTCCTGAGTTCTTGGCTCTAAGTGTACCAAGCACGGTGCTAGGCAGGTTTGTAAAGGAAGTAGCCTCCTGAGAATGACATTTTAGAGCTCTCTTTTAACAGTTAAGAAAGTGAGATCTTAAGAGTTGTAACTCATCTGAGGTCAGGACAGCCAGGAGCAGAGTGAAGACGTGATTTCAAGCTTTTTGACTTAGCAAAAGCGCTCATTTATACCAGGCCATTCCGTTTGTGTAAAAGCAAATCCTAATCACTATAATACACTACTTAGGTGGTAGGAATTTTATAAGTGGGAATCAAAAGGCAATTTTAACTTGAAAGTTTTTCATTTTAAAATTTCTTGGAAATTAACATATTTGAATAAGACATTTTAGTAATAGCGACAAGCTCGTGATGTGAACAGTTTTTATTAAATAGCATATTTTAGCCCCCAAAATGGAAAAATGTAATCTTAACCTAAAAATAAAAAGACTTTACACATGGATTCTAAGCCATCTAAAGTCATTAGGATTTATACCTCGTAAGTGGTGCTTTTAAACAAGTTCTGTTTGGAGTGCTGTTGTGCTATCTTTCAAAAAAAAACCTGTTTGAATTTTTGCTTTTTCTGATTATCATAGCTAACAGATGGTTTGCACTTAGTTCAGTGAACCAAACAAAAAAAGAACAGACTTTGCATAAAATTTCTGTTGATGGTGCATTTTATCTCACTGAAATGGATCACATGAACTTTCTGAATAATGAATAGCATATTTACATTATTCTGATCTTTTTTGCTACAGAGTAAGAAAGAAATGTGAAGGACAAACAGCCTAGTATTATCATTTTAAAAGTTATTCTGGTGAATTAAAGTATTTTTCTATTCTTAACTGCATTGCTAATGCTGGGTATGTTCCATGAGCTGCTTGCAAAAAAATTGTTCCAGTGACTTTGAAAGCATAAGGAACTGTTTATCTCATTGAACTACTAGAACTGGTAGTAAATTAATTTTTATAAGGATTTTAAGCCTTAAAGTTTCAAGAACCCACATCATTTTGCTAATCCCAATTTTGAAAGAATTTAGTAGAGTTGCAATCCAATATTTGACTTTCTATTGATTCACCATCACCGGCCTGTTCATAGTTGTTGGTCGATGCTTGTGTGTGGTGGGAAATGTGTACATGATGGTGGCCTAAGGTGGGCAGGATGGTATTACCGAAGTGGAGGTAACTTGACTAGTGAGCAGTGCAGGTAGCAGCTTAGTAGTTGGTACCAATGGTGATTGAAAGTTCAAGAGTCTTTTGTTTTAGGAATGGGGCTTTACTTCATCACATACAATTTTAATTCATTACATATTAGACCAGAGAAATTAGTAAAGTGGAGCTATATAATTTCACTTCTAATTTTGTATGCATGAATCAGAATTCAGACTGTTTTCAAGAATTGGAAGAAAGGTGCTCATTTTATTGAACTAAGTATAATTTCTGTTGAGTGAAATAAAAGGGGAAAAAAGAATGCAAAAATCTTTATTTTTTTGCCCTCCCCAAAATGATGTATGTAGAATGATATTTGTTTGTTTTTTGTGGTACACGGGCCTCTCGCTGTTGTGGCCTCTCCCGTTGCAGAGCACAGGCTCCAGACGTGCAGGCTCAGCGGCCATGGCTCACGGGCCCAGCCGCTTCACGGCATGTGGGATCTTCCCGGACCAGGACACGAACCCATGTCCCCGGCATTGGCAGGCAGACTCTCTACCACTGCGCCACCAGTGAAGCCCTAGAATAATGTTTTAAGGCAGAGAAAGTAATGTTTCTCTAGTATTCTTGTCAACAGAACTTCTACTGCAATTATTTTCTGAATTGGATTTTCCATGTCTTTAAAGGCATAATACATGCATTGCTAGTTTAATAAATCATGAGATTCTAGGCTCAGAAGAAGCCTATACATTTCATTTTAAGCAGAACCATGCCTAACCATTCCTCATAGGCATGTGTACTATGTAAGAGTGAGCTGGAGATTGTACATGTGCAGACATAGCTGCAGGAGAGTCAAATTTTCCTAACTAGTATCATAAATAATAATATTTTCATATTTAAAAACAAAATGTTGAGACTATCTATAACTGAAGAAAACAATCAGCATTTTGTCCTTAATTTCTTAATCCCCCAAACGTCTATGTAACAGTGTAGGTCAAAAAGGAAAATCCTGGGCTTCTCTCAACCCACAAACAGCATGTAAATATCAAAGGCACGTAATAATCTTGATTCTTCCCTGTAAGAGTCCATGCTCTGCCCTTACAGGATTGCTTGGGAGCAAAGTAGCTGAGCACATTCATGAGGCTTCCTTTACCTCACAGAGTCTCCTGTTGATTTGCTCCCAATTCCCTGGGTACAGGCATGTGATACAAATGAGTGAAACAGGTTAGTGCAAAATAGTAAGGAATGGTTGGGAACTGTGAACCAGAGAGCAATCCATTTTAAAATACCGTGTGTCCCAAAAACATACACTGGGAGTTGGGAAGAGTGACTGATAAAAGATTTACACAGAACCAAGCAGAGTTCCTGACATTGTGAGAACGTCGCATTGTGGAATGAGACTGCAGCCCAGAAAACCCATATTTGTATCCTAGATCCCTTTAAATATGTCAGAACACACTGGCAAATGAAGCAATTCCAAATCTATTTTCCTTTCTTAAAAAGACACATAGAAAGAAAGAGGTTGGGAAATATCCATATAGTAGCTATTGATGGGAGTTGACGCCCATCAATTTTCAGGTTTTCCGATTTCCCTATTCTCTTAAGGATATTCTGAGCGGAAGCAAAATTCAATCTTGGCAGAATGTCCTCTCCCTGCTTCTTAGAGCTTGTATTTGTCTCGTAGGCTAGCTTCATTATCCTTTCATTCAGCCAAAAATGTTCTCTTGTAAAAATGGTCAACTAAAGCCTCATCTCCAAACAGATTCTACTTTTTCAAATTATGAATCACAACTTCCTTAGGTCTTGGAAGCATTCAGTAGTGAGGATAAAGGCAGTGGAGACTAATAAGTTTTGCTGAAATGAGAAAGGTAAAATCTCCTGTTTGTGTGTGATCTGAATATTCCCAGCATTTAATATTGTGATTTTCTAGGCTGTGTGGGTGAATGATAGAGCTTTGCTTTTCTGGTCTTGTAGAAGATTGTTTTATGTGTGATAGGTAGGTACATTGGTAGAGGTTTTTATTACCCGCTACTCAGAGTTAAATATTCCATACAGGGGTACATGGGGAAGGGGAGAGACAGAGGAATTACAGTTGCGAATACTAAAGTAGGCTTGTTGCATAAGGTGAACCTTTAAACTTGAGAAAGGTTTACCAAATCAATATCTATTTGATCTGAATAGGGGATATGTAATGGTGTAATACCTTGTGGGTTTTTAAAATTTTCTAGTCACCGTGAACTTACGTGATTATCACTTTTTTGGGAAGATGAGGATGTTGAGTGGGGTGGGAGGTTTTTGGCAATATGGACTTTGGTGTAAACGAACTACCTGTTCTCTGACTATTGGTTTATATCTGCAGAGAATCATGACAAACTTAGTTTATCAGCCACAAAAAAGAAGTTGTATCATTAAATCATAGAATCTGAGCTGGCAGATAATTTAGCTAATAATCCTTTTTTTTTTTTTTTTTTTTTTTGCGGTACGCGGGCCTCTCACTGTTGCGGCCTCTTCTGTTGCGGAGCACAGGCTCCGGACGCGCAGGCCCAGCGGCCACAGCTCACGCGCCCAGCCGCTCCGCGGCACGCAGGATCCTCCCGGACCGGGGCACGAACCCGCGTCCTTTGCCTCAGCAGGCGGACTCTCAACCACTACGCCACCAGGGAAGCCCGCTAATACCCTTTTAACTAGACCTGGTTCCTCACATTTCTGAATCATTCTGAATCACCTGTCCTCTCTTTAAAATGACAGAAATCTGACACCTTTCTTGGAAGGCAGCTTCTAATGGACAGGAACACTCTTTATTAGGGTGTGATGCATTGTACTGGGTCAGTGTCTTACTCTTTTTTATATTATATCCTTTTTTTGTAGTTTTATCTTCTAGTATAATATGGAGTCATTGTCTTCTTACACATTGCCATTCACATATTTAAAGAAAGCTATCATCTCTTCGCTAAGGCTTTCCCCCATCCCAAGAGTGAAAAGAAGCAAAATGTAGAAATATGAGCAACTTATCTTTCTAAAGCTCTTTGCCCAGCACATTTCTTGTTCACTTAACCCTTATATCACTTCTGTAACATCTCTTTCCAAGATGGGAAGACTGAGAGTCCAGTGACTTGCCCAGACACATGGCCGGTAACTCTCAGAGCTAATTGGCTAGACTCAGAGCAGGGTTCCCTCTCTGGGGCCCAGCTGCCTCCCTGCTTATCGTACCTGAACACCTGCATTGTCTTTAATTGCCTTCAAGTCATGACGTGGCTTCCAGACCCCTCACCCTACCCTGGTCACTCTTTACTGGACATACTTGGTCAGCATTTAAGAAAAAGACGGCAGCTACAGCCAAGCATCCATCCATGCAGGAGATATTTGAGTGGCCGCTACGTGCCAGACATTCTCTAGGTATTTGGGATATACCAGTAAACAAAGCAGTCAAACTAAGTTCTTGCCCTCATGAAGCTTACATTTGGAGGGTTTCCAACAGGGCTCAGACCCCTTCCCCCACAGCAACACCCAAGAGGAGTTTGAAACAGGGGACTGAAGAATTGGAGTAGCGGGTTCTGTGCTCTTAAGAAGTTAAGATGGGGGACTTCCCTGATGGCACAGTGGATAAAACTCTGCGCTCCCAGTGCAGGGGGCCCGGGTTCTATCCCTGGTCAGGGAACTAGATCCCACATGCATGCCACGACTAAGAGTTCCCATGCCACAACTAAGGAGCCCGCCTGCCACAACTAAGACCTGGTACAACCAAAAAAAAAAAAGTTAAGATGGGAATTCTATATGAAAACTTAAAATAATGTATTAAAAAATATAATATCTCTGCTCATTTCCCCCTTTTCATCCCTTCAAACAGATTCCTTCTGTGGATTGAGAGAGTAATGCTGACTTCTATTGAATTATACCAATTTATTTCCGGGCACAAAATGAGGCCACAGAAAAACTTTTGGTAATAGAAGAGAAAGGTCTCTGATATTATCAGAAGCCATTTGAAATAAAATCTAAGCAAAATGAAAGCATGTAAGATGTGATTTGCTGGGCCCAAGACTTTATTTGTTCTGGGGTATGTTCTGAATTCAGACATATGGGGAGGACTAAGAATACGAGATATTTGAGAACCCAAGAGATGGATAAGGAATGAACTAGATAAATTGTAAAATGAATACAGTGTTTCAGAAAATGGTATATGTTTTTGTAAAAGTAGTAAAAGTCTTCAGTTTTTTATTGCAGGAAGCCTTCTTTTATGAAATTCTTTGAAATTTTTGTAGCTAGAAGAAATGAGTTTTAATATATGTTAGAATTTTTAATACAGACATCAGTTATGATACTTATCTAGTTAATTAATTGGTCCTTAAAAATTTTTCCCCATTGCCTATATATATATATATATTTTTTTTTTTTTGCGATATGCGGGCCTCTCACTGCTGTGGCCTCTCCCGTTGCAGAGCACAGGCTCCAGACATGCAGGCACAGTGGCCATGGCTCACGGGCCCAGCCGCTCCGCGGCATGTGGGATCTTCCCGGACTGGGGCACGAACCCGTGTCCCCTGCATCGGCAGGCGGACTCTCAACCACTGCGCCACCAGGGAAGTCCCTCCATTGCTTATATTTTAATAACTATTATACTTTCAATCTTAAGGTAATAGTGGTTCATGAGTTTGGAAGGTTAGACTCTGTTGGAGATGAGGTTTTAAAATTCCAAAGTCTGCCGAATATATTTTTGGTATCTGGGTGATGCCTTTCATCATCAGCTGGGTCTTAGATGGGCTGCCAGGAGCCTGGGAACAGCTAGAATTCTGCATTTCTTTGTGCTGAAATGGTTATGTGGCATAGAGGAAAGGGCATGGACTTTGAAGCTACAGAGACCTTGGGTTCAAATCTAGGTCTGTGATTTTGAGCAAGTTCCCTAACATCTCTGAGCCTCAGTTTTGTCAGCTGAGGATTGGACAACATTTCCGCTGAGGTGTGTGAGGAGTAAATAATGTATATCAAGTGCCCAGAACATAATACAAGAGCAGTGAATGACCCCAGTGATTACTTTTTATTTTCATATCCCTAAGCCTGTGGTAAGTGGCCTTGCTTATGAATGGAATCCTTTCAGTTTTTTTCTCCCCAGAGGATAGTCTCAAGTATTTATAACTTTTTTCTTTCTTTCCTTTTCCCCCCCACCATATCCAAAACTAAAGGAACAGTACCCTGCAGCTCCGTTGGTTCTGAGTTTCTCTTCAGCAAGCTATCTTGAGCTACATGACGTAATTGTTAGCTAACATTGGCTTTGAACCAAGCTGTGGCGACAAGTTTCTTTCCTTAAGGCATGCTCTGGATAGTATTTCATCTCAGTTTAGAATCTGTACTTCATAACCGGACTGTTTATTGGCAAAGGAGTGCCTGTGCTTCGCTTGCAGGACGCGGTGGTGAGCGCTTCGCTCGTCCAAGCGCTGTCCCCTTGGTCCAGGTTCATCATGGGAACGCTGACCTCTGAAAGATACACTTCATGCTTTAGGTGGCACAAACCAGTAAAAACCTTCAGTGACTGTAACCAAATAGAAACATTGTGAGACTTCACTCCATTGCTTCCACAGGGTCAATGCCAGTATCATATCTTACTGTGGTGAGTCAGACTTGTGTGTCCTGACTTTGATACATACTAGCTAATACTTCACCTCTCTAAGCTTTGGTTTTCTCATGTGTAGGCTAGGGATAGGGATAGTACGTACCTAATTGGGTTGTTGGGTAATTTAGTTGGGTTAACGTATGTAATGCACTTAGCCTACCTCCTAAAACCTAGGGTGTTTTGATAAACGTTAGCTCTCAGTAGTAGCAGCAAAAGAAAAAGTCTTAGTGGTGTCAGTTTGTGTATATTTTATGAACATATCTCATTTCAGGAATTCCCAGAACTCTTCTTAAGTTTTAAATTGATGGTCGAATTGTCTTTAAGCAATATCTTAAAGCAATATCTTTAAGAAAGTCTCGCTCTTCTTTTTTATAATGCTGCGTTTTTCCTTCCCTGGATAATTCCAAGTTGCCTGTCTCCTCCAGCTCTGTGCCCCCAGGCCAGCCTCCATGGAGGATGTGGAGTTATGGGCTCTTCTTTTGCCTCTGACACCGCCTTGTATGCAAGTGCTTGTTTCCGATTGCCTTGTGGATTTCTTGTCTCTGCTCCATACCCTTCACCCTGTTTCTCTTACTTTTCCCTCTGCAGCTCCATCTTGTCCCCTTCATTCATTCAAACGTCACTTATATAAAGAAGATGTGAGTTTCTCAGGTCTTCTGAATAGGGGTGGCCAGGTTCCTAAAACCAGCGTTCACACTTACTTTGCCAAGCTGACTCTTTCTGATTGCTTAAAATATTCTCTTCTCCCTCTTCTCTATAAGGCCTTCTAGACTGATCCAGGAAGAGCACCCTGCTTCTTCTATGAACCTTGGTAATGGATCCATCGTCACTGTCTACCAGCAGAGCATTTGATAGATTGAAACATCTTATTCTCCAACAGTGAATAGGGGAAAAGAAGAGTTTTCTATAAGAAGGAATTATTAATGATTATTCTAGTGAAACACATATATTAAAGCTGTAGTATATTTAGTTTTGAATGCTATTTGGCACTGATTTTAGAATTTGGGATATTCTGAGACTATGATAAATATGTTTCAAATGTTAAACACATTTTGTGTAAAAAATAGTAAATGTGTTTTAGCAAAGAATCATCAGTAGTAGAAAGTTTCTTCTTGTGGCATACATTCCATCAAAATATATTTCAAAGCCGAGTCATATCAAGCTTAGGGATTTATGAGAATGTATATTTGGCTCTAATAGATAATACACACACACACACACACACACACACACACACATACATCCTTTAGTTCTTTAAGTAAAAAGGCCAGTACTTTTTCAACACAAAAATTACTTTCACCTCAAAAAATTAAACATATTTTAGCGTCTTTTTCAGTTCAAGGGTGTGTGGTTATTTCCAAAGGGGTTATATGATGACACATAGAACAAAGTTTCTGCCTTGCAGCTTATCAAATAGATCTGTACTGGGGACGGGGTGATAAGGCAGATATATGTGATGCTCCAGTCCAGGGCACAGGTGATGAATGCTGTCTGGAGATGTGGGTTCTGTTTGAGGGATCATGCGGAAGTTTCATGGAGAAGGTGGGATTTGAAAAGGATCTTGAAAAAGGAGTAAAGAGGTATCTACAAATAGAGGTTGAGGTTTAAAAGACATTCTTGATGGGGAAACAGTGTGAGCAAAGGACCCTGAAAAGTATGGGACCTGTTGGCAAAAGAGCATATGCTTCTCTTTGACCAAAGTAAGGTGGAATGTAGGGGAATTGGAGGGAGGGGAAGAGAAGGGGAAGAGAAGAGGAATAATAGTAATAGCTAATGTTTGTGGAGTACCTACTATGTGCCAGGCATTGTTTTAAGCACTTTACTTGCATTGACTGATTTAATCCTAAGGAAGAGAAGGCCGGAGGCACAGATTGGCTCAGTTCAGACTTTGGATAATGAGGTAATGAGTGTGTCATTCGGTTGGCAGTGAGGAGTCTGAATTGCCACAAGGAATAACTGAGCTCCTGTGAAGTGAGGACCATGGATGAACTGAGGTTACAGCAATAAAAAGGGTGTTCACAGGAAGTTTTAACCCAGGTAACTGGGCATATTAGAAGTTCCCCTGCCCCCGCACACACACACACACACACAAACAATGAAGTCCCCATGGGCAGCAGTGTTAGTGTTTTCATATTTGCAAATTCCAAGTCTTCAAAAAAAAAGAATATATTTTTTAGTAGAGTAGGATGTTAGTTTATTTTATACTCCATTATTGATTTGTGACCATAGAACTGCCATTTGTATCTTAAAAGCAAATCAATTCTGTTACCTGCCTTAAGGTTACTTACATTTTTAACCTTGAGCCAAAATGCATGTTACTGAAATGATCTTCTGTAAACCTATTTCAGGCTTGGCGTTTTTCAGATACAGTTTGATTTTGAAAGAAAACACATAGTACCATAATGATATTTACTCTCGCTGGTTTGTTGACATTATTGATTAGGCTAATATAGGCCAGGTGACTACATTTTTTCCCCTATTCATCTTTTTTGTACTCTTTGAGCTTTTACAGTACTTGCCTTCTAGGAAAAATATATTCCAAAGATGAAATTGTATATTTTGATAGAGGGAGGTCAAAGATATGTTTATACTTCAGAAAAAGTGCAGAGAAATCCCCTTAGAATTTAGGCAACATTTGGCATGCTTTGTGTTTTTCCCACACACAAAAGAGCTTGTAAATGGCCTGTGTTTGTTCTTTGTGATTGATGGGAAAGGGATAGTGTAGGACTGGAATAATTTATATCAGATTAATTTGGCAGGATGCCGATAGTTTCTTGATGTTTAATTCTAGGCACATTGTTTCCATCCTGTTCGTTTGGGTAACCTTCTTGGTTAAGGACTCACACCGAGGGAATTCTGCTGTCTGACCCACACGGAATTGCCATCCATCCAGTGTTTCTGGAATCCTGGGTCAGACCTTGCTCGCTGTGAAGACAGCCATGGCAACACCCAGCCCAGAGGTGGTGCCGGTAGGAAGAAGTGGCCTTTCTTTGTCTTTCTGGCAGCATGTCTCTCATTAGCACAGGGCGCTAAGGAGGAGCACTTGAGGAGAAGCCTTGAAGAAAGCCTAGCTTTTTACTTGTGTCCCTGCCCGGAATGATGCACTGCTAGCATGTAGCCAGTTGTGAAAGGGAGAAATCAAACCCGAACGTGAGGGCAAGTTTCTTAATGCTTTCATTTCCCACTTTAAAATTTTCTGTCAGGCAACTTCTTTAGGGAGATAGGACCCAGTGGCCATGCTTAGGAAACTGTATTTGGAATTTCTTCTAACTGAAGCCTCAGAATATCATTGAGACTGTGCCTTAAAGACTCTCATGGCTGCAGCAACACAACCTCTTAGGCAAGGGGAGGAAAATGATCCAGGATACACTTGGGGCCTAAGAGACTAAAAACCTTACTGGCCACAGAGAAGCAGGGCTGAGCACGTGGCCTGGGACCCAAGTGTACTGTGCACTCATTTGACCCCCCTGGTAGCTGGCCGAGAGGACTGGGCAGGATTCTTCCTATATCTTATCACATTTTCTCAGATGTTTGTCCTCAACATCTGCTTCCCATACATGGACCCATACATGAACACCTGAAATAAAGACTATGTTCTCAGCTTCTCTTGAAGCATTCTGTGGTGTTGGACTAATTCTAGCTAATATCAAGTAAGGAAAAGTGACCTCTGTGACTTCTAGGAAGTATCCTTTAAAAAAGGGTTCTCTCTTCACCCCTTCTGCTATGGACAGAGTGTTTGTGCCCCCCAGCAAAATTCATATGTTGAGAACCTAACCCCCAAGGTGATGGTATTAGGAAGTGGGCCTTTGGAAGGTGATGAGGTCATGCAGATGGAACCTTTATGAATGGGATTAATGCCCTTATAGAAGAGTTTCCAGAGAGCTCCCTTGTCCCTTCTGCCATGTGAGGGCAAGAAGATGGCCATGGATGAACCAGAAGGCTGGAATCCCTCACCAGACACCGAATCTGCAGGCACCTTGATCTTAGACCTCCCAGCCTCCAGACTGTGAGAAAGAAATGTTTGTTGTGTAAGCCATCCAGTCTATGGTATTTTTGGTATGCAGCCCAAGCTGACTGGGACACTTCCCACTTCCTACTTCTCACTGACTAGAAGGCAGATGTGGCGGCTGGAGTTTGATGATCGCCTTTAGACCATGAGGTGAATGCTGTATAGCAAGGATGCCAGGGGAACAAGCTAGAAGCAGCTTGTGCCCTTGATCCAGTGGGGCCCAGGCAGTCAGCCTGTAGACCTACTATACACAACAGTGAAATGAGCTTCCGGTCCAAACCATTGTTATCTGGGGTTTTCTGTCAGTGCCAGCTGAACCTAAATCATAATGAATACAGGGACTTTGTGGTAGTAGAAGTAGAAATGAAGACAGGCAAAAGAGATTTAAAATTTCAACATAGGATAGTTTTTCTTTTTTTTTTTTTTAATGGTGAAGAGTGTTATAAAAACAGAATAAAACCTAGAAGGAACTGATAAGTTCTGGGATGAAGACATTTTAAAATTCAGTCCAATTATACTAGAGTAGCTTATATGTAGTTCTTTTGCATAAAATGGGACATTTGATAGTTGCAAGATTTTTCTAAACCTGTAGTTCTATGAAAGCTATAAAGTTTTATTCTAAACTTCTTCAGCATACTGTTACATTTCCTAAGCTTTGGTTTTGAAATGGCTTTGTGATTGATTTAACTGACCAATCTGCATTGTGGTCAGACTTGGATGATTTGGTTTTCTTTGAAATTTGTTGAGATTTACTTTAGGGTCTGAGTTATATCCGTTTTTATATATGTTTCTTATGGACTTGAAAAGAGTGTGGGTTCTCTGCTCGTTAGATGGAGTGTTCTGTGTGTGTGGGTGCCCTGCATTTCTTTCTGTATTTTTTATTGTCTCCCCATCTAAGTTGTGCTTTCCATTAGGGTAAGGACTGTATTTTGTTCATGGCTCTTTCTCCGGTGCCTAGAACAGTGGCTGACACGTAACAGATTCTGATTACAGTTTATATGTTAATTAAGTCAAATTAATTGTGATGTTCAAATCATTTGTAGTAATGAGCATTTTTTTTGTATATCTAACGTCAATAATTGAGGGAGGTAAGTTGAAATCTCCTACCAAAGGTGTGCATTTTTCAATTTCTCTCTATAGTTCTCTCCCTTTTTGCTTCATGTATTTTGAGGCTATTTTATTAGTGTATACAAATTCAAAATAATTTCTCCCTCGTCAATTGAATCTATTCACATTGTGTAATGGCCCTAATAAGGCCTTTAGTCTTAATGTTTATTGTATCTTATGTTAATATAACTACGTTGGCTTTCTTTTTTACTAGTGTTTATTTGCTTGTTTTTTCTGTCTCTGTTTATTATTGGCACTTGCATGGTTGTTCTTTCTCTGTCTACTTTCAACACTTCCAGGTTCTTTTGATTTGATGTATCTCTGTGATAACACATATTACTGGAATTTTAAAAATCCAATCTGATACTCTTTGACTTTTAACTGTAAAGTTAGTCAATCATATTTACTATAAATTCTTGATCTTTTAGACATGTTTCTATCATCTTAATTTATGTTTTATATTTTTTATTATTTCTTGCATTTGGGGGATTTTTATTTGTTATTCCGTTTATTTCCTCTACTTATTTAGATGATATGCACTCTATTTCTGTTCTTTTAGTGAAGACCATATGAAATTTTACCATGCATACTTTTAAAATGTCTCCCAGATCTCTTCCCTAATAATACAAAAAACTTAGAATTTATGATCTACAACTTACATGTAATTATTGCCTTGCATTTTAGTTCATGAATTCTCTCTTGCTAATTCTTTCTCTCTCTAATATGCTGTTTAACTCATATGCTGAGTTTTTAATTTCTACCATTATATTTTTATTTATGTAAGTTTTATTTAGTTCTTTCAAAAATCTGCCTTTTTATTTTGGTGGTCTCTTGTTTTGATTCATTTTAAAAATTTAATCTTTTAATTTTTTAAACTTTTTCTGCATAGTTATTCCATACGCTTGTCTGGTATTTCTTGTATCTGAAGACTTAGGGGGGTTAAATCTGTTGGTTGTTTTCACTGACTATTAAAAGTAGTGGCTTAAGCCTGCTGGCACTTTGCTCTTGGAATTCTAGTCTCACAATTGTGAAAAAATTAATTTCTGTTGTTTGAACTCCCCCCCCCCAAAAAAAAGTAGTGGTTTATTTTATTGCATGTATTGGGGAATTTTTGATTGTGAACACATATTACGTTGAATTTAATCTGTGAGAACCCTGAAGACGTAAACAGGGTGGGTTTTCCTTTGGAAAACCAGGGTGGGTTTTGCATTTATATATACAAATAAGCTAGGAGACTGTTTGATTAGGTGCATAAAACTGCTACTGAGCTGGGCTACTTTAACTCCCTTTGTCCTATCCAAGAGGTAGGGTGGAATGGGGAAGCCTGAGCCAGTCTCCTTAGCTATCTGTGTGCCCAGAAAAAGTCCTTGGGCCTCAGTTTTCTCCTTTAAATCTAGAGCACTGGATTGGCAATCAGTTTCATTCTAAATCCTAATTTCTATGTACCTACAAATATTTTAAAATAAAAGTAAGTGGCTTTTATAAACGGACTCTTTTTGGTGTTCCGAGACATGAATGTCAAACACATGTCTTTGGGTCCTTCATCTGTATTATAATAATAAATTAACAACAGCCTCTGCCATCCACCGAGTGCCTGCTCTGTAGTGGGCCCTTCACATGCATTATCTCATTTGATCCTCAAAACCATCTTGTGAGAATATCTTCATTTTACCAGAGAGGAGATGAGGGCTAAGAAGTAAACACTGGTCCACCTGCCTCTGAAACCCCAAGGTCTTCCCTCTGGGTGGTTTTTAGGAGTCTGCTTTTGTCACTTAGCTATAGGATCAAATGAGTGTGGATGGTAATATTATCATTACACTTGACCTCATTAGAATTTTTAAAGTGTTTAATTTTACATGAGGGCAAAATAATCTCAAATTTCTATTTGATGCCTGGAAGGGGGGATCCTAGTTGTTGTTTTGTGGTTATTGCCATTGAAAAGAGGCAAATGAAAAGCATTTTGTCTGTCCCTTCTCTCTTCAATCCCTGCTTCAGGAATGAGTACAATAATTGGCTAAAGTGTTTATGCATTTATGTACATAGTTGTGACGTTCACATCTAGTCCTGACTTTTTTTTTCTAGTTTGTTTGCAGCAGGGAAAAATACAGAGCCACGATATGCCACTAGAAACAAGTTCTTAGCACACATGGTTAGTTGCCCTGTGCCTCCTCGGCTGTGCACAGTGATAGCACTTTAACTTTTGGAAGTGGAGAAATTACCAAAAATTATTGACTGGGGCAAGAGTCAAAGATGACTCAGAACTAGACTCTATCCCTGCACCTAGATAAAGTTGTAATGCAGCGTGGAACCATGTTTCTATGTATTTTCCCCATATTTTGGCTACAGTTGTGTTATTATCCTTTCAGCCCACCAGAGGAGTTTGCCTTGACTTTTCAAGTTGAATAATATCCTTCACTGGGTGTCCTAAATGTGCTGGACCCTTAGTCTGCCCCATTAGAGATAACATTTTGCTTATAAGTATTTCTCTATTTGAAGAAAAAGGAAGTATTTAGAAGTCTTTTCAAAAACCAAGTAAGTAAGCGCTGGAATATGAAGCAAGAAAGTGGCCAAAAATCATAGTTGTAATTGTTAGTATTTGTTGCATTTTCTTCTGATTCCTCAATAAATTATCTTTACACTCCCAGAAAGCTGTCCTAGAAACAGGACACTACACAGATACGGGTTTGGAGAACTGCAGGCAAGTCCTGAGGGAGACACAAGTGATAATCCAGGAGGGTTTGTTTGCCAGAGTTTTAACTCGACAGTGAGCTGCTTACCTTCAAATGACCACGGTAGAACCCTGCCTTCTACACCTCTGTTCGTGGCTGGGTGCCTGTGAGGTTGTGCTCAGAGTACATTAAGCAACTGGATGGTGTGAGGGCCGTAGATGACGAAACGTTGTTTTGCTGCTTGCAAACAACGACCTTCCCGCAAGCGGGATTCGTTGAAACCTTCCTGTGAAAGATTCTTAAACAAACTTGGTCTTTGTTGACCAAAGATAAACGAAATAGGGAGGCCAAGTAGTAGCTTAGGCGGTTCACAGAATTTGCACAAGCTCTACTTTTTGGAGATATTCACAAAATGTTTGTCTCTTGGTGACAAGGAAATTATTTGTTTAAACCTTAGAATGTTCCCTAACGGCCATCTGGCAGACTCAGTCTACGTACTCTAGATTTTTAAAAGTTAGACTTTTAAATACTCAGAGAAAATACAGATATAATTTCATGGACTGTATGTAATAATGTTTGGAAAGAAGAAAAGACAAGTAGAGCTGGCCCTCTGTGTCTGCGGATGCGGAACCCGCAAATAGGGAACCTGTGAATACGTGGGGCTGATTATGGGGCTTGCGCATCAGTGGATTTGGGTAATCACGGCTGGTCCTGGAACCAATCCCCCGCAGATACCTATGGATGATTGTATAATCAAAATCCTAATCAGATAGTGAATGCTCAGAGTGAGGAATGAGAAGGGCACACACCAGAAAGGTTCATTGTGGCTGTCACAGGAATTCATTTGAGGGACTCAGACTTCAAAGGTGGAAGAATAAAGTATGAATCTATTTAAAGGAGCAAAGGAATGTTTGAGTTGAATCTTTATGAAATATTTAATCAGGAAGGAGAAATAAGGGCGACCTTAGAGTGGTAGCAATAGATGACTGAGGGAAGGCAGAACTGCTCGTGTATTTAGGAGAAGGGTGGCTCTCTGACCAGAAGGATAGAACACATAATTGAAAGGGAAGCTGAGGTCCAAATTGGTGAGAGAGAATGCAGCTGCTTTAAACTATCTCACAATTTCAGGCCTGGATGAATTACATCTTGCAATATTAAAATAATTTGTAGATATGAGTGTAGCGGCACCATCTGTCATCTTGGAGGTGCCCTGAAGTATAAGAAAGGGAGCAGCAAGAAAGAGACAGTAACCCTTGTCTTCAAAACGGAGGCCAATGTAGATCCTGGAAACCACAGATCAGGGGGCTGGATACAGTTCACCAGAAAAATTCTAGGACTGTGTGGTGTGGTTTGGAGAAGAAGTGACCAGTCCCCAAAAGGCATCGTGCGTTCATAAAGAACAGTTATGCCTAACAAACTGCGTACCCTCTTTGTTACGTAGTTATCAGAATGGTGGAATTCAAAAGTTTAAACATAACAGTTAGCATTTCGGCAAAGCATTTAATACCATGTGTTGTGATAACCTTGGGATAAGCAGGAGAGAAATGTGGGTCTCTAGTTGTTTGCACGATATACTTAGAGTGTTGATTAATGGGTCGATACCAGCTTGGAGGGACATTCTTGGTGGCATGCCATGGTACTCTGTCCTTTGCCCTGTCACATTTTTATCATTTACTTGGATTAAGGTAGAAGTCATTCTTGTTAAATTTGCAGTGACATAAAGATAGGTAAGATGCTTAATACACTGATGGATGGATTTATGTTACACATAATCTCAAATAATATGAAACTTAAAATTCTGAATTTAGGTTTGAAAATAATCAATGAAATAAAATGGAATCAAGAAGACCAGTCTATGTTGATGTCTTTGAGAAAAAAAGACCTCAAGGTTTTAGTTAACTAGAAACCAAGTATGAGTCATTCATTCACGGAACAAATGTGTACTGCACTCCTCTCTATATTTTAATCACTATGAGTACAGTGAGAATGCAGCAAATGAAGAAAATATAGACCTTCCTTTCCAGAAACTTAGAGTAAAAGAGTGTATTCATTTCCGAGGGTTGCCATTACAAAAGTACCACAAACTGGGTGGCTTAAAATAACAAAAATGTATCATTGCACAGCTCTGGAAACTTAGAAGCCCAGAATCAAGGTGGCAGCAGGGCCACGCTCCTCTGAAGTGTGGAGGGAAAAATCCCTTCTTTCCCCCTCTGGCTACTGGTGGTGGTCCTCAATTGTAGGTGTTCCTTGGCTTGCAGCTACGTCACTCCAATTTCTGCCTCTGTCATCACATGGCATTCTTCCCATCTGTCTGTGTCTTCACACAGCATTTTCCTCTTCTTATAAGGACACCAGTCATATTGGATTAAGACTCACCCTAATGATCTAATCTTAATCTGGTAACACCAGCAAATACCCTGTTTTCAAATAATGTCACCAAATAAGGCATAAGGGTTTAGGACTTCAGCATCTCTCTCTCTTCTTTTTAAATGGGTTCAACCCATAACAAGGAGTAAAACATGTTCCTCCAGGTAGCTGAGTATGATTGTGATAAAGAAAAAGTGTCGTAAAAGTACAGAGTGCTTATGTTTTCCTTTGCTGCGCAAAAGCTCTTAAGTTTAAGTAGGTCCCATTCATTTATTTTTGTTTTTATTCTCATTACTCTAGGAGGTGAGTCAAAACAGATCTTGCTGCAATTTATGTCAAAGAGTGTTCTGCCTATGTTTTCCTTTAAGAGTTTTATAGTGTCTGGCCTTACATTAAGTAAGTCAGAAAGAGAAAAACAGATACCGGATATTAACGCATGTATGTGGAATCTGAAAAAAATTGGTATAGACGATCTTATTTACAAAGCAGAAATAGAGACACAGACATAGAGACAAACGTATGGATACCAAGGGGGAAAGGGGTGGGGTGGGATGAATTGGTAGATGGAGACTGACATATATACACTATTGATACTATGTATAAAATAGATAACTAATGAGAACCTACTGTATAGCACAGGGAACTCTACTCAATGCTCTGTGGTGACCTAAATGGAAAGGAAATCCAAAAAAGAGGGGGATATATGTATACGTATAGCTGATTCACTTTGCTGTACGGCAGAAACTAACACAGCATTGTAAAGCAACTATACTCCAATAAAAATTTTTTAAAAAAGGGCTTCCCTGGTGGCGCAGTTGTTGAGAGCCCGCCTGCCGATGCAGGGGACGCGGGTTCGTGCCCCGGTCTGGGAAGATCCCACGTGCAGCGGAGCGGCTGGGCCTGTGAGCCATGGCCGCTGAGCCTGCGCGTCAGGATCCTGTGCTCCGCAACGGGAGAGGCCACAACAGTGAGAGGCCCGCGTACCGCAAAAAAAAAAAAACAAAAACAAAACTACGGAGTGCTGTGAGCACAAGCAATAGCGTGACCTAATTTAGCTTGGGGGAGGGTGTCAGGGAGGATTGGGAGGTCTCCAGGAGAAGAGGAGAAAGAGTAACTTTCCAGAAAGGAGCAGCGACTATGCAGAAAGCCTGGACGCAGTAAGAGGCTCAGAGTTCTGAGGACATTAAAAGGAAAGCCCCGCGTAGCACAAGGGTATGAGGAAGAGGCAGGAGATGTCCCGAGGAGATGGCGAGGCGCCAGATCCAGAGGAGCTCTGCGCACTGTGTTGCCATGGTTTGAGGTGACTAATAAAAAAACAGAAAGAATGATAGAAGTATATAGAATGGAGAAGGTAATAAATTAGACTCTGTACTTGCTTGACCACATATGGAATGCTTTGACTTGCTGGGAGTGTCGTACTTTAAGTTAGTGTTTATCAGTGTTGTACTTTGAATGAATGTATTTATGTGCATGGAGAGGAATCTTGGGATGATAGCCATTTGGAATTATTTGAATGGCAGGACTTTCTGCCTTTATTCTTAGGGCAGAATTAGGCCAATGGGTAGGAGTTACAGGAGGGCTCTGTAAAAGAAGGGTCTTCTAGCAGTGGGAGCTACACAAGTTGAGAGCAGGAGCCTTGAGAAGTATTTGCCCCTGGAGGATGGCCACCCGTCCGAGACGCAAGGGATACTGCAGTGAACGGGGAGTGAGGGGTGTTTGCCTCTAAGGTCCTCTGTGCAGGAAGCCGGGAGGCGGGGAGAGGCCAGGAGCTCTGAAGACATTAAAAGGAAACCCAGTGTAGTATCCACTAGGGGTTCAAGTGTGATGTTAAGATTTCTAAAATACATTTCCTCGTACTTTATAATTAAAAAGTAAGAGCATTAAAAGGGCTTTAAAATTAAATATCATTGGGAGATTACTAAGTAACTGAATTCATTTAAAACATCTTTGTAATACAATGTTATATGTCAGTTATATCTCAAAGAAGACTTTGCAGAATTATTTAGATGCATTTGTCTTTCCTGACCCTCTGCTGTAATTACAGCAGTTATCCTTAACCTCACATCTTTGGTACAACTCTCTCATTCCTTTTCTGACGTTCTCTCAGCTGCCCTTACTTGACTTGTTCTATTAAATTTGTTTCTAGGGATCTGTTGCCAGTCATTTCTGTTAAGCTGAATAAATCCTATTTAGAAGTGACGGTATGTAAATGTGTACATTTTGTTTTATACCAAACCAGCAATTTTACCTTCTCTGGCAGGGAGAGAGCAGGAGGGCGCATAGGAGGGCACGTAGCATAAACCAAGTGTCCCTCCTACCCGAGTGCCACGGGAGCCATACTCTTTTGTGGGGGAGGTCAGTCATATTCAGAGAAACGCTGACCAGCTGCCCAAAGTATATTTGAAAGGAATTTCCACATGCACTTGTATCTCCTGAAGGACGTCCAACTCATACTCCATACCAGCACTTCTCCAAACCCTCCTCTCCTCTCCTCCCCACTTCTCTCTGCCAGGTGGATTCTCTCTAGGCTGTGGAATCTTCTCTCACCCCCAGCCCTTTATTATGTAAATCAGCCTGCTTCTTGGCTTTATATTTGCTAAGCATAAGGTGCGTTTTTTCTTCCTTGAGTCAAAGGAAAGCTCAGGAGCTGGCAGACAGGCAAGAAAGAACCTTCCTGCTGTCCCTGCAGTAGCTCAGAAGGCCTGGGAACCGAACCCTCCCTAGAGGACAAGGGGGCAACCAGAATCAGACAGGTCCATAAATCTTGTCACCTGTGTGTGGACAAGAGGGCAGTATTCTAGGGGCAGTTGATGGACAAACTGGATTACAGTATTCATGTGGAGGAGAGCAAAGGATAAGGCGAGGAAGGCAGGCTGAGATCAGATGACAGGGGGGTGGTTTTGAAACCCAGGCTGGATTGTTCGAGTTGGAGAAGTTGGCAGGAGGCCGATTAGATACGGTAGATTAGATATGATAGGTTTGAAGCATTAACATTCAGCTCATGCTGCATATTTCATAATTCTCTGTTACTTAGGAGTGTGCTGATACTTATAAACCTTTACAAGCATATTTTAAAATTACGGACACTAAGCCCTGATTGACCAAAATAATTCATCTACAAGTCTCTGCATGGTATGGTTTCATTTAAAGTCAGGGTTGGGAAATAACAGTGCTGGTTTCCTGGACAGAGCAGGAATCAGAGCCCCACGGGAGATATTTCTCTCTCTGCCTCTTGGTGCTGAATGCTCTGAAGATCAGATGAAACAGCTCTTTGCTTTGCAAAGAAGCAGCAGGAGAGTGCCTTCTTCTTATTTTAATACTTCAGGGACACCATTGCCAGACTGTAGTACAGAGCCATTAGAGGGGCCAAGTTACAGTTTTATTTTTTAGTAACAAAAAGATTAAAGATGAATGTTTTAGATGAGTGCTAGGGATGTGATGTACAACATGATTAATATCTGAAAGTTGCTAAGAGTAAATCCTAAGAGTTCGCATCACAAGGAGAACATATTTTTTTTCTTTTTCTTTAAAGGAAAAACAAAATTTGAGTAACCTGATGAGTAGTAGTTATATGTGTATACATATTTTAAATTTCTGCTTAAATAGTAGGAGGTTTTACAATGCTTCATATATTTTGTTTTTATAAATCCTATTCCTTATAGAGCCCGTTCTTCACACATTATTTAAATACTTTGTTTGTTTAGAAAACTCTTATTAATCATTGATTACCAAATAGAGTTTTTAGAAGATTATGAAATAACAGGAATATTAAATTATATAGTAATTTAAGGTATTGCTATTCAAAATTAAAAATCAAGATAGATATTTCCAGGAACTTCTGATTAAGAATTTGCAAATTAATATGATTATTTTCAGGATTGGTTACTATTTATTAGGGAAGTAACTTTAGTTGTTATTAAGTATTTATATAAAATTCAGTATCTTTTTCCAAGAAATTTTTTTTTTTTTTAAAATATTTTTATTGAAGTGTAGTTGATTTACAATGTTGTGTTAGTTTCAGGTGTACAGCAGAATGATTCAGTTATATGTGTATTCTTTTTCAGATTCTTTTCCATTATAGGTTATTATAAGATATTGAATATAGTTCCGTGTGCTCTATAGTAGGTCCTTGTTTATCTGTTTTATATATAGTAGTGTGTATCTGTTAATCTCAAACTCCTAATTTATCCCTCCCACCCACCAAAAGGGTTTTTTCAAATAAAGTAAGAGAAGAAAAATTGAAGTTTTAAATAACTGACTTTAAGAAATGGCTGATTGTATAAATTGTCAATTTCAAAATGAATATTAAAGATTTTGGATACTGCTTCTTTATTAGAAAAATTCAATATTGATTTTCATATTTGTATTCTTTGTTCTAAGGACTCCTTAAGCGGTATTCAGCCTTTTTTAAAAAAAATAACTTCTGGAATGGAAGAATGGATAAGGAATCAGATCAATCATGGCTTCCCCAGGAAGACTCCCCTGCTGACACCCACCCCAGCCCCCTGAACAGGGCACTCCCTTCTGTGTGTTCTGGTAGTGCCCTGGACTTCCCTTACCCACAAGCACACTATATGATAATGGTCTGTTGTATTTGTCTTTCTCCCTCTGCCTGTATCTCCCCTGCCCCCTGGAATATTACTTAGAAATTGCCTTTTTTTTTTTTAATTTCTAAGGCTTGATTTTTTTAGAGAAATCGACAGTCATTAAGCAACTGATCAGTTGAGTTCAGTCTATGCAATAATATAAAAATAGAAAAATCTGGTGAAAACTTAAGTTGGAGAAGTTGTTTGTAGTTACTGCATATTAATAAGTAGAATATAAATGTGACAAGACTATCAGACTTCAGTTTTAAGGACCTCACCATTTCAAGTTATTTTAATTTTTAAAATTCTTCTTAGTTTGCATATTCTAAACTTGAATTTAGAGGCTTTGAATCATGATGATGAAGAGCTGGCACTGTTTTAATTACTTTCTCTGAGCACATAATAGAAAGGTTTTATTCAGATTTATTGGAAGCCAACATGAATTTCCAAACCTCTCAGCCAATAACAGTGTTTCAACAATCTGCCAAGATGCTAAGGATAAAAATCTCTGGTGATATATTGTTTCTGTATTTTAAGAAGTACCAAATCAGAACATGCTTTTCAAAATTAAAAATATAGTTTCAAAAATGACTATTTTTCAAGAAATGACTTTACAGCAAAACCATAAACCATAAGTATACTCGACATGGTATCCATCTAAATTTCTTGAACATGAATTAAAAACGAATGTGAATTCTGGTTGAATTCCTTTTCTGCCACAGTTTGATGGAAGGAATTTTGCCTAGCATTGAAACAAAAGTGGCTGCATTCTAACAACTAAATTAGGTAGCCTTTTGAGGAGGGTGTGGGGTAAGTGAATTAAGAGGGATACTTTGGCTCTGGAAAGAGAATGATTAGAAGAAATCAGAGTGTTCTAAAGGACTTCTCAGTTTTTGCCTTCAGACAAAAAGAGCTTTCTTGTACTTTTAACACACCTCCTAGTCCATGAATGTACTTCTAGCATCTTAATCTGAAATTCAGCTACTAATCCAGAAATCAGTAAAAATAAACTTCTTGAGCAGTGGCTCTTTGTTGACAGAGCATGGGTTCGTCCAGGTCATCTGGATTTCCTTGGCATCGTTGAGTTGATTCTAATTTGTGTGGACGGTGGATTAAAATTGGAATTAAGGTAATAGTGAGTATTTATTTGTTTGTTTTTAAAACAGTTCTGTCAGTCTTATGAAACAGTTTTTTAAGAAGTAATACGGAATGAATCACCTTCCTGTAAAGACGGGCAGCTTGCATGCCTGGTACCGTAGCAGACAGCCGTCATCAAATTCAGTAGTGTTTAGGAGGTTCACTGAATTGTGGCAAGATTTGATCAACAATCATCAAAGATATACAGATTTAAACGTCAGTAATCTAGAGAGCCCATTCATCTAGAATACCTTGTTTCGGGAAAACATCATGCCAAAAACTCCTGTGTTTAGTTTTCTGACAGTTCAAAGAGATTGACGTGGAAATTGTAACTATGTTGTAGAAGCATATATTTAAAGTTACTATCTGTTTATTTTTTTGTGTTTAGAATGGGAGTGCAAGTTTTAAATGGTGAAAACACAAACAAAACTGTCCTTGTATAAAGTTATACTGAACTCATTCGGACATGATTTCTTCATCCCTTCTTATTGTTATCTATAAAATACATGCCTTATAAGGTTTGGATTTCTGGAGCTTGCAAATAGAATAAGAGCTCAACAGCCGATCGCCTAGCCTACAAACTTGTCTGGCCCGTCCCGCACTGTTCTCCTTCTTGACTCTTAAGGTGGAGATGCCATTTCTCCTTCTACCTAATTTCAGCTCTTGAACCCAGCACCGATCTCAATCTTCCACATCTCAAGAGCCTTGCTTTATCCATTCTCCCTTTTGGATTTTCAACCTCTCTCTCTTGGCACTTTCCCATTGGTATCTAAACAGATTAAGTTTCTTCTGTATAAAACGCTCTTGATTCCATGGACCCCTCAGGGCATTGGCTTGAAAAAGGCACCTGAACGTATTGCTTTCATTTCCGCACTGCCCATAATTTTGCAGTGTTCAAACATTGTCCTTTCATTTCGAGCACCATCTGACACTGATGACCACTCCTTCTTTCTTGAAAGCTCACTCCTTTTTTGGGTCAGAACTTTTCCTGGTTCCTTCCGTCACTCCTGCCTCTTCTTTCCAGCTCCTCTGTGGGGGATGGTAGTGGTTCTTCTCCTTCTCCTTCTCCTTCTTCTTCTTCTTCTCCTTCTTCTTCCCCTCAATCCCCCTCCCCCTCCCCTTTCCCCTCCCACTCCTCATCCTCCTTCCCATTCCTTAAATGTGTGCATCTCGGGGCTTCCCTGGTGGCGCAGTGGTTGAGAGTCTGCCTGCCGATGCAGGGGACATGGGTTCGTGCCCCCAGTCCGGGAAGATCCCACATGCCGCGGAGCGGCGAGGCCCGTGAGCCATGACCGCTGAGCCTGCGCGTCCGGAGCCTGTGCTCTGCAACGGGAGAGGCCACAGCGGTGAGAGGCCCGCGTACCGCAAAAAAAAAAAAGTGTACATCTTTGGTATTTCCTTTCCTTCCCTTCTCCTGTACAGTCTCTCCCTGGGTGATACTGTCTATTTAACTATCATCTCTATGCTGATCATTCTCAGATTTCTTGTCTTCTGTGCTCTCCTGAGCTTTGCTGAAACCACATGGCAATTCCACACATTCCTTTAAATCAGAGTGGTCAGAAAGAACCTCCTTCTTGCTAATTCCTCATATAAGGCACACAAACCATCCAGCAGCTCTGGGTCCCAGATCCACACAGTCATCAACCCCTATATCCTCCACCTCCTAAAGGGCACTGTAGCCCATCCGTGTCTCTTCACCCCACTGCCTTTACCCTAGAAAAGGGTACAGGTCACAGTCCCTCGTGCCCAGATTATCCCAGTAGCCTGTTTACCCTTCCCCTTAACTCCAGTCTTGATCTTTCTCATCCCTTCCGTATAACACAATCAGAACAATAATTGTCAAGTTGTGTATCTGGTTTAAAGTCCTTCAGTGATTCCCCACTGCCCTCAGGGTCAAGTCCAAGCCCCCTGCATGGCCTGGGGACGCCTCTGCTTACCCCTACTTCCCTCTAGCTTTTCCCCCAGCCCCTGAGCTCTATATGCACGAAACTACTCTCTGTGCCTCTGCATTTGCTGTTCCCTCAGCTCAGAGCACTCATCATCCCACCACTCCCCCCCAGCCTCCTTCCCATTGAACCTTCAGATGGCTAAATCCAACTCATCATTTCAAAGGCCTCAGATTAGACATAACTCTCTCTAGGAAAGTTCCTCTGACCACCTGAACCCCAGTCAGAGTCTGAGTGAGGAGCCCCTCCTGTTGAAACAAGAGGGAAGGGGGCAGAGCACAACGTTTGAAAGAATGACGTAGCCCTTGAGAATGTGACGTAAATGGGTTAGAACCAACTAGGTCCAAGATGACAGAAGATTTGACTTCTAGTGGACCTTGAGCATCATTATATGCTCGTTGTAATACACTAGCCAAGTGACACACCCACCAGCGCCATGACAGTTCCAAGGCCAACCAGAAAAGGGCAAAAAGTGGGCAGTGGCCCAATTCCTGGAAATCCCCTCCCGTTCCCCAAAATAGTTGGAATAATCTCCCACTCATTAGCCTATGAAATTACCCAGTCCATAAAAACTAACCACCTATATTTCAGGCCCTCTTGCCTTCTGAGATGAAAATGGCCCACACTCTGTCTGTGGAGTGTGTTTCTCCCAAGGCCATTCTCACCTTTTGAGACAGACCTCATTCTCTCTATGGAATGTGTATCTCTCTAAATAAATTCACTTCTTATCTATCACTTTGTCTCTCACTGAATTCTTTCTGCGATGAGACATAAAGAACCTGAGCTTCAGTAAGTCCTAAGATGAGGTGTGTGATCTCAATTAAAAGACCGTGGATCAGCTCGGTGCTTTGTGACCGCCTGGAGGGGTGGGATAGGGAGGGTGGGAGGGAGGGAGACACAAGAGGGAAGAGATATGGGAACATATGTATATGTATAATGGATTCACTTTGTTATAAAGCAGAAACTAACACACCATTGTAAAGCAATTATACCCCAATAAAGATGTTAAAAAAAAAAAAAGACCGTGGGTTCAAGTCTCAGTCTGAATTCTGGCTGGGTTCAAGTCCCAATCTGAGTTGTGTGGTTTCACTGTGGGCCCCTCTCGCCTTCCCTTGTGCAGAAGCATTTGCTTCATGATATTGAACTGGCCGCTGTCTGCGCCACCCACTCCACTGTAAGTGCCATGAGGGGAGAAATTTTGGCAGCCTGTTCATGGCTGTTTCAGTGCCTAGTGGTGTGCACCGAAGTATTTGTGGAACTAATAAAAGGGTGAAAAGTGCTTTTAGGAAATCTGCAATTTTTAACAAAAAATAACCCACTAATGTTAAGGTCTAAAGGCAGGGGTGTGGAGAAACTTCTCTTCTGTGACTCAGGAAACTCTTAAAAACCCTCTCGAGTATGCTAAAATATTTCCAGTGCTTCCTTTATTTTCCCTCCCTTCATTAGGTGAATAATGGCTCTGCTACTGGTTTACTACTATAATTCATTGGTGAACAAAATGTTTTAAACATCCTTAGTAAGCGCTATAGAGCCTCTGTTTGCTATTTCTGGGTCTTTGACAAGGTGGAGGATGTTCCTGGCTCAGTAGTGGGCATTGGAGAAATAGTGGTACCAGGAACCCAGGTTGGATGTATGTCTAAGAATAGATTTTCTCTGCTCTATATAAAGTCACCTTTCTCAGGTAGAGGGTATATATGTCTGTGCGTGTGCATAAAGGACAGACCTAATGCATATTAAACTCTATGGGTACCTTATTGGAGAAATATATAAACAAATTCAAGTTATTCCATCAGGACACCTGCTCTAGAAAGAAGAGGAATTATCAGGAAACCCACCAGATATGGCAGGAAGTAGCAGAAGATTTGAAGGGTTGAAATCAGGAGAAAGGTTGCTGGAGCCAGCCCTACTGATACCACCTTGACCTTCATCAGTTGCCTCTGGTTTCAGGGAACAGAGATCACTCAAAATAGAGTAAGTGAACAGGAAGTTTGTTGAATGGATACAGAGGGCTCACACACTCAACATCAGGAAGGACCTGACCCATTCAATGGTGTCATTCAGATTTTCAAGAATATTGAATGAGTGTACCTGGCCTTTGGCTATTAAACCCAGAGTCAGGTGTCTGGTCCGGTTACCTGTGGCTTGGGGGATGGGAGGAGAGTGCTATGAGGAGAGCAGATTCTCTTCCAAGGAGGTGTGGGCAGGTGGGCAATGACTAAGCTGTCTGGCGAGATGGCAGCTCAACCTAGTGGCTGTGAATAAAGGATCCAAAGTCATGCCTGCTGGGTTCATCCCTGGCTCCACGTCTACCTGTGACGTTGGCTGACCTCTGTCTGCCTCAGTTTCCTCATCGATACTATGTGAGTCCTGATCTTATAGGGATATTGTGAAGGTTCATGAAAGAATAAATTAAAGGGGCTTAGTAAGCACACAGTAAGTGGTCAACAAACATTAGCCTCTTTATTAGCCTAGCACTTCGTAGAGTAGTGACGGGTGTGAAATACCTTTGCAAAGCGTATCTCTTGATGTTTCAAGTGGCATGCAAAGGATGACTGGGCTTAGCCAAGGACACTTCCTTCAGTTGCTGCTTGGAGAATGGGAACAGGTGGTACCCTCTGGCATTTGGAGTGATTTATTAGCCGGAGACTGCTCAGCCTAAATGGGAACGGGCGTCTGCCTGGGGCTGAAGCGAGCCACCAAGATCGCTGACTGTGAGTGGGTCGCTGACTGGGCAGATACTCTGATTACCCAGCTGCTGGGGGCTCTGTTTCTTCTTTTCTTTTTTTTTTTTACTTCCTCTCTTCTCCAACCCTAAAACAAAAGTTGGACGCTTAATTTTTTAAATTGCTCTGCATCTATTTGAATGAGACAGCTAGGTATGCCTTATTCCTGTAATTTGGCCTTTAATAAAGCTAAATGGATTGACGTGTTTTGAAGCACCAGCTGCCTGTACAAACTAGAATTCTCCATCAGCTGTTTGCTTCGGATGTCCTTAGAAAGATGCTTGTCTGTGTCTGGATTCTGTGTCAGAAATCTTGAAATAGTTTAACTTCCTGGTAGTACCGCTTTGATATAAAAGGGGAGGAAACATAAATATTATTGCCACAATGATTGTGACTTTATAGTGGTTTCAGTTTTGTCCTTCACTTTTACTTATTTCTGCATTTGTGTTCACCTATCTGGGGAAAACTTTGGAGGATAATACTGTTCAGAAATGTTGCTTTGGTGAAAAGATAAGTTTTGGACCAAATGTAAGTGAAATGTATGTGAAAGGGTATTTTGTTTTCCAGAAAAATAAAGGTTTTAGGTTTGAATGCAAAAGTTTGTTGTTTTTGTTTTTTACCTACCAAAGTGAACAGTTACCATTTCTGACTATCTTTTATCCTGCATTGTACTTCTGGTGTATTTTATGAGAAATTAATCTCTTAAAAGTAAGAGGAATGAAAGAAAGATCAATAATTCCATGGTATTATGTCCATATCTTTTTTTCCCCTTTCACTAAATTATTTAGCCTACAGTAAAATTTGAAAATATTTTCTGAACTTTAAAGTTATAGAAATGTCATTGCAGCTCTATTTACAATAGCCAGGACATGGAAGCAACCTAAGTGTCCATCGACAGATGAATGGATGAAGAAGATGTGGCACATATATACAATGGAATATTACTCAGCCATAAAAATAAATGAAATTGAGTTATTTGTAGTGGGGTGGATGGACCTAGAGTCTGTCATACAGAGTGTAGTAAGTCAGAAAGCGAAAAACAAATACCGTATGCTGACACATATATATGGAATCTAAAAAAATGGTTCTGAAGAACCTAGGGGCAGGACAGGAATAAAGACGCAGACATAGAGAATGGACTTGAGGACACGGGCAGGGGGAAGGGTAAGCTGGGATGAAGTGAGAGTGGCATGGACATATATACACTACCAAATGTAAAACAGCTAGTGGGAAGCAGCTGCATAGCACAGGAAGATCAGCTCGGTGCTTTGTGACCACCTAGAGGAGTGGGATAGGGAGGGTGGGAGGGAGGGAGACGCAAGAGGGAGGAGATATGGGGATATATGTTTATGTATAACTGATTCACTTTGTTATACAGCAGCAACTAACACACCCTTTACATAATTGTAAAGCAATTATGCTCCAATAAAGATGTTAAAAAAAAAAGTTATAGAAATGTAATTGATGTTGAGTTTGGAGATTGCAAACCCCAAAGCTCTAGTTCAGAGAAAACACACACACACAATGGGGCAAAGTTTCCAGGCTTAACATGGTTTAATCCCTTTTTCCCTATCAGGCCCAAAACAGAAAGTGCAAATATCTCACCATGAAACCAGCAATCACGTGAGAAAGGAAAGTTGGTTATAGGGTCCGGAGGAGAGCACCCAGTGAGGGTTTGTTGGAATGCCTGCCCCCGCAGCTCCTCTCTCCCGTAAGATTTGTTGTCAGGGCCTGTGATACTGATACCGAGGATTAAGTTTGAAATTTCAGCCTTGATGTAGGGGAGGAGCTGCATTTCTGTGCAGCTAAATGCTACGTCCAACTTTCGAACCGAAGTGAAAATCCAGGATCAACTTTTGACTGTAATTAGCAGATTTTGCAAGATTTCTGTGGTTAGTGGAAAAGAGGTCTGCTCTATATATAGTGTTGTTATATCATCAGGCCTAGGGATTTATTTGACCTAAAACTCTACATGGTCAAGTTTACAACCTGGATTGAAGAAGTTTGAGAAGGGGATAATTCCAAGTTGCTGAGGAGGGAATTTAGCTTTCTGGCAAGAATTAATAAGGGCTCCATCGGGGAGTTAGATGTCTTAAAACTGTTATACTTAGGGTTGGGGATGGGGGAAGGGACTCAGAAAGATCTATCACCAGACTCATTAAATCCACTCCCAGACTTTGCTGCTGCCTGAGCTGTTGCAGATCCCTCGGAGGCTTTCTGTTGGCTAATTACATTTTCAGATCTAAGCAAATATGTGCATATTTTACGCCTCAGTAGAGAGGCCACTGTCTTAGCAATTAGTAAAATAACTGTTTATTGAAAAAGGATACGTGTCTGTTTCTAGTATCACCAGAATCATTTGTGACCTCATAGGAATGTTGATTAGAGTTTTATATTTTAAGGTTCAGGTCATGGGTATGAGTGTTGCATGGGCCTCTTCCCAAAGTCTAACATCATTGTCCTTTACTTACATTTATGTAGGGTTCATACTCAGTACCAATCCTTGGTCATGGTGGCAACAGCTGACAGTGGGTATGATGGTTTGGATCATTGTCTGCTCTTGGGAAAACAGTCTCTGTCCTCCAGACCAAATAGAATCACCTTCAAAATCCTTGCATATTTTCACTGCATAGTCGTTTGCTGATGAGACAACACACCAGAGCCCAGGCAGGGACAGCAAATGCAGACATGTGTCAAAGAATAAGTATGAGTGAATTTTTTTCAGCAATGAAAGGACCTTCTAGAAATGAGAGTAAGGTTGTCATAACCATTTACATAAGGAACATATCTTTTTAAATGCTTTAAAGGAAAAGTTACTAAATTTTAAAAAAGTAAATATCAAATTATATTACATTAGACACAAATATCTTATTTTTTCTCATTCTCCTGTTGCCACTCTACTTCCATATATCAGTGTATCTCCACAAAAACATATTTAACAAAAGCACGGGATTCTTTTTTCTTTATTGACTATATGATACACCTGCTAGGATTTAATAAATGTTTATTTAACAACGATTCATTAAATTGACCCAGTATTTTTTTACATTGCTTTTTCCCATCTCATTATATTTCTGCAAAGTTGGTTTTGTATCATAGCTTTTGCAATCAGTATTTTATCAGTTGTGCGTAGTTAAGGCTGTTTGCCAAGGACATTGCCTAACCTGTCAATTCAGAGAAGCGTTTCTGACGTCTGCATTTCTGTTACTCAAAAGCAAATGAATGCTTGACAAGTGGCAGCTTTGACTTATTTACTCAGGGCAACGCAGAAAAACTGAACATGAAATACTTTCCATTTTTAATAGGAAAGAGGCAGTAGCAATCAGATCTTCTCTGATTAAAGCTGTATGTTTCTGTAAACAGTTCTGCTTCCCATGTAATCAAGGAGTGAATTAAATTCACTTTTCTATTGACAGGATGAGGGTCACTCATTTATTCATTTTGGGTAAATGTTACTAAGAAAACTTTTCACTATTTTTAGCATTTCAGTTGGCTTGCTTATTCTTTTTTATTTTTATGCTATCTTGTGTTTGTGTGTGGGGGGCTTAGAAACTTCGAAAACAACATGGTGACCATATTACCAAAAAAGGATTAAAAAAATAAATAAAAGCTCACCCACAGTCATATCACTCCCCTTTCTTCTTAGTTTTCCTTGCTTCCTTCCAGATTCCTTTGCAATAGTTGTAGAATTTGTCTTTTATTCGTAACATGTGAGGTTAATCCATCACTTTACCAAGAGTGTTTTCTTTAATTAATGACTAACAGGTGTGCCTCATTCTGTACATCACTTGTCTCCTAAAGTTGTGTATGACATGTTCCATTTTCCTATGATCTTAAATCATTACTAAAATTCAGTGGGTCTTCATTTCTTAGCATTTTTCAGTTGGCAGTTATCCCTAATTCTTGATCTTTGCACATCTCTGTTGTATAAAAATGCTTAAATATTATTGAAGGTCAGCATTTATAAATCCCTTCAACTGCCATCCTCCCACCTCAGTTGGCCTTTGTATAACTCCAACTTTTCACTTGATTCTTTTTTAAGCAAAACACTTCTCTCCCTTATCTTCTAGATGTGTTATATGAGAAATAGCTATTTAAGGGCTAGGTAAGGGTAGAAATTGATACACATTTGATTTATGGAAGTTTGATAGATTTGACTTTGGAAGCGCAAGTATGGGCACAATGGGAGATGTCGTCTGTTTCTGCAAATTTTTCAACAAGTGTCTGTGAAGTGGCATGCTTGGCACTGTGCCAGGTGGTGTGGCCGATAATGATGTGCAAAACTTTATTTTTATTATCAAGGAACTTTTCACTCATTTTCATTTTTCTTTAGGATTTTTCTCTGTATTCTTTGAATCAGCTGCTTTCAACATCAAGGACTTGCATTTATATTGATGTGTGAATAATGTTGAGTGAGTTAGCTTTATATACTAAGGTTAGCATGAAACTGGATTATGCATATCCCAGAAATGTTTTTCTCTTATGAGCAGTAAGTCATTGAGATTCAGTATAGAAAATTTATTATACTACTATTTTTATTTATTTATTTATTGTTTATTTGTTTTTTTTTTTTTTGCGGTACGCGGGCCTCTCAGTGTGGTGGCCTCTCCCGTTGCGGAGCACAGGCTCCGGACGCGCAGGCCCAGCGGCCATGGCTCACGGGCCCAGCCGCTCCATGGCATGTGGGATCTTCCCGGACCGGGGCACGAACCCGTGTACCCCTGCATCGGCAGGCGGACTCTCAACCACTGTGCCACCAGGGAAGCCCTATACTACTGTTTTTAAATGAAATAAGTTTTAATAATAGTTTTCTTTTATAGAGATTAAGGTCGAGAAATGTTCAAGGATTTATTTCATAGGATAGAAAGCCCTTAGTTCTTCAGAGAAGATGTCAAGCTGTGATCTCATGAGTTTAAGCTATTGCTAATGAGTATAACAAGATTGAAGGGATAACATTCAGCCTCTGTAGATCATTGTGCAATCAGGGTAAACATGACTCTGAACTTCTAAAAGTTAAATACATTTAACTTTATTGACTGAGAAGCTGCATATATTATTATATTCCCTATTCCTCAGTTATTTCTTAGTCTTCTGAATTATATGTCTCCATAGACAAGGCCATATAGTGCCTTTTCATTTTTATATTTCTTTTGTATATAAGTTGTACATAGTCATTGGAGGTAAATTTAGAAACATACTAGCTATATAATATATATTGTATATTACCAGTATTACTGTTAATATTTTGGTATATTTTGCTTCAGACTTTTTACTGTAATATGTGTATTTTTTCCTTACTAAATCCACGTTTTATAACCTGATGAATTTTTTTTTTCAGTGTTAGGTTGTTTGGGCCTATAAGGTATGGGGAGTGAGACCTTCTGTCTACCTTATTCATTCCATTTAAAAAAGAATATATCAAACTTGGCATGGACTTTGACTTTATTTATTTATTTAGAGATTGCAAGTAAATACGAATAAGCATGTGTGTTTTATTACAAATGCATACTTAAAGCATAAGTGAATAGCAGTTTTATTTAGAAAATTCTAAGCATGTTTTGGGGGGAATTCTTTTAATTCTAAAAGGTTCAAGTGGCTCCACATTAAAATGAAACAATGAAATGAAAGCAGAGCTCACACATATTTGATAAAGCTGTAGACCACATAACGATGGCGTTTTTACCTGCTTTTAGGCAACACCTAGAATGTAAGTCTGGTAAAGCTGGAGGCCATACCAGCGTTCCACACCATACTAGACATAATCTTGGCACAATCCCTGGCGTGTAATAAGGCTTAAAAAAATATGAATTCAAGGAATGATTGAAGAAAAGAGACAGAGAGAGAACCAGAAAGATGAGGTGATTTACCCCTTTGCCTGAAGCAACGACAAATAAGCCATCTCTTGGAATATATTTCTATGGGCATATCCTTAAAAATTGCAACAACAAGCAAAAATGGCAAATCTTTTTAATCCCCCAAGGCTCCTATTCCTTTGCTCCCCAAATAAGTCATTTGTGGCAGATCCTTCTAAAAGGCCACATCAGAGTGAGCTCTGAGAAAATCACAGCTTTGGCTCATTCAGCCCTCCTTCTGATTGCTCCGGGCCGCACCTCCAGCAAGGAGTAAAAGCAATCAGGTGGCACAGCTGTGCGGAGAAGCTGGGAGGGTAACTGGACGGATGACAGTTCCAGATCAGCTTTTAACCCCCTCCCTTCTCTTCTTCAGGTTGCCATCTTCAGAATGATTCCCTGCAGAGCAGCACTGTCTTTTGCGCGATGTCTGATCCGGAGAAAAATCGTCACTCTGGACAGTCTAGAAGATACCAAACTGTGCCGCTGCTTATCCACCATGGACCTCATTGCCCTGGGCGTTGGAAGCACTCTGGGTGCCGGGGTTTACGTCCTCGCTGGCGAGGTTGCCAAAGCGGATTCTGGCCCCAGCATCGTGGTCTCCTTCCTCATCGCTGCACTGGCTTCCGTGATGGCAGGCCTATGCTATGCTGAATTTGGGGCCCGAGTTCCCAAGACTGGGTCTGCCTATTTGTACACTTACGTTACTGTCGGAGAACTGTGGGCCTTCATCACTGGCTGGAATCTCATTTTATCTTATGTGATAGGTATGTTTGCAAAAAATCAACCAAATTGGGTAAAATGGTAGAAATGGCACTCCTGAATCAGCGGCCTTAGGGTTCTGTGATAGGTCTGCATTAATTAGCGACTAGGTGATCAGAATGTATCTGTTGATCCCTGCGTGTCTCATTTTTCTCATCTCTAAATAAAGTGTCTCCTTCTAGTTGGCAAAATTTGGTGATTCTGCTTCATCTCTGAATATGCCATCACTTAGTGGGTTTGAAAACCTTTCTTAAAAAACGATAGCTCTTTAATGCAAATAAAATTGCCTGATTCCACAATTATGGACTTGAGCATTTCATTGCTATTGTGTAATTATAAAGTTATCAAGATAATTTTATATGTGATTAAAATGTTCAATTCTGTCTGAACTAACCCATGATTATCCTAGAATAGAGTAGCAAAAGATGTTATGTTAATTTTCTCCCACTGACCTTGTATTCTCTGAACGTTCTGTGTTTTGGAAGGAACGTCAAGTGTTGCAAGGGCTTGGAGTGGCACCTTTGATGAACTTCTTAGCAAACAGATTGGTCAGTTTTTCAGGACATACTTCAAAATGAATTATACTGGCCTTGCAGAGTATCCTGACTTTTTTGCTGTGTGCCTTATATTACTTCTAGCAGGTAAGAAAACCAATTACACTTCTCCCTAAGATGAGCCGGGCTAGTTGTCCCAGGAAAATAGGTTACCACTGAATTTGGGACCTGAGTTCGAAGGTTAGGCAGCATACTTATACACATAAGTTACTATTGGACATCTGTGGGCCTTGTGACTAGCCAGAATCCCATTTTATCTTCTGTGATAAGTATGTTTCAAAAATAAATCTAAATTACATGGAACGGTAGAAATAGTACTTCTGAGTCCGTGACACCTGGAATGCACTAAATAATCAGATACAGTACATAAATTTTATAATACTAATTGGAGATTTGCAGGAATGGCAACAAAGCTTCAATAAGGAAGGATATAAAATTTTTGGCCTTATTTCATCTTGTTAGTTACAACTAAGGATATTTGCAAGCATACTGTTTCTAGAAGAAATTCTGTCTTTCTGTTTATGCCTATATAATGTAGACATCTGGTTGAAAAAGGGAACATATTCAAACCACCCGTCATTTTTTTTTTTTTTTTTGCGGTACGCGGGCCTCTCACTGTTGTGGCCTCTCCCGTTGCGGAGCACAGGCTCCGGACGCGCAGGCTCAGCGGCCATGGCTCACGGGTCCAGCCGCTTCGCGGCACGTGGGATCTTCCCGGACCGGGGCACGAACCCGTGTCCCCTGCATCGGCAGGCGGACTCTCAACCACTGCGCCACCAGGGAAGCCCCCACCCGTCATTTTTTTTTAATGTAGACATTATGGAGACAAACATACTTGATACTAGAATTTTCCTGGTTTCATCAGTTATGTAGCATAATAGTTTAGAAAGGCATAGGAATTAGAGTGACCAGGTTTTCAATTCTACTCTGCCACTTACTATCTTTAGAACATTGAGTGACGTAATCTTTCCATGACTCAGTTTGTTCATCCATAAAATGAGGACGTCAATGTTTATCTTGTGCAGGCTTTTTGCTTGATGCATGGTAAGCTCTTAGATGGCCGGCAGTTTTATTTTGTAGGCATAGCTCATCCCTGCTGTCCCCTAATATTTGTTTTAATTATTTGAGCGTTTTCAATTTTGATTGTCATCCTACATGGCACTCCTGCTTAAATCCATCAAGGATTGCACTAAGAATAAAGTCCATGTTTGCTCCCGTTTCCTGGTTGATAGACCCTTGCTTTCCTGTCCAACCTTGTCACTAGCTACTTTCTCCCTATCTTTCTATAATTTTTCCTTATAAAATTACATAATTAAAAAAATAACTTTACCCTTTAAAATGTTAGCCATTAATTTAATGTTTTAGGTAGGGATATGGGTAGGGACATGAACAAAATTTATAGGTCCAAGTTATTTGGCATTTTCCTTCTAATGTCAAGAAAAATTGCATGAATTGTTTTTCAACAGGTGATAGGTTTTATTTGTTTCGGTTTCTCAACCGCCTAGCTAACATTAAATTAGTTACATCACATTTTATTTAAGGATGGTTTCAGTGACCTTAAATATTCAGCTTTAATCTCTAAACGATGAGAAGCATGTAGTTATGGCACAGTTTCAGTCATTAAATTCCATGGCAAGACTCAGGCCTTGGCCTGTATTTTATGTCCCATGTTCATCAACCATCATGTCTTTTCTTTCAGGACAGGCTAAGATTACATGACAACTTTGTTCTTAGAAACTTCAAAGACCAAAACCTCCTGTTGTAATCTTTATTCATATTGTAATGCCAAATGTCTTGCCAACTGAGGCTGTTGTTTTATTAAAGATACAAGGGAAGTGTATGCAGCATTTAGATGAGAAGGCTAATTTACTGGTGGGAGTTGGGGATCTCAGAATGGAGAGTGCACTTGGGGTATTGGGAAACTTTTATAAAACTTGGCGGTGGCTTTGTTATTTTCCCAAATGTGTAGTAGTATAGTGTATATTTCCAAGGTGTAGAATTATATAGTGTTTCCTAATCTGACAGATAGTCACAGAGTCAATAATTGTACTGACGGAGTCAATAATTGTACTGACCATACAGTTTTCCTTTATATTAGTATAGTTGTATTCTTGTATAATTCTGGGAATTATACAGGTAGGAGAATGAAATTCAGCTTTTCTCATCTCTACTTGGATAATTTTGCTTATTTGACAATGGGTGGTACAGATACGGGGAAGAAGCAAGTATGTATGTGATATAAGCCTTTCATCACAGTTATTTCCCCAACAGTAAAAAGTAAACTTTCTTCGATCCATAATTCATATCTTATACAAGATGTATTAAAGATATAGATATGATAGATATAATCATGAAAGTACTGGAAGGAAACAAAAGTGAATGTTTTGGGGTTAATATTAGGGAAAATCTTTCTAGAGGTAGAAACTAAGGAGGAAAAATTTATATTCTAAAACTTTCTTACATGTTTAATCAACACTAAGATTAAAAGTGCATGATAAATTGGGGAAACCATGCTCTATACATATACAGTGAGAGAGCTTATAGCATTATTGTATAAATAAGTCTTATAAATCAATATGAATAAGAATAGCCTAATGGGAAAAAATGGACAATTTAAATTGGGCCAAACTTTCTGGAGACTGTTTTGATGGTGTGAACCAAAAGTCTTACATAAAGTGTATACCGTTGTTATGGTATTACCTTATAGAAAATTATTGTAAAGAAATAATTAGAAAGTGTAAAAAGATATTTATAAAAGGATGATTAGGTCAGTACTGTTTATAGTTGTAAGAAACTCACAGTGACCTGATTGTCTGTAAATATAGGAGTAAAATATAGTGTCTCCATATAGTAGAAGAGTCTGTGATTGTTAAAAATGAGGTTATATGTTGTTCACATGTAAATGTGTGCCTGTGTGTCTTTGTGTGGGTGTGTGCAAAATTCTGGAAAGGAAATTACACTTGATCTTTATTTCCTTTCTTTTTTTTTCTTTTCTGTATCTTCAGGTTACTTGAATAGGAAATGGATTGCATTTACAATCAGAATATAAAAATAAAACTATTAACGTGAATAGATTTAACAAAATATTTTTTGTCATGACCATTGAATCATTATTTTGTTTAATGTGTTCTGTAAATATGAGGCAGACAATATGATTGAGCTTCTACTTTAAAATTTCTTCAGCCATTAACCTTGAATGGCTTTTTAGAACAGCATTTCATTAAAATTAAGTTACTTTACCTACCCATTGATAATAAAAGCCAGTTACTAAATTGATTCATTTATCAGAGAGTTTGGGATCTCCTGGCTATGAGCACAGTCTGCATTCTGAAATCAAGTTAGTTTTATTCACAGTTAGGTGACTAAGAACTCTCAATAGAAAGGGGTAAATGTCAGTTAAATATATGAATGCTGATGAAAGGATATCCTAAAGCTTGTAACTGTCTCAAAATGCTGTTGCCTTTTCCTAAAGGTTAGGTAAACACTAAAATACCCTTTCTTTTTCCATAGGTCTTTTATCTTTTGGAGTAAAAGAGTCTGCTTGGGTGAATAAAGTCTTCACAGCCATCAATATCCTGGTCCTTCTCTTTGTTATGGTCGCTGGGTTTGTGAAAGGAAACGTGGCAAACTGGAAGATTAGTGAAGAGTTTCTCAAAAATATATCTGCAAGTGCCAGGTTAAATATTCGGGTTTTTCCTCTCCTATTTTGAGGTTTTTTTAAAATATTTGCTTGCTTTTGTCATATGTTACATTTTCCTCTAGAAAAACTGTTCTCAAACTTTTTGCTTCAGAGAACTTTCTGAAGGTCTGTTCTGTTTCAAGACTGTTCTTCCTGAATGCGTAGGTGTGCTCACTACGGAGCAGCTGCTTAAAGCCATGCAGTTGCTGGTTCTTAATCTCAAGCCTGGCTCCAGTTTTAAGGAAGAGTAAGGACAGGTCCTAACCATTGGAAGGATGGTTTTTTCCCTCCAAAGATTTGTCACCTCAAAATAACAAAGAGCATTTCTGAGTCATGCATCCTTTAGTTTTTCCTTTGGGGACACTCTTTGGTTCCATTGCATCCTTTCAACCTTGTAGTAATTTTCACGCCTGCTGGTTTTTTTGAGAATGTTATTGATTGCATAAGCAGAATTGTCTATGTATTTCACTTTAAACCTGATAATCTCAAATATTAAATTAATTATATATGAAAGGTTTCATCCTAAGATTTATTTAAGCATAATATTCCTATGTGTAAATAAGATTACAAAAATGCCTATTACATGAAGTCATGTACATGTACATGTTTTTCTTTACATATGTTGTTTGTAGCCATTCTGATGAGGCAAAAATTTAGTATCCTCTGGTTTTATATAATTTTTCACATGTAATAGAATATTCAACTTCAGTATTATTAATCAAGATTAGAGAATTTTATTTCACCTTGTCAAAAGTCCTCTTAGTAAATTTTTCAGATGTACAGTCTGCCCCACTGTCCACAAGAAGAGAAAGTTTCTTGTCTTTATTTCAGATCATGGCCCATATATGGGGTCTCTGTTCTCAAAATCCCGCCTGGCTATGAGTTCCGGCCAGAGTGGATCTGAGTCTTCTGCTTATGCTAAAGATCAGCCTCTAGTTGAGTGCTGGTAACCGGAGAGGGGTGCCATTATTGAGAACACCACCCCATCCTCTAGGATAGGGTGAAAAAAATCAGAGTTTACCTTCAGTTTTGTACACATCAGCTTCCAAGGGCTGATGAACACAATAACCTTCCGAGGCTGTAGTTTGAGACAAATTGCTTGAAGAAGCAGTTTTCTAGGAAAATGACTTTCCAATGTGCTTCTTCTCTTCCTTAGGGAGCCACCTTCTGAAAATGGAACAAGTATCTATGGGGCTGGTGGCTTTATGCCTTATGGCTTTGCAGGAACCTTGGCTGGGGCTGCAACCTGCTTTTATGCCTTTGTGGGATTTGACTGCATTGCAACAACTGGTAAGAGCAAACTCTTAGCTCTATGTCGAAGGAAAAATTGTTCTTTGAACCACATGAGTACCCATAGGTGACAACAGAGGTTCAAGGGAAGAGAGTGGAATTTGGGATAATAAGGGCTGGTTCCAGACCCAGAAGTAACACCTGCTGTATAAAAAGAAACTTAGTGAAACTCTCTGAGCTTTGGTTTCCATATTGGTAAAATCAGGAGAGCAATACCTACCTCTCAGATGTTATGAAGGGTACCTAAGATTATGAAAAATACTTTGCAAGTTGTCAGCTACTTTATAAGTGTTGGTCATAATTACTACCCTTAACCTTTGGTCTGAAAGTGCTTTGGTCTGAAAGTGCTATCACAGTGAGTAACAACGATGATCATGCTCTTAAATTGTTTCTTCTTTAACAGGACAAAATACGTTGTGGTAATTCTTTTCTCTTTATCCTGTACAACAAAGTAATCATGCTACAATTAGTCTCTAAATGCTTCCTCTGGGTTCACATTATTGCATGGCCTTATAATTGACCATATTTTGGGTGTTTCAACTGCCAAATTGTATTAGAAAGATTGAAAAAGTGCTGTTTTTTATTAAAACTAAAATTTAATATAAATCAATGCACTGAGTAGAAGTTTGTCTTCATATATATGGAAGCCTTCATAATTAAGGGCCTGCAGAATGCCATGATGTGTAATCTCTGTGGAGGAATCATTTTCCAAATGGATTAAGACTTCTGTTCTATCCCTAAACATTTAATAGTGCTGGGATAACATATTTTTTCTTTCTGGAAATGGGAAACTGACTTGCAGGATTTCTTGCTTTCTCTTCTTGCCTCTGGGCTTTGATCTTTTTTATTTTATTTTTTCTTTTTTTTTTTTTTCCGGTACGCGGGCCTCTCACTGTTGTGGCCTCTCCCGTTGCGGAGCACAGGCTCCGGACGCGCAGGCTCCGGACGCGCAGGCTCAGCGGCCATGGCTCACGGGCCCAGCCGCTCCGCGGCATGTGGGATCCTCCCGGACCGGGGCACGAACCCGCGTCCCCTGCATCGGCAGGCGGACTCTCAACCGCTGCGCCACCAGGGAAGCCCGGGCTTTGATCTTTATGTGACAGCACAGGACCCTCAAGAAGAGAAGAAACGTCATGTAGCATAGATGGAGCAAGCTGAGAAAACAGAAGGGACAGAGCAGAGTAGAATTACTATGAAGGAGAAGAAGAATTCATGTTTTACCTATTCATGTTTTATTAACTATGCAAATCTTTCGTTTATGTTTCCTTAGGTGAGGAAGTCCGGAATCCTCAGAAAGCTATTCCTATTGGAATTGTGACTTCTCTGCTCGTTTGCTTTATGGCCTATTTTGGGGTCTCAGCAGCTTTAACACTGATGATGCCATACTACCTCCTCGATGAGAAAAGCCCCCTTCCTGTAGCGTTTGAGTATGTTGGATGGGGTCCAGCCAAATATGTCGTTGCAGCAGGCTCCCTCTGTGCTTTGTCAACAAGGTACGTTGCATTGCCTTTGGGGCAGGGCTGTCTGGGCTACTGCAAAGGTAGTCAGTGCCTAAAGAATTGCTTTTGTATGTTTTAAAAATAATCCTAATAGGAGGAACACATTATACAACTGTATTCTCTGAATAGTTCGCCCAAATTGCCATATCAAAATCTTAAGTGATAAAAACGTTTCCCCCGTCAGTTAAAACTCAGTTTTTCAAGATAATGATGATCCAAGCTTCTGTGGATATATATGGCATTAATACACACTTATTATATATTTCATACATATTCATATATATATATGTACTGTAAAACTTTACAATGCTTATACTAGTATGTTCCCCTGCTGGCTTTGGTGTTACTTGTAGTGCTACAGACAATTGAGACCTTATGTGCAGACTTGACATTTTCTGCTGTCTTTTAAAATGATATCAAGTCTGTAATGAGTGGAAGCTATATGCTGTGGCATTGTTAAGTATAATGTGCTTTTTATTATGAAGCACTGAGAGTTTTTCCTGTCAGCACTGATCAGAGTGAATTTGGTGTAGAAATGGAAATTACTGTTCTCAAGTTAATGGTGGAAATTTGTATAAATCTATGCGAAAAGAATAGTTGAATCTCAAGTATTCAGATTTTCAGTAGCTGCTTATTTTATTTATTTTTTTTCAGTAGCTGCTTATTTTAATATTTTATGATTCGTTTCTCAAGTTTCCTGAGCTACTCATATTTTAATTTAACATGTGATCATAAGATATTTCATTTGAGTTTTATAGTGTGCTATACTTAGAGCATTCTTACGAAGAGAAAAATTAATCTCTGCTTGATTACTAATTTTTTGAAGTGAAAATAATTTTTTAAAAGTCTGAAATTGGAAAAAGAATTTTTTTTGTATAATTCATCAGCCTAGCTTTTTCTCCCCTCAAACTCTCTTTTATTTTGTATTCAAGATAATATTAAGCAGCAATTAGAAATTACCCCTGTTGGTTTCTTAGCCATCTGCCAGTGTTGAGGTTTATTCTAAATAGTTTCAAACAGTTTCAGAAATCTGAACTGTGGTGATACCTTGCCACCATGGTCTTAGAAGAGAGATGGACAAAGATTTATTTGTGGCCAACTCAACCCAGCTTTATTAAAAGATAAAGAAGATGGATTTAAAAAATATATTTTACTTACTTTCTCTTTCAGTGGTTATTTTTTACAACTAATTCATGTATGGAATGATGCAGCCAGTAAACACACAAGTAATTCAAAACATCTAAAGCAAAAAATCATTTTCTTAAACTGCACTGTTACTAACGTTTAATTGCGGCTGTTTTTATGTACTAAATATACAGTGAGTTGATTTTTTGTGTGTCTTTTTCTGTCTTGATTATCTTATGATGCTAAGAATTATTAATTTGATCAAAGATCACACTATATGAGGAAAAATAATGGTAAAATAAATATGAAAAATGTGTAGTTATTGAATAAATGAAGTGACTATACTATAAAATCAAATTACTTAATCTTTTCTGTAATTACATATCAATTTATAAATTTTATTTTCTAAGTTAAAAATGTTTTAATGATATAATTGGGGGTTTTTTTGGTCTTAATTCCTTAGTTTTAATCTAGTAGTAATCATGGGCCTGCACAAATTATTTGCAGTATTGTTTTTAGTCTGATAATTGTGCTGGGCAAATATCTGTAAGAGAATAATAAGTAGCACAATGGTTAATTGGTATCTATTTTTAAATGCCCAATCATAATACATTTTAAAAATAACAAGACTTCATAATCACAGCTGTGATGCTGAGTTTTATGCGATTACTTAATTTCAGTTCTGGGATGTAATCTTGCATGAATGTGTTTGCCATACTGCATGTGTTTGCTTTTTATTCAGTCTTCTTGGATCCATTTTCCCAATGCCTCGTGTAATCTATGCTATGGCGGAGGATGGGTTGCTTTTCAAATGTCTAGCTCAAATCAATTCCAAAACGAAGACACCAATAATTGCTACTTTATCATCGGGTGCGGTGGCAGGTGAGAGAGTTGACTTTTATTAAGTAAAGGGGGATCTTTTTTCATCGAGGATTCTGGAAAAAAAATGGAAAATTAGGTCGTTTTCTGTTTTTATATATATAAAGATTAATAACTTTTTTGTGAATATTTCCGATTTTGAATTTCTCTTTTTGCTATAGGTTCTGTACTTTAGTGTGTCCAGTCTTTACCAGTATATACTCATCTAGAATAATACTTGTAATAACTCACATGTGGATTATGAATTTTTCTGTTCTAGTCTTCTGGGTTCCATGTTTCCTTTGCCCCGAATTCTGTTTGCCATGGCCCGGGATGGTTTACTGTTTAGATTTCTTGCCAGAGTGAGTAAGAGGCAGTCACCAGTAGCTGCCACATTGACTGCAGGGGTCATCTCTGGTAAGCTTTACAAACATAGGATTCTTCAACATTGGACTTGAGCATTTTATGCGCATGCATGGACTTATAAAGAGGGTCTGCTTGCTGTGCATGTAAGTTAAGAACAAAATCACTGATAAATTAGGGTATAAACATTGGAATCACATCTGCAAATTGTGGTGGCGGTGCTCTACCGAAACTCATAACTGACCCTTTGGGATTTGGTCCTATTTCGTTATCTTAACCTTTGGGGCTTCTAACAAATGCGCAAAGGTCTGTGATGGTTCTTCACTATATGTCAGCTATCAAATGCTTTTCAGATCGATGAATGACCACATACAATTATTTATTGACACACGAAATGTTAATTAAAGAATGATTACTTAATACTTGAATTGTTAATTAAAAATAATGATTCAATATTTTCTTTTTCGTCCAGGATTTAAGTTGAATATTGCTAAACGACCATAGGATTTTTGAAAAGCTAAAGTTTACCCATTCTTAATTAAATATAAGAAATGTCAAAGATAATTTATACTTGGTCATTGTTATCACTGCCCTCAGTATGGTGGCTAACCCCACCTCCTGGGCCATCATGGTTCTCGAAGAGTTACTAATACCTATACGGTCATAAACCCCATTAGGAATCTATTTTCCCTTTCAACAGTTTTGATATTAAGTCATGTTAAAAAAAAAAACAACACAAACTCCATTTGCCTACCTTTTGGCATGTCATAATATCCACGTAAAATGCTTTTGGACAGATCCTTTTTTTTTCTCACAGTTCTTTTTAAATTTTTTTAGTATGTCTTTATTGGAGTATAATTACTTCACAATGCTGTGTTAGTTTCTGTTGTACAACAGAGTGAGTCAGCCATATGCATACATATATCCCCATATCCCCTCCCTCTTGAGCTTCCTTCGCACCCTCCCTATCCCACCCCTCTAGGTACTCGCAAAGCACGGAGCTGATCTCTCTGTGCTATGCCACTGCTTCCCACTAGCTATCTATTTTACATTTGGTAGTGTATATATGTTGATGCTTCTCTCACTTCACCCCAGTTTCCCCCACTCCCCGTGTCCTCAAGTCCATTCTCTATGTCTGTGTCTTTATTCCTGCCCTGCCACTAGGTTCATCAGCACCATTTTTTTTTAGATTCCATATACGTGCGTTAGCATAAGGTATATGTTTTTCTCTTTCTGACTTACTTCACTCTGTATGACAGACTCTAGATCCATCCACCTCACTACAAATAACTCAATTTCGTTTATTTTTATAGCTGAGTAATATTCCATTGTATATATGTGCCCCATATTCTTTATCCATTCATCTGTTGATGGACATTTAGGTTGCTTCCATGTCCTGGTTATTGTAAATAGTGCTGCGATGAACATTGTGATACATGACTCTTTTTGAATTATGGTTTTCTCAGGGTATATGCCCAGTAGTGGGATTGCTGGGTCATATGGTAGTTCTATTTTTAGTTTTTTAAGGAACCTCCATACTGTTCTCCATAGTGATTTTATCAATTTACATTCCCACCAACAGCGCAGGAGGGTTCCCTTTTCACCACATCCTTTCCAGCATTTATTGTTTCTAGATTTTTTGATAATGGCCATTCTGACTGGTGTGAGGTGATACCTCATTGTAGTTTTGATATTTCTCTAATAATTAGCAATGTTGAGCATCTTTTCACATTCCTCTTGGCCATCTGTATGTCTTCTTTGATGAAATGTCTATTTAGGTCTTCTTCCCATTTTTTGATTGGGTTGTTGTTTTTTTGATATTGAACTCCATGAACTGTTTGTATATTTTGGAGATTAATCCTTTTTCTGTTGTTTCATTTGCAAATATTTTCTCCCAATCTGAGGGTTGTCCTTTTGTCTTGTTTATCATTTCCTTTGCTGTGCAAAAGCTTTTAAGTTTCATTAGGTCCCATTTGTTTATTTTTGTTTTTATTTCCATTATTCTAGGAGGTGGGTCAAAAAAGATCTTGCTGTGGTTTATGTCAAAGAGTGTTTTTCCTATGTTTTCCTCTAAGAGTTTTATAGTGTCTGGTCTTACATTTAAGTCTTTAATCCATTTTGAGTTTATTTTTGTGTATGGTGTTAGGGAGCATTCTAATTTCATTCTTTTACATGTGGCTGTCCAGTTTTCCAAGCATCACTTATTGAAGAGGCTGCCTTCCCTCCATTGTATGGTCTTGTCTCCTTTGTTGTAAATTAGGTGACCACATTTGCATGGGTTTACCTCTGGGCTTTCTATCCTGATCTATATTTCTGTTTTTGTGCCTGTACCATATTGTCTTGATTACTGTAGCTTTGTAGTATAGTTTTAAGTCAGGGAGCCTGATTCCTCCAACTCAGTTTTCTTTCCCAAGATTGCTTTAGCTATTTGGGGTCTTTTGTGTTTCCATACAAATTGTAAAATTTTTTTGTTCTAATTCTGCAAAGAATGCCATTGGTAGTTTGATAGGGATTGCATTGAATCTGTAGGTTGCTTTGGGTAGTATAGTCATTTTCACAATATTGATTCTTCCAATCCAAGAACATGTTATATCTCTCCATCTATTTGTATCATCTTTAATTTCTTTCATCAGTGTCTTATAGTTTTCTGCATACATGTCTTTTGTCTCCCTAGGTAGGTTTATTCCTAGGTATTTTATTCTTTTTGTTGCAGTGGTAAATGGGAGTGTTTCCTTAATTTCTCTTTCAGATTTTTCACTATTAGTGTATAGGAATGCAAGAGATTTCTGTGCATTAATTTTGTATCCTGCAACTTTACAAAATTCATTGATTAGCTCTTGTAGTTTTCTGGTGGCATCTTTAGGATTCTCTATGTATAGTATCATGTCACCTGCAAACAGTGACAGTTTTGCTTCTTCTTTTCCAATTTGTATTCCTTTTATTTGTTTTTCTTCTCTGATTGCTGTGGCTAGGACTTCCAAAACTGTGTTGACTAAGAGTGGCAAGAATGGACATCCTTGTCTTGTTCCTGATCTTAGTGGAAATGTTTTCAGTTTTTCACCATTGAGTGTGATGTTTGCTGTGTGTTTGTCCTATATGGCCTTTATTATGTTGAGGTAGGTTCCCTCTATGCCCATTTTCTGGAGAGTTTTTATCATAAATGGGTGTTGAATTTTGTCAAAAGCTTTTTCTGCATCTATTGAAATGATCATATGGTTTTTGTTCCTTAATTTGTTAATGTGGTCTATCCCATTGATTGATTTGTGTTTATTGAAGAATCCTTGCATTTCTGGGATAAATCCCACTTGATCATGGTATATGATCCTTTTAATATGTTGTTGGATTCTGTTTGCTAGTATTTTGTTCCAGATTTTTGCATCTATGTTCATCAGTGATATTGCTCTATAATTTTCTTTTTTTTGTGATATCTTTTTCTGGTTTTGGTATCAGGGTTATGGTGGCTTCATAGAAAGAATTTAGGAGTGTTCCTTCCTCTGCAATTTTTTGGAAGAGTTTGAGAAGGATCGGTGTTAGCTCTTCTCTAAATGTTTCATAGAATTCACCCGTGAAGCCATCTGGTCCTGGACTTTTGTTTGTTGGAAGATTTTTAATTACAGTTTCAATTTCATTACTTGTGATAGGTCTGTTTATAGTTTCTAATTCTTCCTGGTTCAGTCTTCCTGGTTCAGTACCTTTCCAAGAACTTGTCCATTTCTTCATGATTGCCCATTTTATTGGCATATAGTTGTTTGTAGCAGTCTCTTATAGTCCTTTGTATTTCTGCGGTGTCAGTTGTGATTTCTCCTTTTTCATTTCTAATTTTATTGAATTGTGTCTTCTCCCTTTTTTTCTTGATAGCTCTACTAAGGGTTTATCAATTTTGTTTATCTTCTCAAAGAACCAACTTTCAGGTTTATTGATCTTTGTTATTGTTTCCTTCATTTCTATTCCATTTATTTCTGCTCTGATCTTTATGATTTCTTTCCTTCTACTGACTTTGCGTTTTCTTTGTTCTTCTTTCTCTAGTCGCTTTAGGTGTAGGGTTAGATTGCTTATTTGAGATTTTCCTTGTTTCTTGAGGTGAGATTGAACTGCTATAAACTTCCTCTCAGAACTGCGTTTGCTGTGTTCCGTAGGTTTTGAGTCATTGTGTTTTTGTTGTCATTTGTTTCTATGTATTTTTCATTTCTTTGATTTCTTCAGTGCTCTCTTGGTGATTTAGTAGTGCACTGTTTAGCCTCCATGTAGTTTACAGTTTTTTTCCTGTAATTGATTTCCAATCTCATAGTATTATGGTCAGAAAAGATGCTTGATATGATTTCAATTTTCTTAAATTTTCCAAGGCTTGATTTGTTACCCAAGATATGATCTATCCTGGAGAACATTCCATGTACACTTGAGAAGAAAATGTATTCTGCCACTTTGGGGTGGAATGTTCTATAAATATCAATTCAATCTATCCGCTCTGTTGTGTCATTTAAAGCTTGTGTTTCCTTAGTTATTTTCTGTTTGGATGATCTGTCCATTGGTGTAAGTGGGAGGTGTTAAAGTCCCCTACTATTATTGTGTTACTGTCGATTTCCTCTTTCATGGTTGTTAGCATTTGCCTTATGTATTGAGGTGGTCCTATGTTGGGTGCATAAACATTTATAATTGTTATATCTTCTTCTTGGATTGATCCCTTGATCATTGTGCAGTGTCCTTCCTTATCTCTTATAACAGTCTTTATTTTAAAGTGTATTTTATCTGCTATGAGTATTGCTACTCCAGCTTTCATTTGATTTCCATTTGCATGGGATATCTTTTTCCATCCCTTCACTTTCAGTCTATGTGTGTCCCTAGGTCTGAAATGGGTCTCTTGTAGACAGCATATATATGGGTCTTGTTTTTGTATCCATTCAGCCAGTCTGTGTCTTTTGGTTAGGGCATTTAATCCATTTACATTCAAGGTTATTATCGATATGTATGTTCCTATTACATTTTCTTAATTGTTTTGGGTTTGTTTTTGTGGGTCTTTTTCTTCTCTTTTCTTTCCCACCTGGAGAAGTTTCTTTAGCATTTGTTGTAAAGCTGGTTTGGTGGTGCTGAATTCTCTTAGCTTTTGCTTGTCTGAAAAGCTTTTGATTTCTCCATTCAATCTGAATGATTGCTGGGTAGAGTAATCTTGGTTGTAGATTTTTCTGTTTCATCACTTTAAGTATATCCTGCCACTCCCTTCTGGCCTGCAGAGTTTCTGCTGAAAAATCAGCTGATAACCTTATGGGGATTCCTTTTTATGTTATTTTTTGCTTTTCCCTTGCTGATTTTAATATTTTCCTCTTTGAATTTAATTTTTGTCAGTTTGATTAATATGTGTTTTGGTGTGTTTCTCCTAGGGTTTATCCTGTATGGGACTCTCTGTGCTTCCTGGACTTGGGTGACTATTTCCTTTCCTACATTAGGGAAGTTTTCCACTATAATCTCTTCAAATACTTTCTCAGACCCTTTTTTTTCCTCTTCTTCTGGGACCCCTATAATTTGAACATTCATGCGTTTAGTGTTGTCCCAGAAGTCTCTGAGATTGTCTTCAATTCTTTTCATTCTTTTTTCTTGATTCTGCTCCTCAGCAGTTATTTCTACCATTCTGTCTTCAAGCTCACTTATTCATTCTTTTGCCTCAGTTATTCTGTTATTGATTCCTTCAGTGTATTTTTCATTTCAGTTATTGTATTGTTCATCGCTGTTTGTTTGTTCTTTAGTTCTTCTAGATCTTTGTGAAACCTTTCTTGTATTTTCTCAATCCGTGCCTCCATTCTATTTCCGAGATTCTGGATCATCTTTACTCTCATTACTCTGAATTCTTTTTCAAGTAGATTGCCTATTTCCTCTTCATTTATTTGGTCCTGTAGGTTTTTACCTTGCTCCTTCATCTGTGACATATTTTTTTGCTGTCTCATTTTTTTTTTTTTTTTTTGATGGGTGGGATTGTGTTCTTGTCTTACTGGTTGTTTGGCCTGAGGCTTCCAACACTGGCGTTTGTAGGCTGTTGGGTAGAGCTGGGTCTTGGTGCTGAGATGAGGACCTCCGGGAGACCTCACTCTGATGAATATTCCCTGGGGTCTGAGGTTCTCTGTTAGTTCAGTGGTTCGGACTTGGAGCTCCCACCACAGGAGCTTCAGCCCAACCCCCGCTCATGAACCAAGATCCCACAAGCTGCATGGGGTGGCAATAAAAAGAAAAAGGAGAACAATAACAAAGAGTAAAAAATAAAATTAGACTAGGAAACTAACAGATATGTTAGAAAGAATATAAAAATATAGGTGAAACAACTTTTGGAAGGTAAAACAGAACCACAATAGTAAAAAAGAGGAGGAAAAAAAAGGTGGAAAAGGCCTTGGCTGTGGGGACGGGACTTAGGCAGGGGCTGGGTTTTGGCAGTGGATGGGGCCTATGCTTAGGACCCACAGAGCTGGAAAAGGCCCTTGTGGGGGTGGGGCTTAGGCTCAACAGAAGAGGTCCTGGCTGTGCCTCTGGTCTCAGAGGGTGGGGGACCCAGCCTGAGAGCACAGCAGGCTTCTTGGTCTGAGTCGGAGGGGCAGACACCCTCCGCTCCTCTCCTGCTCCTCTGGTCCTGGAGGGCCCTTCCCGCCTGCCTCTCCTGTTCTCCCACAACCTCCCTCCTAGCCCCCAGGAGCAACACGGCCTGGAGGGGCCCTCTGAGGGTGTAGGACCTGCCTGAGAGCCGGGCCAATTGGGCAGGGGAAATGCTTAGCACATTCCCCCTTGATCCGAGTCCCTGAGGGTCCCTCCAGGTGTGGGAACCCCACCCCCTTCCAGCCACCCCTCCAGGGCACTGGTCCTGTCCGGCCTCCACTTCTCTTCCCCCCTCAGTCCCCCTACGTCCTACCGGTTCACGTGGGGGTTCCACCCATCTCCTTGGGCGTCAAGGTCTCCCACCAGCAACCAGCAGGCACCCTAGTTGTCCAGATTCTTATTCCATGTGGAAATTTTCAAAGAGATTTCACAGATCAAGAGAATGGCCTAAAGCCCCTGTTATATGGAGGAAGAGAAAGACTTTAGCCAGCTTTATAGATGAAATAAATAAATAAACACTCTTGGTAGTAGAAATTCAAACCAAAAAATGATAATTTTGTTGAGGCTCTGAATTTTGGGGAAATTAGATTAGAGAACACTAATGCTTAATTATGTATGAAATGGGATTCTTTCAGAGTCAGAAAGTATTTGCCTAAACAACTGCACTTTATAATGTTTTGTAATAAATTTGGCACTTTGGGGCCAAATTTGTTGGGAGGTTGGGAGGTCAAATCACTTATTTTCTCAGTGCTTAGATTTCTGCCCCCATAAAATGAAGGTTGCACTAGATGATTTAAGGTCCACTTTATGATTAAACAGTGCATTATGATATTAAAGATAGTTCATAAATCTTGACAAAGAACAACATATTTTATTTACTCCATAAAAGCTTTTTTTTCCCAGTAAAATCTTGCCCATTAATTCTCTACTATGTATTCAGAATTTTTTTAAATGTACTCTTCTTCCTTCAGGAAGAATTTAATTTGCCAGCATAATAAGATATTGAAATTAATAATTAAAATAAGATAATTGTAGCATTTTTAATGCTCTAAAATATTATAGTTTGTTATTCTGTAGTCCCACATCTTGCTTTGCTTGTTTTTAACTTAAATCAGAGAGCTTGTATGGATAATTAATCATTTTCTTCTGTTTTGGCTACCTTGTTTTGGGTATCTGTGGTTCTTACAAAACATATTAAAATTTTAATCTGATGTATAACTATACTAGCAATGGAGATTTTTCAAAGTAAGGCATGGGGTGTATTTAAAGAAACAGTGTGCTATTATAGAAGGGGCACGGGCATGTTGGTTTAGCTGGAACCCCGCTTCTACCTACTAGTTGTAACCTTGTTAAGTCAGCCTGTCTATAAAAAAGAGGATAATAATCTGGTTAAGTTAAACCATGTGAAATTGCTGGGGTTTTGTTTAAAAACAGTCAAATACTGAGCTATGAAGCTGAATCTAAATAATTTCCCCTGTCTCACAGGATTATTGAATTGAAGACAAATGGAGATCATAGAGATAGAAAGCTTGCTGAGGTGTCTGGAACACCCCATGAGTGGAAAGTGGTGTTTTCTACTTATTATGATAGGGACAACTATTTGGTAAATTCAAGTTAATATCATCACTATTTTGATGTTTCAATGGAGAAAAAACGTTGCTAAGTGCAAGTTGACTATTCAACTGTATAAATTATACTTTGCCTCTTAACATTATTGGGGCCTGGGGATGGGTCACAGATCGCTCAAATTTAGTCAGATTGTGTGGTTTTAATCCGAGTAGAATTTAGCTACTATCAGAAACATAATTTAATTGGACATTATTTTATTCTGTAGAAGATATAACTCAGAGTGCAGATGGGAATTAAAATGATTAACATCTATAATGAAAGCTCTTCTGTTCGCATTCTTTTATGTTTTTTTAAAAAGGAGCCAGCCAGTATTTCCTAGCAGTGTTTTCCTTCTGAAACATCAAAGGAGAGTATTCTGTCATATAATATTTTCACTCTTTGTCAGGCCAATATTTTTTAAGTAATCAAAGTAGATGTGTTTTGTTAGATAGACAGCCGAGGGTTTTTGAAGTTCTATTAGCAGTTTGTATGACCTCAAGAACATCTCATTAACTGTGAGAAATACGCTTACTACACTTTGACTTACCATTGGCACTAAAACAAAAAAGTGCCCATCACTTATCCCTGACTTGGAAGTTATCAGCTGTGTGGAGTTTTCTCACAGGCTGTTTTCTTCCCTGTTCTCTCTTTTCCCAATAGCTGTGATGGCATTTCTCTTTGACCTGAAGGCCCTCGTGGACATGATGTCCATCGGCACCCTTCTGGCCTACTCTCTGGTCGCAGCCTGTGTTCTCATCCTCAGGTGAGTTGTCCTCATTGCCGGATGGTTCTGAAGAGTGTGTGTCATGTGGGGCCCGGGGAAAATTAGGGCTCACTGACCTTGCTTTCAAGGAGCTAGCTGTCTCACAGAGGTGAGAGGCCGTAGACATACAAACGTGAGTACAAAGCATAATTAGCATACTTGGTCCGTAAGCAAAGAATCAACTAAAATTGAGAATTACCAAAGGTAGGCCTAATCTATGTGAACAACAAGTCCTCGTAATGTATAAAAACACTTAAGAATACTATATTTTTAATCCCAGTGATCCAGCTGCTAAGCTTTTATGCTAAAGATTTAATCAAAGAGGCACACACAGATATATGCAATAGTGAAAAAATTGAACTAAGCTGAATATCAATAGTAGAATAGTTAATAAAATAGATAATCGACAAGGTCCTACTGTGTAGCACAGGGAACTATATTCAATCTCCTAAAATAACCATAATGGAAAAGAATATGAAAAAGAGAATATATATATATATACACACACAGACACTTTGCTGTATACCAGAAACTAACACAACATTGTAAATCAACTACACTTCAATAAAAAAAAAAGAATAGTTAAATAAAGAAGGGTACATTTATCATTTGACTCTTCTAACAGCAAATAAAATGATATTTAATTATATGGAGAAATATATCAGTTTCTGGATGCAAAGCTATATGTAGCATCTGAATTTATTTAAATAGTAACATACATTTACACGAAGAAATGATTTTTGCATATATATACACATATTTGCATTTATACCTGGCTGAAATTGTACCAAAATGCTAGCAGTGATTCATGAGTAGTGGTGTAATGGGTGGCTTCAGTTTTCTTCTGCGTACCCCCCTTTTTGTGTATTTTCTTCTCAGTGAGCGTATTTCTTCTTTGGATGGGGGACAAATGTTACTTTTAAGTTTAACCAAAGGCTGCTCAGAGGGAAAAGACCACACTGGGGAGACTGGGCAGATACTAGGAATTGAAGCAGGCTGATATCTTGATGCCAGCTAAAGGGGAAGGGGATCAGTGATAGGGGAGAATGGGTGGGAGGTGGCTGTATGAGATGAGGGAGATGAGGCCAGAGAGACAGGTTGCAGTGAGGCCTTTGAAGGCCAAACCGAAGGCTGTATGTTACTCTGTAGCTGATATTTAACCAGAGTTTCTGTGCTGTTTTTGTGAACTGCATCTCCTTTGGACATAGATATTTCCAGAATAATCATCCTGTTGTCACACTTGCCTCACTTTAAAATGTAACTCTCAACGAGATATCATCTCACACCAGTCAGAATGGCCATCATCAAAAAATCTAGAAACAATAAATGCTGGAAAGGATGTGGTGAAAAGGGAACACTCTTGCACTGCTGGTGGGAATGTGAATTGGTTCAGCCACTATGGAGAACAGTATGGAGGTCCCTTAAAAAACTATAAATAGAACTACCATATGACCCAGCAATCCCACTACTGGGCATATACCCTGAGAAAACCAAAATTCAAAAAGAGTCATGTACCAAAATGTTCATTGCAGCTCTATTTACAATAGCCAGGAGATGGAAACAACCTAAGTGCCCATCATCGGATGAATGGATAAAGAAGAGTGGCACATATATACAATGGAATATTACTCAGCCATAAAAAGAAACAAAATTGAGCTATTTGTAATGAGGTGGATAGACCTAGAGTCTGTCATACAGAGTGAAGTAAGTCAGAAAGAGCAAGACAAATACCGTATACTAACACTTCTGTATGGGATTTAAGAAAAAAAAATGTCATGAAGAACCTAGGGGTAAGACAGGAATAAAGACACAGACCTACTGGAGAACGGACTTGAGGATATGGGGAGGGGGAAGGGTGAGCTGTGACAAAGCGAGAGAGAGGCATGGACATATATACACTAACAAACGTAAGGTAGATAGCTAGTGGGAAGCAGCCGCATAGCACAGGGATATCAGCTCGGTGCTTCGTGACTGCCTGGAGGGGTGGGATAGGGAGGGTGGGAGGGAGGGAGACTCAAGAGGGAAGAGATATGGGAACATATGTATATGTATAACTGATTCACTTTGTTATAAAGCAGAAACTAACACACCATTGTAAAGCAATTATACCCCAATAAAGATGTTTAAAAAAATAAAATAAAATAAAATGTAACTCTCTTCGGCATCTAATGTACATAACTTTCTAATCAAGTGGCTATCAGAGGAAAGTCAGAGTTGCTGCAGATATTCTGCTGAGCAGGTGTGTGGCTTGCTTCAGTGCATTCTGGGGCTGCAGCCACAAGACGTGTGGATTTACAGCACCAGCTGTGAATGGAAATGTCTCTCTTAGAGTTTCAGATGCTCGTTTCATTTGGACCAAGTGTCCGTTGAGAATAAAGACACGTGCCTTTATTTTGGAATAGGTACCAGCCTGGCTTATCTTACGAGCAGCCCAAATATTGTCCTGAGAAAGAAGGTCTGGGATCGTGTGCCAACACTGCCTCCAAAAGCGAGTCCCAGGTCACTGTGCCGCCAGGACAGGGCTTCAGCCTGCGAACCCTCTTCAGCCCCTCGCTTCTGCCCACAAAACGGTCGGCTTCTCTCGTGAGCTTTCTGGTAGGATTCCTTGGTAAGTCCCCTTCAACTGTGTACATTATAAAGACCCAGCAGGTATATGTAGGTAGAGCAGGTATGATGTGAAAAAGGATGAAAGAATATGTTAGCACTATCCTCAGTCCTGAAATTTGAACCTAACTGGTCACTGGTCATTGAGCTCATCTCTATATTAGCAGGATAAATTGCTTATATCTTGGTAATTGAAGAAGAAAGGAAGAAATTCCCTAAGGCGAGAGTGGCAGAAGTACAAAATTGGTCCATTTTGTCAGCTGCGAGGGTGCTTCCTGTGTGAAGCAAAGTACACCTGGCAATAACTGAACGGAGACCCAAGGAGACTGCGAGGCAATATAGCAGATCCTGTTTGCTCACCCACAGTTACGTAATCATGCATATTTTCAGAAACACTTATTGAGCATCATTAGTGTGGCCAGAACTCTGCTGGCTACTTGGGATATCAAGAGGGATGGTCCTTGCTCTCACTGGGTTTTGCAGAACAGGACTGTTGGCGGCAAGCTAAGAGCAGTACAGGTTTCTCTGAGAGCACATAGGAGGGACCCCTAATGCAGACTTGATGGTCAGAGAAGGGTGGGTGGGCGGTGATGTCACTCTCTGAAACAGGGAGAAAAGGTGCAGATCATATATTATTTGTTTACATAAACAGTCAGTGTTTACAACAGCTGAACATGAACAGACCTGCTTTTCCCATTTGAAAAAAGGGAAGTAGCCACCCCGGACAACATCCCATCAATCCACGTGATCTCATCTGAGACTGTAGCCCATGAGCCGAAAGGCAAGATGGTAGTGCCCAGAGGGGAGGCTGGCTTCTAAGGGGAGACAGTCATGAGTAAGCGAGCCGTGTTTCTTAAATCAGAATGGAAATTAGCCATTTCTTCCCAGAATAAAAATGAAGAATTTTAGTATTTGGCAGAGCAGATCTAGAAAGAACTTGATGTCTTATCAAAATAGACTCTTTGAACATAGGAGTCTGAGTGAAGGGCGTGTGCTGATTTTGTTTCCCGAACATGTCACCTCTGCAGCATTTCTCATTTTGGGCCTGAGTATTTTGACCACGCACGGAGTCCACACGATTGCCAGGCTGGAAGCGTGGAGCCTCGCTCTTCTTGTGCTGTTGCTTGTTCTCTGCGTTGCCATCGTGCTCATCATTTGGAGGCAGCCTCAGAATCAGCAAAAAGTAGCCTTTATGGTACGTGTCATGAGGACTGGAGATCCTAAATATTATGCACATTTTCTCTTGTACGTTAGTTTTTGTGAATTGTTTCTTTAAAAAAAAAAAGCACTTCTGATGACGTTAACCAATGAACAAGAGTGTCACAATTCTTTGAGATGCTCCTTTTTGTCTAAAGTATTCTTTTCAAAAACTTGAATGTGCCCCTATCACATTATTCTATATAATAGTAAACAAATTTCTTGTCCGATATTCTGAAGTATCAGAAGAATAACTAGAATATTTTATTTTGGAAATTCAGTACCCTCCCAGGAAGATTATTTCCACCAAAAGCCCTTCCACTGCAAGTGAAATTATCTTGTCCCATTTGAACTAAGAGTAGGATCCCCCTGAGATACCATGAGTAGCCAGTTCCAGAGGCATGCCCTGTTGATATCTGAACTAAACCGGTAAACCCTAAAGTAAACGAAACCTTGAAACCAGTCGCATCTTGGTGATGATGCAGGTGTTAGCGGGCTGGATAAATCCTCTGTTGCTTTGGGCCGCAGTAAACAATGTGAAATATGGTGCTCCTTTTAGTATTCTCAAGATGAGTGGCCTTTATTCAGGTTGTCTTTTTTGTGAGAATATAAACTTACTGACACAGTGTGAAAGCATGTATGTCAAATTAGTTGCCACCATGTCGAAATAATTTGGGGAATGTGCTTTCAAAATTTGAGTATATTTAAGAAGATATTTCCCCCCTTAGGTTCCATTCTTACCATTTTTGCCAGCCTTCAGCATCCTGGTGAACATTTACTTGATGGTCCAGTTGAGTGCAGACACCTGGATCAGATTTAGCATTTGGATGGCGCTTGGTAGGTCTTTTAATGTTTTTGCTTTCTGAACGTGGGCTCTCTTTTTCCAATGTCATGCACTGTGATTAGAGAAATGCATCCACTCCCCCTTCCTAGAAATAAAGACTTTTTTTTCAGTTTCTTCCTTTCCCAATTTTTAGAACATCTGAGTGCTTACTTTTCCAGATACTTTTGGAAAATTCAGTTCTCCCAGTAGCCCTGTAAAACTCTATAGGTCCTATTTTTTCTAACTTCTTGAGTGAGAAAAATGAAGCCCCTAAAAGTCAAGGGATCTAAATTGCAAATGGCAGCCCTAGAGTCTGATTCCAAAGCCAGTTCCTTCCAGAGTACCAGTGGATTTCTGGCAACAATTTGAATGTGCTTATATCAAGAAATTTCTTTTCTGATATCAGAATGCCTTGGGGTGGAATTTGGCATTAAATAACAAGAGTGAGCTTATTTATATCTATTCTGCACTGTTCTCCATCATGACTTCTTCAGTTTCCTATGTGAAAATTGACTTAGAAATGAAGAGTTTAACTTTGTTGTAACTAAAGCACTGAGCACCAACTGTCTTTCAAAATATGAACTGAAGTGGCTGAAAGGTGCAGCAGTGAGAAATGAGAGCTAAGTCTGCATTGGTTTTGGTGGGCTGAGGAGTTTGAGAGTTGATGCTTTTTGACAGTCCTCCCATTGGCTTAATAAGAATGAATCTCTTATTATGAACGAATGAATCTCTTTTGTGGCTGTAACTTAACTTACTTTCAGTCTCAAGCTACCAACCCACTTGAGTTGATAGGAGATTTAACCTAGTCAGTTTTGCCCATCCCCACCCATCCCCACACTAGAGTTTTGCCCATATTTGGGGGATCTGACACTGTGTCAAGGAATTGGGGTGCATCAAAGGCTATCCCTCCATGCAGGTTACTCTGGAGTATTCTCTCTGTCACTGTGGCCACTTCTGATAGGTGGCTCTGTTGCATCAGGGCCGGGATCCTGACGGTAATCACTTGCCCGTCGGCTCTGCCCTCCATAATGTACCACAAAGCCATTCCTTTGTGATCTCGCCACCTCCCCAGGTGCTGCCAGGAAGCTGAGCCCAAAGCCCCGGGGAACAGGACCCTAGAACTCTCTCCCCTACTCTGAGTCCAGAAGAATCTCTTTGTAACCTGGTGGAGAGCTTCTCTACCCTTCCTGCCTTTCCAAAAGCCACTGCTTCTTTCTTCAAGTCGTAGCTCACTGAGGTTTAATCATGTACTTGGCCTTGGTGAAGAGCATGAACTACAGAGCCAGACTCTCCACGTTTCAATCCACCCCTGCCATGTATTAGCTGTGTCACCTAGGCCATGTTATACCCCTGCTTCTGTACCTCAGTTTCTTTGTAAAATGGTGATAACAGTACCTTTATTTGAGGACAAGGAGGGTTGGATCTTCAAACCTCGAAGGACACGAGAGGAAATAGAATCACTCCTAATAACTGGACTTACCAAAATACTCATTGGTAGCCTGCTTCCCATGATTTTACATGGGAAAATTATAATGCATTTCACATCAACCCAAAACGCTCAACCAATTTTTTAAAATATAGCTACAATACAGCAAAATGCCTACATATCTTGCGAGAATACTTCAAACATTTCCCTCTGATCCCCGGTCAGCATGGCTGATAATAAACAGTTGGCCTAGTACACAGTTTTCCATCCTCTCCTGGTGACAGTAACGTGTGTAAGGCACACCCATGTCCCCTGTTCACACAGGGCGTGCTTTCCAAAATATCTGACTGTGTCTTTGTTAACCCGCCACTTGTTTGGGGGGATGTATATGAGATTTTTCCCCACAGATCCTTTTGTTTAGTGTAGTGTTGAGTGTTGAGAAAGTAAAAAAAATTTTTTTCTACATAAACATCTGAAAAATATTTATTGAAAAAAACACGCATATAAAGATTGCAGGTTAAAAAGGAAGAAGCACATTCTATTGGGAAGATGTTTGCCAGGGACCTTTTATGGGATATCCTGTACTTGCATTCCGTCCTTCTAAAACAGCACAGAAAGAGAAGGCAAAAGGCGCTATTAAGTTCTGTATTGAATTTTCCACATACAAACAGCCATTTTCTGACACACCTAAGACACTGATTTTTTCCTCTAAAAGGTTTCCTGATTTACTTCGCTTATGGCATTAGACACAGCCTGGAGGGTAATTCGAGGGATGACGATGACGATGAAGATATTTATTCAGACAGCATTAATGCAGCGACAGAAGAAAAATCTGCCATTCAAGCAAATGACCATCACCAAAGAAACCTGAGTTTACCTTTCATATTCCATGAAAAGACAAGTGAATGCTAGTACCTGCACGAGCAGAGCTGGTCCACAGTCTTCACGTACATATCCTACATGGAGTGAACCATGACGGACGTCATCGTCATGCTAGGTTGTCATCGGTTTGCTGCAGACACAGTTCACCCTAATTTATACTTACTCGCCTGGACAGCACCTCCTCAGATGGTGAATTATGCATCCAGGGAAAACACCCTGAGCTCGCTCCTCGGTGATGAATGTCCCCCAGATAGTGGGATTGTGGGAGTGTGTGTGTGTATGTTTGTATATGTTGGGGAATATCAATGTTAAAAGTTGTTGGTGTTTTACTATTATTGTATTGCATTTTTCCAGTGTTGTCATTAATCGGTAGCATATACTGCACATACTGAAATGGAGATAATCACGGAATAGAAAAATATTTTGTATGTGCTGGGTGTGGTTGGGGAAATAGCTGTTGCTTTTCCTTATTAGGCTTTATTAATGTCAAGTTAGAGCATGCTAAAAATGCATTTACCCATCACAGTGTCTGTCATTGGTCTGGAGTAAGAGGAGGGGATAGGAAATGAGCCTTTTCTACAACTTACAAATGCCAGCAGTGGGTTTAGTACAGATTTTTCTTCCGTGAGGTGTGACAGTTTGCTAAAACCTTCGCCAATAGGAGTGTTCGTGTCTGCCGGGCTGCGCAGGGCAGGAGTGGCCCTCTGTGTCATCAGATGTCAGGCACCCCTTTGAACTACTGTCCTCTTTGGGAACAGTGGTCCTTAAATGTGAGGCCTTCACCTTCTGTGAATGATATATTCCCCCCTGCCCTGTCCCAGTCCAGTCAGAGGCTTGGGAGAGGTAGTGTGATCCACTTGGGACCCTTTGTGCTAGAGAGTGAGCGCGGTCCCCATGGGCAGGAAGCTCATGTAAGTGGCAGAGATGAGGATATGTTTGAAGATCAGAGTAGACTTGTGCTTGGACAAGTAGACCCCAAACACCCCTGTTTTAAAAGTCAGTTAAAATAAGCCAGTAGAATCTCCCAGATCACACAATTGGTGGAATGGTTCATACTTTTTTCCATTACTTAATAAACAATCACAGTTCAACTTTTATTTCTAACTCAGTAGCAAATTCTCTTTCTACTATATGCAAAAAAGAAGGAAAAAGTGAAGGGATACAAGGAACGAAAATTCCCCTATTCTGATTTTAAAGTGCCTATTCGGTTATTAAAGTGCATTTGACCCAATTTTAGGGGTTCAGATCTAATTTGCCTCTGATGTTTCTTTTGGAAACAGGGATGTTTTTCTTCCCCCATCCCATAAATTGTTTAGCACTTTTTATTTCATTTATTTTTAAATGACCACACTAAACCTATTGATACAAGCTCTAGTATTCTACAAAAACCCATCAGTGGTCGGGGAATAGAATATTTTGGTAAAATACATGATCGTTTAAAACGTCAAGCTGAAAAATTAACCAAATTGAATTAAAGCCATAGAAACACAATAACCTTTGTATGAGTAAATAGTTTGTTTTTAAATGTAAGATTCTATAATTACTGTATTTTACTTTATAGGGTTCTCCAATAGTGGACTACTTATCTGCAGTGTGTTTTGCTTCTCATTAATTATTTTTCTTACAAATAATTATATGGTTCACTAGATGAGACTGAGTCTAAACACTTACATATGTATGGGTTCTATTTCCAGGAAGAACATTATCAAGCCCAGGTGACCAGCTTACTCCAAAGGCAAGGAAAACATTTATTTTCTGACAGCTTTTCCAAGAGATGTCACTTTATTTTTTTTCATTAAAAAGCAAGTTATGGGGCTTCCCCGGTGGCGCAGTGGTTGAGAGTCTGCCTGCCGATGCAGGGGACACGGGTTCGTGCCCTGGTCCGGGAGGATCCCACATGCCGCGGAGCGGCTGGGCCCGTGAGCCATGGCCGCTGAGCCTGCGCGTCCGGAGCCTGTGCTCCGCAACGGGAGAGGCCACAACGGTGAGAGGCCCGCGTACCGCAAAAAAAAAAAAAAAGCAAGTTATGATTGTTGAGGAGTTTATTGTGATTAAATATCCAATAAACAGGTAGAAGGCCTGGGTTTCTTCTAGTGTTGTAGCATCTCTGACATAGGACTCAGTACTAACATTCCACAATTTCCAGGGTGCACACGGTAAAATCTGAAGCCCAGAATTCTTTTAAGCTGCATGTTTTACTGGAGAGGAAGAGTTGGCTATGCAAGGGGTAAAGTATTTCTGTAAGCACCGTGGGCCTAATCGTAAGTCCTTGCTGTTATTTGCCGTATACTGAGAAGCCTTTTTTTCTGAAATCATCCTAGAACAGGCCCTTCACACAGGAAACATGAAGAATTTCATATGTGAATATTAAAACTTTTACTGTAACAATATCAAGAAATTTGTTTAGAACATGACAGGCAGCTAAAACTATTATGCCCACTGTGTTCAATTAGGAGCAGAATTTAGTTAAAAATTATTTTTCTACCTTGAAACACTTTACAAATACGAATATCTATGAAAAGATGCTTTGTCAGTGACTATGCTTTTTTTCTGTGAAAACTCAAATGTATGTTCGTATGTATGTGTGAGTGTGTACAGATACACGTATATATATGTGTGTGTGTATATTTCAAACGTCAGTGTAGAAGTCAGCTGGGTTTAGGATGGGGTTTGGAAATAATACTGTTGTCTAGATTTTAAAAACCCAACTGATGGAGGAAAAATAATGTTTTATATTGATAGGTATGCTTATGCAAAATTTTTAGGTTTTAAACTATTTTGAAATATATAGCGATTTTATATGTGTAATATTTTCTATAGATAGATTCTTTAAGAAAGATATATTTATAATGTTTCTAATATGAAATCACTGAAGTCTGGTACATTATACCAGGAGCGTTATAATCTGAAATGGAGTTGGGGGCGGGGGCATTGGGGGATTTCTGTTTATTGCTTCTGCTGCACCTTTTCTGACATTTCTGTCTTGGTTTGTGCTTATTAGGAAAAGCCAGTACTACCAGGTCTTTTATCACCTCTCTGTCCCTGCATTTGAATTTATAACCTTTTGAACAAAATTCTGTTTTTACTTTCCTAGGATTGCCAAAATGTTCTGTACAGGTTTTACTAGTAATCAGTCACACTTATATAAAGTTCTTTTCAGAAATTAAAAAATACATATACGTTCTCTTAATTGTGACTGAGTAAAAACAGCTTGAATTACCTTTCTTTTTTGCCCTAGGAAATATGCTCTCTGAACATTCTCAGTGAAAGACTTTAATAATAGCACCTTTATTTTATACTCTTAAAAAAGAAAGATGATTTGTGAATAACATACAAAGGCCATGCCTACCCTACATTTAACTAGGTAGCTATGCAAATCCAAGTTTAAAAAGTATTTATGAGAAAATTTAGAACTTCTGATGTATACTGAAACAGAGTACTGCTTAATCACATTTTCCCCAGAGATGACTATCAAGAAAAGACCAAAATATCATTTGAGGTATTATATACATTAATGAAAAACTAATGATGATATCTATAAAACTTCACTGTCATCAACCACACTTGGTAGAAAATATGTTTCAGAACTACCTTCCTTTAAAAGACAAGGGCCTGTCTTCTTCAAATTTTTCTGAATAAAAGATTTTTAAACTTCTTTTATTTTAAATATTAGCCAAAATATCTTCTAAGTCCTGGGTATTTACAGGTAGATGTTAAAATCTTTTGAATTAGAATTTGTATTTACCAAACTATTTTCGAAACATATTTGAATGCAGGGAGAATAAGGAAGAGTAATCGCCCGCCAATGCTGGTAGTGCCAGAGGGAGCAGGTTAGTCTTAGCTTTTTTTCCTCTTAGATCAGCACATTCTGAGATTATAAACCACATGATAAAATTGTGCCAAGATTCCAACTCTGACTTACCTGTGATGTTGCTTCTGATGTTCTCTGTCTGGGCTTCTCCTGATGTGCTTCAAGCGACAGTACAATTCAAACTAAAAACACAATGTCCACAGAATTTTAAAGGATTGGGTTTAGAGTGTGCATCATGGAATATTAATATTCACATGATTAGTGTGAATTTCTTGGGGGGTTGTGATTAACTGGGTTTTTTGGTTTGTTTTTGACTAGTGCCAAAATAGTGCCTTCTCTGTATATTTTCTACCTACGTTTTCTAACTTGTCCTAAAATATCAAGGGAAGAAGTACCAAAGTTCATGTAGGAACTAATGCCATCACAGGTCATTTTTCAGACACGTAGATGTGAAAATGAGGTTGCTTGACTTTGTTGTTTAGCTGAGTTTTTTTTTTTTATCTCCTTGTATATCATATTTAAACATTTTTTAATGGCTTTCTGGTTTCTGAATTTTGAGAGGCCTGATCTGTTATTGTTGTGGTTGTTGGTTTAGTGGTTGGTTTTCATAACATTCGTTATTGTTCGTATGTACACAGTTTAGTCATGTTCATTCCAAATGCATTTTGTTATGGCTCAACCCAACCGCAACCCTGTTTGCTGCGAGCACTATCTTCGCTTTTATTCATCACGGCTGAAGCCACTGCCATAATCTCTGGCCTTAAAGAGCCTTCACTGACCACTGACAGCAGCTCCACGGGGTTCATAACCAAGACCCTGGGTCAGGCAGACTGCAGAGTATGAGTGTCTATAGCTACCCCGTTGGTGGGGGCTTGTGATGACAGGGTAGGATAGGAAGTGAAAGACTTCACATGAATCTAAGGTAGTTTGGGGTCCTTAATTTCAGCCCCAAATAGCCCATGAGTACAAGGTAAATGATAAGGACCAAGGAACCTCTATGACTCATGGAAAGGATGGCTGCTTCCTGGAACTGGCACCACTGCAGTTTCTGCACCAGCACTGAGAGCCCTGGGCAGGAAAGTGCGTGGGCCTCGGCTCAGTTGGTAAAGAACCTTGTGTTGCCAACAGGACAGGTTTCTCTGGCCCGTGCCTGGTTAACAGGCTCTTCATCTTTGGTGCCCAATTGTTTCATTGCTTTATTTTGTTATCATTGTACTTAATAGAAGCTGTTGATAGGGCCTAAAACCCTGCAGAAATTCTATGTCTGTAAAAACCAACAGATACATTGGTCTTAGGCGAATATAGAGATTTTTTTGTGTAGTAGGTAACTTTAAATTTAAATGTCTTTGATGATAATCAGTGTTCCTTATTACTTATAAAGTTGGATTATTTTTTAGAATTTGTAATGAATAAAAACTGCTGCTGCTTTACCACTGTAAAATATGCTTTCTAACATGACCATGTATTTTTAAAATAAATTTTAATACGACTTATAATAGTGTAGCATGCATATGTATCTCACCTACCAAAAGCATACCTTTCACACTTATCTAATTTAAACTGCCTTTTTATTTAGGAAGCTTTACAGCTCAGAAATATATCAATAGTACAATCTAAATGGAAACAAATCTACTGTTGAGGATATTCACCTGGCAGCCTACCGTATGAATACCGTCCTATAAAATAAAAGAGATGTCTCCACATATACTCAATCCTCATGGCACATTCCAAATAATATCAGTTGCCCCTGAAGCATTGCCACCCCAGGACCACACACCTGAGATCCTACCACTTCAACTGCCATTTATTTAATGGACCAATCTCTTTAACATTGCTTTTGTCTGCAAGAAGCCCCTTGAGGGGCTTCCCTGGTGGCTCAGTGGTTGAGAGTCCGCCTGCCGATGCAGGGAACACGGGTTCGTGCCCCAGTCCGGGAGGATCCCACATGCCGCGGAGCGGCTGGGCCCGTGAGCCATGGCTGCTGAGCCTGCGCGTCCGGAGCCTGTGCTCCGCAACGGGAGAGGCCACAACAGTGAGAGGCCCGCGTACCGCAAAAAAAAAAAAAAAAAAAAAAAGAAGCCCATTGATATTCTTCTGACCAAATCATAGTAATTGGCGATCAGTTACGTATAACTAACAGAAATTTTGTACTGTATAGTGAATAAATATTTACCAACTTCAGACCTCTTTACCCTTTGATGGGGAGGGAGGAGTCAAAGAGTTTTCTAACGTGGCTCTAAGTTACTTAAAATTGCACATCTCCTAAATTAGCTTGTTTAATTTTGAAATGTCATTGTGTACACACTTAATTGCTATTGGCTTTTATAAATTGGAGGGAACACCATGGTGAATTGAATAAGCTTTAGTATCAATTTAGCCTGCATTGAAAACCAAGCTAACACGGCAAAGTATTTCCCAAATAGAAGCCTAAAACCTAATTTAGCTACTTGTTGGCTTGATTAGCATTGTTAACTAGGTTTTGAGGCCCCGCCTCTGTGCTGGCACCATGGGATCAGGCTGCAAAGTGTGAGCAACTATAGCTGCCTCTGTTGAGTGGAGTCTCGGGATGACAAGACCCCAGTTGTCGGGCTGTGGGTCCAGCCAGGAACTTCTGGAGATAGGACCACCATCTCCTTAGTGTTCTTTAAAGAAGGCCACTGATAGACTTCCATTTTAGGAAGCCAGTAGATTGCTGACTGTGCTGATAAGTCCCCATCTGTCTGTGTGGAAAGAGTGATTCATTCATCCCAGAAAATATCTCCAAAAAATTCTCAAAGGACATAAAATAACCATTATCACATTATCTCAACTTGTCTTTTAAAGTAGGTCAAAGTATGGGTGAAACAGTCTGGAAAGAAACTCAGCTCAATACTGATTTACTTACCTGAACCTTTCTTAGGAACAGATTCACAGCCAACTCTTTGATATTTTTAGGTATCAGAGATTCCAAAAGTCATAGTCTCTGGTAAAGAATCCCTGTTACTCTCTACTAAGACTGGAGCAGTCAACATGAAGATAGAAACACAAGATAGAGACTTCCCTACCCAGGAGAACCATACAGCTCAGGGTAGGGCCAAATCTCCATGATGGAGAGCAAGCTCATTTCTGGGCTCTGCATTCCCTAACCTACAAGGACCACAGCATCCTCAGGATTCAGGTTTCTGGGGTTCCCCAGAGGCTGAGTCTCCAGGTCTCCAGGATCTTCCCCCATCCACTCACTAATGCCTGATATTTCTTCAAGCAAAAACCAAGAGCTTCACTGCCCTGGAAGAAATCAGACTTAAAATGTCAATATTCTTGGAACATTGACTAAAATGGGCCCAACTTGTGAATGACTGACAGCAGATGCTTTTCAAAAAGTGAGCATTTAGAGCAAGTAAGCAGGAGAAAGCGAATAGGCACAGGACTGTTGAAGCAGGAAGGAGGACACCACTGAGTAAAGAAAGGAGAGGAGGGAGGTTTTCGAGTCGTCTACATTTTAGCTGATAGTTGTCTGTCTTCCCCTAGCCATTTAGAGGTTCTCGTAACTAGCCAACAGGTGGAACGTCTTTACAGCATGCCATATCCTGGAGCTAGGAGAGTAATTTCTCTTGGCCCATTTTAAGTAGACCAGGGTTCTGGGATCCTTACCTTACTCCATGGTGTCTCTTGATGAGTGGATCTGAGAGCATCGAAAATGTCCAGCATTTATATTAGAATGAGATTCTCAGAGCTATATTTAAAACCACTAAAGTTAGCGCCTGCTCAAACCTTAAAACACTAATTTAAAAAATCATCTTAGGGCTTCCCTGTTGGTGCAGTGGTTGGGAGTCCACCTGCCGATGCAGGGGACACGGGTTCGGGCCCTGGTCCGGGAAGATCCCACATGCCGCGGAGCGGCTGGGCCCGTGAGCCATGGCCGCTGAGCCTGCACGTCCGGAGCCTGTGCTCTGCAACGGGAGAGGCCACAGCAGTGAGAGGCCCGCGTACCACACACACACACACACAAAAAAAAGAAATGTGCTTCTACAGACGTAAGTCTATAAGCGCAGCCTGCTCCCCACCCCTGGATCACACCGAGAGATCTCGCTCTCCCATTTCCTGATTTTTGCTTCTCCTTCTGCTATTTTCCCCTTTTCTCTCCAAGTCTCCATTGGTTAAGCCAATGCCAGGGGCTGCTACCCTTGCTCTTTGGAGAGAGGTGATAACGCACTGTCGCTAGGATAAAGCTGTGCCCTCCCAAGTACGACAGTGGTTCCCTGGACACAGTTTTATTTTCATTTTCAATTATTTATTTTTTTGACACATACTGTTATGTTCGTTTCAGGTATACAACATAATGATTCAACACTTAAAGGCTGTTTTTAAGAGGCTGGTTCTGTGTCGTCAGGCTCCTCTTTTCCAGCATCAGGAAGTTGCTGATGATTCACGGGAGGCTTGGACCCCCTGCTTTGTTCCATTGCTGAGCCACCCCACGCTTCATGAGGTTGGGGGGTCAGTGGACCGCAAACACTAGAGGCCAGTGTAAGAGTGTGCTGGACGGAGCAGACAGGCATCCGTTAAGAAAGAAAGAAAAACTGGCTGTTGCAGGTTATATGATCGTTTATCTAAAAACCCAAGAGGTCAACTGAAAACTATTTAGACTAAATAAGAGGGTCCATTACGGTGACCAAACACAAGCATACAAAAAGTGATCATGCTTTAGGAAACCAGGCTTCAAGCAGTATTTGACTTACAGCTGTAAGGCAATGCTTATTTTAATTGGCCAATATTACAGCAATTGTTGGAGAAAGAATGGAGAAGATGAACGCAAACAGAGAACCTAATAATAAAATTCCTTCTCACCCTAGAGACAAAGCAGATGGATTTTTTAGTGAAATACAACCTATAAAAAATACAACTTTGGCAGTTTCATTTTTCAGATTTGGAGGCATCTTGTGATTGTCTCATTCAAGGATAGTAAGCCTTGTGACAATCCTGGAAAGCCCCTATATCTCTTGTAACCCTCGCTCCCATCCCAACAGACTGCATTAGTTCCTAGGGCTGCCATAACGAAGTACCACAGACTGTGCGGCTTAAACAACAGAAATGTATTTCCTCACAGTTCTGGAAGCTAGAAGTCAGAGATTAAGATGTCAGCAGGGTTGGCGTCTCCTGAGGCCCAGATCCTTGGCCTGTAGATGGCTGTCTCCTCCCAGAATCTTCACACGATCTTCCCTCTGTGTGTGTGTCTATATCCAAGTTTCCTCTTCTTAAAAATAAGAATACCAGTGATACTGATTTAGGATCCTCCCTAATGACCTCATTTTACTTAATTACCTCTTTAATTACTCTTATTTAATTACCTCTTTAATTTACCACATTTTAAAGTACTAGAGGTTCGGACTTCAACATCGATTTTTTTTATTGCAGTATATTTGATTTACAATGTTGTGTTAATTTCTGCTGTACAGCAAAGTGATTCAGTTATATATATATATGTACATCCTTTTTTATATTCTTTTCTATTATGGTTTATCCCAGGATATTGAATATAGCTCCCTGTGTTATACAGTAGGACCTATTGTTTATCCATCCTATATGTAATAATTTGCACCTGCTAATCCCAAACTCTCACTCCATCCCTCCCCCACCTCCCTCCCCCTTGGCAACCACAAGTCTGTTCTCTATGTCCGTGAGGGACTTCAACATTTAAATTTGGGGGGAAGTAGGGGGACACAACTCAGACCATAACACAGACCTAGGATAAGTTTAGACATGTAAATTTAGCTAAAGTATATGTGACAGAAGTTTGGGAAAATACAATTCCAAAATTATTTTCTATATACCAGTTAACCAATTTGAAAATATAATGGGGGAAAATTTCATTCATAATAGTAAAACAAATACATAAGCAAGTAAAAATAAGAACTAAGTTTAACAATTAACAAATAAGACTTACATGGAAAAAATATAACTATGTGTTTATAACTATATAAGTGCTTAACTATAACTTAACTAGTAACTACACACACACGTCTATACACATACACACACACACATAGGTAGCCCAAATTTAGCTAAAGTGTATTTGACACAAAATACACTTAAGAATGCAGGCTTGGGATTACAGAATTTCAAAATTGTTGTCCTAATACCAGCATTCACCAATTATAGAATATAATGGGGACATAAAAATAGATTTGAACAAATGGAAATGTATATAACTTTATGACACATTCTGGGATAGGAAGACTTAATATTGTGAATATGACCATTCTTCCCCCAAATATAAATTCGATGCAATCATAATCAAAACACAAAGTTTTTATGAAGGTTAACAAAGTGATTTCAAACTTCATCTGGAAGAGAAAATGTACAAGCATAATTAACATAAGATCAATGATGGGGGCATCCCTTGTCCAAACGAATAATAAAACATACTATAAATCAGTACCAGTTAATGCAGTGTGGTGTTTCTATAGGTATAGATAAAAAGATCAATAGAATAAAATAGACAAAACTGAAACAGACCCATGTTTGTGTGTAATTTAATACACACTAAAAGTCAATTCAGAAAGATGGGAAAAGAACCAATCATTTAACAAATGATAATGTGACACTCATCATCCGGTTGGAAACATAAACATAAAATTAGATTTGTAATTTGTGAACCAAAACCAAAAAATGACAGATGGATTTAAAGACTAAACAGACCAACAAAATTATAAAAGTTTTAGATGAAAATATAGAACACGTAATTTGCTGATTTGTGGCAGAGAAGGTCCATCTAAGGGGATCTAAAACCCAGATGCCATGAAAAAAATTACTGAAAAATGTAATTGCTAAACATTTGTTGTATTTCTTAAAGGCACCATTAGCAAAACTAAAACACAAGCAAAGGATTAGAAGAAAAGTCTGCAGTATATATAACACCCAAGAGCTTATTATCCAGAACATATTAAGATTCTACTATAGTAAGGCAATAAGAAAAAGAACTCAATTTTCAAATACAAATGGCTAATAAAAACATAAGATGCCCGTCCTCAATAGTAATAAAAGGAATAGGAACTGAAATAGCATAATGAAATCCCCCCTCCCAGGTTGTAAAAATTGAATAGATTAGTCACGTCCCGGACTGGTGGGTGGGAAGAAATGCGTAGGCTCATGGGCTCCCAAAGAAAGTAGAATTGGTTGTAAATAGGAACAGCTTTGTTGAATTGGCAGCATTAATCAAAATTGCTGAATATCATGGCTTTGGCTGAATAATTTCATTTTTATCTACGTATCTGTGTTATAGAAATACTCATGGGCATAAAGCTATCTGGATAAGGACAGTTATTGCAGCACTTTTTTGTAAAGGAGTTTTTTAAAACAACCAAAGTATCTACAAACAGGAGCAAAATTTAAACTATGGTGCATCATTACCATGAAATACTTTATAGCTAGAAGGGTCAGGGACATGAAAGGGTATGTTTATTATTTTTATCATTTCCTGTCCTATATAGTTCTGTGGTGGTTTAAACTATTTCTTAATGGATTAATTAATTTTGAAAAAAAAGGTCTTTTTGAAATAAAAGGAAACACAGGTGGAGTAGCTGAGTGCAACCCTCATTAATGTCAACTCTCTTCATATGTGGTGCCTTTTGGTCTCTCTCTCTCTCTCTCTCTCTCTCTCTCGTAAACAACCAGCAGAGGCTTGTGGGAAAGAGCTGCTGAAGGATTCTGGGCTCTCCTTGTGTCTGAGGCTCCCGAGGATTCGAAACGTTCACGCCAGCCTGCGTTCAGCTTTTAAGGATTCATTTCAATTTTAGCTGTTTTCTTTTCACAGCTACTTCTACGGCAGCCACCTACTCCTCCCGACTCCTTCAAAGGGTGGAACAAACTGTGTGTTCCCTCTCTCCGTGGAATGGGCTGCAATTCCGTCCACCTGGCTGTTTTGCCATCTTAGCTCTCTGTTATCAAGCCTATCAGGTAAGTCACAAAGGACTTGCCTCCCATCTTGGGAGTTTCTGAGGAGTGACTTTATGGTCAGGAGGGCCCTGTTGGAAAGCTTTCACTTCTAGTGATTTCAACAGCTCATGTTAACCGGTAGAGTGAGGGTTCGACCCAGAGACATGGGTGTCAGACAAAACCTGGATTAAGACTTCCTACCAGTCTGCCTTTGGGCCGCCTCATCCATAAAGTGGGGCTGAAACTAACCACACAGCCTCCCTTGTAGATTTGTTGTTGATACAAGGAACAAGAAAGGCATGTTGGGGGTTTTATGCTCTGTGTGGAACACGGTAAGTTCCTAATTAATGAGTATTACTTTCCAGAAACTGGTGGTAGATGCAAAACTTAATAAGACGCATTGTTTGCCCTTGAACTCAGGAGGGTGCAGGAGAAAGAAGCACAACCAGATTCACCGCTAAGTCCTGCATTTTGTTGCAGCTGCTACCATGAAGTATTTGTACTAGGGAAGTGCTTAGCCCTGCCCGGAGCAGGTGAGGTCTGAGCTGAGCCTTGTAGGATGAGCTCGGCCAGGGGTTGGGGGTGGCGAGAGGGCAGGCAGGTGGTGGAAGGAGGAAGGGGACTCTTGGCGGCAGAGGGGGCAGCAGGAGCAGTGGACCCCCGCGGGCGCTGGGCCGAGGGCGCTGGGAGCGTGCTGTGGGTGTGAAGGGCAGGACCGGGGAGCTGTAGATGCCTCCACCCCCCAGCCCCGGGGCCGGAGAACTCTGTAGCGGGAGCCTTGCTGGAGAGCCTTTGAAGGGTTTTTAGTTGGGTTAGAGTTTTTTGAGAGTTGCATTTGAAGATCAGTCTAATAGCTGGAGAAAGAATGGATTGAGGCGCAAGAAGGAGGGGCAGGGAGACCAACCAGGAGGCTGTGACCCCTTGCTGATGACAGACGGTAACATCGTGAGCCGGGGCGGGGACGGAGGGATGATGGCGAAGTGCGGCGGCCTTGACTCATAGCCGGCAGGGAGAGCCCGCAGGACGTGGGGGCGTGTGGGGTGAGGGACAGGAGCTGCAGACCGAACCCCAGGCCCCAGCACAAGAGGGAAAGCCAAGGTGTCAATTTCTCGGAGTCCGAAGGGGCCCCTGGTGCTCCAGCTTGGATCTGTTTTCTGGCACAGTCCCTCCTGAACGCTTAATCGAGTCGTATGTAGGGCAATGGGACTTCTGAATAAAAGAGGAAGGAGAAGTTTCTCCAAAACCTCTTCCAGGCACCGGGGAAGGAGCTGGCCTGCCGTGGGCCGCTCTGAAGGCAGAGCAGCCTCCCCACTGAAGCCCCAGGGCTCTCACGTCTCAGCTGCAAGACAGACGCCGTGTCCAGCAGGTACAGGGCTCGGTGCAGAGCCGGGACAACCGAGGGCAGTGGTCTTGTTAGTGAGAGCCAGTGAGAGACCTGCTGGGAATGAAGAGAAATACTTAAGGGGCGTTTTTTACAGACAGAGCATTATAGCTGCACTTGAGCTGGTGGGCAGAGCGCTGGTGACGTTTGGACAGCTACGGTTAAATGTGACCCCATCAGTACCCGCAGGATTGCGCGGGGCCTGCTTGAAGTTGGTAAATTTCGTGAAACGCCGAGCGTTGGGGGAACTCGATGAGTGGCTGCTATAATTGACATTTCGCCCTCGCCCTCGGCGCCGGGAAAAAGCGCAGCGCTTCATGGCTCCGCCAGGGGGCACTAGAGGTTACATAGAGAATTTTTTTTAAAAAAGGAAAATCCCCAAACTTTCCCCCCAAATCTGTTCTTCCTCATGAAACCGAATCCTCCAGCTGCGGCGTCCCAGGCGCCCGCCCCTCGCCCGCCGCCTCCCCTGGCGCCCCTGCCCTCGCCCTGCGCTTTCCGCGCGCCTCGGACCTGCTGTCCCCCGCACCTCTGCCCCACCCCTTGCCCTGAAGATGAAGGTCTGGCTGCTGCTGGGTCTTCTGCTGGTGCACGAAGCGCTGGAGGACGGTGAGTTGATCCCGGACCGCCCCCCCCCCCCGCCCCCAGCCCTCGTCGTCCTCCCCGTCTTCTAACTTTAGACCTTCCGAGGCCCAGCCCTGGAGCCACTCCCTACTCCGTGCACCTGCCCCCCCGCCCAGGAGGGTCTCCTTACCTCCCTCTCTCCACCTCCCCTCGGAGCCCCTGGGACGGTGGCAGCTGCTCTGACCCTTAGGATCCCCACCAGAAGCGCTCCTGCGCTCCTGGAAAGCTCTCGGCAGCCGGCAAACGGAACAACCCCAGGCAGCCCCTGGTCCAGCCCCCAGTGTCAACGTGTCTGTCTGGGAGCGGCGGATCGTTTCCACCTCCGCGCGGCGTTCGCCCCGCTGCTCGTGAGGGCGGGTGCCACATAAACTGAGCCTTTTGCAAAATTCGAAGAGTCCTCCTCCCCCATCTGCAGTCCTAGATTCGTTTCATAAACCAGCGTGGGCTTGAATCCTGCGAGATGTGCCTAAGTCTTAGACCAGATATTTCTGGGTATCAGACCTTCTCCAAACGACTCAAAAACCCACAGCTGTTACACTTCTTATCGGATTGGAGGGGAGAAGATGAAGGACATGGATTTATGTACACCGTATGGGGGCCCTTGTGCCGCTGAACTTTTTTGAATGTGTGCCTGTCCTGGGCCCACCCTGTTGTGTAGACTCACAACCACAGGGCCAGACTTTATTGTGCGTGTGTGTGTGTGTATTGTTGTATTTCTATGTCTATTATCTATATTTCTGTTGCCATTTAATTGTTTGGTTGGCTCCATTATTTTTCGATTGGTGTTATTCGTGCAGTATATTTTGCATCTGTTACATCCTGGTATCCTGAAATCTCCCTTGGAATTCTGCTCTGCAGTCACTATTTTTGCTGGTTTTGGTTGAAAAGCAGCTTTTGCTGTTATGCAACCTCCTGCTGGGGCCAGCTCACCCTGGCTCACATCTTTCATCCACTACTCAGTCCTGACCAGTTCCTTTCTTTCCCATGAAACTAGAAGCATTGGCCAGAAAAAGACCACATTCTGGTTTGCAAAGTCCAAAATGGTTGTGGGACTTGAAGTTGAATGTGAGGCTCTTTAAGCCTAGAGCCTTGCTGGATAAAGTGTAGGCAATGCTTCTCCTGGGGAGGGGCGGGGCGGAACAGGTCCTCTTTGCCTAGAGAGCAGTTGGCCTGAGTTCGCGGTGTAAAATACAATATTAAATTGCTCCTGGCAGGTCCTCGTATGTGATCGCTGAAGTGGTGGAAATGTAGTATTTGGTATCACTTTTTGAATAGGGCAAGAGACGGTCAGACAAAATAATTTCAAGTGGCCCATTCGCTAGGTTACACAGTTCACCCAAGATGCTTGCCGCAGGGGCTCGGGGGGCAGCCTCAGCCTCTGCCTCCTGAATCTCTCCCAGCTGATGTGTGCCCAGACCATGATTACAAACAGCTGCCTGAATCAATTAGCATCTGTTTGTCAAACGTAATTTATACAAACGGTATAGATTTATGAGACAGAAAGTTGAACACAGACTGAATATTTTATAAGAAATAATTGATAAATTTTAGATGTGATAATAGCACTGTGGCTTTGTTTTTAAAAGTAAAATATATAGTATAAACTATTTGTGAATAGAATATTGAACACATAATTAGAAAAGTAAATCTGCTTCAGTAAAGTATAAAAGTTTTTCTAAGCCTATTAAGAATGTTTTCTTGGGTTTGAGTTAACATGTGGCTGGCTGGGACCAGGAACTGAGAGTGGCTTAGGTGGGGTGCCCTTCCAGTGCCAGCCCCTGATTAACAAGTCTGAATATGGTGCATTCCTGGGTCATCCCAAAGCACAAACTGCAGACACAGGCCCATGACTCAACTTCTCCCACTGCCTTTCAGTCTTTCTGCTCACTTCTAGGAGAGGTTTTCTAATAGTAAAAGAATTCCCTGTAAGCATATACTGGGTGTACATCTGCTCTAACTCAGCAAAGTTTGCCTGGCTTCATTCTAAAATGCTTTAAATTTTTAGAAGTAATGTTATTTCTTCTCATGAAGAGTGGGAGTTGGAAGGGCATGCCACTCCTGTGGCATGAAAGTGAGGCATGAAAACGGTTAATAGAAGGCCCAAGATGCCACTTAGAGCCAGACATGGCTCACGGCACCTGATTTTCAGCATTTGTATGGAATACATGCCACTGTGTTTGTTGATACGGTGCTGCCATTTTTACATAAAAGAGTACAACATCGCAGGTCCTTACCAGCTTTTGTTATCTACATATTTTTACCCAGTGTTGGGAGCAAATGATGAAGTATAAATATTGATTTGTTACTGCTGTTTTGTCAATCTCACGCCACACCCTTGATCAATACTAATTTGATCTTCAGTCTAACATGGGCTTATTTTCGGTCCTGCGAAGGTTCCCTTTCTGGGGAAACTAAAGAGGTTCATTATGATGTGAGGGCAAAACAGCCTGATCTCTAAGAAGGTAAGGGGAATGACACTGAAAATGAGTCTCTAACCAGCACTCAGTATCACTATTGTGACTCAATTTATTCCTTGGATAAAGGATAAAAATTAGTTCAGAAAACCTTATAATGAAAAAATTGTAAAAACTCTCATTGTTCACAAGTGCAAATAATGAATGTTTTGAAGCATTTAGGATCTTGGTCTGTACGTTTGACATACAAAATCATCTCTGATTCTTAGAGCTGAAAAAGAGAAAAGTTTAGGGGCGACAGAGACTGGGGCAGTGTGCCAGCCAGAGCAGTGAGAGAAGTTCTGAGGATTGACGGCTGCCCCTGTACAAGGTTATAAAGCCCTGCCCTTGCGGTGCTCTCATAGGAGAGGACAGGTAACAAGTAAAGGTAACATTTCAGGAACTGATAAGCGGCATGAAAAATCAATAATCAGAATGTATTCGTTTCCTAGAACTGCTGTAACCAAGCACAAACTAAGATGCTACAAGTTCTTAGTTCTCACACAGTCCTGGAGGATAGGAGTCAAATCAAGGCGTCAGTAGGGCCAAGCTGCTGCTGAGACCCTGGGCCGAATCCTTCCCTGCCTCTTTCTAGCTTTGCGGGGCGGCCGGTGATTCTCAGTGTCCCTTTGCTTACAGCTCTATCTCCCCGATCTCTGCCTCTGTTGTCACTTGGCCGTCTTCTCCCTCTGTGTGTGTCTTCATCTGGCATTTTCCTCTTTGTGTGGGTCTCCGTATAAGGACACCGGCTTATTGGATTAGAGCCCACCCTAATGACATCATCTTTTAAAAAATTTTTTATTGGAGTATAGTGTTTCTACTGCACAGCAGACTGAATCAGCTGTACATGTACATATAGCCCCCCTTTTTTGGATTTTCTTCCCGTTTAGGTCACCACAGAACATTGAGTAGAGTTCCCTGTGCTATACAGTAGGTTCTCATTAGTTATCTATTTTATACATAGTATCAATAGTGTATATATGTCAATCCTAATCTCCCAATTCATCCCACCCCCTCTTTCCCCCTTGGTATCCATACCTAATGACCTCATCTTAACTTGATTATGTCTGCAAAGCTCCTATTTCCAGATAAGGTTACATTCACCAGTTGCAGGGGCTAGGACTTCAATGTATCTGTTTGGAGAAACAGCTGAACCTATAAGATAGGGTAAGAGGATGGAGAGGACTGCCGAGGGCAGTGTGCGTGGGGTTCAGATAGGAGGGTCAGAGACCAGCTGCCAGGGAGGAAGCAGGTGCTGCTTGTCTGGAAGAAGAGCCAGGAAGCCAAGGGCATGAGCTTCAAGGTGTCCTGGTGGTCACTGGCTGAAGGGGCATGAGAAGTGAGACGGGAGTTGGCAATGCCCTGTCAGGTGTGGGAAGACTTAGGGCTTTATTCTAAATTAGATGAAAGTCACTGGAGGGTCTCCAGTGGAGAAGTGCCCATGGTCTAACTTATATTTTCAAAGGTAGGAGTGCTTAGGTAGAAGCCAGGAGCCTGCATAGGGGGCTCTTTTAATAGTCTAGGTGAAAGTGGTTGCAGTGGGTGTAGGGAGTAGAGCCTGGGTTCGGGGTCTATTTTGAGGGCAAAGCCAAGAGGGTTTGCTGCTGGATTGGACGTGGCTTTGTTAAGAAAGAAGAGAATCCTGTGTGACTCAGGTTTATGTTCTGAGCAACTGGGTGAATAGAGTTGCCATTTGCCGATAAAGGGACACTGGGGAAGGAGCTGATTTGAAAGGGCATCTAGGGCTTCCCTGGTGGCTCAGTGGTTGAGAGTCCGCCTGCTGATGCAGGGGACGCGGGTTCGTGCCCCGGTCCGGGAAGATCCCACATGGCGCGGAGCGGCTGGGCCCGTGAGCCATGGCCGCTGAGCCTGCGCGTCCGGAGCCTGCGCTCCGCAACAGGAGAGGCCACAACAGTGAGAGGCCCACGTACCGCAGAAAAAAAAAAAAAAGAAAGAAAGAAAGGGCATCTAGAGTTCAGTGTGGACACATCCAATTTGAGATGCCCACTAGCCTTCCAAGTGACACTGAGTAAGCGACAGAATATTCAGATCTGGATTTAGAGGCCAAGTGAGGACAGGAACAAGGCAGCTCTCAGCGTATAAATGCCGTTAGTGCCAAGGGGACTGGTGAGGCCACTTAGAGACTGAGGAGTTGCAAGGATTCAGCCCTGTGGACTCAGGCAGGAAAGGAAGATGAGGAAGGCTGACTAACGGACCGAGAACCAAGACAGTGCCATGTCCTGGAAGACAAGCGAATAAAGTGTTTCAAGAGAGCGTGGTCATTTTGCAATATATATAAATATGGGATCATTACGTTGTTCACCTGAAACTAATATGTTTGTTGAGCTGTCAGTTACATCTCAAAACAAAGCGCGATGAACTGCGTTCTGATGGATGCTTAGAAAAAAAAAGTATCTATCTAAGGTCTTTATCCTGAAATAGAAGTATCTAATCTTAGAAGCTGCTCTCATAAGAAAATGATACTTTAAGCAATGATATTAAGGGTATTTTGGAGCGGGGTTCCAGAACGGGTAGGGAAAAGAGGCTCTCATCATTCTACATTTTTACCTCCCTACTGTCATTGCTTTCTCAACTTCTCGTATTTGTTCTTGGAAAAGTATATGTGTTCCTATGGGGTGTTTCATGAGGCATGGAAAAACGAGAGTGGGGTGTCCCAGTTTATACAGCTGGTTAGGGGAACCCCTGAGCTACCCAGCAAATCTATAGTGTGGGTATTTAGATGCTGCTCTCAGCTCAGACCTTTCCCCTTAACTGCCCATGGAGAGAAAAAAGCGAACCGCTTCAGATCTTTGATGTGGATGGCTGTGTTTACAGGGAATCCGTATCTAAGCAGCTGTCAGTGATTCTTCTAATGAATTTATTTTCTCCTCCCACACAGTCTGATAGAATTAGAGAGGTTAATAGTCAGGTCATCTGTATTGAATAAGCTTTGATTGCAGTCAATCCTCAGCTGATGCTGAAGAATTACAGTCCGTTGCCCTATGCACTTCTGGTTGTGCAGCATTTGCTCATTCATTGTGGAGACGTTTTTTGACCAGCATCTTTTCACTTGGGGATTGTAATGTATGCCTTGGAAAAGCATCTCCGGCCCTTCCAGGAAGGTTGTGCCCTCATCCCGGGCATCAAGTTCTGTTTGACTTGGAACTCCTTGTCAAAGCCCGTGACCTACCAAACAAAGAAACCTCTTAGATAACGGTGCTGTGCCTGAGATTCATGCAGATAAAGTGAAAATGCTGATCTTGAGTGAATTGAAAGCCACAAGACGAACCAGAAGAGATGCTAGATCTGGGTTTTCACTGCCGCCTTAGTAACCTTGGGTGAGCTACTTGGCATCTGTGGTCTCAATTTTTCACCTGTAAATTAGGAAAAATAATGAGCTGCTTTACCTCCATCACAAGTTTATCATGGAGATCACCCTGAGACTTTACGAGACAACCACAAAACAAGCAGCACCTCGCTCGCTCTTACTTACTGAGGGTCAGACACTGGTCTCAGCATTTTAAACATATTAACTCATTTAATCCCCACAGCAGTCCATGAGATAGTCATTATTACCATATAATTCTCAATCTACAGATGAGGAAAGTAAGAGAGAGGTAGCTTCCCAAGGCCACACAGTTAGTCAACAATGGCTTCAGGACCTAAAGTCTGCGATGACATTTAATGGTTTGTGACTTTTGTCATTCACTTCTCTAAAATATACTGCGCCATAATCTCAAAAATGCAGTGGTGATGGACTTTCACTTTTCTGTATCCACATTGTGAATGCTTAAATTATTTTAGGCCTTTGGAAAATAACTAATTTACTTAGTTAGCCTGAAGAGTCATTCTTTGAAAAAGATAGACATGGGATTGCAGAGTCGCTCAGTCCCAGGCCTTGTCCGTGGGACCACTGGTCCGGCTCCTTGGACTGTGTGTCGCCACTGTCAAACCATGGACCAGTTCCATGGCCAGGCAGCTGGACCGACTGATGGGCCTATTTGGTCAAAAGGTCAAATGATTTTTCAGGGATGATAACACATATTTGGAGGCGTAATATCCATGACTAGTTAATCCAATATTGCTGAGTAGCGTCACCACACGGGACCTGAGAGCTTAGAATCAGGGAGACTGTGTGGGCTGCCTAAATTCCCTAGGATTTACAAACTGTTGTTGTCATTTCCAGTAGCTTGAATTCCTGTTCATGATGAAGAAAAAACACCAAATTAGACATCAATCCAGAGGTCCATGACTCTCACAGGCATAGTTTTGTTTTTTTTTTTCCTTAGTATGTGGGCCTCTCACTGTTGTGGCCTCTCCCGTTGCGGAGCGCAGGCTCTGGATGCGCAGGCTCAGCGGCCATGGCTCACGGGCCCAGCCGCTCCGCGGCATGTGGGATCTTCCCGGACCAGGGCACGAACCCGTGTCCCCTGCATCGGCAGGCAGACTCTCAACCACTGCGCCACCAGGGAAGCCCTCACAGGCATAGTTTGACCGAACTGCTTGCAGGGCACAGATGACTTGGACAGCATCATGGTAGGCTTTTAATTTCTGCCTTAAGAAAAAGACAGTGACTTTTACCTATTGTAGCAGTGAGGCTTATGCTTCACAATTGATGTTGCTGGATTAGAATATTTCTATGGGTCTAATATGCTCTTCCTTCTGGGAGGTTGCGGAAATGTGTGCATGGGCACCCCTGCCCAACCCCCATCTGTCATTAGAACGCTGGGCATAAATAAACCGAATGTGCAGGGGCTGGGGAAGTCTTGACAAGCAGCAGGTATTGGGACTCGCCTTGAAGACTAGGGCTCAAGGGCACAGTCCCGCTCCCCAGAAGGACTGAGAAAGCTCAGCAGGGCCCGTGACCCAGAGGAACCAGAGTAGAGGAAGGATGGGAGATAAGAAGAGACTCAGGGGCTTCCCTGCTGGCACAGTGGTTGGGAGTACGCCTGCCGATGCAGGGGACATGGATTCGTGCTCCGGTCCGGGAGGATCCCACATGCCGCGGAGCGGCTGAGCCCATGAGCCATGGCCGCTGAGCCTGCGTGTCCGGAGCCTGTGCTCCGTAATGGGAGAGGCCACAACAGTGAGAGGCCTGCGTACTGCAAAAAAAAAAAAAAAAAAGAAGAGACTCAGACCCCGGGAAAGGAGAGGTCACAGATGGACCTGGATTCATGGAAAGGCTCGCGGGGCTCAGGCGCAACGCAGCCACACCCAAAGAAGACCACGAGCCAAGGACTTGGTGTTGATACTGAGCTCACAGTGGGGTTGGTTCCAGAGTCTGGGCAGGGCTGAACCAAGAGTGGAGGCCAAATGGCTCCTGTTTCAAAGGGCAACACTCCAAAGAAGCCAAGTTCATCATTACACAGTTGAGTCCACGTCAGCTGAGTTTTGGGACAAATCATCAGACTGTGGCTCCATGAAGCGCTCACCAACTGCACACACGGCATGTGAACAGCCCAGATCAAGACACAACGGTCCTGGCAGCCCCTCTCCTGTCCCCTCCTGGTCATCCCCAACCCTCGTAGGAAAGCCACCGCCTGACTGCTCACCTCAGAGATTCAGACCTGAAGTTTCTAAAAAATCAAGTTGCTAACATTTATAAATCCGGAAACCTGCATTTCTGCCATCCTGGGAGAAATCAGATCCTGGAACCCTGGACACTCGCTCCCTCCAGGCAGCTGTCCCTTCGGGAGGGCGTGGCCTCTCCAGGCCCACCTGGCTCACCTCATTTTGTCACCAGCCTGGTCTGTGGTTGCACAGAGCTTGCAACACTTGCCTTTTTCTGTCTCTCGATCCCAATTTCAGTGTCTCTGTACTCTTGACCACCCGAGCCCTTTATACATCAAGGTAACATTAGATAAATAAATACGAACATCAAAGAGGGAAAAGAATTTTCTCCTGATTTATCACATTTCTCCATTTTATACAAATGCCCTGTAATTCCCTCAACTGGCCAAGGTTTGTGTAGTTATCTATTCAAAATATCTACAGGCTGTTGATCCTCATGTAGTGAAATGGGGGTCAGGAGACCTGAGTTTTACTTTCACATCCTGTCACTAGCCAGCTTTGCGCAATTTAACTTTTAAGGCCTCCTTTATTATTTTTTAAAATGTATAACATGAGGACCTTAAATGATCTCTCAGGATCTTGTAAGTTTGGACGTTTTATAATTCTGTGGGCTTATAGCAAGGTCACCTTGGAGCTGATGCAGACAGTGGAGCAAATGAATTGCCAAGTCTCCTTCTCTTTGCTGGGTGGATACAGCATACGGCCGTGCGGGCTGGGTGGACAGCTGAGATTTCTGCAACCCAGAGGTATTCCAAGGGCAGGGCAGCATTGTCTGTAGAGAAGGGAAAAACAGTGGTAAGAAAATGGACTTAAAGGTCATCAGTTCTTACCACCATTTGCCAGCAATTCTCAACAATGTTGGTGATGAAATACTCCTCCCCCCAGTGTATTTTGTTAGCTAAATTCTAAACCTTTGCTAAAGTTACCATTGAGTTTTAATAATGTATATGTATGCTTTAAGTGAACACAGGGTTAGTACTTATTTCTTACTGAGCCTTGTATTCTCCATGGATGTTGTCCGCCTTGACACACACAGGCACCACAGTACGTACTCATTTGGGAGAAAGTTTGTGATGGTTTGAAATCTTCTGAGTGTGCTTGCAGTGTAGCCTGTGTCTCCGCTCCCTGGAGACTACATATTCCTGGGTTTAAACAATTGGTTCAAAATGAACAATGGCAGCACTGAGATGGCAAGGACCAGAAACAGACTTTGAGAGGCTTCAGGTCCACCATTCTGGGTACCACCTTAGAGCTGGTGAGACTGAGTGTGAACCACAAGAAAAAGTTGTTTTGTTTGGGAAGTGCGAATGTTAATTCATACGTGAGATGTTTTGCTGAGCTTGAACAAAATCTTGGAAGCTGAAATTGATTCCCTTTCAGTTACTAATTGGTTTAAAGCTAAAGAATGAACCAAGAAAATAATGATTATTCCTGAAAATAACTTTGACATAGGAGGAGAGGGATATTAAAAACGATCTGTTTCAGGGTTTGAAGACGCTGGGTATGTTAACCACCAAAGTCCACTGTTCTCTCCTCATGTTTGTACCAGTTACGGGTCAACATCCTCCCAAGAACAAGCATCCAAAGGAGCCCGGAGAGAACAGAATCAAGCCTACCAACAAAAAGGTGAAACCCAAAATTCCTAAAATAAAGGACAGGGACTCCGCTGATGCAACACCAAAGACACAGTCTATAATGATGCAAATGACAGATAAAGGTCGCTTTCAGAAACCCTCTGCAACCCTGAGTCTGATGGCAGGGCAAACTCTAGAGCTTCGATGTAAAGGGAGTAAGATCAGATGGAGCTATCCCGCATACCTTGACACCTTTAAGGACACCCGCCTCAGGTAAGCCTTTTCTTTTACTTGTGTTGGCTGGAGGATTTGGTTCCATACCTTTGCTTAATATCACCTTGTGTCTGACATCTACCATTTTACTCTAGCAGATTATAAAAATGGAAGCTCATTGAGCAAAAGCCATTGGTTTTATTGCTTCACCCAGTTAAAAAAAAATTATTGCAAATCCTACCAACATTGTTGAAACAGTGAACTCTTAAAGGAAGCCGTATGACAGCCGTAATTAAAACTGTGATGTATAGAGGTAGAGATTTAAGAATTCGTACTGTAAAAAATAATGGACTCAATGCTTTGTCATTTTTTAAGTAATTGTAATGAAAACTGACTAATGGGAGCTTCCTAGGAGCAAGTTGACCAGAGGTGAATTGCTTTTGACCTTTTCAACTTCTTCTGATTTATTTTTACTTTTCCAAGTATATGGTTTTTATATTCAGAGGCATCCGTTAGTAAGAAGGCTAAAGATTTCTCATGTTTGAATGAGTACCTTCAGGAAAAGTGGTTAAGATGATGATTATGAAAACTATGAAAGGCAAGGAAGCAGAGCATGTTTTAAAGGGTGCCAGAAAGGGCCTATGGCGTTAGGGGGTGTTTTCCTGCGTATCTTTGGGGAAGCCCCCTAAACTCCCTCCCTCAGTTTCCTCTGGCAAAGAATGAAGGGGATTGGTCTGTGTGCTTCCTAAGTTTCTTTCTAGACCTTTCTTCATATGAAAGGTCAGGATATTCTTCATATGATTCAGGATAGAGGAACAGCGGAGATTGTCTGTTTGGGATGATTGGAATGGGGAGAAGAAAGAATGTGGATCTCAGGCATCCATCCCAAATGCTGCATGTTCAAAAGAGATTGATATTTCCACACACACTCCACCTGCTTGGGTCTTCATCTCCCTCAAGGACACCACCATCCACTCAGCTGCTCAGCCTGAAAACCGGGGCGCATCCTTGCCTCTTCCTCTCTCCCTCACTCCCCACATCCAATCAGTCACCAAGTCCAGTCACTTCAATTTCCCTTCCTTCCTTCCATTTTTATTGAAGTAGAGTTGATTTACAATGTTGTGCCACTCTCTGCTGTACAGCAAATTGACTCAGTTATACACATAGAGACATTCTTTTTAAAAATTCTTTTCCATTATGGTTTATCCCAAGAGACTGGATATAGTTTCCTGTGCTATACAGTAGGACCTTGTTGTTTATCCATTCTAAATGTAATAGTTTGCACCTACCAACCCCAAACTCCCAGTCCATCCCTCTCTCTCCCCCCTCCCTGTTGGCAACCCTAAGTCTGATCTCTATGTCTGTGAGTCTGTTTGTTTTGTAGATAGGTTCATTTGTGCCATATTTTAGATTCCACATATAAGTGATATCATATGGTATTTGTCTTTCTCTTTCTGACTTACTTCACTTAGTATGATCTCTAGTTGCATCCATGTTGCTACAAATGGCATTATTTCATTTTTTATGGCTGAGTAGTATTCCATTGTATGTATGTACCACATTTTCTTTATCCATTCATCTGTCGATAAGCATTTAGGTTGTTTCCATGTTTTGACTATTGTGAATAGTGCTGCTACGAACATAGGGGTGCATGTATCTTTTTGAATTGTAGTTTTGTCCAGGTACATGCCCTGGAGTGGGATTGCTGGATCATATGGTAATTCTATTTTTAGTTTTCTGAGGAACCTCCATACTGTTTTCCATAGTGGCTGCACTAACATTCCCACCAACAGTGTAGGAGGGTTCCCTTTTCTCCACGCACCCTCCAGCATTTGTTATTTGTAGACTTTTTAATGACAGCCATTCTGACCTGTGTGAGGTGATATCCCATTGTAGTTTTTTTTTTTTAACATCTTTATTGGAGTATAATTGCTTTACAATGGTGTTAGTTTCTTTTTTATTACAAAGTGAATCAGCTATACATATACACATATCCCCATATCTCCTCCCTCTTGCGTCTCTCTCCTACCTTCCCTATCCCACCCCTCTAAGTGGTCATAAAGCACTGAGCTGATCTCCCTGTGCTACGCAGTTGCTTCCCACTAGCTATCTGTTTTACATTTGGTAGTATATATAAGTTCATGCCCATTGTAGTTTTGATTTGCATTTCCCTAATAATTAGTGATGTTGAGCATCTTTTCATGTGCCTACTGGCCATCTGTATGTCTTCTTTGGAGAAATGTCTACTGTCTTCTGCTCATTTTTCAATTGGGTTGTTTGGTTTTTTTGCTGTTGAGTTGTGTGACCTGCTTGTATATTTTGGAGATTAAGCCCTTGTTAGTCACATCACTTGCAAATATTTTCTTCCACTCTGTAGGTTGGCTTTTCTTTTCTTTTTTTTAATGATTTCCTTTGCTGTGCAAAAGCTCATAAGTTTGATTAGGTCCCGTTTGTTTATTTTTCTTTTTATTTCTATTGCCTTGGGAGGCTGACCTAAGAAAACATTTGTACAGTTTATATCAGAGAATGTTTTGCCTATGCTCTCTTCTAGGAGTTTTATGGTGTCATCTTATGTTTAAGTGTTTATACCATTTTGAGTTTATTTTTCTGCATGGTGTGAAGGTGTGTTCTAACTTAATTGATACACATGCAGCTGTCCAACCTTCCCAGCACCACTTACTGAAGAGACTATCTTTTTCCCATTTTATACTCTTGCCTCCTTTGCTGAAGATTAATTGACCATACGTGTGTGGGTTTTTTTCTGGGCTCTCTGTTCTTTTCCATTGATCTGTATGTCTGTTTTTGTACCAATACCACGCTGTTTTGATTACTGTAGATTTGTAGTATTGTCTGAAGTCTGGGAGACTTATGCCTCCTGCTTTCTTTTTTCCCTTAGGATTGTTTTGTCAATTCTGGATCTTTTATGGTTCCATATAAATTTTTGGATTATTTGTTCTAGTTCTGTGAAAAATGCATGGGTAATTTGATGGGGATCGCATTAAATCTGTAGATTGCTTTGTGTAGTATTGCTATTTTAACAATATCAATTCTTCCAATCCAAGAGAATGGGATATCTTTCCATTTCTTTGAATCCTCTTTAATTTCCTTTATTAATGTCTTATAGTTCTCAGTCTTTCACCTCCTTGGTCAGGTTAATTCCTAGGTATTTTATTTTTGTGTGTGTGTGATTTTAAAAGGTATTGTTTTTTTACATTCCCTTTCTGATATTTCATAGTTAGTGTAAAGAAATGCAACCGATTTCTGAATGTTAATCTTGTATCCTGATACTTTGCTGAATTCATTTATTAGGTCTAGCAGTTTTTGTGTGGAGTCCTTAGGGTTTTCTGTGTATAGTATCATGTCATCTGCATATGGTGACAATTTTACCTCTTCCCTTTCAATTTGGATAGCTTTTATTTCTTTTTCTTGTCTGATTGCTGCGTTGAATAGAAGTGGTGAGAGTGGGCATCCTTGTCTTGTTCCAGATTTTAGCAGGAAGGCTTTCAGCTTTTCACCATTGAGTATTATATTGGCTGTGGGTTTGTCATAAATGGCTTTTATTATGTTGTGGTATGTTCCCTCTATACCCACTTTGGTGTGAGATTTTTTTTTTTATTAAGAATAGATGTTGGGGCTTCCCTGGTGGCGCAGTGGTTGAGAGTCTGCCTGCTGATGTAGGGGACACAGGTTCATGCCCCGGTCCAGGAAGATCCCACATGCCGTGGAGCAGCTAGGCCCGTGAGCCATGGCCGCTGAGCCTGCACGTCCGGAGCCTGTGCTCCGCAATGGGAGAGGCCACAACAGTGACAGCCCTGTGTACTGCAAAAAAAAAAAAAAAAAAGAATAGATGTTGAATTTTGTCAAATGGTTTTTCTGCATCTATTGAGACAATCATGTGGTTTTTGACTTTTCTTTTGTTAATATGGTATATTACATCGATTGATTTGTGTATGTTGAACCATCCTTGTGAACTTGGGATGAATCCCACTTGGTTGTGATGTATGATCTTTTCTATGTGTTGTTGGATTTGATTTGCTAATATTTTGTTGAGAATTTTTGCATCTATATCCATCAAAGATATTGACCTGTAATTTTCTTTTTTGGTGGTATCTTTATCTGGCTTTGGTATCAGGGTGATGATGTTTTCATAAAATGTCTTTGGGAGTGTTCCATCCTCTTCAGTCTTTTGGAAGAGTTTGAGAAGTATTGGGATGAGTTCTTTGTATTTGTGTGTATTTTTTGTAGAATTCACCTGTGAAGCCATCTAGTCCTGGACTTTTGTATGTAGGGAGTTTTTTTTTTATTATTACACATTCCATTTCACTTACAGTGATTGCTCTGTTCAAATTATCTATTTCTTCTTGATTAAATTTTGGTGGGCTGTATATTTCTAGGAAGTTGTCCATTTCTTCTAGGTTGTCAAATTTGTTGGCATATAATTGTTCGTAGTATTCTCTTAAGGTTTTTTGTATTTCTGCAGTATCAGTTGAGATTTCTCCTTTTTCATTTCTGATTTTGTTTATTTGGGTTCCTTCTCTTTTCTTCTTGGTGAGCCTGGCCAGAGGTTTGTCAATTTTGTTTATTACCCTTTCAAAAAACCAGCTCTTATTTTTATTGATTTTTTTCTATTTTTTTTTAATGTCTATTTTGTTTATTTCCTCCCTGCTCTTTATTACTTCTTTCCTTCTGCTGACTTTAGGTTTTGTTTGTTCTTTTTCTAATTATTTTAAGTAGTAGTTTAGGTTGTTTATTTGAGATTTTTCTTGTTTTTTGAAGGCCTGTATCACTGTGAACTTCCCTCTAAGAACTGCTTTTGCTGCATCCATAGATTTTTTTTTAAGATTTATTTTATTATTTATTTATTAATTTATTTTTGGCTGTGCTGGGTCTTAGTTGTGGCATGCGAGATCTTTCATTGAGGTTTGAGGGCTCTTCGTTGAAGCATGTGGGCTTCTCTCTAGTTGTGGCATGCAGGTTTTTCTCTTCTCTAGTTGTGGCAAGCAGGCTCCAGGGCATGTGGGCTCTGTAGTTGTGGCATGCAGTTTCCAGAGTGCATGGGCTCTGTAGTTTGTGGCACGTGGGCTCTCTAGTTGAGGTGCGTGAGCTCAGTAGTTGTGGCCCGTGGGCTTAGTTGCCCTGCAGCATGTGGGATCTTACTTCCCTGACCAGGGATTGAACCTGCATCCCCTGCACTGTAAGGCGGATTCTTTATCACTGGACCACCAGGGAAGTCCCATGTCTCAAGGTATTTTTTAATTTCCTTTTTGATTTCCTTGTTGACCCATTGGTTTTTTAGTAGCATGTTGTTTAGCCTCCAGGTAATCGTTTTTTTCTCATTTATTTTCCTGTTGTTGACTTCTAGTTTCATGCCGTTGTGGTCAGAGAAGATACTTGAAATACTTCAACTTTCTTAAGAGCCATAAACCTGTCCTCTTTCCATCGCTGGTGTTACTACGCCAGTCCCAGGCACGTTACCCCTCATCACCACCAGTACTGCAGTAGCCACACCCAGGCTTGTCCTCCTCCATCCTTCTCAATGAAGCTAGAGTGACACTTAAAAAATGCAGGTCTGGTCTTCCCTGGTGGCGCAGTGGTTGAGAGTCTGCCTGCCGATGCGGGGGACGTGGGTTCATGCCCCGGTCCAGGAGGATCCCACATGCCGCGGAGCAGCTGGGCCCGTGAGCCATGGCCTCTGAGCCTGCGCATCCAGAGCCTGTGCTCTGCAACGGGAGAGGCCACAACAGTGAGAGGCCCACGTACCGCAAAAAAAAAAAAAAAAAAAAAAAAAAAAATGCAGGTCTGATTGTGTCAATCCCCTGCTTAACACTCAGTGGCTCTCCATTGGTAAGGAAGTTCAATATCCTCACGTGACTCTTTGAGACTCTCCCTGATCACCCCTGGTGTCTAGATTAGTGTGTCTGCTTTCATTGGCCTGGGTTCCTGTGACATCGTCAAATGCACCAAGCTCTTGGAGGCTTTGAACTTGCTGCTTTCGTGGTCTAGACCACTCTGGGCCCCTCTTCACCTGGCTGACTTCAGCCTCAGGGTCACTTTCTCTGGGAAGCTCGTGTCAGGCCTCCCTAGATTTGCATCCTCATGGTCCCTGGTACATCCTTTTTTGAGCACTCTACATACTTGTAACTCCTTTTTTTTTTTTTTAATCTGTATTTTTCACCAGGACTTAGCTGAATGCTTCACATTTAGCTTTATCTACTGAATAACTATCTTCCCCTTCTCGCTCACACATACCTTCGAGAATAAAATAATATATGCATATAAGAAATATCTCTCTGTCTATCTAACCTCTTGTATTAAGTCCTCTTTCATGTTTTATTCTGAAGACACCTTTCTGGCTTCATGTGACGTGACAGTGTATAGTTTTTTCTGAAGGGTTATTGGGTTGCATGAGGAGTGGAAGGTGAGAGAATATGATAGTTTTTCCCATTTTCATCTCCATACTTGATGTGTGTATGTGTATACGTGTGTGTAGCTATTGCTTGGAACAAATCTGGCAAGATTTACTACTGTTATCCTTTTAAATGACTTAATTTACCAAAGTCAAATTTACACACTTTTTTTTAAAAATGAGAATGGAGCTGATTTAAATTATTGTGAACAGTTAGTCTTTGACTTACACAAACAATCCTAAACCTAGACGATTTAGCCCTTGAATATTTCATATTTTCTAGGAGTATTTTCAAAGTTATATTAGCCCAAATCTGTTTGAAAATATCTTAAGGACTCAGAGTGAAGTAAATATGAATCTGAATCGAAGAGAAATATCCTGGAGCTAAAAAAAACCAGTTTTGACTTGGCATTAAATAGGAGTCATTTCAAAGCACAGTCAGGGCTTTATAAGAAAGTAAAGACAGATGTGGGCCCTGAGGACTTTAGGGAAAAATGTGGAAAAACATCTAGTCATAACTCTATATCAGACAACAACAACAAAAATCACAATTTCTTTGACACCAGAGATTCGACTAATTGGTTCTTGACATCTTTCCCGGAATGTGGCGCCTTTGGATAGAGAGGTATTCATCCTGTGTTTTCTTTTCCCGTGGAATGAGTTCTTTCCAGTGTGCTGATGGGCTTCTGAAAGCCTGGTCCTGTTAACCAATCTGGGTAGCTTTCTGGAACTAAGTTCGTATGCTGCCACATTTGTCCACATGTAACCTTCTGACCAGAAGAGGGAGCATGTTATGGAACAGAGAGGTTAGGCGGAGGCACAGCTAGGTTGGAATCCTAACCTGCAAAGTAGGTCTTTGACGAATAATTACCCTTGAACCCAGTTTCCTTGTCTGGAATATGGAAATGATATCATCTTTGGTAAATGCTGTCTGGCTGATGGTAAATGTTCAAATGTTCAATAAATTGAACCTAGGCAATGCATATTACTAGGCAATGCGTATTTCTCAAGTACAATAATCCAAGTGATCTTTGGGGACAGTTCATTCTGACCAGGACTCACATAAATCAGGGAATTGTGCACAGCCAACATGGCTTCTGATATAGAGGATCCAAGAAAGTTTGCACATCCCTTTGCCACTTTCATTTAATTGAGCAATTCTTTGAAATCTGGGCCTGTGTTCCTCTTCTCCCATGAAAGCATAAGCCCGTTGAGGGTAAATACAACATCTGATGGGTTCATCAGATTCCTAGCACCTAGAACGGTGCCGAACATATACCAGAAACCAGGTAATATTGTTTGGTTTCCCCAGGGGCTTAGCATGACAGAGGTCAGTTTCCAGTCATGCTGGAACATTAAGATCGTTACACTTAGTGCCGATGTGTGTCCTGCATGTGTGCACTGTCCTGGGTAGGTAACGACAAAGCATGAATATATTTTATATCGAGGACGCCAAGCCACTGGGATCCAGCCCGGTTACCTCAGGGCATTTGTTGCATGTTGACCTCAGGAGTCATTAGTCAGTTTTCCCCCTCTGCCTTCTCCCTCTGTACCCACCCTGCCCGCTCTGTCTTTGCTTCTCTCTTTATCTTAGAATCTAGAACCTGTCATGTCTACTGAACTCTTGAGTGCGTCCTAAGTAAGTTATTTTGCCCTCTGTTTTTCCTTCACTCCCACTTGGAAACTTCCAACCCCAGACAAACCTGTTCACCTCCCTTCTCTTGTTGGCACGTGGCCCCTGAGCACAGCTGGAGGAAACCGCACAGCTGGCCCGACGGGTGCCGTGCGTTTGTGGTCACCTCATACATGCCTGGCAAAGCTGAATCTGCTTCTCTAGTGAGCTCGTGTTTTCTCTCTTCCTAAACCTCTGATCTTCTCCATCTCTCACTTCCAGCTAGTGCAGGTCTCACGGAATTCACTGAGAAATTGGAGCCCTTAGAATTGCCCTAATGTCCTCATCACATTTCCTCCTTCCCTGCGCTTACAGTTATAGTGGGGGAAGTCTCTCTCCTCTTGATGAGGGCCAAAGCTGCAACTGTGCCCTGGATCTCATCCTTACATAAGCCTTCCAGGAGCCTGAAGACCTCCGTTATTGCCTCCTTGTTCTGAGTCTTCAACCCCGCTTCTCGAAGAGTTCCTTTCCCTGAGTCTCCAGATGCAGAAGGCCCGCCTTGGCCCTCACGTACCCTCTGGCCGCCCACCTCTCTCTTCTTACCTTCGCAGCCAAACCTCGTGGAGGGGCCTCTCTCTACACAACTCTCTCCACTTTCTTCTGCTGTTCACTCTTCAACCACTCCACCTGACTCCTGCGGAGGACTCCACGTGCATTTTATCACCAAGGTCAAGGTCGCTCAGTCCAGAGTTCTCCTTTCAACTCCCATGTGGCTGGCCCACCAGGTTCTTCCAGCAGAAGAGAACGCCCTCCTCTTGGCTTCCTCAATGCCATATTCTGCCCATTTTCTTTCACCTCACGGGCCCCTCCTTGGGGTTTCCCTCACCGGCTCTGCATCCTCTATTCTTCCAGACATTTGAAGTTTGTGCTGTGCCTCTTCTTACCACGTGCTGCCAGATCCCCCCATTTATCACAGATTAGATTACATGTTTTCTTCCGAGCTCTGGGTCCCCAACTGCCTACTCACCTGCCTGGATGTTTCCTGAGCCTTTCCTTAAACATAACCATCTATAACTGAGCTCCTGGTCTTTCTCCACACCTGGTCATCTTCCTGTGTCCTTCAGTTCAGTGAACTGCATGAATTCCATCCGGTTGCCCTTGACCAGAGGCCTAGGAATCACCTTGGACTCTTCCCTTTTCCTTCCACATCCAACCAATTTCTGTGCCCTAATGATGCTACTGTTTCATTACTTCTGGAATCTCCCCACTTCTTCCCGCCACAGCAGCATCACCCCCAAGTCTCTCACTTACAGCAAGAGTCACACAACTTGCCTCTGTGTACCCAGTCTTGACCTCAGTCTTACACATAGCAGTCGGATTTTTCACAGAAGCACATCCGGCCACGTTGCTTTCCTACTTCAAGCCCTTCAGGAGAGCGATTCCGTTGCTCTTAGAATAAAGATGACACTCCTAACACGGCCCGCAAGCCCGTGCATAATCTGGCCCCTGTTTTTCCTCTGCTTCCCTCCCCTTTCACTTCACTCTCTTGTTGTCCACACTCCAAGCTCCATGGACTTTTTCTGATCCCCAGTTGTGCAAACTCCTTCCTCCCTGGGGCCTTGGCCCGTTTGGATCCTTCTGCCTGTGATGCACATGCTGGATTAGCTGTTCACCAGCCTTCAGATCCAGGCCTTACACTTCCTCAGGGAGCCCTCCTTGCTCTCAGCCACTGCCACTAGGCCCCAGTTACACATCCTCACTGGAGCCCTTCTCACCGGTGGTGCAGTTACCATTTCCTTCATCATTTGATTTATGTTTGTGTCCCTTGCGAGGCTGTAAACTTGGCAAAGGCCGTGTCTGTGTATTTGCTGTTGCTTCCCTAGCAGCCAGTTCAGGACCTGGCACCCTGTAACTCCTCCACAAGTATTTCAGTGAGAGAATGGTGTGCGGATGCTGAGCCTACAGGGGGTGTCAAGTCAGGCCCCTGTGATCGCAAGACCTGCGACTCTGGGAACAAGCTCTGAACTTTAGAGCCCAAAGGGACCTTAGCGGTTATCATGCTGAAGCCTCTCTTTGTATCAAATGAGGAAATGGACAGAGATGATAGATGGCTGGTCCAGAGCAACAAAGTGGTGGGTGGCAGTGTGAGTGTAAACCCTGGCCTCTCGGTTCCCGACGTTGAACTGCTGCCCTGCTCAAGTGCGCCAAGGCACGTCTGGTGGTGGTAGGCGCTTAGACTGAAGGACACTCTTGTTTAATGAAGTAGTAGCTTCAGAGAAGATAGATTTGTTGTCTACGTTTCTTTTTCTTCCTCCCTCCCTCCCTCCCTCCCTCCCTCCTTCCCTCCTTCCCTCCCTCCCTTCCTTCCTTTTTTTAGCTCTTTGGATACTAGACTAACACATCTGATTTACAAAGTTAAGATTCAAAACAGAAATGAAAAGGAGACACTTTTTCAGAGTGGTGCATTGATTTCTTGCTGGGATAGCTTCGAATTGAAAGTGATTGAAATTTCACATTGATTTAGGATAACTTTTTGGATATCAGAATGTTAAAACATTACACTGGGCTATTTAGAAAGGAGAACTCTGTCAGAGAACCACAAGTCACGCCTCATGCTAAAAGGTGGACTTCGATCTCCCCAGAGGATGGATGTGTGTTCCTCTGGGTCTCCTGTTCTGCAATGATGCCAGGTCACTGGAAGGTCCACTAGATGGCAGCTTTGAGCTGTGCTACAATGGTCTTCCTTTCACCAGTAAAAGAAACATCTCAAATGTGGACAGATTGGTTAAAATAATTGCATACTTTGTGCTTTCACACAAGTTCTTTCATCCTTTTAGGCAACTCAGCAGTCACAGTTTCAAGTTATATCTTAAACAATAAAGAATTCAATTTTCCAACAAACAAATAAAAAGAGGGGTGGGCATTTGTAATTATATACCCACGCCGGGATAAATGCATTGACAGCTCTAAGTCCATCTGAGTTTGAGGAACGTGCTGAAGATTCTGTATTTCCAGGTGCTGAAACTGCTTCAGATTTTAATTCCTGACTCAGTGCATCCCAATCACATTTTTTTTTGAGATCAGAAACAGCAAAGGTTTTTTTTGACGATGGTTGTTACCATTTTGCTGTTTTCTGACACTTTTGCCTCACCCCTTCCTGCTCTCCTGCTTTTCATCCGTCCTCCCTTAATTAATTCTGTTCCTCTCTTCCAACAATTTTTTTTTTGCATCTATGATGTTCAAGGTCCTGTGCTAGGCAGAAGCTGGAGACATGATAGTGAGCAAGCTAGATACAACCGCTGTATCCACAGAGTTTTACTTCTATGAGAAGACAGACTATTGAATAAGCAATTTTAATATGCAGCTGTGTGAGCGCCTTGCTGGCAGAAGTACAGGATCCAGGAGGAAAAAACTCAGGCTGATATGTGAGAGCTGAGAGTTAACCAGGTCACGAAAGGGCTGGGAAAGGAATATCAGAAAGTTGCAGAAGGAGGGACCAGCACGAGTAGCTTCCTCTAGCTGAGAAAGAGTACAGCCCCTGGAGCACTGAGGTCGGGCAGGGGAGGAGAAAGGAGGTGAGCAAAGAGACAGGATGCTGGAAGGAGTCTGGCCAGGGAGGGCCTTGTCAGCCACATTGAGGAATTCAGTGCGAAATCTAAGGGCACTTGTGAGCCGTTGACTTAACGCCTTTATAAATGACACACTTAGAAAGTACAGAGGGCTATACTGCACAGTGTGAGGGCTGCTACTCTGTCCTCACTGTCTTTAGGAAAAGACAGCATCACTTCCCAGCCTCAGGTGGACCCAATCTCCCTCCAAACACCCTGTACCTGTTTTCCACAAACTGGGGTCTACAGACATATCCTTGGACCTAACATTTTTTCACCACATATACGTATTTTTTCATTTTGTTGATAGCATAAAAAACATTCATAGAAGAATGTTCTGGACTATATGATCCAACCTCTGGTTGAGCGGTCAACACCATCCATTTCCATCTTCTCTGGAAACATTTTGCTTCTTCAGTCTCAGCAAAACACACGCGCAGAGTTTAGAGCCGGGAATTCTTGGCGCGATATTGAGCCAAGGAAGAAAAGACGAAGCAACTTAGGGGCCTGGATGCTGGCTGAAGTAGAAATCAGTGCCGGGTAAGAACAGGGGGGCGCTGGAGATTGAAGCTAGACAGTTAGCCATGTCACAGCAGGGAAGACAAGCTGGCTGACGTGCTCATAGAGAAAGCCCGGGCTGCTCTCTGGCAAGTCAGGTCCAGGCATCGTCTTTCAGGATGTTTCTGTGGTGTCTGGTCGGATGTTAGCATTTCTCAATCAAGAACTGGAAGTTCAGAGGAGTGGATGGAGTACAGGAGATCTCTTTGATGGCTGGTTCCTCTGAAAACAATAAATAGCTTCTAGAGAGAAGGGAGGGCATCTGGGTGTTCGTTTGGCCGCAGTTGGCAATGGTTTATCCACCCACACACAACACAAAGGGAGGGTGGGCCGAGGAAGCAGACAGTGGGCTCCGGGCCAGTCTAATCCTGCCTCCGGGAGGGGTGGTCTGGGGGCATTTCAAAAGAAAAAGAGAACGATGTTAGCAAGTGTTTGTAAACAGAAAAATCCCACTGTCAAGAAAGAATCTGCGCAGACTTCGGTAAATACTGTCTTTCGTACTCTGGTGCTGTACTAAGGAAGAGGTCTTTATTTTTTCCCTTCAATTTATTTTATTTTAGTTTGGTTTTCTCCTTCAATTTATTTAATTTTATTATTCAACGTTTGCCAAACATAATTTGATGTTTATGTTTGGTAAACACGGACTCTACCATTTTAACCACTTTTAAGTGTACAGTTCAGTGGCAGTGTGTACATTCATATTGTTGTGCAGCTGTCCTTTTAATTCAAACTCACTTTCCTTCAAAGCTCGTTTCACTTCATTATCTGAGCAGGACAGACAAAGATGATGAGGTTCCTTGAAAATCTTGGCGCCCTCCCTGTGCTTTCCTACTTCCCTGGAGGTGCCCTTTGGGTCCAGTTTGCTGTGGGAGATTGAAAGTCTACCCTGATATTTACCTTCAGATGGATGTCTACCCCCAGAAAACAGTCGGGTTCAAAATAAATGACTTATCCTGCCCTGAAGGTAGAGCCCTCTCTTCCCAGACTCAGTGGCACCAGCGCCAGACACAGCAACATCTCCCCAGAGGTGGATTTGTGGGCGTGGCAGGATGCAAGATGTCTCCAGGCGTACTAGATGTTCCAACAGTGTTCAGGTTGCAGAAAAACATGGCCTGTTCCATTCAGACATGAGTGGTGGGAAGGGGAGCAATAATAGAACCAGCCTCGTAGTTGTCAGGGTAGAATGAGGTCATGCAAGTACAGCATTGGCACACACACTAAGCCATCTCTATAAAGGCGAGTTATTTTTATTCACAAGATTGTACCCAAAGGAGGTGAGTCACAAGAAAACAGCCAGGTTTTCAGGAAGTTTGTTTTTAAAAATTGTTTCAGACATGTATTTCAATCTCATACAAACTCTAGACGTCCATGATGCCATGGAGTGCGTACTCATATCCAGACGCATGGTCCTGTGATACTCCACCTGTCCTCAGTCTACGAGTCGTCAAGGTGGGGAAATGGGTTGAAGTGCATTATTCAGTTTGGGGAGGGAAATGTTTTCTGATCTTATTTTAAAAGACACCAAAACATTCAATTTCTTGAGCATTCTGGTTAAGTCCAGGTTTGATGATCCCAGAGGTGCTGCACTGCATTAAAATACAGTACGATGATGATCGTAAAGTCAAGTTAATGCATCAAACCGAAGACACTGCAGGAATACCACACATTATATGTCATGGTAATTTTGGAGACTGTTGCCAAACGCAACATTGTTTACAGTATACCATGAAGTGATGGCATGTATCTTACGAGTGAACCCTGCCTTAAAAAATGTGTATAGATGTGAGTGAGGTTTAGGGTTTAATGCGCAAAAGTGAAGGTGGAAGTTGCCGTAGCATGATAATTTTCTGCCAAGTATCTAAATAGGCAAAATGTAAATAAAACCATTTTGTGAGGTATGTCAGGGGAGGAAGCAGGCAAAGAGGAATAAAGGATAAGCTATGGGAACTTTTATGTCCCCTGGAATACATGGTATACAGCTGTAGAGAATGGTACTTTATAAGGAAAAGAAAAAAAAAAACAGCAAAACTAAGATGTCAGAGCTTGGCCTCTAGTCTCTGGCTTGGCTGCTTTAGCAGAGACATCCACCCACAGAGGCAGGCATGAAGTTGCTGCCCTTGGGAATCTGCTCGGTACATCCCATCCCACTGTTCCCGACCTGTTCCCTCTGCCCTGGGGCCTCAGGATCCTGCTCTCTCCTCTGGTTTGGTGCTTTAGTGATCAGATCCTCTGTTCAGACTGCCTTTTGTACTGGATCCTAATTTTGCCCTGAACTCTGCCTTTCGGAGCACGTGCTACTTTACTGCCGAAGCCCGGCTCCTAACCCCACCCACCGCTTAGCGCTCAGCTTCCATCCGGTGGCCCACCTGCCGCGGAGGGGAGATCACACAGCGCAAGCTCACCCTTCCCTGTAACAGCCCTGCTCTTCTTTACGAACTTGACTTAGTCACTAGGACAAGGCAGGGGTGATGGACCCTGGGTACCAACCAAAGTTGATACAAGAGAGAACATGCTCTCATGCACTTCGTTTACAGAGGGGCTCGCAGAACGGCTTATGATGTGGCATCGGCTGGTGGGCGCCGTGGAGGAAGAGGTTGAGGACAGGAAGTGTCCGTATAAAAGCAGAAGGGGTGACTGCAGGGTGTGTCACAGCTTGAGAGTAATAGGCGGAGTTATAGTTAGACTAATTTATACATAAAGACAGTCCACTAAGTCAGGAAGGTATATGTGAGAAGAAAACCAGAAGTGGCCCTGACCACAAGCAGCTTATGAACTCGTGGAATAAATGACATACATCCCAGACACAGTTACAGCCTGTGGTCCAGTGTGAGAGTGCAGGGCCCATGGGAGGAGAGAAGGCAGCTGTCAGCACGGGCTGGACAGGCAGGTTGACTCAGTGAGTGATTGGTTAGCTAACTGTAGGAGACCAGTTTTTTTGTTTTTGTTCTGTTTTTTTTTTTGTGGTACGTGGGCCTCTCACTGGTGTGGGCTCTCCCGTTGCGGAGCACAGGCTCCGGACACGCCGGCCCAGCCACTCCACGGCATGTGGGATCCTCCCAGACTGGGGCATGAACCCGCGTCCCCTGCATCGGCAGGTGGACTCTCAACCACTGCGCCACCAGGCAAGTCCTGGACCCTACATTTTATAAGGGACTAGGTTAGACACCCCCCCCCCCCGAGTCTAGGGGCTTTCTCAAGTTTGCACAGCTTTTAGTGAAAGTAAATTAGACTTGAACTTAATTCTCAAGGCCCCTCTAGTCTCTACACCAGGAAAGCTGTCTATTTCTTACGTTTCTGGTGTTTGCTCAGAAGATATGCCATCCGAGTGGCCTCAGGAGGAGTGGGCGCCTTGAATACATTGACGAGGTGGGAGATTTGGGCTGTGAATCCACTGTGCCAGGTGCGAATGAGGTCAGCCCACAGCCTCTGCATTCACTATTATAACTTGGCCACAATACGCCCATTGTGGCCAAATGCCAGCCCATTAGTAACCCACAGCTTGTTTTCCTAACAAGGGTGGTGGTGGCTTGCTCCATTGTCTCCTGTCACTCCTCTTCCTGGGCCTATTCTTCCCTGAAGGCGTGGCCACGAGCCTTCAGCTCAGCAGAACGGGAAGATCTCTTTTCATGTGACCTCCTGCCAAAGAAGTGCTGATGGCCTTATTCTACACAGTGAAATTAGAACTACCAGAAATGTAATAATGGAAGTTGTTAACATAAATAACCCCATACACAGAATCATATGGGGGCCAGGTTTAAAATTTGACCTCACCAAAATTACGTGACAACAATGCTTTACTTGTTATTTCTATGAGTTTCTCTACATGGAGCACGGACATCTACTAAGTTATCTTTTGCCATCACTGCACACTTCCTCTACATCACTCATTTGGTCAGGATTTGGTTAGGTATTTGAGATAATAGACACATGCTTCCTTTCCAATGCACAGTGGGAAGCATGGCAGATCCTTTTCCAGGACTTCCCAAGGATTCCATTCCCAGCTCTGACTACTGGCTCTGTGACCTTGGGTGAGTCACTGGATCTCTGTGAAATGAGGGATTCAACCAGATGATCTGTAAGGTCCCTTCTGGTTCCAAAATGACCCTGGAACTTGTACTTAATCTAACGTGAGTTAGATGATATGGGGGCCAAGGAGTTAGGACCCTTGGACAAGAATTCAACCCATGTGAATTCTATTCTGTTCTGCACATGGTCACCTGTAACTGCTGTCTGCATCACATCACGCCATGTAGAAGGCTGTGAGTGACACAGACGAGCGTGAGACGTGTTCCTGATTCCTGCTTAAGAAGGATCATTTCACTAGAGAAATATAATAGGAAGTTGAAAAGGTTACATACTAAGCAGTATGTGTGTGTGTGTGTATATACACACACACACACACACACATAGTGATAACAGGATCAAGTGCAGAGTGTGAGAAGAAGCTTAGATCAGTGTGTACTAGGGCAACCCCAATAGCACCTAAACTTTGTGAGCACTTATTCTGTGCCAGCATCTTTCCAGGAGCTTGTACATTTATTAACTAACTAAATTCTCATAACAACCCTAGAAGGTAAGGACGATTAATCTCCCTGCCTCAGATGAGGAAATTGAGCAAAGTAAAGTTAAATAACTTGTTCACGGTCACAGAGCCAGTAAGTAGTGGAGGCAGGATCGAACCAAGGAAATCTGACTCAGTGCATGCTCTTAACCACCATTTTACAAATACCACCAACCATAAAAGGTCTTCCCAAGAATAGAACTTGAAAGAATAATGAGGGTTTAGGTCAGATGGAAAAAGAAGAGAGCCTTTCAGAGGTAAAGAGATGGCTGGAGGGCTGGGATGGAAACCAACGGATGTGTCTGGGTGGGTGAGGAGTTGGGCTGGATGGAGAGGAGGGTCCACGATGGACATGTTGGGAGAGCATAGGAGCCTTGGATTCCAGGCAAAGGCGGTGGCATTCGATTCTGTGCACACTGGGAGCTGCTTGTGTTGTAAAGCTGGAGGAGATAATAAAATGGTTCTCAGGAAAATAATCTGATGGTTTTGTAGAGCATCTGAAACATTCTTCTAGAAGGATCGATTTATAGGCTCATAGAACGTAAGGAATGGAAGAGAGACGTAGAGTCGATGTTGACATCAAGATCTAGATAAAACTGGAAGATTCCCCACTTACAGTGTTGACAGTGTGTCTTGAGATTTTCAGTGACCTTTCTTTTTTTTTTAACTGATCCATGGGGTTTCTTACTTTCTAAATTAAATGAGCACGTATTACTTTGTCATAAGAGAAGAAAAACTATAAGAAAAGCAAAGCAAGTTAAACTGCTTTAAAAACTGCAGGATGGACGCTCTGCAAATGTATAATCAGGGATGGCTCATTGGTACTTTAAAAGCCTGGAGGTGAGCTTTATATTGTGTTGCCTTTATAGCATGTGGCTGTGCACATTATTCTAGGCGGCCTGACAGGGTTTTCTGTTTGGTTAACCTCTGGTGTATCAGGCCTGGTGTGGGCTTGCGGTGTCAAAGGGATATCCATGCCTTGTTTTCTTAAGATCTGGAAATCTCTGAAGGAGGAAGAGGAACTTTTCCTTTGTAAAGCAGCCAGATGGGTTGGCAAGAGAGGCAAAGAGGAGAGATGCCGCCAGCAGGCTGGAAGAGGTGGGGTGGGAAGAGAAAGGGAACATTCCAGTACAGCGGTCAGAGTGGGGTGGGTGTCCAGGAAAGGAGCTGGAGAATGAGAGAGAGGCTGGCAGGGCTGGAGGGACATCACGAATGTGAGCTCCTATGAACCAGTTGAAAATGCCTACTAGAACTTCTTTTGAAATAGCACAGAGGAATCTGGCATAAGTCATTGTAATAGAAAAGACCCAAGTCACATTTCATACACATTCACGTAAGCTGTTGTTATATTGCCAGGGTTTTGAGTACGTCCTTGGACAGTATTCAAATATGCAGACAGACAGATATCTAGATAGATAGATGTATTTCAGCTTAATTTCTGATATTGGAACTATATTCACTTTGAAGTTCCTCGGTTTACATATTGGGCTCTCTACTAGTTCCTCATACATATTTCTTTTCATCTTTTTTTTTTTTTGGTCGTAACTGTGGAGCTTTGATATATTTTACCCAGGATTTGTACTCTGTTGATGTGGCTCCATTCCCAGCATATGGTGGAGCAATTATTTTCTGACACATTCTTAAAAGGAGCCTTAGAGTAAACACAGGCCCTGTACACACACTGGAAACATGACAAGCAAATACTCACTAATCTTTATCTCCCTTGATGCTTGGCACCGTTCCTTGTATGTAGTAGAAGCTAATAAATAATTTATGATTCTGAAATGAATGTTATTCGAATAAGGAGGATATTTGATTACATCTTTTTTGTTTTTGAAGCCATCTTTATTTTTTTAACATCTTTATTGGAGTATAATTTCTTTACAATGGTGTGTTAGTTTCTGCTTTATAACAAAGTGAATCACTTATACATATACATATGTCCCCATATCTCTTCCCTCTTGCATCTCCCTCCCTCCCACCCTCCCTATCCCACCCCTCTAGGTGGTCACAAAGCACGGAGCTGATCTCCCTTTGTTTCAGCTTACCCTTCCCCCTCCCCGTATCCTCAAGTCCATTCTCTAGTAGGTCTGCATCTTTATTCCCATCTTGCCCCTACGTTCTTTTGACCATTTTTTTTCTTTCTGTTTTTAGATTCCATACATATGTGTTAGCATATGGTATTTGTTTTTCTCTTTCTGACTTACTTCACTCTGTATGACAGACTCTAGGTTTGATTCCATCTTTTCACCTTCCTCCTTACCTTTCTGTTTTATGCAATGAAGTCATCACAGAGTCTCCCAAGGCAGAATAGCTGGGATCATATAGTTGGGTGGCCCTAGGAAAGTTATTTAAATTGACCTTCAACTACTCCTCCTGGGACTCCAACACTGACTTGGGAAAGTTACCTAACCTCAGTTTGCTCACCTACGACAATGGGTATAATAATAGCACCTAACTCTCAGGGCTGTTCTGAGGATGAAATCAGTCCAAATGTGCAAAGGGCTTGAAACACTACTTACCACGTGTTAAGCACCACTTAGATTTTAATTATGAGTCGTAGTTTCATCATCACCATCCCATGGGATTGAGAAAGAGTAACGTGTACCTTGGGTGCTGTCAGTTATAATGGTAATAACTGGTTGTTTTGCTGCCCTTGTTTCCTTCAACCACTTGCTGAATGGCTAATTGTCCATTTAAATAGAAAAGGGGGTATCATGAATAATACTGAGCTAATTTAATCAGATCTTCCAGGTTTGAGGAATATTTTTGGGGGGTGTGTGTGTGACAATATTTAACAAGATTTACAAGCTAGATAGAGACACCATTTCTCAGTTAAAATTCCTTCCGTTCATTTCATTTCGGTAGGATGGAAATCCATGTCCTTTTCATTTACAAACATTTGTAACCCGAGTCTATATGACACTAGGTTAGAAGCTCTACCACTTAGAGTTGGGAGACTTTGGATAAAGTACTTTGTAAGTTTCAGTGTCTTCATCATAAGAGGGGGAAAATAGTACCTCCATCCTGATGCGGTCGTGAGGCCCGTCACAGTAAGAACGTCTAAAATATATTGAGCTCTTACTCTGTGCCAGGCTCTGATCTAAGTCTTGAGCGAACTTGAAGAGCTTAGCCTAATGCCCTCCATAAGTGTTAGATATTATTGTTGTTGTTACTAGGAGTCTGTAGGTGTAGCCGGACTGGAAGGCGTGAGCTCTAGATAAGGAGTCTGAAGGTCATGGTGGAGCTGGGATTTGAATCCTATCAGTGTGGCGCCAAAGTCCATGATCTTATACCTCATGTGACTGCTGCCTGTCATCCCAGTCCTCTGGCCACCTGCCTTCCAGCCCAACTCTCTCTGTTATGAATTGAACCTGCCTTGGTCTCCTTGCAGGGATCTCCTTCCCTGGGAACATAAACCCTCTGTTTGGTGCATGTTGAAACATTCTGTCTTGAAGCTTGTCCTGGTCACCCTCCTTGGAATGCCCAGGGCACTTTGCATGAAGGAACTTGAGAGCAGGGAACTCTTCAGACATCATTGTGTCCCTGCCTCTCTCCTCCCAATACTCCCATTTCATTTGCACTAATTGACTGTTTATGGAACCAATGAACTGATTCTCTTGGAACCCAGGGCTCACCTCCCACGCTTGTCTTATAGAGTCTGGGGGAAGGACAGGAGCGTGGATGACCCCACCATTGTCACCTGGTCACTTCCCCCTGACTTGGGAGCCATCAGTCCCCTCCTCTGTGCCATCCCATGACATGGTCCCCTCCAGAAAAGAGTAGGCTGGGCTACATACATGAAGTTTCCAGCCTCCACCGATGGGGATGGACGCTGTGTATGTAAAGGCCAGGGTAGCCCATTGGAAGACACACATACACACAATTCTAAATATTGGACAAATACTCTTTGAAACCTGGATTTGTCCATCAGAGTTCACTGTGGGTCAGGTCTGGAAGTGCTGGTTTGGAATAAAAATGTTTGGGGTGAGCTGATGTGCTGGGGTGTTCAGAGCTGCCTCCAATTAATGTAAATTCTGCTTTGCTTTTTCTGGGGGGGCAATTTGTTGCAGCACCTCTTTTTATTATTTTTATTTTTCTTCAGAGTGATTCTCTAGTTTTTTAAAAAATTTATTGAAGTATAGTTGATTTACAATGTTTTGTTAATTTCTTCTGTATAGCAAGGTGACTCAGTTGTACATATATATATTCCTTTTCATATTCTTTTCCATTATGGTTTATTCCAGGATATTGAATATAGTTCCCTGTGCTATACAGTAGGACCTTGTTGTTTATCCATTCTATGTCTAATAGTTTGCCTCTGCTAATCCCAAACTCCCAATCCTTCCCTCCCCTCCCCACCCCCCCTTGGCAACCACAAGTCTGTCCTCTATGTCTGTCAGTCTGTCTTTGTTGCAGCACCTTTTTTTTTTAAAAGCTCCACTCAAACTTCACATCTTGCACTTCTTCCATCCCCAGGGATCTGTGAAGTAGTTACAGGAGGAGGGAGGGTCTACGGTTGAAGCGTCTTGGGACCGGGCTCTGCAGGACTCAGTGAATCCTCGTCTTCACCTCCTGGTGGAGACTCTATCCCCAGAGGCCTGAGGTCACATCCCAACCCCTTGGGTAGCCTGCTGCTTGGACTACGTGAGCCCATTAGTAGAAATGGACATTTTAAATCCAGGCATTTAAACTGTAATCCTGCTAAATAATTTGTTTCCTGTTTTACATTGTTTACAAGAAGAGGGGGTGGAAAAATCCAGAAATGGTTTCCCGTGCGTTTCCTTCCTTCCACCCCCAGTCCTGCTAAAGATACAGCATGGTGGTAGGGTGAGCCCCAAGTGCTCCCTTTTTATGTGTGCAGTTTCTTTCCTGGTAGGAACGGCATCTTTCAATTTCTATCACTCCCGTGCTAGGACATGCTGGGCCCACAGAGGGTGCTCAGTACATTTATTGATCACTTACTGATTTCGTGCCCTGGGGTCTGAGCTCCATAGGGAATGTGGCCGGATGTTATGTTCCACCTGGGAAGACTTTCACCTCCATTGTCTGTCCGCCTTTGCAGCTTTTATCTGCTGAAATCAAGCTCCCTCCTCACAACTGAAATTACTATCTCGGTTGCCAGAGACTTTCATTCTGCCAGGTGAAGTGTGTGTGTATGTGGTCATGAATCTCTCTGAAAGGCATTAACCATCAATTTCTTGAATCTTTTTTTTTTTTTTTTTGCGGTACGCGGGCCTCTCCCGCTGCGGAGCACAGGCTCCGGACGCGCAGGCTCAGCGGCCATGGCTCACGGGCCCAGCCGCTCCGCGGCATGTGGGATCTTCCCGGACCGGGGCACGAACCCGTGTCCCCTGCATCGGCAGGCGGACTCCCAACCACTGCGCCACCAGGGAAGCCCTTGAATCTTTCTCCTTGATGATCCCCTTTCCTGATTCTTCTTTCATTGCTGATTCTACTTTTCCCCTCCATCCACCTCTACTTTTCCTACTCGCCCCAATTTGGCTCTAGATTTTGTCCTCAGCCTTCTCTTTCTTCTCCACACTCTTCCTTGTTGAGTTCATTCATTCCTTAGCTGCTGCCCATACCCACTGCAGACGATTCCCCCAAATACAAATCTAGAGCTGTTTTACCTCCTCTGTGCCCGGCCTGTATTTCCAATGACACCACACGACATCCACACTTACCTGACCCACATTTTATCACAAATTCAAAATCTCCAGTAGTGAATCTATTGTTTGGTCAGCCCCATCTCCTTTCTCTTCTCAGCTATTCCATCTTAGTTAAAACCTCATTCTTTCCACCGCGTGGAGATACAGATCAAGTGGTCATTCTTCATGTGTCTTTCTTCCACCTCTTATACCCAGTCTGTCGTAACTCTTCCCCAAGAAAGCAAGCCTTGTATTCACTTCCATTCCACTGCCAACACCCAGCCTGGCCCCAGTGCTTGCTCTTCACCCCAGTAACGGCCTCTCCCTCTCCCTCCTCCCCCTGCCTCTCCCATACCTGTTCTCCCCACTCGTACCCTGGCTAAGGTGGGCCCAGTGCTTCCCACCTCCCAGACCGGGCGGTCCCTGCTGCCTGGTGAGTGAAATGTGTACCCCTCTCGCTGTTCTCAACCACATGCCCTGTGACTCCAACCCCCTCCCTCCATCTCCTTCTGTAATTAATGGCTTAAATCCCCAAATCAGCACTGAGTGCCTTCTACCCACCATGCACTGGGGACACAGCAGTGAAATGAGCAGAGCGGGTCCCTCCTAGCCCCCTGGGGCTGTGTTCTCCGGAGCCAGCAAGCTCGCTGTCTCTCAGCCCCTGCTGTCCCTCCACCTCCACCTTTCAAAGTCCAGCTGCCTTCTACCGCTTCCACCCGCAGTGATGAATCCCTTCTCAGAATTCCTACTGCTCTTGCTGTGAGCAGCGCTTTAGTTACACTCTGATCTTTTCATGTATATTAGTTTTAGCTCCCCAGCTGGATTGTAATATCCTTGAGGGCTACTGGTTTTTTTGTTTTTAATAAATTTATTTATTTTTGGCTGCGTTGGGTCTTCGTTGAAGTGCGCGGGCTTCTCATTGCGGTGGCTTCTCTTGTTGCGGAGCACGGGCTCTAGGCGCGTGGGCTTCAGTAGTTGTGGCTCTTGGGCTCAGTAGTTGTGGCGCACGGACTTAGTTGCTCCACGGCATGTGCGATCTGCCCGAACCAGGGCTCGAACCCATGTCACCTGTACTGGCAGGCGGATTCTTAACCACTGAGCCACCAGGGAAGTCCTGGGCTACTGGTTTTTATTTGCGGTGCTAGCCATCCCCAATGTTGGGTGTGCATAGTTTTCATTGTTGTAGTAGTGTTCACAATAACTACTACTAACCTGCAGTTATATGTAATTAAGATATAATTAGGGAAATACAGTGAACAAGGCATGGCATGAAGTACTTCGTATGCATTTTATCATCTAATGAATGTGTATTGGGTACGTACTTAATTGAGTTAAGGAAGACAGTTTTGTTCAGCTGTTCTCCAGCTGTGGGTCTCAGGGGAGTCCCTTCTGCTCTCTGACACTCAGTTTCCTCATATGCAAAATTGGGAACTGGATTCCTGCTTTTTTTTTTTTTTTTTTTTGGATTCCTGCTTTTTAAGGTTCTTTCCAGTTCCAACACTGATGTTCAATTTCATTTCAGCCCCCTTGTTTCTAGAGAAACTTTACTGTATACTGCGCACAGATTTGTTGCTTAGGGAATATAAAACAAATAGGGCACTATTCGTGCCCCCAAAGTTTTCACCATCCATCGTAATAACAGGAAGCCAGAGGTGTCGGAGGGGTGAGAGGACAGAGCCAATTACATCACTGGGAGAAAGCAGGGAGATTTCTGAGTTGGTTCTAATTAGAAGCTTCCTGAAGGAGGAGAGATTTCCGTTCAGTTGAAAGGAGGCAGTTGAGGGAGTGGGAGTACAGAGCATCTCCTGGCAGAATGGGTGGGCAAAGCAGCTATTCAGCAGAGACCAGAACAGGTTGTGTTGAAGACCAACCAGCGAGACATTCTGCTGCGTGCTAAATTTAAAGTGGTGACCATGCTGTTACTGCAGCCTATCACAGGAGAATCTCGCCTACATCAGAAAAGTATGTGGATCCCAGAGGGGATTTGAGATGCATCCTCAGGTTGAACCCATTTATTTTGGCATCCTCACATGCCAAGGCCACGGTGGGGGAGGGCATCCATCCCGAGGATGACACATATGGGTTCCTAACATAATATAATACAATTAATTACCATGACAATCGGCTAATATTAGTGTTTAATAATAGTAAATATTTATGTCTCCTCATTTCAAAAAGAACCTGAAGGGGTTTGCAAATATATTCGCATGCAACAAGATAAAAATACAAGAGATTAAAAAATGAGAAATTAAAAGAAGAAATAATAGTGTGAGGCCAGAGGAGAAGTGCCCAAAAGCTCTAAATACTTGACCAGAGGTGGGTGCGTGATAGGGGCTCCGCGTCTCAGCAACCAATGCATCCTTTCCTGAAAGGGAAGTTTTTATTTTTAATAATGTAGCACCTCAAGGATTCCAAGCTTGCATTCAGAGCCTTATTCTTATTGATCAAAGAGGTTTTGCTTTCATTCCTGTTGACTGCTATTTAAATAAACTCACGAGAAACGAAAGCTGAAAGCAAGACGCCTGCCCAAGGCTTTGTGGCTGAACTTGTGCGGCTGCGTCGCAATGCACCAGTGATTTTGCTTAAGGAAACCCCAGTCCTGAGGTTGAAGAGAATGTCTTCTCCTTAGAAAATGTGACTTCCTTCTAGGAAAGGCCTTTCTCTCTGCCTCCCCCATCTACCCCCCCCGCCCAACACACTTTTCCCCAAATACACTCTTTTATTAGTCAGTGCCATCTGAGAAAGGGCACTCTGCCTGGAGCCGCTGGGGCTTTATCTGCGAGGATGATGGAGCAGGGAGAGATGGGCGCAAGGCCCCAGCCCCACCGCGCCCCGGCTTTGCTCTTGTTGACAGTGTGAAGCAGCACGAGCGCTACGGCCAGCTGACCCTGGTCAACTCCACCGCGGCGGACACGGGTGAATTCAGCTGCTGGGGGCAGCTCTGCAACGGCTACATCTGCAGGAGGGACGAGGCCAAAACGGGCTCCACCTACATCATTTTTACAGGTAAAAGGTTGGCTGCGTTCGTGGAACTCTTCAGACCTCTGGACCTGGTCCATATTATAGGTTCCCACTGTCTGCTGATTATCAAATAAGTACAATCAGAGCGCTCGCTGTTTGCCAGGCTCTGGGCTCAATGCTCTACAGCAATTATTTCATGTAAGTCTCACAAGAACCCTTCAGGGTTAGTACTAATATCGTTTTTTTTTTTCCAATGGGAAAGTTGAGGTTTAGAGAGATTAAGTAAGTCCTTCAGGTCAGACTGCAAGTAAGTGGCTGAACCTGGATTTGCACCCAGAACTGTCTGGTTCCAGAGTCTGTACCGCATTGTCCAATATTGTAGCCACTAGACATGTGTGACTTTAAATGTAAATGGGGATTAGTTAAAATTAAAGCTAAAAACTCAGTTCCTGGGTGGCACTCGCCATGCTTCAAGTGCTCTACTGGCGCGTGTGGCTATAGCTGTCCTGGTGGATGGCGGGGACAGAGGACCACCCATCATCACAGAAAGCTCCATTGCACAGCGTTGCTGTAGACTTTCGGTCGCTGTGCTCTCAGAATCTCTGATGAGCTCCTTTCCGGAAGCTCCACAGTCATAGGATGCCTGGCTAGAGGCCTCCGCGGGTTTGCCTTTGTGAGTACCGTGAGCTGAGGTTGGGGGTTCCCAAAGGCTGCAGCCTGTGTGGCTCCAATCCTGATGCCTGAATCCCAGTGAGGTGCCTGAAAATATGCAGATCTTCTCCCCTGTAGGGTCAGATCTGGGGTTGCCAGGTGGAACTTGCACTTGGAGAAACGGGCCCTGGAGAGTAGCTTGCCAGCCTCCTTCCTCTGCTGAGATCTCTAAACTCTAGAGTTTGGAGGAAGATGTTCTCCGACAAGGCTCAGAGGTCAGGAACAGCTTTCAGGAATCTTTCAAATGCTACGCCCTAGCGCTGCTGTGGTCCAAGGCATTTCAGGTGAAGCCAGGAGGCTTTCTGAGTGGGCAGGGGCTGCCACAGTGACTTAGGTCTACAACTCAAATGACCTTAGGCTCTGGCCCTTAATGAACGCTTTAGCAAAATCTCATACATTCTCCCCTCCTACCCAAAGAGCTCCTCTCTGGCAATCAGACACACGAGCAGGGTGCTCTGCCATCGTGGAAACACATGCCTCTCATTCCATTTCCACAATACCATGAGGAGGTAAGTGGAAACTACCTAATTATCTGTTTTAGAAATAATAATGCTGATGCTGAGATGCAACAGGGCAAGGTGACGTGTTCCACGTTCCATGACTTCACGTGGCGGAGTAGAGAGTCAAACCCCGTTTTTCTGATCCAGGATCCAATGTTCTTACTGCCTCAACCCACTTTTAAGACAAGGTGATGGACAGATTGACAGGCACACACGAGCTAGCATAAATGGTGTCGTCAGAATTGCTGACAGTTGTTCATGGGCCATCGCTTCTGAGTCTCATTCTGGAATGTGCCACCCAGAAGTGCCCATGGGCCCTTAGTATGATACGACACCAGGAAGCAGCAGTGGAAAAGGCAACTAATGAAGACTAACAGAGCCTGTTGTTCTGGACAAGAACTGATACCACATTTCAAATTGCAGAATGAAAATTCTATGCGGTGATTAGCACTGTCATGTCTTCCCCAAATAGTGGTTTTTGGAGCTGAGGTTTTGAACTGAAGACCTCCCTCAAGCAGACTGTCTCACTAGGGTCATAGGTTCTCTGAGTTCTGGAGGTAGATCCTCTTAACTTACGGAAGCCCTTTTGTGCATCAAAGGAAGGCTGAGACAAATCAATATTTATTTCAACCTTCAAGAAACCTGGATCAGGGACGCGACCTAAAGCGTTGTATCGTTTTCTTATTCCTCGGCACTAGGAGTCCGGTTGGATTTTCGGTATAAGGTTTAGTGATGTGTCTTTTCAGCCACTGGGTGGGTTTGGAAAACCAGGATGGGCTGTTATGGAGGCTATTGGCTCTGGAGTCTTTCAGAACATATGCTTCCCTACCACCCACACAGAGAAAAGTCTGGCATTCATTACGTTTTTATGTTTCCTACGGTTTGATTGCAAACACTGTGAAGCATCTTTTGACTGTGGTTAATTTGTGCAATTTTTGATGAAGCAACTGCCACATGTTATATTTAATCTGCATCCAGGAGGCTCTCAGAGGGTTTTCCCCCCCTCTCTAACTTTATATTGAAGGATAATGTATACAAAGGGAAATACACAAATCATGACTCTACAGCTCAGTGGGTGATCCTCAAGGGAACTGTACATATGTAACCACTACCCAGATCAAGGAGGAGGATATTACCAGCAGTAGGGCTTCTTCATAGTAAAAGGCACAGGCTCCAGTTTACAAATGTAGTGAAACCACATTAACAAGCACTTTACCAAATGTGGAGTTTGTTATCATTTGGAGTTTAGCTTATAGCCTATTAACTAAGTTTTTTGAGTGGGGGGCATATGTGATCTATAATTTTAAATGTAAACTTGAACATACTTTTTTTTTGGTAGATGGAATCTACTGATGGCAAATTTTTTTTTATTTTAAAGGAAATTCAGTATTATTTTTCAAGTTACAATAATCAAATGAATAAAATATTTTATGTAGTACATGCTTAATAAATGCCAAGTGATGAATAAATGAAAATTTGACAGGTTAAATTCATAGATAATAATTTGTTTACTCATTCACATATTCTTCCTGCAGCCTTTCTTACTCCCTTCACTTGGCAAATACATATTTTTTTTCTGTTTGTTAAAGCAACCAGTGTGGTCACTTCTTTCAAAGCATGGATTATAGTACAGGAAGTAAGACCTCATTTTTGTGTTCTGAAGTTCAGATTGTCCCCTTCCACTGGCTTTGCTCGTTGGTTCAGATTCCTCCATAAAACCTTAAAACAAAAGTTGTTTCTGAATCTGACAACCGTACATTCCTTAAATAGGTTTGCTAAGAAGAGACCTTTAATACTATCTGCTCCAGATTCTCCTCTTTACAAATGGGGTTGTTGAAGCACAGAGAGATGAAGTGACACGTTCAAGGCCACACGGACTTATTCTGTGTGCACACAGGGGTGTTAGGGACGATGTTGAGCAAGGTGCCCTCGCCTAGGCCCGAAGGTCAGTTTATCGTGAAGTGGCACAAGTCACCCAGGCTGATGGAAAGTCTTGCAAAAGATGGAGACTCAGTAAGCCATGATTCCATGTTACAGAAGCTGGCGCTCAGAGCTAAAGAACTCTTGGCCCATGGAGACATTTGCTATTGTGTCCAGGAATTCTGTCCCCAACCTAAAAAACAAAAAAATCGTACAACTGGGGCACAAAGGCTAGTGAAGAAAGCCAAGAATAATTGTTTCGGGAATACTGTAGGAAAACATAGGAGACAATTGAATAAATGTTGAGTGTGATTCAGTTCAAAGATTTCTCTTAGATATTAGTGTAATCTCTCACAGAATGATCCAGAAAACAAAGTATTTAATGTGCCGTGCCCAAAACAAAAAACAAAACCGCCCAAACCCAATCCAGGGTCCCTTGACTGTCCTGAGGGATGAATGGATAAACCAGTCCTTACTTCTGTAAGATACAAATGCCATCATCTAGAGCTTAAAGAACATGCAGCGCGATTTCAAAGGGAACAGGAGAAGTGTAAGCAAATGGCTGAAGGTCCCCAGCCCAGTGGCAGCCAAGCAGAGCCCAGAACCTGAGACCAGCGGGTTCCTCATCTGTCCCTGCTTGATTCCCTTTCCATTGACCTTGCCGGGAACGAGTCCTCTGGGCTAAGAGGACACCAGCACCCTCACTGGGCCCGTCTCAGAGAGGCTCTGCTGAGCCAGGAAATTCCTCCCAACGGGCAGATACTAAGCAAGGGCTGTGGGGCTGACTTCTCTAGACACACAGCAGATTGTCCACAGGTGTTAAAGCTGCTCTTAACACAAGGAAATCGGCCTCCTTCCCTGCTTCCTAAGTGGGACAATCCAATGGGCCTGGTTTGGGCTTGAACTAATACCTATTTTACTTCCTTTAAGAAGATGGGAAGTAACATCCTTCTTCCAAAAAAGGAAAAGTATTTTTAAAAATAGCCTTTTCAATTCATAAGGACTCCATTATCCGAGTATATTGCCAACCCACCCTCATCTTTGTGCCCTGAATATAAGAATCCCTTTAAGTGCTCTTACCTTGTTTCTCCAGAATAAATGAGGCTGTGTCTTTCCCTTTGCAGAGAAAGGAGAACTCTTTGTACCTTCTCCCAGTTACTTTGATGTCGTCTACTTGAACCCGGACAGACAGGCTGTGGTTCCTTGTCGAGTGACTGTCCTGTCGGCCAAAGTCACGCTCCACAGGGAGTTCCCGGCCAAGGAGATCCAGGCCAACGGAACAGACATCGTTTATGATATGAAGAGAGGCTTTGTGTATCTGCAACCTCACTCTGACCACCAGGGGGTGGTCTACTGCAAGGCGGAGGCCGGGGGCAAGTCTCAGATCTCTGTCAAGTACCAGCTGCTCTATGCAGAAGGTAAGCCCGCTCCCCTCCAGGGCCGAGATGTGAGTCACTTCCAGCTGGTCAGCATCAGGTTCTGCTGTTCCCAATTATGGAGGGAAATTAGGCACAGAATGCTGTTCTTAAAGGCTCCTCTGCAGCACCACCATTTCTAGAACGTTCTACCTCCTTGCCCGTGACCCCAACGCAACTCCCCCTGACTCCCTTCTCTTCAAGTCCTTGCAACATTCACTCTGGTCCTGCCTCCGTGTGATTGATCATGGGGATCCCAGATCCCCATGTCATCCTCCCGTGCTCTCCAGCCCGAGCTTCGGGCACACGGTCAGCCAGCGAGCAGCTCTCCTACGGCAGCACCACCCGTCACCTCCCGTCCCTTGACAAGTGTTCTCTCGGGCCTCCCTCCCCCGACTTGCAGGAGAGAAAGCACCCTCCCCGGCCCTGTGAGGGAGGAGAGGAGGTGGTCCCTCACTGATGACTCTCCTCCCTCCGAGGAACTCTGACATGAGCCTGGTGAGTGGTCTGCGTGTGGGGTGGAGGGGTCCTGCTCAGGGACCCTGTGATGGGATGAGTGGCCCCAGAGCTAGCTGCTCTCTGAGATGAGAACTTAGGCTCCTTCATGCCCCTTGTTCTCAGCCGTGAGACTTATTCACAAGGCCACAATCTCCAGCACTCTGCTACAAAATAACCCTCTCAGCCCTCCATTAACTACCCTCCGCTGCAGCCATCTCTCCTCCATCACAGCCAAACTCCCTGAAAGAGCCCTCTCGGTGCCCATCCGTCCTCTCCCCTCCCACATGCTCCTTAGCTTTCTCCCCTAAGCTCCACCAAAGCAGCCTTGGCTAAAGGCCCTCCCAGGCCATTAAGTCCAGCAGGCAAGTTTCTGCCCTTGTCCTTCCAGATTCTACTTTGCCTGCATGAGACCCTCTCTCCCCTGGCCCCATGCTCCCCGCTTTTCCCACAGCCTTCTCATTCTGCTTTGCCAGCTCTTTAATTGTTTAAAAAAACTTTTATTGGAGTGTAGTTGATTTACAGTGTTGTGTTAGCTTTAGGTGTACAGCAAAATGAATTAGTTATACATATACATGTATCCACTCTTTTAAAGATTCTTTTCCCATATAGGCCATTACAGCGTCTTGAGTAGAGTTCCCTGTGCTATACAGTAGACCCTTATTAGTTACCTGTTTTATATATAGTAGTGTATATATCTCAATCCCAATCTCCCAATTTATCCCTCCCCCTGCTTTCTCCCCTGGTAACCATAGGTTTGTTTTTTACATCTATGATTCTATTTCTGTTTTGTAAATAAGTTCATTTGTACCCAGTTTTTAGATTCCACATATAAGTGATATCATATGATATTTGTCTTTCTGTGTCTGACTTACTTCACTCAGTATGACAATCTCTAGGTCGATCCATGTTGCTGTAAATCGCATTACTTCATTCTTTTTAATGGCTGAGTAATATTCCATTCTTCTGTCGATGGACACTTATGTTGCTTCCATGTCTTGGCTATTGTAAATAGTGGTGCAATGAACATCGGGGTGCGTGTATCTTTTTGAATTATGGTTTTCTCTGGATATGTGCCCAGAAGTGTGATTGCTGGGTCATACAGTAGGTCTGTAGTTTTTTCAGTAACCTCCATATTGTTCTCCATAGTGGTTGTACCAATTTACATTCCCACCAACAGTGTAGGAGGGTTTCCATTTCTCCACACCCTCTCCAGCGTTTATTGTTTGTAGATTTTTTGATGATGGCCATTCTGACTGCTGTGAGGTTGATACCTCATGGTAGTTTCAATTTGCATTTCTCTGATAATTAGTGATGTTGAGCATCTTTTTATGTGCTTTTTGGCCATCTGTATGTCTTCTTTGGAGAAATGTCTATTTAGATCTTCTGACCATTTTTTGACTGGGTTCTTTGTTTTTTGATATTGAGCTGTATGAGCTGTTGTTATATTTTGGAGATTAATCCCTTATCGGTCGATTCATTTACAAATATTTTCTCCCATTCTGTGGGTTGTTTTTTCATTTTGTTTATGGTTTCCTTTGCTGTGCAAAAGCTTTTAAGTTTCATTAGGTCCCATTTATTTATTTCTGTTTTTATTTTTATTACTCTAGGAGGTGAATCAGAAAAGATCTTGCTGTGATTTATGTGAGAGAGTGTTCTGCCTATGCTCTCCTCTAACTGTTATATAGTATCTGGCCTTACATTTTTTTTTTTTTTTTTACATTTTTTTTATTTTTGTGTATGGTGTTAGGGAGAGTTCTAATTTCACTCTTTTACATGTAGCTGTCCAGTTTTCCCAGCACCACTTATTGAAGAGACTGTCTTTTCTTCATTGTATATTCTTGCCTCCTTTGTCATAGATTAGGTTACCATAGGTGCTTGGGTTTATCTCTGGACCTTCTTTCCTGTTCCATTGATCTATATTTCTGTTTTTTGTGCCAGTACCATATTGTTTTGATTACTGTAGCTTTGTATAGTCTGAAGTCAGCTCCATTTTTCTTTCTCAAGATTGCTTTGGCTATTTGGGGTCTTTTGTGTTTCCATGCAAACTGTAAAATTTTTTTGTTCTAATTCTGTGAAAGATGCCATTGGTAATTTGATAGGGATTACACTGAATCTGTAGATTGCTTTGGGTAGTATAGTCATTTTGACAATGACATGGTATATCTCTCCATCTGTTTGTGTCGTCTTTGATTTCTTTCATCAGCATCTTACAGTTTTTTGAGTACAGGTCTTTGGCCTCCTTAGGTAGGTTTTATTCCTAGGTATTTTCTTCTTTATGATGTGATGGTAAATGGGATTGTTTCCTTAATTTCTCTTTCTGATCTTTCATTGTTAGTATATAGGAAAGCAAGAGATTTCTGTGTATTAAATTTTGTACCCTGCGACTTTACCAAATTCACTGATGAGCTCTAGTAGTTTTCTGGCAGCGTCTTTAGGATTTTCTGCATATAGTATCATGTCATCTGCGAACAGTGATAGTTTTACTTCTTTTCCAATTTGGATTCTTTTTTCTTCTCTGATTGCCATGGCTAGCACTTGCAAAACTATGCTGAATAAATGTGGCAAGAGTGGACATCCTTGTCTTGTATCTGATCTTAGAGGAAATGCTTTCAGCTTTTCACTGTTGAGAATGATGTTAGCTGTGGGTTTGTCATATATGGCCTTTATTACATTGCAGTAGGTTCCCTCTATGCTCACTTTCTGGAGAGTTTATCATAAATGGGTGTTGAATTTTGTCAGAAGCTTTTTCTGCATCTGTTGAGATGATCATATGGTTTTTACTCTTCAGTTTGTTAATGTGGTATATCATATCACATTGATTGCTTTGCATATATTGAAGAATCCTCACATCCCTGGGATAAATCCCATTTGATCATGGTGTATGATCCTCTTAATGTGTTGTTGGATTCGGTTTGCTGGTATTTTGTTGAGGATTTTTGCATCTATGTTCATCAGTGTTATTGGCCTCTAATTTTCTTTTTTTGTGGTATCTTTGTCTGGTTTTGGTACCAGGGTGATGGTGGCCTCATAGAATGAGCTGCCTCTCCCAGGTTTTAAGTGTTGGAGTTCCCCAAGGCACCTTCTTTGTCTGTCCTCATCCTCTTCCTGGGTGTTCTCAACCATAGCTATGCTCTGCTGTGTATCTATTCACTAATCACTCCCAGGGGAATGTATGTGGCCCGGATCTGGGAGTGCAAGCTTCGTGTATCCAATTCTCTCCCTAACATCTGTGCTGAGATGCTTCACAGGCCCTTCCTTGGACTCTGGGCCTTCCTCCCAGGTCTGGTTCTCCAGCTTTCCTCCTCCCAGTGATGGCACTGTAGTTCCAGGGTGCAGGAGCCCCAAACACTCCCGGCTCCTCCCAGTTCTTTTGACTTATTCCATCAAATCCCCCAAATTCTGCTGTTTCTCTCCATCCTACTGCTAAGAGTTCAACTACCATCATCTCTTCCTTGAGCCAATATGAATACCTTTCCAACTGCTCTCTTCCGTGCCCATGCTTTCTCCATCTTCCACACTGTAGCTGATTATAGCTCCAGTTAAAACCATTCAGTGGGTTTCTGCTTTTCCTAGCAGAATCTTCCACGTGGGCTGAAAGGTCTTCTTGCATGGCCAGCCTCTGCCCTCTCCCAGGCTTCCCTAACCTCCCCTCCGGGTCTGTCTGCTGGTGCCTCCCCTTTTTCCTTCAGATTTTAGTTCAAACCTCCCTTAAGGAAGCCTTTCCTGCTTCTCAGACCATCCTGAACCTCCCCAGCACTCTGGGCTTCTCCTTCAAGTTCTTCCCACAACTCAGGTTCTAAACCAACCACACAGTGACCTGCTGAGTGTCTGCCTCTCCCATTAGAATAGAGGCCCCAGAGCTCAGAGACCACGTCTGTCTGGTTCGCTGCCATAGCCTCCACTCCCAGCACGTGGCCTTGCTCAAGGCTGCTGTTACTCGAGTGAACTGAGCCTAATGAAGAATTGTGTCTCTGAAATGCTGTGAAGTAGAAACATCACGCACCCTTCCTACAAATGTCTCTCCCTTTGGTAGATTCAGACTCTCTCCTGTACTTCCTGAGGCCGCACACCTGTCCATCTTCACCCATCAATGGCTCTCCCTCCAGGCTGCCTTCTCTTCCTTCTACTTGCTCTGCCCCCAGTCCCCCTCTTCTCCCTCTGCCTTTTTATTCCCTTCTTCTCCCTCTACCTTTTTATTCCCTTCACGTGAGCTCTTGGCAGACCTTCTGGGCTCTTCTCCTCATTACAAGTGTAATGCCTGGACCTGGGGGCTTCTGGATGACCACCCCGTTCTGGACCACCAAGGTAGAGAAAGAGGAGGTGTTAGAGGAAACCAGAAGTGGTGGAGAGGGTAGGCCCGATGCTAGGTGGGGAGCTGAAGAAAGGCAGGAGTGTTCCATACCTGCCCAAAGAAGAGAACACGTCTGTTGGTTTGTCTCTGCCATGGCCCATGGATTTCATCTCACGTCCCCTGTCCCCTGCTCACTTCCAGTTCCCAGTGGTCCTCCATCAACAACCATCTTGGCATCTGCAAACCAAGTGAAGGGTGGGGATGACATCAGCGTCCTCTGCACGGTCCTCGGGGAGCCGGATGTGGAGGTGGAATTCAGGTGGATCTACCCAGGGCAGAAGGTAAGCACACCCCGGCCTCAGCCAGCTGCCTTACTTGTTTTGTTCCCTCCCCACCCCCAACTCACTGATACGGACTGTAACTTAAAGACGTATGAGAGACGTGTGCAGCTATGGTAGGGCTAAGGCTCACTTGTTTTCTCCTAAGATGTTTCAGTATATTTACAAATGGCTTTTTTTAAAGGACAGGAAAAAGGTGACTGGGTTCCATTAGGCAATTCAGTCAATGTACTCTCTTCGTGTTATTTTTCTTCATGACCCTTAAGGAAGGGGACGGGGCATGAACAGGAAAGGAGGGCCTCCTTCCTTCACCTGCAACCTCAATCTTCAATCTTAATTCTGGGTCAGTTGGAGGCCAATCTAACCTCCTTCTGGAATCCTTCAGTATTCTCCCCTATAAAAGCTGGGCCCCAAAGCAAGGAGCTCTACGTAGACAACCACCAAGTTGGCATATAAATCCAGGCCTTCAAAAAGGTGCTGTGAGGCCGAGATCATTTTAAAATAGACTTCCCATAAAAACAACTCCAGCACATGTAGCCTCTGGGCCTGTTCTGCTCACAAAAATAAACAGCTTTGCTACCAACATGGAATAATCCCTTTGTTGCCAGAAGAGATTTGGCCTCCTAAGATGTACTCACTCGGTAGCAAATACACTTCTGCTTTCAGGGCTCTGATTGGTGGAAAATAACTCCCCCTGGAAAATGGTACTTTTCTAGTACTAGGTACTTGTTTTTAAAAAGTGTTGTTCCGTTTAGAAGACATTAATAATTTTCATTAGAGGTGGGTTCTATTTTTACGTTGCTAATTAGCAGAAAGGGTATTAATTTAGTAATACTATAAATATGACAATTATGTTAAACTAATCCAGAAAACACTACTTATCACCAAAGTTGGAAGAAGCATCTCAAAAGTGACCATCTCACTTTCTAGAAATACGAAGTTAAGTCACCTAGGGTGTCCCGTTACCCATCCTCGGTACAACTTCTCTCCCACTGTAGTCCTAGGACACATCTGACTAATCTTATGTCTCCCTCTCCCAGTCTGAACAATTAGGGGCTCGTATTCATTTACACGGTGAGTGCTTCGGGCTTCTTTTTGACTTTAAGTTCTGTGAATAAGAACCACTGTGCGAAGGGGTGAACGTGGGGAGGGTCAACAGGAGAGCAGTGGAAAATTTTATCTGTATTCTTATGCCTAATACCAGTCCCACATTCTTGGAGTTCCAAAAGAATAAAATTTATATTAAGTAGAAACATTGATGGAAAGGGCAGAAAGAGGGCTTCCCTGGCGGCGCAGTGGTTGGGAGTCCGCCTGCCGATGCAGGGGACGCGGGTTCGTGCCCCGGTCCGGGAGGATCTCACATGCCACGGAGCGGCTGGGCCCGTGAGCCATGGCCGCTGAGCCTGCGCGTCTGGAGCCTGTGCTCCGCAAAGGGAGGGGCCACAACAGTGAGAGGCGCGCGTACCGCAAAAAAAAAAAAAAAAAAAAAAAAAGGGCAGAAAGTGAAAGCCAAACAGCATAATGAAATTCAAGACTGCTTGGAAAAAATGCAGCCTAGACTGACTAGACAGTGTTGAGCTGCGCATACCAAATAGTCTTTTAGAAGCATGTGTTCTGCACTTTGCGGAGGATGAACGGGAGCTGTTTACAGCAGTTGTGGTTTGTGCTTCAGCCCCGGGGGGTGTCGTTCAACAGGATGAAAGGCCCGTGATGATTCAAGACACTTGGCGGCTGATCCACAGAGGGCTGGGCCACACCACGAGGATCTCCCAGAGCATCCTGATCGTTGAAGACTTTGAGATGGTTGACGCAGGTTATTACATTTGCACCGCTCAGAATCTCCGAGGACAGACCTCAGTAGCTACCACTGTGGAGTTTTCCTGACTTGGAAGATGAAGTACAAATGAATTGACGGAAAGCCCACTTGTGTACACAACCAGCTCCAGGGTCCTTTTGACTAGTGCTTTGCCAGAGGCTGATGTCGAGCGCCAAACCCCAGGCCCTGCCTTGTGAGTCAGACCCAGACCTCCAAACTAAAAGGAAGTCACCCGGTCTAATTATAGAAGTGTTAATTCTAGCAGAAAGCATGTATTCTGACTGCTGACCTACATATATGGGTTTCTAGTGTTTATACTAAGAAGGCATATATGTAAACAACTTTATATAATCATTTCTATTAAACGAACAAGTTTTTGTAAAAAACAAAAAATGGGCTAAGTGCTCGTTTTTTAAGTTGGCTTGAAGTACATCCAGAAGGATTTTTGGGCAGCAATGTCTGAGTCAGTACCTAATATTCTCTTTGATATAACAACCACAAAATATGAGAATCTAAAAACAGAGTAATAATATAGTTCAACTATACAACATGAACTATTGTATGACATGAAGGTATCAAAAAATATGTAAACTTTTAAACCACTGCACTCAAAAGTACTAGTTCTAGATTAGACATTCTGTAAGAACCACAGCATGTGTTTTTAAAAGTTTAACTTTTGATATAAAATAGATGCACAGATCAAGGAAGATTCAACTTTGTTTAGGCTTTTTTTTTTACCATCTTCAAAAATATTTAGACTGTAGCTGTTCCAATTTTCTTACCTTATACAGCAGAACTTATTATTAAAACCAGTAAAAATTTATTTCTCAAATACACATAGCTTTGAATTTAGAAAAGAAAAGCTCTAAGTCTAGCTCTGTGAGCCAAATTTCAGCCCATGACCAATTTTGTGGTTGCACTGGAAATTCCTGGGAAATAGGTTAAGAAGGAGACACGATGTCAATTCCTGTGCTGCTATAAACTGGGTAACACTTTGGAGGGTGAAGTATGTCAGAGGATGCAATTCTTCTATTGAATATTCCAGCATTATTTATTTGATCAAAGTAAAATACTTTCCATCACTACAAACTGAGCACAACTACAGTTGTTTACACATCCGTATTTTTATGACGTGCCAACATTTTGCATCCTAAGTGATAACATTTGGTTTGAAGATAATTTTACAGTTCCGTGTTTTGTTTCCTATCTTCTCTCCTGTTGTCTCCCATTCTCTGAAGACATTTTATATTAACTGTGTAAGGATCATTTCCCCAGACACCTAAATGGCATGGAGCACAGCAGGGAACAGCACGAGATTGACCATGTGCAGGGAAAGGATGGCAAACCCAACTTTGGCTAAGGACATTGAGAACAACTTGGAAAGGTGAGCAGAGAGATTCCAGGAGGTGGCAGTGAACCTACGTTCCCATTTATCAGAAACAAACATGGAAGGTTACACACATAATCAACGGTTGGAGGTTAAAAACTTCAGACACAATCACTAGTAAAACAAAAACAAACAAAAAACCATGCATCATGAATATCAATCTGCTTTGTAGTGTATATGTAAATGTCAACTCAAAGGTCCACCTCTAGTAGCCTGAATCTGTTCTTACTATAGCGCTTATCTGTACAGCCATCGAACATCAGTAATGCTGATTAGTAAATACAGCACAAGCTTGACACATGCAGGGAGAAAGAAAAAAGCCACAGTTCTTCCTTCCACCTCCCCCAAAGTCTCAGAAGTGGGGGAGGTAATAAGTGAAGTTTTGAAAAGAAATTGAAATGCAAATTGGAGAAGAATTGTACAAGCCACATTCTTCTCTCATCAGCTGGTCATTCTGCTACCTTCCCAAGGACAGAAGGACTCCTCAAAGGTACGTGGAAGTTTAGCATTATCTCCAGAGACTGTTTTATTCTATATCAAGGTGCTCATGTTCATCCATAAGCACTGAGTCCTATCTTTCTTAGTTCTGCGAGCCAATGACTCCTTTTCATTCTTTAATCTCTCTAGGATTTCCCAAATTTTATACTGTCGGATCCAGGCCTTGGTCTATTTGGAAAGTGGTTCAGCACCTTGAAGATGAGCTGGCTCTGGAAAAGCATATTCCTTGTCCCAGAGAAAAAGTAGGAAGGAGGTAGAAGGTTTGCTTTTGTGGCTCTGGATGGGGGAGAAAGGAGAGGGGGGAATGGGGATAGTGGGAGAGAAGCAGCCAGTTGAAATCACTGAGGATAGCTCAGATCAAGATAAAAATAAGGCAGAAAGCAATCCATGGGTACTGCCCTTTCTTTATACACATTTTTTTAAAAGCAAAATTAGGGTTCTACGTTTGCTCATAGCCTGAGAAAATGGATTGTAGTATTTTACGCCCACATGGGTAAGTTTAAAAAATCTAGCTAGTTCCAACTGACATGGCTGAACACTGAAAGGCTGCCCACAAGTTACTCTGAAAGGATGCAAAGCATGAACAGACGTGGGCAAGTCAGAGCTCTTTGTGTCTCTCCCTCTCCCCCCCCATGGCAAAGGGCTGAGCAGGGTTGGTGGTAAAGAATTCTAGTTCTAGCAACTACTGCTCTTTCTTCTATGGCTTTTGCAGAGATGCATACACTGACTATTTGATTAGCACATCTCTAGACAGACTCAGCAAAGGAGGCAGCATCAGACACGTGACACTCGGTTACATCCACTTCATTCACACATCCCCAGTCAGACCAAAATGTAAATCACAAGAAGGTGTCTGTGGTGAAGAACGTTACAAAGGTTATATAAATCTTTATCTTAACAGGCCCCTGAGAGTTTTCCCCTTTATGCGTAGGTGAAAAAGGCAACGAACAAGATCTTCTCGTTCCGTAAGTGCTTTGTGCAACAGCGTCCACGTAGATCCATTCCGACAGCATCGTTTGGGGAGGAGTCTCCTGGACCGAGTCGGACGTCTTCCTCCAGAGTTCTGGTCTTGTCTGGAAGGGGCCGGTTCGGGCCATGACTTTCCAGTTCTAGGACAGGCTGTGCGTGTCAGCAAAGGTGGCTCCAGCCCCGCCCCCTACCCCCACGATTGTGGGTGGGTCAGTACTGCAGAAACGCAGTCTGTCTCCAGCTCCCAGGAAGGTCATCTGGGCGAGACGCTGGGGCTGGGGAAGGAGCCGGAGTTCCGCGGTGACTGGAAGGGGATGGCGGGTGACGTGGGGGACCTCTTGGGGCTGCACAGGTCCCCGTTGTGCAGCTTCCACAGCAGCTCCTCGTTCTCCATGGAGAGGCGCTTGTTGACTTTGGACTCCTTCTCCAGCGACTCCTGCAAGACGGCCTGCTCCGTGGAAAGTTGCCTGGAAGACAAAAAAAAAAAAAAAAAAAAAAAAAAAGCCAGAAATCCTGTGACTCTGATTGCTTCTTTCTTTTTTTTTTAAAGGTTGAAAAAAATCTTACTATTTTAAATTTGAGAGCCCCAAATGATCTCTTTGGAATAAAAGGAGCTACCGTGCATGGGTACTGGGCTGGCAGAGAAACCCGGGAAGTGTGACCTAGAGCCAAAGAAAAAGCTGCACTTTGGGGCAATTTCATAGTAGGGTGAGTGATGCTCCCACAGCTATACTGCATGTCTTAAGACCCTCCTATGTGTGGGGCTGTTTCCTGTTTGGTCTCGTGGTGGTCCTTCTCTGAAAGGGAAGGGAAGGCTTGCCCGCTGAGGACTCAGCCTTTGGTCCACGCCACTGTGGTAAAGGCACTAAATGCTACAATCGTATTTTTCCGGATAGAAATCAGAACCTCGTTAACTACCCGCTGCTGTTGCATTTCCAGGAGGGGCATGGGTGGAGTGTGGTGAGAAAGTAACACTCGATGTTTCAGGAAGGGAGGAGCTCGGGGAAAATAAGACAGTTTTATTTTTACCTTGAAATTGCCATGTGCTTGTCCATCCGAGCTTTTAATTCTTCATTCTCCTGCTGGAATCGCTTCAGTTTGTCCACCAGTGCTGTGTTGTTGTCCACCTTGGTGTCAACAAGAGTACCAACATTTATACATTAAAAATTACATAAAGCCCCTTATTTCCCTAAGGTGCCTTCCTGACACCGGCACACACTGGAGAGATTTCATTCGGGCAAGTTTAATGGCATGTTGACTGTCTCTACACTGACGCACTGCAAAAAGAATCTACTGCAGCAAAACAGAGCACGTGGATATTCCTTTTTAAAGGTATGCCAGGCCACTTGAAAATGGACAAACCCAGGGGGTTAGTGATTTGTTCAAGTTCACATTGCTTCAGAATTCCCAAGAATTGGTGCCCTGCCTTCGGCAACCCTCGGGGGCTGTGCCTCTTTCAGGTTCAAGGTGATAAACACTGGCTACCTAGCGGCCGTTTTCTTTATCAGAGGCACCACAGCTTCTTACGGTAAATTCTGAGAGAAAAAAAAAATCCCACGTTTGATGAAAATTCAGTTCGTGGCAATGTTTAATATGACTTTAATCATGGTCTCCCGGTTACTCTTCAGCACCTACCTCCGAGTGGTCACATAAGGCAATCCACAAAGCTCTGCAGAGCCTTCAAATCAGCAGGTGACACTGCAGAAAGCGCTCCTCCTTGGCTGAACTAAAGACACGCTTGTTTGCCTAGGGCTTGCCCGGGCTAAACTTTCAAGGAAAACAAGCTGCTCCGTTGAGAGAGTGCAGGATAAAAGCCCAGAAGACGCTGAATCAGTTAACACGACGAACTGCCAGTGACATCCCTGCTTAGTCTCTAAAGGTAAGATTTGATTTCTTGCTCGGAGGCGACGTCACAGCTCTAAGTCCCTGTCACTGCTGCCCGTGACTAGGCTCTTAGTTTGCAGTCCTACTGTTCTTAACATCTTATTATCCAGAAAAAGCTTAGGACAAGCCAACCAAGTGAAATATCCAAAACAAATGTGACTAGCGTGTAAGAAAAAGGGGGCATTGGAATTTCCAGGAAGTATAAAGGAGTTCAAGATAAAAACATGAGGTGGGAAAATCTGGAATTAAAGACTGTGGGTAGGAATTAGCCTTAAAATATTAATCTCATCCACTTCCTCATTTTACTGGAGAGGAAACTAGCCCTGGAATTTCACTCTTAGAGCTAATTATCAGCGGAGCTAGTTTTTACACCGAGAAAGCCTCCTTGCTTTCTAAGTGGCTTATTTTCAATACAGGCCTGGAGCTTACAAGTAAACAAGGTAACAGTGGGTTTACCTGTCTGTCCTTGGATTAACCCTTCTTCTGCCTATACACCATGCCATGCTGACTAGTCTCTTGGGCATGGCAAGGGACGGAAATACTTGTGGATCAGCAAAGATCAAGACCTATGAGTAATTTTACAGCAGAGCCTGTTCTTACTGCACATGATGGTTTGAAGAGTTTTGATGTGTGCATGGCATATAGGGCAACCAATCATTAACAGGATTGCCTGAGTCACTGTTGATGGCCACATTGGCAGTCATGAGACCTGATACAACAGGATGACCTTTGGCAGGAACTGGTGTATATACTAGGTTGGGCCCATTAATAGACCATGAGTTCTTTCCTTCCTTTACAAAAACAAAACTTCCTGGTCATTCAAAGTGCCCATCTATCCACCTGGGGGCTTAGCTCTTACCTCCCTTGATAGGTAATAGTCTCTAGAAGAAAACCAAACACCAAAAACCAAACAAACTAATGATGAGTGACTTCCATGCTCCCTACTGTCCAGGGCTGGTTTGGGTTTGAACTGAGGTACCTACTCAACACTGAGTTGCCCATAATTAGGGAGAGAAGGGACAAAGCAGTGCGAGGGGCCTGGCACAGTCAAAAGTGGTGTACAAAGTACAGCACTGGCTGGGAACACCTATGCTGCCGCGGCAAACCCTGCAGGCTTGGCTAGACTCCTGGCTCTTAGCAGTCGCGTTCCAGGGCTGGACCAAGGCTCACAGGGCACTGCGCTCGCTGCTCACACACGCAGTCCTGGATGGGCTCATCACATGCTAACATCCGTTCTGCCCTAAAGGCCGTAAACTAAACTTTATTCATATTTTGCATAGTGCTGGCTACTTGTACAACCAGATTACTTTTATAAAAGGGCAATTCTTTTATCACAGTCTAATTCACATGAAGATGAAGAATTTAGATAGCAAGATTCAATTGCTCTGATGGAATTAATTTATGTACTCAACAGTTTTGAGCAAAAGAAACCCACCCAGAGGTGGTAGTGTATTAAAGGACGGCTTTTACATTATTTAAAAATTCTTCTTATGCAGGTGGATATTCCCAGACCACTGAAACGGGAGACACTCGCGAGCTGTCATTTTTCCAAACACTGAATGCTACCTTTTATACGTTCCTTGAAAAATATGTTCTAGAAGGTAGCAATGAATAAGCCTTAAGCTGACAATGGAATAGAAGATTCCATTAACCTCTTCTACCTCTCCTATCTTTAAATAGCAATTAAGACAATTCCACAGGTCTAGTTCAGAGGCCAGTTCCTGTGCCTCAGGTATTACCCCGTTTAAGGTTCTGAATGAAATGTACCAGTTTCTCCATTTTCATTAACTTGATGTCCTGTTGGTGTAGCTTCTCATTCTTGATGTCCAAAACAGCTTTCAGGCTTTCTAACTCTTGTTCCAGATACATGATCTGAGGGTTTTTCTGGAAAACACACAGCAGGATATGGCTGTGATCATTTAACACAATCACATGGTTCAAACTCTTAATATAAAGACATTTGATTAGATTTAGAAATTAAACAAGTAGCAAGAGACATCAACCTTCTTACGGCAGTTTCAAAGAAAGGTGAAAAGAAGGGTTAAGACATCTTTAACTTCAAAGTCTTTGGTCTTAAGAATGAAATAAAACATTTCACATTTGAAAACAAACACTTCACTCACGTATCAGTAACTTAACATGCAAAAAACATTGGTAGCACCAAATATTTTACTGGAAGTAAGATAAAAACCACAGCTTACAACACAAAACAGAACTCTGGCTAGAGAGTACGCAATTCCAAGTCCGGGCCAGGTGTCTGGGGGGAGAAAGGGAACAATAGTTCTCTCTATCCAAAGTCAGTAAATCATGAGGAATGAACAGGCAGCGTGTTCATTGGGCTCTCTGGAAAACGAGGAATGGCAATCACGTGCTGAGTCTTTTGGACGTTCGCTATGACGGGACTAGGTTAGCCTGGCCGTACTTCTAGAGCAGGATTAACACCCCATCATTTTGTGACACCCGAACACCTACATGGCATAGAGCACGTGCACTGCGAAAATTCTATGCAAGATAAACACTATTTAAGGGGAGGTCATCCTCTGAGAGCACGAGACCAGGGTGGATTCCCCAACTCCTTGCTTTAATTATTGAAACTCAAGTGAACCTTCCAAAATGCACGACACAAGTTAAAGGCACAAAATCTATTGATCTGGTGTTCAGCGAGGGAATTTCTCAGACAAGAGTCAGTGGTGTCGATCATCAAACCTATCCTCCTGGACAGTGGTTAACGCTCTGGAGCAACCCTTAGGGCGAATCAGGGAAGGTGCCCTTGGGGATCACTTAAACGCCTCACTTCGCAGAAGGAGACAGAATTGCACAGCTCAAGCGACCTACCTGCTCAGGGCCCAAAAGTGCTGGGGTGGGGACCAACCCCCGATCCTCAACTCCAGGGCTCTTCCAGAAACTTCCTACATTTCATATACTGTTATCCTTTTACACATGATTTTTTTAAACCATGAAGAGAGCAAATCCCATGTTGCTGATTTTTAAAGTCAGAGTGCATGCAGCCTCGTTCCCACTGCACCTTTCCTACTTCTCGGCCACCTGGCCCTTTCTCCCTCACTCTCATACACACTCTTTTCCCACAACCTGGGCAGGCTTAGGTGGGGTAAGGCATGAGATAGTCCTGCTTTGCTCAACCTGTTTCCCTTCCAAACTTTTTCAGGAGCTGCTGCAGGATCAGGAAGCTCTTTAAAAGCGTTCCCTGAACCACTCATAAGATTTACACCCTGCGTGTGAAGTCTACAGATTTCTTTTGCAATCGAATTTTTCTAAGAATCTTCCAGAATAAATAGCTTTGAAATTTCACTGAATAGGACCTCATCCACTTGCATTCAAATGTCTAGAGGGTCTCTCACTGACATAGCAGAAGAGCTCACTGAGGGACCCAGGTACTTCGAGAGTTGCGACAGGTCTTAAGTGGCACAAAAGCTCTGCTTCTGCAGCCCCAGACACAAATACATGGAATGAAAAGACAGAAGCAGCCCCCGCCCCGCAAAAAAAAAAAAAAGTTGGGGGGATGCAGAGGAGTAAGAATACAAGTTGCAAGAGAAAGTTGAGTTTACCAGAGAAATTTGTAGTTTTCAAAAGTGAGGACTGGACCTCCCCGATGGTGCAGTGGTTAAGAATCCGCCTTCCAATGCAGGGGACATGGGTTCGATCCCTGGTCCAGGAAGATCCCACATGCCATGGAGCAACTAAGCCTGTGTGCTTAGCCCACAACTACTGAGCCCGCATGCCACAACTACTGAAGCCTGTGCACCTAGAGCCCGTGCTCCGCAACAAGAGACGCCACCGCAATGAGAAGGCCGCGCACGGCAAGGAAGAGAAGCCCCCGCTCGCCGCAACTAGAGAAAGCCCGTGCACAGCAACTAAGACCCAACACAGCCATCCGTAAATAAATAACTTTTAAAAGTGAGGATTATCCATACAATGAAATATTGTTCAGCCATAAAAAGGAATGAAATGTCTGTACCTGCTACAATATGCCCGAACCTTGAGAACATAAGCTGAGGGAAAGAAGCTGACACAAAAAGCTGCATATAGCACAATTTCATGTCAATGAAATCTCTAGAACAGGTACATGGAGAGAAACAGAAAGGAGACTGGTGATCCCGTAGGGCTAGGGAGTTTGGGGGGGAAATGGGGAATGACTGCTAAAGGGTACAGGGTGTCTTTTGGGGGCGGGTGATAAAAGTGTTCTGTAATTAGATCCTGGTGACCAAGGTATAACTTGTAAACTGCTGAATTGTATATTTTAGAAGGGTGAATATCGTGGTATGTAAATTATATCACAATATAGCAAGTTAATTAAAAAATGAAGTCTTTACATAAAACCCTGACCCTAATTGATAGTTTTCCTGTCTTCCTATAGGTATTAGCTTAGATCACTTGCAATATATTGGATTTCAGCTATGTCAGTTTTTAGAATTAAAAAGACACCAGTAACCAAAGCAGCCACTTTATACAGTTTAAAAGTCATACTGCAAGATATGAAAAAGATTCCAAACCCATACTGTTTCTCTAGCTGCTGAACACTTAACTGACTCTAAAAGACAGCTAAGCAGAAGAAAAATTCACTAGTGATGGGGGAGCATACGCAACTTACTAAATTTGCTTTCTCTCTTGATATTCTTTTTTGTTCTTCTGATTTCAACTTTTCATTTAAAGTGTCATTTTCACTCTTCAAACCATTGATTTGTTTCTAAAACACAAACAGTGAAATGTGGAACGTAAGTAAACAAGCGGGCACCAGAAACATTGCAAATGTGCACAGAAACGTACCCAAACCATACAAGCGTCAAGAATGATGATGGGAAGGTGGGCAGGAGCGGTGGTGGTGGTTGAGATTTACCTACCTCTAGTGACTCCTGCTTCTCGTAAAGCAAATCCTCAAGTGATTTCTTTTCCATTTCATGGCTTTTCTTGATCTCTGGAAGTGATATGTTTTTGAGTCAATAACATCCTACGAGATCACTGTATTCTACAGTCATTATAGCACAGGGATGCAACAGTTGATTGTGAGGCGCTGCGCCTACACTACTTTATATTTGTACGGCACTGTTGTAGAAATTAAACGACTTGTTCTCAAATTAGCCCATGAGGTGAGTAGGGCAGATAATTCCCATTTTATAAATGAGAACATAGAGGCCCAGAGAGGCCAAAAGACCTCAGGGAACAAAGAGCACGCCTGGGGGCAATGGGGATGGGGGCGGTCAAACACTGGCCTTCAGACTCCTGGTCAGGAGGCCCCGTGCTCTGTTCCAGTTGCCCTTCACGAACCAAACAGAAGTCTCAAATTAAACCCATCTCCAGCAGGAAGGAAGAAAAACAATGTTTACCCAACATCTACCCTGGGCCAGTCACTTTTACATGTTCTCTTCTCTGACCTCACACAACAAGTCTGTCTTTCTGATGAGAAGGCCCCTGACAGAGTTCACAGGGTCAGTTCTCACCACGTGTCCATATGTTTCTCTGTAGATGCAATGGGTTCGGTGTAACGACTTCAGCTACATGGGCACTTATCTTCTGTAAAAAATGGCTTCTTATTCTTTTCCTTTAATTTCAACCCGTCCAATCACGATGAAGTAATAAAACACATCTTTTTATTCAACAAATGCCATCTACATTTCACAGCAGTGCTGGTGTGAAGTGCCTGGCATGGACCCTTCACCACGGTCAGGATATAAACTGACACTTTCACCTTCCCAGGATCTGGAGTGGTCAAGCACAACTATTACCAAAAGGGCCTTGAAGTTCCTTAAAAGTTCATTCTAGTTCCTAAAAGGGGGACTTCCCTGATGGGGCAATGGTTAAGAATCTGCCTGCCAATGCAGGGGACACGGGTTCAAGCCCTGGTCCGGGAAGATTCCACATGCTACGGAGCAACTGAGCCCGTGCGCCACAACTACTGAGCCTGCGCTCTAGAGCCCGCGAGCCACAACTACTGGGCCCGCGTGCCACAACTACTGAGCCCATGCACCTAGAGCCCGTGCTCCGCAACAAGAGAGGCCACCGCAGGGAAAAGCCCACACACTGCAACAAAGAGTAGCCCCTGCTTGCCGCAACTAGAGAAGGCCCAGCAGCCATGAAGACCCAACAAAGCCAAAAAATAAATTAAAAAAAAAAACCCCAAAACTATATTTCCTAAAAGACTGGCATTTATAACAAACTATTATTTGCATCCTTAGGGGAAAGGGGATCTCCTCACAATGAACAGTGCAAAAAGAAACCAAAAAACACTCCAAACGGAATACCACAGGGTATTCTCTAGAGGGGCAAGTTTTGAATCATTTCCGTTTTAAAACATATCACGCTGTTCCACTAGCTTTTATTCTATTTCAATAGAAAAAGCATCCTTGCCTGAAAGGGAGGCTTCATAGGCCTTCTTTATCAAGTCTATTTTCTCTGAGTGGCTTGCTTCAATTTCCAACTTTGAGGTTTCATGGGCAGCACTTAAGTTGTCAAACTATAAGAAAAAAACCAAACCAAAACAATAGTTTATCAATAAAAAGTCCTAAGGTGAATAATAAGCAGCAGCATTAGGAAATCTGACACATGAGCTTGCATTCAAGTCTAAGGCCTACCAGACACAAGTAAAGAACAACCCAACTGGGGTTTGCCAGTCCCTATGCTCCAGTCCACCGTGCCTCAGGAACACAACACGCAGCTCTCCAGGGTTCATGGATGGAAAGGGCTGAGTCCACCATACGGAACGAGGATACCTTCCATGGTGACAGGACCATGTAAGCTCTACAGCTGTCATGTTGGCCTCTATATTCTCGGTCCCTAGCACATGCCTGGCATATAGTTGGCACTGTGTAAATATCAGCTAAATGAAAAACTGATTTTAAATGGGAACAAGGAAATTAAAGAGAGGTTTAGGATATACCATTAAGGGAAAAATACGAGTTATTAAACAAGAGCCATTTTAAAAAAGAAGAAGAAATGCAAGCCAATGTTTTAGCAGCACCAGAATGTTTGCAAAGGGATTATTTCTAGGTAGTAGGATAAAGGGATGTTTTATTTTTTAAAATATATCCAAAAAGAAACAAAAACACTAATTTGAAAAGATACATGCACCCCAATGTTCACAGCATTATTTATAATTGTCAACATATGGAAACAACCTAAATGTCCATCAACGGATGAATGGATAAAGAAAATGTGATACACTCTATATATATACACACACACATATATAGGTATGTGTGCGTGTGTGTGTGTATATATATATATATATATATATATATGGACCACTACTCAGCCATAAAAAAGAATGACATTTTCCATTTGCAGCAAAGTGGAGAGCCATGATGCTAAGTGAAATAAGACAGAGAAAGACAAATACTGTATGATATCACTTATACGTGGAATTTAAAAAATACAACAAACTAGTGAACATAACAAAAAAGAAGCAGACTCACAGATATAGAGAACAAACTAGTGGTTACCAGTGTGGAGAGGGAAGGGGGAGGGGCAAGATAGGGGTAGAGGAGTAAGAGGTACAAACTATTAGGTATAAAACAAGCTAGAAGGATATTGTACGACATGGGGAGCACAGCCAATAGTTTATAATAACTATAAATAGAGTTATAATCTTTAAAAATTGTGAATCACTGTATTGTACACCTGTAACATATAATCTTGTACAGCTATACTTCAATTAAAAAATTTTTTTAAAGGGTTGTTTTAAATTTTATCTTTTTTTCTTCTGATCTTTCGCTCAACATATGTACATTGCTTTGATCATAAAAAATTTAATTTAAAAAACTTTTCATTTGTTTAAAATTTAAAGAAGTTCATCAAGGGATGTCCAACAAAGAGAAGGTCATCAAAGCAAGGCCATCATCAGACAACAGTCATAATTCAAATTAATAGCCACAGCCAAGCACACGCGCAGGTTCTAAAAGCACAGACCTGCTCCTGTAACTGAGTTTTGTACTTCTCTGCTTCTTCGATGTAGATATTCTGAAGCTTTTCACACTCCCCGGTGTAAAATTCTTTAAGCCGATTCTCCAGCTCTGTTAGATCAGTCTGGTGCTGCTGGTTTAGCTTCTGGACAAATCCTTCATAAGCTATTTGCAACTCATTCCTGGCTTTTTCTAACTTCTCACAGGTGGTTGAAGCAGTGACTGAAAAGAGATGGAAAAAGAAAAGGGAAAATGACACTTAACCTGCTAAATGTCCTAAATTCATAACATTCACACACAGATGTGATGACTCTGGAAGCATAAACAAAGGGCTCTCAGAGTACTCGAATCTCTCAGGACCAGATTTTCAAACATAATAGTATAGAAATGAACGATAAAAGGGAATGAGAGGAAATGGTCTCTGGCAGCAAAAAGCCAACTGTCTATCAAGCAGTAAGAGAAGTCCTTGAGCAGAGCCAGGTTCCCAAGTGAAGAGCACCCTTTCTCATGGTGACCAATCAGTGCAGGGGCTGTAACGAGAGGAGGCTCTGATTGGCCAAGGCGTCTCTAAGGCGGGCCAGCCACTAGAGGAGGCAGCCGAGATGTAGAAGGAGCAGGTAAGACCAGAGAGAAGCAATAAATAGACGTTAAGCTTGTATGCAGTTGGAGCCAATTTAAACTCGTTACTTCAAAAATATAGTAATAAAAACAAAATACTAGAATATACTGAACACAAATCACCAGAACATAAAAACTTTAGGAAAAATACATTGAGAAGCTACAATACAATGTAAATATATTGAAAGGGTAACATTTTTAAAAGGCAAAGTAATTTGATAAACATAAAATCAGAGCATACTAACTCTTCACTACCACTACCAAAAACAGAAGTACTAACAATACCTTGCAGAGCTTGCACATAAACACATACCCACACAGACTATAATAAATCCTGAAAGAAATGGGAGAATATATATGCAAATGAAGCAACCGACAAGGGATTAATCTCTAAAATATACAAACAGCTCATGCAGCTCAATATCAAAAGTACCCAAATAACCCAATCAAAAAATGGGCGGAAGGGGACTTCCCTGGTGGTGCAGTGGTTAAGAATCTGCCTGCCAATGCAGGGGACACGGGTTGACCCCTGGTCTGGGAAGATCCCACATGCCTTGGAGCAACTAAGCCTGTGAGCCACAACTACTGAGCCTGTGTGCTGCAACTACTGAAGCCCATGTGCCTAGAGCCCAGGCTCTGCAACAAGAGAAGCCACCGCAATGAGAAGCATGCACAGCGCAACAAAGAGTAGCCCCCACTCACAGCAACTAAAGAAAGCCCGTGCGCAGCAATGAAGACCCAAGGCAGCCAAAAATAAAATAAATTAATTAAAAAAAAACCCTAAATATAGAACTACCATATGACCCAGTAATCCCACTCCTGGGCATATACCTGGAGAAAACCACCATTCAAAAAGATACATGCACCCCAATGTTCATTGCAGCACTATTTACAATAGCCAGGTCATGGAAGCAACCTAAGAGTCCATCGACAGATGAATGGATAAAGAAGATGTGGTACATATATACAATGGAATATTACTCAGCAATAAAAAAGGATGACATAATGCCATCTGCAGCAACATGGATGGACCTAGAGATTGTCATAGTGAAGTAAGTCAGACACAGAAAGATGAATATCATATGATATCGCTTATATGTGGAATGTAAAAAAAAAATGGGTACAAATGAACTTACAAAATAGAAGTAGAGTCACAGATGTAGAAAACAAATCTATGGTTATCAGGGGATGGTGGGGGAGGGATAAATTGGGAGATTGGGACTGACATACACACACTACTATATATAAAATAGGTAACTAATAAGAACCTGCTGTATAGCACAGGGGACTCTACTCAATACTCTGGAATGGCCTACATGGGAAAAGAATCTAAAGAAGAGTGGATAGATGTATATATATAACTGATTCACTTTGCTGTACACCAGAAACTAACACAACATTGTAAATCAACTATATGCCAATAAAAATTTTTTAAAAATCCTGAAAGAGTTCTATCATTTCTTGGGAAGCCTGACTTTGGACTTTTGCAGCCTTCCTGTCCTTATGTTAGATATGGGGGAAAGGAGTGCTACTCTGTAAGGAGGATGCATGTTCTCATCACCCCAGAGTGCCCATGGATTCATGCAAAATGGGTACTGGTAAGTCTGTTTATTATAAAGTAATCCTTATGTCTCTTTTGGTAAGGAATATGTATTTGTGGAGTAGTGGAAGGAAAAAGGTTGTTTTAGGGAGGAGAAGAGGATAGTTTAGATCAATGATTATTCTGACCTAAGTAGTGGGAAATTGGCTGGCTCCCGGGATGGATTTCGGGCAATGATGTAGACTTGTTTTCTTGGGAATATGCCACATGGCAGTAGAAATACCAGCCCCTACTTGTCCCATATCAGTATTCCTTCAGAAGTAAAATAAGTCATATTGAAATAATGACAAGCATAGTGTCTGCTAAAGAGCACCCTTAAAATTCAGATAAACCCACAAACGTTTACTGAACTCACAGTAAAGGCAAAAACAAAGCAAGAACTACTACCCTGATATCGAGGGTAAAAACTGTATTCCACGATGAGCAATGGGGAGCCTGCACAGTGCACCTTGGGAGCTAGAACATTCCCAAGGCAGAAAAGTTGGAGAGAAGACTCAGCAAGGCACGTGTAGGCCAGATTACAGAGGTCATCAACATCACCAACAACTCAGGCCTTTGGGACTCTGTTTGGGAAGTGATTTTTTTCCTTAAAAGAATTTATTAAAAGATGATGGCCATGCTGATTGCCACAGAATATGCTCCTCATATCACTACGTATTTATCAAAGGAGGAAAAAGTGATTCACGAAGGCAAATGTTAGCCAAAGAGGTAAACGTATTCGCTTCCACTGCCTTTCCAAAATAATACAAATAAAATGATAGGGCCACAAGCCTCCTTCTGTGAATTCCACGTTACAGCTCTATACGAAAGAAGGCAGTAGAAAACTATTTGTGAACAGTCAATAAAGGCATCAAAATAGCTTTTCTAGTCAGAGAAATCTTGATTTCACACAGCCTTCTGACGTAATTGCCTCAGGATTTCAGATAACAGCAAAGTAAAAAACAAAACAAACAAAAAATTCTAGCTCATCTGAAGGCTCATATCTGAGATAAAATGTCTAAGTGAACCAAAAACTAGAAGAGCTTCCGTGTAGACGTTAGCAGTGTGCTGCACCTGCCGGATTCCAACACATCTGCTTGTAATCAAAGACTGTCAGTCTGAATGTGTAACTGTATAACTTTAAAATCAAAAAGGATAGATGGAAATTCTCTCACTCACACTGGCGGCCGGACAGGGTGTTTCCTCTTTTTTTTTTTTTTTTTTTTTTTAAAGAAGCTTAACTAGTGTTTGATTTTGTTGGCCACTGTGCAGAGAGGTAAAGGGAGGACAGCAGGGAAGGAAGGGTACAGGGAAAAAAAAATGGGTCGGACGGGGGAGCGGTGGTTACTGCTGTTAGGACAACAGTCCCAAGGCAGGCCTGGCCCCAGGTGGTGACATCAGCCTGCAGCTGTGCAGGAACAGCTGGGCTGAAGTGATCCCTCACACAAATGGCTCTACTTTGAGTTAACGGGCCTGGGCTCCTGGGGAAGCACTTATCTGGCATAAAGACTCGTGAAATACTTTTCTAAAGGACACACATGTCAACGCTGTATCAAGGGTTCTCAGGACCCCTGATGGCTGGACATACTCGTCGGGAGTCGGGGACGCCAGGCTGGGGCTTCAGTCCTGGACTTTTCCGTGTACTTATTTCAATTTAGGAGCGATTTCTATGCAGCTGGGCTCTTACTCCTGTTCTCAGTTTTGTCTCGTCCTTGCTTATTCTCCAGAATTCTCAGTCAATTAATCAAACACCCAAGACAGTCAAAATCAAACATGAATCTTTCAGAATTCGGACTAAGCAAGGAGTTTTTGCACAGTGTTAGGCGATACTGTTTGCATGAAGTTAGTGCACGGATGCAAAATCCACAGACTACAAAGTAGTCCTTTTGTCCTTACTGTTTTAATCATTCTATTAGACAATTTTTAAAGCACGTCTGTGATAAAGCACACCAAAGAGACCACTACCTGCAGAAAAATTGAAGGATTATCATTTTTGTGCCCATATTGGGAAAATGCAGAAGCTCTCTCCAGCAACCTATTAATTAAAATGAGAAACAGAGTTTTCAGAATTAAGAAGCGAAAGAAAGAAACCAACTCATTTACAAGATCAGCCCTGGGCTTCCCTGGTGGCGCAGTGGTTGAGAGTCCGCCTGCCGATGCAGGGGACACGCGTTCGCGCCCCGGTCCGGGAAGATCCCGCATGCCGCAGAGCGGCTGGGCCCGTGAGCCATGGCCGCTGAGCCTGTGCGTCCGGAGCCTGTGCTCCGCAGCAGGAGAGGCCACAACAGTGAGAGGCCTGTGTACCGCAAAAAAAAAAAAAAAAAAAAAAAAGATCAGCCCTAAAACATAAGGCCACATTACAAGCTGGAAGTTGACATTTCAACCTGAGACGAACCAGGCCTTAGAAGAATTCGAGGCCAAGGACAGAACAGGAAAAACAGAGAGACACTTCCCTGACAGTTTAAAACATGGATAACTAAGCAAGGAAAAAATATTTCATAAGTGGTGAAATGCTTGAAATTTTTCCTTTTCGATTATTTGGATGACATCTACAGAAGGTCCAATGCCTGAATCAAATATAACCTTGAGAAGAGAACTGGCTTCGTCCTGGGTCCTTTAGGAGTTTTCCCCAGGAGTGAAGTACAGCCATTACCTCATTGGTCCTGGTGGCCTTTCCTAAGAGGAAGGGTCAGATTTTTATTATTTCCATCTCATGGAGACCAATTTCCCTTTGGTGACTGATAAATGTGCTATTTACAATGAAAAACATGATACAACCATGGCCCTAAATTGTTAGTATTCTTTTGAAATGATACACGGCTTTCTTAATTTTTATATCTGAGTAGCAGCTTTCGTCATGAGACAACTAGAAATACTTTAATTCTCAGGAACATAAATAAATGTCTTAACAGAATAGGGCTAAACACTTAGGTTCAAATCTCAGCCACACCACTTACCTGCTATGTGATTTGAGCAAATGACTTAAGCTTTCTAAGCCTGAACTTCCTTACTTTTAAAGTGGCGCTAATATTAGTGCCTTCCACTGCAGGATTAAATAAAATATATGTGAAGCGCTTGGCCGGTGCCTGACCAGAGTTAAGTATGCAACAAATGTTACTGCTATTATTGCTAGCTTTGCCAAAGTCCACCGATTCAAATGTGTCTGAAGAGTCCTCAAAGACATGCTTGGCGGTGAGCGGTGTCCATGACACAGTGTGACAGTTACAAAGATGCACTGCTCGTCTAGTATTCAAAGAAGGTAAACACACACACACACACACACACACGAGGACAGGGTACACATCCACCCCAAAGCTTCACTTTCTAATACTACTGTTCTTGGCATTATATGCAATAGAATTTCTCCAACTTTTAGGTAATTTTATCTAAATTAGACATAAAATATGGAAGAGAAAAAAGAACAAGAAAACTAGGGAGGTAAGGTCCCTCAGAAGCTCATGCAAAGTTTCACGATGCCATACAAGAGTTCGTGACCGAAAGAAGAGACAAACAGGAAAGCAAGATGACTTCATTCCCCAGCTGTACACCCACACTCTCCCTAGACGCTTCCAGCAGGCCTGCTGTGAGTGCCAGCCCTTCCTTGAGCAGGGTTCCCTTCTCCGCACCATCCAGGAGGGCAATGAGGTGGGTGTCTGGTCCAGCCTCTCCTGCCTCCTCTGGGTCTCTCTCAGTCTCTCTCTCCGGCCACCTCACCTGCTTTTATTTCTGGGCACCCCTCCACTCCTTTAACAGCCCACACTTCTCAGGGCAGACATGCTTTTAAAAAAAAAACAACTTATAATTGTGGAATAATTTTATTAGATTGATAGAAAAGGTACAAAGAGACAGTACCAAGAGCTCCCGTATACCCTTCACCTAGGTTCCCCAGATGTTACCATCTTATGTAAAGCCAGGACATTTTTCAATACGAAGGTTTTAACGTTGAAGCAATACTATTAGCTCTACTACAGACTTTATTCCAATTTCAGCAGTTTTTCTACTAATGTCCCCCCCGCTTTTTTAAGAATAAACTTTTTTGGAATAATTTTAGATTTTCATAAAACTCGTAAGGATAGAATAGTTCCCGGATACCTCTCTCCCAGTTTCCCCTAATGCTGATGTCATATATTATGACAGGACATTTGTCGAAACAATTTTACTGGCACATTATTATTAACTCAACTCCAAGCTTTGTCCTTTCTTTCTGTTCTAGGCTCCAACCCAAGATAGCGACCTGCATTTACTCATCACATTTCCCTCATCTTCTCTAATCTGTGAATGTGTCTTTCCTTGCTTTTCATCATCTTGTCAATTTTGAAGTCAGGCATTTTACAGAATGTCCCTCAATTTGGGTTTGTCTGACATTTTCTCTGCATACTCCTCTGACCCAGGAATTCCACCATTAAGAATATATGTGTGGGACATACTCCCACACATATAAAATGAGGGACATACGAAGCTATTCACTAGAGCATATTTTGTAAGAGCAAAACATTACAAACAACCGAATGTCCACCGTGAAGAAACTGGTTAAATTAATTATGGTATATCTATATAATGGAATCGTTTCCAAAAAATAATTTTACAGCTGTTTAAAAACATATTGAGGAAGTTCTCTGTGTACTGATCTTTAAGAAATGCTAAGCAGAAAACAAGGTGCAGAACAGCATGTCTAATACTCTGCCACCTGTGTATAAAAGGAAGGGGAAACAAATATCTATCTTACGTTACTTCTCCTGTACCCCAGCCCCAGAACCATAAATAGCGACATAACCTTCTATCATAGCAGCACGATTGTTTCATAGTATTATTCTCTGAAGGGAAATCTGCTCATGACACACTTCCAGGGCAAGTGACCGTGTTGGTTACTCTCTTAAACTGGGGTCTAATCTGCTTCAAATTGGAAATAATATACCTGAACAAAGTAACCAAGAAGCCCTTTTTAAAAAGTAAAATGCTACTTTGTGGAGAGGCTGGTGCCCAAAGAACAACAGAAGGGCAGGGACCTAGACTATCAACAACAAGCATTTCCAACTCTGCAGATCAGTTTCCTGATACGCCAGGTAGGACTAAATATCACCTGCTCTGCTAACCTTACAGTTTGGTGAGGATAAAGTGAAAGAGTGCTCTATTTTGTAGTGAGTCTTCACAGACTGTCTGTGGAATGATCATCTACTCATAAAAGCCCCAGGTTTTGCTCCCCAAAGGTACTGCTTTTTCACAAGACCAAGAAATTTGGCAGACATGTGAGAGAGACAAAGGTCTCTTTCTGAATTTCGAAATTAGCTACAAATAGCTTTCAGATTGCTCTTGGGCATTATATGAATTGACAAGAACTGATTTCAAAAGCCTTCCACTAATCACATCTTACTGGGAATTTACTTTCACAAACCTCCCGCCACGTCAAATCCATTCTCCCATAAATAATACCACCTTCCCTTTAAAGCTCAGTTCATACTTTACAAAGTGCTCTCATATTTATTATTCCATGTAATAGAACATAGTCATGTCTTGAGTTAATAACATAGGTATTATCTTAAATCTCACTTTACTAGACTGTAGGGGGAACGGACGTGGCAGAACCGGGTCTAGAACTCAATCCGCTCAGCCCTTCTCAGTGCAGGTTCTATAGCACAGAACACGGAACAACCTGATCCAAGTGGCTGTTTTCTCAACTTGAGATGCATTAAGAGAGAAGTTCACGCATTCATACAATGGACACCACAGAATAACAGGGCTTAATTATCTTGTGCAAGCTAGAGAGACTGCAAAGTAAGGCAGGTAAAAAAACAATCTTTTTTCTCCCTACACTGATTAGTCCTGATGAAATCTTATTCACATGCGGGATGACAGTCTGGCCCAGTCACAGATCTTAGTACAGAGGTGCCAGCTGGGCCTCCACAGAGCCCCGGGTTCTCCCTGCCAATAAAAGTCTGCAAAGGCTTTGCTGTTTTTCAGCTTAGTCACTGGCCAACAACATGCTGCAAAACAGATGCTCTCATAGTCAAAACGGCAAGCGTTCCATGGACCAATCAAAACACTTAGGCTGGAAAGTGGATCTGAGTCAAAAGCCTGGCTGAATAACCGGCATAAATGTTCTAAGCTTCAGGCCTGAGGAAAGTAAGTTAACACTTTAAGGAAATCACATTTCAATCAAGAGAATAAATTTAATATTAATGAACAGGTGAGTCTGATACTATTCTGTGTCTCCTCCCTGATGATTCATGTTTAGGGGGCAAGGTTCAAAAGGGCAGGTCAAAGTTACCGGTAGGCAGAGACTTCCTTGGTGGTGCAGTGGATAAGACTCTGTGCTCCCAATGTAGGGGGCCCCGGTTTAATCCATCCAGGAACTAGATCCCACATGCATGCCGCAAGAGTTTGCATGCCACAACTAAGGAGCCGGAGAGCTGCAACTAAGGAGCCGGTGAGCCACAACTAAGGAGCCCTAGAGCCACAACTAAGACCTGATGCAACCAAATTAATTAATTAATTTTAAAAAGCCACCTAGAATTAAAACAAAACAAAACAAAACAAACAACAAAAAAACCCCAAAGTTACTGGTATGCATATGATTTGGAAGCCTATGTACAAGAATGGATTCAGTTCAGTTAGAGCTATTTGGTATTATTCTCTTACTCTGCTCACTTAAGTCTTACATACATATATTTTTTACATTAAGTGAACAACATTCTGGACAGCTAGTGTGCCCAGGGAGCACCTGCATCAGAGTCACCTGGATGATCATTACAAGTGGACTCCTCCATCCCAAGCCACCCGAGTCAGAACCGGGAATCTGCAGTTTTAATCTGGCCTATTTTATTACACAGTGAAGTTTGAAAACCACTGACAAATTACGTTAAATCAGGAAAAACTGAACATATCAAAACTGGACAAGGACAAGTGAGGGAAAAGACCAGGACAAGGAAGAAGACTCAACAGGCTTTCGGAATAGACACGCTTGGGCTTCCCTGGTGGCGCAGTGGTTGAGAGTCCACTTGCCGATGCAGGGGACCCAGGTTCGTGCCCCGGTCAGGGAAGATCCCACATGCTGCGGACCGGCTGCGCCCATGAGCCATGGCCGCTGAGCTGAGCCTGTGCGTCCGGAGCAAAAAGAACAGACACGCTTGGTAATATTGTGCATCTGTACAGGTGAAAGAACCTAACCTTTCACTTATAGAGACAGCCAGCCAAAGTCTAAATTTAGAAGAGACAGACAAGGATAGAAAAAGAACGAGCCAAGTTTAAGACGGAATCAACTCCCTCTTCAATCAACTCAGTGAGATAAAGAATTGTTTTGGCATACGGTTGGTTTTCATTACATATTAATAGAGTTTTCATTAAAGCCCACTTCAAAAATCACTTCTGGAATTCTGCAGCTCAAAAGTGGCTTAACTGTAAAGAGCTTTAAAATTACTCTAAATATACAACCTTGTTAAACCATAACTGTACACAAAACTAGTGAAAGAATTAACACATTCCATAAAGGTGTGAAGGGAGGTTAGTTCACAGACACAGTCAAGTGTTGATTAGACAGTGTGTACACTGCTTTAGGCAGAGCCAAGTCACTTTTTCCTAGTACATAATAACAAGATATTTTAATCTAATACTTCTTGAACTCTTGACTTGAATAAAAAGATCCCCAAAGTAGTTATCAATGCAAACTAGTGTTTATATCAAATGATTTCCCCATCTTTCCAACAGTTTCACCATGGTTTCTTTCTTTGTAATTAACGGGAGTTTGGTGGTCTAGCCATCCTAGGTTTTTATCCAGGTGCTTTGCTTTTCTGGCCTATTGACCTTAAGAAAGCTACATTAACGTTTAAGCCTCAATTCTTCCCTCCGTCCCTCCCTCCCTTCCTATACAATGCAAACCAGCAGACTTAGAGATGAACACTGATGTTAGGAAAGAGTAGGCACTCAATAAATGTTGCTGCTGTACCCACCATCTTTACATACAGAGGGCAAAATCGACTAGTCTTCTGACCATTATTATGGGAATTCCAGGAATTTTTAGTGAATAAAGGGTTAAAATCTCATTTGTATCATGACATAGGAACAATCAGGACAAATGTCTAGAAAGATGTGAGTTAGCTATTAATTCTGATGGCTAGAAAATAATTGTGAAATACAAACTACCTTTTTCTTCATTAATTTAGATGAAAAAATGTGATTCCAATGATTAAGATCAATACAAAAATACAGTAGGAACCCTAAAAGATCATAATTATGGCGCTCCATTACACCAACATGACCATAAGAACCAGAATGACACATTTATTCCATATCTCAGAGGTAAAATGTTTGCTGTGGATTATGTAGAACATTAAGTTGAACTGTAATTTATTTTGAGGGCTGACATTTTCAAAATGACCTGATTAACTGGGATTGTCAGGCATCATGTAAAATGTCTTCAAGAGAACTATAGCTCATCTTACTTTATTACTTAGTTTTAACAGTTTATAGGAAAATATCTGTGTACAGAAACCATCAAGTATAAGCATATTATAAGGATAAAACCAACTTTCCCTAGCTACCATCCTCAGCAGTAAAATCATTCATTCATTCTCTGAAGTACTAAGCATCAGAAGTGCTAACTGCCAGGCCCAAGGTACTGGCTGGTAGAGCTACAAAGATGAAGGACGTACTGGCCTTGCCCTTGAAGTGCTCACAGCTCTGCGCTGTGAAAAGAGGTCTATAAACAAATACCTGTAAGAGCAAGGTGCTTGAAGGGTATAGTAGAAGGTGCAGTTCACTTGTCTGAAGGATTTGAATGAAACTGAATTGAAGACAAGGTATTTTAGTTAAGACTTTAAAAATAAGTAATGAGAAGAAGAAGGAGTTTGAGAGGCAAAAATAGAAAGATAGTGGGAAGAGGAGAGAGCCTTTCAAACAGAGAGGAGGCACAAACGAGGCATAAATGAGCCTCTGCCTGGGACCTTGGGAGGGAAAAGGAGGCGTGCAGAGAGGAGAACGAGGGTCAGACACCATGAAGCTACACCGGAAGGTTACAGACACATCATACACGGTGACTTCAGTATGCTTGGACTTCTTCCCAAAGCCAAAAGGGAGTCAATTATGCTTGTTAAAGATGTTCAGTAGAGGACACACATGAGATTTATTACAAGTATAGTCCTGGTAGCACTTGGAGAAGAGAGAAGCAGGCCTGGGGGCAAGGTGACCACTGGGATATACCGCAGGTGAGAAATTACAGGACTTAAATTAGGACAGAAGCAGCCAGAATGCTGAAGAGAGATGGATCTGGGCGACATTTAGAGCACAGCCTGGTATCATGCGGAGGATGGAGGAAGAGGGTTATGACCTTAGCTGGCAGCCTGGGTGGTAAGTGAATAATAATCCAGTGCAGAAGGTGATGAACAGACTTTGAGGCATAGGTCTGAATGAGGAGACACTGCAGAGTATTCCGGAAGCAAGGGGCTGGGGAGTCAGGAAGGTCTGATTACACTGGACTGGCTCATCTAGAGGCAGCTCTTCACTGGGAAAAAAGTATTTACAGCTTGGGGAAGGAGGGGACTAGAAAAATAAATCTGTGAGTCATCACCCTATAGGTTGTAGTTGAAACCATGGGAATGGGTAAGAAAAACAGCCGACAATGAAAGCCTTACGATGACATGATTGAAGGGGTAAGTGAAATTATGCTACATCCACTCAAAAGGCATTACCGTGATCATTAACCACGAGCGTATGAAGACCAAGAGGCAAAATGGGAAAGTGCTCGACATAAGTTTAAACATCAGAGTATCTACGATAACATGGAAGGATCTCAAAAACATTAGGTGTGAAAGAAGCCAGACACAAAGAGAATTTATTGTGTGTTTCCATTTACATGAAACTCTATTGCAGAATGGACAAAACTAAACTCGAGTGATAAAAATAAGGTCAGTGTTTGTTTCTAGGGGAAGAGGGTCTACTGGAAACGTAATCTAAAGGTGTAGGTTACATGAGTGTGTGTGTTTGTCAAACTGATGCAACAATAAGCATCCCGCTGCATGTAAATTATACCTTAATAATAATAATAATAATAAAAGAATGCAAAGTGGTATATATTCATATAAACAAAGGAATATGCCAAAATATGGAGCTATGGGCTATTTACCCCTCACTCCACAATTTTCGTTAATTTTCACACATTGTTCCTAAATAAAAAGAAACTTTAGGGAATTCCTTGGCGGCCCAGTGGTTAGGACCCCATGCTTTCACTGCCAGGGCCCCAGGTTCGATTCCTGGTGGGGGAACTAAGATCCCACAAGCCACGTGGTGCAGCCAAAAAAAGAGAGAAAAGAAACTTTAAAACCTAAAACACCCATAAATGTTTATTAATTACCCATGAAAATGGAAAGCATATATATATATATATCTTCATAGGAAGCAGGAATGGATCTCTGCAGTTAAAGAGTTTACTGTCTGGGGACTTCTCTGGTGGTGCAGTGGTTAAGAATCCGCCTGCCAATGCAGGGGACACGGGTTCGAGCCCTGGTCCGGGAAGATCCCACATGCCGCGGAGCAACTAAGCCCGTGAGCCACAACTACTGAGCCTGCACTCTAGAGCCTGTGAGCCACAACTACTGAGCCCACGTGCCACAGCTACTGAAGCCTGTGTGCCTAGAGCCTGTGTTCCGCAACCAGAGAAGCCACCGCAATGAGAAGCCCGCACACCGCAACGAAGAGTAGCCCCCGCTTGTCGCAATTAGCGAAGGCCAGTGCGCAGCAACAAAGACCGCCCCCCCCCCCAAAAAAGAGTTTACTGTCTGAAGACAATAGGAAAACACAAGATATAGTATATACACAAATGCAAAATATCAAGGGCTCTCTGGAGTAAAGGGAGCCTCACGCTTTGGTTCTGAGGAGACTGTGAGGGGGTTTTCAAAGAGTTTTTTCGCAGAAGCAAATGTTATGTTGTTCCACAAAGCAGGCGTGGCTCAGATGCAGACAGGCTGTGCTGGAGGTAATAAGCTGGGTTAACCTGGGAGCACAAATGAGACCACAGTGGGCAAGTCAGTCAGGGGAGGAGATCATCGGAGGCAGTGAGGTCTGAAGATCGAAAGTACAGACTTTACTTGGGTTCCAGGGCCCCTGAGCTTATTAAGTTGTCCTTTATTCTTTGCAGCTCTTAGCAGTTTGGGAACCTTGCCTCAATTTTCATAGAGGAGGTAAAGAAAAACTACTCAATGGGAAAGCGACACCAACGATGCCCCATTATGTCAGAGGGGAAAGGTGGGTCCTTTGATGGCATTGATGGTGGTGGCTCTCTTTTCTTGAGTTGCCTGTGATGGACCAGTCACTATGCCAGTCACTTCATATGTACTACCACCTTACTCAAACTCCAAAAAAATCCAGCAAAATGCATGTTAACTTCCTATCACCAGTGAGGAAACTGTGCTCAAAAAAGTCAGGTAACTTCTAACCAGGAGTGGACGGTTAGAAGCACAAAAACCAGACGGTGGACTCCACACCCCAAGCGCCTCTAACATATCAGGAAGGGATCCATCACCTCTCACCTTTCCATTTGTACGTGAAAAGCAAAAATAACCTGTCCTGAGGCATTTCTAATAATATTTAGTCGAATTACTATTCCTTTCTGCAGCAGAGTCTCTGCCCTCGCAAAATAGCAAATGCAGTTACTACACATCTGTCAACTGCATGCATCTTAACAACTACTATTTGATAGCAGTTAATACTTGGTGGTAGACGCTTTGCAACAAGTTACCTCATGTAATTCTCGTGGCCACCCTTGAGGCAGACACTACCGCCATTTTACAAAGAATGAAGTTGGGACAGAAGGCGTGTGCTCTGTCTCCCCTGCCCAAGGTCACCCAGCTACCAAAGATCTGAACCTGGACAGTATGACCACACAGTCTAACAGCTTTGTACCACTGCCTCACATTTGAAAACTGAGCTGTAAACTTTGTGGTGTGAACTTATTCCTATTGCAGCTCAATCCATCAAACCGGCAGCTTTGAGAACATTCTTCCTGGACTGTTCCATCAGAAGAAGGCTTCTCTCCCTTCCCCTCATGGAACCAAAAATCTTCCCCCAAATGCTCCACGCTGTTACGTGAACAATTCAATCTGATTCACCAGCAGTAACGCCACACTTCCTGAGAGCGTAGCCTTGGGTGACCGGATGATATGGACGGGCCAAACACTGCATCCTGACACTCCGAGAGCAGCAGTAAAGCCACACCGGGGCACCGGCTCCTTATCACAGGGAAGGTGAGAGTGGGTGCAAATGGCTACAGCTATTTCCTGTCGGGCTAAGTAACTAACGGGAGGTAATGAGTCCCTGGGTCCCATTGAGGTCACTGAATCGCGCTATCCACTGAAAGGTGGAAAGAGGATTCCCCCATTCAAACTGACTGAATGAGAACAGTGTTCCCTTGGCGCATCTGCCTCGTCTTGGGGGGAGGCTGAAACGTGAACCCCCAGCGAGGCTCCTCTGCACCTCTACCGGGTTAGAGCGAACCCTGAAACACACACAAAAAGACCTCTCTCCTGATCTGCTAACCCTATATCCATTACATTACTTAAGGCGCAGACAAAAGCAAGTTAAGTTGGTCATCCGGGTAATCAAAAGGACACCAGTCACGTTCAGTAACCTGGCAGAGAGCCTTAAACGTCCCTGGGAGCCAGGCTGTTTCTTATCTGTGGTTTCCTTGAACTGTTTTCCTAGAACTCTCAAGTCTTTGGGGTCCTGCAGTTCCATCTGTCTCACAATTACTCTTCCCAAAAGAGTCCTTCCTAAGATCAGGAGAAAATGATGCCCAGGACGAGGTATTCGGGCGAGTCAGGAGTCTGGCATTGCCCTGCCTCGGGGGGTGAAGAGAGAAGAGGAATACAGACGGAAGTCTTCACCCCACGTTCATGGCTACTTGATCTTTGCCCGGGCATGGTAGGGGAGGGGGACTTAAGAGGGTTCAAGTCCAGCAAATTATATTGACAGTATTTCAACTCTGGTGTTGTCCAAAGAAAAACGAGCAGTTTCCTCTGGAACTAGACGAACATAATTTTCAACTCTGGCTGTGGCCTTTGCATTATTTATACACGTACCTACACACGCTTTCAGCACACACAGAAAACCGCAAAGGGCAAGGAAGGCAGCCTTTCAATGAACTGCTCCAGACCTGGCTGAAGCTACAGGAGGAAGCTGACTGTCTAGGGCCGTGGTGCCTACAGTGCATGGGGCTCCCGAGGCAGTCAGCTCACTCTAACACGCAAGCTGAGGCAGGAAACGCAGCACTGTCTCTGCTGCACGAACCCAGGGCTCTTCCAGGAAAGACAAGAACTAGAAGAGAGTTCGGCCTGGAAACAGCAGCCCTGGGGGGTGAGTGCCACAGGCAGGAGAGACACCTGGCTTCCTGTGGAGCTGGGTCCTTCTCACTGCCAGTCCAGCTGGAAGATTAGCACAGAGTGCGCCTTCTAATGCTATACCCACTACTCACAGAGCACCCAAGGAAGTGCAATATCATTACTGCTACTGGAGAGGGAATTTCCTCACCACTCTTTCACGTGAAAGATGGTTCCAGAAAGAAAAAAACCTGACGGAATTATCTAACTGTAATCCACACACTTACAAAAAGCATTCCGTCCCTCTCCCCAGGAAAAGAAATGTTTTGGTCATCAGAAACTCTGCTAGGCTTAGTCAGATCAGTGCCCAGAATTCCATGAACTTGAGGTCAAACTGCCAAGATTCAACAGAAACGTCGATGGTCAGTGTTTGCACAGATACTGGAGTGAGTGGCTGACACTGCCAGCATGCAGCTCCGGCAGACACCACGCAGACAGGAAAACCAACTGGGACAATTTTCCCCTCCCCCCGAAAAACTTGCAAGAAGAAAAAAAAAAAAAAATAAGCTCTTACCTAGCTCTCCCCGGAGGTTAACAAGTTCTTGAGATAGGGTTTTGTGTTGTTTCAATGCTTCCTCCCGCTGTGGAAAACACACATCAAGTTACTCATGTTTTCAAGAGGGTCCCTTTCAGTAAAGCACACATTTGTTATCACCAGGAAAACGAGACTCAGCACTGAGAAGCCAAGATATGAATCATCTAGGCTAACAGTTTGTGTTGTTAAAAAACACAGATGTCCCTTAGTTGTTAAGGAAATACACATTTCAAAAATCTGTATTTTCTCAGGTCCTCGTGAAACATTCATTTGAGGCACTGGATGGCCCGTTTAAAAATATTTACTTTGAGCCATGCTTCACTGCTGATCCCAGAACCCTTCGGCTAAGGCATACTTAAGACGCAATGCATTCTCCTCCTCCAAGGGCAATAAAGGCCTCATCAGTCTAAGATAAACGTTGAATGTTCTAAACACAGGCACTTATATGAACTTTATCCTATATTTGCACATAGAAAAGTTTCCTTAGGAGGCCAATCGTTTACTTCTAAAAAGGATTTTTTACTTTCTCTTACAAAGCCACGGCGAAAAAAATAATCCTTTAAAAACAAAATGAAATTAATTTTACTCAGCTACGCGTTATTTTCTAAAGATGATAATATGTTGGATCAGCGATCATTCTGAAGAGATGTTAGAGAAATGAATCAAAGAAAACCAGGCAGCTGTTTCAGAATCAAAAAAGCAATTATCAATCTTGCCAAGGAGAACCATTTCTAAGTTACCAGCAACTCATCCGCAAGCGCACAGACACACATGCTTGTACAAACACAGCAATTAGATACAGTTTCTTACGAGGCAGATTCCCTCCCACCAGCGTGTAAGGAAGGAAAAGGCAGAATTCAAAGCTCTCTGGAAATGCCCTCCCGGGGATCGCCCCAGACAGAGCTCCCACCGCAGCTGGGTCGCAGCATTGCGGACGGAGATCATGAGACCGGCCTTTGCAGGCGAGAGTTGCTTGTCACTCAAAGCGTTTCCCCCTCACGCCAGACCACCTCTGCCTTCGCCCCTGGCATTCTTCCAGAAAAGCACTATAAACAAATACTAATTACCCTCGTTGCTGCACATGGAGAATAGAGGCACACTTTGCTGCCGGAGCAGCCCATTTTCCAGCTTCTGTCTCTCCAAGTCCCCCCTCCCGGCCCCGCGCAGGTGGCCAAGCCACCCACCAGTCCGGCCGGTCTACACTCAAAGCTCCACCAGGAGGAGCGCCATTGGTCTTCGGTTGGCCTTACTTCGCATCCTGCAGGTTAGCGTGTGCCTGGGACGCCTCTCTCCTCACAGGAGCTGAGGCTGCAGCTTCTGCCTTTGGCACAGGCTGCCTGCGACTGCTTAAAGCCACAGCCCTTCATTTATGAAAAACGAGAGCCAGCGCTTAGACTGATCGATTGCCACTTACTTTCAAATATCAGCTGGTACAGGGGAAAGAAAAACCGGCCGCCTCCGCGTGGATAATGGAGTTATTTTTAGACTTGGGAACCTTTTTATTCCCCTCTCTAATTAGGGGTCATTAGATGAGCATACTTGCTAATAGAAAAAAGAAATTTATTCTCCAAAACCTGTGTGCTAAGTGAGTTATGGACGAGGTGAGGAACGGTGAAAGTGTGTGTTGTGACGGAGAATTTAACATGACATTATAAAATGAATGATGTTTTCCGGAAAAATTCATTTAAATGCTTACAACGTGGTTCCCTGGCATTTTAAGAAGTGTGACCTGCTGAATTGAGAGTTGGGGATCAGATATATGTTATGGTTTTTCCCTTTTACTTTGTAAGTCTCTCACGAAAGAGCTAGGGGAGTTAACGATACACTAGCACTGTCCTGGACATTTAACAGTGACTGGAATTTAAGGAACACTTTCTCAATGAGTACATTGGCCTTAATGATATTCTAAATGCTTGATTTTTAAAACGTAGTATTAGGTTGTTCTGAAATCACAAATCAGTAAGTCCATTTTTTTTTAAGTGAACAAGCAATGAGTTTTCTAATGTAAAAATTAAAGTTTGAGGAAAACCAGCCCAGATAAAATTGGCGAAAAAAGCGAATAAAAATATATATACTATATACTTCTCTTAATCTCAAATTTAAGCCTTTGTGATCTAGTTCAAGTTAAGTATCAGCAAGTTTTATCACTTGAGTGACAAGAGACCCAGAAGACTGTTTTGCTAGATACACGCAAGCAGTCCTGTAACACATTCGGTGACCTTGCTTAAAATTCACTCTTTTCTAAGAGCTAAATCCTTAATAGAAGGAAAAGCTGGCAAGAAGTTAAATCACTTTTCAAATTTACAGAAATCCTTAAATATGGAAAATTGAAAACTTAAGTTGGTGTAAAGTTTCCAGGAGTGATTCTGTGAACTTTTACATCCTATCACAAGTATCTACAAGGCAGTCTTTTGGCTTATTAAAGGGACTTTGTGGACAAGCAATTTCAGTACAGTTGAAATCCAAGGTTGGTTGAATCCCTGATGTGGAACCTGCGATGTAGGCGTGGAGGACCAACTGTACTCCGTCACTTTATATGAGGGCCTTGAGCATCCACGGTTTCTGGTACCTGCTGCTGGGGTGGGGGGCGTCCTGGAATCAGTCCCCACAGGTACCAAGGGCCGACTGCACGCATGGGGACACTGCCCCCAGCTCCACTGCACTCAGCCTTCCTCAGTGCCCAGAAGCCATCGATGTCTTCCAACCTCTGTCAATCCCAGTGGCAGCAACAGGAAAACCATGGGATCGTTTTGGACTCTTCCTTGTCTAATGGGTTGTGCCACAGTCAGTCAGTTCTTCCCTCCTAATGTGTCTTGAATCCACTGCACTTTTTCTATTAGTGATGCCTCCACCCTAGCCCTCATCCTCACCAACCCCACTCCTGAACTATGGAAAGCCTCCCTCCACACTATTTTGCAGAGGATTGGTAGATTTTTATCCCATATTCTGGGTACAAATAAATGCCCTTGCTCGACAAGAGTCTTCCATTGAGTGCATAAAAAATAAACTTCCATGAACCTCAATCACCCAGCTCCTGTTTAGACACCCTACTCCTCTTCTGTCCAAGTCATGCTTGCCATGCATGTCCCACCTCCACAAGCTGGAAGGCTTGGTCTTCTGTACCTGACCCATTCTATAAGCCTTCAGGGAATACTAACTGTCAATCATAGATACTACTCCCTTCCCCCACACACCTAGACAGGACATTTATCCTTCTGAATTGGTTGGCAATTTAGTACTCAGTACCAACTTACCAAGTACCATTCCAGATACTGGGGAAAATATGGAAAAAAATTAAGACATGGCTCCTGCTTCAAGAAGCTTGAGACCTAGGTAGAACTAAGACATCCAGGCCCAATAACTCAAGGCAGATGACCTCATCTGAGCGGAAGCAGTACAGGACAATGGAAAAACCAAGGGCTTTAAATACGATCCTATGTGAAATGCCGACCACAGTGCCCGTATCATAATAGGCACATACTCAGTGTTACTTTCTACCTGACTCTCCTGGTAGCTTGCCCTTTAAGACCTTTACCCTTTCTTGTAGATGACAAAATGCATTTGTCACTTAGATACTGACTGCCTGTTTCTTTTTGTTTAGCTGCTCCTATATCAGTGTTTCTGTCTTAGATGATAAACTCTTTATGGTCCAGATAACAAGTTTATTTAATTTTCTTTGTATTGTAACATGCGGAGTTCCACACAATGCGAAGGAGAAAAAAAAAAAAAAGAGGGAGGTGGGAATCTGGTTGGGAAAAATGCTTTTATACTCATACATTAAATATATGAAGTGCTCCAAGAAAAAAATGGACTCACCATAATTAGATTAGGAGTCCCTGGGACACAGGCACTTAGTCTCCGGCTGTCATCCCATCACTGAGCCTCAATTTGCTAGCTTGGGAGAGTGTCAAAAGCACAGGGGATTTTGCAGGAAAGAGCCACGTCGGATGGCTCAGATGCGTGCTCTCTCTGACCTCCTCCATCCCCACTACCACATGATGAATCGTGTCCAATTTTTTGGTCTGAGACATTTTTATTTATAGACTGCTAGTGTCGTTCAAAATTCATCTTTGTTCAGGTGCTACTTTAGGTTAGATTCCACTAGCAAAAACAGAATTGGAGGCACACTGAATAACTGGTCAGAGATTGGGTTGAGGTACCCAGAAACTTTCATGAAGAAATTGGGATCACTAACATCAACACTGTCTGGCACTCGGTCTGCCTGCACAGAACACTGTACAACTATTCAAGGATAAACCAAGAATCAGAACTAAAACTAACAACATTGTGTCCTCTGAGAAATAGAAAGTGTGGTATTGGTTTCCAGATTCATGAGACATGCATTAGAACTTCTGCTCTGTAATGAATGATGTCTACCACTAAAGTGGTAAAGTTGTAGGGTTTTTTTTGTTTATTTTTTTGTGGTACGCGGGCCTCTCACTGTTGTGGCCTCTCCCGTTGCGGAGCACAGGCTCCGGACGCGCAGGCTCAGCGGCCATGGCTCCCGGGCCCAGCTGCTCCGTGGCATGTGGGAACTTCCCGGACCGGGGCACGAACCCGTGTCCCCTGCATCGGCAGGCAGACTCTCAACCACTGCGCCACCAGGGAAGCCCAGGTTGTAGTTATTAAATAGACTTGCAACAAAAGGATAAGTGACAGTTCCAGGATTCCCTATAATCAACGATTTTTACCTATATTTTAATGCTCTGAAATGGTTTAGGAAAAATTAGCAATAACAAGATATATATGTGTATATAGATCAGTATAGATCTACAATCTATATCTACCTATCTACATATCTATATATCAATCACTTCTATAATGGGTATGAGAGAACCAAAGGGTTAAGTAAAAATTTTGAAAAAATTGCTTAACTTTTCCCTTGGTTATATCTTTCCTTTCCAACTGTTTTTTAACAGTGCTCTGTACACATTAGGCAATCAGTAAATATTTGCTGATTGATTATAAAGAACTAGAAAAGAGCAAAGAACATTTACATAAAGACTTTATATGTTCATCTTACATCTGGGATTCCATCCTTTTTATTATTATTTTTTTTTGCAGTACGTGGGCCTCTCACTGCTGCGGCCTCTCCCGCCGCGGAGCACAGGCTCCGGACGTGCAGGCTCAGCAGCCATGGCTCATGGGCCCAGCCGCTCCGCGGCATGTGGGATCTTCCCGGACCGGGACATGAACCCGTGTCCCCTGCATTGGCAGGCAGACTCTCAACCACTGCGCCACCAGGGAAGCCCCCATCCTCTTTATTGATGCATTTGTTCATTGAGATACGCCCTGCATATCTCTTATGTAAAGGCACTGTCACAGCACCTGGGGTGGTTTCCTAAGAAAGCACCAGACACAGGTCCAGCTCTCAGTGAGCTGACTGTCTTAAAAAGTAAAAACCACTTGGAAATGGTTACCTACTAGCTAGAGAGTGACAGAGAAATATAAGTGCTCCTAGAATACAGAGAGTAGATAAAACATAGAGCTCGAAGGACCAGGAAAGTCTTCATAAAAGAGGGTGTTTTTGAGCTGAATTTTAAGAAATTCAACGGAGTCACAGTTACATGGGCATTAGGATCTAAATTGGGTGTAAGATGAAATTCACATGCGATATAAGAATCCATGAACCTCATTAAGAGTCTGCCCTGCAGTGGACTGAAGCATCTCTCAGTGTGCCCGACCCAGGGAAATATTTTCTCTAGTGTTGGACCTAATCTTTCTCCAGTTGATCACCTGATAAAATGCTTGGTTTGTGTTTAGGGGCCAAGTCGTATGGAAGGAAAGTAACTTTTTTTTTTTTTTTTTTTTTTTGCGATACGCGGGCCTCTCACTGTTGTGGCCCCTCCCATTGCAGAGCACAGGCTCCGGACGCGCAGGCTCAGCGTCCATGGCTCACGGGCCCAACCACTCCGCGGCATGTGGGATCTTCCCGGACTGGGGCACGAACCCGTGTCCCCTGCATCGGCAGGCAGACTCTCAACCACTGCGCCACCAGGGAAGCCTTCAATTTTCTTATTTGTGAACTCCAACTTGCATTTTGGAGAGGATTTTATTAAGTAAGAACGTCTGGTACTTAGTAAATATTCAACAAATGTTAAACCCCTCTTGCTTCTCCTTTACCTTCCTGATTATACAGCTGGAGCACACCGGCAGTGAGCGGAAGGTGAAAAGGGGCAGCTGGTGCCAGATTCCAGAGAGTCTTATAGTCCAAGTTACACACCAGAATCATCCAAGAGAAATATAATGTGAGCCCTGTATGTAATTTTAATTTCCAAGTAGCCACATTTTTTAAAGATTAAATTCATCTGACAATATATCTTATTTAACCCAGTATGTCCAAATTATCATTTCAACATACAGTCAACAGAAAAGTTATTAATGAGATATTTCACATCCTTTTTTCATATTGTCTTTGAAATCTGTGTGTATTCTACAGTTACCGCACATCTCAGTTCAGCCTAGCTACACTTCAAATGCTCAATAGCTTCATAAGGCTAGTGGCTACCATACTGGGAAAATCGGCTGTAGAGAATGGAGAACCACCGAAGGTAATCAGTAGAGTGGAATGCTTTGGGATGCAGTGATCGGGATGGATTACAGAGGAGAGAGTGCAAGCCTCAAGACTGGTTAAGAAGTTATTCAAATAATCCAGGAGACAGTTATCCAGGGCTTGAACAAGGTTGGCATCGGTAGAGATAGAAAAGAGGAGATGAAGGAAGGGGAGAAACACTGTGGGATGAGAACTCACCATACTTGATGCTTTCATGTGGGAGATAAAGGAGAGAAAAGAATTGACCATGGGGTTGTTAGGCTAGATACAGTAAAATAAATAATTGGTTTATCACTAAATAGACAAACTAATTGTTCCCTACATTTGACGTTATGTAGTTTCCAATTTAGCTTACTTGGTTACCTAAACCAACTCTCAAAATTCCTCTCATATAATAAAGAAAAACAAAAATACTGTATGCTACTGTAATTTAAAAACTAGGTAAATGTCTGCATCTCCCCCTCCAAAAAGTTCATTCGAACAAAGCTGTAAATTGTTCACCAAACACTGATTTAACCTGTCTGCTAGCTTAGCAGCTCGTCAAAGGCACAGACCAAGTCTCATTCACCTGCACCTCCCTTTGCCCCAGACGGCAACCACATCAGAGTAGCCTCTGTAAGAAATGAGTGTAGGTTTGTTGGCTTGAACTGAACTAGAGAACAAGCAGATTGAACAGTATTCTTCTTGAGATGTCAGGTATCCTCATCTTTAAAACAGTGATTTAAAAATATCTAGCGAGCTCAAGCTACATTCTCAACCCAGTATTTCCCCTTAAATAATTATACTTTTTGTTGCTATGCCAGTAGCATACGTTCATAGAAACTTGGTTTTCTCAATGAATTTTAACTAATTCCTGAATTAACATCCTTGTAGAATATCAGGGAAGAGTAAGTAAGCAAAGAAAATCTGTTTCATGTTTGTTGTACCACAAACTATTTTAGGAATGGATGGAAATTCTGAAGACTCTCTAGACCACTACTGGGAGTTACCTCAAAAGTGCTCTTAGGGCTTCCCTGGTGGTGCAGTTGTTGAGAGTCCACCTGCCGATGCAGGGGACACGGGTTTGTGCCCTGTTCGGGAAGATCCCACATGCCGCGGAGCGGCTGGGCCCGTGAGCCATGGCCGCTGAGCCTGCGCATCCGGAGCCTGTGCTCCGCGACGGGAGAGGCCACAACAGTGAGAGGCCCGCGTACCGCAAAAAAAAAAAGTGTTCTTTGACCCATAAATATAATCAACCTCATTTTTCAAAGGATTAAGTTCAGTGTGATATGGAAAACTACATATGGCTAGATAAAAAATTAAGTGAAAAAAAAGTTAATGCTGTGAAATAAAACTCATATTTTATGGCAAGAAAAATTTAAACATAAAAAAATTTTCTCTGCCCTTCGGCATCCTCTGTCCCTTCTATTGTGCATTATGTATCTGCATTATACATCAACCAGACCTCCCCCATCAGGAGAAATACCTACTCAACCATAAAGAGCAACACTCTCCCAGCACCAAGCCAACTCCTTAAAGATAACATTCCCTCCAGATCTTGTAAGGGGTCACATGACCAACCACTCTGTACTTGCAGATCTGGATTGTGTAAACTGTCAATAATGTGTCGCCCTCTGTCTCAAAAAACTTATACATAACTGTGCCTTGACTTCTAAGGGGTGGAGCAATTCTCAGAGCTTTCTGAGATGCTGTTCCCAGGTTAAAATCCTCAGTTAGGCTCAAATAAAATTTTGCATTTCTTTTTTAGATCGACTGATTAACTTTTTTTAATTGGCAATGCTAATATAGTCTAGAGGTATACAGAGGTTTAACAGGCAATTACGTTTTCACTGTTGTTGGTCTAACAGACCCCAGAGGAGAAAGAGAAGTACTAAGAAATGTTTCAATCCCAGATGTCTAGAGAGTGACTCAGGTATCAAATGAGTTGACACAAGCATAATTGGGTGAATTCTATGTGATCTTACCAATCATTAACTTAAAGATATTCACAAGACAGGAGCATGAGCGTTGCCCATCCCCCCGCCTGCCCCGACCTTAGCGAGAAGGCTGTTTAGAGGGTACACATCACATCCTTACCTCAGACAGGAGGTGCTGAACCACAACTGTTAATGCTTCAAACTTGGTATTACCACGGGAAAGAAGCTGCTTGAGCTGCAGGATAAATCCACTTTGGTTTTCACATTTTGTTTTATACTGAGCCAACTCAAGTGTTTTTTCTGAGGAGAGCACATCTGGAGATGTCTGGGTCTGGATACATAAACTTCTGGGACTCTTCTGTCTGCCCTTTTCAACTGCAAAAGGAATGAATATAGTTAGGAAAATATGTGACTTTAATTTTTTATAACCACCACCATCTGGCTTCACAAACAACTAGAGAAGCCACAGAAATGCACTTAAGTTATGTTTACATAAGGAAAGCATATGGATGAGAACAGGGATTAATCAAATGTCAGGATTTCTGGAACTCAGAAACACAGACGATGGCTTTAATACTGACATAAGTCATATACGGGGCAGAGAATTAGGGGCATGAAACAAACAGATGTACCAATCCAGAAACATGAAAATGGCGTGCAAAATAACGTTGATTTCATAGTTTCTAATTTTCCAGGTAAATTGGTACAGAAATTTGTCTGTGACGAGAACCCTGACTGTCCATTCTGATCACACAGGCTGAAAAACAACACACGAATGACTGGACTTTAAGTGCCTTTCCCTCTTCTTATACGTTTCTTACCAACTTCCCGTCCTCTCCCTGCTGATGGCCTGGTCCTTACAAAGATTTATACTCTAAATGAATCACTTCCTAATTCCTGATAAATCACCACATATACATTGAAAATCTACTCATATTTAACCCCTGATCTTTAAATTCATTGCTAAGAGTATTATATTCTTTTTAAAATTTTTTTATTTTATATTAGACTATAGAGTTAATTTACAATGTTGTGTCAGTTTCAGGTGTACAGCAAAGTGATTCAGTAAGAGTATTATACTCCTGGGGGCTTCCCTGGTGGCGCAGTGGTTGAGAGTCCGCCTGCTGATGCAGGGGATACGGGTTCGTGCCCCGGTCCGGGAAGATCCCACATGCCGCGGAGCAGCTGGGCCCGTGAACCACAGCCGCTGAGCCTGCGCGTCTGGAGCCTGTGCTCCGCGACGGGAGAGGCCACAACAGTGCGAGGCCCGCGTACCGCAAAAAAAAAAAAAAAAAAAAAGTATTATACTCTTGACTACACTCTTCCGTTTTCTATCAAATACAAGCTTTGTTGTTTCTTTTCCCCCTTCAAGCGGTAATATGGCTTAAAAAATTTTATTTTAAAGCACATGCTAGTACTCCAAATCCATTTAAGATGCCATGCTAAGTGTTTTCTCACTTTCTGTCATGGTACCCTGGGAATTACTCTACTCTATTTTACATGAAAAAACTGTTCCATTTTGGAACCATTCCAAATGTCTCAGTCACTTTAAATGTCAAACAGAATTGGAAAAACAGGAAACAAGCTGCTTAACTTCTTAAAATAAGTAGGCTGAATAACCAAAACAAATCTAAATCTAGGGGAAAAAAGACAAGAAACTAAAAAAATAAATGTTTCCTTATTCTCAAAGTCATTCCCTGTGGCATCCACATTCTATGGTGACAAACCTAAGACAATTTTATAAACAGTAATTAATTTTCTCTAATTTTTTAGAGGGAAGAAAACAGCGATTTCTTGAAGGAAAACGAAACCTCAGTATTCATGTTCCAAGAAGCAATGGCAAAATACACTCAATATCTTCTTAAGTTAAACAAACAAACAAACAAACAAAAACAAACAAAACAGGAAAAGGGCTCTCATTTTCTATGGTAGCGTTCCATGGTTAAGCAACTCAACATTTGTATTAATACTTTATCATTCTCAGTTCTAAAATGACTAAAATATTTATTGTGTTTTAAAAATACTTAAAGAGAAGGGAAAGTATGCATTAGTCTTCTCAGTCGTAACATTAAAGTCCTGAAAGGAGAACTTTATAGAGTCACATACTGATGAAAAATAATCTAAACAGTTTACAATTCATCCAAATATCTGAGATCAGTATTCCTCTATGTCATTTTCTAAAATTTTAAATGTTCCCAAGGACTTCCCTGGTGGTCCAGTGGTCAAGACTCTGAGCTTCCCCTGCAGAGGGCGCGGGTTCGATCTCTGATCGGGGAATTAAGATCCCACATGCCGCACAGCACGGCCAAAAAATAAAATAAACAAACAATAACAAATAAACAAATAAAATGTTCCCCGGGATTATATTTGTCGTATAACATATAATAACTACACTGTTTTACTGTTTATAGTGTTTTCTCACTTTCCCTCTCTGCGGTCCTCCCAGTAACCCTCCATTAGGAAGGTGAAGTTCAAGGATGCGAAGGGCCTAGCCCGGGCATAGACAGCTTCTACAGAACAGACTCCAAGTCAAAACCTAGGCTTCTGTTCCCACCCATTCTGGAAAGTGGAGATGGGGTGGGGATGTAATATAATACATAATTAAAAATAAACATTTACGCAATAATCTTAACAAAATGTTACCTTAATTCATCCAAGCCCATTATCTGCTAACTATTCATTTCAATAATGAATATTATTGGATATTTACAGATAAATTTTTACGGATAAATACCTACCGATATTTACGGATAAATACCTACCTTTTATATAGTGTTTTATATGATTTTATACAAACAGAAGAGCAAAAAACATCTTTTAACTCTTTGACCATCTAGAATTTCCTGCAACATACGTAGATACAGGTTCACTTTCCTGACCGATATCACTGCTATATGTCCTACCAATACTTATTGACATATGTGTTCATTTACTATTCATTGCTCTGAAGTTACCACTTCTTGAATCCTTAACAACTTTCCATTCTCTTCCTAGAATTTCTCTGTTAATCAATTTTCTTATTTACCACAATATCAGTTTTTAAACTGTCAGGTTATAATTATTTACAAAATCTGAGAAATGAATCTTCTATATTAACATTTTTGGAGAAGACATGCTTTAAGTTTCTTGCCCACTTAGTCTCTCAGATGAATTTTAGTATTAACTAGTCATGTTCTAATAAGTAATTTCTAAGGAAATATATTAAATTAAATGTAAATTAACTCATTAAGCATTGTTTTTTACACTCACATTCAGAATACAGGTATTCTTTTTGTAACACCAAAATTTTTTTCCTTCAAATTATCTCTTATGCCAAAGTTGGGCAGCAGCTAAGTATTTATGTTTGGTTCCTTTATAAACTAAAATTTTTTCACTGGATTATCAAGACTTTTTGAATTTACAAGTCTATGGAAATTATTTGCTTAGTAATATTGTTTGGCTAAACTCCTTGATTATATGTATATAATATACCTTCCTTTATCTGCTTTTCTTATTGAATGGTTAATTTCACCTCTAACGTTATTTTAAAGATGTCTCTCTATCTTTTCTTGGTTTAGAGAGATTAACTCTAGTGTTTATTCATGGACATAAAGTCGATTTTAAAATAATATATTTACAAAATGTTAAGAATCTGTCAATACTTTTTGAAAAAGTGTATAAAAAATTGTAAAAAATAAGCGTTGAATGAGTCCTCTCAAAACCATTATGATGGTTTTTATTTTACTTCAATAAATTTAGTTAAAGGCTCTTTTTATGCAATTGTGGCTTCAAATTCCCAGGACAAACTTTTTTTTTTACCATCCGAAATGTAATTTGACATGTTTTTATTGCAGTATAACTGACATATAACATTATATTAGTTTCAGGTGTGTAACATGATTCCCTATTTGTATATACTGTGAAATGAGCACAATAAGTCTAGTTAACATCTGTCACCATAACAGTTACAAAATTTTATTCTTGTGATGAGAACAAGATATACTCTCTTAGCTACTGTGAAATATGCTATACAGAATTATCAGCTTTAATCACCATGCTGTACATTACATCCCCATGACTTATTTATTTTATAACTAGAAGTTTGTACCTTTTGACCCCCTTCCCCCATTTCATGCCTTGTCCCCCAGGCCCAACCAACACTTAGTTTTTTCAAATCTGTCAGTGCAACAGTGTAAGCTACTCCCCAGTTTGCTGCTGAGAATTCAGATGGCTTAGATCCACAAGTGAGTTAGTATCTACACATTTCCTTTATTACATTTTGGTTGCTTTAGCTTTTGGTAACAAAATGGCATTTGTGCTTATAAAAGTCCTATTCCCCACATTTTGTAACTGTTAACTGTGTCAAGGCCTATCTATTTTTTGAAAGTTTAGAAAATTCTCTAGGGCCTGATACTATATTACGAACGCTGCTAAGATCACGCGAGAATGAACTTAAGCAGTTTTTTGTTAAGGTACACCCTGGAAAACATCAACTGTCCAAGTCTGATTGCATTCCAATCATGCATGTCTCCTGGTTCTTAGCTGCTTTCTCATTTGTGCTTTGACTGGTTACTGTTTCACCATCATTTGCAGTTAAGTGTTAGGGTGTGAACTCCATCTAACTAGAGAAGTAGGGGAGAAAAAGCTATTGCTTCAGGAAAACTCAAGGTGTCAAGAAGACTCAAGACGGTACCACCTTCTTTGTCTCTCAGGCTTTCTTAATAGCTGGAGAACTGGAATTGCAAGAGTGGGGAATCTCACACATCAACATCAGTTCCTAAGTGTCCAGCCATGGAAACCCCAAACACCACACCTAGAACTCAAACACCGCTCTGCCTCAGGAAGTAATAGAAATCAGCAGAAATCATCACGTACATCACGATGCAGTTTTCAATGCTGCCCACGGAGAATCTCATTCAAACATTTAAAACAATTCTGATGATGTCTGTCTGCATAGTGTCATATACCCAAACTGATGTTTAAGAACATAAAATTTGGTGATAAGCCTTCTCTAACACACCCTCACACAAACTGTTGGACTCACAGCTGGTAAGCAAGAATTTATTCTATCATGAATCCTACACAGGAGTAAAATAACACCTACAGAAGGGGTTTCATTGCAAACTTGTTTGCAAAGAAAAGATTAAAAAAACAACCCAAATGTCCATAAGTAGAGGTCTGGTTAAATAAATGTATGGTACACTTATATAGTGAAATGTCACAGCTGTAACAGAACTAGGAAGCTCTCTGTGGTAAAGAAAAAACATAGTGAAGAACAATGTAGATGATGTGCCCCATTGTGTCAAGATGATGGGAATATAAACACACTTTTTTGCTTATAAATTCATAACAAAACTATTGTATAATACATATGAAAGTACTAACAATGTTTACCTTTTCAGAGAAGGAAATAAGAACCAGATAGATATAGGTGTTCTAATGCATTTTTAAATATTTTTTAACCACAGGGTAAATACATTACCTGTTCAAAATTAAAACGTAACATTTTTTAAAGATGGTTACAATGAATTCTGAGCTTCGATCTTTAACACTTAACCATCAAGCAAACATACGTCAATCCATGTTTCTTCCATGCGGAATCTGGACAGAAGTCTAAATAACACAGCTTGTGTTGAATGTGAATTCTTTTTTTTTTTTTTTTTTTTTTTTTTTTTGCGGTACGCGGGCCTCTCACTGTCGTGGCCTCTCCCGTTGTGGAGCACAGGCTCCGGACGCGCAGGCTCAACGACCATGGCTCACGGGCCCAGATGCTCCGCGGCATGTGGGATCTTCCTGGATCGGGGCAGGAACCCGTGTCCCCTGCTTCGGCAGGCAGACTCTCAACCACTGCGCCACCAGGGAAGCCCGTGAATTCTTAAAATAGGTTTAGATGTCTTCAAATTTCAACCTAAGAGCAAATAAGCAAACAGACTGCACTCTACCCAGAGCTGGAAAAGCACACTGTGACCTCAATCTTCCACTCCACGTACTGTGCTCCCTGAGGACAAAATTGTACCACATGGTAGCTGATGACCCAGTTTGAGCATCTTTCCCTTCCTCCTCACTCCTGGCCCAACGGAAGAACAGATGAGGCAAAAATCTGCAGTGATGTTCAAAGCCCTAATGCTCATAAACAGAGTACCTCATAATGCCAAAAAAACAAGTTTCCCTTAAATTCTACAAAATTCATTATTTATAGGAAATTAGCTTAATATGAACCAAACTTTGCCCTTGTGTTCCATTTATTAACATGTTACTGTTTTGATAATGCAGCTGTATTTAAAACTATAAAATAGGGGCTTCCCTGGTGGCACAGTGGTTGGGAGTCTGCCTGCCGATGCAGGGGACACGGGTTCGTGCCCCGTTCCGGGAAGATCCCACGTGCCGTGGAGTGGCTGGGCCCGTGAGCCATGGCCGCTGAGACTGCGTGTCCGGAGCCCGTGCTCCGCAACGGGAGAGGCCACAACAGTGAGAGGCCCGCGTACCGCCAAAAAAAAAAAAAAAACTGTAAAATATTTTGTTTATTATACCTATTAACAGGCTGTCTAATTTCAAAGAATCAACTTACTCAGAAAACTTAAAATTACATGTTAACTTCTACATAGATTCGGATGTGTGTTGACAAGATAATTACCACTGCCATGTCTGGTCTGACCTTCCTGAGGTTCATTCCAATGAAACTGAAACCTCCATCAGGAAAATAAAAGTCCTGAATCCAAGACATTTGCTCACTTGAAAAATAGCTGGATAACACTGTTTACTGTCTTTGTTCTTTCTACTCAGAAACCTCAATTTAATAAAATTTAAAACTTGCCTAACGAAGTTATTTATCATCCTCTTAAAGAAAATAGTTGGGGAAAGAAGAACAAGCCCATGTTTCAGGCTCACGTCACTCAGGCATACAGATCCCCACTTCAAGGCTAAACACAATTTTTGTGGGAGAGACTTAACAATTCAGACAGGGACTAACCTACTAGCTGCTGAGGACACATCCATCCTAAGGTGTAACAAGCCACTTTAATATTCGGAAATCCGCTGGCTTTCCGAATATTAAAATCAAGTAAGAGACAAGACTTACTAGGAGAGCTTGCCTTAACCTGAATGAAACACAAAACTATACACAGCATTCAGTAACTAATGTTTGCCTAGTGTTCTATGTGCCTATTGACTCATTATTCATTCACTCGCCAAATACTTATCAAAAGGTGGAGGCACGTAGAAGAAGGTGGTGCTCTACAAGGATGCATGAAGACACCTTGCTTCTATGGTATTAATCTCTTCCTGTTCGACTCTCACATATTCACCTGCCTGTGAAGGTGACAGTCATTGGCTGTTATATGCTTTCTACTACATACTGCATTGAAAACTAATGCTTGTGGGTTAATAAAATGTAAGTAATGAGCTAATGGGCTCAACCAGCAGCCTGGACAGACAACTGATTCCCGTCTTACTGCCTTAATCTGAACCTACACACCTAAAACCCTTCCTAGGGACACCTATCTTTACACAAGTTCTTTCCGTCAGTGTTTCCTCAGGATTTGATGGGTATTTATGGGTGTTTACCCTGGGATATTCCATGACAAGAAAGCCTTAAACGTGAACTACTAGGAAATATGTGTTCTGATAAGAGGGAGTACCCAGTGATGAAATGGTCACCCACATGACCACTGTACACTCAGTAAATGTCTGTTGGATGTGCTTCTAACACATTGGTTCTTGTTCACAAGGAACTTTTTTTATGCAGCAGAGACAGAAAGAGGCCATCACCAATGGCCGTATGATTTGATAATTAGGTAACAGAATTATGTACACAGTGTGGTGAGAGTACAGGTAGAGAAACACCTAGATCTGGGGCTGTCAAGAAAGGGTTCTAGAGACAGAGTTTGGACGGACATTTGCATGTTTGGCAGACAGATGAACAGCAAAGGCCAGAAAACACCAAGGCATAGAGGTATAGGAGGCCCTGGAGGTCCTGGTATTCAATGCTGACAGCAAAGCTCTCCTGAAATTAAAGTAAGATGATGTGGCTGGAAGCATAAACAGGGGCGAGACATGCGTGCTGTACAAGGTTTTCTCTCTCTCGTAGGAGACACAGAATGGTGCCAAGCAGGGGTCTGGAGACACAGTGGAAGAAGATCTGAGCTGGTGAGGAGAGTGGCCAGGAGGGAGGCCCAGGGAGGGGAACTGGCGGTCAGGGCAGTGAGAACAGGCAGGAAATGATGAATGTGTTTATGAGGCAGAACAGGAAGACTTCTGGACCAGTTGGATCAAGAGGAACCCAGGATAAGTCACCGTTTCCAGCTCAGAGACAGCACAGAGAGGAGCAGATGAGCGTGTGGGAATGCGAGAGAGGGCAGAGGGAGGGGGCGTGTGGCGTGGGACCCGGTGGCGAAGTGCACTGACATTCTCTAACACTCTGCTCCTTATTCTCCAAAGAGACTCTATTCTAGCCTCACCTGCTCCATCACGCTTTCCAAATTGAATCATCTGCAGGGGCATTTTCCTGGGGAGCAAATCAGCTCTTTATTTCCCATTGTCCTGAATGCAGCCCCTAACATAAGCCTATTAACACACTTTCCCAGCTTGATCAATTGAACTGCACCCCCACGGAAATCTAGACAATCTTACCAAGATCTTTTTCTGAATTATTATTCAGTGTTGTATGAAAGGAGAAAGCACTCCCCTTGACAAGCATGGAAGAGGCCCTCAGGCCTGACAACAGGCACACAGTTAAGGCACTGAGGACTACTTTGTGGCATCCAACCATCATTTTAAACAAACAAACGAACATGTTCATGTTATCAATTATTAGCTTACATTTATATAAACCTTTTCAGGTTTCCTTTCATTATGTGTTTGCTCTAGAAAAGTTAATAGTCATAATTAGGAGCCATATATAATTTTTTTTTTTTTTTTTTGCGGTACGCGGGCCTCTCACTGTTGTGGCCTCTCCCGTTGCGGAGCACAGGCTCCGGACGCGCAGGCTCAGCGGCCATTGCTCACGGGCCCAGCCGCTCCGTGGCATGTGGGATCTTCCCGGACCGGGGCACGAACCCATGTCCCCTGCATCGGCAGGCGGACTCTCAACCACTGCGCCACCAGGGAAGCCCTAATATTTTTCTTTTTCTGGGTAGGTATGGCATTTGCTGACTATGGAACATTTCAAGCTCAGCAAAGCACAGTGTTTAGACTGTTAACATTACCCAAGCTAATTCTTTTGCAGGTGGCTGGGGAGGGGTACTGTAGGACACCTATTAAAATTTTACAGTATTCTATTTTTGGAAGTGCTGCAATGATTTGTATTATATATAAAGTGGTTTTACTTTCTTAATTTCAAAAGCAGATTACAGAATAGAAGGCATATTCATATTAAACACACCTATTTCAGGATAACTGTTGCTTAGACAATTTTTCCTGCAAAACAATCCAAAATTGACCGTAGACGTTTTCCATGTGGCTGGCAGGGAATGAAGCAGATCTCTTATGTTCTTAAAATGGACTACTAACTATAAAGAAAAGTTAATAGAAATTCATTACATTCAGAAATACTTTTAAGAAGGTACAACATCCGCCAGTTTGTTGGCTTTCTAAATAATCTACAAGTCCACCTTAATGTGCTAAAAGTTTATGGATCTGTGGGACTTCCCTGGTGGCGCAATGGTTAAGAATCTGCCTGCCAATGCAGGGGACATGGGTTCGAGCCCTGGTCCAGGAAGATGCCACATGCTGCGGTCCACAACTAAGCCCGTGCGCCACAACTGCTGAGCCTGTGCTCTAGAGCCCAAGAGCCACAACTACTGATTCCGTGCGCCACAACTACTGAAGCCCTCGTGCCTAGAGCCCATGCTCCGCAACAAGAGAAGCCACCACAATGAGAAGCCTGTGTGCTGCAACGAAGAGTAGCCCCCGTTCACGACAATTAGAGAAAGCCCTCGTGCAGCAATGAAGACCCAGTGCAGCCAAAGATAAATAAATAAATTATAAAAAACAAATAGAGCAAAAAAAAATAGTTTACGGATTTGTTTCAGGACTAAAAGAGCATACTAAAAAAATTTGCAAGTAATGCAATTTCATGCCTGTATCATTAAAAATTCTACAGATGTCAAATGAAAATATTTTTATTTTAATCATCTAACAAGCAAAACTTTCATTATTTTAGTAGAGAAAAAAATCTGAATTTTTACTTCAACTTAAAATAGGAAAAAGTAGCTTTTGTTATACTTGTTCACACTGTATATGAACAAATTGGATAAGTCTTTTCTCAGAGCATAAGGAAAGGGATAAAATATATACCCACTGGGGCTTCCCCAGTGGCACAGTGGTTAAGAATCCACCTGCCAATGCAGGGGACACAGGTTCAAGCCCTGGTCCGGGAAGATCCCACATGCTTCGGAGCAACTAAGCCTGTGCGTCACAACTACTGAGCCTGCGCTCTAGAGCCCACGAGCCACAACTACTGAGCTCACGAGCCACAACTACTGAAGCCCATGTGCCTAGAGCCCATGCTCCACAACAAGAGAAGCCAACGCAATGAGAAGCCTGCGCACTTCAATGAAGAGTAGCTCCCGCTTGCCGCAACTAGAGAAAGCCCGTATGCAGCAATGAAGACCCCCCCCAAAAAAAAAATATATATATATACACACATGCCCACCAAGTTCACTGATGTGACTGAGGTGCTGTTTCACAAGACAGCAGCTCTGGAACTGGCTTTTTCCCCTTTGTTATTAAGCAAGTTACCTAAAATATTAAATGCTGGCCTTCATGTGGACTTACATATTTTTGTTTTTGTCTTAACGATCATTTTGAGTTAACCAATTTAATAGGTACCTAAAAAGATGCCTGGCCTCACAAAGCCAAGCAGTGTTTTTGATTTCAGTGGTGATGACATACACCAAGACGTCCCTTTTAATTTACCACGTGGAAGAACACAGTACCAAGAATAACATTCTGTCACCCCTAGGAACCAATTCCAAAACAAAAACAAAAAGTCTACAAGGCCCTTCTTGCAGTATCTACTTCAAGCACATGTACCATTTTAGAATTTTAAAAGCTGTTTCTTCTGGACTTTTCCACCATGAGCTAGCCAGCTCAGGGGATGTCACCATTGTGCCAGCCAGGCCAGGCCCTGTGGGCCACAGGTGGTGTCCCTCACCATCACAGCCATGTGCAATCACATGCTCTTTGTCAAGCAGAGCAGCATGGCTGAAACAAGGCATGTGGAGACAAAAGACCTGGGGGAGCGGGGAGTCCCCAAAATGCACCAAAGCGGGTCAAAAATGTCCTTATTGCAAATTTAAGACAATAGACTATCCTTAATAGACAGTAGAAACAAAAACGAGAATAGCCAATTAAAACATTCAACATTAGGAATTTCCATAACACAAACAATAAATAAAAAGAGAATGTCATTCTCAAAACATTAACCAGTTAAGGAAAAGCAATTTGAGTGAGAGATGCCTAAAACTCAGGCCACCAGGGAACAATAGGAAAAAGCCTAGTCTCTCACCCCAAAGAAGGCTCTATGAGTCTTAATTTTCCCCAGAGCTATGTAATTGATGCCTTTTATAAAGGACCCTTATGTACTAAAATAATCCAAAGTATTATTGTATCACCTAAGCCAAATACAGAAAAGTGATGTTCAATTTTATATACATTTAAAACCACATCTGTCATCTTTTTACCTAAGATAACAGTAATATGCATATACTATTAATAAAATACTTCTTTTAGCTCTAAAACATGCTTTAGAGCTAATAAAAAGTATCGTAATCTATACTATTTCATGTATAGGGTGATTCTCTACTATCCAAAACTCAGTTAACCCAAATATTTCAGTGGTTCTAATTAAATAAGCATTTACTATATATGTTTTACTTGCCTTATTCCTCCATTTTCTCCTCATGAAAAACACTGCTATACTTCCCATCCTGAATCCAACTCCAGGCTATAATGTATGGTTTATTTACCATGTTTGTGTCAAAATAGACACTACATTAAAACACAATTTAGCACAGTAAGACTAGCTATCTGAAACTTGTGAGATTAAGATATACTAACTTTCTCTTTCAACACCTTTTAAAGACTTATCAAAAATATTATCCATTATGAGTGAAAATTCATTTAACACATAACTGTTCTCTTAAATAGACTGCTATAACTATGAAAGGGCACTTTTTTGTTGTTGTTGTACGTGGGCCTCTCACTGTTGTGGCCTCTCCCGTTGCGGAGCACAGGCTCCAGATGCACAGGCTCAGCGGCCACGGCTCACGGGCCCAGCTGCTCCGCGGCATGTGGGATCTTCCCGGACCGGGGCACGAACCCGCATCCCCTGCATCGGCAGGCGGACTCTCAACCACTGCGCCACCAGGGAGGCCCCACAACACCCGTTCTTAGTGAACGTTTATCAATGTGGCAAGAGGCCAGAGAAACTTTCAAGACTGCTTTTAAGGAAGCTAAAAAGAAGAATGTGGATTCACAGTGAGATAACAAACGGGTGGTGGAAGGCCACATCTCTCATCTGGTGTTCTTGAATTTGGTCCTTTTGATGCCTTTTGCATTCTACAAATGAGTGAATATTTTAAAACTTTTCACAAAAAAATTCTAATATATATAGTTTTTTATGAAACCTTTCTAAAATGCTTTCACTGGCTTTCATATTTTGCAATGTGAGAAACACAAGAGAAATTAAGGTTTATTTAGCATCACCTTAATGCATGACTAGGATCCCCACCATAAATGCACTGCTAATATTTACCTTTTGTTAACACATTTTAATTATATAAAAATCACATAAGGTTGAGAACATTCTTTCTCAGTATAAGCATTATTTTGTAACTAAAAATTAATTCAAGAGATCAAAATCAAATATTAACCTCTACGTCCAAACAACAAAATGACTTGAAAGTGTTTAACTGACACATTTACAAAATAGGTAATCATTACCAAAAAACATTCATATCATGAAAGAGAAGAAACAATGAGGTTTGTTGCAAGATTCAACTTGTTAACTGATATACTTCCCTTATTTATAAGCTGCCAGTATTAGCTTTTGAGAAATAACCGTTTTGCCTTCTCTGTGGCAGTCTCTCTAATAGGGCTCTAATCCCTCTTATACCTGCATGTACTACAGCGATTGGAGAAGTCGAACACTCAATTTCCCAGCTTCCCTTGAAGGTAGAAACAGCCATGTGACTGAGATTTAGCCAATGAGATGTAAGCACCACCCCTTCCCTGGGTCTTGTTTTTCCTGCCTGCAGCAGGCATTGTGACATCATGAGGCAAGTCATGAGGAAAAGGCCAAGAAAACAGCACAGGTGTTGATCCTGACATGACTGAGCCTCTGAACATCAGAGCTGCTGCTTTCTAAGAGAGACAAGCTCCTCCTTAGTTAAAGTATCTTGAACTGCAGCTAAAAGCAGTTCTACTTGACAGTCTGGAAAATGAATACCAAACCCAAGCACGTAACTTGATGACTTTCATTCTAATTAAACAAACTTATTTGCATTCTGCCTCACTCTTACCAAATATCTAGGCAAAATGGTTCTCTTTAGCGCAGCTTCAAGTAAATGAAAATATTTTGTTCTATTAATAATACTTCTCCTGCCTTTCCTCAAAATATATGTACATACACCCCTCTCCTTTGCTAGAGTAATTGCTTTTTTTTTTTTTTTTTAGAGTAATTGCTTTTAATCTTACTAGCTCAGCAAAAAGAATTCTCTTAGTGCAGGGAATTGCCTTCACTTGAATCAATGAGAATATTAACTCTGAGGCTCAAAATGGCACTTTTCATAATAATTAATACAAGTATCTCATCTCCAGCTTCATAGAAAACCTGAATTCCAATAAACTTGGAGGCAAGGAATAGTTCTACGCGGAAGATTCTCTTCCCTCCACTGACTCATAAAATTGAAACTAATAAGTTTCAAAATATGAGGCAGAATTCTGAACTAGACCGAACTGAAAGCTCGGGTAAGTCAGTTAGATCACTCCTGGACTTCTTAGAAGATGTAGCACTCTTCTGATGCTGAGGTCGTCGTTCACGCCTGACATCCTGCTATGTTACCCGAAACCCTGACAAATCCACTCTCTTTCCTTGCCCCTATTTTCAGAGGAAATCACATCCTGGACGGGACAACACTTTGTCAGTATACTACAGCGCACAGTGTCCTGTGCGAGGGCCGGTCAAAGGGCCCGTTCTGTCTGGCTCCACATAACCACCATCCTATTGCTGGCGCCTCTCCACATTCTATGCTCGGACATATTAAAATTCTTTCGTTTCCTTAAAGGAGCCAAAGTCTCCCTCACCTCCAGGCTTTCACATGCTGTTTTCTCTGCCTGGAACACTTTTTGTTTCTTGGCTACTTCCTCCTATCCCGGGGTCCCAGCTTAAATGGCGCTCCTGGAGGATCTGGATAAAGTCAGCCTCACCTGCTGGGCGCTGCCTGAGCACCTAGTCCATGCCCTACCGCGACGGCCTCATGTTCTCTGCCTGTCTCCCTGGTAAACTGTGGGCTGCATAGGGAAGTTCCCTGGTGGTCTTGGGCTAGGATTAGGCACTATCATTGTTGTGGCCCAGGTTCAGTACCTGGTTGGGGAACTAAGACCCCACCAGCCATGTGGTACGGCCAAAATTTAAAACTTGTGGGCTGTGTGAAGGCAGGAGGCCACGTGTGGCTCAGTCCTGGCTACATTGTCAGCACCTAGCACTGCACCTGCCACACAGTACATGTCTAATACATATTTGTTTATGAGACGAATGACTTAATCCTGCAATGTGAAAGTCAGTTTGGAAGCAAGGGAAAGACTGGTTGGTGGCAAAGACCAAAAATATAAAATCCTTCAAAAAGTCCCGAAGTATTAGATTGGGTGATATGCAACTGTCAACATTTGACCATTTTCTGCCTCTAAGAAGAGCATTTTCAAATTCTTCAATCTAAAAATAAAGCCTGAACTACAGCAGGCAGAGGGTAAAAACAATAGTGATTTCAAAGGATAGAGTCTTAGATTCTTGCAACCAATTAATTGTGGATAAATGAGGAAGAACAATAATTCAAAGGGTACTGAGGTGTGAGGACAGGATAGGGGGCAAACAGTGGTGTTGTGAAGAGAAAAAATCAGGAGTATTCGCTGAGTTTGGGAAATAAGGAGAGAATTAGTTTAGATAAGAAGAATTTTCAGTAACACATCCAGGGTTTTTTAACCTGTAGCCAGAAAATTCACAGAATTTGAGGTTGAAGAGACCTTGGAAATCATCTCATCTGATTCCTTCATTTTGTAGCCTTGTTTGGTTATGTGATCAAGGTCAATGACTTGGTTACTAGCAGAACCAAGGCTACACAGCCCCGGGCTCTTGGTATCCAGGCCAACTCCACTGCCACTGCAGCCACCAACACCACTTCTTTTACTAAGAATACAAACACAAGGGCTTCCCTGGTGGCGCAGTGGTTGAGAGTCCGCCTGCCGATGCAGGGGACGCGGGTTCGTGCCCCGGTCCGGGAAGATCCCACATGCCACAGAGCGGCTGGGCCCATGAGCCATGGCCACTGAGCCTGAGCGTCCGGAGCCTGTGCTCCGCAACGGGAGAGGCCACAGCAGTGAGGGGCCCGTGTACCGCAAAAAATAAAATAAAAACCAAAAAAAAGAATACAAACACAAGCTACTGCTCACAGCCCATGTGGATAAGAAGAAATGCGATAAGTTCAATATCTATTTTATTGGAAGATTTCTCAGACCCTCAAGTTATGTAATATGGATAAACTCACAAAAGATTCTTACTGGGGTAAGTAGAATTATATTCTTCACATAATTTTAAAATGCTTCTCACACACAAAACTCTTTTTTCCATCACTGCTATTCACTAGATCTAACAGAATTACAGCAAAATTCACAGCTGGAAAAATCTAAAAAACCCAAGAATTCTTAACAGAGGCCCCAGGTTTTAGTCCCATCCCTGCCACTGACCGTGTGCCCTTGGGCAAGTTAATTCACTTCTCTGGGCCTCCGACTTCCTGGTGTAAAATCAGGTAAACTAGAGCACCACTAAGTACACTCTAGCTCTAAAAATTACAACTGCAATCAAATGAATGTTTCAAAATATTTTTATGTAAATTAAAAAAATAAAGAGTACCCAAAATATCACTATTAGTTAGTCAAACTCTGGTAATAAAAGCCTTGTGCCTTTTGCTTAAGTTGCCTTGGAAAGCTATCTGCTCCACAAAAATGGTACAAACAACCTAAAACGTTCACTAATGGAAGACTGGTTAAATAACCCATGGCTCATCCAACAACGGGATGTTACAAGACTACTAAAAAGAATGTGGTAGATAAGTGTGTTAACCTGAAAATCGAAGATATATTAATGTTTAAAAGTAAGCTATAGAAGAGTATATATGGTAAGCTTCCATTTCTGTAAAACAAAAAGGGATATAAAAGAACCTGCATAGGCTTATATACGACTAGAAAATTACCGGAAGGACAAACAAGCACCCATGAGAGTGGAAGGGTGCTTCATCTGTGGAAGGGTGCAGGGCCTGGGTAAGAAAGAGGCTCACTTGGAATTGTACAACCTTCTGTACTGTTTGATTCTCTTTTGAACTTGGAGTGTGGATTGATTTTTTTTCTTAAGTTACAATTAAAAGCCATGACTAAACGCTGGATAACTTTGTATGAATATTTTAAAGTGCCGTGGGTCAAGAACCACCAGAGGCTTCTCCATTATTCCATTTAAACAAAACTTATGTGTCTTGCAAGATTTTTAAAATTCTTGTTAATGGAAAACAAATATATGAATATAAAATCTAACTGAATGTGTTACTGGTTTTGATTAAAACATAGAAATATAATTTTTAAAGTCAAAAAACTTTAAAAGCCATTTGGAGCTATTTTAGATTACACAAATTATTGCAAATATAGGGCACCCTTTTATTTTTATTTTTCACCTTTTTATTCTTTAAGGTTGAAAAAGTGACAGTGGCATTTAGGCTGGGAGAGACAGAGCCACTGTTTCCCTCCTGACTTATCCATTTACCTTCAGTTGTCAGCTCAGATCGAGAGGGAAAGGCTGGCAGACTCCAGTGACAGGTCAAGGCGAGTTATGAAACATGAGGAAGAGTCATCCCACAGAGCAGGGAGATGCCCCTGGGAAAACTGAAAGCAGTCAGCTGAAAAAAATCACTGGGGACAGAGACGGAAAACAAGACCCAGAAGGGCTGGCGTTCACAGGAAACAACAAATCATCTATTTACATACTCATGATTCTAGCACAGATACCACTAACCAGCCCGAATTCAATATAAGAGCACTCCAGTTTTTATAGCATAAAATCAACTTAATTTCCCACAGTTGCAATTATATCTAAACAAGAGGTAGCCACAGTAGGCAAATGAATCCTCTAAAAGTGGACACACAGGTTTACACGTGCCTAAAATATACCCTACATTTATTTCCATCTCAGGCACAGAAAATAAAAAGCAGATACAAGCATTAAAGATCAGAGGCAGTCTTTTGTGACTGCAAACGTTTCCACCATGAAGCTTGGAAAACTTAATTTGTGGTTCATTTCCTACCTCTCCACAGCCATTACGATGTTTTATTTCAGAAATGTTTAGAACGTGGAAATCTTTTAGCCTACCAAACCAGCCTAGTCCAATCTCAATGAGGAACTACGTAATGAAAACCTCCAGAAACCCTCTCATTTCATCTCCTTCTTTAAAGGAAAGAGAACTGTTTGTCTTAATTTACCTGTGTCCTATTTCCAAAATCATGTGAAGTAAAATGTAATTGAACAGGTGTTGATTTTTCCAGATTCGGCTGGTGTCAGAGCAAAGAGCTGGGCGCACCCAGGCAACAGTTCTGCTTTCAACAAACAAACCGAGCACACATCAGCTTGCAGACAGTAAAAGTACCATACACATGTGCTGAAACGTAAGAGAAAACCGCTTATTTTTACAAATTATGCCTCGTTCTCTCATTAGAGCTTTCTTTCGCCAGTTATCTATCCCCTTAGAAAATTTCTGATAAACACCTGCAAGTTAATCAAGATGCCCCCCGTGTAACGGCAAAGAGAGATCTGCGCAAGACAAACCTGTGTGGAAAATGACAGTACTTTTCCTAAACCCTGAAGGGAGTCGAAGATTTCGAAGCAATCCTTTGGCAGTGAGTCGAACGTGAATGGTGGACAGGGAGAACTTGGGAGACAACAACATGTCTTCAGAGCAGGTGGAAAGATTTCACAGAAGAACCAGCTCCGTGGATTCTCACATACTGTCTTTTTAAACTCAGCACCCTTCCTCGAAGCCAAGAAATACAGCGAGAGGAAACATGCCTACATGCCAGACGTCACTCCACCGTACATGCACAAAAGAAAAACCCCAGAGCTATCCAAGTGCTTCTGGCTTCCGTCTCTACTCCCAGATGTTGCCAAAACAATGCTCTTCCTCTGAATAAAATCTCCTCCTAGCAGACCCAGCAGTCAGCAGCCTCTGAATGACATCACACCAAACATGCTTATGGGCTTATTATGGTTTTCATCAGAGATGGAGAAGGGGAGGAGAAAGTGGGTGGTCTTAGGCACTTTATATAACAACCAATAGTGTCACAGGTTCTGTAATGAGTTGGAGGATCCTTAAGGGGAAATAACTACTTCGAGGAGTGCCTAATATCTATTTAGTAATTATAAAAAATTAAGACTTCATTAAATAATCTGTGTTCTGATGTTTTTAATTGTAATTATATTCACACTACTAGTGTGAATATGCCCAGTAGCACTGGGCATTTTTTTCAGATATTTTACATGTAAACCTGATACCATGGACAAAAAAATTTTAATGGCTTCAAGCAATAAATGTTCTCAATTACAATTTTAAATAAAATTCCTACTGTAACACCTGGAACTAACGTAATGTTGTAGGTCAATTATACTTCAAAAAAATGTTTTTACTATAATATACTAATGACGGATTGATAAAAGGTTAAAATTCAACTCTAACACTCATAGTCTGAGGACTTCACTAAGCGTCAGCAATAAAGGTTAATGCAATTTCTCTACCAGATGCAACAATAGTTGCAGAGGAATAAAAATTAGTGAGTATTCTAAGGACTCCAATTATTGCTTGACTAATTATACAGAATCAGGTGACCTCTCAAGATAGTAACGTTTTGAGACTAGGAACATCAGGAAGGTGTGATTATTGTTTATCAGTAAGAACTGAGATCTGGTAAATGTTTGAATAGAGTCCTTTGTTAAAGCACATTAAAATATGGTGGCAAAAAAAAAAGGGGTTGAAAAGATAAAGGCATGGACATAAGAAAACTGCACCTGCAAAATGCTCACTTAAGTAAAGCTAATATTATTAAACCAGGAAGAGTCCAACTCTTTTAATTTTAAAAAGCACAAGAAAACAGTGTGTGAAAAATGATCGATGTGTGTTTCCAAGATTTCCAAGACTCAGTAACAGAAATGAATGCAGTTAACTGTTAACCATAAATGACTATTAAATGCTATGAGAATGTGCGGGAAGCAGTTACTCTTCAAGAAATTCTGTAGAGCATTTAGGGTGTGAAGAGGGAAGGAGACAGGCAGGAAAGGAAATTTTGAGTAATTCCTTCTCCGTTTTCACTCGCCCCACAGCCTGCCACTTCAGAGGCTGTCGAGAGACCAACCCAACAACCTGCCGGGGGTTAGGTGCGGGAAAATTACAACCTGTTCCTGCACAGACAAGGCGTCTTGTAAACATTGCACCCACGGCCATGCAAGCACAAATAATCAAGGAATTGAAGTCTAGAAAAGCTACATTTAGGTGGTGCCTTTTCACTCTATCACAATTTGTTATTGTTAAACCGCAACCTTTTTCCTGGATTCCGCAAATTAATTTGCCATAAAGCACCTCTCCTCCCCGCCCGCACCAAGAAAAGAAAAAAAGCTTGTAAAAACTAAGATAAACACAACACTGTAAAACAACTATACCCCCATAAAAAGTTTTAAAAAAACTAAGATACAAATCAGCATTAAAGGGCTTCCCTGGTGGCGCAGTGGTTGAGAGTCCGCCTGCCGATGCAGGGGACACGGGTTCGTGCCCCGGTCCGGGAAGATCCCACATGCCACGGAGCGGCTGGGCCCATGAGCCATGGCCGCTGAGCCTGCGCGTCCGGAGCCTGTGCTCCGCAACGGGAGAGGCCACAGCAGTGAGAGGCCCGCGTACCGCAAAAACAAACAAACAAACAAAAAACAGCATTAAAATTATAAACAGAAGACTGAACACTGATATTATTAAAGATAGGACACCACCCCCTATAGGATGTTTTCTGTTTTGTTAAGTTTTTTTGTTTGTTTAGTTTTGTTAGTTAAGTAACAGTAAACGCTAATGTATCCTGGTTTATGGGGAAATCCTTTAGCCTAGACTACCCAAAAGAAGAAATTAGCAACATGCCACCAATTTTTCATACTCATTAGAAAGTCTACTTGAACTACCCTAAGCTACACCACACAGAGTTAACAGTAATGTTGCTAACGATCTTTGTAAACAGCACAGCAAGGCTCCCTGCTTCTCCCTGTGAGTGACCCTACGTGGCCCTGTGTGGCTGTGGCCTGCAGTGTCTCCCATCCTCTGGGAACTCTTCTTTCAAAGGCAAAAAACAGAGAAAAAAAAAAAAAAACAGCACAGCAAAGAACTACAAGAATAAAGAGAAGCAGTGCCAGTCAGAAGGAAAAGTCAAAAGTCAGAGGAGTAGTTCTTGTTTGTACAGCAAAGTGTACACACACACACACACACACACACACACGGAAAAAGATGTTTGAGATGAATGACTAAGAACAGCTCAAGCTGGGTTTCCATTCTTTCCCAAACACAGTCTGCCCCCTGGTGGCAGTTGAGTACAAGTGCACCAAAGCAAAAGGGGCCTTAACAGCCAACTCATACAATATACTACATACCAAGCACACTCCTAAACACTTTATATGTATGCACTCTTTTAAATAATCGAAAAAGAAATTATTGTATAGTTCCAATTATTTTTATAATATATATACTTCAGGGCTTGGGGAAGCACAGATTTTAAAACTGGCTCAAAACGTTTCCTTGATTACTTATTTGATCAGCTGTTACCACTTGTGTGCACACTGTGGTTTCTTTAGTTATACTAAATATAGAAGTACCCAGGGCTTCCCTGGTGGCGCAGTGGTTGAGAGTCCGCCTGCCGATGCAGGGGACACGGGTTCGTGCCCCAGTCCGGGAAGATCCCACATGCCGTGAGCCATGGCCGCTGAGCCTGCGCGTCCGGAGCCTGTACTCCGTAACGGGTGAGGCCACAACAGTGAGAGGCCCGCGTACCACAAAAAAAAAAAAAAAAAGAGACCAATATTTCCATAATGTCCTCTTCCTTAGTAGGGAAAAGAATGTCTAAGCTATATCGTGAATGACTGTCCAAAAATTCACATAAAGCAATTAGAAAAAATGTCAACCTCCACCCACCCTTAAGATTATAAGTTTTTCAAGATCAGTGGCACTGCCTTTTATTTCTTTGGTCTCCCAAAATAAGAGCAGTAATGTTTTATCCATGTACAATGTTTGTTTTTAAAAACTAAGAAAAAATACATGTTCAATGTATAATTTTTTAAAAAATAAAAGTTAAATTAGGGGCTTCCTTGGTGGCACAGTGGTTAAGAATCCGCCTGCCAATGCAGGGGACACGGGTTCGACCCCTGGCCTGGAAGATCCCACGTCACAGAGCAACTAAGCCCGTGTGCCGCAACTACTGAGCCTGTGCTCTAGAGCCCGCAAGCCACAACTACTGAGCCCGTGTGCCACAACAACTGAAACCCGCGTGCCTAGAGCCCGTGCTCCACAACGAGAAGCCACAATGAGAAGCCCGCACAGCGCAACGAAGAGTAGCCCCTGCTCGCTGCAACTAGAGAAAGCCCGCACATAGCAACGAGGACCCAACACAGCCAAAAATAAAAACAAACTTAAAAAATTATTTTAAAAAAGTTAAATTATCTGTACATCACAGTGCTCTGTAACCAGTTTTCTTAAACTTAAAAATTTCACATTTATCTTTCCATGGCATTAAATAATCCTCTATGTTGTTATTTTAATGGCTTCAAAAATATCATTAAAATGTCGGTGAACATAAACACCACCTGTTGTTTAAACCATTCATACTGTTTCCAACTTCCCCCTTCTAAACATTTCTGAAAAGCAATAAATAAGTCAATCAACTATTTTCCTAGAATCAATTCTGAAAAATGGAATTCCAGGGTAGAAGGCTTTTGTTATATGTCACCAAAGTGTCTCTGTCCAGAAAGGCTGTAGTAATTTATACCCCTTCAGTGGCATGTACAAGGCACCTGGTCCTCACACATTCACCAATAGTGGGTATTACTCTTAAAAATAGACAAGAACTGACAGCACATTATTTTAATTGATGTTCGTAAACTTTTTTCATGTTTCTTAGTCCCTCATATTTCTTTTTTGTGTCTAATTTTTTTCTTTTCTCTTTTAATGAAGTATAGTTGATTTGCAATGTTATGTTAGTTTCAAGTGTACAAAATATGATTTCATATTTTATAAACTCCATTTTAAATTATTATAAAATATTGGCTATACTCCCTGTGCTGTATGTTAATTACATCCTTGTATCCTATTTTATACCTAAGAGTTTGTACCTCTTACTCCCCTTCTACGATATTGTCCCTCTTCCCTGTCCTCTCCCCACTGGTAACCACTAGTTTGTTATCTGTGAGTCTGTTTCTGTTTTGTTATATTCATTCATTCTGTCTTTTAGATTCCACAGTATTTGTCTTTTTTGGATTCGATACAAGCATAACCTCATTTTATTGCGCTTCATAGATACTGTATTTTTACAAATTGAAGGTTGTGGCAACCTTGTGTTGAGCAAGTCTATGTCACCATTTTTCCAACAGCATTTGGTCATTTCATGTGTCTGTCACATTTTGGTAATTCTTGTAATATTTCAAACGTTTTCATTATTATTATATTCGTTATGGTGACTGGTGATCTTTGCTGTTACTACTGTAATTGCTTTTTGTTTTGTATTTTTAGATTAAGATATGTACCTTTTTTAGACATAATGCTACTATTGCACAGTTAACAGACTACACTATAGTGTAAACATAGCTTTTATATGTACTGGGAAGCCAAAAATTCATGTGACTCGCTTTACTGTGGTGGTCTGGAACTGAACCCACAGTATCTCTGACGTATGCCTGTATTTGTCTATGATCACAAGAAGTCTAGTTATAGTTAATTAACATCTATCACCATGCTTAGAATGTTTTTGACAAACGGGAGGTCTAAAACTTTTGTTGTCATAACTAGTTACCCATTCTTTCATTGTGACATTCGTGGAAAGGCCTTTTCTATACAAGTGTATACTCTCAGTGCTCTTATCATTCTAATTTTTGTTTAAAACTTCAGTCTGGGGCTTCCCTGGTGGCGCAGTGGTTGGGAGTCTGCCTGCCGATGCAGGGCACACGGGTTCGTGCCCCGGTCCGGGAAGATCCCACATGCCGCAGAGCGGCTGGGCCCGTGAGCCATGGCCGCTGAGCCTGCGCGTCCAGAGCCTGCGCTTCGCAATGGGAGAGGCCACAACAGTGAGAGGCCTGCGTACCGCAAAAAACAAAAAACAAACAAACAAAAAAAACTTCAGTCTGGAATATATTTGCATGTAGTATATGAAGTAGGGCTCTAGCTCCTGATAAAATGATAGTCCTTGTTCCAACAAGATTTACTGAACAATCCATACTTTTCCCTGATTTGAACACTAAATTTAACACATGCCAAAATAGCATTTGCTCTTTAAGTGTGAGAGGAGAGTTATAATCATAAACCAATACAGAAAGACAGCCTCGGGCTTCCCTGGTGGCGCAGTGGTTAAGAGTCCGCCTGCCGATGCAGGGGACGCGGGTTTGAGTCCCAGTCCGGGAGGATCCCACATGCTGCGGAGCGGCTAGGCCCGTGAGCCATGGCCGCTGAGCCTGCGCGTCCGGAGCCTGTGCTCCGCAACGGGAGAGGCAGCAGCAGTGAGAGGCCCGCATACAGCAAAAAAAAAAAAAAAAAAAAAAAAAAAGAAAGACAGCCTCATCCCTACTCTCACCGGAGAAAGCGCTGGTCACACCGGTATTACCTCTTCAGAGCAGGTGTGCAACTCTCAACCATCTCCCAACACTTGGAAGAGGGGGTACAGAAAGCAACCCTATCCTCCTGTGCTGGATTTAGTGGTGGGGATGGAAGGCGCAGTGCATTTCCTACTTTCCAGGGCAGACACCACGGCACCTGAGACTGATGATCTTGTGTAAAAGAACCAAGGGGCAGGGTAAGTACAACTCTGGCGCTCTGGTATTCCTAAGAGCTTTCGTGTGTGGTAGAACCATGGCAATAATAGTAATGGTATGTGTGGCATCTTCCTTATAAACAGTAAACCAAGTTTTATTTAGAGCCAATGTTGGCTAGACTCTTACAGCACCATAATCTTTAAATAAATTACAACAGCTAGACCCCATGAGGATGGTTCTTGACTTTCACCAGTTTTTCCTGCTTGAAGGATTTAAAATAATTCAACCTCCTGGAATAGAGCTCTAAAAGTACAGCCACTAGAACCATAAGAACAATGAAAAGGATTATCCTCGTCACTGTCCCCAGTAGCAGAGGCAGCTATCACCTGAGAGTTTTTTATATAACAACTCTGTGACGTCAAAATTACTTCTATACTGGGATTTTTTCCCAAAATATTCTCACGTTTCCAAATGAGAAATTTGAGGCTTTGGAGAGGCTTAGCAACTAGCCCAAGGTCAGGACACAAGTGGAATGCGGCAATCCCAAGATTTCAACCAATAGTCAATGCCTGAAAAGTTCATTCTCTTTCTGTTCCTCTTCATTGTCTTACGAGATAATGGAACTGTCTTTGAAATTACTGATTAAAGGTTAAAACTAAAATAATGATACAGAATTTTCAACTATTAAACTAGCCAAATTAAAAAAAATAATAATACCCAACGTCGACCAGAGTATGGTGATGCCAGCACTCTTTTATGTTGTCATTGTATAAATGGATATGAAGCTTTTGGAAGGCAACTTGGTTGACTGAAGTGGCTATAAATATGCATATGTTTTGATTTGTTTATACTACTTTTAAGAATCTATCACAAAAAAACTTCCCTAAACTTTGAAGGTGATAACTGTAAAGATGTTCATCAGAGAATCATTTGTGAATGTAATGCAGAAGCACCCCAAATATTACAGAGTAGTTAAATGCCGCTGCATATGCTAAATGTAATAGTCATTAAAGAGTGATTACTTACGTTAAGTGACAACAGGATATAAAGTTATCTGAATTTTATTTAAAATCACAAATTTAAAAAAACTAAAGGGTGATTTCTAAACCTCTACATGTTAAACTTTTTAGAACTTAGCAAATCGCTAAAAAGTGATTATTGCACTCTAGTGAAAACATATGAAGTTGGTCAACTTTAATCTCCACCAGTTTGTTGCTTAAACAAACCAAAAAAACCTATCTGAAAGCCATAAAATTTAATGCTCAGAGGAACATGTCTGTATGTGGAGGCAATGTCTTCTGTACGATCTAAAAGATGACTGTTGCAAGCAGAATATAAAGAAAGTCAAGGTGCTTTGCAGTCATAGGCTATCAGAGCGGGGAGAAACCTTAGTGATCATTTCAATTACACAGAAAAGAAAGCTAATACTAAGAGGTTACATGACCCACAAAGTCATTGGCTGCTTGGACACCACTTCTTAGCATCCGAGCTGTTCCTCCAAAGGGCAACACACTGTGACTTTTCCTCGGCAGGCTCGTCATAATACTATGTTAGCCTTAAGTAATGATAACTAACCATCAGCTAGACGTTTATGATTTTTTGGAAAATACATGTTCATACCCTGCAATCTACATTAAATCACTATGCTGACCCCCTTAAAATACATCTTTTTCCACTGCAATTGTTAGAGCATTGATTACTCAGGGTGAATTGAAGGGAGGCATTCTCAAACTCCGTCATATGCCCCATTTCTACTCCATGGTTAGAGGCTTTGCCAAGCAAAACCACTGCGTGATGCATACTGCTCATTTCTTTTCTCAATCAGTTGCTAATCTGCCATTCTGGTAACCTTACCTATCAAGGGTCACTGATATGTTGAGGGTCAGTGGTAGGCTTTGGAAACAGGATATCATGTCAGTCCCACAATGGGCCAAAGGAAAATACCTAATGCTAATAGTTTTCCCGTGTGTAGAAAGACGATATATATTGGAGATTATTTGTACTATGCCTGTGAAAACAAATATCCTTTACAATATTTCATATAATCATAGACTTCAGACATGAATTAAGACTGCCTTTCCAAGTTTCATAAAACAGGCATATTAGACTTATTTAACCAGCCCCTTTACTGTGACCAATATCAATGGCAGCTTCCAAAGCACAGAAATGTCACACACAAATACTTGCCCCCAAAACCGCAAAACTTGTATTTTGAAAACTACAAAAAAATTGTTACAAGAAATTAAAGGAGACCTAACTAAAAAGGAAGCCATCCTATACTCATGAATCATAATACTTCATATTGTAAAGATGGCAATACTCCAGAAATTCATCTACAGATTCAATGCAATTTCTATCAAAGTCCTAGCTGACTTTTCTATGGAAATTGAGAAGTTGACCCTAAAGTTCATATGGAAATTCAAGGGACTCAGAATAGCCAAAACAATCTTGAAAAAGAAGAACAAGTTAGAGGACTCACACTTCCTGATTTTAGAACTTATTACACCACAGTAATCAAAACAATGTGGCATTGACACATAGATCCATGAAAAGAGAGTCCAGAAACATAGCCTCACATTTACAGCCAACTGTTTTTAACAAAGGTGACAAGACATTCCAATGGAAGAAAGAATAGTGTTTTCAACAAATGGTACTGGGACAGTAGGAAATCTACATGCAGAAGAATTAAATCGGATCCCCTACTTCACAACAAATGCAAAAATTAACTCAAAAATGGATCAAAGACCCAAGTGTAAGAGCTAAAAGTATAAAACTCTTAGAAGAAAACATAGGCATAAGTCTTTATGACCTTGTATCTAAGCAATGGCTTCTTAGATATAATGCCAAATAGATACACAACATAAGAAAAAAATAGATAAACTGGATCTCATGAAAATTAAAAATATGCCTTAAAAGGTACTATCAAAAAGTGAAAAGACAGCCTACAGAATGGGAGAAAATTATTTGCAAATCATATCTGATAAGGGCCTAATATTCAGAATATATAAAGAACTCCTATAATTCAACAATAATACAAATTATTTTAAAATAGGCAAAGGATTTGAATAAATGTTTCCCCAAAGAAGGTATACAAATGGCCAATAAGCTTCTGAAAGGTGCTCAACATCTGATGAGCCATCAGAGAAATGTAAACTGAAACCACAATGAGATACCACTTCATACCCATTAGAATGGCTATAATAAAAAAGGCAGACAAAAGCAAGTGTTGACAAGAATGTGGAGAAACTAGACCCCTCATACATTGCTGGTGGAAATGTAAAATGGTGCAGCCACTTTGGAAAACACTCTAGAAGTTTCTCAGTTAAACACAGAATTATCATATCATCTAGCTTTCAGATAAAGGTTACCTGATTTTCTAACATACAGTTGTTTATAGCATACTAGCTATCCTTTTCTCCTAAATATTAGGATGCGCTGAAAATTTAAAATGAAAGAAAATGAAAATCTCAGTATGCAGAATAGTTCTTTTGGCTTTTAAAATTAGTTTGGTAAACATATATGTTCAAACTCAGGCTCTTGCGAACCTTTAGAATTTAAATCGCTCTGCATGGCTGGGCCCTCTCTAGCTTTAAGAGCCTATAATAGGTCACACTTCCCTGCCTTATTAAGCTAAGGAAACCAAACATGTCTTGGGAGCCTCAAAGATATTAGTTATTCCATATTTAAGGTTACCCACCCCATTTTCTTTAATTACTATCTATATACAGGGGGTCACAAATTTATACTTCCTGCCCAGGCTTCCCTCACTAGATCATAGCCTTTAACCAGGCCTCTCACTGGAACAAGTAACCCTCCTTGTGATTTTATATTTTTTTGTGCAGTCCTTTGACTTTTCTGTAAGCTTTCTGAGACAAGGTCCTTGCTCGTTTTGGGCAAACCTTTATATCCTTAGCAGCCAACACTGTCACGATGCACGATAATCTGTAGTCAGTGTGTTATAATCATACCCTTCTCCCCTTTGATTTGCTGTTCTAATCCTCGGTGGACTTAGAAGCCATACAACTGTCCTATAACTGCATACTAAAGAAGAGAATTCAAGTAGTGGATGGGGACCTAATCAGCTATAGAGAAAAGACAGAAACTTCTATATTTTAATGAATCTTCTATGGCTTCTCAAGAGACAAAGCTTTTTGATTTCCAGTTGACGTTCAAAGGTTCAGTGAGTGAGGCTGCAGGCTGTCTTAGAGATGGATGTGACTTTGTTCAATAGAAGTATAAAAAAGAAAAGAAAAATGTTAAATGGCTGAACTATTAAAGGTGTTAAAACCTGATCTTGAGAGTACTTAGCAATTAAAGACTATCCAATTTTAAAATAGCTTATTTCTTGTAAAAAAAAAAAAGTACATTCTCTACATCTCCACATTTTAAATATTAAATATGCTCCACATCTGAAAAAATATCATTATTTAAAAAACAAATTATCTGTGATTAATAAAACGTCCTTCTGCATCAGACGGCTTGGCAATTGTGCTCACCAAGTTTTAACCCTATGCTGATCAAGGTCACAAGCAGTTATGTTTATGCCACAAACCTGAAATTATATTTATAAGCATAGTAGTGAAAAAATCACTGCAAATACACTTGAATACTTGTAATGATAATATAACTTTACAAAAAAACTCTTTTTCTCCATCCATATTTAAGGTGTCACTTACCCGCATTCAAAGCTGTATATAGACCTTTTCTTGAAGGACCTAAAATGGAAATATTTATGTTTTATAGAAAATATCATAAAAAACTAAACCATTTAAAAACTAAGTTTTTTTCCAAAAACAATCCATTAACACCTAAATTTTAGGTTCCTGATGGGAAATTCCACTGAGATTTAATCTTTATTGAGTTTATACTTAGGATATCTAAGGATAAAATATTCCAAATAACATCAAAATAGTAGTTTAAGGGTGATATTATTCATTGTCAAAATTAAACATGCTAGGACAAACTACGATATTTTTTCAGTTCAAGAACTGCTGAAATTCAAATTTTAACAGTACTAAATTTATACATGTATTACACACTTGATGCTATTCCACTGCTGATAGAGCAAAAAGGCCCAGACTACAAAACACAGCTACTAGGGTGTGATTTCTAAAATTGCCAAGTATTAAATCCAGTTCTCTTGCTATTCAGCTATGAAGGAAAACATACTTAAGCTTTTCCTCCAAACTGATACAATATAAAATACAACCAGGGGAATTATTTCACAATGTATATGTGTATTAAATCAAATACAATTTTAACTGTCAATTATACATCAATAAAGCTGAAAAATAAATTCAACCAGGAGTGGTAACAGGTACAGAGCTACAAAGATAAGTCACTAGACGACTATGAGCACGTCTTCCTGATGTGACAGAGTCATTTCTAGGGCAAGTCACCTGCAGATTATTTAGTTAAAACAGCTGCCACATTCTGTGGAATTTTACAGAGATGACGATCTCTTAAAATATGTGGCTGTTATAAATGGACAGCATTGATTCCCAGTCAAGTAAAACCTCTGTGATACAAAAGCTTACAAATTCAATGGCAAGACATTTTAGAATACTGAGGTTCTCTGTTCTGCAAACGTATCAGAGAAATCATGCCATTCTAACTCTCTGAAAGTTATCTTAGTATCAAAGTTCGACATTTCTTTCCAGTTACTGGTGTATGTGTAGATTACAGGGCTTTATCATCATCAATACAAACCATAGATTCATATACTGATGTCATCCCACCAAGGGGTAATTTGATGCATCAGAAATTTGTTTAAAACCCTGGAAGATGAGAACCTGCTGCTACCCAGAAGAATCTTTTTGCCAATATCTATGCCTATTCTCTCTTGAATTCAGTAGAAAAGAAAGTGTTGATAAACATTCACTAGGTAATTAACCTCAAGTTACCAAGTGATCCTTTACCTAATGTAACACATACACACACACAAACATTGAGAAGGACACAGAGCAACAGACACACACTGCTTTGAGAGACTAACACATTTCTGGAAAGTTATTTAGTAATATGATAACAACTTCACAAAGATTCACACAGTTTAACCCAGTGGTTCCTCTTTTAGGAATATCCCACAGAAGTAACTAGAACCTGAAGCAATGAATAGTATTCACATTCAGAGATGTTCATCTCAGTATCACGTGCCATAGTGAAAGACGGAAAATGTCCAGGAACCAGGGAATTGGAAAACAGGAGACTATTTCATAGCCATTTAAAATGAAGACACTCTCATGATATACTATTAAATTAATAAAAAGCAAGACACAAGAGAATGTACATATTATGCCCTGAGTTTTCTTGAAACAAAAACAAAGCTATTATATATGCAGAGGGAAAGAAAAGGAGGAAAGGCAACAGTTATTCATGGTTGACGGGATGAAGGAGGATGCTGTACATTTCTGTGCATTTTAAACCCTCTAATATAAATATGCATCACATATTACAGCTCAAGCTTCTCATTCACAATTATTCTTTCAGTTAAGCAATCTTTCAATTCACTAAGCAACAACTGCTCATGTGCTTCAGCTCCACTGTGATAAAGCTGCACGAAAACATTCCATATGAAGTATATACCACATATGCTGTAAACTTGAAAGTTAACCTTCATAGCTGTAGCAATCACGAAGTGAGCGATACAGAGAAGAAGAGATAAAGAACATGGGGGTGGGGCACGGGGGGACATGGTTGGACCAAAAGTGTGAAGTAAACCGTGCACTTCTATCTCATTATTCTAGATCCCCACCTTCGCATAATTTAACTCTAGAAGTTTCATTTATTTTCACCTTATACCTTTGTTCTATCTGCTGATTTATATGTATCAAGTTTTAGCTATAGAACCTACACACTCTCAGAACAAGAACAGCTCCATCAGTGTAAAAATCGATTGTGTCTTTATTCACCAGACTTTTTGTAAATAAATATTCAATATACCATGAACCTAAATGCCAAAATGTAACCTCCTGTAAGCCAAGGACTTAAAAAGCCTTGCCCTCCTCTTCTCTCCACAGTGAGGTCCATACCTTTTGGAGGCGTTTTTAGTAAGTGCACGTGAGCTCGGGGTACCAAAGGCTTCAAATATAAGGATCCTGAGGAGCCATTTTGAAATGCTGGTTTCGGAGGTTTTTCCTCGTATTTGATGACAGCGTTATTACCAGCTGGAATAAAACAGAAAAGTACACTTTATTTTACAGATAAACACAGTATGAGTCTTCCACGACCTATCTTTCCTCTTTAAATCAACAAGTGCTCACTAAGCACCTACAGGCGTTACTGTATGTTGGGAATACAAAGACGGATAACAGGTAGTTCCTAGCCTCAGGGATGCAGGGTGAATGGTAACCAGGGTGACCTTACATCTTGGCACAGCCCAAGTTTATGCCTCTTTTCCAGGGCAGCTTTCATCCCAGATAAAAGTTGGGAGATATTTCGGTATCCTTGGGGGTCCTGGAACCAATCCCCTGTGGATACCAAGGGACGACTATAATGTACAAGCTCCTTGGTAGCTGCAAAGGTGAGATCTGGTTCTGATCCTTCTGTGCCACTGCAAGAAGCTGAAACTCCAACAACTGCCCTAGAACAAAGGCACCTAAGCCCTAAAGCTAAAATAGAAAAGAGAATTCCCCTAAATAACAAAAACCATCTTTTATATTACACGTAAACCTTTCCTCTCTCACTCACACAGGAATTATCTCTGGTGGGGGGGGAGGAAAAAGTTTCCAGGCACTAAAAGAATTGAAGAAAGGACTTCTGGAGAAAGTTTGAGGCACTAGACAATTGTGCTTAGGCTGTGGTATAATTCTGAGTCCACGACAGTTAACTAGGCAAAGGGGGCTCCCAAAGAAGCAGACCTATACTATTTCCTGGGAAAAGGTCAGAGTGAAGGTGAGCAAATACTATACTTTAGGTATAATATGTCAACGGGTCCTGGAAAGGGCATCTGCTACTTTGCTAGTCTCTGATTTTGCTTCTCTTTCTTCACTGGGACTCTAAAGACAATCCTAGCATATCAAAAGACAGTGACACTTTGAAATAAAGAACACAGCTTTAAAAAAAGTGATAATTTGTAACTTGTTGATTTTCTACCAGAATGAAAATTTGAAACCACGGAGAAACATTTAGACAAAGCCTCCAGTAGATGTCTTGCTTACTCTTGTTTATTCTTTTGTCCAATAATGACTGAAGCCCTCGGCATCAAAAAACTCAATATCTTTCAGTTGCATAAGACAACTATGTAGACTATATAAACCTATATATGTTTATATAGGTTCTTTGTAAACTGTGAATTTCCTTTTCACATTTATGGCTTCTCATTGGATTTAAAAAAAAAATAACCCAATTCTTCTACTGTATCCTTAAGATTTGTATGGGACAGGGGAACGGCAGAGGGAAAAGAAAGAGCAGGGCCTGTGTCCTGTGCTCTGAATTCAAAATGAAAATGCATTTTCACATTATATTTTTGCTAAAGGTGTATCAGGTCCATAACAAGGTCCTATGAAATAGCGTTCCTGGCTCTGGTACAGTTGAGAGGATTCCGTATTAGGAATTTAACCAGCATCACCATCACTTATTGCACTGTTTTCGGCTGAGGGTATCTACATTTTAAAATCTCCTAAGGGTCAAAAACCTTAAACGAAAGACTTGAAAAGTCAAAAATAGTACCCGCATGTAAAGATAACAACATACAAAGCCGTTTCAAGTTTTATTTAGTGGTAACAAAAAAGGAGGGTGAGGAGAGCAGCAGCAGTGATCTAATTAAGGATGAAAAAAATCGGTATTTCCTTATCATTCTAAACTTCTCCTTTTAATTCTCCATAACTGAGTAATCTTTGAAAAAGTACAGTGTCCAGAAGCTCGGCTCCTACAAGGAATTTTAACAGCACTGCTTGGCTCTTCCTAAGAGATTATCATGTTATACACAACACTCAAGAGTGTAAACACAGCACTTTGCCCTTTTCTCTCCATAACTCAGGAGGAAAAAATCCTAACAAAAATACTTTGAAAGTTTTATGGTTCTCTATTCCCATAAAAGTTAACCTTTTTATCTGTCTCCCCTTGCTAACCACACAAACCACTAGTATGTTTATGTCACCATATACTTACTGGGCCAGAGGGAGATCTGGAGGTTCATTCATTCACTACCTGGTTTCCAGGCTTAATTGCCCCTCCACCAACCCAGATTGGATTTTTTATAATTATTTTCTAAATAATCTTCAACACCCAATTCTAACCATCCAATTCCATTCTAATAATCAACACTTATAATCACAAATTTCTTTATTACCAACCTTGATCCCTTCCTTCACCTCACATTTCTAGAAAGGGGTGAGTGGCCAACATTATTTACAAATATTTATAAATTTGAAGACAGCTAGAAATTTTTCTCTAGGCTAAACGGTCCCAACTCCTACAACGGTGCTTACAGATGTCACACTTAAACCTTGTAAAGACATGCGGTCATTCTCCCCTGATCTACGTCAAGTCCCCCTACAAAGAGCCACGTATTTGTTCTTCCTGTGCACAGATAACACTTCCCATATTAGGCCAAATCAACACAGAGCCTTCCCTCCTACTGACAAGTTTCTGTCAATTTCCTATCTTCTTTCCAATTCCCTCTTTCCCCAGAACCTGGAGACTTGGTTTTTCCAACAAGTTTCTGTCAACTTCCTATCCTTTTTTTCCAATTCCCTCTTTCCCCAGAACCTGGAAACTTGGTTTCTCCCAAGTTGACAGGGAGCTAATGTAAATGATAAATACTTAAGATACTACTACTATAAAACTCAACATAACTTTTCAAAGGATGGATGGGGAATGATTTCAGAGTCTTAAAGAAATGGAACCAAAATGTCATAGAGCAGGTTTTTTAGATGTTCATGTAAAATGGTAGTGGGTTTCAATCAACATTTCAACTTATGCTAAATCAAAATCCAAGAAGGGAAGTAAATGATGTTATTAGTCTCAACCATGTATTATAACAACCTGGGGACTTCCCTGGTGGCGCAGAGGTTAAGAATCTGCCTGCCAATGCAGGGGACACGGGTTCAAGCCCTGGTCTGGGAAGATCCCACATGCTGCGGAGCAACTAAGCCCGTGCGCCACAACTACTGAGCCTGCACTCTGGAGCCCGCGAGTCACAACTACTGAGCCCACGTGCCTAGAGCCTGGGCTCCGCAACAAGAGAAGCCACCGCAATGAGAAGCCCATGCACCACAACAAAGAGTAGCCCCCACTTGCCGCAACTAGAGAAAGTCCGTGCGCAGCAACTAAGACACGACGCAGCCAAAAATAAATAATAAATAAACTTATTTTAAAAAACTTATAAATAAAATAAAATAACAATCTGGATTTGAGTCTTACTTTTCTTGACATATTTTAAAAATTATACTCAGCAGCAAATAAGTCACCTACATAGATTTTGAAAAACTGAATTGAGCTTAATTTACAGACCTATTATGAATCTGTACGATCCTAAATCCACGCTTTTCATTTCTAAGCTTTAAACACAAAGACCTTCAGTTTCCAAAGGACTCAGGTGAAAGGATTTCTCGCTAAGACAAAAGACACATTTCTCATGAGGCACAATATTCCTGTCTTGTTTGCTCTGTCACACTCAGAACGGAGGTGCTGTCCTGGAAACAAGCTGTCTCACTGCCACCCTTCTCGCATCAATTTGTTACACGCGAGGGTCAAAATCCGTATTTCAAGGATAAAATGAGTTTGACCCAGGGTATAAACACACACATACATTTACATTTATATGTGACATATATATACATATATATACACACATGTGCACACGCTTATATAAACACACACACACACACACACACACACACACACACTCCCTCTGATCATCTACTATACACACTCCCCCTTCACTCTTCCCCACTTTACTAATGGTGGAGACAAAGTGTGGAGACAAAACAGCACACAGTTTTATGACCAATACTTTCATATCCTTCGGTTTTCTGAAGGCTCTACTCTAGGCTGACCCTAACTTGAAGGATGTACTTTGCTACGAGGCGTGATGCCCTTAAAGTATTTCTCCTGCCCTCTATTTCAGTTCCTAATGGGGCAGCCGGTTGGGTATCCTGACGGTATCTAAATGTTCTCTATTCTAGAGTTATTATATGCAAATGATAAACTCTTCAGTGGCACAAGCTCCAATATAATAAGAGAAGCACATTAGTTTCAAGGAATGGAATGGAATGGAACCTATAATATGTGAGTTCTGGTCCTGACTGGGCCACTGCCTAGCTGTGCTGAATCACCTCACCTCTCTATGTATGAGAGAGTTTGAACACCAAGTGTGGAAACAGACAGTGCATACGGTGTCACAGGGTCCCCACTCACTGATTATGGTGCTTGGTCCCACTGAGGCCAAACACACACTCAGAATTCTCCTAAACCCAGTGGTTCAGGAGGTACAAGCGCTCCATGATGGCTGGTTTGTACAACCAACATGTGAAATCCCACAAGTGGCTGCCCACGTCTCAGCCAATTCTAACAGGCAGTTTTAAAACTGCCCCCATGCTGTTGTTGTCCTTGGTCCTAGCTGCCTCGATTAAGCCAGAATAATTGGTGCTCCGGAATCCTTCTTTTTCATTTCCCCATATGGTCAAAATGCGGTTCAAGGGAAATGATAGATGACTGAGTCTACAGAGAAAATGAAGAGAGATGCTCAGAGCAGCCCAAGCAGGAGAAAAGGCTTTCCTGTTAGAGAAAGGCTTCTCATTGTTCCAGACCCTTATTTGCAAACTAACATTTCACACTACACTCTAGCACCTAGTTGGTTTTTGTTTTGTTTAACAAATATGTATATACACACACAGACCCAACATTCTGCTCACTTCCTGAAACTTCCGTGAATCAGCTTAACACTCCCCACTGTGCCAGATCATCTGCCACCTGGCTTACAGTCAAATCACTACTTAAGTCTAAGCTTTCAGATTCCAAAAGCAAAATTACCCAACCTTGTAATAATAAGAATGTCGCATATATATCCTAGAAAAGCATTAAAAGAATGAAAACGAAATTAATACCAGTCTGGATAATAGCATTTTCTTATTAAATAGTCCACTCAGACGTGCGTAAGGATTGAGCATGTTTTGCAATATGGGGTCAGAGTATGTACTGCCTGTCTTTCACCCCTTCCTCACCCCCCGCGGGCCTCACTAGTCAAGCACACATTTTTGCTCTGAACCTGGAAGCAGCCAGAAAACCTTTCAACACTGTTCTCCAGGTGATTCTCACCAACTGACCAGTGCTGACAGGCGACACAATACCTACTTGCCATCCTGCAATGAGGATGGGACTGAAGGTGAATAAGACTAATCCTTCTATCACCTTGATCCCTTTGACCCAAAACACCCTCCTTCCAAACTGTGAGGCACCAACTTATTGTTGTGAAGAAAATAAAGGTGGTCAGAAACCTTTGCTGCTGCTAGGATTCTGAAGATGATCTAAGCCTCCCTGCCTGTTCATCAGGTGAGAACACTGAGGCTAAGAGAGTGTAAGATTGTCCAACTTCAGTGACTTAGTAAGACTGACTAGGACTGAGTCCGAGTTGAACACCCTTTTCTATTGTATCACACTGTTGATGCCAGGGCTGGCCGTGAAGGTGAGGGAAGAGAAAGCTCCGTTTCTTCAGTTAACCTCCGCCTGTTCTATCTCTCAGACAGTGCAAGGAGCTTTGGTGTGCATCCTTTTATTTCCCCTCACCACCTGTCTCTCAAAAATAAATGTGCTTAGGATTTTGTGGCCAAACTGGTAGGAGTAGGAAGCGCTTGGACTTCATATTTGCTAATACGGCAAAATTACAAGCTCTCCTGAGAACTTTTTCTATACTCACACAAAGGTCCTCAAACCTTCAACTCTTTTCAAGACATATATATATACACACACACACACACACACACACACACACACACACACACACATATATACACACACACATATATATATACATATATATATATATATACACACAACATTTTTATCCAATGATCTTAAAAACTGGAACTTAGCTATCTGAGTCTGGAAGAGCTTACAACAATTAATCTCTAAAAATGAGCATATTTGATATAGAAACTACTATGCAATGTTTCATGCTAATATTAAAAAAATCAATACTGTAACTTTAAAATTTTCTATGCTGAAAAGAACAAACACAAAGAACCTGCTGAAACCCGCAAATAAGAAAGATTTATTGTCTTATAGATCTTGATTCAGTCACTTTAAAACTTGGTCATGTTATTTCTATAACAGCCCTAAGCACGGAGAACCAGATGCTAATTTTACAACAGCACTCTGCAGTCTCAAAAGTGATTGCACTGACAGCATCGCGTCACAAAGAAAGGAATGGACAAAACAAGAAAACAAGCTTTAAAATCATTCAAAGGCTTAACCCAATATGAATTTAAAACACTGATCAAAAGATTAAGTTATTTCCTAATATGACCCATCATTGTCAGAAATAGGAAAACTGCAGCTCAAAATGATTTTTTTCATGTTTTAAGGTAATCTTTAAAAAGTGCACATTTTAAATATTTTTAGATATGAGTAAAATAAAATGTGATGTTTTCATTTTAATTCTAGGAAAGCATTCTTCTATCCTCGTACAACGATTAGGTACACACACAAAAACAACCAGTTATTTAATCAAAAATGAGACCATTGACTAGTCTTATAAAATAATTTCATGTGCAATGAACTTCGACAATGCTGCTGAATTATATTTAGTCCGAGTCTCAAAACACATAAAATACACAATAAACTGGTAGACAGAATCATTCACAACTTAAATATAAACATGCCCAAGAAATACAGTTAACAAATTACAAGTTATAAAAATAGCAATCAAGAGATGCTAAATCAATTTATTGAATAAAATTTAAACATGCTTACAAAGAAAGAATCAAACCAGAAATCGTCGACCTACTTCTTTTCCCAGTAAACGTGGCTAACAAAGGAACTATACAAAGGCTGTAGGATCCCAGAACCAGCAGTGTCAATAAGGTAGCATCATAGTGTCTCTCTGAGCCAGTCGGTGGGGTGAGTGTAGAATTGATAAATATTTTCGAAGAAGTATCCGTTTCTGTACAACTGCGAAATCCTCCTGGTATAGTCATTTAAAAGGATCAAAGCAAGCTTAGGCAGGAAAAACTGCAGCCATGTTCACTCTCCTATCCCTCATGCTTGCTCTTAGTGAATTAGAATGGAGAAGGAAAAAAATCTGTAAGCTCCAAGGCACTACACAGAACAGATTAAACCAGCTAGCAAATCCAACTAAGAAAGAGACATTGATTTGAATGCTTCATCTGCGACAGAGACACAGCCCCTAGACAGGCTCTGTGGGTACACGGGAAGCCCCTTTGTTAAAAGACAAAAAGGAATGGACAAAAGCATTTGACACCCTCCTTAGGAGTGTCAGACACGGTCCTGAACGGGGCCACCGCAACATGGCCGTCGGCAGGGATGCTGGGCAGCGGGGCTCCACGGGACGTGCCTCCTGCCAGGGCCACGAGTGCCAGCGCTACACAACCCTCCAGCCCCCGAGAACACCTTGGTGCTTCCATCTTGGCAGAATGTTTTCAAAACTTCCCATTACAAACAGGGAGCACTGCAAGTGAAATGACCTTAAAAGAATACACGTGTGAATTACCTTTTCAAATCATCAAGAATCAACGGATACATGCAAACCCTTCTGATCTTATGCCACAACTTCAAAATTCAAATCATAAGCGGATAACTGTCCCGTTTAATTTCAAGTAACAAATTCCAGTGTTCCTAAAGGTCCAGTATACAGCTACCGACTCTCATAGGAGACCGACTCCTGCTGCTAAATGCCCTCTCGGAAACGTGCTCATTAATTTGGTCATGAATTCAGTGCCTTACCCTCCACAAACACATTCTCAATTCTGTCACATGTTGGCTGAGTGCCCTTGGACCAGCGACAACCTCTCTGGGCCTCAATTACCTTGCATATAGAAAAAGGGTAACAGACGTTATTCGAGAGGAAACGAAAGAAAGAATGTATGGTAACCCTACACATTGCTCCACACCCAGAAGGTTCATAACCATGACTACACTTTGTCCCTGTCCCCTCACCGGAAAGAAGAAACAGATCCTCCCCTTAAAGCAGAGAGAACTTCCCTCTTCCCCACCACTCCCTTATATCTTGTTTTATCTGATATTCTAGTTATCCACGTAAATATCTTCTTTCTCAACTACCTTTGAGAATAGGGACCATTTCTTTGATATCTCATATCCTTCACAGCATCTACAGTGGTGCCTGTACACAGCAGGCACTCCAAAATTGCTCAAATTAGTTAACCCAAAAATTCTGTGAAAGAAAAAGGAAATGAGCAAATAAACACTAAGGCCAAATACATCTTTTGAACGAAAGGGATAACTCAATTCACTCATTTTATACACAGCAAACTGAATTCATACTAACTGAAAACCCCCCAAATATAGTCTGTTTAAATTACTTAAAACTAGGCTTGAAGTTATAATATACTACTCTTAATACACTGAATCTAGCATCCAAAGTTTAAGATTAGAAAAAACACATCTACAAAATATAGCCACTTACAAAATAAATGAAACTGAAGTTATCTTTTTTTCTGATTTCCATTTGGGTTCCAATAGCCAGAAAGATTGCTTTCTTTCCTTAAACAAGCCAAAAGAAACCCACCCTCTTCAAATTATACACTTTAGAATCCTTCATGCAAAAAAATACCAGGTGCCTTCAACAGATAAATATTTCTGTGTTTCATAGCACATTCATCAAAAGAGAATGTCGTTGAAAGAATTTGTTTTTCCTGATGAGCTTTTAGAGCAATTCCAAGGGAGAAGCAAGATGCATATTTTCCCCTAAATCACAGAACCAAAAATTCTGATAATCTGTAGCGCATAAGATTTCTCTTACAACTACAGTTTCAACAAGCCCCAAAGTCTGAAATAAGACGGACTTACAGTTATTGCTGTAAGTGCTCAGATCAGTGTGGGTGCTGGCAACAGAGGAGGTGCTTCCCGTCCTCCGCAGCGCAGAACTTTTCAGAGATGCTTTGGCTTTAGGAAGTGGTCTAGGCGAATTCACCCAAGACGGCTGTGCAGTTTTCAAGGATGCAGGTTTTCCTTGGGGGTTAAAAAAAAAAAAAAAAAAAATGTTTCCACTGCTATTCACTCCAAAAGCTTTAAGCTTGTAAACCTGAACTCCTACATGAACAAGTGAGTCAAAACATAAAATGAATATTCAGAATCCCGCAGGAGGAGTCCCTGTAATCCTGAAGTAGTTAACTCACGTCTTCTGTGACACAGAGACCAGAAGAGCCATTGGAGACAGAAGCTTTTAGCAAAGTTGAAATCAAGGAATAAACAAACTGACATGACTTCCCCCCATATCATTGATTAAAAAGTAAACACATTAGTGCATTCACACACTAAGCTACCATATAAAACATACGTGAAAATTAAAAAACAACCAAAACAGGAAGGAAGAAAAAGTCAACTTGAGAAAAACAACTTTAAAATGCCTAATGCCTAACAGCAGGGGGTGCTATATTATTAGCATCTTTTTCATCTTACCTTTTCATCTTTACTCTTTATTTGCCAAACTTAAAGAGTCCTCACTCAAACTCCCAACTCTTGCTTGCAGCAAAAGTGTTGCCACTTAACAGCAAAATATGTATGGACGCTTCCCCATCCCTGGCATCTTTGAAACCACACCATTCTGACGCTCACGCCTGAACATGGGCATTTCGCAAGTCCACGCCTTTGCTCCTACTCTCTTCCTATCCATCTCTCCAGGAGAGTCTATTTTATCGACTTTACTCTAACCATTGCCTTATATGGATGAATCCCAAATTCTCATCTGCAGCTCTGTCTTCCTGAATCCCAATGCCACTCACATTTTCAATTTCTTGTTGAACCTTTCCAACTCGGACAATTAGACAACCTCCTACCTACTTATGCTAACCATAATTAAATTTCCCTTTTTCCCAGCCCCAAAACATTGGAATCATCTTTCTTCCCCCATCAGAGTCTCATTTAATCTAACGTTAAGTTTCTCAATGCTACCTGGATCATATAACTGAAGAATATCAGGAGTTGAAAAGGACCTTACCTGCAAATGATAGTGTCACGTATTACTAATGGCACCCTAAGGGAGTAAAGTAGGTTTTCCAAAAAGTAATGCTCACTTCTTTGTCCAGTTATTCATTTCACTTATAAAAATCTCATCTTAATAGAGAAAAAGAGCTGAAGTGCCTTAGGCCTGGCATCTAAAGTTCTCCTGTCTGCAGCCTCACCCTGTACTGAATCTTGTACATCAGGGTGAGCCCTGCTCCAATCACCCGTCTTCTCTTTTCCTCCCTGACACCAGGATGTGCTATTCCAATTCACAAGGCACATCCTTTCTTTCCTTTCCTTTCTTTTTTTAAAACAATTTATTTATTTAATTAATTTATTTCTGGCTGCGTTGGGTCTTGGTTGCTGCGCGCGGGTTTTCTCTAGTTGCGGTGAGCAAGGGCTACTCTTCGTTGCGGTGCGCGGGCTTCTCGTTGCGGTGGCATCTCTTGTTGTGGAGCATGGGCTCTAGGCTCCCGGGTTCAGCAGTTGTGGCACGTGGGCTCAGCAGTTGTGGCTCACGGGCTCTAGAACACAGGCTCAGTAGTTGTGGCGCATGGGCTTAGTTGCTCCGTGGCATGTGGATCTTCCCGGACCAGGGCTCAAACCCATGTCCCCTGCATTGGCAGGCGGATTCCTAACCACTGCGCCACCAGGGAAGCCCACATCATTTCTTTTCAAAGAGGTGTTCCTCCCCTCAATTCAAATGCTACAAATCCTTATTTACTCTCTTACATGTTGCCTGAATAACTGTATTAGACCGCAAAGTTCTTTCCTTCGATCCTTTCCAGCTCCATGGTGTTGATCTCCTGAACATGAAAACTAAGGTCATGACCCAATCTATAATCTGTGATTCCCCATTATCTGCAGGATGACATTACTTTTAAGCCTCTTAATTAATATTTAATTTTAAAGACATAAAAGGCAGTCCTAGGGTTGGTTGATTCCTACCCAATTCTTCCCCGTTATGCTCCGCCATGCCCCTACCTCTCTGTGCGTACACACACACCCCTTCTTTTTATTTTTCCAGGATGTTTTACTCTATTCTTCTGCTCTGCCCAACCCTGTGAATGCAATGGCCTTCTTTCCCTCCAGTCCTCGAACTCTGCCCAGTGAATACAAAGTGAGTTGATGATTCTCTTTTAAATCCTTGCTGCGTCACCCCAGGTTTACTGAATCACAGTCTCCCTTTTAACAAGATCCCCTGGTAATTTAAATACACATTAAGTCTGAGAAGTACAGCTGAGAATCCCAACCTCTTTGTACAGCCTTTCCTTCCAGGACATTCCCTGCTGAGTGCCATGGACCACACCTTCTTTTATGCTCAGACCCATACCTCCTTCTGTCATGGCATCTGTTTCAATACGCCTCTCAGACTAGTCTCTACAGCCCCTGAGAACAGGAAAAGAACCTGATTCAATTCCGTCCCTGAGGACCCAGCAAAGTGTCTAGCATGGTGTAAGACTTAATGTTTGCTGAATGGATTAATTTTTCTTTTGAGGCCAAAAGTAGGATGGGGGAAATAAGAAGGGGTTGGAAAAGGGTATAGACTGTCAGCTCTCAGATGCATAAGGTCTGAGGATAACGTAAGACATGGTAACTAGAGGTGATACACAGCGTTATCACTGTATTGAAATTTGCTATAAGAGTAGAACTTAAATGTTCTTACATACACACGATAAATATGTGAGGTGATAATGTGTTTATTAACTAGATGGTGTAAATCCTTTCACAATGTATATGTAAATAAATCAAATATCTTACAATTGTCAATTATACCTCAATGAAATCAAAAAATATACACAGGGGCTTCCCTGGTGGCGCAGTGGTTGAGAGTCCACCTGCCGATGCAGGGGACACAGGTTCGTGCCCCGGTCCGGGAGGATCCCACATGCCGCGGAGCGGCTGGGCCCGTGAGCCATGGCCGCTGAGCCTGCGCGTCCGGAGCCTGTGCTCCACAACGGGAGAGGCCACAACAGTGAGAGGCCTGCGTACCGCAAAAAAAAAAAAAAAAAAAAAAAAAATATACACAGAATTATAATAACAGTAATAGAGCTATTTAAAAAAATTTTAAAGGCCAAGAGTGAAGGACAAATTCTGATAGTTTTCTCTCATCATCTACATTGAAGCATTCAACACTTAACCAATTTTTACAAGCTTATTTGTCCTTTGTTAATAGACTCTTCAGTCTATCAATTAAAGGGAGACATTGTTCTTTACATTCCTTATAATAATTAGCAAATAACCAATATTCAAGTAGCCATTTGATTTTGTAATTTATATTTGGCCACTGGTTTTACCTGCTCTTGGAGGGATAAACAGATTTTTAGAATTTAAATTTACCAAATTGCTGCTCCTTTGGCAAAAACATTCTGATGAGTCATCATTATTGGAAACAATAAGCAAGGCTGGGTAACGGACGGATGAAAATTTCTGTGTCAGAGCCACAAGGCAGCCAAGGCTCAGTACGTTTGGAAAATTAACTTTTTTTCAGAAAGGGATATCTCATGGCTTTGTTTCTGAAAGCACTGTAGGTTTACAGACATTTCTCAGTGTGCCTCAGAATTACTACACACCTGTACCCTCTCTGATTCCAGCACACAGCCTGGCACTTACCCCAAGCCCAATTATCATTCCCCTGAACTGGCCCCTCCCATTTTCACAAGTCTCACTCTCACCCCAATCCAGCCCCACCCCTTCCATCTAATGGCAATTTGTGTCCCAGCCAAAGTCCTCCCTGTTCTTCCATCACTCTTGACGAGCGGTCACTGAGGACACAGAATGATGCCTACTTCACTGAAGGATTACTCCTCTGAAACGGAGACGAATCCTAACAGTGCATTACTATCCCCATCCCCAGTTTACAGATGAGCAACCTACTTAAGTGGTTAAACGGCTTACTTAGGTCGCACACCTATAACCAGTGACAGAAGGGCCTAGAATGCAGGTAACTTACCACCTGCCCACTGTTCCATCGACTGTGCCGTGGACAGACGTGCCAGGCTTGGGGGCCAGCCTGAACCCCTCTTGCTAGGAAGGTGCTCCTGTAGTGAATGCTAAAACTGTGGGACCACAACAAAGGTACTTAGCTGCTTCCCCAACGGTCCTAATGTTTAACTTAGTAGCAGAGTTGACCTAAGGTACCTGTGACTGGACTTTATATAAAGAAGCAGTAAAATATACACATCATAAGCAGTATTAAAAGTAAGACATTGCAACCCTGCGCTGAGCACCTCTGAGAAACCTAAACACAGCATTCTTCAACAATGAAATCAATACAGGACTGCTCTTACAAGTTCTGAAGAGATGACATTTACCAGTTTACTTCACACCGCGTAACTTATCCCAGATGTGAATCATAACCGTTTAAGATCTACCTGCAGAGACAGTATTGACCTTAGTGGTTTATTTTAAGCTCATGCTGTTAGCATCACCCTACATATAGACAACACATTTGTTCTGATTCTATAATTATAACCATCTTTTGTCTAGGGAAAAATCTGGCAAGAATAACATCTTCACTTTGCCTTATATAGTAACACAGAGATTCTACTGGATTTGAAGCATACCTTCACCCAACAATTTACTCGGAAAACCACGTTGGAAAATCCGATAAAATGCACTGTTATTCAACAACAAAAAATCATTAAGGAACACCTTACAAAACTGAAAATCCATAAGAAAGATAAAGTGAAAAAAAAAGGACAATGTTAATATTACCCTAACTCTTTAAGTTTATACTTATCTATATATTGAAAAATTCCAGAAGGATATAGCAAATTTTTTATGGGCCCCTTATAGGACAGAGCACAGTGGGACATGGGGGAAAAGAGAAGGAAAGGGACAGAAAGGGGGAATTTTCCCTTCTTACTTTATACACTTACATATCACTCCATGTGAATTTTTTTTTAGCGATAAGCCTATTTTTTATAATAAAAACTAAAAAATATTATTAAAGTCAATGTGGTCAAACATTTAATCAGATAAAAGATACTCAAGACAAACCAGATTAAAAAACTAAAAACAGATAAACTGGATCAATAATTAAAGTAAGTAGATTCTAATATTCTTATTCCTATGCATCTGTAAGCATTAGGTATTCTTTAATGATTTTAATTTTACTAAGAAAAAGAAAAAAGAAGTCAATGCCTTAAATTGATACTTTTATATGGCCATGATGAAAAGTCACTTTACTGCTGGAAAATTCTTCATGATACCATAATGGTGTGTCTCCTTGGACTGGAAATTAAAGTCAAAGAATGAACTCCTGAATGGCGCCTCCTTTGTTCTGACACTTACATTAATGACGCATTCTCCAGGAGAAAGCTCCCAGAGCCCTCCTGGGAATGGAGTGTAAGAACTTTAGACCCTAATTGTTGGGGGAGGGGTGTGGTGGGAGGATGGAGAGGGAGGGGCACTGCAGCTTCCTGAGCACTTGCATCAGAACTTGATCACGTGGCAGCACTATGAAGAGCTGACCAAAGGGAAGAGTTTTAAATCAGGGGAACAGGACTTCCCTGGTGGTGCAGTGGTTAAGAATCCACCTGCCAATGCAGGGGACATGGGTTCAGTCCCTGGTCTGAGAAGATCCCATGTGCCATGGAGCAACTAAGCCCGTGCGCCACAACTACTGAGCCTGAGCTCCAGAGTCTGTGAGCCCCAACTACTGAGCCCACGTGCCACAACTACTACAAGCCCGCGAACCTAGAGCCCATGCTCTGCAACAGGAGAACACACAGCCATGAGAAGCCCGCGCACCACAATGAAGAGTAGCCCTGCTTGCCGCAACTAAAGAAAGCCCACACGCAGCAATGAGGACCCAACGCAGTCAAAGATAGATGAATAAAATAAATAAATTTATTAAAAAAAAAATCAGGGGAACACTTAGGAGGCTAGTGCACCTGCCAGGGCTAGAGACGATGGGGCTTTTAACTAGACAATGAAAAGGAGATTACTGAGGTCAGTCTGAATAAATAAGCTACATATTAATATATGCAATTTAAAATATAAATTATTATATAAAATGTAACAAATATTCTTAAGAAGGCAAGTGCCATTAACTACTAGAGCCAGGAAAAGAAAATGCCAAATAAACAACATAGATAGTTAAAATACAAAAAATAAGAATACGTTTAAAGCTATTGGGTTGGCCAAAAGGTTTCATTCAGTTTTTTCCATAAGATGGCTCTAGTATCACTTAGTTGTCTTTAACTTCATTCAAGACTACTTCGTTAGATTGTATGTGACAACTGTCATATCAGCATGCATTTTTAAAAAATCAAAATTGGTAAATTTTTTGTGTAGCCATTTTAATATTGAAGATGGAAGAAAAAAGCAACATTTTCAGCATATTATGCTTTATTATTTCAACAAAGGTAAAAATGCAACCAAAACACAAAAATAAGATTTGTGCAGTGTATGGAGAAGGTGCTGTGACTGACTGAATGTGTCAAAAGTGGTTTTCAAAGTTTCGTGCTGGAGATTTCTCGCTGGACAATTCTCCACGGTCAGGTAGGCCAGTTGAAGTTGATAGTAATCAAATCAAGACATTAATTGAGAACAATCAACGTTATACCATGCGGGAGATAGCCAACATACTCAAAATGTCCAAATCAAGTGCTGAAAATCATTTGTACCAGCTTGGTTATATTAATTGCTTTGATATTTGGGTTCCACATAAGTTAAGCGAAAAAAAACTTCTTGACTATATTTCTGCAGGTGAGTCTCTACTTAAACGTAACAAAAATGTTCCGTTTTTAAAACAAATTGTGGGGCCTCCCTGGTGGCACAGTGGTTAAGAATCCACCTGCCAAGGCAGGGGACACGGGCTCAATCCCTGGTCTGGGAAGATCCCACATGCTGCAGAACAACTAAGCCCGTGTGCCACAACTACTGAGCCTGCGCTCTAGAGCCCGCGAGCCACAACTACTGAGCCCGTGAGCCACAACTACTGAAACCCGCGTGCCTAGAGCCCGGGATCCACAACAAGAGAAGCCACTGCGATGAGAAGCCCGCACACCGCAACGAAGAGTAGCCCCTGCTTGCTGCAACTAGAGAAAGCTGGTGCACAGCAACGAAGACCCAATGCAGCCAAAAATAAATAAATAAATAAATTTTAAAAATAACTAAATAAATTTATTTTAAAAATAAATACAACAAATTGTGACAAGTGATGAAAAGTGGATACTGTGCAATAACGTGGAACGGAAGAGATCGTGGAGCAAGTGAAATAAACCACCACCAATCACACCAAAGGCCGGTCTTCATCCAAAGAAGGTGATATTGTGTATACGGTGGGATTGGAAGAGAGTCCTCTATTATGAGCTCCTTCTGAAAACCAAATGATTAATTCCAACAAGTACTGCTCCCAGTTAGACCAACTGAAAGCAGCACTCGACAAAAAGCATCCAGAATTAGTCAACAAAAAACGCATAATCTTCCATCAGGATAACGCAAGACTGCATGTTTCTTTGATGACCAGGCAAAAACTGTTACAACTTGGAAAGTTCCGATTCATTTGCTGTATTCATCAGACATTGCATCTTCAGATTTCCATCTATTTAGGTCTTTACAAAATTCTCTTAATGGAAAAAATTTCAATTCCCTGGAAGACCATAAAAGGCACCTGGGACAGTTCTTTGCCCAAAAAGATAAAAAAGTTTGGGGAAGATGGAATTATGAAGTTGCCTGAAAAATGGCAGAAGGTAGTGGAACAAAAGGGTGAATACATCGTTCAATAAAGTTCTTGGTGAAAACGAAAAATGTGTCTTTTATTTTTACTTAAAAACCAAAAAGGGACTTTTTGGCCAACCCAATATAATTATAACTCTTTAAATACAACTATATAGAGGAAGTGACCTTTGGAGTAAGTACCTATGGTAACTATGAATTATTATTATGAAACAAAAGTAAAGCTACCCCAAGGGATAAAAAAAAATCAACAATAAGTTACAGGAGAAATAAATCCTACACATGTGAAACTGTGGCTGCAGGTTCACTCTCAACCTGGAAGGACCAAATTCTCTCGTTAACACTAATGTACATGTTTAAAAATTTTGCTTCAATGGTAGAGTACTGTTGTCTAAAAATTATTTAAACAGACCTGATAAGCTGCTTACAAAATAAATACTGTGCAACAATCGACAGCTTTCTGATGGACCAGGAAAAAAAAGGAAAAAGATCCTTTGCTTTAGCAACAAAAAGTAGTTGCACACACAGACATGCGCACACACACTATTTCTATGAATAAATGTATCAAATAGTGCTAGTATGATGATAAATTACAAAAATGGGGGCATAAAAGATTTGAATAAGTGGAACATACATGTTCATTCTTCCCTGAATTAAAATATTAATTGATCACTATTCCTATCTAAATCATATGTGATTATTTTTAAAGGGGAAATTGGGAGAGTTTTTTTAAAAAACAATTTAAACTAGTCTACAATAAGTAAGAAGAGTCAAAAACTTTTAGAACATAAAAATGAGGATTATAACTCAACACCAAGAGCAACAACAAAAAATGATTTAAAAATAGGCAAAGGGGCTTCCCTGGCGGTCGAGTGGTTAAGATTTCGCCTTCCAATGCAGGGAGTGCGGGTTCAATCCCTGGTCAGGGAGCTAAGATCCCACATGCCTCAGGGCCAAAAAGCCAAAACATAAAACAGAAGCAATATTGTAACAAATTCAATAAAGACTTAAAAAAAAAAAAAAAGGGCACAGGACCTGAATAGAACTTTCCCCAAAGAAGATACACAATGGCCAAGAAGCACATGAAAAATTGCTCCACATCATTAGTCATTAGAGAAATGCAAATCAAAATCACAATAAGATACCACTTCACATCTATTAGGATGGCTATTATAAAAACAAGACAGAAAAGAATTAAGTGTCAGCAAGAACGTGAAGAAATTAGAACACTGTGCATTGGTGCAAGAAGAGTAAAATGGTGTAGCTGCTGTGGAAAATGGTAGGTTGGGTTCCTCAAAAAATTAAAAATAGGGCTTTCCTGGTGGCGCAGTGGTTGAGAGTCCGCCTGCCGATGCAGGGGACACGAGTTCGTGCCCCGGTCCAGGAAGATCCCACATGCCGCGGAGCGGCTGGGCCCGTGAGCCACGGCCGCTGAGCCTGCGTGTCCGGAGCCTGTGCTCCACAACGGGAGAGGCCACAGCAGTGAGAGGCCCGCGTACCGCAAAAATAAAAAAAAAAAAATTAAAAATAGAACTACCTTATGATCCAGCAATTCAACTTCTGGGTATTCACCAAAAAAACTGAAAACAGGATCTTCAAGAGATATCTGAATACCAGGTTCACAGCATCATTATTTATAATAGCCAAAGGGTGGAAGCAATTGAAGTGCCCATCAGTAGATGCCTGGATAAACAAAACGTGGCATATACATACCATGAAATATTTATTCAGCCTTTAAAAAAGAAGGAATTCTGACACAGGCTACAATATAGATGGACCTAAAGACATTATGCTAAGTGAAGTAAGCCGGTCACAAAAGGACAAATATTGTATGACTCCTCTTATATAGGTTACCTACAGTGGTCAAATTCATAGAAAGAGAAGAATAGAATGGTGGTTGCCAGGAGTTGAGGGAAGGGGGCAGTAAGGAGTCAGTGTTCAGTGGACAGTTTCAGGTGGAGAAGATGAAAAGTTCTGGATACGGGATGCTGGTATGGGCTGTACAACAATGGGAGTGGACTTCATACCACTGAACTGTACGTTTAAGTTGTGAAAAGGGTACATTTTATGTAATATATATTTTACTACAATTTTTTAAAGTTTAAAAAGTTAGGAGTTTGTGCTACTAGTTATTATAGTACATTATAAAATAGTAAAACAGTCTATTAATGGTAAAACATTATATTGACAGATTAATAAACTGGTATATCAATCTCAGAAATACAAAAATTCAGAATAAGATAGTGGAGATATTTCCAATCAGTGAAGACATTTATCTGTGATAAGATATTTGAATATTCTACAAAATTAAAATGTGAGAAGCAGCGTGGTGTAGCGGTTAAAAGTCAACAATCTAGAGCCAGCCTGCCTAGGTTTAAACCCAGCCCTGCCAACACACAGGCTGGGGGCAGCCTTCTTTTTTTTTGAAAGGATTCTATTTTTTTTTTTTTTTTAACATCTTTATTGGAGTATAATTGCTTTACAATGGTGTGTTAGTTTCTGCTTTATAACAAAGTGAATCAGCTATACATATACATATATCCCCATATCTCCTCCCTCTTGCGTCTCCCTCCCTCCCACCCTCCCTATCCCACCCCTCTAGGTGGTCACAAAGCACCGAGCTATCTCCCTGTGCTATGTGGCTGCTTCCCACTAGCTATCTATTTTACGTTTGGTAGTGTATATATGTCCATGCCACTCTCTCACTTCGTCCCAGCTTCCCCTTCTCCCTCCCTGTATCTTCAAGTCCATTCTCTACATCCACATCTTTATTCCCGTCCTGCCCCTAGGTTCTTCATGACCTTTTTTTTTTTGTCCTCATATGTAAGAATGGGGGTGATTATAGTGGTACTTACGTCATAGGTGCGTGTGAGAGTTAAATGAGTGTATTTTTAAATGCTTAGAACAGCACCTGGCACATAGTAAGTGACATATAAATATTAGCTACTAGCTCTCATCTGCACCAAGAAGATATTAAAATTGGATTAAAAAGGAAACCAAAAGCATACAAATTAAGCTAATTAAATACAGATCAATCTTCTCTTTTAATAGAGGTTTTGGGAAGCATAAAAATATAGGAAAACTTAAAAGATGTATATGACTATAAAAATGGAAAAATCTTTAAATCACTGTATACAAAATAAAAAGTCATACAGTAAAACACAGGACAAAGGACAACAGATACCATATCAATAATGAAGAATCACATACCCCAACAGTGTAAGTAAGCAAAAGCTCTAAACAAGAATAAATTAAAACAGTCAATACAGTTTCTTTTCAATTTAACCTTATCGTGGCTCACTTCTTTCCTGGCTCCCCGACTGTCACTCCTAATCTCCATTTCCTTTGCTCACATCCTACAGAAGGGTTTAAAAAGCCAAATACTTGCGGTCCTAACCTTTCTTCAAATTAGGGGTGTGATCCGGTTTGTGCCAATAAGACTTAAAGATAAGAGTGCCAGAGGGCAAGATGCTGGGTAAGACTTGCCCTCCCTGATAAAGTTAGGCAGGCATGTCAGGAGAAAGGTCCTTCGCTCCCAGCCTTTGCGCATAGCAGCAGGGGGACTTAGCGCTTGGAACTCTTAGCGACCATACTTTAAACTGAAAAGTCACAGACAAAATCAGGACGAGTGCTGAGGCAGGACGAGTGGAAGGACAGAAAGATGACATTTTTGTTTTGTTTTGTTTTGTTTTTTTTTGCGGTACGCGGGCCTCTCACTGTTGTGGCCTCTCGCGTTGCGCAGCACAGGCTCCGGACGCGCAGGCTCAGCGGCCACGGCTCACGGGCCCAGCCGCTCCGCGGCATGTGGGATCCTCCCGGACCGGGGCACGAACTCGTGTCCCCTGCATCGGCAGGCGGACCCTCAACCACTGCGCCACCAGGGAAGCCCCAAGATGACATTATTGAACCACCAACCCAGGAACTGCCCACCTCTAGCTTCCTGTTAAGTAAACGCACAGCCTTCTGGTTTAAAACGATCTGTGTCGTACACATGCTCCTGTCCACAGCATTTGGTGCAGTTGACTCGTCCTCTCTCCTTAAAAGGCTTTCTTTACTTGGCCTCCAGGACACCACTCTCCACTGACTTCCCTCCTACCTTCCTGGCTGTTCCTTCTTGGTCTCCTTTGTGATTCCTCCTCCACTCTCTAGCCCTTTAGAGCTGAAGAGGACCCCAGAGGTACTTCAGAGACTCCATGCAATTCCCCAAAGGTGCCCTTGACCTGTTCTCTTTCTGTACTTCCTCTCTGGGCAATCTCATCCAGTCGAGTGGCTTTACATACCAGCTGACTGTTGATGAATCCCAAACTGATCTCCCTCGACCAGACTTCTCCTGTGCACTCTAGACTTGTAAATCCAACTTTCTACTCTACACCATTACGTATGTACCTATTATTTTTCTCAACGTGACGTCGGTACAACTGAGATCCCGACACCCACCTCCCAACATTCGTGTCTCCATCATCCTTCCCCATCTCAGTTCACGGCAGCAGCATCCTGCCACGGCTCACACCGAAACGTTGAGGGTTATCTCTGATTCCTCTCTTTTACTCTCAACCCTCATTCCAACAGCAAATCCTGTTGTCTTTACGTTCAACACGTATATCTAAACCTGGCCCCCTCTCATCCCCCCACCCAGCCCTTCCACAACCCTGTGGAGCCAGAGCCTCCTGCCATGATTACAGCCATGCTTCCTCATGGATGTTTCTGCTGAGTCTCTCACTCCCACTCAGTGTATTCTCTACACAGCTGTAACAGTGATTCTGTTAAAATTAAAGTCACTTTGGTTAAGAGCCGAAGTCCTTATGATTTTCAAGACTATGCATGATCTGGCTCTCCACTACCTGTCACACCTCATCTCCTATTTCACTTTTCCTTACTTCATCCCTTGCTACTCCTAAGAGCTGTCAGTTAAGCTCCACCTCAGGGGCTTTCCACTGGCTCTTTCCTCTGACTGGTGTGATTTTTCTTCCAGATGTTCACACAGCTGGCTCCCCGCAGGCCTTTACTCAAAAGCTACCTCTCTCTCTCTCTTTCCGATGCCCATACACCTCAACATTTCACACCCCCCATTCTGCATTAGTTTTTCTCTCTTTAGTACTGTACGCTGTCAAACATCCTTTATACCTTATTTACTTATGAATAGCCTGCTTCTCCCAGCAGAATGTAACTTCACAGAGGGCACGTTTTCATCTTGCGTTCACTTCTGTACCTCAGCACTGTGACCCTTGTATCGACATTTATCCAACAAGTATTTGAGTGCCAAGCATATTCCAATTAAAATAAGATACCATTTTGCACTTTCCTAAACAGTGAATATTTGGCGAGGGTGTTAGAAATGTCAACGCAGGGAATATAGCCAATATTTTATAAAAACTATAAATGGAGTATAACCTTTAAAAATTGTGAATCATTATATTATATACCTGTAACTTATATAATATTGTACAGCAACTACACTTCAATAAAAAAAAGAAATTAAAAAAATACACATTGGCTAGGGTGTTGGGAAACATGCTTATATACTCGGGAGTGGGAGCACAGACTTGCACGTTATTTTTGAAGAGCAACTTGGCAACGTGTATCAAAAGTCTTAAAAATGCTCACACCCTCTGATTCCACCTAAAGGAATGTATCTCAGTAATTTACCTGGACAGCGTAAGTACTGATATACAAAGTTCTTCAGTGTAGAGTTGTTTAACATACTGAAAAACACTGGAAACAACCTAATGTTCAAAGAAGTCTGAAGAAATAAATCACAGCACATTGAAATGATGACGACAGTCCTTTTAAACCATATTTTTAAAGAATATTTAAAATTTTAAGAATCTAGGAAAATAGGCACCACACCTTTTAAAATGAAAAAGAAAATTAAATCAACTAAGGAAGTGCCTATTGACTGTTATGCATGGGGTTTTTAAACAGTAGGAACTGTTTGTCCCCATTAGAAATACGTAAGCATATGTGCATGAGAATATGTAAAAAGAAAAGGCATTGAATAGCTATAAATTGTGAAGTTAGAGACTATTGGGCATTGATGAGATTAAGGATGTTCTCTCCCCGCCCACCCCTTCCCACTTCTAAAGTGCTATACTTTTTAAATAGCCTGCTGGGAAGGGGACATTGGAAACCTGATGTGACATTCAAATTAACTGGTTAAATTCAAGATAAGAGAGCGGCAGAGTAAGGTTCACCTTGCTTGGGACAATGCCTCCCACATTCCTTTCTCGACACAGACAGACCTGGGCTCTGTCGGAACCTCTTCTTTTTGCTGAATGCCTGCACACCAATGCATCACATCCTAATTGCCCACCTGCCCTCCTCCGTATGTCCATACATTCTGTACTGACTGTCCTCAATCTTTATATTCCATACTCTGAACCCCAACTGTGCCTTCATTTCTACTTCCTAGTGTACCAGCCACGTCCTGAAAAACAACTCAATCCATATGTATTCTTCTTATTTTTAATTCTGGGGTTTCAGTGTCAAAAATTAAACAGCAGAGAGCATCAATACTAAACCAAGACTGGCCCTTCTGTAATATAAAGGTATACCTCTATTATATTACAGAATTACCTATATTATTATTCCAAGGAAGAATTTCAACAAAATTTGATATTTGTAATCTTACCCTCTTCTGAACTCCTACAGCTCTTTTTTTATAGTACTATAAGGACAGATGTGCTGAGGGATGAACTTGCCATTGCCCCATCTTGGCTGGTACCTTGAGGCCACGAATCATGTCTTACTTATCCCACGATTCCTCAGGCTCTGGAGTATGGCTTGCACAGTTTACACTTTCAGTCTGCCAAGGAAACAAATTACCTTCCAAAATGCAGAATTTCAGTAGTATGTATTCACATTTATATATTGCAAAATGTGACTTTAGTCACATTCTTGAGTTAGCTAAGGCAATATTATATCAGTAGGGTACAAGAAACTGTACTCTGCATAACCATCACCATTTGCTTAGATTCGAGAGTAAACTCAAAAGATAAAGTCATAGCAGTACAGGTGAGTCACAAGAGAAACACAGCAAGTCTCTCTTAAGAGGGCAGTAATTTGACAGAGAAAAAAGAACATCCCACAAAACAAGGTTCTCATGATGACTCAAATTACACAGAAGCACAGTGTTCATGGTGATACTGTCAGTACCTGTTTCTGCAAGTATGTTCACAAGGTGTCTGCTGCTTCAGGTAGAGATTAAACAAAAATAACTTCCTGAGTCACGGGCCTGGGAACATGTGTCCCGCAACTAAGGGTGTAGTAAGTCAAAGGCTTAGACAGGTTGCATCCTTTCCCAGGTACCACGAAGATAAGCAAGGTTCTTCACATGTTCATCGGCAAATGTACTGACCTGGTCGTGAGTGAGCTCACCTGGCACTCACACTGAAAACTCCTAATATGAACCGAGGTGGGCACCTGGGGAGCCTCCTGTCTCATTAGAAGCCAAGGTTCATAAGCGGAGCTACTTTGAACGACGAGGTCATTGTGACTCAAAACTGAACCCTGTCTCCAGTTTATTTCCCTTTCTAGGGCTACAAAAATAAATCAATAAAATCCGCACGAACTCCCCTGAAAGAAATCGCCTAACCTCATAAAAATGAGCCAGAAAATCTGAAGGAGGAAGCTGTCCATTCTCCACAGGTGCTAGTCTGAATCTGCACTCTTAACTCCCATTATTTAATCTCCAAATGGATTTATATCTACACCCTCTGCACCCCCGTCTCTATTTCAAAGACTACCTTGCCTGTGCCCTGGACACACCTGGATGCTGCCATCGCCTGGCTGTCCCTCATCCCCGTCCTTCATCTCTTTACCGGCTCTTTTCCCACAGGCTTCCTCACCCTCCACATGTTTTTACAGTCTTAAGCCTCAAACATGCACACACGCCTTTGAGGTGCTTTCTCAAATCTTTAGTCTCTTCAAGTTCAACATGCCCCAAACTAACCCATCATTCTCTTTCTGACAATTTCTTCTTGCTGCTCTAGTCCCTGTTTCACCCCATAGCCACCCAGACAAGAAAGCTGAGGAGACACTTGGGACTGTTCACCACCAGCGAAGCTGGCCGGACCCCTGTCCTCCAAAACATTTTTAATATTTTCACTCTGCTTTCTTTTTTTCTTTTTTAAAAATATTTATTTACTTGGGTGTGTCGGGTCTTAGTTGCAGCAGGCGGGCTCCATAGTTGCGGCTCACCAGCTCTTTAGTCATGGCATGCTAACTCTTAGTTGCGGCATGCATGTGGGATCTAGTTCCCAGACCAGGGATCGAACATGGGCCCCCTGCACTGGGAGCGCGGAGTCTTAACCACTGTGCCACCAGGGAAGTCCCTCACTCTGCTTTCTATTACCAAATACTGGTGTAACGCTTACAAGTTTGTGCCTAAACTATTAGAACTAATCTGCCTCAACCTTCCTTGGGGTTTACCCATCACTTACCCCAACACACAGCCTACTCAAGGTATGTTGACCCTGCCCTCCACCATGTTCCCCCAACACTCCAGGTCTTTCATAAGGCTACATTTGCACCCCAGGGAAAGCCAGCAACCTTCCATGCCTGGCAAACCCCTATGCACACATTCCAAGGCCAGTTCAATGTCACCACCCTTCTCCAGCCTTCCCTTGGGCTGAGTTAGTGGTGTTCCCTTTACTGTGGACACATAGTACTTCATACAAGTTTCCATTCAAATCAAGCCAGACAACATTTTACACCTGTTGTGTAAGAGGTACACTGTGCTGAGAGCTGGAAAATATAAAAATAACTAAGACCTGGGCTCTATCCTTATGGATATCTTCCAGGTATGGAAGGAAATAATTATAGCACAGTGTAATAAATGCAAAGTATCACAGAGAACAGGACAGTTCAGCTGGGGTTTGAAGAATGAAGAGGTTGCCCTCAAATGGTTTTCTGAAACCACCCGCCTTTCACCTCACCCTCCAACTAGTGAGTGCATTAAAAGGACCTATAAATCATGTTTATGTTCTCGGGATCTAGTAGGCTGCCCAGCACACAGCAGGCGCTCAAAGCATTTCTCGAATGGACAAATAAGACAGACTGCACAGTTTATGAGTCATTCCATATCTGGAACAGTCTTCTCAGAATTACTTGCCAAGTGAGCAGAATTGTGTGGAACGCCTGCAAAACGATCAAGAATTCACAGTGACGATGTAAATGAGGAAGAAGAGAGAAGACGCTTGTCTCCCAGGTGCCTCTATGACCCTCCCTGGTTGGCCTCATGCCCAGTCCCTGGCCCACTGCACCCGCCCCCCCCAACACACAGCAGCTCACTGGTCCTCAGGCTCCACCCCCCACTTCCTCACCTTGATCTTCGCACTTGCTGTTCCCTCCACGATAGCCAAATATCGCCCTCCTTCACCTCCATGTGTTGGCTCAAATGTCACCCTATTTAAAGATCTAACTCCCTTCCCTGCTTTGTTTTTCTCCTTAGCACTTATCTTACACACTAAACATTTTGTCCACGTGTTTGATTTTCCAACCAGAATTTAAGCTCCACAGGGGCAAGAATTTGTCTCTTTTGTGCACCTCTTCATGCCCAGAACTTAGAACAGTTCCCAGCACAAGCAGGCACTCAATAGATCCTTGTTAAATGACGAAGTGAGTGTGTCAGAACTACTGCGTGTACGCAACGGACAGAGGTCAGAAGCGTAGACCCTGGGACCAGGCTGTCGGGCCTGATCCCTGTCTCCACCAATTATTAACTTTGTAACTTTGGGCAAGTGGCTTAAACTTGCAAAACCTCAAAATCCTCATTTGTAGAATGGGAGTAATCACAGTACGTATACTTCATGAGTTGTGAGAATTATCCATTCAGAAATCTTAGAACAGCTTTCATTAGCATTCAAAACACCTTACTAGTATTACTTTTCTTATGGCAAGAAACATTGAGATACGTTCTTTAAAACGTGGTTTAACTACATCCAAATACAGAAACATCTATAAGCAACACATTAAAGTTGGCTTTTAGAAATAGTTATTAGATGATCATTTCTGGGTTTTAATAATTAACTTCTGCAAGCGTGAATACATTTCTCATACTTGCGCTTGCTATCTCTCAAACTCTTGCCTAGAAAGGCCAAAATGATACAAAAGTAAATTGAAATGATTTTAAAATCAATCTAACACTAAATGAACAAGAAATCAGTTCACAAAAACAACTGAGCAGGAAAGAAGAGAAACCTATAAGGGTAGGCAAGTCATTACAGGTTTGGGATGTTTATTTTACTAACCGACAATAAAATGAATTAACAGGAAGGTTTACCCTTTTGAAATGGTCTTCAGTTTTCTTCTAGAGCAACATCTCTTTCATGAGGCCTTTCTTCAGGCTCTGCTATGATCAGATGGGCCCCTGAACATTCTTTTCCTCCAAATCCTAAAGCGCTTAAGGGCCTTTTCCACACCCCTTACAGATCCCTTTGTGCTGCTCAGTTGGTTGCTGCAGGAACATGCATTCACCCTCCCCAGGCAGTTTAAGGGAGCCCCAGGGCGGGGGTTGGGAGGGTATAGTTTGTTCTATTTCCGTAATCCTACCTGGCTCAGGCTGGTCACTGGCAGGTCAATTACATGTGTGTATGAAGGAACACACATATTTATAATCTAAAACCTGGTAAGAATTGGTATTACCTCTGAAAGAGGGTGGCAGGCGCTCTCTGAAGGTGCCTGACTGGATCTCAAAGTATTTCCTAAGCAGTTACTTATTCAGCAGCGTGAATCTGCAATGACCATGTAAAATCATTTACATCATGGTAAATTGATATCTAACATTAAGTCAAGAGCTCGACAAGAGAAATGCCACAGTTTCTGAAGTATCCAGCTGAGCATGAGAATTTGAATTTTTCCAAAACTCACGATCAGACTGAAAGTGTTTCTTTAGACTAATAACGTGAAGGTTACGAGCATGGACTCCAGAGTCCTGTTACCTGGTCTGAATGTACTACCTCTGCCACTTTCTAGCTGCATAACCTCGACAAATTATTTAGCCTCACTGTGATGGCTTCCTCTTCTATAAAGTGCAGATAAGCCTCACAGAACTCTTATGAGGATTAAATGAATTTATAGGTGAAATGATAGAGACAAAGCCTGGAACTTGGTAAGCATTTAATAAGTGTGAGCTTCTATCACTGGCATTATAATTATTATTAGAAATAGTTTTCCTTGCTTACTTCATCTTATTTAACTAAGTGGTTGAAACACATACAGACTCCAAAGAAACAAAGATAGTTTAGATCTGGTTTGTTATAATCACTTATAATCTGGTTTCAGATAAACTTCCAGATTTGTTTTTTTTTTTTTTTTTTTTTTTTTTGCGGTACGCGGGCCTCTCACTGTTGTGGCCTCTCCCGTCGCAGAGCACAGGCTCAGGACGCGCAGGCTCAGCGGCCATGGCTCACGGGCCCAGCTGCTCCGCGGCGTGTGGGATCCTCCCGGACCGGCGCATGAACCCATGTCCCCTGCATTGGCAAGTGGACTCTCAACCACTGCACCACCAGGGAAGCCCCAAACTTCCAGATTTTTTTAAGGTACTTTTTTATTTCCAGTTTTAATGAGATGATTGACATACATCACTGTGTAAGCTTAAGGTGTACAGCATAATGATTTGACTTAATGTGTATTGTGAAGTGGATTACCGCAGTAAGTTTAGTTAACATCCATCACCTCATTTAGATGCAATTAGAAAACTTTTTTCCCCTCATAATGAGATTTACTCTTAGGACCTACTTACTCTCTTAACAACTTCCCTATATATTACACAGCAGAGGTAACTACAGTCATCATGCTGTACACTAGAACTGCCAGACTTTGACAAGTGAAATGGAAAAGTGCCATTGGGTTTAATTACAATTCTTTCTCATATTCATTTCAAAGCTTCAAGAAAATGGCAATTTCAACTCCAGGTCTGGTTTTCTACTTAGTTCTCTGAAAGGATTTATTGAAAACCCCAAGTTGGCTGGAACATTTCTGCTGGTTACCTTTCAGGAGACTAACTTTGTATGAGCACAGAGGATATCCATTTGGTTTCAATTTTCTAAGACACAAACACTTCATTGTACAGTAAATGGCAATATGCGCTCAATGATCCAAAAGCACATTGTTTTTGCTTCTTGATTTTGTTCTACTTTTAACTCTGACGATTAAGTTTCCTGTTCTCCATGACAAAACACCTCTCAATCTACTGTGAGCGTCCAAACAAGTTAGTTGCTAGTAATATTTTAAAAACATAACACAACATAATCAAGTTAGTCTTCCAACCATTAAAATAAAAAAACTCAAATGAAAATCCACAAAATTTCTGTTTACACTGATTTTTTTTTCCATTTATATATGGAAAACCACCAGGTAAGAGATAATTTAGTTTTTAACTTGGATTGAAAACTCTGAATGCATAGCTTAGTTATTAAGCTTATTTATACAGGTTAATAAAAGCTCAATAAATTTCCTGTCTTTTCATTAAGACGAAGCAGACCTAGTTTTCCTTCTTTAAGGCATGGCATTATGTAGCATAAAGTAAAGGGACTTCAAAACTGTGTCACTCCTTGGTGGGATCATCTACATAAAAGAATCCCATCATTTACAATACATCCTGGGTACTGGCCTAATTTCTTAAAAGTGTGCACTTCAGGTTTTCTGGGATTCGAGCACCATGTGGTCCAGAGAATCACACTAGTAGCAGCCACTACTCAGAAAATTAGGTGAGCTCCAAATTGTCCCTAGAAAGATAAGGACTGCAAAAGCTGACAGAGCCTGACATTCTCCAACCCTCCTACTTCACAGAAGCCCAGGGAGCGGAAACGACTAGCTCATGCAGCTCCCTGAGGCCATGGCGGTGCTAGAACGCAGCGCTTCTAACAACAGGCCAGGATGCCAGCGGCCAGGGCCCTCTGGGCCGCCAAGCCACAGGTGCTGCTGACACCTGAGTGGGAAGGGGCTCCCCGTCCTCTGGAAAATCCATAAGCCTTGTATGGCAGCGACAGTAAGAACCAAAGCTTTGATCTCACTTATGCCCCAACTCCCCAAACTGTGGCAACATCCAAAATGAGGATTGTTGCTTCTCCCAATGTCTTCAGTGCCTCTTCTGTTTTCCTCCCAAAGGATGAACACTTCAAGCTGACAAATTCCTCCTTCCCACTCAGTTCCTCTGGGGATGGAAATGGAAATGTGTGCAAATCCCTCTTCCGCCAGCCATACCTCATCCTGGGTTTGCTCCCCAGGACCCTCAAGACCTTGGTGCACAAGGCCTGATTTATTTAGGCCTGAACCTAAGTAAATCACCCTTAAAACACGTCTGCGTGTTATAAGCTTCTCACACGACAGCTTTGTAACAGGATTGGACAATAAAACCTAAAAATACTAAGGTGTAGACAGGTAAAGAGATCCCCTGAGGATTTAGTTGGTTTTGTTAGTTTCTGCAAAATGTTCTCACATGTGTGAACACATAAGTCTTGAGGCACTTTTTTTTTTCCCAGGCCATTCACAGCAGTCACTATTTTTATAAGGGAACTTACTTCTAAATCTATCTGACATGCCTTTCATTTGCTCAGTGTTGTACCTGCTCAGACGAGGGGTATTCCCTGCAGTGTTCTGGTCAACTGGAACGGCCAGCAGGCTTTTTGTTTTAGTCCCTATGAAAAGGGCTGCCTTTCCCATTTCCGGTTCTTATTTTAACACAGAGAAATGCAAACCTCTGCCAATTTAGGAAGACATTTAACAGCTACTTTGGAAGCTCTCAGATTTTATAAATCGAACATGACTTTACTACTTCTAATATACAAACCAACATAAATCAAAGTTCGTAGTAGAAAAGTTTAACTTCTTAGTCACCCTCACATCCCTGAAGATTTTATAATACATCTTTCCATAAAATTCAAGAAAAAAACTAGTCTCTTCATACATGGTGTGGGCACATTATGAAACTAGTATATCACACCAGTATTATTAAGCAGTTAATCATTTGTAAAACATTTAAAAGTGAAATGACAGACATTACATGAAATTTCTAAAAATCTTATATGTTCTGGTATAATGTTATAAGTCATCATTGTAGTTATTACTTTAAAATGTATATCTCAGAAATAACTAAAAAAAAAAAAGAAAAAAGTGAAATGACTCGTATATAACCAGTGCCCAATTGTGTGTGTGTGTGTGTGTGTGTGTGTGTGTGTGTGTGTGTGTGTGTGTGTGTGTATGCATGCTTCTGAATAGCTTTTACGTTGCTTTATGCACATCTCTCTCTCCCCAACTAGCCTTTACGTTACTCAAGGATCAGGGCTGTGTCTTAGACTTCTTTTTCAGTCTTCCCTGTGCAAGATGCTGGTCCACAAAAGGCTAAATGCTGTACTGACACAATGCATTAGAGCTCTATAACCAAAACCGGTCTCTCTGCTGCCTGATAGGACTAATTTTACATTCAAATAATTCATAAACTGCTATAAAACACAACTGAATTATTTTATGCTTACCAGAACTGGACACACGCCTTATCCTCTGGGGAGATACGGCTCGATCAGAGTTGAGATTTCTACTGTCACTATTCCGCCTCAAACATGAAACAGAAGGTCCCACTTTGGCTTTCGGACCAGGTGTTTTCCTCAAAATGGAGCAGTTGGGCTTGGCTAGACTCCTACCTGAGATGGTTGCAGTTTTTGAAGCAGAACCCTGTGGAAAAAATAATGAAGGTTTCAGTCCAGATCATACCTTCCCCACACCACCTCCTGGTGGGGTTAGGTATGCAGAAAAACACAATTTCTGTCTAAGCAGATATGCCAGATGGACATTTAGTTTTCATTTTTACTATAAAGAAATTTAAACTCTTCATAGTTTACTCTTTGTTTTGTCATGATCTGCCTTTTGTCCCCATCAGGGAAACTGTTCCCAAGGTGACTGATGCCACAAATTAAATTCAAGCTACAGCGTTCAGCCCTTTCCGTAGAGGCCCTCTACATGGTCTCCAACGCCGATGATTCCATCATCTTTCTTTGGTTTCTCTCACAGAGCTCTCTCCTGGTTTCCCTTCTATCTGTCTGGTTATTCCATTTCTGGGTCCTGCTCTTCTATACCTTCAAATGCTGGTCATCACAAGGGTCCTCAACTTGGCCCCTTCTCACCATATACTCTCCCCACATGATCTTGTCCACTCTTTCCATTGCCACCTAAACACCGCTTTAGCCCAAGTCCTCATGTCCAAGCCAACACTCTCTCCCGAGTTCCCCACATATTCAGTTTCTTTCTTCCTCTGCTTCACTTAGCATCCATCAGGCACCTCGACCTAACAATGTTGACAATAATATTATTGTTATTTTTACTGATCAACCTACAGACCTTACAGAATGAAAAATAAGTTCGAAATGCACATATCAATTCATTTAATCCTAATAACCCTACAAGGTTGATACTTTCATCATACTGCATTTCACAGCAGAAGAACATGAAGCAGTTTCTAAAACTCAGATTAATTTTACCCATCCATCTCAAAACTTAGCTCTTCTCATATTCACCACCATGTGCCCAGGCACCCAACTTACACAATGAAAGCTATTTCTAGGGGCTTCCTTTCTTACCTCCTAAGCCCCTCTGGATGTCATTCTCACCCTTCTCCATCAGCCTTAGTACAGGTTGCATCATTTCTGGGATGCCTGGAACCATATCCAATTCACCTCCCAGTCCGCTGCTAAGGCGATCTCTCTCAAGTCCAGGGAGGCTTCCCTCCGTCTCCCAGATAAAGTCGACTCTTCCAAATAACGCCTTTTGGATGTGGCCGCCCTGCCACCCTCTTCAGCTTGCTCCTTACTGCTCATGGTTCTGCACCCCCAGCTCCCATGATACTCACTACCCTGCGTCCCCTAAATGAGAATGTTTCTTCATCTTTGCACATGTTATTCCTTCCACCCAGAATACCCTTGCATTCATCCTTGATCTTTAAGCTTCAGCTAGTGACTAACATGCTCTCTCCCCTAGAAGCCTTCCCTTCCTTGACAACTCTCCCCATCACCACCACCCCACTCTGCCATGAGCAGGATAGGGAGTCTATACACACTCCCAACTGAGGACCTAACAGTCCCTTTTTGTTTACCTTCTAATACTACCCACTGTACTAGGCACTAGGTTTGGCCAGGGGCTGTGTCTTTCCTTCTCTAAATCCCAACCATCACTGTCATATAGAGCACAAAGTAGGCACCCAATAAAGGTTCTCATTCTACGTGTAGGAAATGAGAGCCTGAGATGTGCTCAAAGAACAAAGTTCAACACCATAAGCTATAATTTGTATTCTCCCATTAAAGAAAAATTGAGCCTCACAGAGACTAAGTAACTTGCCTGAGGTTATTTTGCCAATGAATGGACGGAGCTACAATGTGAAACCACATCAAACTCCAAAATCGATGCTCCTAACCTGTACGTTGACTATTCCCCACCAGGACCATTCTTTCTTTGCTTAATAAGTCATAAGTGCAGGACTTCCCTGGTGGCGCAGTGGTTAAGAATCCGCCTGCCAATGCAGGGGACACGGGTTCGAGCCCTGGTCCGGGAAGATTCCACATGCCGCGGAGCAACTAAGCCCATGCACCACAACTACTGAGCCTGTGCTCTAGAGCCCACCAGCCACAACTACTGAGCCCACAAGCCACAACTACTGAGGCCCGCGTGCCTAAAGCCCGTGCTCTACAACAAGAGAAGCCACCGCAAGGAGAAGCCCGTGCACTGCAACGAAGAGTAGCCCTGGCTCTCCGCAACTAGAGAAAAGCCCACGTGCAGCAACGAAGACCCAATGTAGCCAAAAATAAATAAGTAAATTTATTAAAAAGTCATAAGTGGATAATTTCCCTTAGAGATACGTAAAGCCCCATGTTGATGACATACACTAGGTGGATTAAAAACTAAATTAAATAGGGCCATATCCTAAGAGAACACTGGAAAGCAACATAAAATTGGCCAAAAAAAGCAGGCGATGGACACAAAGATCTTCTCCCTCTACCATAAAACTGGCTAAGGTAATGCCCCAGAAAAAACCTTTTAAAAAGTAAACCAAACTTTTAACCAACTTACAAAGTGAATCTTTAATAAATCAGAATTGTTCTGCCTTTCAGAACCAACATTCCATAGAATTTTGAAAGCCTGCAGTGTGTGGAGCAGAAAGGGCCAGGATTCAAGGCAGGGGACCTGAGTTTGAATCTCAATTTTACAACTTACCAGCTATGTGTGTGGGTTAAGTAACCACTTAGGAGGCTTTAAACTGTAGCTAACAAATTTCCTCTTGTTACTGGCAAGAGTAAATGACAGTGTATAAAGCACCTGAACATTTCTGAGAAAATTAAATGATATAATATACATAAAGCACCTGAGCAAAGGGTTTGGCCCAGAGCAGTCATCGAAAAAAATATCCATTTCTTTCCATTTAGATAATTCACCACCCGTTTTATCTAACATACTATCACCAATATATAACCTCTATAACGGGGAGCTATACTCAACCTGCATCAAGTTAAAGTCAAATTCCTTTTCCAACAGAAGCTTTCTGAAGTTTCAGGTAAACCCTGACCAAACAGCTGGGAGGTTGCAGGCAACCTAAGGATTCAGTGAACTCAAGGCCTAATTTGTCTCAAGACCAACAGAGCACATTGAAAATGCACATTTCTCCAGCACTGTCTCATCACAAAACCAGGGCACATTCAGAGCCTCTAGGTGCTGCTGAAACATAGGGATTTGCCTACAACACGACGCAAAGGCTCACTCATTCAACTCTCTACAATAAATACAATGCCTGTGGCCAGTGACGGTTTGCTGGGCCCCTTCCCCATGATACACGGAAATGTGTCAAGAGGTGAATAGTGATATTAGAGGGAATTGCACATGAAACATTATCATGGGGAAAAATGAGTTTTTAATACTCATCAACAAGTAAAAGTGTCAGTACTGAAAATATGGAAATCCTAACTGCAAGGTTCCTAAGATGCAAAGTGCTTCTTTCTCCAGTACTGGGATCCACTTCAATGTGATGATTCTATCACCTTACTTCAGCATCACACCATAAGCCTGAAAGACAGGCTTTCATTCCGCACATGGGAAATAGAAAGCTAAGACGTACTCTCAATGCACATATCAGAAAAAGTTTTAATTTCAAAATTACACAACCAATTGATATGCAAGGCAAATGTTATTTAAAGAAACTTTATGCTAGGTTTTCTGGGAGTTGGAGATCAGTGCACAATAAAAGTCTCCCATAAATCAAGGAGGAATAAATGTATTGTTTTCATGTATATGTATCTATAAACACCAAACTAAGAATGTTGCTTAGAATTACCAGAGGTTGTCATTTAATTTAACAAAGTATCTAATGAAAAATTGTATAAAATGAGTTTCCTAAGTCTGACTTCAAAAGGACTTAAAAATAAAAATCTGAGTTTTGGGGCTTCCCTGGTGGCGCAGTGGTTGGGAGTCTGCCTGCCAATGCAGGGGACGTGGGTTCGGACCCTGGTCTGGGAGGATCCCACATGCCGCGGAGCGACTAGGCCCATGAGCCACAACTACTGAGCCTGCGCGTCTGGAGCCTGTGCTCCACAACAAGAGAGGCCGCGATAGTGAGAGGCCCACGCACCGGGATGAAGAGTGGCCCTCACTTGCCGCAACTAGAGAAAGCCCTCACACAGAAACGAAGACCCAACACAGCAAAAATAAATAAATTAACTAAAGAGCTCTCAGTGGTATAGCATAAAGAGAAGAAAAGCAGGGAGCAGAATAAAAGTTACAGTGAAAGACCATTTATATACTCAATTTAAAAAAAAAGAAAAAAAAATCTGAGTTTTGAAATAATGGACAGTCTCAGTAGCTTAGACATCACTGCGGTGGGCCATTCTTCCTAAAAGGAAGATTTACTATAAACGCCAAAGCATCTCTAAACTGAACTAGCTCAAGAATATCTTCCTAAAAGGACCTAACAATTCCCTATGCACCCTCAAGACACTTAAAACAGCCCTTTAACACTTCACCAAACTACACGTGTCGTTCCTCTCAGACATGAGCCCTCCACACAGATGACTCCCATCTGCCTTCCTACCCTGGCACCGACCTCCACTCCTGGCCCAGGACAGACGCCCAGGAAAAGCCTATGTGGGGCTGGAGATGCATGCAAGTCCCCACTGCCGAAACAGCACTGAGGATGAACACACAAAGCCCAGAGCAGCCTCCCAAATGCTTCCAACACTCAGAAAGCTAGTTTCTTCATGCTAGAGTCAAAACTATATCCACGCTGGAAAAAAAAAAAATCTTTGAACTGCATGTGAATTCTTGTTTAAATGGAACCCCCAAACATCTGCCAGGTACTGTATAAAACATACTACCTTTTCACTATACATGAATAAAATAGGTTTTATTTTAGTACCGGGAATCAATACATTAGGACTGCAAGACACCTCAGACATCTACTAGCCAATCCTTTCACCACTGCGTCTCAAAAGGTTGCTTGCCCAGAGTCACCTTAGCTAATCAGAGGCAGAATCCAGAATCCTCCTGTTCACAGGACAGGGCTCCACTACCTGGGACAGCTTCCTCAACAGGAGACCAGGAATTATTTTTATGTTGATACTGTTTACCAGCACTGCCTAGCCATTTCTCAAATGTGGCCCAATACATCTGTAAGTTCATAAACAAAATGTTTATTTTTTCATAAATATAAAATATAATCAGATATTTAACTTCAAATAACTAATTACACTAAAATATTAAAGTAACCTGTTCTTTCAGCTGACTATTAAAAGGGATGTTGATACTCAATACAAAATACTGGACTTGAGGTTTTTTGGGTTTTTTTTTTTCGATATGCAGGTAACCAATTAACATTCTAAAATGTACTGACAAGACACAGAATTACTGAATAACATAGCAATACCTGAAAGCAAATCTGCACACCTAGTTCAGCAATATTACTGACTATTAGTGGATAAGCAATTGCTAATACATCTCTCCATTTCCACCACCATTTCCTGAAGCGGGCAAAAATTTCACTTACCAAAAACAGAGAACCATAGTCAAAGGTCTCATTCATAATTTCCTTTTTTAGCTCTTGTTTTGCCATCGGTGTCCCATTTTCTTTTTCACCCTTGTTTTCAGGGCTAATCCTATCGATGTTGGAAGTATAGGACATTTGCAAACATTCTGTGCTTTCCATTTTAATAGGGAGTTGACCTTTGATCTTCTGAAAAACGGCAGCCACGGACCCAGTCTCACATGCTGAATTGGAAGAACTCGCTTTGTCAACATCTTCCTGATTCGATTTCACGGCAGATGGTGTTCTTACAACTTTGTGTGAAGCATTTTTAGAATGAGTTGTAACATGCACAGCCTGGCTCGTAATGAGTTTATTAAATTGCTGCTTATGTGTCTTGTTATTTAGGATTTCTGCTTTTGTGTCCGCATTCAAGTCAGACGTTGGTGTTTTTCTCAAAGCTGTCGACGGTCTTGAGGAAGACACTGATGAGGGTGATGAGGCCCCAGTTAACTGAGGTCGGGGTGCAGCCTTTGATAGAGCAGGGTCCTTGGACGGTAGCACTGGTCTGGATACAACTTTTGCTTTGACATTCTTGAAGTTTGGTCTTGGGTAACTTATAATTTCAGTTTTTCTAACTTTGCTGCCTAGGGGGCTATTCGTTTTGGTGGTTGATTTTCCTAGATTAGGTTTAGACATGTTCATCGGTGCCCCCTTCAAGTTTGGTAAACGTCTAAGCTCTCGATTACTCTTCTGCACTTTACTCCATTTCTCCGTCGCTTCAATAGGTGAGAGAGAAAAGGTTGCGTTTGTGGGTTCTAGGACTGGCGTGGACATGCAAGCTATGTTATTTGTACTAATGACCATATCATCTGCATCCCAAGTCAGTTCAAATGATGAAGCCACCTTTTGTCCCGGCGGGCTCTTCGGTATCAATTCTATGGTATGATTTCGGGTTCCCAAATCCTTTTCATTAGAGGCAACTGGTGTGTCTTTAGCCACAGTGACTTGATGTTCTGGGTCCAGCACTTGGGTTTTGCTTTTATCAAAAGCTGGCACCAGTAAAGGGCATTCATCATCTATAAGACAATTGGACACTGTTTCTCTTACATTTTGGCCCATTTCCTTTTGCCCATATGAGCTCTGTGAATGTCTCTCACTATTTGGTTCATCTTTAGATGAACAAAAGAACTCTTGTAATACAGACCCACTGGGAACATCCATGCCATCAGAAACTGGTGTTAGAGCTTGTATCTCCTTTTCTCCGCCTAGTCTTTGCTGTGCCCCATCTGGGTACTCACTGGTGACCTTTCCCGAAGAACAGTGACAGTGATTTTCAGTATCTGGAAGAACCACATCAGTTTGCATCACCATGTCAGAAAATGCTGTGTAAGTTGTGTCTTGGGCCTGTGATGCTGTAGCTTGAGGGTTTTCGAAGCTGTCTCTATCATAACTCATTTCTCTCACATATATCTTATCAGAATGGGAAGATGGAGGAACGCAACAGGATGAAGATGTATTTCTACTTCTCATGCTGGTTGGCTGCAGGCTTGCAGTGGTAGGCAAAGACTGACTCTTTCCAGTGGTGTCATGTGTTATGAAGGTACAGTTAACATTATCCACTTTCATGTCAAATGTCTGGTTTAGCGCCAAGGCAGTAGGGTTTCCTGTACAGTTCAAATCATCATCGTTAGGATTCCACACAAAAGGCAGAGATGTCTCAACGCTCTGGTCCTGAAATGATTCTAGGGAATGACAACTGTTACGCAAATCTTTGGGTTCCTCTGTATTTACAACATGTGCAAAAGACAGACATGTGGAATCCTTGTGCATATCTAACATCTCCTTACTAACAAAATCACTTGAAGACTTTTGGTGTTCAAGTACTTCAACACACCGAGGGTTTAAAGAAATATTTTCACCAAAGGCCACAGCAGAGTTGGTTTCATAATCAACCACCATGTCATCTGGGTTGGCAGAATTCCAACTCACATTATTGGTTGAAGAGTTTTGGGTACATGGTGATTTTTGGTTGTATGCATATGTGTTTCCATTTTTATCACTGATAAATAAGGACTGCAGTTCATCTTCTGTCTTGTCATCTGAATTATCATCATTCATCCTGAAATATTAACTTTAAACCTCTGCCATTTTATTTCTTCTTTAAACCCTTTTAAATGAGACGGAAGGAAAATGTGTCCATCTCCTAAGTTTTTCAGCACAGTTGAAAGTTTCTTAGTCTAAGCTGTCTTGAACTTGAAATGATTTGTTGTTCCCTGGAAGAAATAAAATGTTTCACTCAAGTAAATATTAGAAAATTAACAAGTCATCACTTGATTAATTCCAATTGCTTTCTTTTTACATTTAAAGAACCTACAACTATGGACAGGGGTGATTAAGATATTAGCTAAAGAATCACCCTCTTTTCAAACATACTTTTTCATTTGAGGAAATGGGCAGAATGGGCTGCTAAAACTGCCCCCTCCCATCTGAGATGCCTCTGCCCTCACTCACCATAATAGAGAAGGAGGCTAAATCTGACAATAGCCTTTCCTTCTTTTTGGTTGACAGAGTGACTACTGGTCCTAATTTACCTAGGACGGTCCCAATTTATGCCTGTTGTCCCAACATAATTAGAAATAATGCCCTTTTCATTTTCAGAAAAGTCCCCTATTGTTTCCATGAAGAATGATTTCCAGACAGATTAAGCAGGCATAGCACATAAGCTAAAGATCAATGAAGATTTAGGGCCCTAGCGTTTCTCTTCCCCATTTTCACTGCCTTTCTCAAACACACTCCATTTCAAAGTTGAAAAAAAATGCTGTTGATTCTTCAGAGTTAAAGTGGTATTCTATTGAAAGTACCTAAAAATGTTGAACAGAGTTCCTGTACGACACAGCAATTCTCCACTTAGGTATCTACTAAAATGAAAGGAATACACCCAAAAATTTGTACACCAATGTACATGGTTCGGTCTGCCCTACGGGCCACCAAGAAAAAAAGATGCACATGATTTGTAATAGAAGCATTATTCATAACAGCCGCAAAGTGGAAGCAACCCAAATGTCCATTAACTGGTAAACAGATAACAAAATGTTGTGTACCCATACAACGGAATACATTTTTCAGCAAGAGAAACGAATGGAGTATTGATGCATGCTACAACATGGATACAATGTTATGACTTAAAATATAAATAAAAGAATATTATAAGCAAAAGTAAAAGAATATATAAGTAAAAGAAGCCAGTCACAAAAGACTACATATTATGGGATACTATTTACATGAAATGTCCAGAATAGCAAATCTATAGAAAGCAGATGGGTGGTTCTCTAGGGCTGAGAAGGGGCGCGAGGGAAGGGAATGAGGAGTGACTGCTGATTGGAATGTGTTTATTTTGAGGGTAATAAAAATGCTCTAAGGGTTATGATTATGGTGATGGTTGCACAGAGCTGTAAATATACTAAAACTATTGAATTGTACACTTTTAAAAAATCATTAAAAACAACCCATGAGGGGCTTCCCTGGTGGCGCAGTGGTTGAGAATCTGCCTGCCAATGCAGGGGACACGGGTTCGAGCCCTGGTCTGGGAGGATCCCACATGCCGCGGAGCAACTGGGCCCGTGAGCCACAACTACTGAGCCTGCGCGTCTGGAGCCTGTGCTCCGCAACAAGAGAGGCCGCGATAGTGAAAGACCCGTGCACCGCTATGAAGAGTGGCCCCCGCTTGCCGCAACTGGAGAAAGCCCTCGCACAGAAACGAAGACCCAACAGAGCAAAAATAAATTTAAAAATTCACGACATATGTCAATATTAAAAAAAAAAAAACCCACGAAAGCTTTCAAATCCAAGGATTTTTGCAAAAAACTAAAATTTTATTACGCTTTTGATTATACTGAAGTGCTTAAGAAAGGCCCACATATTCAAGCTAGGACTGCAAATACCTCATATAGATATACATTCGCTTGAACTGACTTTCTAATCTTGGTATTTAATGTCAACCAGGTATCATGGTTCTGTTCTGAAGAAATAAAATATCCATGAGGAAAAAAATGACATTCTGTAACCTAGAAATTTGTAAATTAAGAGTAGATCTCATTTTTCTATTTTGCAATCTTTTCTCTGTATTCAAACATACTTCAGTGACCTAAATACAATGAGGAGAATAGGAACGATAGAAGAACTGAAAGGATCAGTATCTTTGCTAACAGTGCTACGGATTTCCAGCCATGCATCCTGAAACCAGCTTTTACCAGGGGCAAGAAGAAAGGCTGCAATGTTTATGTCAGCAGCACGCAGGCACATGCATACAAGAGATTCTGATCCCAAAATAAGTGCTATAGCATTTGTATGCTGGTAGAAAATTTCAATTAGTCTCTTTTTCCCCACCATAGCTCTTTAGGTAATAAAGAAATCACTGAAATAACAGATTTTGGCTAGCACCTTAATAAAAGCTTTTATGAAACACAAATTATATTTTTAATCCTCGGGTATAAAACAGGTTAGAGCTAAATGTTTAAATCAGGAAGTCCATTTATTCATTTTTTAGAGTTACGTGGGGGGCGTATAATATCACAAAGCATGAAATATGCTACACCTTTATGTTTCCATAAGGCCAATACTCATTTACGAGATCCTGGTATAAACAGATAGGAGCACTGCAAACAGAAGCATTTAACAGAAATCACAGAAGTTATTTGCCTGGATAAAGAGAGTCATTAAATGCAACTGATGGAGCTTTACTTCCTGAGCTCTCCCTTTCAGAGTATACAAAATATGATTTTAAAAAAACTGAAAAAAGTCAAGAAAATGGTTCGTATGTCAAAGCACCTCAAGTTATTTTTTAAATAAACGTATAATAGGATAATTTAAACCACCAGTTCCATGTCCTTCTATGTTTAGGTTGTTTCTAGATTTATTTATTATTAAGTATTATTTATTTATAAACAGCACTGCACTAAATATCTTTGCAATCTTTGACTACCTCTGATTGTTGCCTTTGGAAAAACTTCCTGGAAATAAAAGCATTACTGAGTCAAATGATGATTTTTGAAGGCTCTTAAAATAGTTTGTCAAATCATTAATAGAATAAAAAGGCAGGATTGTTAACAATGTATGTATTAATAAACGTATATAACCTGAGTTTTCTTTTAAAGCTTGTGCATTTTGTTCAGCGTTGTCTCCCAAGAACTTTCCCAAGCTACTGTCATATAAAAACATTTCTAACAACTGTGAAATTCCACTAAAGTTAAGGTTAAATGTTTTAGATTTATAAGTCAGTAGATTGGGACTTCCCCGGGGGTCCAGTTAAGAATCCGCCTTCCAATGCAGGGGATGCAGGTTCGACCCCTGGTCCGGGAACTAAGATCCCACATGCCACGGGGCAAACTAAGCCCGTGCACCACAACTAAAGAGCCCGTGTGCCACAACTAAGACCCGATGCAGCCAAATAAATAAAAATAAATATTAAAAAAATTTTTTTAAATAATTCAGTAGATTACAAAGAGTAATAGGAAAGTAAAGAAGCCATCAGCCTTCATACGACTGCTTAGCACCCTTGTGTTTATAATTTTTTTAAATTCACACATCCAAGAAAAAAAAAATCCCAAAATCGGTGAGCAAAGCTAACAACAACAACAAAAAAAACCCACAAAAACAAAATGTATTCTGAAGAAATACTTAAGGAGAATTTTGGTATGAAATAAATTTACTGAAGTCTTTTCTACTTTTGTAAATAAGAGTAAAGAATTAGAGGTACAGAGATTTGGATACCAAACAAATTCTGAAGTTAAGCTTATCAGTTCCAGGATTAGTTGGAAGATCAACCTCAACATTCACTAAGGAAAAAAAAATAGCTTCAAGTCTCCATCTCATCACTACAGACAAAGCCATGGGCAGGAAAGGGATGACCAGGCTTCCCTCAGGGATTTTGTCAAACAAATTAAAAGTTAGCCTTGTTGTCTTATGGCCAATCTCACTCCTTTCCTGATATAAGAATAGTACCTAAATTTCTACCACTTGCTGGACTCCTATTCTTTGACTTAATCTCACCTGACCCATGACGCAATGTCTTTATATTTCTATGTTACAATGTAATTTGTAAAGCCTTCAAAGTTACTATCTTGGGAACGTTTTTTACTAAAGCAAAATCAAAGATGTTTTAAAAAGAGAAAAAGAGAAAAGGTTGGACTAAATCATTCTCACCCAAAGGGTTAATTTCTCAAGTTGTCGTTCAGTAGCATTATCTATCAGAACAAAGTAGAATGATTAAATTTCCTTTTTAAGAGAGCCATTTGGGAAAATAAAGAGATCTTTTTCAGAGAACAATTTGTACGAGATAGAACAATTTCCCTACTTATTAAGATGTGGGAATATGAGAGGGTAGCTCCTCTTGAATAAAAAGATTAGCAGAATATGTATTTCTATAATGATGTGTAAGGTTAAAAACTGATAGATACGTACTAAAAGAAATGGTCAATGAAAAGCACTACTAGTGCAAGATTTGAGCTATTTCAACACCTTTGGGGAAAAATAAGGTTAGTTTCTAAATCTTAGCTTAAGAAGAATGATTGTTCCCCACAGATAAAAATCCATTATCATATAATTGAATACATTAACATTGTCCTTAATACTGAAAGACATTTTAGAGATCCAATTCAAATTTCCTCATTTTACAAATGAGGAAACCACTTCTAAGAAATAAACTCCATGGCTGGACCAAATTAGTTGCTAATGGCAGCTTACTGTTAGATTATACAATAGTTATGTGCCTTATTTGTCAACTGAACTATAAACCCAGTAGAGGTTTACACCATCAGTAGGTATTTTCTACATCTTCCTATTACACGCAATGTCTAACACAGTAATTTGAACTTAACACAGCTAAACTTGCTATCCCATATGCTAATTATGAAATAAAAGAATTTGTTTCAAGTCACATTTCTCTGAAGCCATAAACAACTTTAATTTTACTCCTTATTTGTGTCAATATATGGCATACCAGTCGTATAATACAATTATAACTTACAGCTTTAAATCACAGAATCATGTCAGTCGTCTTAAGTTTTTAAGAACTCACTAATCACAACCGTAGTTCAGCTCTCGAGGCTTTAAAACCCAAAATATTACCTAATCTTCAATGTACTGTAAAACAAAAAGACACATGCACAATACCTAAACTACAAATTTTATTCTAAAGTCAAAAACAAAGCAGTTGAACAAAAAGTCACCGGCATGTGTTACTAGTATATTCATAAAGTTCTACCTCCTGTTAAAACCATTCAAGGTGGCTAATAATTTTACCCCTTAAGCCTCATCATATTACTTTTTTCACAATTCAGGGTTAAAGTCCTAAATTAGCTCCTGCAACCTACCTTTTGACAAACTCAACTTCCTCAAGCACTGAGCTTAGTAAAGTACATCTTACACCTAGGAACAAAGTACTGGTACAAGCATACCTAGTCACTGGTTTCCTAAGAGCATAATGATTTCCAGTGAAGCCATTTAAGTAGGGGGAAATCTAGAGTTGGTTTAATGAATTTATAAATGAAGGCTATGGACGTTCCACAACAAAGTTGAACTTTAAATCATTTACAAAACAAGTACAAATCAACTGGCTGCTTCTGAAAAAATGCAGATTGAGTCAGTAGGTCATGGGTAGGGCCTGAGATTCTGCATTTCTATCCAGCTCCCTGGTGATGCTGAAGCTTTTGGTCCATGGACCATCCCTGGAGTAGCAAGGATGTCGCAGAGAACTCTGAGAAAAGATTGCCCACCTAGCCAACTAGATCAACACAGTAACTGTACTGTCAGAGCTAGTTACCCTCACATCCAACTTTATAATATGTTCTCTAACTGGAAACAGACGTCCCTTACTTTTGAACCCTTAATTTATGCTTTTGCACTTTCCTCTCAGATAGCTAATACTCCCTCTATGGAAAATAACTGAAAATTTTTATAGTCATGGAAGATGTTGCTTCTAAATCCTACTTGAGTTTATTCCTTCCATGTGGAGGGAGTTCAGTGAGTGTAACATTCCTGCCTTTTTTCTGTCCTTTTACTCACTCCATCCAGAAGCAAGAAAGTGACTTAAATGGATTCTGTAAATTCAGGAAGAACTAGCTGGGCAAGGACTAGGATAAGGTGAGGGTACCATTTGCCTTGGGCACTAAATATAAGACAGTCTCAGTAACAGTCCCCCCGGAGCCTGAGGCAAGGGAAAAGTCAGTAATACTGACCCTGTCTCTCCTTTAAATTTTTGAGATTTTATTCATCGTGGATTTTTTTTACATGGATTCTGATTTTTAAAAATAGTGATCGGGGCTTCCCTGGTGGCACAGTGGTTGAGAGTCCGCCTGCCGATGCAGAGGACACGGGTTCGTGCCCCGGTCCGGGAAGATCCTACATGCCACGGAGCGGCTGGGCCCGTGAGCCATGGCCGCTGAGCCTGCGCATCCGGAGCCTGTGCTCTGCTACGGAAGAGGCCACAGCAGTGAGAGGCCCACGTACCGCAAAAAAAAAAAAAAAAACAGTGATCGAGGTAAACAACATTTAAAGCACTAAGGTTTTGCTGGCCTCACTCTCTTCACCCTAGTCCCAGCCCTGCTGCCCACAGAGAACACAAGCTCTCTTCTGTTCCCCACCCCTACCAGGAACAGGCCCTGTCCCTACAGTGGAAAGGGGACAGGGAGGATGGGAGAGGCCTGCCCTGTTATCTGCACCATACTGACCCGTGGGGAAGTGTCTCTCAAACGCAGTTCTGTTCCTCAAACTCACTTTCATCTGTAACTGATCTATAATTACAGATGAAATTCTATAATTATAGTCTGTAATTATAATTCATCTATAATCATCTATCCACCTTACTCTGTTTCTTATTTCTCAAATGGTTCATAACCAGAGAGGGGAGGAAGGCAAGAATAAGACCCAAGAATCAACAGCCCATCCTGACCACGTGTCGGCCACACTCTGGAACAAAGTCCAGGAGGCCAGGCCCCTGAGAGCCAGACATTTACCTTCAGTTGCTGAATCGGGGTGGGGGGGACCACAGAATCCCCCAGGAAGAGCTACCGTTGCTGCGGCAACCCAAGGAAGCTCGTGGGGCTTTGGGCTGCGGCTCTGCACCCACCACTGCAGGAGGACGTGCACACTGTAACCGCCAGCTCTGCCACCGTGAAGAGCAGTCGCCGGAACAAGGTAGTATCTACTGGGCCCCCTCAAAGCTGTAAATATGTTACGCTAGGCAAGAGACCATGAGAAACAAACAAGGGGTAAAGTGGGCAGGAACAAAACACACGTGGGGTAACTGGGGCTTCTACCGTGGCAAGGTGGACGTGCTTAGGTTCAAGGCATCAGCCAGAGGTTCGCACTGGTGGCTCGCAGCCCGTAACCCAGCTCACTTTTTCAGCTGGGATGTTGGTTTTAAAATAACACAGACTGGGGGAGAGGCTTTAAGCCTGAGACCATACATTCTTTTGAGCTGAGTGAGAAACTCCAGCTCACAGCAGCACCGTCCTTGGGTGAGTGGCTGTCTCCATGGAAGGGGTCTGCCCAGGTCTGCAGCCTGAGGAAAACGAGGCCTGGGACGCACATCTGCAGCAAAGCCACTTGAGTCTCGGCACCAGGGCAGGCTGTTAGCAGGCCGCCTTCCTGTGCAAGGCGCACAGCTGCACCTTGAACCACCCCTGGCAGGCGTGTGCAGAAAGCAGAGGCTTCGGAGGGCACAGCAAGGCAGCAGCGGGCCGACCAGCAGCTCGGGTGAGGCTCAACTACAACCGCAGGGAAGAGAGTTGCGACAGGCCCTTTCAGACACTGTGACAGGCCCTTTCAGACACTGGTGGTCCACGGAGCACATTCACGGCTTTAGAATGGCAAAGCAGGAGGTTCCTTGTGTTCCTGTGTTCCTAGAATGTTTCCAGCTTTCAGCTGTTAACAACAGATCTGGTAGGTGATACAAATTATCCCGAATTCCACTCTGTATTCAAAGACGAGGGGGGGCGGAAAGTGGATGCGGTGAGCTGGAATCCACATGGCTTTTCCACAGTCTCAAGTCACACACCCCCAAAACAAAGTGTTTCCCATTAGCACTTGATTGGATAATTAAATACTAGGGGTAAGTCTTCCCTAAGACTCAGGCTTCTTAGATTTAAGTAAATCCAGAGAAAGAGACAGTAGAAATAGCTCTACGGCACAAACGTGAAAATGACTGCTTGTAAGAGAGGGAAAGGTGTATCCTAGACCGGGCCTCCGGGTGCAGCACGATGACCTTTGGAAACACGGAAAACTGTTTTAGAAACTACTGTTCAGATATAACATTCCCTGCATTACTATTTCAGGGTTAGGGGATTGGGCTGTTTTCAAAATGTGGTAGTTTGGGAAGAGCGAGGAAAATAGGAAACAAGATAGTTCTGTGCCCGCCGGTGTGCTCATCACACACTGGCTGCTGAATCAGCACAATTTTGCAGTAATGACACCTCTTCCCGTGAAGCGGCCCAGACTGTGGCCGCCGAGAGAACATGAACTCCGCCTAGGTTTCAAGATCACTCTAGCCTGACAGGACCAGACTAAGACACCAGTAAGGATGCCTACTGAAACTTAATTCTGGCCTTTTCACTCGAAGTCTGCAGAAAGTCACCTCCAGAAGGGCAGGATTTTCCCCCCACCCCGGTCTGGTTTATTTTCCAAAATATCGCCAACACTTGGAAGAGTACACAGAGTGGTTTTTTAATAAACAGTTGTTGAATTAGTGAATGTACGAAAGGGCCAAGAGAATTTGATTTTGGACTTTAACATATCTGGATTTTCACTTGCAAGGTTAGGCAGTCCTACAATTTTCCCCTGGGAACATGACAGTGGTAGAGGTTTATGTTTATATTTAGGCATCACTATGTTATTGGCAACTTAACTTTGTCATTGGATCTCATTGTACTTTGTGGGACAACACGGCTGTATATCATCTGAGATCACAACGAGGAAAGTAAAATTAAGCCCTGGGCACAGAGTGGCCAGAGTTGATATAATTAACGCACCCGTCAGAGCCTTCAAACTGTCACCTGCCCAGACGTGCTAGGAAAGTACCCAAAGGGACAGTGCTTTCACTGGGGAGCAGCCCCCTGAAGGTATGAGCGAGGCACTGGTTAACCATGGGCTAACTTCTAAGTTCAAGACCAGAAGCAGGGATGCCGGGGGTGAAGCTGCTTGCCGTCCCTCATGGCTCCTTTCATGTGGGAGCCCCATTAGTCTATGCTTCTTGGCTTCAATCTGACCCTTTACTTTCATCCTGCCCCGAGGAAGTACAGGACCATATCCGTCTAGGGAAATGGGGAAGAGCAGACAGGGCAGGCTTGGCTGACGTCTGCCCACTGTCTTCTGAGAGTGCGTCGGCCTGCGGGGAGCACAGGACCCCACACTTCAGGAGCAGCCTGGCCATGACTAGGAGAACCGAATTCGGGGGTGGGCTGTTAGGAGCCCTCTTTGTCTCCCACCCTGGAAAGCAGCCTCCCAGGAGCCTTTAACAGGGATGATTTGATAGCTCAAAGGACAGTTATCTCACTCTGTCATACTTCTCCATTGGTCCAAAACCCAGATCAAGAACAGGGGTGTTACTTATTGGACACTTCAGTGAATATTACATAGTTTTATTTTTCTTTAATTCCTAGCTTAAATCTGACTTCTAGAAGTCCACTTTTTAGAACTGTGGTAAAATATGTGTAAGATTTATAATTCTTAATTGTACAGTTATACGGCATTAAGTAGACTCACATTAAGTAGACTCACACAAGCCCGAGTTAGTCCACTTTTTAAAATCATATGATTTAGGAGAATATTTTCTACTTCTCTGGGAAGCATGACTGACTTAGTATGCTGCAGCGGGTACATTTTTAAACTCCTGTTACAGGATGAACTGTGTGTCTCAAAAAGATATGTTGGGGCTTCCCTGGTGGCGCAGTGGTTGAGAGTCCGCCTGCCGATGCGGGGGACACGGGTTCATGCCCCGGTCCGGGAAGATCCCACATGCCACGGAGCGGCTGGGCCCGTGAGCCATGGCCGCTGAGCCTGAGCGTCCAGAGCCTGTGCTCCGCAATGGGAGAGGCCACAACAGTGAGAGGCCTGCGTACCGCAAAAAAAAAAAAAAAAAAAAATGTTGAAGTCCTCACGCCCAGTACTTATGAATGGGCCTTATTCAGAAATAGGGTCTTCACAAATGTAATCAAGTTAAGGTTAAAGTCATTAGGGTGGGCCTTAATTCAACATGACTAGTGTCCTTAGAAGGAACACGCAGAGAAAGAGAAACGCCATGTAAAGACACAGGGAGACACAGAGAGACCCAGGGAGAAGACAGCCATAGTGAGTGGCCATGTGAAAACAGAGGCAGAGACTGCAGTCATGCTGAATGAACAAGCAGGGCTACCCAGAGCTAGGAAGAGGCAAGGAAGCATCCTCCCACAAAAGCTGCAGAGCAAGCACGGCCCTGCTGACATCCTGAATTCGGATTTCTAGCATTCAGAACCATGAGAATAAATGTCTGTTGTTTTAAGCCAACCAGTTTGTGTCGCTTTGTTACAGACTAGTACAACTCCCTTCTAGAAAATCAGTGCATCGTTCAAGTCCTTTTACAGATTGGTTGTTTGGAATTCAGAACACAGTTTCCATTATTAAGAAAAACACACACACATAAACAATGATTAGGCTCCCAGGCAGCCTATCGATGACACTGTAACCCGTAATGGAGCGCGAGTATTGCCCAATAGTTCTGCTGTTTCCCCCAGAATTATGGGAAATGCAGCCAGCATTGCACATGGGGCCCTGAATATGAGCAACACATACCCTTTGCCATGGCCACAGGATATGGGTACAGAGAAGAACTACACCTTCTCTCTTCTCTTTAACGGGCAGTGGAGACGCTAAGGACTCTTCACCCATCCAAAGAGAGTGATTTCGTGCTCTCTGTTGCCCAGATGGTGTCAGGGTCTCTGTCCTTGCTGTCCTCCCCCATGCCTGTACCCCAGGCGCACAGGCAGTGACAAGAAAGATTAGATTCCCTCCAGAGGTTTCTCTGCCTACTTGTAAAGGCAGCAAAAGTTTAAACAGTCCTTCATTTCAAGGATGAGTAGCAGTGAAGAAAAAAAAAATTATTTGAGGTAAAGATCTTGGTTTTAATCCAAAAGTATCTTTACCTTGAGGTGAAGCCTACCCAGGTAGCAGCTAACAGTTCAAGTGCTTAGCACTATTAGAAACAATGGAAAGAGGAAATTCCCTGGCGGTCCAGTGGTTAGGACTCTGTGCTTCCACTGCAGGGGGCACGGGTTCAATCCCTGGTCGGGGACTAAGATCCCATAAGCAGTGTAGGATGGCCAAAAAAAAAAAAAAAAGTGGAAAGAGATTTACCTTTTTATTATAAATATGATGGTAGCTTGAAAACTTAAACACTACAGGGGTAAAGACCATGGAGCATAAAGACCTGCTCTATAACCCAAAACTGACGGGGTCAGTTTTGCTATAAAAATAAACAACCCAGAATGTCAGTCAGTGGTTTAACACAAATGTCCAGGGTGTTGGAAGGGAGCTCTGCTCATATCCACCGTCAGCCAGGGATCCAGGCTGCTGAGGCTTCGTCTCAGGAAAAACTTCCACAACCACCAGACACTGGGAAAGGACCACCGCAAAGCGGCCACTCACTCTTAAAGCTCCTGCCCTCCCTCCCGCTCACATTTCACCAAAGCAGATCACAGGACAACCCTCAACCTCAGGACAGCTGGGAAGTACCACCTTACCATTTGCCCAGGAGTGGGAGAAATGGAAACACTTGCGCAAAGCATTAAGGTAGGACCTTCATTAAAATCAGCCATGAGTGCCTCTACCCAAATTATTCCATTTCAGCCAAGATGAGTGAGTCACAGCTCTCAGGGAAGACAAAGGAAGAAAAGATGAGAAGTGAGGGCCTCTGCCTGTCACCAACATCTGATGGTTCTCAAAACATAAAGTGGGGCTTCCCTGGTGGTGCAGTGGTTGAGAGTCCACCTGCCGATGCAGGGGACGCGGGTTCGTGCCCCGGTCCGGGAGGATCCCACGTGCCGCGGAGCGGCTGGGCCCGTGAGCCATGGCCGCTGAGCCTGCGCGTCCGGAGCCTGTGCTCCGCAGTGGGAGAGGCTGCAACAGTGAGATGCCCGCGTACCGCCAAACAAAAACAAAAACAAAACACATAAAGTGGTTTTAATAACTAGCAACTGGCAGAGATGCGCTGGTCATGAAACCCATTTCCCTTTTCTTTCTGGCACACAGTCAGACAGTATTTCCCTACCGCTCTTGCAGGGAAATGCCATGTATTCTAGTCAACAGAATGTGAGCAGACACTATATGGACCACTTCTAAGCCTGGACTGTAAAACTCCTGTGTGATCCTTCATGCTCTCTTCCATACATGGCTTGTGCAGATGAATAAAGGAAGCCACATGCTGAAATGTGTTAAAGATGGTGGGACCACAGGATGGAAGAAGCCTGCACCCCTAAATCATGGCTGGGAGGATTACTGCCCACCCAGTCAAATACCCATTCTGGACTTCAAGACAGCAAGAATTAAATTAGAATTATATTTGAACCTGACTGTTTTTCAGGTTTTATTTGGGGGGGGGGGGTGGGCAGCAAATTACATTCTTAAATAATACTGTAACTACTTGGAAAGAAGGGAGTAATCATGAAGAACTGTATCATTTTAGTCATCTTTTGTCAAAACAAAAAAATATTATAATCAGCACTTGCTGAATATGAAAAAACCATATGATCTACAAATTGTTGGGGACACAAATAGGGTAGCTGATTCCATTTGCCCTGTCTTCTCACCCACTGATAATATTCAGACATCCAAGCTAATAGCATCTAACGATGGCCAGGAAAAAAGGTAATTTCTGTGTACTTGCATTTGATGGAAGAAAATTATACCCATCAAAAAATAGTTTACAATAATGCACGTCCCTGTTCTGTTTTCTTCCTTAAATCCTACTGCGTTTGCTTCTTCCAAGAAGTCTTCAGACGTTAATCTAGTACAAGGGTTGGCAAACTACTCTTGTCAAGGGCCAAACAGTGTGTTGGGCATTACAGTCCATACACTCTCTGGTGCATTTATTCAACTCAGTTGCTGTAGAACAAAAGAAGCCACAGACATTATATAAGTGAATAAGCATGGCCACATCCCAATAAAAAAACTCACAGAAACAGGGAAAGGTCAGATTTGGCCTTCAGGCTGCACTGTGCTGACCCTGAACTAGTCCATTCTCAAATACTCGGTACTAGCTGTCATTTGCCATATACCCTCATTTAAAAATCTATTGCTTTTGATTTCATTTTTATTTCTTGACTCAGCAAGGTTACCGATCACATGGACAGTATACTCTTAACTCTCTGGGTACAACCAGTTAATATTTATCTTGATAAAAACATTCACAAAAGCAGGCACCACAGGGCTTCTAAATTACCTAATGACAGACGTAAGAAAATATCACCAAAAAGTGCCTCCTGGTTTTCACAAATCTTACCAATTTTCACATAAATTTTCACGATAAAGTTATCCTATAGCATAAATTAAGAGATCGTCATGCTAGCATTAGTTTACCTTTGTGAAAAAAATTAAAAATCTAATTAATTGCGACTTTAGGGACATTTTAAGACTAGTTGACACTGGGTGCCCATGTAATGAATTTTTGTCCACAAGTTCAAGTTTGACATAGCTGTCAAAGACAATAAATCTGAAAGCACATTCTATTGGCCAAAACAAATCCTATCAGTATCAAGGCAAGTTTCAGGACAAGATCAGAAATCTGGTAATTAAATGTCCACAGAGTACCACCACCATCCTTGATTAGACTCTGAAGAAATGGGAAAATGTATCAATCCCACCCATCCCAAAGGCCACATACTAGTCCCATCCCTTCACTGGGTCTCTCCCTGCTGCTCCAGCCTTTCCTGGGCTCCTGTGTCTGTAACTACTAGTTATAGTAGGTGCTTACCCACTATTCATCCTGCCCTTCTTCCCTGCCAGCAGAACCCTCAGTTTGTACTGATGTTCACCTTGTCCCATATAACTTAGGAAAAGATGCCATCCCAGCTCAGGGGCAAATTCTGACAGGTTTAAGGCAGTCATAGAGGCCCTGATTTTCCACGGAATCTAAGAACATCAATAGGTGACCTGGGTCCTTAGGATTTATTGTGTTTGCATGGTAACTAGACTTACCGTGGTGATCATTTTGAAATGTACAGGAAAACTGAAACACTATGCTGTGTAACAGGAACTAACATAGTCATAGAAGAAAATGAGAACAACAACAAAAATTCACTATTATGTGACACTTTAATCACAAACCTCAATATCTGAAGGCAGAAACGACTTACTAGAGCACAGAGAGGTCAAACAAGGTTTCAGAGAACATACCGCAGGGTGCAGGGCAGGACAGGCTGCAGAAGCCCAGAGTGACCCAGGAATTAGATAAACAACAGAAAGGGGGGGGGCTCGTAATTCTCTATAAGGATCCACTAAACACCTCCTTCCCCCAGGTACCTACCTGTACCCTATCCATTCAGACAACTATCCCGACTCTGGAAACAGCCATATAATCTTAGAAGAAACTGGTGACACACTCCAAATCTAGAGCTAGCAGACCCAGAATCGGCTGCGGGTGAGGCATGCGGGTGCAAACAGTGAAATTCTTCCAGTTGAGTGGTGGGACTACCAGCCCACTTCCTGTGCTCAGCTCCACAGAAGCTTATAATCACCAGGCTTAGAGGCCCCGTGCAAACGATGAAAGGATCTTTCTTTGCAGAAACAAAGTCCAGAGACAAGACCTACAGAAACTGACACTAGAGGTCTCGATTTACATGACTTCTCGTACAATCCACCAAACGAGCATTCGGAGGCATAAAGTACTATTATCCTCATTTCACACACGAAGAAACTGAGGCACAGAGAGTTAAAAAACTTGCTGTGGTCATGTAGTTAGAAGGTAGCAGCGCTAAGCAGTATGGTGTCCTGCCCACCTTTTCACTCCTACGCTAAAAAAAGGACTTACAAAAGATCAAGTATCAGAATGACAGACTTTATTATATTAATACTGAGAGCCAGAAGACAAGTGAAGCGATATCTTCAAACTTCTGAGAGAAATTTTCAAACTGGAATTCCAATCCTGCCAAACCACGAATCAAACATGAGTGGGGGTAAAGGGGTTCTTAGGCACGGAAAGCGTCACACTTACCTCTCCTACGTGCTTTCTTGGGAATCTATGAACACTGCCAAGGTGAGGAAAGAAACCAAGGAGGATTATTATCTAGGAAACAGAGAAACAGGAGAAAAGAGAAAGGAATCCCCAGAAATGCCTGGGTGACGGCTGTGTCCTACACCCGGATGGCAGCAGGAAGTCAGAAGTCCAACGAGGATGTCTCCAGGAAAACACACAGAGCTAATCAATATTGGGAAGTTTTAACCAATTGAAAAACTGAGAGAAATCTGAGAGTGCTTTTGAAGGATGTGAGTTGTTTCTGCCAGATATTTTAAAAAAGTAAACAGAAAAAATAGGTATACAAGAAAGAAACATCATAACATACCACTTGGATCACAGAGATATTATTCATAGTCATATTTTGATTTAAAAGACGGAAGTAAATAAAAGAAATAGAGAAGAGGGAAGAAACGTGATTGCCTCTGAGAACAGAGTGGGCTGTTCTTTCATATAATCCTTTTAGCGCTACTTATCTTCTTAAACTCTGAACATGATAAAAATTAGGGAATTATGTAAAAGGATTACTTTGAACCTTTTCTATTCATCTTGTTTTCTGCTTCCATTAAGAAGCCTCTTATCAAATGAGGCTGTTGTCTTAGTTCCTTTTAAAACCCTCAACAGCTTAGCTCTTCTGAGGCTGAGCCTTGGGAGAAGCCAGTAAGACTACAGACAGGCTTCATGAAGAAACACAAACTTGAGCTGCAAGGGGCCTTTTCCTGAACCTAAAACTAGTGACTTATTCAGCTGCTGCTCTATCCTGGTAGCGACCCTGCTCACTTTAAGCCAGTATTCATGCTTCAACATTTTCCTGCTAACACCAGCCACTGTGAAGGATACCTATGGACCATCAAGGTCAAATGTCAAATTCTGCTCTAACTACATGTCAAAGCTAAGAGGCTGTCTTGTAAAATACATGCTTGTATCAGAAACATTAAAATGTGAAAACGTGTGTCTTACACATGATGAAATACCATAATTTATTAAAGCAAAGCTCAACATTTCAAAGTCACTGACTCTCAGGGTTAGAAGAGATCTCAAAAGAGATCTATGGAATCTTAACACTAATCTGACATTTAAATCATCGCAGACTGTAATCGACCAAATCCCCGCCCCTCCAGAGAAAGTACAATGGTTCTTGGCAGTTCCTACCTCCCCTGTCTAAATACTCCCTGTCCAGAGCCATAAAGTATATGATAGTATTTGGGATTCAAACTCTAGCCACAGGAGACAGAAAACCTCAGATAAGTGGCAAAAGACAAGTTTACTTCTGTCTTGTGCAAAGGTCTGGGTTGTTCAGGATTAAGGGACCCAGCTGTCAGGGACCTGGGCTCCACCTTTCTCGTTCCTTTGCTGTGCATGACCTCAACCTATGGCCCCAAATGGCATTATCTGTGTTTCCTTGAACAGGGTAGAAGGGTCAAGAGGCAACAAAGATGGAAGCTACCTCCATATAATATAACGCACCACACTGATGCCTGATCACACGGCCACACCTGCCTACAAGGCAGGCTGGGACATGGACACCAATACAGGCTACCCACACCTGACTAAAAATCCTATAAACATACAAGAGGGGAGAAGTAGAGAGTCAGGGACAAAGAGCCATCTCTGCCACACTTAACCACAGACCCAGTGCTCTACTCCACACAGCACTGCCCTTCACTAACAAGAGAATAGGTTTGTACGTAGACCTCCATGTTTTCTAGAAGCCATGAGGCCTTAAACTCAGGTCCTTTCTGAAAGTACCTTGCTAGACTCAGGGGAGAAGATCTTGGAGAGAGACGGTCCCTTCACCGTTATGACACAGATGTGATAGTTCTGACAACTACGGAGGTGGGCCTGTAGACCTTAAGTTTGTGGATCACTTTGGAGTATTCTGATATAACTGAAAATTTTAGTATCTCTTCATAAAGATGGTCTATCAAGTTAACTTTCGGTCTGGTTTTGCTTTTCAATGAATCAAACCCCTTGAATGGTCCACTTCTTAATTGTGATTCATGGCAGTTGTGCTTTTGGATCTTGGACTAGTGATTCATGGTAGTTGTGCTTTTGGATCTTGGACTAAAATCTGTATTCAATCAAAAGTTGTAGTCTACTGGGCTTCCCTGGTGGCACAGTGGTTGAGAGTCCGCCTGCTGATGCAGGGGACGCGGGTTCGTGCCCCGGTCCGGGAAGATCCCACATGCCATGGAGCGGCTGGGCCCGTGAGCCATGGCCGCTGAGCCTGCGCATCCGGAGCCTGTGCTCTGCAACAGGAGAGGCCACAACAGTAAGAGGCCCGCGTACCGCAAAAAAAAAAAAAAAAAAAAAAGTTGTAGACTACTAAAATCACAAAATGAATAAAATTAGGGATACTATTTGAAATATGCATTTCCTGTCTACCATGTGCTGGGCACAGTTAAGTTCCAGGGCTCTATAGACTGGATTAGGGGAGCCTGTGTAGGATATGAGACATAACAATGAGATAAATGCCTTCCTAGAGAAAAGATCAATATACAACAGAAGTAATGAACAGACCACAGTTGAGAGATTCGTTTGCCTAGCAAAGTCGGGAGAAAATATCAAGTAGAAATGGAAAGACAGGCAATGCAGCCAGAAGGAATCCCACTGGCTCTAAAGTGTGAAGGGATTGGAATGACTAGAAAGAGTAAGAAGCTCAAAGTGGCCACGGACGGGGTAAAGGGCAGCCTCCGGGTACGCTCAGAGTTTGGATTCTATTCTGGGAACAGTGCAAGTCTGCCAAAGCTGTTAAGAGGATACTAACATACTGGTTTGGCTGGAGTGTGGAAGATGTCCCAGTGAGGAAAGACAGACAGCAGGAAATTATCAGGATGGATCTGAACTAACACAGCGGTGTCAAGATGGAAAGGAAATGAAAAGCCAGATGAAGCTTTAAAAAGTTCATCTCTCTGTTTTCTGCACCGAGCAACAGAGAGCTTGGCGCACAATAAGTGCCCAACACGTGACTCAAAAATAAACGTTATTTTAAAAGGCTACTTCATTTATATTAACATTTTAAGATGGAAGCTACAGCAAATAGTATAGAAAAGCTGCACAAATAATCACATACTGTGTAGCTATTAAAAAAGAACTAAGCTTCTAGTATAAAGTATAAGAGTTTTATAATATTCTCTTTTTTCTTTAAATAAACTAATATATGAGTTTAGGATGCTTATTCTGGGTGCAATAAGTGCTAAAAGGCTTTTTAACCATTCCAAGCAACAAATAAAGGAGAGATTCAAAGAATGAATAAAAGATCTAAGTTAAAATGAATAATATTAAGCATAGAGCCATACTGTTTAATCACCCAAGGAAAAGTAATTCACTTCTTTCTTTAAAAACACCCCAACTTTAGAGTTTTTAAGTGAAAATACCACTCAACAATAAATGCTATCAGAGAAACTTTGTTCATGCCATGACAAAACAATTAAAACGATCTCAACAAAAATATATCACCTCTATTCCCCACCCATGCCCAAAACCACATGAGGTTTGTATTTAAGACCCTGTATTTCACTGATTAGAATATGTTTATAGAAAAAATCTAGTATTCCCAAGTGCCCTAAAAGAAGACCCCTCAAATAACCCGTTACCAGACTATCAGTAGGTAACAGCAGTGGTGAACAGATGGCATCCCAAAGTACACAAAACTGACGTAAAACACACCAGAAAAATAAAAGACACATCGTAAGGAAAAAACCATTTTTACACTAATAAATAAAGACTAAACAATTAACTGATATTCTGTTTGAGCCTCACGGTTAAATAATTTTAAACCTATGGTCACATCTTAATGAGAATTGACATTTGAAAACTGACTTATTCTATACTTATTATTATAACAGTACAGTCAGCCCTCCATATCTGTGGGTTCTAAATCCATGGAGTCAATCAACAGCAGATAAAAAATATTGGAAAAAGTTCCAGAAAGTTCCAAAAAAGCAAAACTTGAATGTGCTGCATACCAGCAACTTTTTACATAGCATTAATATTCTATTTACAACTATTTACATAGCATTTACATTGTATTAGGTATTATACATAATCTAGAGATGATGTGAAGTATATGGGAGCATGTGCATGTTATATGCAAATACTACACCATTTTATACAAGGGACTTGAGCATCCATGGATTTTGATATCTGCAGGGTCCTGAAACCAATCCCCCATGGATATGGAGGGAGCATGGCATAGTTAGTCTTCTTTAGAAAAATCACACTTGCAGTTAAAAGCCTTTCAAGGGGGCAGAGAGAGTGAAGCCCTGGCTGATTAGAATAAGTTCACCACCACTGAGGAAGAAGCTGCTAGAAGATGCGACACAAAGCCCGTTCACAACCTCCTGAACTTCAAGAATTCGGATCCCTGGACTTTATTCCAAAAATATACTTTTATTCCAAGACCTTCTGGCTTAAGAATTTCCTAAAACCTCAAAACCAGCATGTGCAAGACCCCACATGCTCACCAACTCTTAAAACCTCATTCCTGAAAGCTTAGTCAGTAATTCCACTAAGTAAAATGTTTTAATGTTTTCCTTTTACAAATAACTATGTTTCAGGACATCCTATATATATATATATATATATATATATATATATATATATATATATATATTCTTTAAACATATCATAAAACAGCATAAATAACAAAGTTGTGTTCCCACAATTCTCCTATCTTGTCGCTAAGAGAGTGTGAAAGTCAAATTGCCAGGTTAAACATGCTCAGAGCATTTTAAATCATAAATATTCCAGTAGTTCTAGCTTTCTTCCACCCCGTCCTTCCTCCCTCCCTTCTTTGTTTACACACACAGACTCACACACACACACACACACACACACACACACGGGCTCAGAGCTATAACCAGAATCACAATGCAAAGTTGACTAAATAACCAAGGAGCTAGGCACTTCAGATGATAATGTTTATATATGGAATCATTTCCTACCATATTCTATGCTATTGTAGGTGTAGAAAAACCATAAAATGACCATGTGTGATAATATAGAAAATTTACAATATATAAAATTATATACATTATATAAAAAAACTGACTAGGCAACACGTGAAATTTTTACTTAACAACTTAAAAGCAAAACACAGCACCACATTGATCTCTTTTCCTCTCTAAAAAGTGATCAGAGTATATTCACATTTGTTCATAATAATCTGTCCATTTTCACACATTCTAGAATTTATCCTGAAGTAGGAATATTTTAATACAATAAATATCACAAATATAAGATGAAAATGTGTATACGACTTAAAAAGCAGCTTTTTTCTAAAAAGTACCACTTCTAAAACATAATTAACTCTAGCATTTTGGCTTAACTTAATGCCCCAAATCAACTATGTCAAGGTAACTTACCTACATTTCTCAGAAATCAACAGCTATCAATATAAGCAAGTGATGTCTTATTCAAGTTATTTGTCAAAAACAAACAAACAAAAACATACTTGGTTGTGCCTTAGGGATTGTCTTCTTCATACAGCAATGCAGAAACTACAACCAGACGAAAAGAAACTCAAACACCAGACCGTACAATGAATCCTCTCAAGAGACCGTGGTTATTCAAAGACCAGCTCGGCCTTGCAGCAATAATACGGCTAAGTGTAATGACTTTACTTTTTTCCAAAGTAAAGAATTTCCCTTGGACTCTCTGCCAACAAAACATCAAGGATCTTTCTAAGTCTTACAGATGGAAAACTTGTGTGTTTCTTAGTTATACTGTACATCACTAACAGTAAGACTAAAAACAAAACAAAAACGAAATGTTCTGTAAAGTAAGAAACTTCCTGGTCTATCCAGACCATCTCTGAAAACAGGAGTTACTTTCACTTGTCAGATTAAATCAGCTTTCACGTTGCTGGGTGACTGCTTCTGGATTAAAGAAACCAGAATATTCCAGTGACTTGGATAAAAAAAATTTTGAAGGAAAGATGGTAAGTAAGCATCTATACCACAATAGGAAAACTAAGATTTAAGGTATAAACCTTATTAACCTATCTACAATTTTACTTCTCATTTCCTATACTAATAAATTCTTAGGCATTTCATATCCTTTAAGCTTAAAGTGAATATTCAGAAATTCTCAACTTAGTAACATTTGTGTAAGAGAAAGTTCTAGAAAGATAAGTACCATACCATTACAATAGTTCATCACCATCCCCTTAGGTTGGGGCAGGGGGTGTAGGAGAGATCTGCACATTATACATTTGCGTTATACATTTCTTTTATTATTTAAATATTTATAATTACTTTTGGAATCTTATTTAAATACCAAAATATTCAATATTAAAGACATATTTATGCTCCAATGGAATAAAACAAATTCTTTACAGACTGTATTTTTTTTTAATTAATTAATTTATTTTTAGCTGTGTTGGGTCTTCGTTGCTGTGCGTGGTCTTTCTCTAGTTGCGGCGAGTGGGCTTCTCCATTGCGGTTGCTTCTCTTGTTGCAGACCATGGGCTCTAGGCCCATGGGCTTCAGTAATTGTGGCACGTGGGCTCACTAGTGTGGCCTGCGGGCTCTAGAGCACAGACTCAGTAGTTGTGGCACATGGGCTTAGCTGTTCCATGGCATGTGGGATCTTCCCAGACCAGGGATTAAACCCGTGTCCCCTGCATTGGCAGGTGGATTCTTAACCTCTGTGTCACCAGGGAAGCCCCAGACTACTTCTTTGATCAACATGTTTTTCATAGAAATTTAAATTAAAAGACTTGGAGGTCACTTATTCAGAATCTTGGGAGAGCATATCTGCTCTTTGCAACATGAATAACTAGTGTCATTAAAGCTGTTATAGATCTTCCTTGACTTATGATGGAGTTACGTCCTAATAGACCCACCATAAGTTGAAAGCAGCATAAGTTGAAAATGCACTTAATACACCCAACCTACCAAACATCATAGTTTACCTAGCATACCTTAAACTGCTCAGAACACCTCCGTTAGCCTACAGTTGAGCAAAATCATCTAACACAAAACCTAGCTTATAATAAAGTGATCTCTCATGTAAATGATCGAATACTGTACTGAAAGTGAAAAACAGAATGGTTGTCTGGGTACAGAAAGGCTGTGAGTGTACCGGTTGTTTACCCTCGTGATCACGTAGCTGATGGGAGCTGTGGCTGCCACTGCCCAGCATCATGAGAGAGGAGCGCATCCCAGGGAAAAGTTCAAAATTCAAAATACGGTTTCTACTGAAAGCATAACACTTTATAGCACCATCAAGTAGAACCACTGTAAGTCAAGGAACATCTGTACTTTACAAAACAGTCAATGTAGTCCCTAAATAAATGTCTTTCAAATTCCAACAACAGACCGTCCAATTCAGACAACAGAAACACTTTCCAAGAAGTCTGTAGCAGGCAGTCTACACATGAAGTCAAACACTACAACGGATGAACTTCTCTTGAAATAAAACACTACTCTTATTTACAAAGATAATTTTACTATTCTTCTGTAAGCAGGGCCCATTCACGGAAGAGGGGCTGACTAACACTAATGATTGGCTCAAGTATCCAAGTTCATTGAATCCAATCTACTTATTCTACATGTAAGAAGACTGTGGTCTAGAGAGAATAAGTTATGGCTTCTAGCGGTGTCTCTATTGCATGACTTTAGGAGTCACCATTCACACCATATTCTGTGAAAAAGAAACCCTAGGGGTACTAGTTACATTAAAGATGATGGTAATGGAGCCTCAAGAATCATGCAAGGAGGCAGCGCTGGCGACTTCCAAGTTCATACAACTATTTAGAGACAAAATCAAGATTAGATACTCTTGGGACTTGCCTGGTGGCGCAATGGTGAAGGCTCTGCGCTCCCAATGCAGGGGGCTGGGTTCGATCCCTGGTCAGGGAACTAGATCCCACATGCCTGCTGCAACTAAGAGTTCGCATGCCACAACTAAGGAGCCCTCCTGCTGCAACTGAGACCTAGTGCAACCAAATAAATAAGTAAATATTTTAAAAAAAAGATTAGATACTCTTATCTCTAGACCCTTTGGCCCACCACCATCCTGCCTCATAAAAGTATGGGCAGGGGGGTGGCGAGGCAGGAGGAAAATTTAATGGTGTATTTAGGATAAAACCCTATCCTAAATTTTTATCCTCTTTAACACTATGCATTTAACAACCTTAGGGGAAATAGCATGAGTACCACAAACTAATCCTGCATTAAGAACATCAAACACACGTCAAAGAAAAAAAAAGCCTGCAGAAACTAGACACCAGCCTAAAGAATAAAACAATTTTTAAAAAATATTAAAGATGGTCTACACCAGTGTGACATATTAAATAAATAGTCTGCGTCCTAAAGCTACAGGTGAAAGCAAGAGTAAATATTTCACTTGTATTATCCAAACCTGAATCCCTATCAATCTCAGTCTCCCACTGACTACAAAGAGGAGATGAATAAAGAGTCTTAATTATGACTGTCATGCACATCTGCTACAACAAAATTATCTGGTCCTGCTTCCTAGTACAAGAGGCCAGCTTCATCTGTACTGATGTCATAACAAGGAAGTACTTTCGGCTACAACCACTGATGCCAATTAAGATAAGAAAACCAGTACATTTAGTACTGTTCTCAAAACAGATTAAATTTTTCTACAAAGAGAAACTAGGCCAAAAACTGAACACCGTACATTCAACCTGTTTTGTAATCCAGTATCACTCAATGATAAAGAAGATCTAGGCCCTAAGTAGAAACATTTCAGATCATTATTTACTGAATGACCAGAGTAGTTCTTCCAATTTCTGAAACTACACAACTACCCGTGATGCATCGCAAAGAAACAGAGGGATAAGAGGTAGGGAGAAATGAAATGGACACAAGTCTATGAAAAAGTAGTGGCTTAGGAACTTCATGAAGATTATATAAAAGATTATTTAATCCATATAAGAGAATCAATCAAAAAGAGATTAAACCTCCCAAGATATGTTCCTAAGAAAGAGAAAACTACCTACTAGAAACTAAATCATCCTGTCAGTTTCCAAGCATGTGCGACAAACATGCACACATAATTTTCCCTCCTTTCCCCTACTTGATTTGAAAAATTTACTTAGGCTGAGAACTAGTTCTTTTTATTTTCTGAGACACCAGCAAGGCTCCAAGAGGAATAAAGGTATACAGTTAAAGGGGAACAAAATTTGCCACCCCAAAATATCTCTTCGACACGCAGGTTATTTCAAGTTGAAAACAATCAAAGCCCAAAAGACTCAGGAAGAAACTTTGACCTCCACCCCCGCCCCCGCCGCCCCCCCACCGATTGTCTAAAGAATGTAGATAGAGGACCTGTTCCAGGAAGGGAGCATCACCATAGATAACCTAGTACGAACCAGGTGTGTAGAGAGGGAGGAACCTAGGAAAGTCGGCTTGTAAAATTCCTCTCTGTGTCCCACTGTCTCTGCAGGGCCCAGCACACATTTATTTACCAAACATTCACTTTTCCGTCTTCATGTCAATTGCCTTCCTCCCCTCTGAGGTCCCAAACCATTACTCCCAGCATCCTTTTTTGTCTTCAGCTGATGGTGTCTAAGGTGAGGATTTCCGCTATTTTGGTGAGTTACTCAGTTTTCCTGGGTGCCTCCCATTCATACATGTTATTAAACTTCTGTGTGACTTTCTCCTGTTAATCTGTCTCATGTCAATTTAATTCTTAGAACAGCCAGAAGAATGTAGAAGGGTAGAAGAAAATTTATTCCTCCTTGAAAATTATACAGAAAGACTAGAAATCAGATCCCAAGGGAAAAAATAATGAATTAAACATCACTGGAAATTAATGTCTCTGAGTCAAACTTTTAAAACATTTTGTGATGCCTCAGACCACTAAACTCAAGTGTGGCAGTGGGGAAGAGTCTGCAAGAGCCATGCCAGCACACGGTCAGTAGAGACAGAGATGCTCTGGAGTTGCTGCAAGCCATTCAGAAAGTCCAGGGTGGCCTCTGTGCACAAAGGAGACTTAGGATAAGATGCTGCACTTTGATGTAGTATCAAAACCCAGCAGGTGGGACTTCCCTGGTGGTGCAGTGGTTAAGAATCCGCCTGCCAACACAGGGGACACGGGTTCGAGCCCTGGTCCAGGAATATCCCACATGCCGCAGAGCAACCAAGCCCGCGCGTCACAACTACTGAGCCTGTGCTCTACAGCCCACGAGTAGCAACTACTGAGCCCGCGTGCTGCACCTACTGAAGCCCACATGCCTAGAGCCTGTGCTCAGCAACAAGAAAAGCCACCTCAATGAGAAGCCCATGCACCGCAACGAAGAGTAGCCCCCGCTCACCGCAACTAGAGAAAGCCCACACACAGCAACGAGGACCCAACACAGCCAAAAATTAATTAATTAAGGAGCAGAAAATTTAATTCAAAGTGTAATGCCATGTGAGCAAAGGACTTGGAAGAGGCATATCTCCAAAGAAGATATGCAAATAACCAATGAAAAGATGCTTAACATTATTAGTCTTTGGGGAAACACAAATCAAAACCATGAGATATCACATCATACCCACTAGCATGGCCATTATCAAAATGTTGGCAAGGATGTGAAGAAATTAGAACCCCCTTGCACTGCTTGGGGGTATGTAAAATGCTCCAGCGGTTGTGGAAAACAGTTTGGTGGTTCTTCAAAAAGTTAAACACAGAATTATCTTGCGTTCCACTCCTAGGCATATACTCAAAAGGACCAAAAGCAGGGACTTGAACAGAGATTTGTACACCCTTGTTCACATCAGTATTATTCATAGTAACCAAAAGGTGGAAGCAACCCAAGGATCCATCAATAGATAAATGGATAAACTAAATGTGGTAGATAAATACAATGGAATGTTATCAGGCTATAAGAAGAAATGAAATTTTAATAGTGCTACAAATAGATGGACCTTGAAAACATGCTGTATGAAAAAAACAGACAGAAAAGGACAAATATGTGTGACTCCTCTTACACGAGGCACGTAGAATAGGCAAATTCATAGAGACAGAAAGTAGAATAGAGGTTACCAGGGGCTGGTGAAAAAATTGAATGGGAAATTATTCCTTAATGACTTCAAAGTTTCTGTTTGCGATAATGAATTCTGGAACTAGAGAGTGGTGATGGTTACACAATACTGAGAATGTACTTTGTGCCACCGAATCGTATACTTAAGAACAGTTAAAATGGTAAATTGTTACGTATATTTTACCACAATAATTAAAAAAAAGACAAGACCACAAACTAGAAGAACTAGAACTGACGGCTTAATTTCACTGCTATCTCAACTTTCCCAATCTACAAAACAGGAGAAAAATACTATACCACGTATCTTAGAAAGTTGGGTTGTCTCATGAACATCTGAGATCTCAAACGTTCAATCCACGATGGAAAGGGTCTACACTACAGCACCATACGGACCACTGTGGTACCACACAGCTACCAGGTAGAAGCTCTTCTGAGCTAGACAGTCACATAGAAAGAATCCGTTTGTACATATGAACAGACACCCGTAAGTGTGCAAGTTTTGTTGTTTAAAATCTTCATTTAAATTCTCACTCTATCAACATAAGAGTCATAAAAGGGATACATGATTTCAGAGAAGAGTAAAATTATGAGAGCAACCAGGGCACGTTTGCTGACAAAGATCTTTAGACAAGGTTACTTGAGATGAGGAGGCAGGAGGATGAGTATCTGGACCCGCGGCCAATACACGGGGCTGGTCGCTGGAGAGCTTGGGTGGGGACCCCAGGAGAAGCGGCACGGCCAGCCTAGGGGACCCAGCCAGGGCCTCAAGCTCAAAGTGAGCACAAGAGGGGGCTTCCCTGGTGGCGCAGTGGTTGGGAGTCCGCCTGCCAATGCAGGGGACACAGGTTCGTGCCCCGGTCCGGGAAGATCCCACATGCCGCGGAGCAGCTGGGCCCGTGAGCCATGGACGCTGAGCCTGCGCGTCCGGAGCCTGTGCTCCGCAACAGGAGAGGCCACAACAGTGAGAGGTCCGCGTACCGCAAAAAACTAAAAAGTGAGCACAAGGGCTTCCCTGGTGGCGCAGTGGTTGAGAGTCCGCCTGCCGATGCAGGGGACACGGGTTCGTGCCCTGGTCCGGGAAGATCCCACATACCACAGAGCGGCTGGGCCCGTGAGCCACAACTACTGAGCCTGCGCGTCTGGAGCCTGTGCTCCGCAACAAGAGAGGCCGCGATAGTGAGAGGCCTGCGCACCGCGATGAAGAGTGGCCCCCACTTGCCACAACTAGAGAAAGCCCTCGCACAGAAACGAAGACCCAACACAGCAAAAATAAATAAATTAATTAATAAACTCCTACCCCCAACATCTTCAACAAAAAAAAAGAGCTCTGTTTGCAAAAAAAAAAAAAAAAAAAGTGAGCACAAGCCACAACCCAACACTGATCACACAGCTTAGGAACAGGCTTCTAGGCAGGCATTTCAGAGTTCAATCGAGGTGCTTAGCTTCTTACTGAGCCTCCAAGCCATTCAGCACCACTGTTTTTTGCGGGTGTTTTTGTTTCGGCTTTGTTTTGCCAGCCCCACGAAGCTTGCGGGATCTTAGTTCCCCAACCAGGGATGGAACCCGGACCCACGGCAGTGAAAGCGTGGATTCTTAACCACTGGACCACCAGGGAATTCCCAGCACCACTGGTGATATCATTTCCAGACCGAGGCTGACACAACTACCGTTACGTGGAACACTCCCATTCAAGGCCCACTTAATAAGAAACTCCTTCTCCAGGGTTAAACAAATCTCAACGTGATTTCACGGTTCAGAGAATAAGCGCTTCCAATAAATTACCCGTATTTCACAGATGTCTCGGGCACAATACTTACATAAAGTAAGCATTCAGTGAAGGTTGACTGTAAATCAGATTTTGTGAGATTTACACATCTCTCACAGGCAATGCATCAAAACTAAGAAGTGGTAAACAACTATTTTTAATATCTAAACACAAATACAAAACAATAGATACAGACAATAACCCCGACCATCTCTCCTCTTTTAAGACCTAATTGTTATTGCTCTTTGGGAAAGCAACTTCAACAGTCATAAAAATGACTTGTATGTAATCTTACGTGAGATGGAAAACTTGGAGGGTGGGCTCAGGTCACAACAACCCCCTTTCTCTGCCAACAGCCCCTTTACTCCCGAGGTGGGTCCACTAGATGAACTGGCCCTGGTGTAGACACCTACATCAAACGAGGTCAGATCCTCTCTTCCGAACAAGCGCTTGGATTTGAAAGAGACAGTCAGGCAGAGTGTATCCACGGAATTCCCTAGGACTGAAAATCCTATCAATCCAAGCCCTGTAGAGGTAACCCCCTTCTTCCACGTGCCCAGAAGTGGAGGCAGCAAGCGTCTCCAGAAAGAGGCAGCTACCAATGTCCCAAGAGAAGCAGAAGTGAAAACAATGAGGCGAAATGACTGACTTGACTTGGTTCCTAACAACTTCCTTGACACTTGGGTTCTGAGCAATTTTCCATATGCTTATAACGCCTATCTGGTTTTGGCCTCAGTTCGCTTGGATTGATTTCTATCACTTCTAAATTAAGAGTCTTAAGTAAACTGTGGCCAAGAATTTGTCACAGGAGAGACTTGAGGCTTTTTGGCACATTTTCTACAACTGTCTTAGAAAACTATCTAAATGTGACCAACAAGGGGCTGATGAGAAGATTACAGTAGAGTAACAATGAAATACAACCATATAAAACTATGCGTACAAAACAACTAGGAAAAATGTTTGTGTTTTATGATTACAATCATGAAAAATATATAGTAGAAGAACATGAGAAAATGAATACATTAGATGTGAAAGGGGATACAGGGCTATGGGCTGTTGATGCTGGTTTAATATCCTGTCTGTGTTATTAATTAAAACCAGGAAGAAAAATCTAATAATTTCTCAAAACTAGAAGTAAACACAAATGTCCATCACTAGTGGATGAATAAAAAATTTGCAGTATATTCAATGTAATGAAATAGCACTCAGCAATAAAAAGGTAAACCACTGATTCAAACAATAGAAAGAGGACTTCCCTGGTGGCACAGTGGTTAAGAATCCGCCTGCCAATGCAGGGGACATGGGTTCGAACCCTGGTCCGGGAAGATCCCACATGCCATGGAGCAACTAAGCCCGTGCGCCACAACTACTGAGCATGCGCTCTAGAGCCTGCGAGCCACAACTACCGAAGCAACAAGAGAAGCCACTGCAATGAGAAGCCCGTGCACTGCAACGAAGAGCAGCCCCGGCTCGCCACAACTAGAGAGAGCCTGAGTGCAGCAACGAAGACCCAACGCAGACAAAAATAAATTAATCAATTAATTTAAAAAATAACAAATAATAGAAAGGTATCTCAAACACATATGCTAAATGGAAAGATGCCAGACCCCAAAGGTATATAAATCCATTTATATACTATCTGGAAGGCAAAACCATGAGGACAGGACTGAGGTCAGTGTTTGCCTGAGAGTAAGGGGAAAGCACTGAAAGGGGTATAAGGAAACTTTGGGGGATAATGGAAATTTCTATTTTTTTTTAAATTGTGGTTGGTGGTTATACAACTCTATGTTTATCCCAATTCAATGAACTACCCACTAAAAATGGCAACGTATGCTGTATATAAATTATACCTCAGTAAGTCTAACTTTAAAATAAAGAGGACACTGAGCTTGGAAACCAAAGCTACGGAGGCACCTCTAAGAGATCTGTTTTCTAGACGACATTCACTCGTCCAATCTGTCGGGTGCCCGCTGTACACCAAACATGCTGCTACGTGTTACTACAGGGTGAACAAAACAGACAAAAAAATAAATAACACAACTGTTCAAACAGAAATTGTAGTCAATGAAGAAAGGCAGGGGCATTCTGGTTGCTATTACAGGAGTGGAAGGGGGGGGGGTGTCTCTGTGCAAGTCACATGTGCAGCTGAGACCTGAAAAGTATTGTAAGTACCAGGCAAGGAGGCGAGGAACAGAAAGGTTTTAAATGTAGTGTTTTATCAGCAGTCAACAGCAACTCAACTGTTTAAATATATCAAGCGTGGTTATATTTTAATGTGATGTGGAATGGGGCCTCTGAAGTAAGAGCCCAGACAAACCAAGGTCTTAAAACAGCACCAGGGGCAGTGGCCAGCTATAAAGAAGGGTTTTTGGACCTTAGGGGCCCTCAAAGAGCATTATGGTTCCTCCATCCACAGTCAATATTTCAAAAATGATTAACAGAATGTATACACTTCTCTGAAATGAGGTTGCCTAAGGGTAGCTAAATCTCGCATTCTGGTGTTTTAAAGAAATCGGTTGTGCTTGTTTTTACCTTTGGCTGAATTCTACCATGGTTTCCTCAAGCTTATCAAAGATTCTAAATGACAGTTACACACACACACACAACAAAAAGTGAACACACACACTTACCAAAAAGTGAACAAAAGTGTTCTCTGGTGAACAAAATTCTTCACCCACCCTACAGGGTTGCAGTCCAAGACACCTTCTTCACATGGCTTCAAAGGCACGACTCTATCTTTATCCTCTGAAACGCGCAGGCTGCTTCTTGGCAAACGCCTCTGCTGGATTTTTCTCTGACCAACCTTCCAATGTTGGGAGTGAGGCGGGGCTCAGCCGCTTAACCTCTTCTCTTCCTAACGTGGTTTTATTACAAATACATTCTGTTGGAATAACAACTCCCAGGAGCATATCTCTAGCCCTGATCTTCCCCTAAAGCTCCAGATTTTAATGCCTAACTGTCCAGTCAACACCTACATTTGCTTGTCTAATAGGTATCTCACACGTCCTGCATCTAAAAGAGAACTCTGGGCTTCTAGACACCCCCAGCTTCCTTTTTGCCCCGGTGTTCCTTATTCTCCCTGAAAGAGAATATCTATACCACTAGGTACCCAAGTTGATCATGTCAAAAACCCAATTGTCAGTCTTCATTCCTCTCTTTCCCTCTTACCCCAATAGCCACTCCTAAATAGGGGCTACCTTCAAAATACATCCCAAACGCGGCCATTTCTCACCTTCACCATTACCCCAGGTCCAAGCCACTATTGTCCCTCTCCTGAAGAACTAACTGAGCAAATCATTAGCCTCTTGTCTCCTTATAATATATTTTCCACACAGCGACCAGAATGATCCTTCTGAATTTGCGAGCTCATGCAAATCCCCTCCCAAAGCCCTCTATGGTCTCTCATCACACTTATGAGAAAAAACAGACCCACAGATCTAGAACACCAATTAGCAACAGATTAGTCTTTGTGCTAAAGGTGACAAGGAATATCTTCAAAGGCAAGGGAGTCCTCGCTGTGGCCCCCAAATCCGATGATATTGCTTATACTTAATAGTCAACTCTAAGATACAGTGGAAGAATCCTTGAAAATAAACGACCATCCATTCCTAAATCAATAGGTATGTGTTCAAACAAAATACTTTCCACCTCTTCACCACTCAGACCTCCACAATTACCTGAAGGCTGGGAGGGAAAAGGGTGTTCTTGGCCTTCTGACCACGGATTAAGTTCTAAAGTGATCTGGTTTCACCTTAAATAACCAAAAAAAAGTCTCTAAAATAAATACGAAGTTTTGAATATGTTATACCCAAACAAAAACAGCTACCTTTCTGAAAAGATTCTTTTGTGTCTCACTTGGAGACTGAACTTTCTTCAAGCCCACGTGACTTCAACATAAAACGTGCACCATATGTATTGAAAAGAGTTATGAGTAAGTGTGCTAAATAATCCTCCCAGAAAATTCAATTTAAAATGTATAGGTCTTTGTTTAAATGACCTGTTGTCTGCAAGTTTTCAAACAATGCTTCACTTTGTGTTCCCAGGCAGTATAGGAAACAAGGCACGTTACTGTTTCCATTCCTCAAACATACTATGACTAACATTAAATACAAAATATTTTCTTGCAAATTAGAAACATCTAGAAATACATCTCACCAAGCCCAGCCTCATAAAAAGAATAACCTCCAATGTTTACTTTTATTTTTTCTGGGGTTTTTAAAAAGTCAATCACTGAAACTGTTACCTCCCCGGACACCAGCCAGGAAGAGAACACTCCTCTCCCCTACACTTTTCACACTTGTCTTCAGACACACAGCCTCCCCACTTGACTGCCTCCTTTCCGGGTCATCTTCTGGCAGCAGGAAGGCAGCAGTGGCTCTGTGCCATCAGGCCCTCCTCCTAAACTGTGACTATTTTTAGGCCAGCAGCCCCTCTCTGATTCTGAACTTGGCCCGAGATCATCATGTCCTTAGAGATAAACTCTTCAGAAGCCAGGCAAGTCTCAGTAGGATTAGCTACACTCCTCTGCTAACACAGCAAGAATCTCTTAAGGGCTGCAAAGGCGAATGTCCTCCAAGGATAGCAGGGTCATGACCTTTATAGCGCAACCCCCCCACCACCACACACACACTGCCCTCAGTTGGCCTGACCAAGGCTGTGCTCCCATTCCAAACATGCAACCAGTAGTGCCCATGATTTCATCGGGGTTAAAAAAAAAAAAAAAAGGCTGAAAGATTTCCTGCTCTTGTGAGAATGTTAGCCCATGTACCAGGAAATTTTAAACAACTCAGTGATGAGGGTTTTTTCCCTGAAGTATCGTGTCCAGCAGCAACCTTGAGATTTCAGATTTGTATAACAGCCTTGGGAAGAGGTAGGTATTGATAAAAATATTCAAAGAAAATTTTAGTCACCTTTCAAAAACAGAATAGCATACCAAGACGGCATAGTAAGTTAAATATCCCCTTGCGCTATTTATAAAAATAACCATATACTATAACTCTGTAATTGGAACAGGCCTACCAGAAATACTAAATATATCTGGTGTTAAAAGTCTGCACCATGTGACAAAGCGAAAGAGAGGCATGGACATATATATACTACCAAACGTAAGGTAGGTAACTAGTGGGAAGCAGCCGCATAGCACAGGGAGATCAGCTCGGTGCTTTGTGACCGCCTGGAGGGGTGGGATAGGGAGGGTGGGAGGGAGGGAGACGCAAGCGGGAAGAGATATGGGAACATATGTATAACTGATTCACTTTGTTACAAAGCAGAAACTAACACACCATTGTAAAGCAATTATACCCCAATAAAGATGTTAAAAAAAAAAAGTCTGCACCATCTACTGCTACACCTCTATAAAAGACAGCTATGGTAACATGAATGTCAAGTTAAATGTTTGGTTTTTCCATTCTCACTGCTAAAATGAAGCATAAGAACCTCAAATTAGGTTTGAATGTTTTAACAACTGAAATTTCAAGGGAGAACATACAAAAAAAATAGGGAAAATACGTTTATGTATTTCACCTTGTACCTCTCCTTCAACAACATCATGCCATATCAAAATTTATCTCTTTCATTCATCCCCAACTTGGATGTTATAAAGAATTGTACATGTTTTCTGAACCCACAAGTTTACAGTGTCAAATATTTGCTCTCCAGACTTCTACTGACAACATTAAATGGAGACCTCATGAAAACGTTAAGAACAACACATAGGCTCTAGTATTTGAGCAAAAGACAGGTAGGCTTGACCCAGAGCTGCAGATCCAAGGAATAAAGGAGTTTCACTCACTGGTCCTGGCTGTGGCGTTTAGCATCTTATTGGGGTCTCCAGCCCTGAAGGTGAGTATCCCTCTGTCAGGTATCCTCCCCTCCATGTACTCCGGAGTTCCAGGACAGCTAAATATGGAAATGTGCCAGGAGAACAAAGGAATACAACATGGACCTCAGGAAGTGAGAAACCCAGCCACGTCTCCTCCTTTACCCTCATAAGCAGGACAAAAGGTCATTGCTCCAAAATTGGCTACTTTTTACATTTCTCAAATAGGGGTGTAGGAAGAATGAGCCTATGGGATCTTAGACTCTGTCCTCCAGAGACTTGGAAGAATGGACAGTGAAATTAAAAAAAAAAAAAGACTTTTAATATGCAGATTGTTGTGCTATAGAAGAACTTGGAAATTCACAAGCTGGGCTCTGTTTAGCTTTATATTTCTAAAGTGAAAGTGTTTAATGCCAAGTTTTTAGCTCCGTGAAAATGGTCCAAATCTGGCTCCCAATCGAATGACAGCCTGTGACAGCCTTTAAAATCATTGGTACATGAAAGTCAATTGAGACAGAAACCTCTAAATAATTACCCTCAGCAATAAATTCTCAGCAGAAATAATTCAATAGTAAGACTCCAGCCTCAACGCCAACCTGCAGCCCAGTTGTGGTCAACAAATTCCAAACTGACTGAGGCCAGGACCACTGCTTCCCTTTACACAGACCTGTGGCCCTGATGGCAAAGACAGGCCGGCTTGGAGTTTAAAAGCAGAGATGGATGCAATGAAGATCTGTACTTAAAAACAGGAAAGGACTGCTTCACAAAATAATTTGTGAAATTCAATAGCCCAGTTTTATTTTTTTAAGTGAAGAATTCCAGTATCCATTCATGCCTTTCTCTGCATGGCTGTAACCCCTGTACAAAATATTTTAATCAGAATATATAACATAACACCATTCTTTTGGGATACTAACTTCCTAGCTTAGCTATTACAAGCAAGAGGGCAGTGTGGTTTCACTTAATCCATATTTACAGCTGAGAATAACTCTGTTCCCCACCAACATATAAATGTAAGATGTTTTAGTTAGCCATCTAAACCGTACCAATTTCCTTAGAACTATTCTCCTAATTCTAGAGACTTTCAAGGCATGAAATAATCCTTATGTGATTTTTATTATATTCAAAGCTTCCAATTAGCTAAAAAAAAAAAAAAAAAAAACCCATACAAGAGCACTAGAACAGTCCCAAGAAGCTAAGTGAGGGTCAGTTACTTCACACACACCACCCTGTCTGTTTCCTCATCCCTGCTATAAAGTGCCCTTTTACTAAAAGAACTGTCATTCATTCAACAAAATTCATTATTCACCTACCATGTGCCAGCAGCTCTGCTAGGGACACAATGGTGAAGACAGTCCCTGTTTTCAAAGAGCCTGTAGTTCAGTTAAGGCAAGAAAGTACAAATAATTACAAAAACTGCAAAAGTAGAAGTGACAGGGACTTCCCTAGTGGCGCAATGGTTAAGACTCACGCTCCCAATGCAGGGGGCTCAGGTTCGATCCCTGGTCAGAGAACTAGATCCCACATGCATGCCGCAACTAAGAGATGCATGCCGCAACTAAGGAGCCCTGAAGCCACAATTAAAACCCGGCGCAACCAAAAAAATAAATTAATTAAATAAATATTTTTTTAAAAAAGTAGAAGTGACACAGCCTAAGGGAACCCAGAGGATGGACCCCACTGCTGCGGATCTGGAGGGCATGATTAAGCATAGCTCCCTGGAGAAGATGAAGCTTGGGCTGAAGATGAGCAACAGGCCAATGAGTGTGTCTCAGCCTTTCCGATTTTATGGACAAGTAAAATTTCCCCTCCAAAAATCTAAAGAGACAACCTGGGGAAGCCAGCTCTTAATTCTGTCACTAAAGATACTTCAGACCAAATAACTTTTTACTACTACCAACACATTATAAAAGGACATTTTAACACAGAAATGAAGGGAGTACATAATTGCAGAGTAAAGGACATTCTTTCAGTTTACATTATATAAATTAGCTTGATGAAAATCTTAGTACATTGCATTTCTTTTCCACTTCAGTATATCATGGTAGACATTTTGTCACCAAGCACACCTGGTTCATAACATCTCACGAGGAACCTCTGAGTCAGGTGAAAAGGGCAGTGAGGAAGAGGAGGGTGGGCAGAGTAGGGAGGATGCCGGCTGGGCTACAGGGAGCTATTTCCCCCTCTCCAGGAAGATCGAAGGGGAGGACCAGAAAGACCCACACAAAAGGAAGTGCTGAGACGGCCAATGGATCAGAAAGGCCTTGGACAGTTCACGGAAGGGTGAGTGTATGCTCTACCCCTCCACTGGAAGCCAAAACAGAGACCAAGAAGCCAGCACACAAAAAAGCCCCACGGGATACACACGGACAGAGGCATCTAAAGACCAACCATGATCAGCTGCCTCTGCAGAGGCCAAGAGCTTGAAAGGAAGCACCTGGACCAGACGACCCTCACCCGTTGCTGTGATGTTATGATGCTATAACGCTCCTCCAGGATTAAGAACCATCCCAGGAGTGGGTGTACTGGGGAGGGAGGAAAACAATCCTTAAGAGAACAGCCTTGAAGAGGATGTTTGAACTGACCAAATTTAAATCCTGAAGTTAAGGGCTATGTTTAATCACTGGCATTTAAACACATGATGGGAAAGGCTCATCTTCAGGAATATGGAAGCACGCACCAGAGAATCTGTTCAGGCCAGAACACATCGTGCAGTCCTTCGGATTACTTAGGGATTCACCCACGTCAAACCAACGCATACTGTTTTGTACCAAGGGTATACTTTTCAGAAAGAAAATCAAAATAGAATTCTCTTCAAAGACGCTTTCCAAATAAAATGACAAGTATTGTGGAGTGAGGCTGACCTAATAGCTGAAAAACCGTCTGAGGCTTTTGAATGTCAGAAAGGCCTGAGACAGAAAATGCTGTATAAACACAGTATTCATGGCACCGAGAAACTGACAAGTGGGAACTGCCTCTCCCTGACACATTGTCAAGTCCTACTTGTCCGCCCACAGTCAGCCAGTGTGTGGGGCCGGTATGGGGGAGCAGGCAGCTACCTCTTCCACGGATAAGGACAACGGCAGGAGCGTGTAGCACTTGAAAGTCCTCCGAGTGTTCTCACAGTCACCCTCTCAGCTGACAGCCCAGTGGGACACACAAGTCCCATGACAGTCACCTCCTTCCCATCCCTCCACCCCTTCTGGACGTTAAACCTGATGTTTCCAGACATTTAGTACCTTGCCCAAGAAACAGTTAATAAATAGCAATGGATATTAAACTCAGTTCAAATGTGTGCTCTTGATCTCTTTCCAAACTCGCCTTTTCACAGAAATAAAATCAACTAACATTTGGTGGCTCTATACAGCTACAGACCCACAGCTGCCTAGACACGGAGGGCAGGCATTACTCATGGAGAGTTCCCACATTTACTCGGTAACTGGGTTACCCACCTTGATCAAGACAAAAATAATCTTGGCCTCATTTTCCTCATCTGTAAAAACTGAAATAACAGTAACATTCCATCCCATAGGATTACGAGTTACATGAAATTTTTGGAAACTTTCTGACTCACACACAATTGTTAGCTGCTACTGTTATAATGGCAACAACCTTGTGAAGCAAGCGTTATTATAATCCTCACTTTACTGATGACCGAAGCCTAGCAACTTGCTCTCATGGTTGAAAGAACTTTCTGGGAGTGATGGACACGTTCTATACCTCGATTACTGTGTTGGTTACACAGGTGCATATTTGTCCAAACTCATAATTGTGTACTTAAGCTAAGCATATTTCAGGTTACTTAATTTTACTTCAATTAAAAAAATTTTTTTTCACAGATCACATGGCTAATAAACAGCACTGTGTATTCCAGAACACATCCATTAATTCAGGTTGGAACATAAAGATATTTTTCCTGGTTCTTGTTCTACTATCCACTTTCCAACTAATCCGTCCTACTCAACTGAAAACCTGAATGCCGACTATGCCCACTACCATTTTTGCCTGATCTCATGGACATCAAACCTGCTCTACTTATGCAGCTACATGTAAAAAAAAAAAAAAAAAAAATGAAATTAGAACATTCTTTAACACCATACACAAAAATAAACTCAAAATGGATTAAAGACCTAAATGTAAGACCAGATACTATAAAACTCTTAAAGGAAAACATAGGCAGAACACTCTCTGATACGAATTGCAGCAAGACCTTTTTTGATCCACTTCCTAGAGTAATGGAAATAAAAACAAAAATAAGCAAATGGGGCCTAATTAAACTCAAAAGCTTTTGCAGAGCAAAGGAAACCATAAACAAAATGAAAAGACAACCCACAGATTGGAAGAAAATATTTGCAAACAATGAGACCGACAAGGGATTAGTCTCCAAAATTTACAAACATCTCATGCAGCTCAATATCAAAAAAGCAAACAACCCAATCAAAAAATGGGCAGAAGACCTAAAGAGACATTTCTCCAAAGAAGACATACAGATGGCCAAGAGGCACGTGAAAAGATGCTCATCAGTAATTATTAGAGAAATGCAAATCAAAACTATAATGAGATATTACCTCACACCAGTCAGAATGGCCATCATCAAAAAATCTACGAATGCTGGAGAGGGTGTGGAGAAGAGGGAACCCTCCTACACTGTTGGTGGGAATGTAAACTGATACAGTCACTATGGAGAACAGTATGGAGGTTCCTTAAAAATCTAAAAATAGAGCTACCATATGATCCAGCAATCCCACTCTTGGCATATATCCAGAGAAAGAGAAAAACATGGTTCCAAAGGATACATGCACCCCAATGTTCATTGCAGCACTGTTTACAATAGCCAAGATATGGAAGCAACCTAAACGTCCATTGACAGATGAATGGATAAAGAAGATATGGTATACAATGGAATACTATTCAGCCATGAAATAATGTCATTTGCAGCAACATGGATGGACCTGGAGATCATCATACTAAGTGAAGTCAGTCGGACAGAAAAAGACAAATATCATATGATATCACTCATATGTGGAATCTAAAAAAAAAAAAGTGATACAAATGACTTTACAAAACAGAAACAGATTCAGACTTAGAGAATGAACTTATGGTTACCAGGGGGGAAGGGTGGAGGGAGGGATAGATTGGGAGTTTGGGATTGACATGTACTCACTGCTATATTTAAAATAAAATGCCTTTCCGTGAGGGTGCGGGGAGAGATGTTTTTCCTGGTTCTTGTTCTATAATCTACATTCCAATTCACCCTTCCTACTCAAATCTTGAAGGCTGACTATGCCCACTATCACCTTTGATCTTATGGACATCAAACCTGCTCTACTTATGGAGACTTTTACATTTTACTGTAACATATTCACCTTGACCCTCCTAGAGGAGTAAGTCTCTGGCCATGACCCTATAGGGCACTACAGCTTCAGACCTAAACAGTCACCTTGAAAAGCAGGTCAGCAGGACCATGTACCAGGTGCCTATAACCAAACCAACAGACCCCCAAGAATCTAAAATATTCTCTCTCAGTCTAAGTCAGCATTTCTTCAACATTTTTTGGGTCAACTAAATATAAAGCACTCTTCTAAGTATTCCTGATAAGGGAGGCAAACAAAATTAAATTCTTACTTTTGTGGATATTACATCATGGTGTAGATAATTTTCAGAATCCCATCAAAAAGTAAGCCTTTTCATAAAAAGAATGAGTTAAAACAATAAGCCAAAGTTTCAGGATAGTACTGAGCCAGCACAGAAGGGACTGTCTCTATGAAAGTAATATCACTAAAACCTAACCACCATTTACACATAGTGCCTATCAAAGGCCACTGTCAAGCTTTGTACAACTGGGCTAAAGAAATGATTTGATGTAAAAACTGTGCATCCTTTTCATTTCTGAATTATGTACAGCTACTTAAAGAAATTACCCAAAAAATAGCCCAGGCTGTTTGAGGGAAATAAGACAGACCAGGTGCACAGGGTAGAGTTCAAAGCTAAAATAAAATCTTTTCCTGAAAGTGTTAAATGATCATGAACAGGGACATGTTTAGACTCTTTCAGACACTTGCCATATCCCTTCAAAATCCACTTGGCGAAAAGGAAATAATTTTCCATTTGAATCACTCCAAGACCAATTGAAAGAAGTCACTGTGTGTGCGTGTGTGTGTCATTATGTGTGGGTGCAGTTACACAAGTCAACACCTCACATTTTATCTCGCAACCTTCATTAAACATCGACTTCCTGTAGCCTTTACTTGAGAATGATTATCTGTGTTGGGCCTTCCACTGGCCAATATGAGTGCCTAAACAGAAGGTCAATGTATGTACATATGTAACTCACAGGGGCAGCCCAAGGAAGAGCCAACCTCCCTGAAGGGGCCTCCTTTCCAAGTCCTAACAGCAGACATTCCTTAGAAGTCACTTTGGTAATAAGAACTGTTGACCTTTAGGGCTAGAAACCATGGTTGATACCCAAGGCGTAACTGTGGTTTTATGGGACATTCTCTTCCCAGTTCTGGTTAACAACAGGCCTCACCTCCTAGTTAAATTTCTACCTGGGATTAACTCCATCTGCCCAAGAATTACCTGCCTCTATGTAGCTTAAAATAAGGAAATAGGATTCAAAGCTTCCATAGGAAAAAAAAAAATGTTTCAGAAAAATATTAGTCGCTATTCAACATGCACGACCCTGCATTACTATCTGTAAAATGGGTATACTTTACAATGTATTGTTGTATAATCAAATGATTCAGATGATCGTTCAAAGGAATCTAATTAGGTTCTCTTTGAAAAAGCAGTCTGAAAACTATAAATTCTTATAGAAATGTAATATACTGTTGTAATGATCTGTAACTGTCAATTTTCCATTTCTGCTACTAATCATAATGGCTTACAAGATTTAACATTCTGTTTTATGTTCTGGGGCTAGAAAATGGAAAAACAACAAACCATAATTCTAAGCTATGTCATCTGAAATTTTACATTTCCAAACTACCATGTGCCTTTGATCCCACTGCAGCAGCAATGTGAAGAAAATCCTAGCAACAGTGATTTATTACTTCTTATGGCATTAGAAGTAGTCAAGTAACAGTATCATATTTGGAGTGGGGAATGGACCAGGAGGGAAGATCTTGGTCCTAGTCCTGGTTCCATAACTTACTCATCATAATACAAAACATTTATCCAAAGAGTTCTGCTTCTCAATTTCCTCATGTATAAAACAGAGCTCTCACAACCTGCCCTGTTTACCTCATAGGGTTGATGTGATAATTGAATGAAAACGTCCTTAATGTCTTACTTACAAGTTACTTTCCAAAAACATATGGTGTTGTTTTATTTCACTTTGTCCAAAAGATGAAAATTCAGCATTACCTCGATAATTATATATATTAATGGTAACATTTTAAAACCAAAACTCTTAAATATGAATGTTGTTGGACTAAGTTACAGGTTAAAAATTAGAACAGAGGATGGCAGTACTTTAAAATCCACAAGCGCTTTACTGGTTCAAAGTGATGATTCAATTCTGAGAGCTTTTAGAATGTGCTGACAGCAAACTGGCAACATAATTTACAGATTTTAGCAAAGATGAAAGTATCTACTTTAATTAAAAAAAAATACAGCTCAAATATAAAAACAAAAATCAGCAACTCCACTAAACACAAACTTCCAAGAAAACCAAGAGGTAACAAAGGTGGAGTTGAAGAATAAATAATGAATAATCTCAACTGGTACTGGTATAAACCAGTTCTTTTTAAGGAAGAGGAAAGTTATCAGGCTCCTGTTCCTGGAATTTAATTCCCTACAGAGAGCACCAGAGGATCCAAGCAACACCCCCAAAATTGAGTTGAGAAAATTAATGAAACTTCCTATCCATGAATAAGAAGAGGTTTAAAACAAGAAACAAAGGAAAATTATTAGCATTTATACCTTTCATATATTGGGCACTGTGGTAGAATAACTCCAGGAGACGGGTATTATCCCCACTGTCCCGAAGAGGCAGCTGGGCGCAAAGGCATTGAATTAACTTATCCAAAGCCTCGAAGCTAACATTGAAGAGCTCAGACACGAACCCTGTTTGGTCTAACTTCAAAGTCTGTGCGCTCTCTAGTACATCCTTGTGCCAAATGTTCTGGATACCAGTAACATTTTTTCCAGTTCCATAACACAGTACGCCCCCAAGGTTTCATAATGGACATCAGGGTGAGCAAAATCTAGCTCAAGGTTGAAATACCTCTACTTGTTTTATTATTCCAATTTTAATGAAAACAAGAGCAAGCAGAGACAAAAAAACAATAATCAGCCCTGAGGCTTCCACATATACCATATAAGTAGAAAACAATTTTTATTTGATTATGTACCTATACAGTTATAAATTTTAAATGTTCAGCGTAACAAGATGTAACCCAACATTTTCTAACATAATAGTCACAACTAAGAGAAAAAATGGTCACATCTGCAATATAAAATCACTTAAAGTATTTTTCATAAAAAGAGAAATGCAGGATTTTTCCCATCTCCATTCCCTTTTCACTGACTGGACCCATTCTTCTTATACTGGCATTAAAATGAATTAGTAAATCACTCTGCATAGTTGTCATTTAATATTTCCGTAAAGCCACATCAGAACTTTTTAAGCGTTAAACACAAAATTCAATACTTGAGAACTACATCAAATGCAATAACCAGCAATTCTAGTGAATCATCAAAAAGTTCTACAGAAACGCAAAACTACTCTGAAACAAATCTTATTAAAGGTATTAAGAGAAACAATCCCAGACTGAAAATTCATCTAAATCCCTCTTTAAAATGTAAATACATATTTCCCCAGACAAGAAACAGCCCAAGTCTCTATTCATGAGAAACTGTCAACATGTGACTGTCTGCCTAAATGGAGAGCGGAATTAAATAATCACAAGTGGAGTTAATTCTGTACATCTGCACGTGGGTTTGCCAGATGTTCTGAGAATGGCACCTCATAATAAAACAGAATTATAACTGCAAAGGAATGGGAGCCTCATGCCTTCCAGCTCTATGGGACCCTAACTCCTAACGGTACCGTCTTCCAGAGGGACATGAAGTGACAGGCTGAGCTGCTTGCTGAGTGTATCACGGTGGATGGAGGGGAGAGGCACCAAGAGAGGACAAGGAGAAAAGTCGAGAAAAGCAGTGAGGAAATTAATATCTCAGGCTTAAAAGACCTCTAGTAGCTGTGACTAACTGAAGAAAGAATTTCAAACTTCCATGCCATCAGAGCTCAGAGCTCTAGATGATTTATTCCAGGCTACATCTGGTACAAATAATTATTCAAAGTACAATCTTACCCAGCATCGTAAGGTTTAAACCCTATCCTCAAGAAGCTCATAAGAAGTAATAAAAAGATATGGGAAAAAGTCACTAAAAAGCTTATCCGGAGAAAGTAAGTGAAACCACAGACTGTAGTGCTAAGTATCTCTTGGTGAGAAGGAAAAGAATAAGAGTGATTAAGGATCAGAAGTCTTTAGATAACCAAAAATGTCAAAAAAAACTTTATGTCTAGCAAAATTTGGTCAATGTAGTAAGCAGAATTTCCAATGTATGACACAATAGTAACGACTCAAGAGGATATGTCTAGTAACTTGGACACACTAACTGTCCCAAACCGCCCTTTTCCCAATGGCGGAGGCTCTTCTGGCTGACTCCTCTGAGAACTGGAGCAGTTTTCCTTTTTTTCCCCCATATCTACCCTGCACAGTCTTTGGCCCGTAGAAAGTGCTCAAATCATGGTTTGAGGCAGATGAAAATCAAACTTAAGATTCCAACAGCAAGGACTGTTACTCATGCCTTTTATTCATCACTTAACATAAAAACATAATCCTCGGGCTTCCCTGGTGGCGCAGTGGTTGAGAGTCCGCCTGCCGATGCAGGGGACACGGGTTCGTGCCCTGGTCCGCGAGGATCCCACGTGCCGCGAAGCGGCTGGGCCCGTGGGCCATGGCCGCTGAGCCTGCGCGTCCGGAGCCTGTGCTCCGCGACGGGAGAGGCCACAACAGTGAGATGCCCGCGTACAGCCAAAAAAAAAAAAAAAAATGGGGTCTAGATTGAAGACCAACAAAACAAGCGCATTTTTCTTGGTTAATAAAAAAATTTACCCTCTGTAACCCATTTCTCCCATCTTTCTTACTCTCTCACCACCAAGACATTTGAAATCCTCATTTGAATTATAGACTATTAGGTTAGTAGAAGTGTGCAAACATGGTTCAACTCTATAATCTGCCCAGGAATAAGATGACTATAGTGTAGCAGTTTACTGTACAAGAAAAAAGACTTTTTATAGCACAGGGAGGTTTAACTGGTAGCTCTTCTGGTAAATACAACTCAATCAACTTGCCACAGTTTGGGAAAAGGGGGTGAGTCCATGTGTGGATGTCATATCTTAGACTGCTTATATCTATACTGCCTTCTATTTTTGTTCCATGAAGCTAGCCAAGGGAACTATGTTTTTAAAAGATGCAGTTTCAACTGGATATCATTAATTGTTACCAGCCATCAAGACCATCCACAAGATAAATATAAAAGGGAATTTCTCATTTGTCACTGAACACTGAACACATTATATGACCTGCTTATCTGAAATAAGATGAAGAAATATTGACTTTTCCTTCAGAATTGTGGTGTATGTAAATAATGCCCGAGTTAAATATTACCAAGTTTCTAATGCAGAAAAAGCATAGAAGATGAGTTAACAGCCAACAGTCAAACGTGAACACTGCCATCAACATTAGTCATGCTGTATGTTTATTCACACAAGAATATATTTTTTCACCTCTCCTTCCTACTCTTTTGATAAGTGTGACTCTCTCCCAGAGGGGCTCCTTCCTCAGTGCCAAATGAGGACACAAAATGTCCTGAAATGTTTTGGTTAACTGCAGAAGATCAGGGTGATTACGAATGATTCGCCCTCAAACTAAACACTGATTTTCTTTTCTTTGCATTGAACTTAAATATAAATTGACAAGGCACGAACTAAAAGAATGATAAGGTAATTTAATGGCTTTAAAACCCTCTCTCCATGGCACCTTACCTAGAAGACCGATTCGTTCCTGGCTGTTTTCTTCCTAGTCTCGGCTCTTCCTTTTGCTGTGTGCACACAGTAGGGGGCTGGCCAGGCCTGCCCTTCAGCTCAGCACAGCTCTTACTGAAACGTGAAATCAGTACAATTTCAAACGAAATGACAATACCTGGAAGAAATTTCCTCGCGACCACTCTGCCCTTTCCAGCTAGCTTGAGGAACTTATGGCCCACTCTTCATCTTCCTTCACTGCTCAGGAAGAATCTATTCAACCCTACTAAAGAGGTAAGCGTTTCCTTAAAAGAAACTTTAACTGCCTTTAAAACTATCTGTAGTTTTACAACTTCAAAATGAAATAAAAGTTTTAGGTTAGACTACAGGTAGGATGTGTGGTTTTTCTTTTACTCATGTAAGTAATGTGTACACAAAAACATTTATTAATTTAGATCTGGGCCTACTCGCAAGACCTAAATACAGTTTATCTTTAAGTAAATACATTTTTACTTCTCTTCAGTATGGGACTTAAACACAAGGCTAAGGAAAACCTACTAGCTTTAATGAACAAACAAAGTTGTTTGGGAATCAGACTTGTATGCAAATGTGTACTTCTAAAATGCTCGAAAGCTATTTACCTAAGTAAAATATCGCTAGGTTCAACCTTGTTTACACTCTAAATTTGTGGAGCAAACCATTTCTTCCTTGATTGTGTAAAAGTTAGACATCAGGGCAATCACAAATTGCAAAGGTACTTATGGTATATGAAAATGAAGTTTTATTGTATCTATCTACACAGTAAAGATTAGTCCCCAAATCTGTCATCCCCAAAATGGAAACATCTTTTTCATCTGGAGCCAAGTGAACAAGAAAAAGTCATGCATTAATATCATGAATAACCATCCACACAGAAGAGTAATAACTGCTGATTTCAAAGAATACTGAAGTCATTTTAAAAAGGAAACTACCAGGGACTTCCCTAGCAGTCCAGTGGTTAGGTCTCCCGCTTCCACTGCAGGGGGCACGGATTTGATCCCTGGTCGAGGAACTAAGATCTCGAATGCTGCCTGATGCGGCCAAAAAAAAAAAAAAAAGGAAACTACCATTAGGGCAATCTTTTATAAAACTTGTTTAGAAGTAAATTGTTAGAAGTTGGCAAACTCAGTTCCTAGTTACATTGGACTGTCCCAAGCCAAGTGTGGAGAATCCTGATCAAAGCATGCTTTTCTGTACCACATTTCAGGCTGGCTAATGTCATACCAAACCATTTAATCCTTCTTTTCCTGCAGGTCAGGATCACTCATTCTTGGTTACTCTTTATCTCCTGCGGCGGCCACAAGCCACTGCTGCCAGCTAAGTGCTGATGGTCACTTCCTCCTAGGTTCACCTACCTCCAGAGAGTCTGGGCCCATTTCTAAGTACCTCCAAACACACACCACATACCAACCTCATCCTCACAGCTCATATATGGGCCTATGGCTTATCGTTAGGCTCAAAAAGATGGGGAGGGAAAGGCAGGAACTCGGGCTCCTACGGAGAGAGCACTCTTAGTGAGGTCTTTAGACATCCTCAGGGTATATTTAAGCTTCCATGTATGGAAAGATAACCCAAGTTTGAGAAATCTGGAACGCTTTTTTTTTTCCCCTTCAAATCAATAGTTTATGAGTAGTGTTAAAAATTAATTTGGAAAACATTTTAAATTACATATACATCTTATCAGACATCAAGAAAAGACTCATACTGGTTCCTTAAAAAACTAAAAATAGAATTACCATATGACCCAGCAATCCCACTGCTGGGCATATACCCAGAGAAAACCATCATTCAAAAAGACACATGCAGGGCTTCCCTGGTGGCGCAGGGGTTGACAGTTCGCCTGCCGATGCAGGGGACACGGGTTCGTGCCCCGGTCCAGGAAGATCCCACATGCTGCGGAGCGGCTGGGCCCGTGAGCCATGGCCTGCGCGTTCGGAGCCTGTGCTCCGCAGCGGGAGAGGTCCCAGCAGTGAGAGGCCCGCGTACCGCAAAAAAAAAAAAAAAAAAAAAAAGACACATGCACCTCAATGTTCATTGCAGCACTATTTACAATAGCCACGTCATGGAAGCAACCTAAATGCCCAACAACACATGAATGGATAAAGAAGATGTGGCACATATATACAATGGAATACTACTCAACCATAAAAAGGAACGAAATTGGGTCATTTGTAGAGACATGGATGGATCTAGAGACTATCATACAGAATGAAGTAAGTCAGAAAGAGAAAAACAAATAACGTATATTAACGCATACATGTGGAACCTAGAAAAATGGTACAGATGAACCAGTTTGCAGGGCAGAAATAGAGACACAGATGTAGAGAACAAATGTATGGACACCAAGAGGGGGAAGTTGGGGGGTGGGATGAATTGAGAGATTGGGATTGACATGTATACAGTAATATGTATAAAATGGGTAACTAATAAGAACCTGCTGTATAAAAAAATAAATAAAATAAAACTTAAAAAAAAAAAGAACTACCATACGGGGCTTCCCTGGTGGCGCAGTGGTTAAGAACCTGCCTGCCAACACAGGGGACACGGGTTCGAGCCCTGGTCCGGGAGGATTCCACATGCTGCGAAGCAACTAAGCCCGTGAGCCACAACTACTGAGCCTGCGCTCTAGAGCCTGCAAGCCACAACTACTGAGGCCCATGCGCCTGGAGCCCGTGCTCTGCGACAAGAGAAGCCACCACAACAAGCCTGCGCACTGAAAACAAGAGCGGCCCCCGCTCGCCGCAACTAGAGAAAGCCTGTGCACAGCAACAAAGACCCAACACAGCCAAAAATAAATAAATAAAACAAACAAATTTATTAAAAAAAAAGAACCACCGTACGACCCAGCAATCCCACTACTGGGCATATACCCTGAGAAAACCATCATTCAAAAAGAGTCATGTACCACAATGCTCATTGCAGCTCTATTTACAATAGCCAGGACATGGAAGCAACCTAAGTGTCCATCAACAGATGAATGGATAAAGAAGATGTGGCACATATATACAATGTAATATTACTCAGCCATAAAAAGAAATTAAATTGAGTTATTTGTAGTGAGGTGGATGGACCTAGAGTCTATCATACAGAGTTAAGTAAGTCAGAAAGAGAAAAGCAAATACCGTATGCTAACACAAATATATGGAATCGAAAAAAAAAAAAAGGTTCTGAAAACCCTAGGGGCAGGACAGGAATAAAGACGCAGACTTAGAGAATGGACTTGAGGACACGGGGAGGGGGAAGGGTAAGCTGGGACGAAGAGAGTGGCATGGACATATATACACTACCAAATGTAAAATAGCTAGTGGGAAGCAGCAGCTCGGTGCTTTGTGACCACTTAGAGGGGTGGGATAGGGAGGGTGGGAGGGAGACGCAAGAGGGAGGAAATATGGGGATGTTTGTATACATATAGCTGATTCACTTTGTTATACAGCAGAAACTAACACACCATTGTAAAGCAATTATACTGCAATAAAGATGTTCAAAAAAAATAGAGATGAGGATGGGTAAGGAAAAGAAAACGAAAGGTGTAGGAGTAACTCTGGTTACTTAAGAATATAGTTATCCTGTGTATAAATAGATAGTGAGTCTTTTGGTATCACTGGTTTGAATCAGCTGAAGACTGTTTTCTTCTTTTTCTTGAATGTCTATGTTGTGGTTGTTCAAGGGGGGGGCATGTGAAATAAATAGTCATAATTCACAAGAAAAAAAAAGACTCATATCAACAATTCAGTATGGGGCTTCCCTGCTGGAGCAGTGGTTACTGCTAGAAAAATGGTACAGATGAACTGGTTTGCAGGGCAGAAGTTGAGTCACAGATGTAGAGAACAAACGTATGCACACTAAGGGGGGAAAACCGTGGTGGGGTGGGGATGGTGGTGTACTGAATTGGGCAATTGGGATTGACGTGTATACACTGATGTGTATAAAACTGATGACTAATAGGAACCTGCAATATAAAAAAACAAACAAAAAAACAACTAATACAAAACTTTCTTTGGGTTATTTGTATGGAAATATGTTAATATAAATGCTTCAGACATAACATGAAATTTCTAAAAATCATATATTCTGGTATAATGTTATAAGTCATAATCCTAGTTATTACTTTAAAATGTATATCTCAGAAATAACTAAATTTCCTTGTCAATTGATTATGAACTTTCATCAAAACTTTAACCCTGGTCATTTTTAAGTCTTTTGTCATTTACAGACAGTTCTGGGTGTACTCTGATGCTTTTGCAAAAATGTTCCTATAAAAGGGTTTCAGCTTCAAGGAATTCATGGAAAAGACTCTGACAAGTACAGGTTTCTGATAACTGACTATACTGCTGAATGAATAAACATTTTCAGAACTCTAATGGAAAACTGATGAATTCATAAAAGTGCTAACAAAATATCAAGATGAAAAAAAAAATTACATGGGACTGAGTGAACTGATGAGGATGATTATAATTTTTGTGACTTTCTGTTTGAATAAAAAAAAAATCCCACAAGGACTCAGAGGCAAAAAATATACAAATCAATTATCACTGCAAAGTAAAGGAGCTGTTACAGTGGAGGATTACTGGACTGAATGTCAATATTATGACATAGTATGAGTGTGTTTCGTGTTTGGTAATTGCAATCATTGTTGCTTTTATTGTGGTCATCCATTTGCAATGCTTGGTGTCAGTTTATTTATCTCTTGTAAAAATAAAATACAGTGTGTGTGTGTGTGTGGAAAAAAAGAAAAAAAAGAATCCACCTGCCAATGCAGGGGACACGGGTTTGAGCCCTCGTCCGGGAAGATCCCACATGCTGCAGAGCAACTAAGCCCGTGTGCCACAACTACTGAGCCTGCGCTCTAGAGCCTGTGAGCCACAACTACTGAGCCCGCATGCTGCAACTACTGAAGCTGGCGCGCCTAGAACCCATGCTGCCCCAAGAAAAGCCCCCACAATGAGAAGCCCACACACATCAACCAAGAGCAGCCCTGGCTAGCCGCAACTAGAGAAAGCCCGCACACAGCAACGAAGACCCAACACAGCCAAAAAATAAAATAAAAATTTTAAAAAGTGTTAACATTTTAAAAAAAACAATTCAGTATGAAACCACAATAATGAATAGAAAAAGAAGAATTGTGACAATACTATAAATGAACTACTGAAGATAAATGCATTGTGAGTCCGGTTTACATAATCACAGAACAGATCTGAAGGCTCATTCCCTGGGATTTAAAACTTTCTTCTCAGATTTCAAAGAATGTTGTTCCTAATGTTACATACCATGCACAACTATCTCTCATCAACAGAGCAATCTGTTTTGCAACAGTCTCTACTCCAAGACATGGAGAGTGTCCTAATGGATTTGAAAAAAATCCAATTCAGAATTCTGGAGAATTCTTGTAAAAGTTATCTTGTGCCACTGTCATACATCATTCTTGGGCTATGATTCAGAAGAGTTAAAATTTTTGTTTTCGAGAAAGTCAACAGATTTGGCTACATTAAAGTACAGAACTTCTGTAAGTCAAAACTACTATAAACATGTGCTAAGTGTTTGTCTTTATAAGACAAAGACAAAATTGGAGGGGGGCGAATATCTGCACGACGAAAGGCAAAAGTTTACTATCAAAGGCTCTTATGAATTACTAGAAAAATACTACTATCTCCAGGAGAAAAATTGGGCACTACATTCAATTAAAAGGGAATAAAAATGGAAAATAACTAGAGATTTTTTTATATTCAACATCATTTGGAATCAAAACAATGAAATTTAAATATTGAGATAGCACTGTTCACCTATAAGGCTGGCAATAATTATTTTTCCTTTGCAGGATGAGTCTCCATATTAACAAAACTACAGTAACACAAGTACTCTCATAGAATGGGAACTGGTGGGAACAAACTTTGGTAAAACATTTTTTTTTTTGGAAGCAGTGGTCACTCTGTATCAATAGATCTTTGAGCCATCAACTGTATTCCACAGGACTCCATCCTAAGGAAATACAGGAGATATATAAAGTTTTATAAAGGATATTTGTTGCATCAGTATATATTTAATAATAGTAATTGGAAATAAATGAAAAGTTCAGCTATAAGGAAATGGTTAAATTGTTACATCTATACAGTGTAGTATTATGTAGCCACTAATATTATGTAGAACTATAATGACATGGGAAGTTTCTCATGATATGTTAAGCAGAAAAGAAAACATCATGCAACACTATTAACTACAGTTATAGTTTTATATAAACTATATACTGTAATAAGTAAATCTGCTATAGGTTAGCAAGTATAAAGAAAATACTGTGGGACTTCCCTGGTGGTGTAGTGGTTAAGAATCCACCTGCCAATGTAGGGGACACGGGTTCGAGCCCTGATCCAGGATGATCCCACAGGCCGCGGAGCAACTAAGCCTGTGCGCCACAACTACTGAGCCTGTGCTCTAGAGCCTAACTTTCCTTAGGGAATTTTGTACTTGAGGGGAGAAAAAAAAATCAATAAAAGCACTTTATACATCGTAAAGCATTATACAAACAGGACATCATTGGTTCAATTTAAATTGCCCATCATTTCCTGCCCTAATTATCCCTGAAAAATAGGTTTGCCTACAGAACTGCAATTCCAAATATGCAATTCCTTTCAGGGTTAACCACACACTGTTTTCTAAGTGTATCTAAACTCCCTAAGGAGGTCATAGGTTCCCAGGAAGGAGCTACTCTCATTTTTTAAAATTCCCCTGCCTCCTAGATGGTCTGCCTCTTTCCCTCCAGGCTCACCCTCCAGCGCAAGGGCTCAAGGTTTAATGTGAAGATGATTGAATTCCTATCACCTGGCAAAACACAATTGCTTTCATCTCCCGTTTCGCCTAAGACTTTATTCAAACAAAGAAAACAAAACACACTGGATTTCTTAGTACACTGACTACTTGAAACAAATAGTAGTTAATGGGGCATGTGAAACTTTTGCAGGCTAAATGAAGAATTAATCTCTCCATTCTTACTCCAAAATAAATTAGTCCAAGTCAGAATCAATAAATAACTTAGTAGAAAAGAGTTTATGTCTGACAAAAAAAAAAAAAAGGACAGAGATTTATTTAAGGTAGGTAAACACCTAAGTCCACTAATTACTGTAGTCAATCAGGTGACCTTAGTTAAGAGTGCATTTTTCTAAAGAGCTACAAAAGCACATGTGAACCGCAGGAAGTAATAAGACACAGGCGAGAGGACCTTGGGAATTGCAGCAACCTCATTAATGCCATCTTTTCAGCCCTGATTGCTTATGCTGAGAATGGGCCCAAGCGAACCGCCCAGCAGGAAGACTGAGTGCCAGGCCCAGGGGGGTCCGGACGGGCCCAGGCGGGTCAAGTGTCTGGTGGGCGGCTTCCGGCTGCGGGCTTGTCAGTCTGCGTAACTAACTCTAAAGTAAACGCCTTCGGTCACTTTCAAGGTGACAGCTACGTAATCCGCATCCGTCCCTTCCGCACGAGCTGCGCTGCTCCCCACCCCACCCCCCGCCATGAGACCAGCCCTCCCCAGCCTCCCCATCTTTCCCCCAACTTTGGCACCCAAGGTCCCAGAATACCCGCCCCCTCCCTCGGAGCCAGTCCGGCACCCTGTGACGGTCGCGTTCAGGGCGTCCGCTCTCCACACTCTCCCGAGATTCCCCACTGCGCACCGGCTGGGCAATCGACGCAACTCCGCACTTACCCGCAGCGCCTCGAGCCAACCCCGAGCCAACCCCGAGCCCCCGGGGAGCCGGGAGACCAGCACTCTGAGCCCGGGCGCCCTTTGGACCCTCGGCGGAGTCGCGCCAGGCCCACCCGGGAGGCCTGGGTGCCACCAGTGCCCAGCGGGCAGCGCCTGCACCTGGGGACCCACGACTTGTCGCCAACTCCCGCCCCCACCAGCCGCTGCAACTGCCAGGCGGGAACCCGGAGTCCGGGGCGCCCCAGCCTCCCCGCCTCTCCGGCCGCCGGGGGTGGAGCCAGGGCTGGGAGCTCGGGAAACTTGTAAATGGCAAAACTCGGCCCCCTCTGCCCCCCTCGCCCGCCGCCGCCCCTTCCAGGCGGCCCCGGCCTGCGCCTCGCAGCTGGAGACAAAGGCCAGGCGGCAGCCAAAGGGCGCTGCGCCCCAAGAAACTTGAAAGACGCGTGGGGCTGTACCTCGAGACACCGGCCCTGGAGGCTCCCGCCGCGCTCCGCTCCGCTCGGCTGGGCTCCGCTCCGCAGGTAGGCGGGCCTGGCCCGCCCGCCAGCTCCCTCCCTCCTCTCGCGCTCCCGGGTCCCAATCCCGGAGCCGCGCGCGCTCCCGGGCTAAGTGCCGACCCGCCCCACGCCTGCGGCGTCTGTTCCTGGACGCGATGCACCTGTTGCCACGCGCGACGCGGCGCCCCGGGCTGCTGCCTGCGCACCTGGTAGAAGCGCAGGTCGGAGACCACAGAGGCCCGAGACCTCACAGGTCCGAAACCACGCAGGTCCCCGCGGGCGACCGGGGCTCAGCCGTGCCCGGAGCTGGGGCCCCAAACCTGGCCTGCTGCCGAGTGGATCTTGCCTCCTACTCCCCCTCTTGCCACCTGTGTTTTCCATGCCAGCTCCCTGGCTTCCCGCTCGCCATGGGGCAGGGCCGCGAGGGGAGGACAGGGTGGGGATAGGGAGTGGGAAGGTGGCAGAATTATCTGGGTGGAGGTTTGCAAGGAACCAGCAGTGATTGTCTCTTCAGAGTGTCTGACTCCCGCTCTGTACTATCTTCGTGCTTCTAAGAGGTTTACCAGCAAACACCTATTAAAGGTTAAAGCCATGAGCTCCAGCTGTTAGACCTTCGAATAAAAAGTGGAAAGGAGGGCTTCCCTGGTGGCGCAGTGGTTGAGAGTCCTCCTGCCGATGCAGGGGACACCGGGTTCGTGCCCTGGTCCGGGAAGATCTCACATGCCGCGGAGCGGCTGGGCCCGTGAGCCATGGCCGCTGAGCCTGCGCGTCTGGAGCCTGTGCTCCCCAACGGGAGAGGCCACAACAGTGAGAGGCCCGCGCACCAAGGGAAAAAAAAAAAAAAAAGTGGAAAGGAGACTAGAACACCAGGGGCAGAAACGAAGCCCGACCCACTTTTCTCTAAACACAAATTACGTCCTTTTTGCTAAACTGAACAAATTTCAACCATAGCTGTCTATTAGGCCCATAAAATATTTTCATCTATCGCCATATTTTTAATACCAAGCTTTTCCAAAGGGGCTAGTCCACCTACGAGGGATGTAACATTATTGAACCATTAAATGTCGGGCAACTTGAGTCGAAATTTGTTTTAAATGTTTAATTACCTGGTTTGGATTTGCCAAAAGATTTTTAAGAGAAGTTTTTTTCTGAGAGTTAAGCTGAGGATACTGTAATTGACAGTTTTCTATACTATCAATATCAGATCAACTAACAGATGTAGTGCCATTTACTGTTCTAAAGCCTTTTCATGTGCACAGTGTTCCATTAGTTCTTCAGCAAGATCTACTGGCATATAGGTCAGATTATTACCTACATTTTTCAAGTGAGGAAATGGAAGCTCAGAAAGGTGAAGCGATTTGCTCAAGGTCACACAGCTAGTGAGGGGCAAGCACAAACCCAGCTAACCTAACTCCTAATCTTTTAATTCCATTACATGATGACAGTCCTTTGTGATTATTTTTAAAGAGGTACAGCATTAAACACCTTTGAATGGTTCTCTCTTATGCAAAAGCACCAAAAAACAAACCAAAATAAAACAAAGCACTGACATTGTTTCTGCAAGTCACCAGGCAAATATGCTAATTAGCAACATGCCTCCTCCCTAAGCAGAATAACTGCGGTGTTAAACATACCATTTAATCTTCATAACCCTCATGTGACCCAGGTGACTTGGTCCAAACCCCCACAGTTCTATTGTGTGGCTTAGTTATATCTATAAATATAGAACCTGTTTTACTTCATTTTTCCATGGTATAGATTGAAGGGAAAAAACAAAACAAAACCTTCTCCTAAGTACTTAGAATCAGCTTTTGGGGCCATTGGGGAATCCGAAACTTAGCTTCTAATTGCATCCACATAAAAACAGAAGTTACCTTCTAGGGACATCATCTGGGACGCTGTCAAGGCAAATATGCTTGAAATGGGGCCTGCTGACTTTTTTCCATCTCAGTTCTGGGCATGTTGCCATGTTCTTGATCTCTGAACTCTAATGTTGACCTGCTACAGACTCCAGGAACAATACTAAGGGTGATAATAACCCCACATAACTTTGTGGTCCTTTGTCCTAAAAAAAAAAAAAGTTAGCATTTTTTTCTCCATTAGAAAACTGCAAATTAAAACTATACTGAGAAACCATTTTTTCACTGCTCAGATTAACAAAGATTAGAAAGTTTAATAACCACTGTGTGTTGACAAAAGTGTGGAGAAACAAGTAGTCACAATGCAGATTATGAATGTAAATTAGAAAGATCTCCATCAAGGGCAATTCACAATACCTTACAAAATTAAAGGCACATATCCTTTGAGCCAGTAAGTCTACCTATAAGAATTTATCTTACAACACACATGAGAAATGGCAGGTGTATATAAGCTTGTCCATTTCAGCATTTTTAATAACAAAAGATTTTTTAAAGTACATTCATTAATAAAAGACTGGTAAATTATGATACAGCCAGAAAATGACATCCTATGAAGGCTTAAAAAAAAAGAATGAGAAGGCTCTTTGAACTTTCATGAAATGATCTCCAAGATACATTATGTGCACAAATTTTTAAATGCAAAACAATTATGTAATAGTATGTTATTTTCTATTAAAAAGGGGAAATTGTATACAGTTGTTTGTTTGTAGAAGCATAATATGTCTCTGAAAAGATAGACCAGAAACTGATAAGATTGGTTGCTTCTTGGGAAGGGAGCTAGACAACTGGAAGGCAGGGTTTGAAGATAAACTGAACTACACATAATTTTGTATTTTTTGAATTTTGAACCATGTAAATAATAGTACCCATTCTAAAACTTAAAATTTTTCCAAATTTTTAAAATTTTTCCAACTTAAAAGTTTTGCCATCAGGAATGGCTCATATTCCCTCCCTACTAATTTCACTTAGAGATAAAATAAATGATCAAATTTCTCATGCATTAATGGGGGAAAAAAGCAAAATGCTCAAGAGATGCTTTCAAACTATTTGTTCTCTAGTTTATCTAAAACGGAAAACTTTAGTACATAAAATTCTAACATGCTGTGATTATGGTGAAAATGATGAGTTAGCAAATACCTTAGAATTTTATTAACATTGACGTCTCCCTGGGGTCAGAGCTTCCAGCTAATTTTTCCCAAAGTCACATTCAATTAGAAATGGAAAAAGGATTCCACCCTTAATTCCCAAGAGGGAAACTCTAGTACCATTGATTTGAGTAGGGAGGAAGTAATTCCATGGGAATTCCATAGAGTCATTTATTTTATTCCCAAATTGATCTCTTTTTAGAAATTTGGTATTAATTTATATTTATTCATACCACCACTTCACTGAACGAGGGATTTGAACAACTCACAAAGACAGGCGCAGTAAAATTTTTAAATAAATATTTATAAGTATAAAATAGAATCCAAGGAAAAGCACACAGGTAAGGGTAAACATGCCACTGAGTAACAAGTGAGTAAACCAGTGAGCTTCTTGGTAGCCAAGTGCCCCAGCCAGTTACATAATCACCATTTTTCAAAAGGGACTGATAGTTCCTCAGTGGAAGCAAAGCTTTTCCTAGCACTGAATTCAAAGAAAAATTTTTCTCACTCATGTTTCCAATCAAGGCTACTGAATGGAAAACAACAATATATTGTTGATAATACTGTAAGGAACTTTATATGGTTATTTTTTTATAGTGACTTTGAATAAAACCCAAAGTAAAATAAAACTCAACTTAAAGGTATTTACCCAATCAGGGACCAGGCCAATGTCAATCAAACCTTTTAACAGCCTACTGCAATCAAGGATTGACTGTAAATAGATGTGCATGGATAGCAGTTCCTTCATATATGCTTCAGAAAATCAAATATGCTCACAGTCAAATTCTAACATCTCCACACATCCCTCACCTCAGAGATAGACATAGTTGCTTTATACAACATTCCAGAAATTTTCTCGTTGGCCACTTGATAAAGAATTATTGGAAGTGATAGAGACCCAGAATGCTGGAATTCTGTGGTACTGTGGATGACTTTTTTCCTATTTTTGTTGAGAGAAAAATGTACATTACAAATTGCCACATGACTTTGGTTACTTGTATCCCAAGATGATGACACATGCATGGTCAAATGTGTACACTGACCAGCTGTAGCAGTGATTGCACAAAAAGAAAACAGCATCAGAGCAGCGAATGGTCTTGATTTATTTACAAATAATTCTTGGGTTCCTAAGTACCCATTTTTCTTCTTAATGGACTTGGAGATTCAAGTGGACGCTTCTCTCAATGTTCCAGAAGGTGACTCTCAGAGTAGGGTTGTTCTTGGGTAGAAGTCTGCAGATTAATAAGTATCTCAAGAAAGAAAAAAGTTTCTTGTTAAGTCCAGAGCAGTAGCAATAATAAGGAAATATAGCTTTCTCTTATCAAAATGACATGAGAACATCTGAGAAATTTTCCATCCTCCCATAACATGGAAGGCATCTTCAATGGTCCTTTTATTCCATTTATAGACTCTGTGGAAGGAATCATTCTTATAGCATGATGCTAAAATTATTTTAGCTCACACACAAACAAGTGGTTCTGTAATTCTGCTTTTGACCACTTCATGTTAGGAAGAAATTAAAAAATATATAGCACCATCAGTTTGTTATGAAACCACTTTGAAAATGTTTACTTTGACTGCTTAAAGTGTCATGACTAAAGAAACTACTGTTCTTCATAATCTGCTCTTGACAAACATAACTGTGTCACACTTGGACCTGGTTAGCCTTTGCTCTGATCTGACAGAGTCTTCCCTTAAAAAGTGGATGTATTTTCAATTTCAAAGTATTTACTGCTTCATGACAAATATAATAAGTATGTAGCTCTGAAGTCTCATATCTTTGAGACTATCACAGTCTACTTGGACTTTTTGAATTTGCTTTTAATTTATGCCTCTGGCCTTATGCTCTCGGCCAAATGCAAACCCTTAGAGAGCTGGGGGCAGCCTTCCAACTCACCTCTGTTTCCCTTGGGCCTTTCTAATTGATCAGTGATCACCTAAAAAGAGTGCAAAGCGTGCAAACCATGGAGCTTAATGGGTTCAGTGTTGCTTCATTGTGACCGATGCCCTGTGTCCAGGCCTCATCTACTGATTGATTTTTGCTTCAATTCTTTTGCACCTTTTGGTCTTGATTCAGAGCTCCTGATCCATACTTGACACTGAGATCTCCCTCCTTGCAAATGACATGCAGTCAAGTGGGCCTAGTGCTCTAAGTTCTAACAAATGTTTGAAAATCATAATGATGTCGGAAGAGCCCTATACTCAATGAACAACAGACATCAGCCCTCATGCTGTTACATAAGCGTTCCTCAAAATATAATCACCTTTCTAAACATGGCTGGCAATTCAGGAAACAGCCACTGGAAATATTAGCATCATTATTTTATCCATACAGTGTACTCACTAGCATCACGTGGGCCTATGTCTCATTGCCCCGTGCCAACATTGTCAAGTCAGCACCTGGTTAGTTACCAGAAAGTAAGACAATCTTAACTTTGGGTTTCTAGAACATTGAGAAGTCAGGTTGATAATCCAGGGTGGTAATGTAACACCACCAAAGATTTATCTATTTTGGATAAGTATATTTCTGATCTCTTTTTGAGTACCTACAAAATTATGGTTAATTTTCCCTAATTTACAATCCAAATATCATATATATATGTATATATACATATATATATGTATACACACATATATATATGTGTGTTTGTTATTTAACCCAGGGAAAAAAAATTTATTGTCCGTAAATCTTAAATAGGAGAATAAATCTACTACAAACAACAAAAAATACCACTGGGACTTCCGTGGCTGTTCAGTGATTAAGACTCTGTGCTTCCACTGCAGGGAACACTGGTTCAATCCCTGGTCAGGGAACTGAGCTCCCACACGCCATGCGGCATGGACAAAAAATAAAAATACCATTATCCCTCCAAAACCGAGGACAAAACTGGACTTAGTTTTGACACCTAGATATGTTTTAATTGATTTGACCTGTCGAGATCTGTGTCTCTTCTATAAAATTAGTTCCTTAGATCTCATGGGGTTGTTGTGAGGACAAAATATCGGATATTATTATTCGTGTACTTACGATTTTCGTGTGAGCTCATGTTTGGAATTGGATATCACTCATTTCCCTTCCCACTGGCCTGTGAACTTGAGGCTAAGGAAAGACTTACCTTCCCCAACACCATTCCTTGTTTAAATGATGTTTATTTTATACTGAGTATGCATGCCTAACATTTATTTATTTATAAATTATATATGGCATTAGAGTACCGATATATACACAATAAGCTACACACAAAAATAGAAAAGGATAAGATTTAAAAATAGACAAGATAGATCCCAGTCTGAAAAGATGTCCTTACATATACAATAAAGAAATCAAAATATTTTCTTTCAAAAAACAAAAATAGACAGATAGCTAGATAAAAGTTCTCATGTTTTCTTTCCATACCCCACCAAGTACCCTCTGGTGGCAAGAAACAATCCCATTCCTCTTAATGGTCTTTAGTGTGGAGAATTTTCCATTGCTGACAAGTTAAAAGGCAAAACTAAGCGCCACTTTTAGTGTAAATACCCAGAGTTGCCTCTTTTAACAGTTTGGCATTCTAGGTAAACTCCAACAGGTTTCCATTAAATTGAATGTACCTGGAAGAAACCCTTTAAATATGAATTTAACTAGTTCAAAGCTTGTATCCAGAAAGATACAGGTGAATTTGTTTAACATTCTCCATTGTATTTTTTTCCAACAAAAGCAATTTAATTCTCTGCGAACACTGACTGGGTGTCTTACAAATTTAACTCAGTTCTTTGATAGCATCAGATCCCACAGTTTAAGGGTTCAGTCTCACAAGACTTCCCCACTTCAGATACCAGACTCAAGTCGAGGTTGTTACCTGTGCTTCTGACCAACTGCCTATAAACTGGAGGTTCCCATGACTCCCTCCTTGGGTTTGATTAATTTGCTAGAGAGGTTCACAGAACTCAGAAGAACACTGACTTACATTTATCAGTTTATTATAAAGGATATTGTAAAGAACAGGAAGAAGAGCCAGATGAAGAGGTACATAGAGTGCGGTCCAGAAAGATCCAGAGCACAGGAATTCCTGCCCCCGTGCAAGTGGGATGCACCACCCTCCCAGGACCTGGACGCATTCACCAACCTTATGAATGACAGAAGGTATTCCTATCTGAGAAATTCCAAGAGTTTTAAGGAGCTTTGTGCCAGGATCCAGATCAAAGACCTAGTACAATTCTTATTACACCACAGTTTAATTGTAAAATATAACAGACACAGAAAACCGCATGAAACAAATTCATAACAATACATTTTATAAAATACACATCATTTAAACCACTACCTCGGTCAAGAAATAAATGGAGGGGGACGGGGAGGGGGAATTGGATGAAGGTAATTAAAAGGTACAAATTTCCAGTTATAAGATAAATACTAGGGATGTAATGTCCAACATGATAAATATAATTAACACTGCTGTACGTTATATACGAATGTTAAGAGAGTGAATCCTGAGTTCTCATCACAAGGAAAAATAATTTTTTCTTTTATTTTGTATCTAAATGAGAAGATAGATGTTCACTAACTTATTGTGATAATCATTTCATAATATATGTAAGTCAAATCATTATGTGTAACTACATCTTCAACTTACACAGTGCTGCATGTAATTATATCTCAATAAAACTGGAAGGAAAAAAATATTAGGTTTTAGATTGTTGCCAGAAAAAAAAAAATAGGAAAGAAATAGAATGTTGCCAAGCACCCATCCTAATCACCCCTCCTTCAGCCCTAATGGTAAACACATCTTGATTTTTATGATAATCACTTCCTTGCTTTTCTTTGTAATTTTATCATCTATTTTTCTATTCCGAAAGAATAAAGTTTAGTTTTGCCTGTTCTTTTAAATATTTATTTTAATCTGCATGTTCTCTTTCTCTCTCTCTCCCTCCCGCTCCCCCATTCTCTTTGCAATATATTTGTTGAAGAAATGGGATCCTTTGACTTGTACAATTCCCCACTGTCTGGATTTTGCTGATGCACCCCTGTTCCTTTGTTCTATCTCCAGGTGGTTGGGCCTACAGGCTTGATCAGATTCAGGTTTGATCATGACTGAGGGAAGAATACCTCATCGATAGTATTGTGTTCTTTCACCAGGAGGCATAAAATGACTGGTTGACTCACTTTTTGTGACGGTAGCAGCCATGGATGCTCAAAGCCTTCATCCATTAATTCATCAGAGGTTGCAAAAACAAATGATATTCTAATTCAACGGTTCCATCCTCACATATTGGCTGGAATATTTCTACAAAAAGAAACATAATTCTCCACTAATATTTCATTACCCAGTGAAATAGGTAATATAGGAAAAATTGGGGAAAATACTCAGTTCTTTCCCTATATTTACCACCTTTAATAAAACAATGAGCTATTTCCCTGGAATCCTACAAAGGTAACCATATAGGTCTCTGGTTTTGTTTTCATTATAAACTCTTATGTTTCAGTCCATTACAGTTATTATAAAATTTTCTCATCTTTGGCCTTTGGGAGCATCTTAAAGTTAGCGGAGGCCTTGTCACATGATATTAGAAACCTTTGAGAACTTCCTTGCTATGCGATAAGACAATAATTTCCAGGATTATCTTGTATATTTCCGAGCCCAGACTTGGAATTAGTCATTTCTCTAAGAAGCTGGTTTCTCTTAGTGGTAAGGGGTATTCCTAGATCATTATCTGAGTGCTGAAGAAGTTCATTGATGCTGGGTTAGTCACTATTTCTAGGACAGAGCTAGGCAATATTCTATACATATAGCTGTTATCTATTGTCTCTATCTATACCTAGACCAAATATAAATTTTCCACACTGAGAATCTTGATTTACAAGGACAAAGGAGATGATAGAACTAGAAAGTTACATAATTATTTATTTACTTAATCACACAGTATACACACACCACACAATGGCCCCAGAACACAATATCATTAACACCAACTCCAATGAGATTACTGCAAACAACTAAAAATTTTTTTCAAATTCTGAATTTTATTTTATTTTATTTACTTTTATTTACTTTTTTATACAGTAGGTTTACTTTTTTATACAGTAGGTTCTTATTAGTCATCAATTTTATACACATCAGTGTCTACATGTCAATCCCAATCGCCCAATTCATCACACCACCATCCCCACCTCCCTGTGACTTTCCCTCCTTGGTGTCCATACGTTTGTTCTCTACATCTGTGTCTCAACTTCTGCCCTGCAAACTGGTTCATCTGTACAATTTTTCTAGGTTCCACATACATGCGTTAATATACTACATTTGTTTTTCTCTTTCTGACGTACTCCACTCTGTATGACAGTCTCTAGATCCATTCACATCTCAACAAATAACCCAAATTCATTCACTTTTATGGCTCAGTAATATTCCATTGTATATATGTACCACAACTTCTTTATCCATTCATCTGTCGATGGGCATTTAGGTTGCTTCCATGACCTGGCTATTGTAAATAGTGCTGCAATGAACATTGGGGTGCATGTGTCTTTTTGAATTATGGTTTTCTCTGGGTATATGCCCAGTAGTGAGATTGCTGGATCATATGGTAATTCTATTTTTAGTTTTTGTGTGTGTGTGTGTGTGTGTGTGTGTGTGTGTGTGTGTGTGCGGTACGCGGGCCTCTCACTGTTGTGGCCTTTCCCGTTGCAGAGCACAGGCTCTGGACACGCAGGCCCAGCGGCCATGGCTCACGGGCCCAGCGGCTCACGGGCCCAGCCACTCCGTGGCATGTGGGATCCTCCCAGACCGGGGCACGAACCCATGTCCCCTGCATCAGCAGGCGGACTCTCAACCACTGTGCCACCAGGGAAGCCCTATTTTTAGTTTCTTAAGGAACCTCCATACTGTTCTCCATAGTGGCTGTATCAATTTACATTCCCACCAATAGTGCAAGAGGGTTCCCTTTTCTCCACACCCTCTCCAGCATTTGTTGTTTGTAGATTTTCTGATTATGCTCCCCAACCAAGGATCGAACTCACATCCCCTACATTGGAAGGCAGATTCTTAACCACTGGACCACCAGGGAAGTCCCATTTGTGTTTACTAATTCTTCAGTTACTTTTAGTTTAGTCTTCATTTCTGAATTGATTTTGTTTCTAACTTTTTCCTGAGTTTTATCACCTCATTTCTGAGGTTTTCTAGTTCTCATTTTTGTTATTGTCCCATATCTTGTACAATGTCTTTTCATTATTCTTTAATTTCAAAACTATTTAGAATTTTTTATTTTTTATATTCTTCCAGTTTTATTGGGCTATAATTGACATACAGCACTGTATAAGTTTAAGGTGGACAGCATAAAGATTTAAGTTACATACATCATGAAATGATTACCACAATATGTTTAGTGAACATCCATAATCTTATATAGATTCAAAACTAAAGAAATTGAAAAAAATCTATTTTTTCCTTGTGATGAGAACTCTTAGGTGTTACTCTCTTAACAACTGTCTTATATAACATACAGCAGTGTTAATTATATTTATCATGTTGCACATACATGTATTTATTAACTAAGATAAATGTATTTTTCTTGTAAGCATAATTTTATAACTTTTGATCCCCTTCATCTAATTCCCACTCTCACTAACCCCCACCTCTGGTAACCACAAATCTGATCTTTTTCTTCTGTGAGTTTATGTGTTTGTTTGTTTTTGAAGTATCTTGTATGATTTCTTTAATGTTTTTAGCTCATATTGAAAAAGTAGGTAATGGTTTTATCTTTTTGGTAGGCAGGCATTTTTGTTATTGTCTGTGTGGATGTTATTCAGTTTCATATTTTCTTTTTTCTTACAGTGATTTTATACGGAATTTAACCTTGATAATTTTTTTTCTCATTTTATGTTTTCCTGAACTTTTAGAAGGAGGCCAGGATTTGGGATAGCTTTTCCAATTTCACAGCTCTATTACTCTCTTTTTTGTTGTTTTGTGTAATGTTTAAAAATACAGCAGCTTACTTTCTGAGATCTTTTAGCTGTTCTCCTTCCTCACTTATTGGACTCTCTCTTTTCTTTGTCTCTATTGTCCCTGTTATACTCAGCATTATTTTCCCAGAAGTTTCTCTTCTGTGCTCTGCTTGTCCTGGAGTTGAAATTTGTCTGATTATTTTTGAACATTCATTGAGCCCCTCCAGACACTTTGCACACCCCTGCCATCAGTGTGGGCAAAATTTCTCCCAGTTTTAGCTACGATTCTCAAAATGAACCAGCAAGCTTTCTAGTAAGCATTTTTTGGCTGTTTTGAGACTCTCAGATCTATGAATGCCTCACTGTTTCCCTCTGCTTTTACTGTACAGCTGCAGCTACCACCCAGTTCCTGTGGCTGTACTTTTCCTCAATTACTCATATCTTGGGGTTCATGCAAATACCTTATCACCTATAACAAACCTGTTATAGGTGCTATCCACGGGTTTTGATTTTGCTACCCGTGGTCTGCTGTTTTTATGAGGAGATTGATGATCCTCTATCTTGCAGATACAGTGACTATCAAATAGAAGCTCTTGGTCACCACAACCCCTGTATGGTGGACACTTCTTGACAGCACAGAGAATGAAATGTTCAGACAGGTTGGCAGAAGCCCCTGTGGATGCTAAAAGGGATCCATAGAGAAATCAAAGGGAGAGAGTAGAAGGCAACGGGCTTTTACTTGAAGTCTACTATGTGCCAGGCATTTTGTAGTAGTTTCCACATCTGTTATTTCCATTTGCTTTAATCTAATCATCACCATGATCTTCTGAAATAGAATTTAAACCCAGGTCTTCATAAGCCCTATGTTCATTTCACTTGTAATTATGAGAAATGTAATCTCTGTGAAGGAATAAGAATTGATTAAAATGCGACAGTAGAGATAGCTGCTTCAGCATGAGAGAACCTTGGAGGATCCTTTTGTTTTAGTCAAAACTATGTTGTTTGGTTGGAATCTTGAAGTAAGATTATGAAAATCTTTTAAATGCAAAGGATGACATAACTGAAATTAAAAAGCATAGGAAAAATATGTTTACTAAGATGTAAAAAGAGTAGATTTAATAACAGAGATGCTCCTATCAATGCAGGCAATTCAGAAAATATAGGAAAGTTGGCACAGCACTGTAAACCAACTATACTTCAATAAAAAATTTAAAAAGAAAATATAGAAACATACACTTGAGAAGTTACTGATTAAACAGCAGTAAAATGGTAGCTTGATGGGTAGCATGGATTCAAGAATTTCTTGGTTAAAATTCTGAGTCATTAAGGTTAATTATGATTATAAAAATAATAATACCAAACCTTGATTGTGTGCCATGCACTGTTATAGGCATTTTATAGTTTATATATGTTATTTAATTACTCACAGCAACCCTATTAAGTAGGTATTATTTTACCCATTTTATAAATGAAAAATTGAAACCCGATTTGGTTAGAAATACACCCAGTGTCACACAGCTAATAAATAACAGGATTAGGATGGAAACCCAGGTCAATCTGACCTCCAAGCACCAAACAACTGTACTTTATAACTCTTCATAATTCTCCATTAGATTTACTTTTGTGCTCCAACCCCAGATCTATAGCTCAAAAATAATACACAACTTAAAACTAACTGTAAGTTTTAAATGAAAGGATCAGGAATAATTGTATAATCTGTTGTTAAAGATCTCTTAGTGAGGAAACACTAGAGTCAGGTCACACCTTAGTCAATTTACTTAAAAAAACAGAAACATAAGGAGGTAATTCTGCTACCACATCACTAAATACATAGTGTAAACAAATATACATTTGCATATTGCATGGCTGCATGCTTAAAATTTCAATGGAGGCAAATAAAAATTAGTTATTATACACAACTGGAAAACAGAGTTCATCATATCAACAAATGCATTAGATACCTGGAAGTAATTTAATTGAAACATGTTTTTTTATGCTTAAATCCTAATGGGAAAAAAATTAAAAACATAACTAAAGAATTGGGCCATGTGTTTTTTCAGAGAGACTAAATAAAGACATCAATATTTTTTATTTTAATATATAGATTTATTGCAGTAAAAGTGAAATTCCTGAGAGAACTAGTAGTGAAAAATAAATGAATGACAATATCAACATTTTCACAGGTAATAAGGATGGATTCAGCCTAGCAGATTTGGAAAACTGAACTCACTGCCACAGTGATCAAAATCATGGTATTGAGTTAATGTAGTTTGAAATATGACCTATAACAGAGACAAAACAAATATTGGACAAGGGATAACCTCTTAATACATTGTCTTTCAAATAGTTGGCTAACAAGTTGGAAAGAATCAACTCAGATAAACGCATGAGACCCAAACACTACAATAAATTCCAGCTGTATCAAAGAGTAAAAGAATTTTTTAAAAACTGAAGAGTAGCTTATTTATCCCAGATGTGGAGAGAACATGTACTTCTAACCACTGGAAAAATGAAGGTTGTTACCAGGAATAAAATAGATTAATTGAATATGCTTTTAAAACTTTTAATTTTCATGTAACAAAATATAAAATTAAAGTATTATAAGAGAAAATTTCTAATATAGAATAGATATGTTATAAACATAACCTGATTATAGATTTCTCCCAAAAATATATGAGGAAATAAATGATTATGTAAGTCAATAACTACTTTCCACTTGATAAATGGTCAAAAAGTATACAGTCAAGAAAATGTAGACTAAATCATCACATTTTTTTAAAAAAATCACAGTGGTATTAAAAGTGAAAAAGAAAAGGCAAATCCAGCCAACTTCATGTCTCCCTTACAGACATATTAAACTGGAAGAAATTTAAAAATTGTAAAACCCTATCTTGACTAGTCTCTGGGGAGAGGCAGAAGGTATACTTTATACATTAATGGTAGAAATGCATGGTAAAATGGTTAGATCTTTCTGGAGGATAATCTGTAACATGCTATTTGACCCATTACGCATTCTTTCTCTTCGAGGGAGAAAAACTAATTTACATTGAAATTGTCAGAGCAGCATTACCTACAATAGGGAAAATTAGCAGCAGTTCAAATGCCCCAAAATATTTAAATAAGTAAGTAAACCGCAATATATTGTCATATACAAATTAAAATGACAAGTGGAGAATGTAATAGTGAATACATTTACATGAAATAAAGTAAAATAAAACAACTTGAACCCATGATTATATTACAAAATTATATAGAAATGTATGAACATAATTGATCTAGATCAGAAAAGGACTTTGATATAAATGGCACAAGATGGTTCATTAGATTTGTTTTTTATTTAAAGAAAATGCAATTATAAAAATGATGTGTAACATTTGTAGAATACTTGCTATGTGCTAGGCATTGTTCTAAGTATTTTCCCATGTAATAATTTTATTTGATGTTTGCAACAACCCTATGTGCTTAGTACTATTTTTAAGTTCCATTTTATGGATGAAGAATTTGAGGCACAGAGTAGTCAAATAATTTACTCTAGGTTATACAGCTTTGCTTAGTTGTTCCAAAATGACAGTGTCTTAAGAAGAGTTTAGATGACTTCTATTAGCTGATCGCTTTAACTTGCCCCCAAATTTTGGGCCTTCCATCTCTTGTCAATAACCCCATTCATTAAGAACTGAAAATCTCAAGACTATTCCAGAAAGTCGAAACAATGAATTTTTGAATATAGAACTGGAAAGGAGAAAATAGAACCATATCCCAAAAGAGTTTATTTAGGGAGGTAAAAATAAAAATGATATAGTAAACATATTCTGGGATTCAAAAGAGAGACTTTTCTATAACCACCTCCCCACCCCCACCCCACCCCCACAGTCATCTCCCTCTTCATTCTCTGACTCAATAACTTGCACAGACACACCCAATGGACCCCAACAATTCTAAGGCTTTGAGAAAATCAAGTGGCTCCCTCTGAGAAAAAGTTTAGTACCTCCAGAAAAAAAATCCTCATGGAATAAAAGGACTGGCTATTTCATCTCTCTGGAAATGGACTAACAAATCCATCGCTTTAAAAGGGGGAAATTTTCCCAATTAGTTTGATTTCAAACCTTCTTGTAGGTTGACTCTTCCCAGGTAAGCCTGACCTGTCAGACATCTTTGTTGCTGCTGGATGGAATTATTCCTTATCTTTGAGAGACCAAGGTGAACTGGAAACTAAGAGATTTTTGAAATGGCTTTTTAAAAACATTGTAGACTGTTGATATGTCTTCTGTTTTATCAGGTAACAATGCTAAGCCAAGGAAAAGAAATAGGTAAATTTAAGTTCATGGACCCCTTGTAGATAATTATAAGGAGGAATTATCTGTATGCATGTGGTAAAGCTCTGTGGACCATGAAAGTAGGATTTATAACAGACCCATGACTAGTATTTCAGGACAACAGCCATAAAGCAAAGACTTAAAAGTTTCATCATTAGACTAATTGTAATTCACTTGATCCTCCAGTGTAACAATATCCTTCTATCCAAGCCATTATTCCTTCCATTCAGCATATTGGTTTGTCTATCATTAAATATTCATTTTCTACAGCACTTTTTGGAAGGCAAGCAAAGCAGTCACTTTACTGCTTTGTATTGATTCCTGCCTGGGTTGTCCTTAGGAAAAGCTTTCAGTAGGTTCAATAGTTTTGAAAGATATTTAGGTTTACTCCGTGATTGGCAAATATATTTCTTTCTTCTTACTTCAAAAATGGAATCTGAGAACTTAGATCTTTATTTTTTCATCTTGTCTATACTCTCATTATTAATGAAGACCTTAAATGATACTGAACTGTAAATGAACTGTATCTACTTACAAAAATATTAAAATAGGAAACAGGACCACTTTGCATGCTTCCAGACATGATTTCAATTGTTTTAAAAGGAAGTTATACAAACAGTGAAGAATGGCGCCTTCAGAGAGCCCTGAAGTTAAAGGCTTCAGGTATATTTTTTACTTCTTTGGGGAAGAACTAAATAGTTTTATTTAACAGAGAAAGCCCTTTATCAAGATTTACTTAAAACTGGTTTAAACCTGAGCTTGTGCTTTATAGAATCCTTCCAAGCAGCCTCAGTGCCTTTTTACAGGATACTTATCACATATTTATCCAGATTCTTATGAGACCCCTCTTTGGTTTGAGTGTGCGATGTCTTATCTTCCATAAAGTGGATTTAAATAAAATAGTTTTATTTTATGTTCATTATATATTTGACATGGTAAATACTTAAGAAGGGTCAATTATAATGGAAAATATACATGGATACATATAATAGTTATTTTCTTTTTTTTCCCCAGCTTTATTGAGATATAATGGATATAATGTTTGTAACTTTAAGGTGTGTCATTTGCTTTTTATTATAGCTAATCCAAAGATATTTACTAAATGGATGTTATGTTCTCTGTGTTTTAGCATGTGCAGATACTCTAAAATATCCACTGTACAAAGTATAAATCAAAGTATAAAATGTAGTTTCTGACCTAAAATATAAAATTATAGTAATCGAGATGCATAATACTGGCAACAAAATAGACACATAGATCAATGGAACAGAATAAAGAGCAGAAATAGGCCAACACCTATATGTTTATTTCATTTTGGGCAAAGATGCCAACTCACAGAAATAGAAGAAACAATCCTAATATTTCTATGGAACCACAAAAGACCTGGAAAAACAAAAGCAATCCTAAGATAAAACAGCAAAACTGGAGTTATCACACTTCTAGATTTCAAACAAAGGTAACAAAGGTACCAAAGCAATTCAATGAGGAAACAAAAGTCTTTAATAAATTATGCTGGAAAACTGGATATTCATGTGGAAACAAAAGAACTGTGACTTCTACCTCATTAATTCAAGATAAATCATAGACCTAAATGTAAAGGCTAAAACTCTAGAGAGTCTAAAGGAAAAATATCAGTATATTGTCAAAACCTGGGAAAAGGCAAAGATTTCTTAGTACAGAGAGAAAAACCACCATAGAAGAAAAAAAATTGATAAATTAAACTTCCTCAAAATTAAAAAACTTCTCATCAAAAATCACTTAAGAGGGGCTTCCCTGGTGGCACAGTGGTTGGGAGTCCGCCTGCCAATGCAGGGGACACGGGTTCGTGCCCCGGTCCGGGAAGATACCACATGCCGCGGAGCGGCTAGGCCCGTGAGCCATGACCGCTGAGCCTGCACGTCCGGAGCCTGTGCTCTGCAAGGGGAGAGGCCACAACAGTGAGATGCCCACGTACCGCAAAAAAAAAAAAAGAAATCACTTAAGAAAGTGAATAGGAAACCACAGACTGGAAAATGGACTCGTACCCAAAATGAAAAAATAACTGCTATAACTCAATAATAAAAGATACCAATCCAAGAAGAAAAGGTGATAAAAAACTTTGAGACACATGGCAAAAGAAGCTTTATGAACGTCCAGTAAGCACACAATAAAGAACTCAGTATTATTAGTCAACAGGGAAACACAAATTAAAACTGCAATGAGGGAATTCCCTGGCAGTCCAGTGATTAGGACTCAGTGTTCTCACTGCTGTGGGCCCGGTTTGATCCCTGGTCAGGGAACTAAGATCTCGCAAGCCGTGCAGCAAAAAAACCCAAAACTATGATGAGATACTACTCCATACCCAACTAGAATGGCTAAAATGAAAAATACTGAAAATACCCAATATTGGCCAAGACGTGGAAGAAATGAAACTCCCATACATTGCGGCAATTTCTTATAAAGTTAAACATACATCTACCTTATGACTCAGAAATTCTACTCCTAAATATTTACCAAAGAGGAAAGAAAATATACATCCACAAAAAGGCATGAGAACATTCACAGGCATCAAAAACTGAAAACAACCTAAATACTCATTAACAGGTGAATGGAAAAGCAAATTGTGGTATATTCAAACAGTGGGAAATTCTCCAGAAGGAAAGAACTACTGGTACTTCCCATACCAGGGATGAATCTCAGACATTATGCTGAGTGAAAGAAAGAAGGTAGACACAAACTATGAGTCCACACTGATATATATGAAAGAAACAAAGGAAGAAAGAGAAAAAGGAAATGCTTTCTACTGTGCCAACTAATAAATATTGAGGGAATGGTGGAATTAGAAAATCATCATGCTGAGAATGAAAGTGGGGTGAGAAAAGGATACTTACAGAGTCTCCAAGTTTCTCCCCACAACTTTCTTATTCATTTAAGAGGCGAAAAAAATAATAACTTGGGGCTTCCCTGGTGGCTCAGTGGTTGAGAGTCCGCCTGCTGATGCAGGGGACATGGGTTCGTGCGCCAGTCTGGGAAGATCCCACATGCCACGGAGCGGCTGGGCCCGTGAGCCATGGCCTCTGAGCCTGCGTGTCCGGAGCCTGTGCTCTGCGATGGGAGAGCCCACAACAGTAAGATGCCCACGTACCGCAAAAAAAAAAATAATAATAATAATAATAACTTGACTGTGGAGAAACCTCCTATACATAACCCTAAGTAGGTGTTCAAAATGATCATCACCAACACAGATAAACTGACATCAAAGTACTCCTGATTTGATGCCCTGAGATGCACTTTTTGATGTACTTTTTGCCATGTGTCTCTCAAGCATGCAAAACTGAACTAGAAAGAAACCTCAGACAAACCCAGTCTGAGGGATATTTTACACAATAATTAATCTGCACTCTTCAGAAGTGTCAGACTGGGAAGACAAAGAAAGGCCCAGGAACTGCACAGGAAAGAAGTCTAAAAAGATATGACACCTAAATGCCGTGAGTGTTACTGGATTGGATCCTTGACTGGGAGAAAAAAATAGCGATAATAAGATATTTGGGGGACAATTGTCAACATTTGAATATGGATTTTGGGGTTAGATAATTTTATCAAAGTTTAATTGTTTTTTGAAATTAATACTGTAGTTATGCAAGAGAATATCCATATTCTTAGGAAATATACATGAGTATTTGGGGTAAAGAGAAAAAAATGTCTCCAACTCTATCACATTTTTCAGAAATCTAGTGTGTGTGTGTGTGTGTGTGTGTGTGTGTGTGTGTGTTTAGAGAGAGGGAGAGCATGTGTGTAAATGATGCAAAGTGCAGTGGTGAACGTGGGTAAAGGATTACAGAAGTTTCTTGTATTATTCTTGCCACTATTCTATAAGTTCGGAATCAGATCAAAATAAAACATTATGCAAAAAGTGGTCATCTAAATTTATGTAATAACCCTTGGGCCCATGTATCTTGGTCTTAGAGCTGGAACATAGGCAAGACTTCACAAAAGCTATAACTAAGATTTAAAAGGCAGGGACTTGTAACTTGAAAGAGATGAAGACTAATTACTGTACTGCAGGCCTCAAAAGGGAAATTTTTGTAACATAGATTACATAGGGTTTTATAAATGTATATACTCACTTTAATACCTATAATCTTTATTCAGCATTTTTATTCACCATATCAATCTCCTCTTTATGTCAGCAGAAGAACATACAGCTTTGAATTATGTGAAATGCAAACTTTTTTCTTTGATTTCATCATTCTATTGATTGTATTAGTTTTCTGGTGCTGCTGTAACAAATCATCACAAACTGAAAGGCTTAAAACAACACAAATTTATTCTCTAACAGTCTGAAGGGCAGCAGTGTAAAATAAGTCTTAAGGAGCTGAAGTCAATGTGTCATCAGGGCTGGTTCCATCTGGAGGCTCCAGGAGAGATTCCTTTCCATGCCTGCATTCCTCGTGTCCTTGCCCCATCACTCTAATCTCAGTGGCATGGACTTCTCCTCTACTGAAGTTCAAAATGTTCCTCTGCCTCCTTCTTGTAAGGACTCTTGCAGTTGCATTTAGGGTCTATTGAGATAATTCAAGGTAATTGCCTCATCCCCAAATCCTTACCTCAATCACATCTGCAAAGTTTCTTTCTATATAAGGTAAATTCATATGTTCTGAGGATTACAACATGGACATCTTGGGGGGGCATTATTAAACCTAAAACATTGATTAACTATTCCATCTCTGTCCACCACAAAACTAAATGAAATACTTGGAATTTTAATAATTTAGGAACTTAATTTGGGAATATTTATATAATTTAGGAATAATTTGGAATTATAATAATTTAGGCCTATGCTTTTACTCTTAATGTGAATTAATTTATTTCTTATAAATTCGAATCTTTAAGAAAATTGTCAAAGCTAAATTTATAATGATCACTTTTATAATATTAATCTTATTTTTTCCATTAATTCAGTTTTCTCTACACTTAAGATTATAAAGAGTTTATCATGAAAAATAATAAACATGAACCCATTTTAGAAGATAGCATATCTTATTCTAATTACCTATTGATTTATTGAACAAATACTTATTGAGTGCCATGTACAGTACTGTTGTAGACATTGGCCAGAGGAGAAGAGTCTTTTTCCATCTGCGTTTATCTTCTGTTGCAGACTGTGTTTCCCAAGATAGTTACAACAAAGTCTCCAACCCTACCTGCTCATCTTACAGTGTAAAGTTGTCACTCTTCCCATTATATTCCCTTGTTCTGAATCTAGGCAGGCCTGTGAGTGTAGTAGTTTTGCTATGTGACCTCTGAGGTTAGGTCATAAAAGTCAAAACAGAATCTGCCCCATTCTCTTGGGAAGATCACTCTTGGAACCCAACTCCCATAATATGAGGGAGCTCAGGCACATGGAGAGGATCATGTGTTCCATCATGCTGGTATTCCAGGCAAAAGCCCAATGATACGGGCAGGCAAAAGACTAAGGAAGCTTTAAAGAATAATTCCATTCTTCCAAGCAACCCCCAGAATCATGAGGAATAGAAACAAAATAATAGAGTTGTTTTAAGCCACTGAGTTTTAGAGTGACTTGTTATACAGAGACATAACATGAACATCTTTTATCAACTCATTTTATGAACATAGATAATATTTATACTTACATTTCACTATACAATATATGAAAATTAGAATGAAATCTGCTTCTTATCAATTTTACCAAGCAAAATGATACTGTATGTGTCATTCTTTAAAATCAATGAAAAAAATAGCCAAGTAAACTCAAAATACTTTATATGTGCTTCTCACTGATGAGAAAAAAGAATAAAAGGAAATAATTAAAGCAAGAAGAGATTAAAAATTCTGAAGCATCATGACCTGCTGGACCAAAATCACTATTCTTTTTTTTTTTTTTTTCTGTCTCATTTTTAGGGCATTTTAACCTTCAAAATTCCTCCACAATCTGGTCTTCTTCTAGAATTTCCTGTCTCCATGTCTGTCATTCTTATCCACTCAGTTGCTTAAGCCAGAAGCTTGGGCATTATCCTTGACCTCTCCTTCAGCACCCATATCCAGTCAAGCACTAAGTCCTGACCATTTCTTACCAAATAGCTTCTGAATTTTCACTCTTCTTTCCATCTCCTCTGACCCTATCTCAATTCAACAGAAGTCTACTTAGAAGTTCTCCCCAAATCTCCCAAATCTCTAGTCCCCACCAAATCTTTGCACAGTGTGCCCTGAGGGGGATTCAGGATGAAGAAAAACAGGATATTGGCCCTAGATAGTTAAGACACATATCAAAGGAATAATTTCAATGAGCCCAGACTCTTGCATCTTCCTATGAAATAATGTCATTTGCAGCCACATGGATGGACCTAGAGACTGTCATCCTGGAGTGATCAGTCAGACAGAGAAAAAGAAGAATCCTATGATATTGCTTATATGCATGATCTGAAAAAAAATAATGTTTTGAACTTATTTACAAAACAGAAACAGACTCACAGACTTAGAGAACAAACTTGTAGTTACCGGGTGCGGGGGGGGGGGGGGGGGAAGGATGGGAGGAGGGATAGTTAGGGAGTTTGGGATTGACATGTACACACTGCTATATTTAAAATGGATAACCAACAAGGACCTACTGTATCGCACAGGGAACTCTTCTCAATATTATATAACAACCTAATTGGGAAAAGAATTTGAAAAACAATAGACACATGTATATGTATAACTGAATCACTTTGCTGTATATCTGGAACTAACACAACATTGTTAATCAACTATACTCCAATATAAAATAAAAAGTTAAAAAGAAAAGCACTAAAATCATTGACTTGAGATGTCTGTTTTTGTGATTAGCATTAGTCTTTTGATGTTCAACTACATGTGTTATGGGTTTTGGGGGTTGTTTTGGGGTTTTTTTTGTTTGCTTTTAGCAAAAGCTCCTATATATCCTGGCTCTTCCCTTACTTCTTTGGAACATTTCCTCAGAGCTATATGAGAGGCTGCCTTCACAGGCTATAGTCCTCAGTAATGTCCTTGAATAAAACATAATTCTCAACTTTTAGGTTGTGCTTTTTTTTTTTCCTAGTCAGCACCTCCTTTTCTTGGTTAATACTTATTTAACAGTCTGGTCTCAGCTTAATAGGACCCTTTCTCAAAGAGTTCTGCCTTAATCCCTCAGCCTAGGTCAAGTACTCTGCACTTTTACATTTGCATGACTGTGGAAAGGAAAAAAAAGTACAAAAATCTATTCATGAGATTTTTTTCTACCATTATCACTGGAATCTCTTGCCAGAAGCTAACTTCTTTTGTACTGAGGATAGACTAGATAGAAAAAGAGAGAGTGTGGGAGGCCAAGAAGCTAGGAGCTCTTCAAGCTGAGGGTCAGGAAGAACTTTGGGAAAATCTATTTTGGTCAGGTACTAGTGGCTGGGTGCCATATTGAGAATTTAAGATAAAGAAAATAAAAGATATTTTATTGTGCAATAAGGATGGACCCACCCTTGGGTATTTTCTGCAGAGTCTGCAATAAAGTTTTGAGTTGCTTTTATTTAATATGTTCTTCTAGACTCACCAAGATGGTGGCTGGTTTATATGGGTTACACATATTGAAGATTAACTTAACAACTCTCTCCTCTCCTCACCCCCACTTGCATACAAACTTTATAAGGTCAGTGGCCTTATGTGTTGTGCTCATTGTTTTAGCCCTGGTGTTTGCACAATTAGTAGCAAATGCTGAATCAATATTGATTGAATTAATGTGTGATTTGAGGCAATTTGCTTAGCCTCTCCAGGCCGTAACTAGCATTGCAATTTATGCTTCTCAACTTTTTCAATAGATAGCACCAACTGCAGAAGAGAAAAAAAAAAATTACACCTAGAAGTTTGGGGTAGCCTGAAGCATCCAATTATAGTTCTGTTATATCTCTGAAGATTCTTTGAAGTTTTGAAACCAAGCAGGACCCTGAGGGGCCCTTCCAGGTACAAAAGCCCTTCCATGTCCCCCACTTCTTGTTTGTAGAAAGAGGCTTTAGTTTCCTGGGCCTTCCCTGAGTTCCAAAAAACAGACTCAAACAGTTACTAATTAGGGAAGTGACGAAATGCAGAAGTGAAGGAAAAGTAGTTAAGCAAGAAAAGTAATGTTACCTTAAACAATAGTCAGCAGGTAAAACAGAGTTCTAGTCCCTCCTCAAGGGATAATACGTAACAATATGACACTTATCTTTGAGTTATTCTGCAGAAACTAAGACCACCCCCACTCCAGGTGGCAAATGGTGAGTACATGCTGACAACAAGCACGTAGACCCCAGACTGGTTAGAACCAAAAGGCTGATGGTTAAGATTCCTGAAACACCACCTTGTTGCCTCACCAGAAACCAATCAGAAGAAAGTCCATGAGCTGCAACCCTCACTCCAAATGTTGCCTTTTAAAAACCCTCCCATAAAAGCCATTGCCAGGACTTCTCTGGCAGTCCAGTGGTTGAGATTCCACACTTCCACTGCAGGGGGCACAGGTTTGATCCCTGGTTGGGGAACTAGGAAGTCCCCCTATCTATTTATTTTTATCTAGTTGCATCGGGTCTTAGTTGTGGAAGCCGGGCTCCTTAGTTGCAGCATGTGGGCTCTTTTAGTGGTGGCAGGCAGCAAGTGGACTCCTTAGTTGTGGTTCAGGGGCTCCTTAGTTGTGGCAGGCAGGCTCCTTAGTTGAGGCATGCACGTGGGCTCTAGTTCCTTGACCAAGGGTCAAACCTGGGCCCTGGGCTTTCCTGGTGGCACAGTGGTTGAGAGTCCGCCTGCTGATGCAGGGGACACGGGTTCGTGCCCCGGTCCGGGAAGATCCCACATGCCGCGGAGCGGCTGGGCCCGTGAGCCATGGCAGCTGAGCCTGCGCGTCCGGAGCCTGTGCTCCACAACAGTGAGAGGCCCGCGTACCGAAAAAAAAAACCCTGTACCCTTGGCATTGCGAGTGCAGAATCTTAACCACTGTGCCACCAGGGAAGTTCCAAGAGACACAAGCACTCATTAAGTGATCTATAAGGCTCCCTTTTTGCTCAAAGTTTTATGATTCTCTAATTGTAACTCATCAAACAACTAATATTTACTGAGTTCCTTTCCTGTTCAAGTCACAGGGGGAGAATACAAGAAACAGATAAACCATCTGCTTTTAAGGAGGTTAGGCTGTCATAACAAGTCATACACATGTAAAAAGATAACATTAGGAGGTAGTAAAGAGTGAGTGCCAAGTGAGTGGAGAACCTTGTTAGTGCAGAATAGTTCAGAAGAAGGATTAAGCCCTCTAAGCCTCAGTTTCCTCATTTGTAACACGGGGTAACGATGCTCACACCTTTTATCTCAGAGGGCGGTTGTAAAGTTCAAGAAGATAAAATATGCCCACTTACAAATAAGAAATAGCATCATTAAGATATCAGAGCAGGGGACTTCCCTAGTGGCACAGTGGTTAAGAATCCGCCTGCCAATGTAGGGAACACGGGTTTGAGCCCTGGTACAGGAAGATCCCCCATGCCACGGAGCAACGAAGCCCGTGCGTCACAACTGCTGAGCCTGCGCTCTAGAGCCCGCGAGCCACAACTACTGAGGCTGCACACCACAGCTACTGAAGCCCACACGCCTAGAGCCCGTGCTCCTCAACAAGAGAAGCCACTGCAATGAGAAGCCTGCACACCGCAACAAAGAGTAGCCCCCTGCTTGCTGCAACTAGATAAAGCCCGCAAGCAGCAACGAAGACACAGCGCAGCCAAAAAGAAGATAAATAAATAAATAAATTTATTTTTAAAAAAAGAGTTCAGGGCATCTCAGTGGCATGGTGAAACCTTGATATATGAGTTGCAAAAAAGTCAAAAGGCTAGCATGGGTAATGGCCTTCATGAGGTCATGGAAGGAGAAATACACCACAAAGATACAGGAAACTAAAAACAACATAATCTATTGAGCTGAAAGCTCAATTAAGGGAGATATCTCTGGAAAAAAGCAGAATATTGCAGGCCATGAATTCTAAGTTAGGGAATTTAGAATCACTCCTGTAAAACTTTATTTTAAAAAGATAAGCCCCTTGGTATAATTTGGTTCATATTTTGAGACAGCTGGGAACGTTTTGGTACAGACCAAAGGGCTATTTTAAATATTTCAACTCCTTTAAAGAATATTAAAAGGAGAATTGAAGAAACCAGATAATTGTTTGCAGAGATCAAGTGTCAGGATTGCAATATTGCTAAAAGAATAAAGAAGGAGAATATGGCTGTGCCTTTCAGCCGAAAGTGAGCTGACATCATGCCAAGTGTGGGAGAACAGAATAGAAGTAAATTCAAAAAGGAGTTTCAATATAACTCCTGATGGGAGGCTAAAAGCAAGTGGCCTCCAGGATAATTTGGAATACATTTCAGTATTATTGAATGAATAACACATGGTTCAAATCTTAATCTGAAAACCCAATCAGCTACAGGTGATGAAACCTTGACATTTGTAGAAGGCTGAGCTTTGGGGGCATGATGTAAACGAAACAGTACCTGGTGATGATGATAACTGTATTTGGTCAATTAAATGGGGTATTTGAAAATCAAGTAAAAACTTTGTTAGTACACAGCATTAGAATTTTTTAAATGGAAGCATTTAAATGCAAAACAAATCCCTACTTTAAGAAGTTTCTAGAAAGCATACCTTCTTTTGCAAAACTTGGAAAAGGCCACAAAACTTAATGGTGGAGTCATATCCATTGAGTACATTTGAACAGTGAGTAGGGTGTGCCACATTTTGTATAGAAAAAAAGTGAAAAAAGAATACACCTATTTGCTGGTATATGTATAAAATAACCCTCGAAGGATACGAAACAAACTTAATCTTGCTTTGCCTCCAGGACACAGGAGTAAAGGGGAGAAATTTCTTTGTATGCCGTTTTGTGTTTTAAAAAATTTTTTTGTTGTCTAATTTTTTTTTTTTAATTTCTTTTTGGCTGCGTTGAGTCTTTGTTGCTGTGCGCAGGCCTTCTCTAGTTGCGGCGAGCGGGGGGGCTGCTCTTTGTTGTGGTGCGCAGGCTTCTCATTGCGGTGGCTTCTCTCGTTGCTGAGCCCAGGCTCAAGGCACGTGGGCTTTAGCAGTTGCAGCACATGGATGCAGCAGCTGCGGCACGCGGGCCCTAGAACGCAGGCTAAGTAGTTGTAGCACACAGGCTTAGTTGCTCCTAGGCATGTGGGATCCTCCCAGATCAGGGATCGAACCCGTGTCCCCTGCATTAGCAGGTGGATTCCCAGCCACAGCCCCACCAGGGAAGTCTCTGTGTTTCAAAAATTTGATTCATATTCATTACGTAGTCCAATAAGCAGATAGACAAACAAACAAATTGAATGACTGCAAATAAAATGGTTATCTTTGACATGGTTTTTGGAGATTTGATGTTCAACATATTAATAAATAAATCAACTTACATCATATAGTCAGACAGGTAAGACAGTAACCCTTCTGCAGCATATCTTCCCCAAACTTTAGCATGCATCGAATACCTTTGCTAAATATGGAATTGACATGGTAATATTACACTTTACCCATGGCATTGTATGCAATGCCTCAGTGGAACATTTGGGGGAGAATATTGAATAACTAACATGCAATGAATATGCCTTCTGTTGAGTAATGGTTGCCTCAGATTGCTTTGAATTTGTGAGTCAGAATCCGGAGGAGGAGGGAGTGGAATCATTCTCTCCCTTTTCTCCCACACGGCGCCCCTTACTGACCACAAATTCTTGGCTTTGACTCTTATTAGGGGTTTTCTGTCAGATTTTATGGTTTTCCACATTCTAAAATACAAGTTGTATAAATAAATGACACATGCTTCAGGCCCACAGATGCCTTTAGATGTTTTTGAGATTCCCTGTGGGCTAGTTCTCCACCTTCCTTCATAATGTAACCCAGATTGGGCGTTTGGACTTGAATTAGCAGGCAACAACTGGATCTTTCCTCTGGACTTTCATTTGCCCATTGCTGCAGTGGCTCTGGGTGGGGTTTGATTAGTATACAGCCCACAGGATTTCAATTAACAAACTCTTAAAAATTGCTTCAAAGGTCCCATCTACCAATGTCAAAATTTTGTGATGTCTCTATGAATATTGACAATACATTGGTGTATCATGTGTTTCATTCTGTGAAGTTAACCTGTAACATATCAAAGGCAACTGGTTAAGATAAGACTCAGTGAGCTCCTACCCTCAGGTTCAAGGATACATCCTGCCAGGTAGGCAGAAGCTGAAGCTGAAGTTTCTGCATAGCAGCGTGGATTAAGGCATAATAAAGAATATTTGTAAGCTCTTCCCCCACTCAACTCTATCAAATTAGGGGGAGAGAGATTTCTAGGATCCAGAGGAAGGACTGAGCATTAGGTAATCTTGGCCTTTAACATCGGGTGCAGATGAATGCTTCCATGGTGGAACATCATTTTGAAATTGTAAATATTCTTCCACTGCTCACCTCCATCAACCAGGTGAAATACATAGTATTTTCTAATTGCTCTGAGCCTGAGGGTGTCTGAATCCTCCTTCATCCTGCCCTAGTTTGGGCTTTGATACAGAAACAACGATTGAAAAGACATGATTTTTTCCCTTTGTCCCTGTAGATGGTTGCAAAGGGGATCCTTTCCAGCTTTTATCATTGGGGGTTAGGTCAGATCCACAGGCACAAATGCCATGTAGCTAAAATACATTCAAAAGTCAGTTTGTTAAAATGATTTCTAACGAGGAGAATTAGAAATGTATTAAGAAAATATTTCCGTTTTTCCTAATTTTATTTATTTATTTATTTATCTATCTATCTATTTATTTGTTTTTGGCTGTGTTGGGTCTTCATTGCTGTGCGCGGGCTTTCTCTAGTTGTGGTGAGCAGGGGCTACTCTTCGTTGCAGTGTGCCGGCTTCTTATTGTGGTGGCTTCTTTTCCTGCGGAGCATGGGCTCTAGGCGTGTGGGCTTCAGTAGTTGTGGCACGCAGGCTCAGTAGTTGTGGCTCACGGGCTCTAGAGCTCAGGCTCAGTAGTTGTGGTGCATGGGCTTATTTGCTCCGCAGCATGTGGCATCATCCCAGACCACGGCTCAAACCCGTGTTCCCTGCATTGACAGGCAGATTCCCAACCACTGCGCCACCAGGGAAGTCGCCATTTTTCCTAATTTTAAATTAAAAATTCATGGATAATGGTTACTTAACCTTTTTCAAAAAAGTAGAATTTAGAGAATTGAAATTGTTAGTCCATTTTTCTTTAGTTGTTTTCTTTACACACGTACTTTCTTCCTCTATGACTCATTTCTTTCTCCTGAGCTTAGACACATAGGTGTTAGGTGTTAAGAGTGTGAATTCTAGAGCTAGGGCACTCGGGTTCAAATCCCAGCTCAAGGCTGGCTAGCTGTGTGATCTTAGGCATTATCACTCAACCTCTCTGTGTCTATGTTTCTTCATTCATCGAAAGGGAATCATTTTTATAAAGCCTAGCTCAGAGGGCTGTTGAGAGGATTGATAAGCAGAGATGAAGCACCAAGAACAGCATCTGACACTTGCTTAAACACCACGTTAAGTGTCAGCTTTACTCCTGTTCTTGCTGAGGGATTTTCTTGTACCTTTTGCCCGATGATTTGCTTCTTCCTGATGCTGCTTCTCTCCTAGGCTTAACTCTAGCCTTCACTCTACATTAACACGGTGACTTCATTTGTTTGTTTATTTCTTGGTGTAGATTTCCCCCAGTGGTTTTGAATCATAAGATTCCCCAGGTGGTAGAGAATGACCTTTATTATTAACTACGAAGAGCTTGGTATAAGTGTAAAGACTGTCACTTGCTAAGTGATTCATTTATTACCCACTACTGTCGTGCACTGGTCATAAGACAATCGAAAGGCACAGATTAAAAGAACGCTCATCTACTTTAATTGTTATGTTTTGGAAATAATGTGTAACATTACAACCACAACTCCAAATCATAAAAGCTAAGATTTGGGAGAGACCAAAAAGATCACTCAGTTACTGCCCAGCTGATGCTTGTGTGCATTCGCAATATTCTCCACAAAAATTCCAGCTTCAATTAAATCCTGTGATGATAATCTTATCAACTCAAGAGGCAGCTTATATTATCTTTTAGGTAGCTTTGAATCTTGGGAGATTTTTCCTAACTTTAGTCAAAATTAGCATACTTGCATTTATTTAGTTTACTCTTGAGTTCTTAGGGAATAAATATAATACATATTTCCATAAAAATAGTTCGGATATTTGCCGACTGTTCACGTGTTTCTCCCGGGGTTCTCTCTGGGTATTCCCTGTTGAGCTAAATATTACTAATTTTGTTCATTGTAGACAGTCTTTCCTGCATGAACTTATAGTTTCTTAATATCCTTTTAACTTTGGTCCCAAATTGAACCCAATATTCCATATATAGCTGGGTAAGTCCGAAGTAGTTATTACCTATATTTACTATTCTACATTCTAGATGTTATACTTCTACAAATGGATCCCAAGATCATATTAGCTTAATTTTGGTATCTACATCACTCATGTGAATAATATTGTATTAATTCTGTCCAACTGACTGTCCCAATACAGATCTAATTAGTAACTCATTCTTTGGAGGTTCCATAGCATTTTCTATAGACTTCTATTATAAGACACAGTGCAAAGGTATTCTAATTATTTTATTGTGTTTTGATTTTAATTTCTTCTAATTATTTTATTGTGTCCTTGCGTTTGACTATGAACTCCACATACGTGAATTTGTCAACATTTTGTTGCAGTGACTAATAACTTATCTGTTACTTAAAACAGGTTTACTGAATAAATGTTGCATAATCCCTTTATAGTGCTTTTTAAAGGTAACTGTAGTTAACAAAGATCATTGTACCATAAAGTCACATGAAAATTTTGATAGAAGAGGTCCACAGAGATTAATAAACCCATCTCCTTTCCTAGAGGCCTGCAGACCAAACCATCTAGATGAAGAGTTATATAACCTAAATCTAATGAACATCAGGAAAAGGGATTATTAAACCTAATAGCTTAGCCAAGTGTATGCCCTATGTATGCCTCCAACTGTACAACCATTGGAAACATCATGTAAGATATGAATGGGTTACCATGCAGCGTCAGCACCCACCGTGACAAAGTAATCAGCTTTAGAAGACTGAAGCCATGAGCAAACCTGTTCCAAGGAAACCTGATGCTGGGAAGTTCCCGTGAATTCTGCTGCCTTGGCAGTTACATGACATCCAACGGCCTGGACCAAGAGAACTTATTTAGAGAACAGCATGCCTTTCAGGAGATCGCAATGACTCTGACCTTAAACTAAACATAGGAGCCTGGAAGGTTAGGGTTCTATTTCTGCTGTTTGGGTTTTTAATATGTCCTTCATATCCTTTCTTATTTGGTCTTTGGTTAATACACATCCTTTGGTAACAGCTGCTATACTGAACACAGAGGAACAGCTACCCCAAGACTGTAAATTCTATTGGATTTTGCAAACTTGATATACAATTTCCAGATTAGCATTGATAGCAATGCTTCCAAGTGATAATTAATAGAAAATGATGAAACAAGTTCTCCCAACAGTGAGGCCCTGTGTGCACTGAGGCGATGTGGAACACTAAAAAAGTAGGTGTCCATGTCTTTGAGGTGATTCAGGGTGCATCTAGTCACAGCTCCCTTCCCTTCTGTCCAGAAATTCCCATCATAAAAGTTACACCCCAAATAAATAAAGCTGTTGTTTGATTACTGAAGGGCCTTTCCATTACCTGAGAAGAAGGGAAGATATTCTAGCCCTTCTTTATTAGCATCTTAGGAGGCATTGGTGAAGCAACACCTGAGAAGATACAAGTGATAACATACGTGAGGGACAATCAGTTCCCAGGGACTGAGTTCATCCCCAGGCCCACGCACAGAGCCTCTCTGAAGACCCTGAGCCACCCAAGGCAGAGAACGTGGTGCAGCAGTGGTGAGGTGTGAAGGCCTCTGCCAGCCGACGTCTAGGGAGTTCACTGGGCTGCTTCCTTAGGGAGGAAGGACTAAAGACAGGAGAGGAGAAAGCCTGGATTCACCTAGGATTTGATCTGCAAAGAAAATTGTCTCTGGGTGGCATCCTTTGCCACTGTCACTTTGCAGGGTAAGCAAGCCACACCTGGGAAGCCCACCTGGGAAGCCGCAGGAGCAGACCTGCAACACTGCCGGTGAGCACTTAGGCAGGCAGTCACTCTGTTTCCACTCTGTGTAGGCAGGGAGGCGAGGCCTACACTGCGGGCGATTCTGCATTCAGTGCTCACGGTGTCTTACCAAGACGACAGAACCCAGAGCACAGCCACCCCGTGAAGGGCCTCAGGTCTGGTACACCCTTCCCGCCAAGTTCATAAACACCAGAGTTAGAAAAAGCTAACAAGAGTGTCTCCATACCCCACCACTGTTTCAATTAACCACTTCACAAAATTCCCTCCTATGTTTTCTTTCTGTTACTTTAGGAAATTTGAGCAAAATATTTTTCAGGTAAAGTATACAAGTATTTATTGCAACATATTTAAATTTTTATACTTTAAAGCATTCTCTGGCCCAGAAAGCATTCTGTCCTGAGGACTTGTCACATCTTAGAATGGAAGGCTCTGTTTTGGTGGGTTTTATTTATGGATATAGGAAAGAAAAAAAAAAAGGGTAACTGAAACTGGTCAAATAGACTGCCCCACACTTTAAAAAAAAATTTTTTTTTTTGGTTCTGGGCTTATGTCCAGAATGAAAAAGTTTTAGTCTCTAAATAGACTCTTTCAGGAAGTTTTGGATTATGGTGAAGGATGGTATAAAGAGAAGTCTGACACCCTAACTTTGTCCTTGATGAATATTTTCTTATGCAAAAACTACAGTGACCATTGGCTTCCAGGGATCAGTCTTTCATTAAATTATGAAACGAGGAGAGAGACAGCTGTCACTCATGCCTCTTGGCCGGTAGTCTGGTCCAGGCTTGCTGACTGAAGGAATGAGTGTGGAGCGCTCACCAGCTGTCTAAGCATCCTGGCTGGGGGCATCCGATCCTCCAGGGGTCCCTGAAGGATTTGGGGAGCACACCTGATAGCCATCTGCATGCTGTAATCATCACTGGGGTGCTGCTTTCTTGCACTGTTTCAGAAAACTGTATGAGACTATAGATCTGAACTTTTCACATCAAGTTTTATCACATTGGGGTTCAACCTGGAAGACTGTCCTTGAACTAAAACTAAGATGTCAAACGGCTCAGCTTCTCTGAATGAGAAGAGTATTGAGGAGTGACACCAAGGATCTTTAAACTTTGGGGTGAATCAGATTTGTTTATGCACCTTGTTAAAAAGTAAGTGGCCCAGGCTGACAGCTTGATATTAAAAATAGCCTTGAAAGTACAACACATGGTCCTTCCAAACTCCCAGTTCCTCTGAGTTACACATCCTACTACATGCTGACTCATACACAAACAAGATGCAGATGTTCTTTGAACCTAGGCTTCCAAGATCCCTATTTAGAAAAATTTCTTAATCATATTCACCAAATTACTTACATATTCTGAGAGTTTTCAGAAACATTCTTTTTCTGGTGCTACTGGTCTCTGAGGCAACATGGAACTCCATTTAGGATTTCATTTTAATTTGACATTACTTTGCATAATCATTTTTTTTTAAGTATGTAATTTCCTGCCTCTTCAACATGAGTGAATACATGAGGATATAATACTCTTTCAAACCACAACTATTAGAATAGGACAAAAGTTGCAAGGGAATGATGATTTTCCACCCATGAGCTACTTAGTGTTGTTTCAGATTTAACTTTCTCATAACTAGGGAAATGTTAAGTTATTTTTAATCTTAAAAAAAAAACTGGTGATGAAAAAGCTGGTATCTCTAGAAGACCTTCTTTGAAGAGTATGGGATTTCTAAGAATCTCAATTAGTTAGTTGGTCACCAGAAAAGGACAGAGAAGGCTTTATAACTAGCTGATTTTTCTGAGGTTTCATTTTACATTTCAAGAGCTCTGTGTTCCAATATCACTCAACTGAAAAGAGATAGAGTAGGTATAATTAAAGGACAAAAGTGAAAGAGATGAAACAGCTGGCATGTCTTAGCCACCTTCAAGAGCTCCCAAACTACCTGTTATTCCAAAGAATTATGACGTGCACAATAATTCCTAAGGGTTTAATCATTCTTCTGGGAGAGAAGCCACAGTAGAAAACAGAAAGTGAGCTAGTATCCAACAAATGGGTATCTGATTTGCACCCTGAAGAAAAAAAAAATCAAATTACTCTTAAATCTAAACTGCGTAAGGTCGTCTTCCAATGAACTAAAAAACCTAGTACTTCTAAAATATACTCCTGGCCTCGTTCCAATTGCTATATGACCTTGGAGAAACCTCTTTTGAAGTTTTCTGTGTCTGTAAAACCTGGATAATAGTACTATCTGTCCCAGATGGTTGGAATTGTATGAATTAATTAGTTCAATCTGGAAAGGTCTTTGATAATGTTAAGTGCTGAATATTGTTATTGTTAGAGGTGCAGGTGGAGGCAATGTTACATAGCACATCTATAATTAGAAAGGCCTAGAAACTGCAAATGGTGCCAATGCCCCGGGACTTGACACAATACCCTGTGTCAAGTCGGCTTGTTATGAGAGAACGCCTAATTCACTCTTTTATCCTCTTGCAAAGGTTGCAGCTTGTCATGAACTTGCCCACCATAGAGTGTGGTTTTTACTGGGTATATAGGCTTTTGAAGGCACTGTTCTAAATGAAGTGCTGATATTCATTGGAACACAGGGTACAGTCTTGGGATTACAATGCTTGTTAATTCATGTGAGTCGAGGGAGTAGCAAAGTCCTTCCCCAGAAATACCTGTCCTCTGCAAAAATGCAGAAAATTTCTCCATCTGAAAAAATGAAGAGGTCTAAACCTTCTTTTAGAGATGACAAGCATTCTTTTTTTCCAAACAAATAAAACCCCATAACATATAGCAGTGTTATGTGGAAACCAAATACATAAAATAGATAAAAAGAGCTGTGTCGAATGAAAAAAAAAGGAAAACTTCCTCTTCCCTACAGTGACCCTGAGGAACGTTATCAAAATTAAAGGCTCCCCCGAGCCCATTTTAGAGACCACTGGACCAGATGGTCTGTAAACCAGGTTTCATTCTCTAACTTTTTAGTTTTTATTTTATTTTTTGGCCGCACTGCGTGGCATGCAGGATCTTGGTTCCCTGACCAGGGATTGAACCCACGCCCCCTGCAGTGGAAGCACGGAGTCTTAACCACTGGACCGCCACGAAAGTCCCTAATTTTTTAGTATTTTAAATTCCAGTAATATGAAGAACCTGGACTGCGGGGCTCTTACAGCTTGTCCAGAGAAAATACAGCTTATCCAGAGTCATAATTCATTTTATCTGCTACCTTGTCTGGAAAACCGTCTCTGACCATCTCTCTTCTCACACCTTCAACTCTTGGTAAAGGTCACACAGCACTCCAATTCACCATTACTACATTCCTTTTTTATCTTCCTCATCTTCAATAGCACCACCACTGTCATCGTAGTAAATATGTATGGAGCACTTAGTACATGCCAAGCACAGTATATCTCATTTAATCCTCACAGCACTACTATAGGGTAACTATATTATTATTCATATTTTAGAGATGAGAACACTCAGCACAGAGATGTAAAGTAATTTGTCAGAGGGAAAAAAAGGCAAAGATAAAATTTAAACCTCAGTTAGACTGCAACCTTCTTGGGCAATAGCTAAACATTAAACCATCTTGTTTATCGTTTGGAGAAGACTAACTGCCTATATGTTGACTTGTCTTTCTCCCCAACGAATTTCATGTTGACCAAACAATAGATTATAGGCTCTAAGGAAGGATCTTGATTTTATGATTTGCATCCTTTCTGAAATTGTAGATCTTGGGCAAATTTGTGAAGTTGGTACTTTCAGGGACACCTCCCCACCCGCCTTTTGTGAAAAATATCATTTGTCTTTTGGTGGAAACCTCTTCTGCAATGATGTCAGGTATTTAGCATTCTTGCATTTCCTTTATACTTTCGTTTTATTAAAAAAAAGGGGGGAGGGGCTCAAGTTTCTTTGCCATAATGTAATCACCTGATATAAATCAAAAGCCTATTTGCATTTTAAAAAGGGGTAAAATCTAACAAACCACTCTCTAATGGTAAAATTTTAGAGGAATTTGTTTATACCGGGGTCTTCCTCATGTTTTGACTTCAGGTAAACCAGTCCAACTTCCCTCTCTCATGTCTAAAGTCAAATGACCTATCTATTCTCTCTAACTGCTTTTATTTCCTGCTCTCTGGCTATTCTCCCCACTAGGTCCATTGAAATAGGCGTAAGGACACAAATAACATCATCACTAAATCCAAAGGTTTTTCATTAGAACTCTTTCTCTTCCATCTTTTTATGGCATTAAAATTCTTTTTCATTCCTTCTGCATTGAAAAACTATTACACTGAGATTTATGTAACACTATACTTGTTTAGCTCTCCTCCCACTTCTCTATAAAATCATTTTTTAGTCCTTTAAAAGCTTTTCTTCTTTTGATCTCCTAATCGCATGAGGTCTTCATGCTACTACTTGAGCAAATAATACCCATATTTAAAATTGCCACTGGTCCCCCATTATTTATACCTTCCCAAAGTATGATCTGTGGAACACTGTTCCCAGAAGACTGCATTAAAAAAAAAAAGTTCAGTTATCTATGAAACAGACTCACAGACATAGAGAACAGACTTGTGGTTGCCAAGGGGGAGGGTGGGATAGGGGAGGGAAGGACTGGGAGTTTGGGATTAGCAGAGGCAAACTATTACACATAGAATGGATAAACAACAAGGTCCTACTGTGTAGCACAGGGAACTATATTCAATATCCTGGAATAAACCATAATGGAAAAGAATATGAAAAAGAATATATATGCATGACTGAATCACTTTGCTGTGCAGCAGAAATTAACACAACATTGTAAATCAACTATACTTCAATAAAATAAATTTTTAAAAAAATTCAGGAACCATGACAAACACTTTTCCTCCCTGTACATTCTAGCAACTATAAAATTAAATATTCTCTTTCACGATCTTACTTCCAGATAGAATAACTACATGACAAAATTCTGGCCAATAAGGCATAAATTGAAGTCTATTGACCCTTCGCCCTTCTTCCTGCTTTCAAACGGACTCAAAGTAGAAACTGAAGTAGAAAACGTGATTTTGAAGGGAGGGCAAAGTGAGTTACAGAGATATCAGCTTCCACACTGCAGAGCACTGAACCAAGGTCAGCAACCTCCTACCTCCTGAGTTCTTGTTATATAAGATGAACAAATCCCCATTTGTCTGGACTTCCATAATAAGTGATGTACATCTTGCAGCTGAACACACTCCTAAGTAGATCTAAAAGTGCAAAAATGGTTCACCCTTTATCTGCGGAGAATACATTCAAAGATCCTCAGCGGATGCCTAAAACCGTGGACTGTACTGAACCCTATATATACATTTTTTTTCCTATACATACATACCAATGATAAAGTTTAATTTATAAATCAGGCATAGTAAGAGATTAATAACAATAATAAAATAATAATACACTGTAATAAAAGTTATATGACCATGGTCTCTTTCTCTCTCTTTCTCCCACAACATTTTATTGTACAAATTTAATGCCTTTTCCATCTTAACTAAGCACTTTCCATGCTCTGTGGCTGTAATTTTTGCAGTTTGAGGTGCGACAGCAAAACCAGCACAAATTTCTTTTTTTTTCACAATTTCACAGAAAGGAGATTCGGTCTTACCGTAGATCTTAGCAATCCCAGCAGATGATTTTTTTTCTTTCCTCACTGAGAATTTTCACTTTTTCACTTAAATAAAGCACTTTACAGCTCCTCTCTGGCACATCCGAACCAATAACATCACTACTTTTGCGCTTGGGGGCCATTATGAAGTAAAGCAAGGGTCTCTTGAACATAAGCATTGCGTTACCCAGACAGTTGATCGGATACTGAAGCGGCTACTAAGTAACAGGTGGGAAACTCCAGACAAAGGGAAGATTTACGTCCGCGTGGGATGCAGCAGATGCACGCAAGATTTCAACACGCTACTCAGAAGTTGCATAATTTAAAATGTAAATTGTTTATTTCTGAAATTTTCTATTCAAAATTTTCAGACCATGGTTGACGGTGGGTAACTGAAACCTTGGAAAGGGAAACTGCAGGTAAGCGGGGGGACTACTGTATGTTCCTTTTCGAACTTCACAATGCGCCTAAGCATATTAAAGGACCTGAGAAAGACTCAAGAGAAGAAATCTGTTGAATTTTGTGTCTTCTCCTAGACTCATTTGATCAAGGAGCCCTTTTCTTCCTGTATTAACTATTACTATTCCACAGAACTACCGTTGCCTACATTTTTCCAAGTGGGATCCCTAGACCAGATTCCTAAATCTGCATCACCTGAAAACTTGTTAAACAACTAGAAGCTGAGGCCCCACCCCAGAATCACTTTAACTAGATGCCCAGGTGATTGGTATGACATTAAAGTTTGAGAAGCCTGCTTTGGGAAGCACTGTTTAGAGGATAAAGTATCAGTACAACTAACCCTAACATCTTTTTTGTTTGTTTTGTTTTGTTTTGGCAGCCCGGGAGGCATGTGGGATCTTAGTTTGTCGACCAGGGCTCGAACCCACGGCCCCTGCAGTGGAAGTGCGGAGTCTTAGCCACTGGACCACTAGGGAAGTCCCAACCTTAACATCTTTATGTGACCCATTATTTCAAGACATCTGTTATTATTGCCCCTTAATGCCAACTTCACTAATAATTACGGCTAGTTCTTACTGACTGCTTACTTTGTGCAAGGCATTATTCTAAGTACTTTACTTGTGTAATCCTCAACTCAACCGTATGAGGCAGGTACTATTATAATCTTCATCTTACAGATGAGATTACTGAAGTTCAGAGAAGTTAAGTAGCCTACCCAAGGTCACACAGCTATTAGCTGGCAGAATCCTTGGTTTAAGGATGTAAGGATCACTAAATCATATTGCCTCTCTAGCCTTTTTTTGTTTCCATGCACTTTTTGCTTTGTGTACTTTACACAAGGATTTCTCTCTGCCTGCAATGATTTCCCACATAACACCTAGTTAAAAGATCTCAGCTCAAAAAGTTAGTTCTTCTGGGAAACTTCTCTGACCCCCCTTCCCCAAGTCAGGTCAGGTTCCCTGCTATACATCCCCCAGGCACACATTTTTTCTTCATACTTATCAGCTTTTAGAATTATTTATATTTTTGTGATTGTATGGTTAGTGTATGTTTTGTTTTGTTTTTTTTCTTGCAGTACGCGGGCCTCTAACTGCTGTGGCCTCTCCCATTGCGGAGCACAGGCCCCGGACGCGCAGGCTCAGCGGCCATGGCTCACGGGCCCAGCCCCTCCGCGGCATGTGGGATCCTCCCAGACCGGGGCACGAACCTGCGTCCCCTGCATCGGCAGGCGGACTCTCAATCGCTGCGCCACCAGGGAAGCCCTAGTGTATGTTTTTATCCAAAAAACTTCACATGGGTTTGAAATGTGTCCTCTGTGTCTGACACATCCCAGAAGTTGCAGCGTGGGTGCAATACATTTGATTCAGCATGCGAAGACTTGGATTTGAGTCCTCGTTCCCCTACTTATTAGCTTTGTAACTTGGAGCAATAACAGCCTGTCAGATCCTCAAATTCTCAGCTCTTTTAAATGGGGATAATAATACCTCACAGGATTGGTATAAGAATTAAAATGAGGCTTCTGAAAGAAGTGTGTAAACTACATAAACATCCTAAAAATACGAGAAAGTGTTTTATAGTGAGTAAGATCCTGGGTTGTATTTAAAGTTCTAGCTTTGCAGTCAGAGACCTGAGTTCATTCTCGATTCATAATATTTATTATCCACGCAGTTGATTTGGCAATCCATTATTTGCTGGATTTTTTTCATGTATTTTTAAAACTGCATTCATATGTAATTTATTATAAATTTATGCTGTGTTATCTCCCAAGTCATGTATATACTCTATGCTTTTTATTTTTTGTTCAGCAATAATCTCTTATTGTAGTCCTTTGCACATAGGAATTCAATTAAATAGTAACATAGTCTACATTTATTTGGTGAATATCACATATTTGCTGTACTGAAAGTACATTAAGTCATAAAGGCAAGTAAGAAAAGTAGTGCACATAACAACTGCCATCATTATACATGTGAAGGTTCAGATTTGCTATTTTTCAAATCACTTAAACCAAGATGAACTGCAGAAATGAAAGCCCAGCAGGGACAATTAAACAATATTTGGAATAAAATCACTTGGCCTAATTTTCATAACCACAGATTTCAAGGAATACCACCATCCATGCCAGGTGTACCAGACTATCCCATTGTCTGTTTTAGCCGTGTAGGGGCCAGTGTGATATAAACCATTCAGGTTTGCAGAGTGACACCTAGTGGGAGGAAAAATAAACACAAAACAATCAGACTAGAAAAATACCCTTTGAAAGAAACCATTTTATTTTGCTAGCAAATGATTAAAAACATTTTAATTATGAATTCTGCCTTTTTTTTTTTTTTTTTTTGGCCACGCCGAGTGGCTTGTGGGATCTTATTTCCCCATACAGGGATTGAACCCACACCCTTGGCAGTGAGAGTGTGGAGTCCTAACCACTGGAACACCAGGGAACTCCCTCTGCCATTTTTAGATAAGGGAATATTTATCAGTTTCCAAAAGCCAAGTGATTCTACAACATGAGTTTTTTAAACTGGTGGGTTTTAGTACCATAACAACTCTCAGGATAAAACCTAGGCCACTCATAGAGTACTGATAAAGAAGGAGTTCTGTTCTTAATAGAAAAGGAAGGGAGGAAGGAAGGAAGGGAGGAAGGAAGGAAGGGAGGGAGGAAGGAAAGAAGGAAGGGAGGGAGGAAGGAAGGGAGGGAGGGAGGGAGGGAGGAAGGAAGGAAGGAAGGAAGGAAAGAGGGAGGGAGGAAGGGAGGGAGGGAGGGAAAGAGGGAGGGAGGAAGGGAGGGAGGGAGGGAGGGAGGGAGGGAGGGAGAAAACAAGCAAGCAAAAACATGACCTTGTAAGCCTGAGCCTTAGCAAGAGCAGTATGGGTTAACAAAGCAAGGCGTGGCACGCTGCTCTATTTGCCAGCTCCCCTGTATACTTTACACTTACAGTGCTCATCTATCTGCTGCCAAGACTCAGCTTTCGTAATTAAAATTCCCTTCCTCCCTCTTAAAAGTCAATAGTACGTCAATTAGTTTAAGCTCAAGGATAAGAAAACAAAACCTAAACCACCATTTAAAATTTCCCCAGCCATCAGACAATAATCATTTGTCTTAGTTGCTGAGTTAACTTTTTACATTTATTGCTCCAACCTAGATAAGTTGGTTAGGTTATCACAAATTTTTAAATGTCCCCCTTCCTCCTTTGGAATCTGTAAATTTTGTTCCTGATATGGATAAACTGAGGACAGGTGATAATTCTCTGTGTACTGTTATGAAATTAGTTACTGTATATTTATTGATATAACCAATGAAAAGATATCAGACATTAGGACATAAGGAGAACATTCACAAGGAATAGTTCTTAAAATCTTTGGAAAGCACCTAAATTACTGAATCAAAGAAAGCATATAATTTACCCATAAACGCTGAGTGGCTGGCTTGAATCCCTTACCCGCCTTGTAATTCTCTCCCGCTGACCGTCCTGTCCTCGTAACTTAAACTGATGTAACTAATCCAAACCATGTATGCTAAATCTGCAAGTGCTAAGAGCCTACTGTGTTTTAAAAACTGCAATGGAAAGTAATGTCAAAAGACGTTACTGGGCTTCCCTGGTGGTGCAGTGGTTGGGAGTCTGCCTGTCGATGCAGGGGACACGGGTTCGTGCCCCGGTCCGGGAAGATCCCACATGCCACGGAGCGGCTGGGCCCGTGAGCCATGGCCTCTGAGCCTCCGCATCCGGAGCCTGTGCTCCGCAATGGGAGAGGCCACAGCAGTGAGAGGCCTGCGTACCGAAAAAAAAAAAAAAAAAAAAGAAAGACAAAATACTCTAAATTGAGCCTCCAGAACATATATTTTGACATATTTCTGTCTTCCTAGAGACATCTACTACATGTACTTTTTTATTTGGTCTGTGATTTGAATGCTATTAGGAAACTGACTCTGGTCAACACAGGAAACCTTAGGAATTCTAAGACCAATTTTCCAGCATCTTCCAGGCTCTAGAACAGCCTGGACTTGAAGCTAGATTGGGGCTTCCTTGGTGAAGAAGTAGCTGTGAGCACACACATGAGATGCTACACCAGAAAAGCAGAGAAGACGTCAACACTCAGTGATTAGTTTGCTATGCAGAGAAGGAATGCCTTGTAAGTGGAATATACTTATGAAGTGCCAAGATTTCATGTAAATTGGAAGAACTATGGGACAGAAAAATAAAGAGTAAGGAGGAAGAGGATGATGGAGTTAAACCACAGAAGTAGCAGGTATGGTAGAAGTAGCACTGAGCTCCTGGAACAATTGACTTTTTCTCCAGCTTTTCTGTTTTTCCACCTGCACAGCCTTATCATCTCCTTTGCCTCCAAGGATAATGCAGGCTCCTTGGGTGGCTCCAGCAACTGAATTGCCTTTCTTTGTCCTTCCTGAACCCCTATCTTTAAAGTCAAGTAAATCGTTTATTAGCCCCTGTTAATCTGTGTGCCAGCTGTTGTTCAACTGGGTAGGTACTTAGTTTTGATCTCCTGCTAACAGTCACATTGTGGTTGTTATTTCCGTGTATGGAATTCTGTTCCAAAACAAACATTAAGGGATGCTTGCAACTTTGTGAATTATAGATGTTTTACATAATGCTGATAATTCTTACATAAGGTTAACTTAGAATAACGGGAAGAAAAAGGAGGATGAAGAGAAGCTGATAAAGATGGTTTTAAGAGAACAAGAAAACCACTAGGGAAAAAGATTAACACCATCTTCAACTTGTTAAACAGGAAAGATAACTTTGTTTCTCTGTCTTCTCTCACTGCTGTGTGTGTTCCACTTCCCTTACAAAATGACCAAAAATTAAATGGACTCAAACTTTGAAAAAAGCAAAATCCAGATAAAATAGTGTTTTTACAACTATTTAGATTCAACTTGACACTCCACACTATATACAACAAGCTGTACCTCCACAGAATCTACAACTCTAAAATCAGCACATCACAATAACACATGATGTTCATAATGGCGATTCTCATGATTTTAGGGAAAATAGACATATGTCTGGCATACCTTCACTTAATAAAACAGAGGATGCTTAATGTTTTTAAAGTATTTACATAATCAAAAAAATGTTAACATTTGGATTATGGAATTTAAATGATTAGTCCTCAATTACATGGAAAACACGGCATGCCAGAAATACTCACTAAAGATTCTGTAATGCAAAGTTATTTTGAGGGGGCCCCTCTCTTCTAAATAGAAAAGATGTTCAAAGCTCATGTACTGCCTAACAATCTGAGCACATCTGCTTTGCAGACATAGCAGGCTTATCAGGTTATTTCTAAGGAAGACTGTTTGAATTTTTCCATTCCTGCCTTAACTTTGTGATTACAACAAAGGGTACTGTCTGGATATCATCGTGGGTGGAGAACAGTTACAGGAATGAGGCATATCTAGCTTAGAGAAGAGAAAACATTGAGGAATACAATAAATATCTTCTTATCCAGCACCCGAAGATCTTAAGTTGAAAAAGAATACAATTACTCTGTAGCTACTGAGAAAAAAAAACTGGCAAAGTAATAAGAAGGAAGATTTCAAGCAAATAAAAGGAAAATGAAGAAAAACTGATTTAGTACAATCAAAATGGAATAAGTTTGCTGATAAAGTAACATTGAAGTATTCAATGAGAAGGTGGAATTAGCTTTCAGGAATGTTGTAGAGGAAACTTATGCATTGGAAGGAGCTTGGATTCAATGATTTAATAAAAGTCACAGTAAATGAAAAGTAGTATTACACAGAAAAAATTACAATAACATGGCCATTTGGTATGATACGAGAAGGTGGAGAGCTACTTGGTTATTAGAACATCAAAAATGTTCTCTATTTCTTTGTGTCAATTTGTGACCCACTACTTATAGTAACTCGCCCATGATTCCGTTTGCAAAGAATCTTTGTAAAAGCAGTAATTTGATTTATTTCTATGATATATCTTTCAAGCTTTACTAATGTACACAATGAACAAATCCTTAAAGGTACTTCATCACTTAAGAATTCTTATAAAGATGTTTATTTAATAATACCAGTATCACAAAGAAGACCAACATTACCTCATATATTATAATTAATGCCCACCGGTGAGCAATCATCAACACCACTACAATTGCGTTTATAAAATGTCAAACCTGTTAAACCACCAGCCAGACTGATCTTCTTTTGCACAGTTCCCTTCGTAGTTGTCGTTATCTCTGTCCCATGTGCTGAATTTCATTCTTTGGTGACTGGCCCACCATTGCACTTCAGGATGAAAATTCCCTGCCAGGGAGTCTCCAGCTGTTCCAGAATATTCCCCAATATGCAAATCATAGGAATTCTAAAGGAAAAGAGGTGACTTCCATTATCAGTTGTTACTATTTTAACAGGCTTATTTAATAAATAAAAGATTAGGTTCTATTGCATATTTTTGTTTCCCCTGACTTCAGGTTTATATTGTATGTTTTACATGTTAATTCATGATGTTAGTTATTTGAAAATGTTAGTACCTTTTCATCTCCAACTTTGAAATTTCTATATTGTGCATAACGGCTATTTTTTTCAAAATCTGCAAGGTTGATTTTTAATGTGTAGTCTCCTGAAAAAAAAAATCGTAGTTGTTTTTTTTTTTAATTTGTAAGATGACACTGACTTACTGAGGCTTCAAAACAATTTGCGGCTCTATTTTACTTAGACCATTTCCTTCTGCCATGAGTCAGTTTTCAAAGAATAAGCAGTGGCTCCATTGTATTTACAACGTGAATGTTTTGTTGTGTACTTTACTCGAAAAAAATTAGGGACGCAATATTAAAGGTAGAACATTTCTACTACATCTATCACAGGTAAAAACCAGTGTAATTCACTTGGCAAAGAACAACAGAAAGCAAGTCATTTTTTAGTAAGTAGATTAAGAAATCTAACAATAAAAGAAGTTTTAAGACGTTCAAATGTTTATCCTCTTTTTCTTACTTTTGGTAAGAATGTTGATCTTAAATATAAACAATGACTGAAATAGTTGATATCATCAAGTAATCATCTTTTCTTCATTGTCCCATCATTTGCAAATAACAAAGACTATTCTTTTTCAGAAATAGAACTATTGTCAGAAACATAAAAACTTATAAATCAAACTGTTAGATAATAACTATATTCAATCCTCCTACTTTGATAAATAAACTTTCACAGTGACCTGTAAGATCAGGTTTGAATTTAGTCTTGGCTGCCTCCCAGTTCCAGGCCGGAACATGGAGACACGGCATGCAGGCCTGGTCTGTGGTCTACTTCCCTTCTCTTCCACCTCTGTCTCCACCACACACAGCAAGGGGCTTTGCCCACACGCATGGGCGTTCCAGGCTGCACACCCACACTCCTTTTACACCAAAATAAAAGCTCTTTCTTTACCTCCCCTCAGACTTAGGGGTGCACACACCAGCTGTATAATTGTCCCACAGTGGGGACAGATGGAGAAGAGGCATGAGCAGGTCCTGGAGACAAGTTCAAGGATTCTTGGGCAGGGAATGCTGGATTCGCCACCACTGGAGCGAGTCTAGGAGGCACTCTGGCCCCACAAATTCCTTGTCCCATGGAGCTCTCTAAAGTGGGGTTTCAAGGAAGAGGCCACTTTCATCTGATCAAAACATACTAAACGTTATGTGAGCTAAGACTGCAAAGGGGACAAGAGCAGTAACACAGGCTAAGTCAAGACTCCTAAAAAAAGTGCTTTGTATTATAGAAGAGATTCAGACTTTTAGGTAACCATCTAAATATCTCTTTGGTCAATGAGTAAATAAAAGTTCAATTACAGATCATTTCTAAATTAACTTAATTGCATTATAGACCATTTCTAAATTAACTTTATTGCAAACACTTCAGCCAAAATTTGTATAATGAGGATAAAGCTATTTTCAGAGGCAACTCCTTAGCCTTAAAGGCTCTCATAATTAAGAAATGCACGGTCAAAGGCACTGTTTTTCCTTGGGATGATGTGATATGCAGTTGTGACGCCTGGAACTGATCAATACATTTTTGCTACCATGAGAGTAGCCAGCCTGAAACACCAATCAAAACCTGAAGGGGAAGCAGATGTGTTGGCAAAGCGCATCTGGGCAAATAAACACTTAATAATAATTTGAAAAATAATAACTTTGAATTTTGTATGTTTAGAAGGAGCTGAAGGGTACTTCTTGGGGTTTTCATAGTTTCAACAAGAAATCAGATGCATATTAATGTGTGAAAGAAACAGAAGCTGGTATGATAAATGTTATATATCTATCATAAAACACTTAAAAGTGGGATAATAAATACATTGAAATTTAGAGAGCACTGATCACAAGAAGAATATACAAAGAAAGCATTAGACGTCTAGGATTATCCATCCTCTCTGAGTTACTATTCTGGTGTCTCAAAGATCTCTATAATCATGATCATACTATTATGAATATAGAAGCACCAATCACTTTCCTTAACTTATTTGGAAACAATAAACCCTTGCTCTTACATTTAGTGTATTGCCAGTGTGATTTAGCATGTTTTCCTGAGCAATACAGTTGCCTTTTATGAAACATTAAGAATCAGATTTGAGTGGAACTGACTATAATCTGAGATAGCAACTAAGGTAAGGAAGGTAAAGGATAGGAGCAAAAGAACATGGGAAAGAGAAGCTTGGAAAACGTATTATTAAACTCGTGATATTTTAGACAAATATTGAACTCTAGTTAAAGATATCCATGCAAAAGCATATAGGGGGACTTTTACAGATGTACACAATTTACTTTGAAATGTGTCCAAAAAAATAGATTGATGGATGGATAGATGGATAGATACGGGATTAAAATGTTAATGTAAAATCTCGGTGGTAGGTTGAAACTTTTTCCAGTTTTGCTGTGTCTTGGCAATTTTTCAAAATAAAATTTGGAAATGGAATGGGAACAAAAATATTTAGTATATTGTGGTATTTGATTCCAAAAAACTGCCATAATCCCTCAATTCTTCACCCTTCCCTTTGCAATGAGACTTCGTAACTCCTCCCATTAAGTCTATTTCCTTTCCCCTTACAGCTGAGTTGGTCCTGTGACTTGCTTTCACCAATAGAAGGCAGTGAAAATGACTGTGTGCCATTTCTGAGTCTGGGTCTCAAGAACGTTATGTGCTTCCACTGTCTCTCTTGGAACTCTGCCTCTGCTTCAAGAGCAAGTCCAGACTAGCCAGCTGGAAGATGAGAGAGCAAATGGAGTGAGCTGAAGCATTCTATCCAAGGCTAGCCTAGAACAGCCAGCCTCCAGGTGACCAGGAAGTAGATCACCAACCCATGAGCAAGCTGAGCCAAGATTAGCAGAGCCCAGCCCTGATCAGCAAAGCCACCCAGCCAACCTGTAGATCTGTGAGAAATAAGAAACAGTTGTTGTTTTAAGCCACTAAATTTATGTCTTGTTACACAGTTTTATTGTGCCAACAGATAACTGATACAATGTATATGTTTTGAGGCACTCAAGGCATTTAAAAAGAATGATTATAACATTAGCTTTCCTTCCAAGGAACAGAACAAAAATATATGAGAAATCTCCCTCCCACAACCCAGGTGCAAGCAGCCACATTTTACAAAGGGAATTATTGCCCAAAAGCGATCATTGCCATCTGCAAACCATAGTAGTTACTGAATTAGTTCTATTGTCTATGATTTAGTGAAAAATATTTGTGTTCTTTTTATTGTATTTCAGATGAAGTTGATATTAGGCAAACTTTACCTTGTGTAGTCAATAAGTGAAGATTTCTATTACCCAGCCAATATTCACCATTTTTTTGGACAAAATTTCCAAAGCCATTTTCATAGTCATTCCAGTCTCTAAAAAATTAAAGTGAAAGCTGACTTTAGCAAAATCCAAATGGACCTTTGCAGTACCCAAGGTGTGCACCTCCATCCCTACCCCCAATATTTTCTTGATTAGCTAATGTATTTTATTAAGAGAGAATGAAATTCTGTCTAATTAATACACTTCAGGATATTAAAAAAAGGCTTAACTTATTGTAAACCTCACATTTCCTACTCCAGATAAATCCTTATGTCATAATTAACACACCTGTTAAAGTTCTCACTGCCATCAGATCGTCTCTGAATTACAGTCCACCCTCCTCCATCGGACATGTCACAATAAACAGAGAATTCTGCTGGGCTCTGGAGAGGTTTGATTTGGTAAAATCCACTCTGCTTATACCCATCATTGAAAATCTCTGAACAATCTGTTTGGAAAACAAGGTAATGTAGTATTTGTTATCTGTCTCTTTTTTTTAAAGGGAGCCTCTGAATGAGATTACTCAATACTAATGGAGACAGATAAATACATGATGTAGATAAGCAGCTGTTTAAAACTGAATCTGAATCTTCCAGTGGCTATTAGGAAATTCTTATTTATTTCTTTTCCTAGTATTTCACTAGCATCTGCCTTCTTGATATGATCATGGAAAAAATAAGACAGTGAAATATGTATCTGGTTTTTCATTTCTGATTCTTATAGAAAACAATTAAAAGTATATGTTTCAGTTAAGCACAGTATATTTAAGTGAAACTTATAGCTTTATCAGACAGAACAGAGGAAATTTTCTCTCCTGTGACACTAAAATGAAAGTAGAAATATAACACCAAACAAATAATTTAATATAGATTATCCTGACTTAGAGCATTATAAATTATTCTGAACATCTGGAAGTGAACTCAAAATAGTAATCTTCTGGTTAGATTCTTATAACCTCCCAGTCTCATCAGATTTTTTACTAACACACTGAAATTTATAACAGTCCATGCATTCTTAGATGTTTTTGCTGAAAACTGCAAGATTCTACTTTTGTCCCCACAGTCTCCTTTGCTATGGTATTTCTTTGACCCCTGAAGCAAACATAGCTACCAGTTTGTCACCAAAAAGTAATATCTGTTTCTTAAACCACTTGAGCGTGAGATAAATTAATATCTATTGGGTCTTATCTAGGCTGATGTGTACTGACTTCGAGAATATGGCAAGTATGGACTCACTGTTGTTTAGACGCCCAGGAAGCTATGTTTTAGGGTAGTTGAATTTGTGGCCACTGTAAAGAGATAGTTTCAAGGATACCCAGTCACAGACTTTTGAATAAAAATACTGTAACTTAACATCACAGACTTTCAAATTTTACCCTTATTATTTTATTTCCTTCCTTTTTAAGAAAAAAAACATTTTCTACAATTCTGTAACTATGTATGGCAATGGATGCTAACTAGACTTACCATGGTGATTATTTCACAATACATACAAATATCAAATCCTTATGTCGTACACCAGAAACTAATATAATGTTTTATGTTAAATTGTACCCAATAAAAAATTTCTCTTCCTGATTGGATAATTCCATTCTTTTAGCATATTTTAAGTTCTTTCTTCACTTTCATTGTTTTGATGCCAAATTGTCTAAAACAATTTTGTTACAAATAAAATATACTCCACATTAAATAGATTGAATAGCCAATAGGAATCAGAAGAGAAATGAAAATAAAGAACCTTCATCACTTTCTAGAAACCCTTATCAGGTTGAGACCAATCATATACTACTGCTTTGGTGAAATGTTCATTTTTCTAACGATTTAGGCTTTATTCATATTATTTATTTTTGAGATTCAGAAGCCCAAGTGTTCTTTATACATGCTGGATTATTTTTAAAAAATCCTGTTTTGGCAATTAAACAAGCAGAAAAACAATGGGAAAATGATTATCTAAAATTAGTTCAATGTTATTCAAAAGCTTACATCCGTGATCAAGTATATCACACAATATTTTTCATTAAAGTAAGCAGATTTTAACGTTGTTAGGAAAGGAGCTCTTTGCTTACATTTAATTACCTACCAAAGAGCTGAATAGTAAAGACTCACAAGTTCCAGACTATTTTCCAAGCAAATATGAAAATGATTAGCTATAACAGTTGCCTCTGGAAAACTCTGTGAATATCGAGTTTTCAGCCAACATTTTCTATTTGTTTTTATTTTATGCCAACTCTGAGTTTAAGTTTTTAAAAATTTTTTCTTCTTCCCAGAGGAAAATGCCAAACACAACTTAAGATCCAGAGGAAGGATTTCAACTGAAAAATCAAAAACAAAACCGCAACAAATAAATAAACATCAAAAAAGTGCCACTAGCTCAATTGCTTATGCAAATAAGTTAAGGAGCCTGCCTGGGGGAAATGTGACTTACACTGTGATAGAAAGTTCAAGCAAGGTAGTGTTTAAAATATTAGCTAAATATTTAAAACTATGATTTTCAAAATGTTTTGACACACTCAATGCCCCCAAGAATAGGCAGGAGAAGGGCAGGAGAAGGGCTAAAGAGCTCTGTGTTCATGGGAGTTTAAAAAAAAAAAAAGAATTTTTGGATACTTACATAATGCTAGAGGGAGGCCAAGGATACCTGCCCTCTGTTTGATAAACACTGTGTTAAACTGGGTGAGGTGAACACTTTCTCTGATCATGCAGAAAGCAAGCCATTTTGGAAGGCTGAATGTTGAAGCTTCAAAAAGTGACATGACAGCCTGCCAAATGAGCTTTTTCCTCTTGTCCCAGAATGGTGGCTGAGCCCAAAGCTGAGAACCAAAGGCACTAAGTACCCCACATTCTAAACTCAAAGAAAGGCCAGCATGAACTCAGCCACCACGCCACAGAGCATGCTGGGGAATGCCAGAACTGGCCCTACCACTGCCATCCTTACCCCCAGGCAACATAAGATAAAACTTAAGAGGAGAGAGAGGAAGTTGCAATATTCTTGTAGGGGAGGGTTGGTGGGCTCTTTCCTCTGAAAACAAGGGAGAGAAGATATAATAATGTAGATAGATAGCTGACATTCATTGAGTTAAATGTTAAATGCTTTTGTAATCATGTTACATGTATTCACTCATTTGCTCTTTTTTAAAAATTTTTATTTTTGGCTGCGTTGGGTCTTCGTTGCTGCACATGAGCTTTCTCTAGTTGCGGCAAGCGGGGGCTACTTTGTTCTGGTGCGCGGGCTTCTTCTTGCGGTGGCTTCTCTTGTTTGCAGAGCAACAAGAGGTGCGCAGGCTCAGTAGCTGTGGCTCATGGGCTCTAGAGCACAGGATCAGTAGTTGTGGCGCACGGGCTTAGTTGCTCCATGGCATGTGGGATCTTCCCAGACCAGGGATCGAACCCGTGTCCCCTGCGTTGGCAGGCGGATTCTTTTTTTTTTGCGGGACGCGGGCCTCTCACTGTTGTAGCCTCTCCCGTTGCGGAGCACAGGCTCTGGACGCGCAGGCTCAGCGGCCATGGCTCACGGGCCCAGCCGCTCCACAGCATGTGGGATCCTCCTGGAACGGGGCACGAACCCGTGTCCCCTGCATCGGCAGGCGGACTCTCAACCACTGCACCACCAGGAAAGTCCAACTCATTTGATCTTTACAACAAAGAGATAGGTATTCTTATCACTTCCATGTTACAGATGAGGAATATGAGGCACATAGAGGTCAAGTAACTTGCGCAAAGGCCATGGCTAGCAAGGGCAACTGGACTTTGAAACCAGGCTTTGGACTCTCTACAATAACCACTACACATACTGCCTTGAGAGACTGTCTCGTGAAGACTGGAGGCTCCTGCAGAAGTGGGCGTGGTTAAACTAGCGGTCTTGGCTGAACAGATGTGATACCAAAGGCTGCTATGATTGTCACCAATTAGTGTGAATTTGGTACTACAATCTTTTAATGTAGGCACATAATTCAATCACACCCAAAAGATTAAAAAAATACATTTAATTATATGTTGTATAAAAATGGTGGTGGTGTGATGAATTGGGAGACTGGGATTGACGTGTATACACTGATGTGTATAAAATGGATGACTAATAAGAACCTGCTGTATAAAAAATAAAATAAAATAAAATTCAAAAAAAAAAAGATACTGAGATAGGAGGTAGATGGGGCCCTGGGCTGGACAGCTGGAGTTTGTCCAGCGGAGCAAATTGGAGCTTTGTTTTCCCTGACACTCCAAAGACAAAGTTAGGGCAGGAGCTGAGCTCTGCTAGAGTAAAGAGATAAGATGACCACATCTATTACCTCCCCAGCTGCATATGTGCAGAAAAGCTCCTCAGGGGTCAAAAAGGGAGGGGCACGACCCCATAACAAATGTTGTCAAATCTCCCACAGGCCTCTGCACTGAAATCCATCTTGGCAAAAAGATGTGCATGCATGTTGGAGAGATTTCTAGGGCAGGTCAGGTGTGAAAAAAGAAACAAGATAACTGGCCAAAGGTAAACAAAGACCTGGAAGAACTGCCCTATATACATGATTTGACCCCCTCTTTACTGCGCTCCTCATTAGGGAGGACACCCACACCCTTTCTCTCTGGGTGTGTATTTCTGTCTCGCTTCTGTCTTAAATAAATAAACTGTTTCTCTGTGTGCTCTCCCACATGTATGCTGTGTCTCTAATAATAAACTTTGTACCTGTTTTTGCAAAAAAAAAAAAAAAATCATGTGATTTGTGCATTGTTTTCAAAAATTGCTGGGTTGTATGTAATTAGGCATTTTCTATGAGATGAATTAGAATTCAGAAAATGATTTAGTAATAATACAGTAACTTGTAAATAAGAACAAAGAAATTTATTTCTACAGATCATATACGTGTATATTTAATTTTTTAATTTAAGGAGACCAAAAACATACACTTTGGTGTGAGCAAATTTTTATATATTTTATATAATATTATATATTATGTAAATATATTATATATTTTCTTAGAATTTATGTCTTATTATATATTTTATTTATTGAGTGTTTGTCCTTGGTAGGCTCTCTAGTACTATTTTCCTATATGCTGAAAAATAAAATACAGTTGAACTGGATTTATATTTCATAGCTTATTCCTCCTTCTCCTTCATGCTTGCATCATCATAAACACACCATCATAAACACATCATCATAAAAACAGATCTACTGACTTCTGGAATTTTTTTAGCTGTTATACCCAGAAACAGTCATCTAGAATGTCTATTATCTATCATATTATACATGCTATAATTTTATAACACACACACACACACACACACACACACACACTATAATAGTTTGTCTAGACCCTGTCCCTATGACTCTTCTACCCAACTCCTACTTATACAGTCAGTTCTGCGCTGTCCTTGGTATTTCAATTTCCTAGTAACTGATTTCTTGCCTTACTCCTTGTTTCCTAAGTTTCCTAAGTTCCTAAGTTCTGCTCCCAGCACTCTCAACACAGGGGTGAGAGTTTTAGTGCTTAAACCTCACTCTTCCCAGGACTGGTTGCACAGTCCCTGTAACAAACACCCAACTGCCTGCCTCCTGCCATTATCTGACACTTGAATCTGTGTTGACAACCCACTTAGATTGTTTAAATAGACACGCTGGAGCTTGGTTTGGTATTTGGAATAATGGTACTTTTTTTTTTTTTTTTACAGCTGCACCATGCAGCTTGTGGGATCATAGCTCCCTGACTAGGGATCGGGCCAGGCCATGGCAGTGAAAGTGCCGAGTCCTAACTACTGGACCGCCAGGGAATTCCCTGGTACTTCTTCTCTTACACTGATCAGTTTCTTGCCCTTGAGATAAGTTTTGTTCCTACTTTTGGAATCACATATCCTTTGCAGACCAACCTGTTACCTTCCTCTGAGTTGTTATTCAAATAAATATCTTGTTTTACTCCATGAGTACATTTGAAGGATCTGCCCTCTCTTTTTTTTTCCATCTGATTTGTTCCACCAATTAAATTTTAAAAATATATATTGAACATTCACAATATGCCAATCATCACATTAGATGCTAAAGATACCAGTACCTAGACAGTTTAGCAGGAGATAGACAACTAAGCATGCAGTGACAATACTCCATGATAAGTGCTGAGACAGAAAAGTAGGGACTTCCCTGGTGGTCCAGTGGTAAAGAATCCACCTTCCAACGCAGAGGACGCAGGTTTTATCCCTGGTCAGGGAACTAAGATCCCACATGCTGCGGGGCAACTAAGCCCGCGCGCCACAACTATTGAGCTCGCACGCCTAACTAGAGAGCCCGCGTGCCGCAAACTACAGAGAAGCCTGCACACCACAGTGAAGAGCCCGCACGCCACAACAAAAGATCCTGCATGCCTCAACGAAGATTCCGCATGCCACAACTGAGACCCGATGCAGCCAAAAATAAATAAATAATAAATAAATCTTTAAAAAGAAAAAAAGAAAGAAAAGTAAAAGGTGCTTTTGGAGTACATGGAAGTGATGCCTAATTCAGTCTTGAGGGTCAGGAAGTTTCCTGAAGGGCTAAACTGGGGTCCGAAGGATGAATAATAGGAGTCAGCCCAGGGGACAGGATTGAGTAGAGAAGATGCTCCAGACAGAGATAATGGCTAATGTAAAGTTCCAAGGGCTCAGGAGAGCAGGGTGCTGTTGAGAAACTGAAGTCAGTTACTGTACCTGGACTGTAACATGCAAAAGAGAAGCATGAAAACAGTTAAGGTCAGAATTCTAGCTCCACCGTATACACTTCTGATCCCATACCTGTGCAGCCTCCACAAAGCCAGCACACTCATAATACCAGTGATCTCTCTGCCAGGCAATCGTCTCCAACACCAGAGATACTTTTTTTTTTTTTTTTTTTTTTTTTTTTTGCGGTACGCGGGCCTCTCACCGTTGTGGCCTCTCCCGTTGCGGAGCACAGGCTCCGGACGCACAGGCTCAGCGGCCATGGCTCACGGGCCCAGCCGCTCCGCAGCATGTGGGATCTTCCCAGACCGGGGCACGAACCCGCGTCCCCTGCATCGGCAGGCGGACTCCCAACCACTGCGCCACCAAGGAAGCCCCCAAAGATACCTTTAAATCCTTATCATTCTACTTTGAGCCCCTGTGGTCTAGAGGCGGCGTCATCCCTGGAATCAAAGACTCTCCTTCGCGCTTACAACCTCTTCTCTCCCCTATTCTTGTACCACTCCCACTCTTCTCTTTTCCCTAGCTTTGATTATGCACTTGGGGTTTTGATGGCTGCTTTCTCTGACCTCCCTGCCCCAGTCCTGACCCCTCTTCTGACCTGGGGGGCTACAGGAGAGAGAACAACAGGGGCTGAGGGTGACAGCAGCAAATTCAAGGTCATGCTGGAAGTTATGTCAAATTTGAATGGCAAAGACTTTATATCCATTCTGCCCAAGGAAATTGGGGTAGGCAAGAAATAGATACGGTAGATATAGATAAATCTTTTCATTTTTGTCAGGATCGCTTGTAGTTTTGTATCTAGTTTATTGTGTAACAATTTATCTTTGAAACATAAAAAAAATAATGATAGCTATATTTATGAGTACTTACTGTGTGCCAGGCACTGTTCTCATTGTTTTACATGTATTTATTCATTTATTCTCAAAATTCTCTAAATTAGATACCGTGATTATCCCCATTTTACAACTGAGAAAATTGAGGCATACAGAAGTTAAACAAATTGCCTGAAGACCATTGTTAGTAGTGCTACAATCCATTCTCCAAACAATAGGCAAGACTTAACCTTGCTTTAAAATAGACTGTTATACGTGTTTGGGTGACTAAGGGCAGGGACATCCACAGAGGGCAGATCCAGGCCATTATGATGGAGCCCAGAGTCGTTGTGTAATCTACTTTGTTTCTATAACAGCCTCTGCTATTCCTCTAGGAAAATTCACTGGCAACAGCGATCCTTCCAGTGTTTCTTCTTTAGAGTCGGTTATGTCAGAACATGCCAGTTTCATGGGTTGCCTGTCTGGTTTTACACTTAGCAGGGGAAGCACACATGTTATTCCTACTTCGCCGCTGGCTAGGCGCCCGTGGCTCCAGATTGAACTGGGCTTCTTAGAAGAATTAAGCCAATGCTTGATAGCCCCGTCATAATATGGCCACTAGCTAACCACAGACTTGGGCAGTGGATGGGGCCAGTTGGCTGCTACTTCTGGTGGATGCAGCTTTTGACCAGGCGCTATAATGGAATGATTTTAGGTCTCAGGCAGATCTGTTGTGTTAGACTTGAAAGAGGTCCAGTACCCATGTCTTTTCAATGTTTAGAATTAGTAGCTGTAATGTCTCTTTAAATCTATGAGCATATCTCAGAATGGCAACCTCATTTCTCCCCATCCCGTGCTTGGTAGAAGGAGATGAGAAACTGTGAGGATGGCAGGTCTGATTCACTACTTTGTGGCAGAGAGCAGATGCCTAAGCCATGCACACCCCAGGCCCTGTCCAGGAAGGCACCCTCCACTGCCCTATTGGCTGCAGTGTTCTTCCAGCATCCTCTGTTGATCCTCAAGTGCCCCTGTGGGAGGAACACACTGGATTACATCTTTCATTGAGCAACATCTCCTGGAAAGTACATTATCTTGATGATGGTAGACAATCTTTTGAAGACGGCACATTTTATTCCTTGAAAGGGCTTCCTCATTTGTACCAGTCACTGACCATCTGTTCATCAAAAAGATCATCCCCCATCAGGCATTTAAAGACACATGATCTTGACTGACACGGAACATGTCTCCTGGATTTAGGAAGCGATGTGAAAATCTGACTGTCCACTCCCTCCTTGATCAAATGGAATAGATAGTCTAGGAAGCTACCTCACGATAACCCCTGCCAACTCATCTACCTGCCTCACCACTGAGGAATTTACCCCAAACATGCTTCACTCCTCTACCAGGAACACTCCGTTCCAGAGCAATCATGGCTCTCAGCCCCTTACATCTCTGACCTCACCGACATTCCACAGGTCAATCAGGTTCTGAACAAACTACAGATCTCTCAGCTAAGATATCCTCTAGTGAATCAATGACAGAGTGGTCACCGCTTGGCCCAGAGCCCTGACAAGCCCTGATGAAAGGACACCTCTAGTAACTTTTCTTTATAAAAGTACTACCTTCCCAAACCAGAAGCTGATATCTAAGGCAATGTAAGGTATATTAGCTTGCTAGGTCTGCCAGAACAAAATACCACAAATTGTGTAGCTTAAATAATAGAAATTTATTTTCTCACAGTTATGGGGCTCGGAAGTCCAAGATTAAGGTGTCAGCAGGTTTGGTTTTCTCTGAACCCTCTGTTCTTGGCTGACTTCTTGCTGTGTCCTCACATGGTCTTCCCTCTGTGCACACACATCCCTGGTGTTTCTCTGTGTGTCCAAACTTCCTCTTCTTATAAGGATACTAGTCAGATTGAATTAAGGCCCATCCTTAATGGCCTCCTTTTGACTTAAGCACCTCTTTAAGGGCCCTACCGCCAAGTACAGCCACATTCATAGGTACTGAGGGTTAGGGCTTCAACATACGTATTTTGGGGGAACATGATTCAGCCCATAAGACAGAGTAATCAATCAAATGGCTTTTTGACTATTCTGATTACCCACTTCTCTGTGAATCAATCCTGTTATCCACAATGGTTGACCAAATTAACCCAGTGAGATCTTACCCTCTAATCTGTGTCTTATTGACATTTACTGCAGTCTCAGGATAGGTACCTGAAGCCTCCTTGTTGGATACCTAAACATATTACAACCAGGTCCCAAACACCCAATAAAAAGAGTACCAAACTGGGAACTTCCCTGGTGGTCCAGTGGTTAGGACTATGGGCTTCCACTGCAGGGGGCACAGGTTCAATCCCTGGTTGGGGAACTGAGATCCCTGGTCTGGGAACTGAGATCCCACATGCCGCACAGTGCGGCAGAAAAAAAAAAAAAGAGTACCAAATTGGTACAGGACCCCACCTCCTACCTGAAAAGAAATAAAGCCTTTGCTTTGTGACCTCAGGGAATCTTGGACTTTTTCAGCCTGTAGGAAGAAATTTGGTAAGAAGCCTGATCTGGTCATCCACACCCAACAGGGAAAGCACTCCTTTTCAACCCTGTAGGGATTATCATTTAATTGGCCTGGATTGGAGCTCAGGCACTGTTTATAATTTCCCATGGGTCACTTGCATTTCTGCACATTTTGCACACAGAGCTTGTGTTCTGGACTGTTTTTTTCAAGGATGTTTCTATAGTGAACAGCTTTGGGCAGATAGAGATAGTGGCTGCACCAGAGCAGATGGCGGGTTTGCTTGCTTCCTCTGAGGTACAAAGGCTGGGCAGATTTGCTTGTAACCTATTATAAAAGATTGAGGTTTCCTAAGCTCAGGGTTCCTCAGCTGTGACCTAGCCCACTGCCTGCACATCTTCCACCTGGATTATTCCTTGGTATTTGCAGGCTGGACACATTGCTGCAAACATGAAGCTCATGTTTCTGACCCTGGAGTCTCTTGTCTTCTGCCAGCGTCCCTGAAACTGTGACAAGCCATCAGCATTTTAAAAGGTCACCAGGTGATTCTCATGAGAATCACTGTCTTCAAGAAATCACTACTGATTCTGCTTCCAGTTCAATTGCTTTCTGAGCCTTCTTTCACTGTCTTGCTTAATCTTCCCAGTAATTCTCCACTTAGGTTCCAGTTCCTGGTTCTCTGCCCCTGTGGTGGCTTCAGACCGTCCCTTGTTTCTCAAGCCTGTTTTTACCCAAGCAGTCCTTGGTTCCTCTTTGTTCCATGCTTCAGAGCCACACGCCATCCTCGCTCCATATCCAGCCCCACTCTGCAGGACAGTGGCTCTGGTCTCCTTCTGTCCCCTAAAGTGGGGAAGGCAGTTGGACTCCAAGGATCAAGGGCAAAGGATCAAGTTGCTGAACAACAGAGTCAGGAACTCAGGGCAGAGACTGAGCAAAGAGAGATTAGGATCTCAGTAAAAAGAGAAAAAGGGAGCATTTTATTGAAGCATACGTTCTAAGATTCTCACAACTCATATCTAACGCTGATGAATATATTTAGAAACACAAAATAAAGATGTTTTTATTCTCATCAGCTTGGCATCTCATTAGCCTCTACAGGTTCTCAATCATAGTCAGATATATTTCCCAATTTATAATTGCTTATCTTGCTATTCCTATTTCTACGTACTACCGTGCTTTCATTCATAAATATGAGGCTCTAGCATGTTCCAAGGACTCTGATGGGAAATAAGGAGGAAAGAGTGCATGAAACATCATCCCAGACCTTATAAAGTATCCAGTTAATTGACAAAGATAGGCTCATAAACAGAGAAATTATAATATATCATGGCAGTACAGTAGACATACTATAGTATATAAGAACAAAGCATTCCAGATGTCATTCTCATTTGTGACAACTATTATTTGTTTATTTTAAAGTTGCCTGGAGGAAATCAGGTGAATACTTTTCTGTAGGGAACAGGACATGTGTAGGGATGAGTGCAATACGTTAGCAGTTTAAGATCATTTAGTTTCTGGGGGGAAACCTGGCCTAATCAAAGGGAAAATGACCAAACTGCAAAATATACACATAAAACATAAATAATAGGAAAATGATTTATTTTCCTAAATAACTCTGATTCTTTTTCCTCACCTGTCCTTTTATTCTATTACCTTACTTACTATCCTAAGGCATGTCAGGGTTTCAGAAGGGAAAATTGTATAAATGAAATGAAACAAGATACAGTACACAAATAAAAAACTGTAAAATTTCACAAATATAATCTGCCATTTGCACACTGACATTTAAACAATCCATTGTCATGATCTCTAATTAAACTATTGGGATCCTCAGATAATTGGCATATGCTATTAAATGTCCCTTGCAGAGATAATAGAGAGAAAGGGGTAAAATATAGTAGAAGATGTTTAAATTTGGTATAATGCTTCATGTTGCTTCTTACTGGAATAGGAAAAGCTCTTTAGCAAAACCTGAAGTGATCAAGTTACTAGCACCACCACTGCACACGGGTGTATGATGTAAGTTATGGAAACACATAAGAAACATAGATTCTGACCTGCGTATTGCCTCTTGCCTCCAAGGTCAATGACGCTATTCTCCTCTCCTTTATCAAGGAACTGGACTTCCTTCTCATGCAAAAGCTGCTCGATCTTGACTCGCTGCTGCTTGACCCGGGTCTCAAGCAGGTGCACCTGGGCTCTGAGCCGCGCCTGCTCCTGCAGGCAGTTCTCGAGAGCCTGCAGAGTAACGCGCATCTCGTTCTTAGGAAGAATAAACGCTCCGAACAAGCTGGATAAATTAACGATTCAAATTTGTCCCCAACTCCCGTTTCAGAATAATATTCTACCCAGAAAGTGGTTTGCAAGTTCTAACACTGTTTGTTATTTGGAGAATAAGAAATTATGGCTTACGGTAAAGTGCTTGAACTAAAAAATGATATAAAATAATCTGAATGACTACACCAAGAGCTGTAGAGTGGTTGTCTCATTTGATCCTCGTAATGATTCCACGAGGTAGGAAGGGACTCATCCTTGAGGAAACTTGCAATTTCTCAAGGAAACAGGAAATTCTCAGTGGGCAAGAGGAGTCAGGATTCACATCCAGTTCAAAGATCCTACTCTCAAACTACATATCACCGCCTGAGTGCTTTCTTAACAGGAAAGTGCTTTACAGCATCATTACATGTGACTAGTGTGTCAGTCTCTAAAATAAACAAGGCTTTTGAATGACCTTTTTGTATTGATACATTTTAAAAATATATTGAATGTTCATAACCTGATGACACATGGTCACCTTTCTAAGGGATGCTACTTTAGACCCTCAGATCCCTGAGTATCTTACCCATTTACCTGTTTCTGGAAATTCTACTGGAGTCACTTTACCTTTTGGCTTACTTATTGTTTTTCCCTTAATTACTTCAAAACAGGATGCAGAAGCCTGAGTCTTTCAGTTAAATTGTTTACTTTCTCTAAAAAAGGCAAATAACCCAAGAATATTGCATGTGAAAGAGTTTATCAGCTTCCTTCTACAGTGGCATCTGACTCAGTGGATTTCTCCAGAGCTAAAGCAAATGTGGTGAGTTGGGAAGGGGAGTTGCAGAGGTGTGCCTCCTGGGAAGAGCTACTGAGACCAAGAAGCTGCAGTAAAGACCCTTAAGTACTCAACGCTGGGAGAGTTACTAGGGGATAGTGAAGAGAAAGGACAAAAGACAAAGTTTTGCCTTTTTCCTGTTTTTACTTTGACAACTCTATTTGCAGCTCATGTCATGATCTCCTGTGATAAGCATAAATGTTTGCTGAGAAATTATGAATTTTAACATGTAAGTGCCTTACACTACTTTTATATACATTATTTCCTAAAATAGGCATTTGAATACAGTCAGACATATTTCCCAATTTATAATTGCATAACTTCCTGTTTCTATCTCTATGTGCTACCTTGTATTCATTCCATAAATATGAGGGCATACTGTGTTCTGGGGACTTTGCTAGGCTGTCTGAACAGCATGCTCAGATATTCTGTTTGGGGCAAAAGAAAGAGGAAAATACATTGTCTTCCTGTGAAGGACTATAACGTAAACATAGAAATTCAGCCTCTAAACTGAAGGTCATATAGCAAGAGAATGGAGAAATGATAGTAGAGGACTCCTCCCTCCTGTCTCCAGGCCCAAGTCACTGAAGCTCTCCCAGCTGTTTCTCTAGGACTATTTCTTATTTTCAGACTCTCTCTTCAACTCTCTTTGATTTATCCTCTCTGAACGAGTTATTTGCTTAGTCCCCTGAGTTATACCTGTCTAAAAAATGAACAGCAAAGACATTTTATGGCATCTGGAATCCTGTGTTGCTTTCTAATAGTGGGAAATTGGTTGTGATGTTGTTAAATATAGTGGACTATACAATTTAAAAATAACTAAAGGATTACAGGGCAAGGATGTTCAATTTTTATGTGACTACATATACAGTGTTAGTAAGCTTATTTAAAACTTAGGCGTTTTCTTTCTCCCAGAACTTTGAGTAAATGATTGTTTTTCCCTTTTTACTCATGAATGGAGAGAGGCACAAGTTCATTGCAATTACTTTCAAATAATCTGTTTAGTTTACACTGACAGTGTCCGATACTGGAAAGCTCAAGGTCAATTTCAAAAGACAGTTTTAAATTCTTAATATTATGCAACCACCCAAATAACCCCAGTAAATAAAAAAGATTTTACTTAGTGTGAATACTGATTTTTACTTTAAAGGTTTTTTTTTAAGCACTTAATAAGTGCCTATTACGTGGCAGGTGCTTTTTCATTTTCCCCCTAGTTAAGTTTTTTTAGTGACAAGTTACTATAGACTTTCTGCAAAATAAAAGAAAATTCAGATCTAAGTGGGTATTTAAAACAATAGCTTTTGTAATGAGCTTACCCAGCTTTCCCTGCCCATCACCAGAACAGTGGTGAGAAGGATGAAACTGATCATCTTCACCATTTTTCCCACTGAAAGAACTGCAAGAACAAAAAGAATTTCATAAACTTAATTTATTGTGAATTTTTCATGAGGCCAATGCTGGCTTGACTCAATGTGATCCAGGAGGTCAGACACAGCTCCAGGCCGTGTCTAATCTGACAGTCGCCATGGAAATTCTCCTGGACTTTGCCAGGCTTGTCCCCACAGAAGGATGCTCACTGTTACCTTGTATAGAACTGAACCAGTTCCACAGCAAAAACAGAGGAACTCTGGCTCTTGGGAGTATGAAAAAGGCACAGGCTCTTTAAGCACAAAGACGTGGTTTCATAGTTTGGCTCAGCCAGTTCCTAGTTGTGTGACCCTAGGCAACTTACTATAAAATGCTCCTGATCTGTAAAATAGACTTCATAATTCTCACCTTATAGGACCGTGGTCATTTTGATGTAATATTTTCAAACACCCTAGCATATGATAAGTGCTAAATGAACAGTCACTCATTTTGTATATGGAAGGCTTTTTATTTTGACAAAAAGGAAGAAAGAAAAAGTTACAACAAATAGAAGGTGATATGCATTATTTTTCTCAGTGTCTTAATGTATAGGCAGCTACCAAGATAATATAAAACTTTAATCTCTCTTTAAAGTTGTAGAGGAAAATTAATTTTACCACTTCATGAGATTATTTTTTAAATCAGTCTTGAATTCATGAATCTTGATGAAAAATTTTGTTCATCCTCAAAATAACTTCTGTATGCTGCCAGTGGTGAATTTTCATAAATTTTAGAAGCTAAGGAGCCTAGAAGGGCAGAAATACCTGCATAATCTTAAACAAATTGATACCTATGGTTTTTGCTAAAAAAAGAACCAGAATCAACTGAATTATTTATTTGTCAGCCTATTTTTATTCTTATAAAATCTATGACCACTAGGTCCTTTTCATGTATCTCTTTCTCAATTTTTACATAATTTAAAAAGTGGTTCCTAAACTTTGCTGTCCATTGGGATCACTTGGGGAGCTTTAAAAATATTTCCACGCCCAGAAATTGAATCAAATGTCTAAAGGTGGCAGTCAGGGCTTAGAATTTTTAAAAGACTCCCAGCTGATTCCAATGTACAGCAAAGTTTGAAAAGCAAGGATTTAGGGACTTAATAGACAATTTTTTTTTCCAGTCTATGCTAACAAAATAGGTAGTTCTCAGTCCTTCTGGGGCCAAAAAAAAAGTTACAGAATGAGAGGGGCACTACTTAAATTCAGGGACAAATAGCATGCGTGGGCATCTTGGGAAGCACTGCAAGATATAATGTGAATTTCTTAAATATGTGAAATTTGTGCAGTACAGAGAGTAATAAAGAGTCTCCTAGATAAAACCATATAATTTTACTTCACACAACTTTACTTCTGGCTGATGTATTTTTTTATTACATACCTAGCACTGTCCTAGGCTATGCATTTTATAAGCATCTTCTTTAATCCTCAAATAACTGTATAAGGCAACTACTATTATCCTCATCATACAAATGGATAGATCAGAGAGCTTAAGTCACTGAAGACCCAGCAATTGGGCTGAGGGCTTTCCACCTTGAAAGCCCGTGACCCCCAACCTGTATTCTGCATGGCCTTCCTTTCTATATACATATACACCTGTTTTATATATATATATATATATATATATGGGGACACAGGCTGCACAGAGGTATAGAGGCCCTGCTACTTGGCTTTCTCCAGTGAACACCACTCTCACTCCTAAACATGGCTGTGACTTATTTGTTCCTAAGTCATGTGCTTCTGCAAAGGAACATTAGGTCAACCTGGCAGGAGAGGACAGGTCTCCTGCCAGGTTGACAGGAGAGGAGACAGCTGCACTAAACAGAAGCAGTCCTACAGAATCGTGGCATCAACAAGCATTTATTGATTATTGGCTATCTGCTCAGCACTGTGCCACATGCTGTGGGAAAATAAAATATAGCTGCCACATCAAGGCAATGTTTTGGGGAAGAAATGAAAATAAATATTAAAAGGGAAATTAAAGACAACATAAATTTAATTACATATGGTTTCATGTATTATATTTCAATTTAATCTACATTAAACCATATGTAATTAAATATAAAAACTAAATTTTTCCAGGTGACCTCTCAAGACAAAATTAATTACTTCCTCCACTGTGATCCCATACTGTTTACAAACAAATATAGCATTCATTCACTCAGTAAACACTGTTTGCATGCCTGCTATGCTCCAGGCACTGGGCCAGGCGAGAGGGAATTATCGCTTGATTTGTTTTTACATGTCTCTCTCCAACGGCTTCCTTTTGTCCATGCTATTTTGTTTAGAATAGGATTCTTGAAGGCAAAGGCCACACCTTGCTATAACTGTTGTATCCCTAGCATCTAACTTATTATGGCGACCCTAATAAAAGTTTAGTTATTGCCTCTGAAGAAGAATTTCCCCTAGAGGGAAAATCTTTCTCAGAGGGAAAAATATGAGTTCCTTGCCATAAAGCTAGTCTGTTTGCAGTGACATACTTCCCCTCCTATGCTTATCCTTGTCAAGGGGAAAACAATGAGCTAAGTATATTTTTGAAAATAAGTGTTAAGAAGGTGTTAGGGGGGCTTCCCTGGTGGTGCAGTGGTTGAGAACCTGCCTGCTAATGCAGGGGACACAGGTTCGAGCCCTGGTCTGGGAGGATCCCACATGCCGCAGAGCAACTAGGCCCGTGAGCCACAACTACTGAGCCTGTGCGTCTGGAGTCTGTGCTCCGCAACAAGAGAGGCCGCGATAGTGAAAGGCCTGCGCACAATAGTGCCTGCGCACAATAGTGAGAGGCTGCACACTGCAACAAAGAGTAGCCCCTGCTCGCTGCAACTAGAGAAAGCCCTCGTACAGAAACAAAGACCCAACACAGCAAAAATTAATTATTTAATTAATAAACTCCTACCCCCAACATCTTATTAAAAAAAAAAAAAGGAGTTAGGGACTTTGGGTTGGATTGAACACATAACATTTTTTTCTTTCTCACAAAACCCCACTAGAAAGGAGTAAAGAAAAATGGAAAAGACATGGATTGACAAGGTGGAAGAGAAAGGGAGAGGAGAAAACACCTGGCATACAATGTCAACCAGATGACAAAAAGCACACGGGGGAATTGGCAAAGCTGCTAAAACTGAATAGCAAGCAGTAGCAGCAGGGAGTACCACAAGAAGCAAGCTAGGTTGCATTGCAGTATCCCAGATGGTGCTAGCTTGGAGGTGACCACTAGCTTGGAAGGCAGGGTGGAGGTGATGGGCTGATACCCAGCTTCTCACCTAAACCGTGAACAGCCAGGTGAATAAGGTTTTTCCCACCCCATCAAAAAATGAAAGGCTTCTTCTTTTTTTTAAATATTTTTTTAAAATTAATTAATTAATTTTTGGCTGCATTGGGTCTTCATTGTTGCACACGGGCTTTCTCTAGTTGCAGCGAGCAGGGGCTACTCTTTGTTGCAGTGTGCGGGCTTCTCATTGAAGTGGCTTCTCTTGTTGCGGAGCAGGGGCTCTAGGCGCGCAGGCTTCAGTAGTTGTGGAGCATGGGCTCAGTAGTTGTGGCTCGCGGGCTCTAGAGCACAGGCTCAGTAGTTGTGGCACAGGGGCTTAGTTGCTCCGTGGCATGTGGAATCTTCCCAGACCAGGGCTCGAACCCATGCCCCCTGCATTGGCAGGTGGATTCTTAACCACTGTGCCACCAGGGAAGCCCTGAAAGGCTTATTTCTATTAAGGTCAAACCAAAGAGACTCCAGGTATCATGACCACAGGTACAATGGAGGTCAAAAGAGAGACACTGTTCTATAAGTTTGAGCCCTCCCCAGGTTACTTCCATCCTGGCAGCTAGATAGCCACGCAGGCAGCTCTAAACTCCTCCTATTATTTTCCAGGCCAGAGATTGTGTGATTCCTCTCTGGAGGAATGAATAGTGTCACAGAAAAGATCTTCAAAAGTTGACATTGGGAGATTCCCCAACAAAAGAGCTATGTTCTTACCTGATCATTCTCCAAAGAAGCCCATCAGTTGGCAAGCTTCTTTTATGCACACAGGAAAGGTATAGGCACAATATTTTGCTTATTTCTTTTCTGTCTGAAGGGAGGCTTATTTTAAATTACATTCTGTGTCCATATTTACTTAACAGTTTAAAGAGAAGCACTTAAAGACCAAACTTTCTATATGACAACACTGGGCAGAAATCCATATGATAGCAATTAATTTACCATGAAAGTATATAATTTACTTGTTATCATTTAACCCTTTTATCCAACATTGTAGCATATACCAGAAAAAACCATAATTCAGAAAGACACATGCACCCCAATGTTCACTGCAGCACTGTTTACAATAGCCAGGTCATGGAAGAAACCTAAATGCCCATCGACAGACGAATGGATAAAGAAGATGTGGTATGTATATATAATGGAATATTACTCAGCCATAAAAATGAACGAAATTGGGTCATTTGTAGAGACGTGGATGGACCTAGAGACTGTCTTACAGAGTGAAGTAAGTCAGAAAGAGAAAAACAAATGTCGTATATTAACGCATGTATGTGGAATCTAGAAAAATGGTATACATGAACTGGTTTGTAGGGCCGAAATAAAGACACAGATGTAGAGAACACAGATGTAGAGAACAAACGTATGGACACCAAGGGCGGGAAAGTGGGGCAGGGGGGCGGGGGGTGGTGATGGTGTGATGAATTGGGAGATTGGGATTGACATGTATACACTAATATGTATATGATAGATAACTAATAAAAAAATAAAGTTAAAAATATCCAACATTGTAAATAAAATAACCAAAATACACAGAAGGAAGTGAAGTGCTGAGTAGATTACACAGCGAAATGGACAAAGAAATTAGATAAAACACAAGAAGACATACAATTGTTCATTACAGAAAAGTTCCAAAGAGCATTTATAGACCCATTTTTTTCAGTAAGTCATCCTTTTATACATGCATATGATAAAGTTTGTAGCAACAGTTTAGGAAAACGGATATTTTACTCTGTTATCCTAGTAGCTAGTTTTCTTTAAATTCAAGCACGTATTGTGTACCTGCTTTATGCCAGGTGCTATGTATACTAGATGCTTATACATATAGCTTATTTTAAATATATTTAATTATATTAAAAGTATTAGCTTATATTAACATGTAGAGAAAATTAAGTTAATTATGGCATTTAAAATGTTTTCCAATGTAAAATAGAGACCCCCCCCACCCCTGCTCTGTGGGCTTTTAGAGGGGATAGAGGTGGCATGACAAGAAAAATGCAAGCAAACAGAAGTATGAACAAATTGAGAAGGAAGATGAATAGGCTTGCTATCAGTATCTTCTAATTGATAAAATAATCTTGGAATTCTATTAAAAACTCATCTAGGTAGCTCTTTTTTATATGAAAGATAAAGTCAGAGCCCATTTGCAATGCAGTAGTCTCCTAAACTTTGCATTTGCTTATGTTGAGTTCATACCTACAAAATTCGCAAAATTTCAGGTTGAAATAAAAACCCTGATCCAAGACATCTGATGTTATAAACAAATACATTTTCATCCTGATCCTGGGGGTAGTTTCATGTTTCTTTTGTCTGGGAGCTCTTGGAAGGATCTGCCATTATCATCGGTCCATCTGTCAAGACTCTATTTGTAAAGAAAGAGCTTGCAGAAGAATAAATTCTCACTACAATTATGACAATTTAGGTATATATGGAATGAAGACATTTCCACCTTTCCTGTTAGGCATAGCAGTCAAACACTGCTATAGTAAGACTTATTTTCTTTAGATTTAGCTATACCAGTGGTCTAATCTTGTTCATTTAGACATAATTATATGCAATTAAGGCCTAATAAAATACAACAAATCTCTGAAAAATGTGCCTCCTTTCCTCCATCAGAATGAAAGATAGAAAAAAAATATGAGGAGAAACAAAAAAGAAAGAATCCAATTAGTTTCAATGTCTGTATTCCATAAATCCCATTGGAAAAAATATGCATATGTTGTCAATGTATCTACTGTTGTCTGTGATTTTGAGTAGTATTTCACTGTAAACTTATCACTGATCTTTTTCCTAAGAAGAGCTGAGATAGTAACTAGTGCTCTCTAAAGATCATAAAGAACAAAAAGCTATTTGTCTGGTTTATGAATTATATGTAGTACTTTTCTACTTGAATCATAAATATCTTCAATGTTTTCTGCTATACTGACCAGCTTCTGAATTATCTATCCTTTTTCAAAACAGAAAAGGCAAGTACCCTTTGACTTTAATACTATCGCTAATTCTCTCAGTTAACATGTTTTTCAATACTATGTAAAATTGTGATTTAAAAAGGCTACTTTTAAAAAGAAAAATGAACAAACCTCCATACTGTGAAAACGCAGATATAACAGAAAGCAGGGACTTGAACAGATAGTTGTACACCAATGTTTACAGCAGCATTATTCGCAATAGCCAAAAGGTAGAAACAACCCAAATGTGTATTGACAGATGACTAGATGAACAGAATGACATATATACGCACAATGAAATATTAACTTGAAACTAACACAATATTGTAAATCAACTACACTTCAGAAAAACAGAAAAAAACCCCAACAACAAAAAAAGTGTTAGATTCCAGTGAAGGGGGATGGAGTAGAAGGAATGAGCCCAGGGACAGCTGATTTTCATCATAAACCTCTCTGTATTATTTGACTTTCTTTAACTATGTACATTTTGATACACATTTTTAAATATCAAATTTTAAAACTTCATGATTTAATTTACATATGTAGAGGATTTTCAGACAGTGATTCCCTGACATGATTTTAAGTGTTTTTAACTGTCATTATCTAAAATTATTTTAAAATAACAACATATTACCACATACTGGGTGGCTTAAAATAACAGAAGTTTATTGTCTCACATTCTGGAGGATAGAAATATGAAGTCAAGTCAGCATGCCTATGCACCCTTCAAGAAGCTCTAAGGAAGAATCAATCCTTCCCTGCCTCTTCTAGCTTCTGGTGGTTGCCAGCAATCTTTGGCATTCCTTGGCCTGTGTCAACATAACTCTACTCTCTGCCTCCATCTTCACATGGCTGTCTTCCTTTGTATGTCTCTGCATCCAAATTTCTCTCTTAATACAAGGACCCCAGTCATTGGATTAAGGTTCCAATATGACTTATTGTAATTTGATTACATCTCCAAAGACCCTATTTCCAAATAAGGTTACACTCACAAGTAACGGGATTTAGAATTGAACATATCACTTTAGAAGACACAATTTAACCCAGTACAGGTACCCAACAAAATATTTGTTGAATGGATGAGAAGAAAAATTGTGAACCTAAGTTACAATTTTAGAACTTCCCAGTATCTGTTATTGCAATTTTATAGTTGTTTACTAGAGACCGAATTCAGTTGGTCTGCTGAATTTATTAGATGTCCCTGTCAGATTCCCTCCATCATCTCCCCACTCCCAGTGACAACTAGAAACACTTAACAAACTATGGCTTTCATAAGGTTTTTATTGATTTGCAAATATGACATTGCAGTGTGTGATAGCTTAAAAAGAGTTACTTTTAAAAGAGATATTTGGATTTATAAAATCCCCAAAGGAAAAAAAAATAACTGAAAACTTAATACCTAAAATATTTAAAATTTGGCTCTTAATGGGCTAAAGACATTATCATAGCTATTTCATAATAAATTATTAGTTTGACTCATTTTTCAGTTGGTAATAAATATATTTCTTGAGCAAAATTACAACAGGTATGCTCCTATTTAAAACAAAATCTCATTTGTATCCTTAAGGTCATTTATTATTTAATTTTAAAATTTACCATGAAGTTCAAGTAGCAAAAAGTAAAACAAAACAAAACAAAAAAACCCTCCACATAACGGAGGTTTCTTAACATGTAATCAACTACACAGTCATAAACATATAAAGTTTTTTAATGTTACAGAAAATAAGAAGCAAGATAATTGTTTTATTATAAGCAAGCAAAAGAAAATAAAGATGGAAAATAGTTGTTTTTTTTAAAACACAAAAGAGATTTTTGAAGTACAAAGTATTATCCCATGAGGTTAGAACACACAATCAAAATATAATTAAAGGAAGTGAGATCATCCAGTTGAACACTGCCAACATATGAGGAAGCAAGGCTCAGAGAGGGCATATCATCTGCCTAAAGAAATAAAATAGACCCTCCTAGAGTAATGAAAATAAAAACAAAATTAAACAAATGGGACCTAATTAAACTTAAAAGCTTTTGCTTTTAAGCAAAGGCAACCATAAACAAGACGAAAAGACAACCCTCAGAATGGGAGAAAATATTTACAAATGAAGCAACTGACACTTATTTGTGGAATTTAAAAAAAATGATAAAATGAACTTATTTACAAAACAGAAACAGACCCACAGACATAGAAAACAAACTTATGGTTACCAAAGGGGAGAGGGGTGGGCACAAATTAGGAGCTTGGGATTAAAATATACACACTATTATATATAAAATAGATAAACAAAAAGGACCTACTGTATAGGTAGGTCCTTGTTTTATATATATCTATATATATAACTGAATCACTTTGCTATACACTTGCAACTAACACAACATTGCAAATTACACTTCAATAAAAAATTATGTTCTTATATCTATATCTGAATCTGGCTCTTGCATAAGTGAAAGTGTGTGTTAAAAGTGCTCTGGGAGGGCTTCCCTGGTGGAGCAGTGGTTAAGAATCTGCCTGCCAATGTAGGGGACACGGGTTTGAGCACTGGTCTGGGAAGATCCCACATGCCGTGGAGCAACAAAGCCCATGTGCCACAACTACTGAGCCTGTGATCTAGAGACCGCGAGCCACAACTACTGAGCCCACCTGCCACAACTACTGAAGCCCGCATGCCTAGAGCCCGTGCTCCGCAACAAGAGAAGCCACTGCAATGAGAAGTCCGTGCACCACAATGAAGAGTAGCCCCTCCTCCCCGCAACTAGAGAAAGCCCGCGCAGCAATGAAGACCCAACGCAGCCAAAAAAAAAAAAAACAAAAAAAGTGCTCTGGGAGATGCTGGGAAATTATATTATATACAGATTGTAATGCATTATATTTGGTAGAAAATAAAGGGGCAGGAACTTCCCTGTTGGTGCAATGGTTAAGAATCTGCCTGCCAATGCAGCAGACACGGGTTCGAGTCCCGGTCCTGGAAGATCCCACATGCCGCGGAGCAACTAAGCCCATATGCCACAACTACTGAGCCCGCATGCCACAACTACTGAAGGTCGTGTGCCTACAGCCCATGCTCTGCAACGAGAGAAGCCACTGTAATGAGAAGCCTGTACACCACAACGAAGAATAGCCCCCATTCACCACAACTAGAGAAAAGCCCGCGCGCAGCAACGAAGACCCAACGCAGCCAAAAATAAATAGATAAATAAATATATTTTAAAAAAAGAAAAGAAAGAAAATAAAGGGGCAGTGAAAAAGCTTTGGCAGGTTTCTCTTGCCATTGAATTCCCAATTCATTGCCATTAAAATAATCAAATCTGATCTTTCCCAGAGAAAGGAGGCAGCCCCTAGTCTGGCAGATCCTTAAACAATAAGGCATTTCAAAATGTTATTATATATATTTAAAAGTCATTATATTAACTTGATCATCTTTAAAATAATTCCTGAGACTATCTTAAGTCTTTTAAAATTCCCCAGTGCCTCCATTAGTAATTCCAGCTATCTTCTATAATATTGAAGAAATGTTTAGGTATAAGAAACTTGCTTTGAAATTCTGATCTCCATCATTCATCATAGTAAACCATCATTAGACTGCAAACCTGGATTGTGGTGAAGTTATATCAGATGACTTCGCTCCTCACTATACAACTAGTTGTATTTATTTTACAATGTTTTTGCTTTGGTCTATCTCAAAATTTTAATTATTATAAAATTAAAACAGTTTTCAAATGGCTATTCTTTGATGTACTGTATCATTTGATATAAATTGTTCTAAGTGTAAGTCCATTTTTTCCCAATAAAATCTTTGAGTTTTAATTGATTATAGTAAATTAAATTTAAACACAAAAATTTTAAGTTTGGGACTAAAATGTTCTACAGCTGACATGTTAACTTTTAAAAACACAATTACCAAACACAAGTTCATTACTAGCATGTAATGGTAATTCAAAAATGGTTGTTTTAAGTGGGCTATTATGAAAGGATACAGATAAAAGAAATTAAAAAGAAGAAAAAGTTACTGAAGGAAGCATATTTAATAAGTTAGCATTCACAAATGGTAACGTGTAAGACATATTAATGTGTCTCATATTAATGGAAGACAGTTAAAATTACCCATAAACAGACTTAGAGACTCCTTTTGGGTTATTTTCTTCTAATTTTTTCCCTTTTTCTGGTATTGGAATATAACAGTATCTTTGTTACTTATCTCAAGAATTTATACTCAATGAAAGCTTCAAAAAGCCAAATAAGTTTGATTCCCAAAAGAAAGAAATAAAGAACATTTCTGAAGTTTTTACTTCTGAAGAGGAAATTATAACATCATCCATTTTATTTTCCATTTTGTATATTAAAACTGCAAATCTTTTTATTTACATCAAATTCTCATCCAATTCATTCAAAATGTACCAGGAATGGAAAGGAGATGTAATTCTAAATCTCTTTTCCAAGTGGCAGAAGCAGCCGTCTCTCTAATCAACCTGACCTTTCTCAAGGGCCAACAGTTGTTTTTTGAGTTATGCTTAATATCATACCTAGGAAATCAACTAGCATTACTACAATTATGTCAAATGTGCAGAGAGGTTAAATACCTTGCCTGAAGTCACAAATGAGTCAGAGACACAGCTTAGGCGAGGTCCAGCCACTCTGTCTCCCAGGCTCCTCCAACTGCATTCAGACTTTGTAATTGCTTCTCTGTTATTTGATTAGAAATAGGGACTGTGTTGATTCTGGCTTTAGTCCAGAAACAAATAGATGAGGAAATCAGTTTAACTGGAAGGAAAACTAAAAGAGGGAATTCAAGGACAAATCCCAGTACTCTGATATTTTTCTTTTTTTTCTATTTGCATGAATTTTTACTAAAAATCCAATAATATATCTTTATAAAAACATATCTCTGATTTGTTAACCTCTTACTATTGTGCTCATCCACAGAATTTTTGAATTTTGACTAACTTCAATAATGTTCACTTGAAGATTAAGTAAAACCAAAGTTTGGTTGAAGCTTTGCTTTCTGGTACTAACGATAATAAAATTTTACCTATAAAGATACGGATTAGGGCTTCCCTGGTGGTGCAGTGGTTGAGAGTCTGCCTGCCGATGTAGGGTACACAGGTTCGTGCCCCGGTCCGGGAAGATCCCACATGCCGCGGAGCGGCTGGGCCCGTGAGCCATGACCGCTGAGCCTGCGCGTCTGGAGCCTGTGCTCCGCAACAGGAGAGGCCACAACAGTGAGAGGCCCGCGTACCGCAAAAAAAAAAAAAAGATACGGATTAAAATTTCATCTCAACTACAATATGGAGAGAAGCCAAATTTTTCTTAGTTCTAAAAATGTGGTAAGTTAATAATTGTCAAGATGAAACAGTCAATTTCTTTGATCTTTAAGAAAAGCAAAAATATTCCCTGAGGTGCAAAATTGTGAAATTTATCTGTAAGCATCAATTATCCTCTGATCAAGCTGTTCCTTTTGTTTTAAACTGTAGAGGATTTTCTAATGTGTAAGATGTTAGCGCCATTAATCACATTGCACAATAGTTTCAGACTGGAAACCCAGGTTCATCATTTCTTTTTTCATTCTGATATAACTCACGCTGTTGTTTGCTGTTTGTTCTGTGATCCCTATTTATTAACTCAGATTCCAGTAATAAGTTGTTTTTCTCTCTGTTCTTTGTTGTTTTCTGGACTAAAGTATTGCTGGTGTTTGGCCTTCCCATTAAGCATTTTCTCATCATTCACTCAGAAATTTTCAAGTTTACTAAGGAAAAGGTAATCCTGATGATTTACTGGAAAGAAAAAGTCAACTAGGTTGAAGTGGTTTACACACATGGGATAAGTGGAAATTACACATTCACAATAATGAATTCAAGCTGCTGCTGTTAAACTTCAAAAGCAAAGGTATGGGATTATTTGGCTGATTTGATAATTGCCTCTGGTAAAATGCAGTATTTTGAAATGCAGACCTATTTTTTTGCTCCTTGTATCCTTTTTGCCTCCTTCCCATTCAAGCATTTAGTAAACCCTGAGCTCACTTCCTCAGAGGAGGGACCTATAACTGTATGTCCCAGTAACAGCAGCTATCACACATGGCACCCTTATGTACCAGACGTGGTAAATATACTAACTCATCAGCGCCAACAGCCCCATCAGTGGGTACTGTTACTATCCCCATTTCACAAATGAGGAAACCAAGGCACAGAGGTTTAAGTAACTTGCCCAAGGTCAAGTTACAATGAGCAAGAGGTAGAGCTAGGATTCAAAGGCAGACTGGCTCAGAATCTGTGCTCTTTACCGTTAAAGATGATCAATGCTATCTGTCAAGGATGCGAGCAGCACCATGGCCTCAGGAGAAACCTGGGAAAAGCTAATCAGACGATAAGGACAGAATCTAGGGTCAATGTTCTGTGAAGGCGCGTCAGAACCTGAACTTTTTGGGAGGAATGTTAGTACTGTAGACCATGGATGCATTGTCAGAGCATCAGGAAATGTCAGATTTGTGACCTTGCACAATTGTACCAAAGCTATGAAATGAGAATGAGACCTCAGCTCAGTGGCTGACAGAAGTATGAGAAAACAACGAGACAAGAAGGGCAGGTGAGATCCAGTGTTTGAGGAGATGGACCAGAAACAGAACGGTTGGGATGCATACTGTAAGGCATGGCTGCTTTTTTTTTCTTTCTTTCTTTCTTTTTAAAAAATTGAAGTATAGTTGCTGTACAATATTATATGTTATAGGTGTACAATATAGTGATTCACAATTTTTAAAGGTTATACACCAGTTACAATTATAAAATATGTGCCATAGTCCCCATGTTGTACAGTATATCCTTATAGCTTATTTTATACCTAATAGTTTGTACCTCTTACCCCCCTACCCAATATTGCCCCACCCTCTTCCCTCTCCCCACTGGTAACCACTTGTTTGTTCTCTACATCTGTGAGTCTGCTTTTTTTTTGTTATATCACTAGTTTGTTGTATTTTTTAGATTCTATGTATAAGTGATATCATATAGTATTTGTCTTTCTCAGTCTGATTTATTACACTTAGCATACAGGGCTCAGCTTCTCAAAGGGGCTTCACTGAGCAGAACAGTGAGCTCATTAGGCTTACATCTTAAATTAGCTTGTCTAGAAGTTGGATTTTACACATTTTACCCTAAGTGATTATTTTCTGGAGAACAGACTCATACTTAACAGTTTCTCAAGGGATATATAAAACAGAAAAGTGAACTTATTAATTTAGGAAAAGAGAATTGCTTGGTAAGATAACCTGTTTAGGAATTTGCATAGAGGACTTCCTCATGGTGGACAAAATTGCCCCAGAGCAAATCAAGCAAAAGGAATTTTGATGAACAAAGAACATGAATAAAGAGCATTGGACTTAGAGGCTTTTTTTTTTCAAAGTAAAGTAATTAGATAAACTTTTCTTCTCTGACCCAAGAATGAGCACCGACAAATTTTTTCCTTCTCCTTTTGGAAGACCATATTCAGAGAAGCTTCTCAATTAATACATCAGTTATAACACAGTTGTCATCCAAACCCTCTGGACTATATATTGTGTCTGCCCCTTACCTGATACCTGACCCAGTCCCAAGAGGAAGGTTGAATTCCAGGTCTCCCCAACTCCAGTCCGCTCCTGCCTGCAGCAGTGAACCTGTCTGTTCTTAGCCCCATCATGAACTAGACAACAGATCGTATATCCTTTAGTGTATTCTACCAGCAAACATTTCTGACAGTTATATTTTCCAACCTTGACTCCCAATGAAGGGGGAGATACCTTTTATGGGACTTATAAAATCCTGTGCTCTGAATACTGTGATCACATTTTAAACTTAAAAATGTGACTTTTATCAAAATATTTAGGATGGAACATATTTTAAATACCAAGGAAAGAGGTTAACAAGACTAGTCTTCGTTTCAGGCAACTAATAGAGCTTCCTCAGGTGGAGGTTATGAAACTCCTAAATATATAAACTTCCTATAATGTTGGTTTAGATATCATCTCATAGGGAGTCCTGAAAGGATATAAAACATTCTCATGTAGCATAAGTCTGAGAAATTACTATGGAAAAGCACTTTAAAATTTGTGAGACTAAACCAATTTCACTAGTGAGTCACCCTACCTATTCCTATTGTCTATGTAACTAGTAAAAGTTTAAATTAATAGATGCTCAATAAACGGGTCCTGAATTAATTACTCCACGTCATGTCAATATGAATGGTATGGTCAAGGGAATAAAAGCGTTTTACTGAAGACTGAGAGAACTGCATTAATTTCCAAGCTCTGTCATGGCTCATTGTATGCTCCTGAGCAAGTCATTGCTCCTCTCTGAAGCTCAGTCTTCTCATCTGTGAAAAAAGCTATTGGATCTAATGGTCCCTACGATCCACTCCCACTTTTAAATTCTTCTTTTTTGATTATTTATTATTATCTACAAGAAACCTTCCTAGAACATATTATGAAAGAGGATTAAAATTTTATATCAAAGTTAGGAAAGTTCATGGATAACTAGGCAACGCTGGTGAGTATGTGTAACGGATGAGTAAACTAGGTTGGAACTGAGACTTTGGTAAAGAGTCCTGTGGAATTAGGGATCCCTTTCATAGTTCCTCTGGGGCTCAAAACAGATAATCACAAAGCTGCTGTAATTATCCAGTTGGAAAATCTATATTATTACCTAAAAAATCTAGTTGCTTTGCTCTGTTCCTGGCCAACTCCTAGAGTTCTGGGACCATGGTGGTCTTGAAACGCTGCTGTTACTACCAGGCAGATTTCAAAATGTAAGTGGTGGTTGTAGGAAAAGGCCACTTTCTCCTTCCCTAACCTAATCTAGACTTGGACACAAGCCCCTTCCCTGAAACCCCAACAAAAGCATTTGATAAGCTGTGTAGTTTGCAAAGCTTCTGAAACTTTGGGGATAATGGAAAGAAATTACAATGCAGAGAAGGAAAATGTAAACAGGAATTTTAGCTATGAGTATTCTCTTCTCCATAGAGGTCCCCCATGGGCCATCTCTCCCCTTATCAATGGACTCAAACTATTGACATGTTGAAGGAATTACATAACCCTCCATGTAGAGAATGTCCTTGGTCATATCCTACCCTTAATTCCTCTCTTGCTTTATAAGAAGGGAAAAAATTTCTACATCCCCAGCCAATAAAGTACTAACCACTACTGATTCTATACCTACAATTAAGATACAATTTATAGATTATGCAGAAAAATTTTGCTGTTTTTCCCACAAAGTTTCCATTTCAGAATATAATCTGTGCTATATTTTGCATAATAAAAGCGCATTAAAGTATCACCCACCAAGAAAAAGAAAAGTTTTCTCCAAAGATAAATAATGGCCCTGCTCCTAGCTAAACAAAAAAATTGTCACCAAAATCTTCTTGTTAAATATGGTGGATTGACCACACATTTAAAAATGTGCTTCCTCCTCAAATCCCTTTAAGATGACAGCAAAGAAATAGAAAGGCATAAACCTACAATGTCAAAGCAAACAGGAATGATATGTGAAGAGATAAGAGATTACAACAACTTATTGGAAGAGATTTTAGAGGAACCACAAAATTCAAGAGTGACTGTCAAGGCTGAAAATAAGGGGATTGGTAAAATAATATAAAAAGTGTAGCTGGACCCTATAGCCTCCTCCCCAGCCCATGTAACTCCTACCCTCTTTATTCATATACTACCTACCACTTGCCCATTTTTTATTCCTAAAAGAATTTGATCTGGACCTTATTTTCATTTGAGGATAGCAGGAATGTTGAAAGGTAGGAGCCATAAACAGAGAAGTTAAAATAAAGCATGTATAGAAAAAGTACAACCAGGCACCTCTTTCAAACAAGATTGCTGTCAGGCAGGTTTGTATTTCTTAGCAGGAGACAGGGTTCTTCTCGGGAGAAATAGAAGGGCCCCACAGGAAAAAAAATTAAGGATACTAAAATATAATGCAACCTCCACAGATATGCCAGTTCACCACTTAACCATATATTGAATCTCACCAGTCCACAAACTCTACCCATGAACATTAAGCTAGCTTTCTGTTAGCTTTGTCGGTGCCTCACATAGAGATAACCAAGGGTCACCAGACATTTGAAGAATGTCTCCAGTATGAAAAACAGAGACAAAAACAAGGGAAGAAAAAAATAAAAATGGAACCCAGGGAATACAGAATACTGGGGGCCAGGCAGTGTTCTAGATGCTGGGGAAACTGTAATGAACAAAACAGACAAAAGTCTCTGCCCTCATAGAGCAGAAAGGTGGAAGTAAACATTAAATGAAATAAATAAATAGATTTGTTAGAATCTGTAATTTGTTAGAATCTGTAATGAACAAAACAGACAAAAGTCTCTGCCCTCATACTAGCAGAAAGGTGGAAGTAAACATTAAATGAAATAAATAAATAGATTTGTTAGAAAGTGATGTCTGCCATATACTGTGAAGAAAAATAAGTCAGTGGAGAGGCTTAGTGAGTGGGTGGGGGAAAGAGAGGCAAATTTAGATAGACTGGGCCAGGGAAGGCTTTATTGAGATGACATTTGAGCAAAGACTTGAAGGAGAGAAGAAAGTAAATCATGGGGATATCTGGGGACAGAGAGAGGAAGGAAGCAGTCCAGGCAGAGAGACTAGCTAGTGCAAAGGCTATGAGGCTGAAGTGTGTCTGAATGTCTGAGGAATAGCTAGGAAGCAAGCAGTCGATGTGTTCAGAGAGATAACAGAGATCAGATTACAGACAGACTACTAGTCTGTTGAAAGGAATGGGACTTTTACTCTGAGTGATGGGCAAGCCACTGAGGTATTTTTGAACCAAGAAATAATACAATGTGACCTACATGGGGGGGCACAAGAGTGGAGGTAGAGAGACCGGTAAGAGACTAGAGGAATACTCCAGGCAAGAAATGATGGCAGGTCAGAATAGGATGCTAATAGTGGAGGTGAAGAGGAATGGATATAATTTCAAAGTAGAAGAATGATTTCCTGACAGATTGAATGTGAGTTGTGAGAGAAAAAAAGAAGTCAAAGATGACTTCAAGGTTTTTGGTCTTAGCAACCTGAAAGATGGACATGTCAATAAGCTGAGGTGGGGAAGAATGAAAGAATAACAATTTGGAGCGAGGAGAGATGAAGAACTCTATTTTGGAAACGGTAAGTTTGAGATGACTGTTAAACATGCAAGGAAAATGTGAAGAAGGCAGTTGGATTACAGAGTCTACAGTTAGGGGAAAATATATATTTTAAAGTCAGTACCATAAAGAATGGTATTTAAAGTTATAAGAATGAGGACAGCAAGGATGTAGTACAGATTCAGAAGGGAAGAGGTAAAAATACCGAGCCCTGGGGTAAACCAATGTTAAGAAGCTGGGGAGATGAGGCACAAAGAGCAAAGAATAGTAGAGAGGAGTTGTCAGTGGGGTAGGAGGAAAACCAGGAATGAGTGACGTCCTAGGAACCAGGTGAGAAGATGCTTCAAGGAAAAGGGAGTCATTCATGTGTCTAGCAGATAAAGTAACAGGAGGACTGAGAACTGATCCTTGGATGAAGAAACATGAAGGTCCTTGGAGACTGTGACAAGGTCAGTTTCAGTGGAATGGTGGTGTGAAAGCCTGGTCAGAGTGAGTTTAAGAGAGAATGGGAGGGGATAAATTGGACATAGCTAAAAAGAAGTGCAACTGCTATAATGGGAAGTAAAGAAAAGGTTTTGTTTTATTTTTTAAGATGGGAGATGTCTGCAGAAGAAAACTTCCAAACTATATTTAGTATTATCAGAAAAGTAAGAAACAATAATGGAATGCTGTTATTTTTATTTAAAAAAGAACAATTAACACAAAAAGCTCAAAGAAATTAAATGAAATCGTCAAAATTAAACAAACTTCACTGAGTGGATTAGAATATATATTCAAGGAAACCTCCCAGAAAGTAGAATAAAATAGGAGAGAAAAGATAAGAAAATTAGAGGTATAATTCTAGGAAGTCAAGCATGTACCTAACAGAACTTTCAAAGAGGAGATAGAACAAAATGGAGAGTGAATTAACAAAGAAACAATAGAAAAATAATTCCCAGAACCGAGAGTTGAAGTTGAGTTTATTTCGTGTCCAGCACAATGACTTTTAAAAACAAGACAAAAAACACCCACCCCTTGGGCAAATCATGATAAAATTTTGAACAGCAGTGTTAGTGAAAAGCTGCACAAAGCTTTCAGAAGTGAAATCACATAAAAAGTACTGAGACTCACAATGGCATCATGCTTCTCCACAGAAAGAATGCCTTAAAAGTTCTGAGGGAATTTATATTTTCCAAATCAGGACTCTACACTGCCAAGCTAGCAATCAAGTGTGAAGTGTGAATAAAGCCATTTCGGACGTGCAAGAACTAAAAAAACAAAAACGAAAACAGCAAACAAACAAAAAACTACCTTAACATAGCCTTTCTGAGAAAGAGTCTGACAATACGATCTAGAAAAATAAGGGCGAATGAAGATCGATACATCAGAAGACAAGGAAAAGGAACCAAGAAAAAGGGTTCATTTCCCGGAAAGCCCTTTCCCTTGCCAGAGTTGGGATTCTTGTGGGCGATTTGGAGGGCAGAAATGAAGCGGCAGGCTTTTTAGCTCTCACATGCTGTTGCCTATCTGTTGGCTCATCTCGCTGGCATAAGATCTCTGCCAGGCCTGCAGCTGCCCCGCCTCCCCTGGATCTTCCTTCAGCACATGACAATGGCTTCAGCTTCTACAGGAAAGCCCCAACAGCCAGGTCAGAGGCAACAAGAACTGACAGAGCTTGCAGTCCGTCCTCATGGGCTCTAGCTCCTGCTTCCCTTACAGCCATCTACCCTTTTCACTCACCTACCCTCCATCCTTCTAACTCCTCCGGCATCTTATCTTAAGAAAAGGGCCTTTGAGAGACACACAATAGCCTAAGGTCATTCCTTATATATCCTAGAGGCTCTGCTTCTCTGATTGAACTCTGTTATATACAGGATCCCAAACAGGAAAACCGAATGCCAGAGAAGGAATTTTTCAAATGCACTGTTGTTTCCTGGAGGACTCACTGGCCCTCTTGGCTGGCTACATAAAGCACGTAAAAAGTAATCTTAATAGACATTGGACAGATCTCCCAAAATGTATAGCTTCAGGTCTCACAAAACCTGTATCCTCCCCTGCTTACCAGTTAAGATAAAATGAAATGCTTATTTAGTACTCTTCTCTTCAGAGGTTTCTTGCTTATCTGAAATTTTTTCCCTCTGGTATCTAACCAACTCTGAATTAGTTGTCTAACAGGGCAAAGTGCAAAAGATGTTTTCTTATTCAATATATTTTCCCTGTAAAGAATAAAAAGAGCTCTGGGCAAGGAATGTTTGTTTTTCTTTCGATGTTTATGCAAGGACTTCAGAATTGCATATATTTTATGCTTCTGAAGAATAACATCTTTCTTATTAAAGAAGAATCTCCCCATAAGATCACATCATTAAAAAAAAAACTGCAACCAAATAAATGTTAAATTCTAATAGAAAACAGATTTTTTTACACTAAATAAATGAAGAAGAAATTCAGCTATATTGTGTAAAAATATGTGGAGAAAAAAGAAAACAAGAGCTCATGTTAAGTAAAACCACATTTTAAAATATGCCTTTAGACCCAAGGAAGATGGGCGGTAACACAAGCGTCTGCTTTCTCTCTACTCCCCAGTATGACTTCTCTGCTTTCTTTGATAAATTTGCTATACATCTTTTTCATTCAGGTACCTAAATCCTGTTTCTACGTGAGCTTTTTTCCTCCAGTTTTTAGATTCTTAAAATATTATCTCCTCTTAAAACATCATCCAACTAACTGGAAAACACACGATGATTCATACTTTTATGACCACAACTAAAAGTAGAATTCCCAGAGTTGTTAGCTATCCTGACAAAATTTCTGGACACTAGCAGAAAATTTAAAAACATGTTATTGACAGAAGTGTATTTGTACATTTGAATTTAAAATTTGTCCTTGGGACTTCCCTGGTGGCGCAGTGGTTAAGAATCTGCCTGCCAGTGCAGGGGACACGGGTTTGATCCCTGGTCCGGGAAGATCCCACATGCCGCGGAGCAACTAACCCCTGTGCCACAGCTACTGAGCCTGCGCTCTAGAGCCCGTGAGCCACAACTACTGAGCCCATGTGCTGCAACTACTGAAGCCCACGCACTTAGAGCCCATGCTCTGCAACAAGAGAAGCCACAGCAATAAGAAGCCCACGCACTGCAACGAAGTGTAGCCCCGGCTGGCTGCAACTAGAGAAAGCCTGCACACAGCAACAAAGACCCAATGCAGCCAAAAGTCAATCAATCAATAAATAAAATTAAAAAAATAAAATTTGTCCTTATTTTTCATTCAGCTTTTAATATTTTTTATTTCTTAGAAAAAAATAAGACATCCTAAATATAATGCTCTAAGACAGTTCATTTAATTTTTTTGGCCGCACAGCTTGCGAGACCTTATTTCCTGGACCGGGGATCGAACCCATGCCAATGGCAGTCGAAGCAAGTCCTAACCACTGGACCCCCAGGAAATTTTGAGATAGTTTCTTACTTTCGCTTCAAAATAACTACATAATGCTGAGAAAAAAAAGTTTTATTGTGCACAATTACACTCACATTCTGATTCATTGTTTGGTTAGCCTGCATAAGTTTCATTACAATGAATTTATTTTTCTGCATGTGCATTTGAGACCAGAAGCTGGCGTATTAAACTTCTAAAATTTACATTTAAAAATTTTACATTTGCATGTGGATGACTTTACCAATAACTAGGATTACCTCGAAAACAAAGAATAGATGTCCATACATGTGCATGACCAAGAATACACACCAAAGTGATTCTCTAAGATTGAAGTGTTTTCCCGTTTCGTCCTTAGAAATATTGAGGGAAAATTCTAGAACTTTTAGACTTTTTGTCCCTACCTCTAGCAATCAAAGATTATGAAATATTAAAGCCTAATCTCAGAGTAATCCACTTTTTGTTTTTGCTTATAAGCTAAAGAAATAAATTTATCCAGTCATCTTGAGCAAAAATAAATAAATAAAATAAACAAATGAATTTATTACAGGGATACTAAGGTAAGTAACAGAATCAATAACAGACTGCCACAAAAAAGCTGAGGAAGACAGAACATGCACTGCCCCAAAATGCTCAGCAAGAGTTCTTGGATCTGTTCTGTAGTGTGCACCCTTAAAATGATTTAATTTCAGTGGAAGTTTAGCCCCTGTGTCTTTCCATACAAATTCCACAGCCCCGGGAGAGAGAATCCAATTAGCCTAGTCACTTATATATCAGCGTACACCTAGACATACAGCACCCACACATCGGGGCTATATGCCTGCTCTCTTGCCCACAGATGATAGATTCAGGGGTAGAGATTCTTACCAAACATGACTACTTGGGGAACTTCTGTAAATAAAGAAGGCTCCCAGTATGTACCATTTTCCTATTAGCCAATCAGAAAACTTAAAGAATGAAGAAAGGGGGATCCATCCAGTTTACTAGAATATCTTCTGGTTCAATAAAGATGCCTGGCAAGCCTAATATCTCATCTCCTGTGACGACTATTTTCACCAATGACTCAACCACATTACATGTGCTCTTTTGTTATTGCTGTCATATATATATATATATATACATGGTTGATATATGTGTGTGTATACATATGTATACATATGTATGTGTGTGTGTGTATTCCAGTCCTCTTTTCCTTTATTTGTCTATTCCAATATTCCAATAGTCCCTCTGTACCCTCTATGAATGAAATAGGCCTTCCCTGGCCACTTGCCCTTCCCCTAAGCCCATCCACCTAGGCTAGATGTTTTCCTATGTGTTTACTCTCTTATATCACACATCACTATATTGTGTACTGGAGTTTCTCTCGTCATTAAACAGAGATCAGGGACTCTTTTCTTGCTTCTATATCCATAGCACCTAGCATATACGTACCATACAATAGAGGCTCAAAAATATTTATTGTTCATGGAACAATAAAATTCCTTATCTGTGATAGCATATAATAAAAGATTCAAACTTGGTAACTTACATCAAGTTGGCATCTTACATGAAGTATTACTTACTATCAGGCCTAATACACAGAAGTCATGCAATAAATTCTAGTTTCCTATTGTCTTGAAACAAGATTAGGACTGTTGAGCTTGATCTATAGAGAGTGAGGCAGCAATAATACACACACAAATAATTAATGGTTTCATATACATTGCTAATTTAGGAAAGGAAAAAAGTGATTTTTAATAATCTAGAATTATTTGTGAGATGGGGAAGAAGTGAATCTGGAGACAATACCTTGCTCCTAAAATCATTTTCTAACATTGCCAAACTCACTCACTCTTGTGGCAGAATGAGAATTTTACATTGCAATAAAGAAAAGTAACAGAAACTTCCGCTTTAATAATGTAAGTGCTTGTAGCAGAACAAAATTGCTACCAAGAAAAACTCGAAAAGTTAGGCAAAATGAAAAAGACGACCTGTATGAAAGCATCAGGGAGTTACTAAGGCAGCCAGGATTGGAGGGGCCAGATTGTAGAGAAGAAAGCTGTCCACAGTCATAATATGATAAATGTAAACTATTCTTGCTTCTTTTTTTTTTAAAGCATAAACTATTGATCAAAGCAAAAAATACACACAGGTACACACAGGAAAAATACACAAATCATTAGCATATAGTTCAATGAATTTTCTCAAACTACTTTTTCTGTAGTGTGGACATTCTGGTGATTGATTTTTTTCTGTTTTTGTATACCTGAAGATATTTTTGCCTTAGTTTCTGCATATAGCATTCTGGTTACTCCACTGTTTTCTCACGTGCATCATTTCCAGCAAGAAATCTGCTAGCATCCTTGTTCCTCTGTAGGTAACACTTTTTTCCTCTTGCTGATTTTAAAGGAACTAAGTCTGTCCATTCAGATTATATTCTTCAGGAAGCTAAAAAGTTTTGTTCTCGGGATGTTTATGAGGGAGTGGCCTGTGATCCACCCCTGTGGAAGGGAGCAGGTTTGGGCAAAGGGAGAACCTATGCAGAGTTTTGAGCTAATATAGCCCATCAGAGGTATCCTGCTTTGGCCAAAATGGCTGGACCTTACTCCCAGCTTGATGGGATGTTACACGTGGGCTGCCCAGGGAGGGGAGAGACCTTGGCTAGAGGTGGCTCTCTATAACTGATGGAACTCCTAAAGGGGCTGACGGCACACCTGTTGCCCTGATGGCAACAGGGCAACAAATTCTCCCTTGAAGGGCTGATCTGGAGGTGGTGTGTCACCATTTCCTTACATCTGTGGATACAATCACAGGCATTATTCATTCACTTGGTGGAGGAGAGCAGAGTCTAGATACCCAAGACAGTGTCTATTGTTGTATCTTTTTTGTGACAGAGAAAGACTGTTAGATGCCTTTAAAAAAAATTGTGATAAAATACACATAGCATAAGATTAACCGTTTTAAGTGTATAATTCAGTGGCATTAAATACATTCACATTGTGGTGCAACCATCACCACCAACCATCTCCAGAATTTTTCATCTTCCCAAACTGAAATGCTACACACGTTAAACAATCACTCCTATTATTTTCTTCCCCCAAACAATGGCAACCACACTCTAATCTCTGTCTCTATGAATTTGACTACATTAGGTATCTCAAATAAAAAGAATCATTCACTATATGTCCTTTTGTGTCTGGCTTATTTTACTTAGCACAATGTCTTCAAGATTCATCCGTGCTGTAGCATGTGTCAGAATTTCCTTCCTTTTTAAGAATGAATAATCTTGCATTGTATGTATATAATGCATTTTGTTTATTCATCTGTTGATGGATATTTGGCTTGTTTCCATCTCTTGGCTATTGTGAATAATGCTATTATGAACACTGGTATACAATATGTCACATTCCTTTTAATCGCTCTCCATGACTACTAAAGGATAAAAGAAAACAAGAGGCCAAAATATGAGCTATGAATTTCAATTGGGGAGATTCAGAGTCAGATTTTGAGTATTTGATCATACAAACTACATGAGGCTTAAAAGCAGGTTTGCAAAACAGGTAAGTGTCTTTAAAAGGATTGTTCAGCTTTCAACAGTATAAAAGGCCACACACACACACACAAAATCTGAACAATCTCATGTTCTCTCCGCCCCAGCCAAATTGGATATATGCCATTTCCCAAATACAAGTTGTGCTTTCTGTTTCTGTGCCTTTGCCCATGCTGTTCATTAAGTCTGCAGAAATCTTTTCTCAGAGGATCTGTGATAGCCAACTCTGACCTGTAGTTCAGAACAGAGAAAATGCCAATAATTATTTTCCTATTCTGAGGCAATTTCATTTAGCATCTTTTCATTCCACTGCTAACACCTATTTAGATTTATTCCCATTTTTTTCAGTTTGTCCTTTAAACATTACATTATACATATTATAGCCAAAGAACATTATGCATCCTAGATCATAAGATCTTTATGGTTATTCATTTATTAATGACCAGGTCTGTGTCATCCATAGTCAACAGGCAGCCCTAGACAACAGCCCTGTCTGGTTAACTGATGAGATTTGCAGTTGACATGTTATTCTTTTGCCTCCCAGCTTCTATTCCTCCTAATAGCATCTCTATTTCTGTCTGGGGCTTCTCCGTAACTTTTGGGGAAAATAATTCTGCACTTCCACCGCAGGAGCCAAAGGACAGTGGGCTGCAGGAATTAGATAATTTCTCCAGCATCTGCACATTTAAGGAGAGACACAAGGAGGTCACGCAACCTAGAAGAGCAGAGGCAGCAGCACGCTGGCCAGATGGTACAGGCTATGACACAGGTGCTCTGCCCCTTGCTTTCTGTTTCTTGGCTTTCCAGAGCTCTCTTAATGCTTGTTCATCCTGAAGTCTGATGGTCCCAGACGACTTCTGATTCTGTGAATCCCGCATTCTCCAGTAAATTTCAATAAATTCACTTCTGCCCAAATTAGTGTCAGAAACCAACCAGGAACTCTGATACATTACTATCCTCTTGCCCCTCCTCATCTCTCAAATTCCTGTCCTGCTCTGGCCTGTATCTATTTTTTAAATGCATATATATATAAATAATACATATATATGATGACTTTGTAGATGAAAATGTAGATGTAACTTTAGACACAGATGAACGATATCTATCTATCTATCTACCTATCATCTCAAAAAAATGAAGGATCAGATTCAGAAACAATGGAAGTGAAGGATAATAACACAAGTTGGCAGTTAGCTTTTACTGCTTTTACACATCTCTCTTTAGAAGATCCTTATCCTAGGCTACTCATCGGAAGATACAGTACTACCGGCATGGACAAAGAAAAAGAAGCAAAAAGCACAACTTGTATTTGGGCAATGCCATGTATCCAGTTTGCAAAAAGGTTAATAAAAGTGACAAAGTATGATTTGGCTAGAAAAACCCAAGACTTGGAATTAGAAAACCTGGGATAATGTTCTAACTCAAAATCTATTTAAATTGGGGTCCCCCAAAGCAAAGCCTGAGGCAAAGATTTGGATGCAAGTAGTTTACTTGGGGGGTGATTCCAGGAATCATAAGTGAGGGAGTAGTGAGATGGATCAGGGAGGAAAGCCAATAAAGGGTGCCTAGTGAGTGGGTTACAGCCCTAGGCAAATGGGGCACAAACATGCTGGACCAGGGCTTCCCTGGTGGTGCAGTAGTTAAGAATCCACCTGCCAATGCAGGGACACGGGTTCGAGCCCTGGTCTGGGAAGATCCCACGTGCCACGGAGCAACTAAGCCCGTGCACCACAACTACTGAGCCTGCGCCCCAGAGCCCACGAGCCACAATTACTGAGCCCACGTGCCACAACTAATGAAGCCCACGCGTCTAGAGCCCGTGCTCCGCAACAAGAGAAGCCACCGCAATGAGAAGCCTGCGCACCACAACGAAGAATAGCCTCCGCTCACCGCAACTAGAGAAAGCCTGCACACAGCAACAAAGAACCAATGCAGCCAAAAACAGATAAGTAAAATAAATACATTTATTAAAAAAACACACAAACCTGATGGACCCTCGGAGAGACCCACATCAGAATTTCCCCTCATGTGGCAAGAAACCTGGGGTATATATCTAGTAACTCCAGCCCCTCATTGCTTGAGGGTTGCCTCTGTAGGTACTGGCTCCTCTTGTTTTAGTCTATTCCGTCTACCTATGCTCTGAATCCCAGCCTCTTCTTTCTTGTCTAGAACTGTACTCTTTTAATTATCTTTCCCCTTCTTACTTTTAACATCACCCGCTCTACCCATAGTCTTGTCCCCCTTTCATCCTAGAGACAAGCTCAATTCTTTTAAACTCTAGAAAATTAAAATCTCCCTTGTTCCTGCCTCTGGCTACCCTCTCATTGTTCTCTCTCCCTTCCAGCCATGCTTTGCAAAAAGGGCGATCTACACTCACTGACTCCATGGTCTCCCTTCCTATTAACCCCTCAACCAGAGCCAGTGACTTCTGATCCGTTCACTTCGCTGCAGCTGCTCACGATTAGGTCACAAGTCTCCTCAGAGCAGTTTCTTACTGATTTCTCAGAATGCTCCTTCTTCTTCAAAACTTATTCTTCAGTGGGCTTTCCTAAAACACCTCCCTCTTAGTTCTCTGGGTGTCCTCCAAGTGTTTCATCTTTTCTTAATAGAGTATTCTTCCTCTCTAGTCCACTGAATGTTAGTGTGTACCAACTCCCAAATATCTAATGCCAGCTTTCACTTCTCTCTGTAACTCTGTGTTTGGCCAACAGTCAACTCATTACAGTCTCTTCCTCTTCCTTTCCCCTGGAGGAAAAGGCTTGCCTTTGGGAGAACACAATGAGTTGGAAAAACCCTTATTTATTCACTCATTCAGTTCAAACTCCTGGCATTATCAGACATCATTCCTCTCCCTCATCCTTCATTTCATTAGTCAATAAGTCCTATTGAATCTACTTCCTAAATACCAAACTTTCTTCATCAGCCCCATTGTCACAACCTCATTGCCACTGCAATCTTAATTTGTGTCCTCAACACCTTAGCATAATCTATTGGTACCTCCTCTTTGATCAATCTACTTCCAGTTTCCTTCCCATGGTGACTATCTCCTACACAGTTAAAAAAAAAAGTTATCTGTATAAAAACAAATGTGATCACATCACTCCTCTGTTTAATAAGGCTCAAGTGGCCCTCCATAATCAACAAGATAAAATCCAATTTCTTTCCTGTGGTGATCTAACCTTGGTGTCAGTATCCACTGGTAGTCAAGCAGTCCCCACGGTTAAAGCCACTGTGACTCAGCCAAAGTGGCGTACTGTGAGTGCTTTGAAACCTCTGCTAAAATGTGATGCAGGAATGGATCCTGAAAACTTGGAGGCCTAAGTCAGCATCAGCACAGAGCCTCCTTTGTAAGTATAATAAATGTAAACATTTATATATCACTTACTGTGAGCCAGCACTCTCTGAACATTTTCTGTGTATTAATTCATTTAATCCTCATAACAGCCCTTTGAGATATGCATTCTTATTTTTACTCCCATTTTGTCAGTGAGACAAGAGAGACATAAAAAGAGCAAGTAACTTACTGAAGGTCACATATGCCAGGGTTTGACTTGAAATAGTCTGGTCTCAGAAGCATGTTTTCATCCACTTGCTGTAGTGCTTTACTAGCTTTACACGAAGGTAGTGGGGTCGCCCAGCCTTAGAACATCATTACAGCCTGTGCGGGAATCTGTGCGAATCAGAGGCAAAAAGCCTGAGTCAGTGACAGCTCAGGGCAACCTAAACCTGGAGCAAAACATTATAAGGAGAATCCTTGTTTCCACACCTTCCCAATGCCCCACACTCCATGAAAAGCTTCTAAGAGACCAGAAGTGGAATCACTGCTGCAGAGGATAATGATGGCCTCAGATCATACGGGAATGTTTTCAAAAGTGATAAGATGAGGGCAGTGGGACAAAGGACAAAAAGTGGGACCCATCTTGAAAATTAGGCAGTCTACCCTTCTCTCTCCACTATGTGTTTGGACTAAAGACTGGCTCCTGGGCTTCCCTGGTGGTGCAGTGGTTGGGAGTCCGCCTGCCGATGCAGGGGACGTGGGTTCGTGCCCCGGTCCGGAAAGATCCCACATGCCGCGGAGTGGCTGGGCCCGTGAGCCATGGCCGCTGAGCCTGCGTGTCCGGAGTCTGTGCTCCGCAACGGGAGAGGCCACAACAGTGAGAGGCTCGCGTACCGGAAAAAAAAAAAAAAAAAAGACTGGCTCCTAAGAACTGAGTTAAGCATCCTCCATTCCATTCTTGGATATTAAGGGAGGGGATGTCAGGGAAATGAAGGGAAATGTTTCTTGTTACAATATCTGCTAATCAGGATAGTTAAGAGTCATATGCAATTAATTTTAGCATTCAGAGAAGACATAACTTTCTTAGAACTTCATGCTGAGGAAATGGGTCACACTAACTCATGTAGCAGAGGAAGAACATTGTTTATCTTAATAGTAGGTCTAGCTGGGACAGGCTAGAAGCAAGACCAAGGGAAAAACACTGTTCTGATAACAAATAATTAATGAGGAATTTGGAGTTTCCATGGATAACCCAAGAGGAAGAGGGTGAAAAGGCAGGAGTGAGTGAGATAGGAATGGGCAGCAGAATGTGAAGAATCCATCAAGACGACAGAAAGTTGGCAGGAGGCAGCCAGTGAGAAATTCCAGGCTATGGCCAAAGATCTTTAAACAACAGGGGTGTCGAATATTCACTTTTAAGATGTTTGCTGCAGCACGAAGTCCTCTTTCTCCTCACCCCCTTGGCACTGTTAACACCAAATCCTCAGTGAAAAGCTACCACAGAGAGGTGCCTGATGGTATTTTGAGAAAATAAAGGGTAAGAGGCCATGTTCTGCCTTGGGAATGATGTGGGATGAAGAAAAAGAACAGCCCAAAGAGGCTAGACTTGAGAGAAATCAAGAAATCAGCAAAAGCAAAAAATAACAGAAAAACATTAGCTCCAAGATCCTAGAAGATGTCGGCAAATGAGATCAGATTTCCTGCTGTCCTCGCAACGGAGATGTGGTTATCCCAACAACTTCGGGGGCTTGGGAATATTCAGGTAGCTGACATTTGAACTATGTAAGTAAAGTGGGTATATTTCTTATGCCACAAACTTACACGTGAAAGATAAATGTGACTCTTGTTTTCCTAATTGGATTTCAAGACTATATTCTCTGGGCTTGAAGAAACCTAATCTCTCTTGCACTGACTTTGGGGCTTGTGGTAGGCGAGGTCTGCGCTGTGCCACGAGAACCCTCTATTCCTGCCACAGATACTGGCCCCTCTTAGTTCTCCTCAGTCAGCAGTCCACACAGGCTGCTGCTAAACCTTCCTCCTCTTCCTTTTCAGAGATGCAAGGGAAAGCATCAAATTCTTTTGATTTCCCATCAAGTCTTCCTCTTTTCACAAATTGTAAGGCGTGGAAACTGCTCTGATTTTAATCTTTTTTTCTCATGTCTGAAATTTTTATCTTTTGTTGCTGGTGTGACTGCCTGGGATCATCCTTCATGGAGGCAATGCATGCCTATAACTAGTCTGAATGGGGGAAAAGAAAATATATCAGAAAATGGAACAAGCTAATACCTGCAAATATTGTTCAGTTGCATTTGCTTGATATTCTCCCTCTCTTAATTAGTTCAAAAGATTCCTTGTATAATGACCATCCTGCAAAGTAGTAAAACTGCATTTTTTTCCATTGTTAATTTCTCCCTTGATCTATCATTAATTATCTAAAAACTTTAAATGTTCAGTGCTCTCTTAGGGGTCAGCACACTATGGCCCCTGGGTTAAACTGGGCCCACTGTCTATTTTAATATTTTTAAATGGTTGAAAAAAATTAGAAGCGGATTAATATTTTGTGACGTGAAAATTATATAAAATTTAAATTTCAGCGTCCAAAAACAATGTTATATTGGAACACAGCCATGCTCATTCATTACCTGGCTGCTTGCACTCTACAATCATTGAGTAGTGGGACCATATGGCCCACAGTACCTAAAATATTTAATATCTGGCCTTTTACAGGAAAAGTTTATCAACCCCTGCTCTACACCATTCTGCTGCACCTATTGTCAGGGTTTTATTTTTTTCCTTCTCTAGATTAGATTGTCTGTCCATTCAATATCTCCCAGTTTTTAACTCTGGACATTTAGTCCTCTTTTGGTAAAGAAAGAACATTCTAACCTCTTTTACCTGGTTAATCTGAGTTCACACATGTTTTGCCAGTTCTCCCTGACCTTAGAATCTTTCTTATGGAAGGAGAAATGCAGTGTGGGAAGCCTTTTTATGGTAAAAGGGCAAAAATCATAGCATATACAGCTGTACCTCACTATATAATGCAGTGAATTTAATATGGCTCAATGTAACGCCAATCATGTTGGATATTCCTTCATTAGCCCACCCTTATTTTCATGCATATACCAAATCTAGACCTGCAGATCTCCTTATTTATGTGAGAAAAGACCCTTTTCTGACCCAGAGTTCATCTTTTGTAGTTACTCCAGATTACTCCTTTAGAACCATGGCAATTGTTCTTATTTCATATAATTTTAGTTTCAATAACAGGGTTTTGAAAGTAAAAGCTGAAAATTACTTTTGATACCTTTTTAATATTTTTCATATGAATTACAGAACAAAATCCCTATCAGTCTATATTTCTGTAATTTTGGAACCTTCCCACCCAATTACCTGATTTCTCTAATTATTAACAACCTACATCTAGTTATATTTAAGACTTTCTATTGTAGGGGTGGTGGGAAGCTAGGAGAAAAGATATAGATTATTTTTTGTCCAGTTTTTTATTGTTACTCAGGACACCTTTTTAAAAACCCTTCAACTTGATTTTTTCCTGGGAAGCAAGCATTGCACATAGGACTGCACTACTGCAGCTCTGATCAGGTTTACAATGAATAGAGAAGGTGGGGTAAAAACACACAGACCCCCAAGAATATAGACAAGGAAAATATAGGAAGAAGTGTATAGTAATTACAACTCTAGAGTTGGAAAGCCACGTAAAGACTGATGACCTGCAGACAGAAATAGAGACACAGATATAGAGAACAAACCTATGGACACCAAGGGGGGAAAGTGGTGGTGGTGGAGGGGTGGTGCTGGGATGAACTGGGATTGACATGTACACACTAATATGTATAAAATGGATAACTAATAGGAACCTGCTGTATAAAAAAATAAATAAAATTAAATTAAAAAATTAAAAAAAATAATTTATGACCTGCAAATATGTATGGAATTGTCAGAATCACAAGGGTTACATTTATTGAAAGAGTGATTTTTGAATGAAAAGGACCATAAATTGGTTATGAAGGAAAGAGCAGTTCAGACTGGTGTAAACATTAATATTGTATGCTGAGAGCAGCAATTAGGTATTTTGGAATCTAGTAATAAAGAGTCTGAACTAGGCAGTAATGAGAGCTGTCGTAGTAATTAGATATGGGGGAAACGGAAGAAGGTAAGAAGAGCCTTGAAACATTACTTATGCATGAGGATTTGATATAACTAGTTGATATAATTACCTAGTAATTAATTGATTTAATTATTTATATGTTCAGGTTTTTGAGCAAAAGAGGTACATAAGAGAAATCATAATTAACACGGTTTTCTCAATGCAAAGACTAGACAGTGTTTCTCAACTGGGAGTGATTCTGCCCTTAAGCCACACGGTCCACCGCACCCTGACTCCGGGGTTATTGGGCAATGTCAAGGGACAGTTTTGCTTGTCATCACCAGGGAGGCAGCGGGCTACAGGCTGCAAGAGGCCAGGGCTCCTGCAGCACACAGCACAGCCCCCATCACAAAGAATCATCCAGCCCTACAGGTCAACCATGTCAAGATTGACAAACTCTGGGCCAAATTAAGGCAGAGCAGTGAAGTGCTCAAATTTAACCGAAAGGTATAAGAACTAGGCCAGAGGTCTCCAACTAGTTCCCTGGGTGACATGATCAATCTCTTTGTTCATCAAGTTACCCACAAGCTAAGATAAAGCATAAAGATAAAATCAGTTATATTCAGTTGTAGGATTATTCAAAAATTAATTTTACATTCTGCTCTTAACAGACTGTGTTTCTACCCATCAACATGGATGAATTGCAGAAACATAATGAGGAATCAAAAAGCACATCAAGCAAGAATATAATCAGTATGATACCATTTATATGAAGTACGAAAACAAGCAAGACTAAAAAAATACTACTTAGGGATATATACATATAGTTACACAAGGAAAATGAAGGAATTATAACACTGATATCATTCTGGATAGTACTTATGACTGCAAAGAAGGGGAATGAGTTTGGTGGAAAGCAGAGGGGTCCTTAAATATACTGATTATTTTCTATGTTTTAGGTTAGGAAGTGGACTCTTGAGTGTTTCTTTTCTTATTGTACTTTATAATTTACATAAATGTCATACATTTTCTTGAGTGTATCAAAAATCACATAATAAAAACAATCTTAAATTCAGTTATAATAGTATAGTGGTCACTGAAGGTTTTACCTTTAACTTCTCTCGCCACCTACAGGTTAAAACTAGGTACTGCAGAAAACCGTCTTCAAAGACCAAATTAATGAACATCAAAATAAATGAACTCTACAAGGCATCTGGGATATAAAGAAGCATAAAAGGCAGGGTTTCTGCTCTAGCCATGGTTAAAATCTATCTGTGGATAAAGAATGTACAGAACTCATTAAAGAGATAAATAATATACCACAAAATGTTAAATTTTAAGAGCCCTCTGGTCAATGTCATACTAAATATCAAATAACAGAAACAAATATTTTACACAGCAATGACAGCTTATTTAATTTACCGTCAGATTCCAACTCCTCCACTTGATTCATTCTGCTATCACCTTAGGCCAGGCCTTAATTACTTCATGCCAGTTACCACCTGTTCTTTGTCTTTCCCTTCTCCTCTGCTCTCCCTAGTCTGTTCTAAACATTGCCACTAGATTAAGTCTTAAAACAACTACTTCCTTATATCATTGCCTCTTCCAAACCCTCAACTAGTTTCACATTATCTGTTGAACAAAGCCGAAACATTTCAGATCAACATTTAAGATTTTTTACAGTTTGGCCCCAACCTGTTCATGGCTCTCGCTTTCTTCTCCTGCTTCCCCATCTCCACATGAATCCCCTACTTGACCCAGTCTGTTTTCTGTATTATTCATTGCTTATTCTGGATGTATTATCTGTGTTACAGGTGTGCTCCTTTCCTTTGAACATCATTCTTCCATTTCGGCCTCCTCACCCACCTTTAATACATGTGTTTAAGTTTTACTTAAATGTGGAAAACTGAGATGTAGTTTCAACCTATATCTCTTAAAGGCTACTTATGTTCCCCATTTACATTTCCACCAGACTGTTGCCCCTAATTTCATCCTACATAGAAATCCTGGAGCTATCATCATCTTTGAGACAATATAATACAATATACTTAATATAATGTACTCTTTCTCTGCATTCCTAAAGCACTTACTGTATTGTTTATTTGCCATATTCATACACTACTGATGCTAAACTGGTTCATTTGCATAGTTTGTTTTTCTAAATTAGATGTGAAGGTTTTAGAAATCCAGGATAATTTCATCATTTGGGGGGGTCCTCTGTCCCCTGCTAAGATCAATAATGCCCATATTTAGTTTGAGGACCCCATTTTAATGTAAAAATTTCTCAGACTTCTCCCACCACCTAACAGACCAATAATAGCACTGGCATCTTTTAGGGTTCACAAATTAAAAGAACATAATGACCATATGATTTCAGTAGTGCTTTTGAATCCATCTGTATTGTTTCAATGACAATAGCTTCTACATATTTAAAAATAATAATATATATGTATAAAACAAAACGGTGATGATGGTGATGATTATGGCTTACCATGTGCCAGTATTTTTTCCCATGCATTTTCTTTTTTTTTTTTTGGTACGCGGGCCTCTCACTGTTGTGGCCTCTCCCGTTGCGAAGCATAGGCTCTGGACACGCAGGCTCAGCGACCATGGCTCACGGGCCCAGCCGCTCCGCTGCATGTGGGATCCTCGCGGACCGGGGCACGAACCCGTGTCCCCTGCATTGGCAGGCGGACTCTCAACCACTGTGCCACCAGGGAAGCCCTCCCATGCATTTTCTTAATCAAAAAATTCCTTCGAGGAGTCACAGTTTACACCTGGGCTCTCCTACTTGGAGCTGTCAGAACTTTGGCAATTTATTTAACCCCTCATTAGTAAAATGGAACTGATGTAGAACCAGTATCTTCAGGATAGTTGTGAGAATTCAGAAAACCACAAGAGATGAAATGCTTAATCCTGTGCCTAATACAGAATAAACACTACTTTAAAAAAAAAGATCTAAGGTAGGCAATATTATTAGCTCCTCCCCTTCATTTCATAGGTGGGGCAACTGAGGCTCAGAAAGGTCAAGTAACTTGCCCAAGATCTTAGAGCTAGTGTGCGGTGGAATTACAATGAGGCCTAGGGCACACTGGACTACAGTGAACACCTAATCCATTAGCTGCTCGGTGCTGGGAGTTCCCACAGCACTTTGTTTTCTTATAAAACACAGTTTATTTACATCACACCCTATTTCTTCATCATTCATTAAAATATGAGCTCTTAATGGGCAGGGACTATGTTTTTGTTACCTAAGTAATCAGCACTGTTAGACGCACAGAAAAGTACTTAAAAAATGCAGGACAAAGGGTCAAAGATCATTGCACTGAAGCTGAACCTGGATTCAGTTGCAAATTACAGTAGCACGAAGGGCTTGATTTACCTGAATCATCTATTGAGATGCAGTTCTATTAATTGGTTTTGTGAACAAATTCCATTGGTAACTGAGAACAATTTGCTGTTGGAACTTAGACACCCATTCTTCATTCCTCCTACCCTTATTTTGCTTAAAACAAAGTTATCCCACAATTACAAACTGTCGAAAAATAAAGAAAAACTGACCAGTGTTTAAAACTTTCAGGTAGCCACACTGAAGACCTTAATTGTCACCGTGTTCTGGGGGTTTGTTTTAAGAGAGAACCTGTTTATATACTAACCTTAACAGGGCTGCTGCTGAGAAAAGAGAGTAAATAAAAAGGGACTTCAGAGACTATAGTTTTAGAGAACATTTTTCGATATTAAATTTTGATTAAAATCATCTGGTTCTTCTAAGGAAACTAGGGCGTTAATCCAAGGTGGAGTTAATTACTAACACTGATGATTCTCCCACTGACCAGCTGTACGACGTTTGGCCAATTAACTCGCGTGGGTTTATCTCCTCAGGTGTAAAATTAAGCCCAGATTGTAAAGGTCCTTTTGCTTCCACCCCTTCGTGACCGGGATGTGGGTAGTGGGCGACCGCACTCCGCGACCTTTTCTCCTCCTTCCGGCACTCTCCGGAGCTGGAACCACCCGCCCACCCACAGAAAACCAGAACGCGCCTCCACTCTTTTTCCAGCTGCCCAAGAGGGCTCCATCCGCTTCCGCACAGGCCTCGACCTCCTCGCCGGAAGAGCCGGAAGCGCCCAGCATGCTGGGATTTATAGTCATTTCCCTCGTGGCGAACGTGCGGGCGCGTATAACCCGAGAGCGAGTTGGCATTCTGGGATATGTAGTTCCTGGTGGTTCGTTTGTGTAATCGGCAGCCGTCTCCGGAGCCAGAGGTGACACCGCAGACTCCCGCCGGTCACATGACTCCAGTCTAGAGCGCTGATCGCACTGCGGCTCCCGCCCAGGCGAATTTCGCCCCCGCGCGGCCGTTGCCGAGGAGACGGCGCATGTCTCCCGGCGCGTTGCCCCCTCTGCAGTCCCCCCGCCCCTCTTCTCCCACCACAATGAGAGCCTAAGATGGCGGTGGCTGCGACGGTTGGAGCCGAGTAGCTGAGGTAGAAAAGGCGGCCATTGGGCCCTAAGCAGCCAGGAAACTTGGGGACTCTCCCTGCTGTGGTCTCTAAGGGAGGCCCGCCGCCGGTGGCGGTTCGTGGGGGCTGGCCGCTACTCCGCCCTTGGCGGGAGCGGCTGCTTCGTTTACAGGTAATGCCTGAGCGTCCCCAGCCCTTGGCAACCGAGGGCAGCGCGGCGTAGGGGCGGGAGAGCAACGGCCCTGGGACACTTGACTCCGTAGGGCCTGGTCTCGGGCCCACGCCTCTGTCTGGGCTCCTGGGGTTTTTTTGCTGCTTGCTTCCCGTCCCCTGGCCAGGCATTCCGCCCCCTACCCCGGACCGACCGACGCGATATCGGGGTGAGCCTCAAGGGACGCATCTTGGCGACCACAGAACCCTCCTTCTTGCCTCCCCGCCCCTCTCTCTTTTTGGCCCTGGGGAGGAGGCCGCCCTGCGACTCTGGAGCTCCAGGAATGTCCCTTGCTAGTGCAGGAAGCGGGGGGGGCGGGTTACGGTTTGGTTGCCAGGGGCAGGGGGTCTAGTTTTCCATAGTAAGGGGCCTTAGTGGCCGTAGTCTTCGTCACTGCGCCTCTCCCACCCTACCCCCCAAATTCTCTTCTGGTGGGGCTCTCGAGGTCCAGAATTTGGGGTGGAGAAGGGCTGGTGAGGAGCGACGCGACTTCGGGGTTGGGCTGTGGGCAGCGGGACTTAAGCTGTCTCGGGTGTTTTTAGAGCGGAAGGGCCGCGGGAGGCGTTCCTGGCTTTGGGGTTTCTACTTGCGAGGGGAATGTTCATTTCAGAGCTCTTCCCTCGCCTCTGCCGTTGCGCCCCTTCGCCATCCCTTACTGCTGGTCCAGTTTGGATGGGCCCAGGGTGGGGATAAACTAAATGCCAAATGGAATTCGGGGAACATCGCTTGCTTTGCAGAAACGGGGGTTTGGGGGTTACGTAGTAGGCCCCGCTAGGGAGGCGGGTCGCCCAAACTTTTCATCCCGCGGCTCACTCCTCAAGAGCTCGCCCTATCTGAAAAAAGAAAAAAGTTTTTTTGACCGATTGGAGATCTGTGTCGTTTGCTCTACGGGTGACGGATCGTGTCTTGGCGCTGGAAGAAGCGGGCTTTCTGGGCGCCCCTTTCACCCCCGCCCCATCGCTGCTTTCCAGACTCCGCCTTCTGGTATTCTCTGGTTACTGGAGTGGGTGTTGTCAAGCTTCGGTGCACCTGCTCCTTTCTTTCCCTATCACCTTCCCAGTTAGAGCCACTGGGAACCATTATAATTCTGAGTTTTTGGACTGAAAGTAAACCTTGTGTTTATGTAGTTACAGGGTTATTTTTTAATGAAGTAGCCAGCTTTTAAATAAACATTTTCCTCATCAACGGGTCTGCAAGGTTCTGGAAGTTTTGAGTGACAGGAAGTTAGTGACTTGATCAATCTGAAGAGTAAACTTGGGCATGGATTTTTTACATGATGATTACATTATATTCCAAAGTAGGTATTAAGGTATCACACTGTTGTTTGGTAGGATCTTACAAGGTTGGAGGGTTTAAACCTGTGTACCACATTGTTTTCCTAAAAGATGAAAGTAAGGTGATTTTAAAATAGTGATAAATTGGATTTTTCCTTTTCTGTTGATTTCCTGAACATACTTCAGGTTATAAATATAGTCAGTATTTGTTATTCTGTACTTCATAGTGTAATTTACTGAAGTGATTTTTTTTTTTTTTAAATCATAAACAGACAACAGTTTTGAAGTGTGAAACAGGAAAGGAGCCGTTTCTGAGCTGCAAAAACTAGTTTCTAAACAGGTAACTTGACATCATTATGTATGTTATTGGCCTTTGTATTATAGTTGAAGAAGACCTTATGATGCAGACTGTTATAAAATACCAGTGCGTGTAGTAAACAAACGATCTAGGTTTGTTGCCCTGTTTGCTGTGCTTTTGGCATGCCACTTTGGTCTGCCTTAATACTTTTGTTTGAAAAGAGTCATGTCATTCCTAATTATTAAATCCTAGAATAGCTTATGCAATACCTTTTAAATGTCTTTGTCTTCGCAGAATTTCTTCTTCAGCCCATTTCAGTTTGAATGTGTCCTGTAACAACTATTTGGATAGCCTCTTCTTCTGAATTCATTTACTCTTAAGTCATCTTGTACAACTTTTCTATAAGTTGGCTGTTTTTATTTTTTATTCACAAACCTCTACTTTTTGAGCTTATTATATATACTATTGATTGAAGTTGGTTTTTTTTTTTTTTTTTTTAGCTGTCTAAAATTACTTTAAACATTAGTTTGTATGCACAGTGCATTGTCAAATGCTGGTTATGTAAAGATATTCTCTGACCAGCAGAAAAAAGTCAATGTAAGTTCATTGAGGGAAAGTTAAGTAATTGTTTGCCAAGGACCATTCAGAAATTAAATGACCAAAGGATGAGGATTAGAAGAAATTTTTGTTAGAAGCATTTCAGCAATAATTAGTCTTTTAAAAAAAATCTCAGAAAATTTAATTCTATTGTTAAAATTTTAAGGCAGACCATTTTTAAAATATGCTTACTATATCCTTGCTTTCCAGGAAAGCAGACAAATCTTCAGCTCCCTTATGAAATAGGCTATCATGAGAAAATATAGATTGGTCATTGATTTATATCTTAATTATAATTCTTGGTATTTTTTTCTTTTAATTGAAAGAGTATAACAATAAAACAAGAAAAGTGGAACTCGGGAAAAGTCAAATGTGAGTTTGTGGATTAGAGTTCTTAACACTGGAGTGTGTAATAGGCATTTGGTAAAATAAAAACAGTTATAATATCAGTCATAAAATAATTTTCCTTTTAACACATTAGAGAAGATGGATAAAATAGAATAAAAATATAGGGCTCTTGAGTTAAACTCATTTTAAAAGACCTTCGTTTTCTCAGTAGGAGGTTTGGCCATTTGTAAAGGAGGCAAATGTATGTGAGATTTGGAAAAAATAGAAAGTGTTTGGAATAATCACACTAGGGAGTTTATTAAGAAGCCAGAAGGGGGTACATAGCAGTACATTCATCTTACAAATTTAATTCAGTGCCTACAATGTGCGACTTAATGGCTGTAAAGTACTAGAGATGTGGCAGTGAGCAAAACAGATAAAGTTCCTTACCTCAGTGAGTAAACCTACATTTTCCAAGTGTGAGTGTGTAGTATGGTATAATACACCTTAATAGTGGACACAGTCATTGCCATTTTATAACTATTTGACCTTACCTTTGAGTTTGAGAGTAGAAGCAAAGAGATTAGGTAATGAGGTTTATCCAGAATTGAATTCATAAAATGGGCAAATAGTTGAGTAGGCCAAGGATGCTAGCAAGTCATTTTTGGAATGGCTTACTTGGGTTTGTATTTGGGGTTGAGTAAGAAAGTGAGGGTTTAATGGATTCCTGGAAAGAGAAATGATCAAGGGGCTGGAAGTGTTCAGCAGGGCCATGAGCAAGTGAGAGAAGTAGAATGCAAGGTCTTAGGTTCAGAAAGAGGGATTTCAGAAGTTCAGGATCTTGAACAAATTATCTCTTCAGAGTAGAAATAGTATTGGAATAGAGAAGATGAGATGGATGTTGGAACTGAGGTCAGAGTTTAGAAAAATGGTTACAGATGTTCAGGTCATGAAAGCAGAGAATGAGGTGCAGAGTGAAACCATGAACCTGTTGTTACCAAGAAAAGTGTAAGACTGTCTTGGGATGGACAGTAGGAAGTGGTACCCAAGATAGGGAGAGTGGTATTTTTGGTGGTTAATTTGTTCGAAAGAGGAAGGTTAAGCATTGTTAAATAAGAATGGTCTGCAATTGGTATCCTTCCCCCCATGAATCTGAAAGACTAGGAAGAGTAGCATCTTCTTTTAGAAAGGATTTCTAAGGAAATAGTGCTTTTAGAGTGACTTGGGATTTTATTGAACCCAAAGAAGTAGGAGGAATATTTGGGAACAGATGGAGGATGTATAGGGAGTTTGTATGTAATGGTCCAGTGGAAAGGGATCATAGGAAGAGCTGTTATCAGTAATGAGTATGGGATGGAGTGGCAGTGAAGATTGGGATTGATTATAGCAGGGCATATAGATGTACCCAGGGAGTTATATGTAATCAGTGATAAGGAAGTGACAGATTTGAATATAAATTGCAGAGAGGGAGAGGTTTTAGCAAGCAGAATTTAATTGACCTCAGGGCTCTCATTTGCTTTTGTAGAGAGCAAGGATATATTAAATTTTCTTGGTGTGGAAATGCTCTACAGAGCAACTGTACCATAAGAGAGACCCAGTGCAATACTTGGTACATAGGTCTAATTAAATTGTTGATAATTCGAATTGAGTGTTATATATTGTAGTCTATTGTTGCAGTCTATTCATTCTCCTCCCCCCAATACCTTAAGAGTTTTAATTTTTTTTTAATTTAAAGAGGGTAATTATAGAAAGATATCTTAAGTTCTAGAAAATTATTGAAATTTTTAGGAAGTGTCAAATTGAAAGAACCAAGGGAAAGATCTGTATGGTTTTTAGGTACAGAGAAGAAATTGAGAAATTCCTCAAATGAAACTAAACAATCACATAATGCCAGAAACTTATGCATTTTCTTCTCAGTTTCCATTAAAAGTGCTTAGTATGCTTGTATTTCCTTTATATAATTAGTAAAAGAAATATTCCAAATAATGCAACCTTTAGAAAACTTGTGCAGATAACATAAAGTACCAGCTTTGGTTATTTTGTGACTCTAAGTAAATATTTAGAAAAAAACCTATAGTTTCTACATTATTTTATTTGGATGAGTATTTCTAAAACCTTGATTTACAGCTGTCAGGTGAGAAGTAAGGTATTTCCAAAGACAGTTATGAATAATTGAATACTATTTGAGAAATAATATCTGAATTTTAAAGATTTTAGGAAAAATAATCTTTTTTCTTTTCTTGATTAATTTCTTCTTTACTTTGTATTTTTATTTCAAAGGTAACTTTAGTCAACCATTGGTATTTTCATGGTAATTAATACTGTGATATTCTACTTAGATATATATAATACTTCTCTATAGTAAGAATCCTACAACAGGATTTTCTTCAGAAGGATCAGTCACTGAAAGTAGCTTATAAATTGCCGTGGTATTTTTGCATATCATATCCTTATAAGATAGGGGAACCAAATAAGGCTGTCAAAAATAGCAAAATGAAACCTATAAATAATAGTTTCAACTTAGTTTAGTAGGTCATAGGATGCACAGAATTGCTTGTTTGAAGTAGAATTTTACTCTTATCCCCATTCAGCTTCACATACCATCATCCATCACTTGTACTAGTTATCTTCCAATGGCTTCAACTTTTCCATCTCATTGTCTTTCTATTAAGCCTGCCTGGCAAAATCCCAACCTTGGATGGATTCAATGGAGTGTTTATACCAAGGCTGATGAGCACTTCTGGGGGAAAAAAATTCACACTGCAAATTAGTGACACATTAGTGATGTCAGGGAATGTTACTGCTCTCATCTGAGTCCTTAGTGCTGCCCACGTCACTCTTCCCCAGTCTCTCAGACACTGTCATGTTACCCTTGCACATTTAACGAGCAATCCTTTTTACTTCACCTCACTTAACAAACTCAGCTTCCTACCACCAAATCTGCTAACCAGCCTGTATCCAATTGTATCCTTTCTTTTCTTTTGTTTCAGTAAAAGAGGTGTTCCTTTGCCTCTCTGAAGTTAATCATTTTTCTTACACCCTGGATCCCAGCTGCTCCTGGTTTTTCGGAGACCACACAATTTATCTCCTTTGTCATTTGCATCTTCATTATCTCCCTCTGTGAGCTCTATCCCGACAAATTTTAAACGTGCTCAAGATACCTTCCTTTTAAGGAAACTTCCTCTTGACCATCGCCACCTGCTTTCCTTCACAGACTGATTCCTTGAAAAAATCACCTCATTACTTCCTTTATTTTTTCCCTTTCCCATCAATAAATGCATTTGTTATGGAAGTGATTCTTACCAAGCTTGTCAGTAACCCCCTTGTTGCTAAATCCAAGTGTACACTTCTCACTGCTTTCCTTATATGACAGAGTAACATCTGGCATTCTTATCATATCCTCCTTCTTTATATACTTCTCCCCCTTTCTAGCACATTCTTCTGGTTTTCCTCCTGTCTTTCTGTACCTTCTTAGTGTTCTTTTCCTTTCTCTCTTAAATATCAGTGTCTTTCAAGGTTCAGTCTTCTTCTCTTACTCTTCATCTTCTCCCTGAGCCTTCTTTTCCACTTTAAGTTCTTTTATGAGTTGATGATTTGCAAATCTCTCTAGCCTAGATTTCACTTCTGAAAGATCAGTATTTGCCCACTAGACATTTAATTTGGTGGACAGTAGGCATCTCAAATATTTCTAAAACTGAACTCATCTTCTCTCAACAGAAACTTGTTTCTTTTCACATTACTTTGAATGTATCATCCTATACCCGGTTGTTCAAGCTAGAAATCTGGGAGTCATCCTTTAACTCCTTCCTCCCTGCCTCGTCTCCCACATCATTACAGTCACCAAGTTCTTTGATTCTGCCATAAAAATTTTTCTTGGCATTGGTCCTCTTCTCTACATACCTAGTTTTTTGATTATTGGAAGTCTTTCTATACAAGTAATAGTTTATAATCATCATAAAATAATCAAAAACTATATAAATAATTATATTAATCTGTTTACAGAATAAAATTTAGAAGGTAGAGAGAGACCTGTAATTTTAATGGTGACTTTGAGGTGGTTAGAGAGGTTGACATAAAAAAGAAATGACTTGCCTTTGTTTTCTCCCTTTTGTAGGGCGAGATAGCTACTCCCGTAGAGAAATCAGCTGAATGTTAATACACTGAGAATTGACTCACATGCAATTATTTCTTTAGCTTCATACTGATGATTTTACTTCTTTAGGAGTGTGCCTTTTAAACCATGTTTTAGAAACTTACGTTAATAGTGTTCAAAGTCATTAGCCTGTAAATAGATCCCTAGAAAAAGCTCTTCATTTTAGGGGGAATTCATCATAATAAAAAATGAGTATAAAATATCTCTGAATATAGTCTTAATAATTTATCTTAAAGTAAACTTACCTTATTACTCAACTGATAGAAAATGTAACATACTCTATTAAAAAAAGAAGAAAAAGGGATTTCCCTGGTGGTCCAGTGTGTAAGACTCTGCATTCTCAATGCAGGGGGCCTGGGTTTGATCCCTGGTCAGGGAACTAGATCCCACATGCCACAGCTAAGAGCCCACATGCTGCAACTAAGACCCGGCACAGCCAAAATAAATAATAAAATAAATAAATATTAAAAAAGAAAATATAACATACTCTTTTACCAAAAAAATTGGTAAGAGTTTTTCCTAAATATTTTAATAATTTTCTGTTCTAATTTCCATTTTAAGATAAATTGCCTTTAGTAATGTTAAGTATCATTATCACCTCTACTGCTTATGTATTTTTTTGAGCTCCTGTTCTTTAATATTACAGATTATATTAGTACATCGAGAAAAAGGTACTTGTAAAATGTTTCATTTAAATGAGTCATTTCAGTTCACTGGGCATACCTCTTTATGAGTATCAGTTATTTTGCAAAGTTCTTAAATATATTTCTAGTATAAAAAATGATGTAAAATATTGCTGAAAATATATAAGACAGAAAAGAGCAAAAATCACATTCTACACCTGCAACCAAAAATTGCTTTCATGCAAGCATTTTTTTAATATAGTAAAGATACTAACTATATACTTCCTGTTTCTTTCAGATTTTTTTCTCAATTTGTCATTTACTATTCTCAGTATACTTGGGATTCACTTGTATATGAATCAAATCGGTTGAACATAGTCCTTTTATTTCTGCATTCCAAATAAGTAAAATCTCTATTTTTCAAGTCTGTTCTTTTTTCTTGTCTGTTATTTGATTCTTTCATCTTATTTTTCTATTTTTAATCTACTAGATAGTATATTGGTGTTATGATATAAGGCAGTCTTTTTCAATTGGGAGGGAATTAAGCTCTAATGCTCTAAGGCATCTGTTTCTTACTGTGAATTAATTCCCCTTCTGTGTGTCTGGAATGGTGCTGGGTATGTACCATCCTTGGGAGAACTGAGAAAATAGTTACTCAAATCATTTTTCTGTGTTTGTGTTTAAGATGAAGCATCCTAGTTTAGGAAGCCTGTTAAAGCTCTAAATAAACTTTTTTCAACATTGTTAGCAAATTGTCCCAACCACTGAATAATCCAATACCACACAATTGTTGTGAAGATTAAATGATAAACGCATATAAAATATTTAGCATGGTGCTTGGCATATAGTGAACAAAATAGATGTTAGCTATAATTACTTTTTGTCATTAAATTTTTTGAATTGGGTGTATTTGAGGATTTTCTTTTTGGGTGGTACTAATATAACCATATAGATACTTAACGTGGTTGAGTATCTTGGGACTAGTTTTCTACTCTCTTGACCTCTCTTGCAACTCTTGCTTTTATTTTTCAGATAATTTTATTTCCAACTACTTGTTTATTCTTCCAGATGGCTTTTAGAATCATTCTGTCAAATTCCAAGAAGAATTCCAGTGGGATTTTTCTTAGTATTTAATTAAGTTTATACATTTAGAAAAAATGGTATTATGTTTATAATATTTAGCCTTTTCATTAAGGGACATAGTTTGTTTTTCTGCTTATTCACATTTCTGTTATGTTGTTTTATAGAGTTTAATAGTGCTTCTTATATATGTTTAACTGAATCACTCTGCTGTACAGCAGAAATTAGCACAACATTGTAAATCAGCTGTACTTCAATTAAAAAAATAATTCTTCTTTACATAGGGCAAAACTATATTATTCCTAGATAATTTTATTTTTTTGCCACTGTTATAAGTGATATCATTTCCACCCAGTATATTTCTAACTGGTTATTTGTGATATTTTGAAGTTCTCTACGTTTTTAAAATGAATATTCTTTAAGAATACCACGTTTTCTCTTTTCAGTATTAATATTTGTTTCATATTTTTCTATTTTGTACAAACAATTTCAAAACAATGCTAAATAACTAATATGTATTTTGGTCTTTTATTTAAAAATTGTTTTTAAAGTTTTTTTTTTGATGTGGACCATTTTTAAAGTCTTTATTGAATTTGTTACAGTGTTGCTTCTGTTTTATGTTTTGGTCCTCTGGCCAAGAGGCATGTGGGACCATAGCTCCCCGACCAGGGATCCAGCCTGCACCCCACCCCACCACCCTGCCTTGGAAGGTGAAGTCCTAGCCACTGGACCTACAGGGAAGCCCCGTTTTGGTCTTTTAATAGGAATATTCTTCATATCTTATTTTAAGATCATTGGCTATTGGTTTAAAATATACTTTTCAACTCTTTAGAAAATTTTTAAAGTAACATATGGGGCTTCCCTGGTGGCTCAGTGGTTGGGAGTCCACCTGCCGATGCAGGGGACACGGGTTCGTGCCTCGGTCCAGGAAGATCCCACATGCCGCGGAGCGGCTGGGCCTGCGCGTCCGGAGCCTGTGCTCCGCAACGGGAGAGGCCACAGCAGTGAGAGGCCCGCGTACCGCAAAAATAAATAAATAAATAAAAATAAAATAAAATAAAGTAACATATGCTCATTGAGTATAACCTTTAAAAAATTTGAAGTTTTACACCTGAAAATTATATGATGTTGTACGTCAACTATACCTCAATAAAATTTTTTTTAAAAAGTAATAAATGCTATTGAAATAAACAGCATAAAAATACACATACCTGTAAGGAAGTACCAATGTATTTGTACTTTTTAAGATTTTTTTCAAATTAAGTGTTGAATTTTATCACTTTTTATTTTGAGATGATAATATTTAACCTGTTTAATGTAATGTATTATTCTAATATATATCCTAGCATTCAAATCCCCATGGGATAAATCCTGCTTTGTCATGGATGGTTAAAATCCTTTTAATATTATACTCTAGTAAGTGGGAGAAGTTAGGATCTTAGAATCAAAGCAACTTGGATTTGTATTCTTTTATGACATTTTTAGCTGAATGACCTTGACAAAATTAACTGACTTCTTTGCATGTTAATGTTAGTATCAGTAAACTGAAAAACCTATTATAATCCTGATGTCTAATGGCTTACCCTGCCCCTTGAGTTACAGATAAAGTTTATCTCACTGTCTCCCCTTTCACTCAGTCCCCCTCCAACCCGAGCAGTTCCACACCCAGTGGAAATACAAAGTCCTCCACGAGATCATGTAGAAATCTTATTTTCTCATGATTATCTATGCTTCTGAACCTTTGCTTGTACTATTGCTTCTTCCATTTCTCAGCTCTTTGACCCAGGTGTGAAATTTAGTACCTTCCTTGATTTTCACAAAATCCCCACTTTTTTTTAGTGGGGAGAATTTGTGACTTTAGTAGACTATATCAAGATCTAGGGAAAACTATGAGGTAGCAGTAATATAATTTAAAATAGGGCAGTAGGGGGACTTCCATGGTGGCACAGTGGTTAAGAATCCGCCTACCAGTGCAGGGTACACGGGTTTGATCCCTATCTGGGGAGATCCTACATGCTGTGGGGTAGCTAAGCCCATGCGCCACAACTGTTGAGCCTGCGCTCTAGAGTCTGCGAGCCACAACTGCTGAAGCCTGCATGCCACAACTACTGAAGCCTGTGCTCATAGAGCCCGTGCTCCGCAACAAGAGATGCCACCACAGTGAGAAACCCGTGCGCCTCAACGAAGAGTAGCCCCCCGCTCGCCGCAACTAGAGAAAGCCCACAGGCAGCAACGAAGACCCAATGCAGCCAAAAATAAAATAAATAAATAAATAAATTTAAAATAGGGCAGGAGACATTGCTATGTTTAAATGTTTTTAGCCACTGTATTCTTGGTTTTTATCGGCCATTTCACCTACCTGGTCCTGTTTCTCTCTTGCTGCTTTCTTTTCATCTTGCTTACCATTACTTTCCCATTAAGACCAAACCTTTCTTCATGTTCCATGCAGAGCCATTCTACCTTCTTTGAATCTTTGACACAAAACAAATGCCCAGGTCTTTGGGGGTATTAGTTTCTTTTCGAAGAGCAGTTTTGGTTCTAGCTATTAATAACTTTTTCCTACCTGATTACTCTACCTTTTAGGATTGTGTTGAATAAATTAAATTGAATAACCTTAAAGTATGCAAGCCAGCTGACACAGTGGATATTCTGAGATTTTTCCTTCCCCTCCCCATCACTTTGGCTACTTAATGCATGCTAATCGTACTATGCCTATGGCAGCTAAATCATTTCGTCTGTGATGTGTAGTTGACAGTGCCTCTTTTATTTCATAAAATCAGCTTTTCTGATATTCTTTCATATTGCTAAGCTTCATGGAATTATTTAAATTACAATTTGTTTTTATGTGTTAGGAAAGTTAGTTTTCACTTGTTTTGCAGAACATTAATTATAAAAGCCAGTATGGCCACAGGAGGAGGTCCTTTTGAAGAAGGCATGAATGATCAGGATTTACCAAACTGGAGCAATGAGGGTGTTGATGACCGACTCAACAACATGGTAGGATATCTTACTATTGATGGTGTGTCGTTGGCTGCTAATGTTAGAATGCAACTTTCCCCTGACTTAGCCAAGTCATACTCACTGAAACTCTTTGAAAACACATTTTTTCTTGCTGTCCAAGATATTAAATGACCCTGGGCTATTTGTTATATTACTTTAAGACATTTTTGTTTGTAGGTAACATATCAACTTGAGTTAGCTTAAGCCAAAAAGGAGATTTATTACAAGGATATAAAGATGTTTTATGGAAAACAACTTAAAGGAATATAGCTGGGTTTTAGGAAGGGACTAGAAAATGCAACCAGAAAGTTGTCAAGAATTACTTTTTCATTACGCTGACTCTTTGCTTCTGTGTGCCTCTGCTTAACACAACTTCTTTTCACAGACCAGTTTTCTCTCCTCTGGTCCATGTGGTATACTATGGCTGCCCCTTCATTCTAAAGTTTTCAGCTATGGCTGCAATTATATACTGACTAGTTATGTCTTAGTTCCAATTTGAAATTTTAACATAGGATTATCCCAATTTGGATTAGATATGCATCTCTTTTCCAGTCATATATGGCCAGGATTGGGTGGGGTAAGTAGAACAGGAGGTTGGCAGGAACACCCACACATGGATTGGGGTGGAGGGACAGTTTGTAGAGAAAGGAGTTTTATTATAAAAGAGAAAACTATCCCAAAAGATTTTACTAAAGTAAAACTAAAAGACTCTTCCAATATGGCTAAAGTGGGAATTTATATCTTTTTTGTTGAATGCGTTATGTGAGTATAGCTAAGTAAATAAAAATGTTTTCTAGTTAAAATATTAAGCATATTTTTGGGCTTCCCTCGTGGCGCAGTGGTTGAGACTCCGCCTGCCGATGCAGGGGACATGGGTTTGTGCCCCGGTCCGGGAAGATCCCACATGCCACGGAGTGGCTGGGCCCGTGAGCCATGGCCGCTGAGCCTACGCGTCTGGAGCCTGTGCTCTGCAACGGGAGAGGCCACAACAGTGAGAGGCCCGCGTACCAAAAAAAAAAAAAAAAGAAAGAAAAAAAATAATTAAGCATTTTTTGTCATTTCATATTAGACCTTATCATGTAGTACATTGTTGCCTATAGAAAATAATAGTTATATTTATTGCTTACTATATGCTAGGCACTGTGCTAGCTGTTTTATGTACGTTTTTTCTTTAAAAATTTTTTTTTATTGAAGTATAATTGCTTTACAATGTTGTATTAGTTTCTGCTGTACAATGAAGTGAATCAGCTATATGTATACCTATATCCCCTCCCTCTTGGACCTCCCTCCTCCGCCCCCATCCCACCCATCTAGGTTGTCACAGAGCACCGAGTTGAGCTCCCTGTGCTATACAGCAGGTTCCCACTAGCTATCTACTTTACACACAGTAGTGTATTTATGTCAAACCTAATCTCCCAGTTTGTCCCACCCTCCCGTTATGTATGTTATTATTAATCGTGTTTTAAAGGTGACACTATTTTAGAGATTAGGAAACTGAGATCTTGGGAAGTTTAATAAATTGCCTGGAGTCACACAGTGGGGCGTTTCTTCCTATAACAATAATTGCTTTAGAACACAGGTTGATTCCAGATCTGTCTACCTATATATACTGACTTTAAAGGAGGCCAGTAAAGATATATATAATTTATTTCACTATTCAGTTTATAAATAGTAACGAACCATTTTTAAAAACGCTTTTGAAAATATTCAGACTGACGCTAGGTTTGGAGTTTGGGTATTTGTATTTGTTAATGACCTATGATAGGAAAGTAATTATTTTCTGAATAATTATAATTTCAGCACAGTTTGAAATTTAGGCTAGGTGTAGTGGAGGGACAATGGGTTAGTACAAGTAAATAATTGTCTCTAAGACTATATATTTATGTGAAAAATGTTTGTCATTTAAAATTTTAAGACCAAAAATTTTTAAGTGTACCAAAATATTTTCCTGATTTGATAGAGGCCAGATTAACCTTTGCCTGTACTTTTTTTTAAAGGATTGGGGTGGCCAACAGAAGAAGGCAAATAGATCATCAGAAAAGAATAAGAAAAAGTTTGGTGTAGAAAGTGATAAAAGGGTAACTAATGATATTTCTCCGGAGTCATCGCCAGGAGTTGGAAGGCGAAGAACGAAGACTCCACATACGTTTCCGCATAGTAGATACATGACGCAGATGTCTGTTCCCGAGCAGGCAGAATTGGAGAAACTTAAACAGCGGATAAACTTCAGTGATTTAGATCAGGTTTGTAAATTATTTTAAAAATCAAGTTATGACTATGGAAAATATTGGCAAAAGACTAAATAGTTTGTCTTAATAAATTTGAGCTGTTTATTTCCTTTTTCTTAGTTTCTGTGCATATGGAGAGAATGTTAATCCGTTGTGATGGTACTGTGTTCTTTGGAGGGCAATAACGTCCTTATTTCTAAACTTGCTGAGGACAAGTCTCTTGGGACTTTATTATTATACTGTATGACTAACTTAAATGATTTCATTTTGAAACTAAATTATGCATGCTAGTAACTGAGTAAGATTGCTGTTAAGCAAAAGGGAATATCCAGTTTAGAATATTTGTCATTTGTTAAGTGTGGGATGTGCTGGCTTATCTCAAGTTTAGAATAAAACAGTTGTTTGTATTTATAATCACTGAAATCAAGTTTAGAACTAAAAGCAAGTAGAAATGATAATGAACTCTTAACATTTTACTGTCACATCTGTACTTCATAGAGATAAGTTTTCCAAATATGCATAAAGGTAGATTCAAGTCTGGTATGATGGTGATGATCATATATCATTTAGTCACCTATGTGTTAATTATTGAGCATTTACTGTATGCCAGGCACTGAGTTGAGTACTTTATCAGACAATGCTTCACATTGACACATCTTGTTTTTAAAATTTATTTATTTATTTTTGGCTGCGTTGGGTCTTCCTTGCTGCATGTGGTCTTTCTCTGGTTGTGGCACGCGGGAGCTACTCTTCCTTATGGTGCGCAGGCTTCTCATTGCGGTGGCTTCTCTTGTTGAGGAGCGCGGGCTCTAGGCACGCGGGCTCAGTAGTTGTGGCTCGCGGGCTCTAGAGCGCAGGCTCAGAAGTTGTGGCACATGGGCTTAGTTGCTCCGTGGCATGTGGGATCTTCCTGGCCCAGGGATCAAACCCGTGCCCCCTGCATTGGCAGGTGGATTCTTAACCACTGTGCCACCAGGGAAGTCCTACACTGACACATCTTTATGTTGATGTTTATATTAATTAACATTGATTCATTGGGTCCAAAGCCTATGTTATATTCTGTGATCAAGTATGACTAGCAATATGAGTTATAAATATGATTCATAATCCTGCTACTTCATTTAGACTAGTCTTGCTCATATTCATCATTTGAATTGTTTGACAGAATGAGGCCTAGGATGTGATAATTGAATTTTGATATTTTACTAAAAGAATTTTGTAGGTCTGAAGCTGTTTTGAACCTTACAGCAAATCTGTTTATATGCACCTTGTGAATCAATATCTGATGGTAAAACTAAGAACATTGGATTTTTTTAATTTTGAAAGATTAATGTTTGTGGGATTTGGTTTCTTTTTCATATATAGAGAAGCATTGGAAGTGATTCTCAAGGTAGAGCAACAGCTGCTAACAACAAACGTCAGCTTAGTGAAAACCGAAAGCCCTTCAACTTTTTGCCTATGCAGATTAATACTAACAAGAGCAAAGATGCTGCTGTAAATCCTCAAAAGAGAGAAATGATTGGATCAGCACAATGTAAAGAGTTATTTGCTTCTGCTTTAAGTAATGACCTTTTGCAAAACTGTCAAGTCTCTGAAGAAGATGGGAGAGGAGAGCCTGCAATGGAGAGCAGCCAGGTGATAAAACTTCTTTCTTTTGCTCTTTGCTTTCATAAACCTCAAAGTAGATTCATTAAGATTTAAAAAAAATATTGGGTTATGCACATAGGAATTTTAGGTAGAATTAAAGTACTTCTCTGACCTTTCTCATTAATATCTCAGATTTACTCAAAATGGTGTAAATTTCTTTTTACCAAAATGATTGTAGAAATGGCATAGTAAGGTAAATTAAGACTTCTGTTCATCTGCCAAATGCTGTATTGCTAATTTTTAGTGAAGAGCAATTGGGAGCAATGTGATTAATAGATTGCTGTAGAAATTTTTTTAAATGGTTGTATAATTTTTTGAAAAAATTATTTTTCAAAGTATCTTAATTTTTAAAATTTATTTATAAAATATATAAACAGTAGAGAAATTTATATAAATGTTTGATACGCAGTTTTATAAAATGAAGTTCCCAAGTAATGAAACTAAAACACATTTTGAAATTTTTAAGTTAACAGTAATTGGAATTGTTAGTATTGCCTGTTATGTTTTGATTAAATTCTAAATTTGATTCAGATCTTTTGCATGTATGAATTCACACAATAAACCTAGAAGTATCTTTAGTTATTTGAAATTAAAATCTATAATTATAATTCCCCCCCACCCCAAATATTTCCGTTGCAGATTGTAAGCAGGCTTGTTCAGATTCGTGACTATATTACTAAAGCTAGTTCCATGCGGGAAGATCTTGTAGAGAAAAATGAAAGATCTGCTAATGTTGAGCGCCTTACTCATCTAATAGATCACCTTAAAGAACAAGAAAAGTCATATATGAAATTTCTCCAAAAAATTCTTGTAAGTTTTGGACCCTTTAAATAACGTATTGAGTTATTTTTGTAGTATATCAGTGTACATGTACTGATGACATTCTGATGCCACCCCAGAGGAGTTAATATATTTTCAAAACATCGTGCTATCCATTATAACATTTTATTGCCCTTTTTAATAGTTGTATGATTTATACCACTAAAATATTTCAGGCTAGAGAAAATGAGGAGGAGGATGTTCGGACTATAGATTCAGCTGTGGGATCTGGTTCTGTAGCTGAGAGCACATCGCTAAACATAGATGTGCAGTCTGAGGCTTCAGATACCACGGTAAGCGGCTTTTTAGTAATTAAAGTGCTGGAAATGAAGATATAAAGTTTTCCCCCGTTTTTCACGATGATATTTTTGTAGGCATTCCTTAATGAAAAGTTTATCTCAGGGAAGAAACCCTCAGATTGTTAATGCTGTATATATTCTTTTTGAACATGGAGGTTTAAAAGTTTTATTTATTAGCATTAAAAATAGTTTTAATGGTTGATTAAATCTAATAATATCTGATCTTCAATTTGCAGAAACCTGGTTTTTCTAGTTTGTTTCATTAAGCACAGCTTTACTCATTTTAAGAAGCATTGGGAAAGTTAAAATTCATTGTGGATGTAAGAGCTATAAGTACAGTGTCATTGCTTAGCACGTCGTCTGTTGGAAAAGTCTCCAAGTTAATTTCCCATTGAGGAACCATTTTAAGGCTGTTAGGATTCTCATTTCTCAGGCTAGCTTAGAACGGAAGCAAAACCAGGCGACTGATAAATTGAGATGAAAATGGGACAGGGTAGCATTTACTTTGGGATTTATTCCAGTGAGAAAAATACTATAAATTCTAACTCTGCAAAATAGAATGTATCAAAATACTGTCTTTTGGAAAAATAATCAGAAATTTACAGAACTTTGAGGAAAGATTTATAAAATAAACTTAGTTCGTAGAAGTTAGTATGAAACTAGTATACTTTTAAGCATTTTAATTTTAGCAGATGAACCTACAACCATGCATTAGTAAACTTGAAAGTCTGTTATCAGTAATGCCTTTCTTGTGAAAGGATAGCCACGTGTATCTTTTGTGTCCGAGGTATGTTCCAAAGTACCATTCAGCATTAGGAATTTGAGGGTTTGTTTCCTTTTAATATTGACCTGCATAGTTTCCTGTCTGCCTCCTTTCTCTTCCTTGCCCTTCCTGAGTTGAAGAGGAAATTTGAATTTTTTTTCTCTCCATTATCTCCACCAGGAGATGCTCAGAGGGCTTGATCCAAATGGTTGTTGAAGAATGGATTCTACTGCGGGGAAATTGTTTTTCTGTTTACAGTGGTGCTGGGACTAATTTCTTTCTCACATTTCATTCCAGCAGAAGTGGAAGGGTTGGGGCATGTCGGTAAAGGAATTCTGTTGGAGAGGAGTGGGAAATGATATAGATGATTATTATAACTTATATGCTAGTGTGTATCGTATTCCCCATGATGAGAATTTCTTTCATATCATTAAATCAGGAAATTTTGAAAGTTAATGACAGCAGAATAAATGTTGAAATATGCTTCAGCAATTGTTGTATAGCTTATTGCCTAGGATATGATATTCACTTAATTATAATAAGCCCAGAGTCTAGTCTATAGGAATTTAAAAGTCTAACTTAAAGTTTTATTGCCACTTGGGGGAGGGTGGATTGATTTTCTGAAAGATGGACTTGTAATTTTTTATATTTATTTACAAGACTGGCTTATATGTTAAACAGGAGTTTGTGTTAAGAAATTAATATGTTACACTATTTAATAAAGGAGGCATCTTTTAGTCTGAGAATTCGGCCGTGCATTGAGGACAAACTAGGGAATTCAGCTTCACAAGAACAGGTTTCAGACATTGACGTTACAACAAGTCCAAAAGGGAAAGGTGACAGACCTCCTCAGAATGACAGGGAACTGAGGCCTAATAGGAAATATAGCCGAAAACGTGGATTTCCCTCAAAGGTATACTTCACAATATTAACTTGGGAAGTCTCTAAATGAGCACCTCTTTTGTTCATATTTCCTCTCCTTTATTTTCTTTTTTGTTGTTGCTATTAACTTTTAAATATGTACGTTAACATGGTTAATTGTACTGTAATTTGCATTACTAAAATGCTGTCCCTTAGTGTTTTTTCCTTTTCTGCTTTCTTATTCTCCGCTCCATGGATTATGTGTGGCAGCTGTTTTTAATTTGTATTAACAAAGGACTTGAAACTTAATCCATTTTCCTTTTTTTGCTGTTGAGAACTCAAAATATAACACATTCTTAAACCTTGACCATTAGTTGCCTTTTGTTTCTGATATTTGTGTTCATGGATTAAGATGGTATTTTTAAGTTTTGTCTTATTTCCTGTAGTCATTCATTAAAGAAAGAAAAAATAGAGCAAGCAATTAGCTTTCCTGTTTTTTTAATAATGAAATATTGGGTTGGCCGAAAATTTGTTTGGGTTTTTCCCCTAACATCCTATGGAAAAACCCAAACGAACTTTTTGACCAACCCAATATTTTTAGTGTTTTTTTGTTTATATTTTTCTTCCCATTGGAAATCCCTTCTTCCATTCTGTTTTTAAAAAAATTATCCAGTTGACTTGTTTCCTGATGTTTTTGCTACTTTTTTCTCCAAAGTTTGCTGTAAATGTTCTTTCTTTTAATTTTCCATGATTTGCATAAAGACACTCAGGAAAGGTTTAAAGACAACTATTTGTGTAGTTCCACTTAAAACAGTTTGAAAAAAAATGGCATTTGTAAAAGTGCTCATACTTGACAGGAGTAAAGTACTATTTTAATAATTGAGTATAGATAAGACCAATTTCCTATGTTTTATTACTAGCTTATTACCTAGGATTAGGCTTTCCTTTCTGTTATGTACATATTTTATATTTTTGTGGCGTTTAAAAATGACAAAGTTTAACCTCTAGATATTATGGTGTCTCCCCGCTCTCCCACAAGAGTTTGAAGATATAGTTTGAAGTCAGCTATAGTGATCTTACTATAAAGTGTTAAGCAAAAGGTGTCCCAGTTCAACAGAATAGTAAAGTAGCTGATTATTTTTAAAACTACTAGCATTGGAGAAGAGAAAGTGAATGGGGGGAAATAGATCCTTTGGAACTTAATGTTCCTTTCTTAAGTCTTCTGAATAGTGACAAACAGAACTTGAGTTGACAGTTACTACAGCATAGCATCTTCCAGTTTTACTTTTATCCCCTAAGGCATTAGGTTTGCTTTTAAAAACCACTTTTCTGTTTTAAGTTTCTTTGAATAATGTCCTTATAAATATTATTTTCTCTTGAACTTCTTTCTGGAGTTTATTTTAATTTGATTCTTTTTAATCTTTTGATTCTTTGGGCCATCCTAGGGTAATTCTATCAGTACTGTGTTCATAAAATGATTTCATTTTCTTAGAAAAAACCCTAATTCCCACTGACTGACTTTATTCTTTCTCTGTTATGCAGAATCTGTTGTTCTCCCCACCTACCTTCATTCCCTCCTTAACATCCTTTCAAAATGTAGTATTCTGTTAGAAGACTAGGGAAAAAAGTTGGTGTCTTAACTGAGGTTCAGAGCTTAAAGCAACCTTGTGAGTTGCAGCTTGATAGGAGATAATTGATATTCTTGAGTTGCCTACAAGGGCAGAGTCCATTTTATGAAATATTTTATAGACACGATGACGTTGCGTAATTTTTAAAAAGAGCTTTCCCTGAATACCCATGCCCTCATTGTTTTCCCATACTCATCTTTCCCCCACACTTAATCTCAGCTCTTAGAGCATTCATAAGCTTTTAAAAATACCATCTACTCATTTTTTGCTATTGTTTTTATCATTTCTATTTACTTCATGTGGGCTAGATTTGTCTCCCAAACTAGACTATGCTTCTTCAGAGATAGTTTTAAATACAGAAGACATAGTCTATGGATGTAATTTTGGGGCAGATAGTATGATGTGAAAAAACACTAACCTAGAACTTAGGAATCTGATTTCCCCTCACTGTGATATTGGATAAATCACAGCTTTATCTTCTCTGGGCTTATAGTTTCTCACCTTTCAGATGACAAAACTTAGAATACATATTAACTGAAGTACTTTTCAGCCATAAAAATATATTTGGATCCATGAAGAATTATTGGAAGAACATCAGTTGAGTAGAGGAAAGGAAGACTTAGGGTTTTCTGAAATGTGTTACCTGTATGCAACTCGAGATTTCATGCTTAAGTTATTATTTTTTTTAATTTGTAAACTAAGAATGTACTTACTGAAAGTGACTCAAAACGTTTAAATGAAAATATGTGTTTGAAGGATGCGTATAGTCCTGGCCTCCTTTTTTGGATTTCTATTCCATGTACCATCTTCTTGCCATGTTTTTATCCCCAGGTATTTTTATTACCATTTTCTCATCTTCCCTTTCTTTATATTTGATTGTAGTTCCACCCACCTCCCTCAGTTCATCTTTTCAAATTATTAGTCTGAAATGTTATTTATGTGGATGGAAAAGTTATTAAGCAGTAATAAAACTCCACTAATTTCAAAAATTGTTGGGAATTCATCTTTGGATTAGTGAAAAATCTGAAGTTCAGAATTCTTTATAATTAGAGTATCACAGTTTTGCAAATAAATGTGACTAACAAGGATTAAAGTTCTTTTTAAAAGTTTGCATTTTAAAGGGTAAGAAACCATAATATTAAATTGTTTAGTAAGTTCTTCAAAATTAGATAGCTTTAAGGTTAGCTTGAGGTCTAAACTATTTTTGAGATGGGAGGATTATGAATTAGATGGAGATAATGCATTCTTGATGGTTTTCTTTTTTCCTAGATGACTTTTTGCCTTATTTGTGTAATGTTTCTCTTCTTAGTCATTTATCACTGATGCTTTGTTGGAGTATTTGATTGATGTCAACCTGGAGAGATTTCTCCAAGTTGTTCCACTGAAATCTGTACCTGATTGGGTTTGGTTTTATATTTTACCAGTGACTTTGATGAAATTAATTTGGATCAGATCTGAGATGGCTACCTATCTCAGATTGATAGTTATCTCTCACCCTTCAAATTATTTTTTCAAGATGTAAATAGTCTTGAAATGAGCAAGAACTAAGAAGATGAATTTTCATAGGAATGAATGTAATGTTAACTAGGTAACTCCACTTGTATAAGATGGGAGAGAACTGGGTAAATTGTACTTGATTTGAAAATGGCTTTAGTTTATTGGAAAGTCTTCAGTAAATACTAGCTTAACCAAGGTACATTATTTCTCTTCCATATTCATAAAGTCTAGTTGGCCAGTCCTGGATAGAGCACTGACCTGGCTTCTCTGATACCTACATCAAACATTCTAACTGTAGTCTTCTACTTCCTATTTGAGCTTCCTTTCTTTGAGTTCTTAATTCTGAGCCATGTAATTATTTTTATTGCTTGCCAAGTTATCACAGTTACTCATTCTATTTACAATACTAATGAGTCCTACTTGGGGAGGTAAAGAGAAGAGGTTTTTGCAAAGTATTGTTAAGGAATGTTACCCAGAAGAGAATTTCTCTGGAGCCGTCTGTGTTCTCCATAATTTTTCTTGGAATCAAATGTACATAGGGAGAACAGATCAGTTCATTTTTACTTTGAAAAGAAATCACTGAGGTTTATTTTCCTTGTTAACTTTGGTCAGAGCCAGGGGAGATCATTCATTTAAAGTCTCCAATTTGGTAGCAATGCAAATTTAAAATTGACTATTTCTAAGTTAATAGAAATATTTTATGTAAATATTAGCTAAAATCATTAAACTTTTAAGATACAGAATTTTTTAAAAGGCAAATCAGTGATGAAAAATACCATTATGGTATACAGTTCATGCATAATTTGTCTTATTTATTGTTTCCAGGTTGTATTTAACTTTCTCTCTTTGATTAATTGACTTTATTTTTTCTGGTTGGGTTACACTTGAATAGTTTTAAGATTAACATTTAAAATTTTATAATTCCTTATAAGTGGCACCTATTTAATCTGTTCCTCTTTTAGGCAAAATGTTATCTTTTGGGGGGAATTTCAAAGTAATTTATGTCCTCAGACTCAGCATTAAATGAGCATCTTTTGAAAGAAAAAATAGTAATGATATCTTTGATGCAAAAGATAATATTTTTTCTTTACTGTATGATAATATAAAGTGATGCAAGTAAATTAAAGCCTTTCACATCAAATAATCAAATAAAAAGTATATTTTAAAAATTTCCATCCGTAGTTAGAAAATAGTTGGTTTGTTTTTGTTTTGTTGGTTTTTAAACATCACTTCTAGGAATGGGGCAGAAGAGTTTTTTAGTCTGTTCTTTCTCCAGGGCTACTTTTAGGGCATTAGCCTGGTATGATCTGCTCTTCCTTTTCTGTAAGGCCTGGTCTGGATCCCTCATTTGTGTGTGTGTGTGTGTGTGTGTGTGTGTGTGTGTGTGTGTGTGTGGGCCTTCCTGTCTTCCTTTTTGTATGCCTTTTCTTTTATTTTTCTTTTTGTTAATTCTTCATGCTAAGCATATGCATATGGTCTTTTACCTTGAAATTACCTAACTATCTAATTCTTAACATGACAGGCTGTCTCTGTGTCATCATTTTCCTCTTTCTCTTTTTCTTTCAAGTCTGTATCTAGGGTTGTATATTTAATACTAATTTATTATCTATGTATGTACCTTGCCGTTGGTAGTTGAAATAGGAACATGGATTTTAAAAGATATAAGCGTTGTTGGTCTTATTTTTCAGGCCAGAGATCCTCAGCAGGAGCCTATGGAAGAGATAGAAAATTTGAAGAAACAACATGATTTATTAAAAAGGATGTTACAGCAGCAGGAGCAGCTGAGAGCTCTGCAGGGACGACAAGCTGCTCTTCTTGCTCTGCAGCATAAGGCAGAGCAAGCTATTGCTGTGATGGATGATTCTGGTATGCCACCATCTTAGAATGTTGTTATAAGTAAGGCTCAATAAATAATGATATGATTGCAAGGTGGATGCTGGTTATTATATAATTAGATCTTGATTGTTGTCTAGTTTAGAAACCTACATGTGAGGCTTACCCTGTCCTGTGCTTTTCTCTGGTTATGCAGAAAAGGTTGCAGGGACAACTCCTGGCCATCATACTGTACCGTGCAGACAGCCAGCTCGCTCTCCTTTTCATCAGAGAGTACCCTTAAGAGGTAAAAGGGACAGGATGTAGTTCTGTTTTTGTACCTCAAATTTATAGGGCTCTTGTTGCTTATATTTCTGCCTTTTGTACTTTATTTAATTAGGATTGCTGTACTTTGCTTGCCTGCCAAGGAAGGGTTAAAACCTTAAGTGAGACAGTGAATAAATGTAAGCTTCTTTGGCTTCTGACATGAGTAGTGAGGTATCAAATTGTATGCACTAGTTCCTTTGAACTAAATTTATATCCTATCCAGTCTCCCTGAGACTCAGAAATGTTCTTTTCTTTCTCCTTCTTTCCCTCATACCCATGTATCACTTAGATGGAAATTGTATTGAATTCTTTTTTTTTCATTTTTAAAAAAATTTCAGCTTTATTGCGGTATAATTGACATATAAAATTATAAGATATTTAAAGTATACATCTTAGTGATTTAAGTTTTGTATTTTTGGATCTTGTTTAAGAAACCTTTCCCCATCCTTTGTATTGAATTCTTTAGTATTGAGTCTAACTTTATAGTTTGTCTTGTTATTGGCAAACCTACGTGTTTAATTTCTCATTAAGTTGAAAACATATTGTTACTTATTAAAACTTAAAGCCAAATTATATTTTCTAGTAGTCTGTCATTACAGTCTAATAATAATTTATCTCCTGTGAGCTCTCCATTTTAGGTCCTTACTGTGGTTACCCTGTTGTTACTCAATTTATCGTGTTGTCCACACCTAGCCCACTGGCTCAGCCTTCTGATCACTGTTATATGTAATTTAATTTTGCATTTTCATAAGGAACTTTATGACTTGCAAGTAACTTACTCTTTTGTAATAATTATATAGTCGTATAGAATATATATGGTATAGTATATAATAGTATATAATATGCAAATTTTCATCCCCATTTTTCCCTTGCAAAATTCAAAGTATCATTAGCTGTTAGATTTAGGAAAAAACAAAATATTTTAACAATGACAAATACAGTTCGGTTAATGACCAACTTTTAAAATATTTTTCAAGATTGGAGTATCAGATTTCAGAGACTTTCTTGTGATAGTTATGTTATTTCAAATAGTTATATTTACGTCATCTCATTTGATCACCACAAAACTGTAGGTTAGTCGCCAGGGCTTTTTTTATAATTCTCACTTTAGAGAGAAGGAACTCTAACACAGAACTCGTGACTTGCCTAGGCTTATATGGAATTTTAGTAGAATCAGATTTCTTGAGTTCCAGGTCAGGGGTCTTCTATTTCTGAATATAAACCTTTATTTTTAAGTAAGCAGATAATCTTTCTTTCTTTCTTTTTTTTTTTTTAATGTACTATTATGAGACAAGTACCAGGAGAAGAATAAACAGGAGTTAAAATTTGAATTTATTTTATGTACTATTTCAAAAAGAATTTTAGGTTAATGATTGAAAACAGATTTTCTCTTGCATTTATGAGATTTTGCAGAAGAATACTGATGAAAAACAAACTAACAGTAATCTTTAGGTATATAAGAGAGGCAACATAATTGTCATGGGAAAGAGTGTTCCTTTAACCATTTAACTAGCAAGTTGTGTGTTATCTAGACTGTAATTGCTTTTTTTTGTCCCCAAGTACTTTGGACTGGATACATGGGAATCTACCCTGCCCTGTAATTCTAATTTCTCTTTGAAAAAGCTAATATTTTCCTTCAAAACAGAAACAGTTTATAGTCATTGTCTCTTTTAGAGCTGGAAAGATAAGCATGGGGTGTTTGAGTAATAGAGAGTAACTATTATGAAAATTGTCATCAGAATACTGCCTTAGGAAGATAAAAACTGTGGTCTTTTAGTATGACTTGTATCACAAGCAACTCCTTCAATAAATTATCTGTTCTACAGTAGGGGTCGGCAAACTATATATAGCCAGCTGGATTTGGCCCACTGCCTGAAATAAGATTTTATGGAACACAGCTATGCCCATTTGTTTATGTATTGTATGTAGTTGCTTTTGCCCCACAGTGGCAGAGTTGGGTAGTTGAGACAAGAACTATATCTCCACAAAGCCTAATATGTTTACTATCTGAATCTTTAAAAAAAGTTTGCCAGCCCCTGTACTACAACACTGATTCTGTTGGGGAGGTGGGGATTGAGACTGGTCAGAATTAGCTGTGCTTTTTCAGACGAACCACTTTGCCCGCCATGCCTCCAACCCAACCTGGTGGACCTTCCCACACCCAGACTCTGTTGAGTCACTATTCTTAATTGGGATGTAACAGTATCCCTCCTTGAATGTTGGGACAGAAAAAGATGAACCACTATACTAGAGTTTTGTGAGTGTCCCTTTATTTTCAGGTTAGGTGGAAACTTATAAAATGATTGGTTGACAGATAAATCTGAGGGTTAACTAGTTTCAAATTACGTTGAGATTTTTTAAATTTCTTTTTTCCCCCCAAATTTCTTTTTAGCGTCTCAGAAGTTAAAGTGTTGTTTTTTATTTATTTGCTTTAATGAATTATTAAATTATTTGCTTGAATGAAAGTTGTTAACTTCCTTTCCAGCTGTAACAGAAACTACAGGTAGCCTATCTGGAGTCAGTATCACATCTGAACTAAATGAAGAATTGAATGATTTAATTCAGCGTTTTCATAATCAGCTTCGTGATTCTCAGGTAACTTCATTTTTTTTGTATACTGGATTTAAAATCACATTAACTAAAGCAGTGCTTCTCAAACTTTACTGAGCATACATATCACCTGGCATGATTGTTAAAAAATGTAGATTTCTGGTCAGTGGGATCCCCCCACCTCCAAAATTATGATTCATACATTTGGGGTGGGCTTCCCACCATGTGATTCCAGTGCTGGAAGTCTCGGGACTATGCTTTGGGAAACACTAATTTAGAGGAAATATCTACTTTGAATGAAGTGATTAGTGAAATTTCCCCTTTGTATGCTCCTAGATGACGCATTCTTATTTCACCTTTAAGATTGTTAACAGTCACAACTGTTAAACTTAAGTTAGTGTGAATCTATGCTTTTGCAATGTTTTACTAACAATTTTAAGGAAGTTCTTAAGTTTAATTTCAGAGTTAATAAGTGTTATAATTTGATGACCTTTGTAAATAATGATATAAATGCAAAATTTCAGTCTGTTGAGTGAGAAAGGGTGAATTAGTACCTTCCACTGGAAATGGGTATAATTGACAATGCATTATCTTCTGTCTGCTGACCCAAGTTTAAATGAAAGAAGATGATCTAACTACTTTGGAGAGTTATTTAGCAATATCTAGTACATTTTTTCTAGTGACCCTGTTCAAAAGGAGATGCATACAAGAATGTTCATGGCAGCATTGTATTAATAGCAAAGCAGAAACAATCTAAATGTCCATGAACAGGAAAATGGATTAGTAAGTTATGATATATACATAGAGTGAAATCCTGTAACCGATTACAGGAAATGAACCAGAGGTAATGAATGAAAATGCAAGTTTAAGAAGGATACCACTTAGCTTATGTTTTAAAATGTGTAGAGTGTGTTTTTTTTTTGTTTTTTTTTTTTGAGGTATGCGGACCTCTCACTGTTGTGGTCTCTCCCGTTGCGGAGCACAGGCTCCGGATGTGCAGGCTCAGCAGCCATGGCTCATGGGCCCAGCCGCTCCGCGGTACGTGGGATCTTCCCGGGCCGGGGCACGAACCAATGTCCCCTGCATCGGCAGGCGGACTCTAAACCACCGCGCCACCAGGGAAGCCCCAAGTATTTTTTTTTTTATGGATACCTTCATAGGTATTACAAAATAAAAATACGTTTGAGAATGGTAGGTGTCTAATTCCAGATTGTGGTTATCTCAAGAGAGTAATGGGGTCAGGATTTCTATGTATAAAGCTTTAGCCATTATCTGTAATATATTTCTCTTAAAGAAAGAATTGATGCAAATGTGGCAAAATACTAAAATTTGACTAAGCTCAGTGCTGGTTACTCATTATATGATTCCCTAATCCTTAGTGGATTTTTTAAATGTTTCATAAATTTTTTTTTTTAGTAGCAAAGAAGTGATAGGAGAAACTGATAGGTTAAGAAGTTAAAGTTTATGATTGTGGTTCTAAAAAGATGGCAAGAGAATGAGATTTTTGAAGGTTTATTCTATATAAAATATGGCATTTCTAGCACTTAATTTAGATCCAGTTAATAACATCCAGTGAATCCCCACTGTGTAGTTATGTGTGTCTATAAAACAGTATATATATACTGTTATATAGATATGGTGGCACATCAGGGAATAGTATGTATATAATTTGGGAATAGGAAAGGCATATATACTTACCGACCAGCACAACCTACACTAATGTTTATCTCTTTTTATAAAGAATATTTATGTATTTTTGGGACTTCCCTGGTGGCGCAGTGGTTAAGAATCCACCTGCCAATGCAAGGGACACGAGTTCGATCCGTGGTCCAGGAAGATTCCACATGCTGTGGAGCAACTAAGCCTGTGGGCCACTACTACTGAGCCTGCACTCTAGAGCCCACGAGCCACAACTACTGAGCCCACATGCTACAGCTGTTGAAGCCCGCCTGCCCTGGAGCCTGTGCTCCACAGAAAGAGAAGCCACTGCAGTGAGAAGCCTGCGCACCACAGCTAAGAGTAGCCCCCGCTCGCCACAACTAGAGAAAGCCTGCATGCGGCAACGAAGACCCAGTGCAGTCAAAAGAAAAAATGAGAGAATATTTATGCTGTTTTAATATATGATCCATTTTTTAAGAAATTTTATTTATTTATTTTATTTATTTTTGGCTGTGTTGGGTCTTCGTTTCTGTGCGTGGGCTTTCTCTAGTTGCGGCGAGTGGGGGCCGCTCTTCATCGCGGTGCGCAGGCCTCTCACTGTTGCGGCCTCTCTTGTTGCGGAGCACAAGCTCCAGACACGCAGGCTCAGTAGTTGTGGCTCACCGCGGCATGTGAGATCTTCCCAGACCAGGGCTCGAACCCGTGGCCCCTGCATTGGCAGGCAGATTTCAACCACTGTGCCACCGGGGAAGCCCTATTTATGCTTTTTTTTTTTTTTGCGGTACGCGGGCCTCTCACTGCTGTGGCCTCTCGTTGTGGAGCACAGGCTCCGGACGCGCAGACTCAGTGGCCATGGCTCACGGGCCCAGCCGCTCCGCGGGATGTGGGTTCTTCCCGGACCGGGGCACAAACCCGTATCCCCTGCATTGGCAGGCGGACTCTCAACCACTGTGCCACCAGGGAAGCCCAATTTATGCATTTTTAAAATGAGATTGCAAGCTTTAGTCGCCTAATCTTTCTTTTTTTTCTTTTTTCTTTTTTTTTAAAGCCTCCACCTGTTCCAGACAATAGAAGACAAGCAGAAAGTCTTTCATTAACTAGGGAGGTTTCTCAGAGCAGAAATCCATCAGTTTCAGAGCATTTACCTGATGAGAAAGTCCAGCTTTTTAGCAAAATGAGAGTGTTACAAGAAAAGAAACAAAAAATGGACAAGCTGCTTGGAGAACTTCATACACTTCGAGATGAGCATTTGAACAATTCATCCCGTAAGTAAATCTAAGCAGTGTTAGGTAGAGGACACGTAAGTATATATGCCAACATGTAATAATTCCTTAGTAAATATTTGGTGAATGAATAAACACATAGTTACTCAAGAAAATTATAATTTTTGTGGGGAAATAGGACTTGTATGTGAAAGTAACAGACAAGTTTTTAAGTAACAAGGCAATGTATGGTAAAGCCAAATAGATGGTAGATCTGTTCTGTAAAATTCAGAAAAGGAAAAGAATGAATTTGCGCTTGAAAAATTGGTAGGATTTTATTTTATTTTTTATAAATTTATTTATTTGTTATTATTTTTGGCTGTGTTGGGTCTTCGCCGCTGCACGCGGGCTCTCCCCAGTTGCGTTGAGCAGGGGCCACCCTCCGTTGCAGTGCTCGGACCTCTCACCGCGTGGCCTCTCCTGTTGCGGAGCATGGGCTTCAGGCACGCGGGCTTCAGCAGTTGTGGTGTGCGGGCTCTAGAGCACAGGCTCAGCAGTTGTGGTGCATGGACCCAGTTGCTCCACGGCATGTGGGATCTTCCCGGACCAGGGCTCGAACCCGTGTCCCCTGCATTGGCAGGCAGACTCCCAACCACTGTGCCACCAGGGAAGCCCAGTAGGATTTTAAATAAGGGAAAAGTATAAGAGAAGGTAACTGTTAGACACTTTGACATAATAATACTGCACTTTTTCGCATATCCAAAATTTTTCCTTAAGGAAAAGCTAAACCAAATTAGTACTTTGATTTTAAAACTATGAAACAGATTTAGAAAGTATTTATACAATGAAAACCTGAGATATGAAAAACTTATTTAGTACAGAAAGTCCCAAACACTCCCCATTTTTTAAAATACATAAATAGTTAGGTGGGACTAGGAAAGGCATATAGTCATCCTAGGTATACTAGTTAAAGAGTTATACAACTATCCCTCAGTATCCATGGGGGATTGGTTCCAGCACCCTCACCCACACCCACACCCACACCCACACCCACACCCACACCCCTACGGATACCAAAATCTGAGGCTGCTTAAGTCCGTTATCTAAAATGGCATAGTATTTGCATGTAACGTAAGCATATCCTCCAGTACACTTTAAATCATCTCTGGGTTACTTAAAATACTTAATACATGTGAATGCTATATAAATAGTTACCAGCATGCTGCAGATTCATGTTTTGCTTTTTGGAACTTTATGGAATTTCTTTTTTCCTGAATATTTTCTATCTGCTTTTGGTTAAATCCGCAGATGCAGAACTCTTGGATATGGAGGGCTGATTATACTAGTTATATAGGAAAGCCAATAGTCATCTTAGTTATACTGTAGGAACTGTCTTTTCTGCTCTACAGATTACTTGCCTTTGTCTAATTCAGATTCAGTTACTAGTCCTCACTTGGCCGCCTACCTTCCCAAGCCTGGTCTCTGCCTCTTACTCAGACAGTTGGTAGTAGGAGCTGTAGCATTGGGTATTGGAATCAGTAGGGTCAACCCTAACTGGTCATTATTCTTTAGCATTCCAGATGCTGTCTTAATAAAGAACAGACAGGGATAGAAACATCATCTCTGGATCCCTGTACTTCACCCTAGTTGTCTGCCACCTTCAAAGAACTGTACTGTTTCTGCCCTGAGACGTGCTCCTTTCTTTTCCCTGACTTGTGCTGCTCCTCGGCCTCCTCTAGAGTAGAAGCTAATCCCAGTGCCCATCCTCCCTAAACAGATGAACACAGCCAAGAAAAACTTAGTTTTTCCAAAGTTGTACTCAAACGCTTGTGGTCAGTTTTATACACATAATTAAAGTAGCACTCTGTCTACTGATGACTAAAAAATCATATATTTCTCTGGGAAACAGAGTGAAAGCAGAGCAAAAGGTAGAACAGTCAAGGAATAGAGAGAAAAGACTACTGGAAACCAGCTGTAACAGTAGATAACGTGAGCAACAAATGACGATTGTCACTGAGGAAGAGATAAATGATGATAGTTTTAAAGTGGTAGTGGACTTGCCTGGTGGTGCAGTGGTTAAGAATCTGCCTGCCAGTACAGGGGACAGGGGTTTGAGCCCTGGTCTAGGAAGATCCCACATGCCGTGGAGCAACTAAGCCCATGCACCATAACTACTGAGCCTGCACTCTAGAGCCTGTGAGCCACAACTACTGAAGCCCGCGCGCCTAGAGCTTGTGCTCCGCAGCAAGAGAAGCCACCACAATGAGAAGCCCGTGCACCTCAACGAAGAGTAACCCCCAGCTCACTGCAACTAGAGAAAGCCCACACGCAGCAAGGAAGACCCAACGTAGCCAGAAATAAATAAATAAAAAGAAAAAAATAAATAAACTGGTAGGAGAGAGAGAAGCACAAAGATTCTTAGTCTTCATTTATTACCCATGAAAGCATAAGATATCTTTGTCTGATCTGTGTGGACAGAAAAGTAATTAAAATGTAGTTCAAGAGCTGTCTTAGAAGATTAATCATCATCTAATAAGAAAATTTTATTGCTGAGTAGTATTCATGGTATTATGTACCACAGTCACTTAAACAATTTTGCTTTATCTTTTGGAACAAGAAAAGTTCCATCTTGGAGACCAGATAGAATCCCTCTGGACTGGAACATTCTCAAGGACCTAATCAGCTAGGGTTGCCCTGTAAAGATTTGTAGATGGTGTGCTTGCACATCATATGCAGTGGCTCTATTTAACTTAACCTGGAACCAAGTTTATCAGAGGAGTACTCTCGTTACTTTCTCAAGGTAGAATATCGTAGTTCTTGTTGGTTTCCATCTTGTCTTTCCTTATTCTTTCCTTTCTGTTTTAACTGTGTTTGGTTGAAAGACATGTTAATAAACAAGTGGCCTGGTTATATCCTTAAGTTTCACATTTTAAAGCTGCAGGATTTAAGATGTTAATGACTTTTACTTTTTATTTTTCTATGTCTGAGCCAACTATGAATGTGTTGTTTGATGCTGTATTTGTTTATTTATGGTAACTGGTCTTTTTTTTTTTTTTTGGTAGTTGTGCCTTCTTCAGCCTCCCCACAAAGGAGTGTGGATCAGAGAAGTACAACAGCAGCTCCCTCTGCTCCTGTAGGCTTAACACCAGTTGTCAATGGAGAATCCAATAGCCTCACATCATCTGTTCCTTATCCTGCTGCTTCTCTGGTTTCTCAGAATCAGAGTGAAAATGAAGGCCACCTAAATCCAACTGAAAAACTCCAGTAAAACATTTCTACAAACATTGTTTACATAGATTAGAATTGAATAATGGGGATAAATCTTGGGGGTTTTTTCTTTGTTGAAAATTCTGGAAAAACTGAGTTAATTTGATATGATAAACATTCTTAAGTGGTATGGTGGTAGAATAAGTGTGTGTGTTATATGTGCATCTTTGAGTTGTCCTAGAGAAATGTGACATTGTAGTAACATGTAATTTCTATAGCTAATGTATTCCTGTTTTCCAAATAAAGGGACTACAGTTAAAAGATTTCTGTATTCAAATGGTTTAGAGCCCAGGCTCTAGAGTCAGACAGCCCTGGAATTGTATCTCACAAGGTTGTGTGACTGTGGACAAATAGCACCCTCACTAAGCCTCTTTTTCTTCACCTGGCATAATATATTTGTTCATAAAGGTGTTTTAAGGATTAGAAAACATTGGCATAATTCCTGGGACTCAGTAAAAATTCAACAACCTAATTATTCTTTTTGGTAAACATGTTATATAGTATGGTAACTGGTAGATCTCTATATGTTTTAGACAAATTGGGAACCTTCTGTGAATGCTCAGGAATGCCTGCATACCTGATTTGCCTAAGAGGTCCTATTTTAATGGAATATTTAGTACTTTACATTTTTGATACTTATTAAGAAACATAGGAATATTTTTGACATTGAGACTTAAGATGTTAACATCTATACCTGCTTAAAGTGAACACTTGGAAGAGGGTTTCTTATGCTTTTGTCCATAACACAACATAAGTAAATAAGGTGATGAGATTTTGAATAACCTATACTTGAAATTACATTCATTATAGTCACATCTCCTGGATATTTGACTGGGTTTAAATTTTGTTTGTGCTGGCTGCTACTGTATGAAAATAGTGTATGCTTTATTTTGCTAAAATGGGTGTTAATATAAATGTTTTTGTTGTTTATCAGGAAGTTAAATGAAGTTCGAAAGAGGTTGAATGAGCTAAGAGAATTAGTTCATTATTATGAGCAAACATCAGATATGATGACAGATGCTGTAAATGAAAACACAAAAGAAGAAGAAACTGAAGAGTCAGAATATGATTCCGAGCATGAAAATTCTGAACCTGTTACTAACATTCGGTAAGAACTTTTTTTTAAGTTGTTTTTCTAACATACTCATCCTAACAATACATTTAATATGAAACAAAAGAAACCTCAGTAGAGTGCCTACCGTTTGCCTTTTATTTAAGCTTTTCTCCTGTAAGTCTGCTGTTTTGGTTAGTGTACTCTTACTTGTTCTATAAAGAAAAACAAATTGGGAAGTATTGAACACAGTAGTTTAGTAAATTTGCTGTTTGTTAGATCAACTAAAAGTTAATCATAAGAAGTACGTAACTTCATTTTCCTACCTCTTTATTTTTACGTGTAGTTTTGATTTTTTTTTGGTTGTAATTTTGATTTTTTTAGATGTTTTTCTTCTTAAATGTGTGAATAGGAGAAGTTAGTGAAAAGCAAGAGCCGTTTATTTAGAGGATGAATTTAAATGGGGAAATAGCCAATGATGTTCATAGTCTGGAATTATTTTATCAGCAGTTGTAAAACTTTGATTTTTTTATTATTACATATATTTTTTACCTTAAATAACTTCAGGTTGTTTTCTTTCTTTTAGAAATCCACAAGTAGCTGCCACCTGGAATGAAGTAAATAGTAATTCTAATGCACAGTGTGTTTCTAATAATAGAGATGGGAGATCAGTTAATTCTAATTGTGAAATTAACAACAGATCTGCTGCCAACATAAGGGCTCTAAACATGCCTCCTTCTTTAGGTATGATTGACTCTATTCACAGATAATTTTACCATATTATTCTTGGGCAGTGGAATTCCTTTCTTTTTTTTTTTTTTTTTTTTGCGGTACGCGGGCCTCTCACTGTTGTGGCCTCTCCCATTGTGGAGCACAGGCTCTGAACGCGCAGGCTCAGCAGCCATGGCCCACGGGCCCAGCTGCTCTGCGGCATGTGGGATCTTCCCGGACCGGGGCACGAAACTGTGTCCCCTGCATCGGCAGGCGGACTCTCAACCACTGCCCACCAGGGAAGCCCGGAATTCCTTTCTTTAGTACTCTTAAGTTTATTAAGGTATTGATTTTACTGGTACATGTTTTCAGCAGATTGTCGATACAATAGAGAACGAGAACAGGGGATTCACGTTGCACAAGGTGAAGGTGAGGAGGAGGAGGAGGAAGAAGCAGAAGATGAGGCAGTCAGTGGAGCGTCATTATCTAGTCATCAGAGCAGTCTGGTTGATGAGACGCCTGAAGATGCTGAATTTGAACAGAAGATCAGCAGACTTATGGCTGCAAAACAGAAACTTAGACAGTTACAAGATCTTGTTGCATTGGTGCAGGTAAATGCTGCTTGTATTTTAAAAAAAAAGTGTCAAATGGACAGTCTTGTAAAATTTATGTGTTTGATAATTATGTTGGTATAAGTATACTAGTACACATTTAATGAGTTCTAACTATATACCAGGTTTAAATGCTTAGCACTTTACATGCCATATTATCAGAGATAAGCAAACTTTTTCTAAGGGTGACTTAGTAAATATTTTAGGCTTTGTGGGCTATACAGTTTCTGTCACAACTACTCAGTGCAAAAGCAGTGATAGACAGTATGCAAACAGATGAGCATGGCTGTGTACCAGTATAACTATTATAAAAACAGGTTTGTTTGTTTTTTTGCTGGAGACCCCAGTTCTATATCACATAGAACTTGGTAACATCTCAGTGAGGCAGATACACAGATTAAACGTGTTAGTTGACCAGAGTTATACCATTGTCAGAGCCAGAGTTGAGACACATTCTGGCTGAGATCTTAACTCACTTGATGTAGAAGAAAAACCATATTGTCTTATTCAGTAAGGCCAAATAAGTAAAGTTGGAACTATTAGTTGTAAATTTTAAAAAGCCATTTGAATGTATGAACGTGAAATTATGTAACAATTCACACTTGTATATTGACTGATGTGGTCCAGAGGCTTTTTGCAGTTTATTAGACTAGGTATAAAACTTTCTAAGAATGATTGAACTTTTTAAAATCATTCCTTTTCATCTGTTTTTATATATATATATATATATATATATATATATATATATATTCTTAGTAACATAATCACTATAAAAATATCTTTAAGAGAGACTTCCTAAAGTATTGAAATTTGTACGATTTTTGGAAGCCAAAAAACTTCTGGTAAAATTAATGAGTGATTTGTCTTCATTTAGGTTTGCTTAGCTTGTGTTAGGTTGAAAAAAATGAAGTATAGAACATTAAAATTAACCACACTAATGTATAGAAAAACAATTTTTTTGTGAATGAAAAAAATTAAATTGTTATTCACAACTTCTTTTGGAATGCTACTTATTTTGAGTAACTCAAGTGAAAGATGAATGTGCTCCCATTTTTAAATAAAGGAAACACTACTAGTAAATTCCCTTTGAGCCTTCATTCATAATCCCATTCTCCTTCACAGATGCTACTGTGCATATGTTTTATATATATATATATATATATATATATATATATATAGTAAATACAGTTCTTTTTTAGCTGCAATATAGTTTTCTGTACTATCAGTGGACCTTAGTTTAGTTAATCTAACATCCTATTGATGTTTACTTTTGTTGTTTCCAGTTTTTCACTATTTAGAAACAACAATCCAATGAACATTCTTTCACAAGCTTTGTGATGCATTTGTGTTTTTCAAGAGCAGATATGAAGAAGTGGAATTGCTTTGTCAGAGTTTATGCACATTTTTTTTTTTTTTTTTTTTGGCGGTACGTGGGCCTCTCACTGCTGTGGCCACTCCCGCTGCGGAGCACAAGCTCTGGACGCGCAGGCTCAGCGGCCATGGCTCATTGGCCCAGCCGCTCCATGGCATGTGGGATCTTCCCGGACCGGGGCACGAACCCGTGTCCCCTGCATCGGCAGGCAGACTCTCAATCACTGCGCCACCAGGGAAGCCCTGCACATTTTAAATTTAATGGACACTGCTTAATTGCTCTCCAGAATGACTATATTAATTGATATCTAAGCAGTGGTGGATGAATCCATTTCCTTATACCCTTGATTACATTTTATTTTATTGAGATACCATATAGCTTGTTTAACCATTACTGGAATTGGCTTTTGGCTTTTTCGAAGGTTTTCCTATTGTAAGAAGGGGTGTTGAAGGGAAGAAGGAGCATAAACACATGTATACAAACAAACACATACAGGTTTATGTACACATGTATATATTTTTGCTTATATATTCAAAGTATATCTGTAGACAGATACATAAACTGGTAACACTGGTTACCTATGGAGAATGGAATTGGGAAAAGGGATAGAAAGGAGATTTTTCTAAACATCTTTTTTACTATTTGAACTTTGATCGTATGACAGTAGTACCATTTGAAAAAATTAAGACAGCTTCTAAAGCAAATAATAATATAGGTTGTGCTATCTTGAACATCATTGTACTTGCTAATTACTTTCTCATTTTTTCTTTATGACTCCTCTCCTCAGATTGCCCGAGTGGGAATAATAGATCAGAAATGATGAATAACTTGGTGGCTTATAGATGAATCAGCTTAATTTCAGGCTTATGTTGAATGCAGCTCTTTTGCTTTAGTGAGTGTTCTAAGACCTGAAATAACATGTATGAAAAATGAGAAAACTGCAATACAGAGGGATTAAGGGTCCTCATTCTGAGAGCTATTTAAAAACAAATGATCCAAACTCCCCAAGTTTTTATATGTTTAAGATTGATACATTTTACTTATTTTATTAAGGGTAGTCTTCTTTTGCTTGTGCCCTTACTTGTATCCTTTCCCAAGAGACTCAGGAGAAGGTTTAAACAGTTATATGGTTATCATGATTGTATAAAACTATTATTACTCTTCTTGATGAGATTAGCTTAGACAATTTATATGGCCCTTATATGGTTCCTTAGTCTGTGATGCAGCATGTGTTGAAACAATAATTCTTTAGTCAGTTACTTTTAGCTTCGGAGTTTATATCATTTCAGTTCAGACACTCATGTGACAATCTGAAACTTTATGTAGTTTTTTTTTTCATACTTTGGTTTTTCCACTTTTTTATTGTGGGAAAATGCCTCATGATCCAGCTTCTCTGTTTTTGAGTCCCAACTCAGTTTCTTTTTAATCTTACCATTTTAGTAATAAATCAGGTTAGCTTTTAGATTGATGAGAAGACCAGAATAACACCATGTCTATAAGCTTAAAATCGATTAGACAGTTTTACAATCAAAGTTAGCTTTAACTCTCTATTTCCAAAGGTTAAAGTTTCAGTTGATTTCTGCAGAGAAAGCATGAGTAAATATAAAGTATACAATATTAATTTTTTTTTTTTTTTTTTTGGCGGTACATGGGCCTGTCACTGTTGTGGCTTCTCCCGTTGTGGAGCACAGGCTCCGGACGCGCAGGCTCAGCGGCCATGGCTCACGGGCCTAGCCGCTCCGCGGCATGTGGGATCTCCCAGACCGGGGCACAAACCCGTGTCCCCTGCATCGGCAGGTGGACTCTCAACCGCTGCGCCACCAGGGAAGCCCAATATTAAATGTTTTTAAGAAAATGTCATAGGTTACCTCCAATCCTCCATTTTTTTTAAATAAGATTTTTAAAAAATAAATTTATATATTTTTGGCTGCGTCGGGTCTTCGTTGCTTCATGCAGGATTTTTCTAGTTGTGGTGAGCGGGGGCTACTCTTCATTGCAGTGTGCTGGCTTCTCATCGTGGTGGCTTCTCTTGTTGCAGAGCACGGGCTTTAGGTGCGCGGGCTTCTGTAGTTGTGGCATGCGGGCTCAGTAATTGTGGCTCACGGGCTCTAGAGCACAGGCTCAGTAGTTGTCGTGCATGGGCTTAGTTGCTCCGTGGCATATGGGATCTTCCCGGACCAGGGATTGAACCCGTGTCCCCTGCATTGGCAGACGGATTCTTAACCAGTGCGCTGCCAGCCCAGTCCTCCATTTTAATAAGCACATTGATTTCAACAGAAGATACGTATCTACTGTTAGGAAGATATGAACTTTTGTTGTTTTTCCAGTAGTTACAGATTTGAGGTGGTACATTCTCATTCGTTTTTGTATTGTGAGCCATTGGTACTTGTTTGGCAAACTAAAGACCAAAGTGAGGAAATGGAAAGCTTTTTAAGTGAACAAGTGGTAATAGACATTGGTTGTTAAATTGTTAATGTAAAAGTCATATCTGAAGAAAAAGTATCTAATATCAAGAGTTCCAAGCTCCAATGATATATTTTGTATCTTTTTCATATTCTCTAGAAAGCTCTTCTTTGATTTTAGAATCTGGTCAAAGAAAGAAAAGGCAAACTAGTACTTGCCATTGGTGGGTAATTGGCAACTCAAATTATTAATGTACTGTTTTTAGTTTTAGTACTTTATTTCCTGCCATTGGTAGAGGATGAATTTCATTGCTCAAAATCATATGCTTTCCCTACTGCTTTAAATTTTATGTTAATTTTACAACCTAGTTCTATTTACTAAGGTATGAATTGGATAATGTCTTTAGATATCAAGATGGTTTTAATATAATGATGCTGTTTTAGGATGATGATACAGCAGATCAAGGAGTTATCTCTGCCAATACCTCAAATTTGGATGATTTCTACCCAGCAGAAGAAGACACCAAACAAAATGCAAATAACACTAGAGGAAATACCAATAAAACACAGAAAGATGCTGGAGTAAATGAAAAGGCAAGGTATGTTAAGCTTCTGGCTTTCAGGTCATAAAAATTTAGTGCCTATTAGAGAGAAGGTACTCCGCTAGGTACTGTATTACATCGTGCTTAATGCTATTATCAGATTTACTGGAGTCCACAAATATAATGTCAATTTAATTATAGAGAGAAATTTTATGAGGCTAAACTACAGCAGCAACAGAGAGAGCTCAAACAATTGCAGGAAGAAAGGAAGAAACTGATTGAGATTCAAGAGAAAATTCAAGCATTGCAAAAGGCATGTCCTGACCTACAGGTAATTAGGAAATTTCTTTCTTTCTGTTTGTCTGAAGAAAGATATTTAAAATCTTAATGTCAACTGAAAGTACTCTTTGTCTTTTTTTAGTGCTAATTTGATAGATTTGTATCTTAATTTTATGATTAATGTAATGGATGGACAAATGAAATGTGTTAAGGATGTACATTTATACTGTGAAAGGTAGCACATAGGAATTGACTCTAATTATTCCCATTCTTTCACTTGTTGGGCCGGCTGGCTGTGGATTCAGAACGTGAGTATTTATAAGTATGTATTATATTAAAATATTCTGGTTTGAACTTGGCAGTTAAGGGACTAACATTTCCATTTTTTACTGGCCTAAAATTACATAATAAAGCTGTTAAGCCATCATGAGTTTTTTAGGGAAATTAAAATATTGTTTTTGTAGTTTGAATATTAAATAGTACCCTATGCATGGGTTTTTGAGTTGAACAGAGAATGTGCAGTCTTTGACCATGTCAGGTAATCAGGAGGAGGGTTAATATGGGAGGGGAATATCAATTCTTTTTTGAGATTTTTCCTACACTTTATTGGTTAGCTCTATTCTTCAGTCAGGTTTTGTTTTCAAAGAAAGGGAAACATATCAAGTGATATTTCTAATATAACTTTATTTTCTAGACACTTACCTTTTCTACTTTATCTAATCCTTTTTTTCTCGTTCCCAATCTAACTAATGTGCAGAGGAATATATGTCGGAGTTGGGTTGAGTATGTGAAATTTTCCACAGTAACATTTTATCCCTCATGTCTCTGTTGTTTCGGAGGGTTGGTTACTACTGTTCAACTTTAGTGTGTGTTTTCATCTTTGTTTGCTTATGTCAGATTTTCTTTAGATCATGATGGCAATTGAAATCTGGTGGTAATAAATTAAATATGATACTAGAGCCCTAGAGAAGCAGTGAAATAATTGTTTTTACGAAATTAACATATAATTGCTTTAATTCCTCATAATAGTTTTAATTCTTTTTTAGCTGTCAGCCACTAGTGCGGGTAATTGTCCCACAAAAAAATATACGCCAGCTGTTACTTCAACCCCAACTGTTAATGAAAATGAAGCCAGTACAAGCAGATCTGCTTTTGAACCTGATGATCCTTCAGTGGTAGATAATGAGGTATGTTGTACCTTGTTCCTGAGTCTTAAGGAAGAAAACTGAATATCTGTGAAACATGTTTTTAAATGTAGCCTATTATGTGTCTTTTAGTTGTGGGAAGAAATAATTTTTTCCAAAAAGTAATTAAGTTTGTATATTTTCAAAATAGCCTTGCCCTTTATTAGCAAATATTTGGCAGAATTATATGTAAGGGTTAGTTATAGTAAATAGTAATCATTTCAATTAGAAAAGCCTGTCCTTTGGCATTTTATTTATATGGGATTTATAGAAAACATTGTAACTTTCTTCTAATAGTTGATAAAGTATACTTGGGTGCTACCTGTTTTCATAAAGAATTAATGATTGCCTAATTTTTTCTTATTACTAAAATATCATTTTGGCCTTCTTGGGTGTCTCAGTGTAAAAAGGATAGAGTGAGAATAGAAATATTTGTTGGTATTGACAATAGTATTAGGCTGTTTTTCTTTAAGGCTAAAACAAGTCCCGATATTTACACCAACTTGCCTTAATTTTTAAAATAACAGTTGTGGTCAGAAATGCGAAGACACGAAATGTTAAGGGAAGAGCTGCGACAGAGAAGAAAGCAGCTTGAAGCTTTGATGGCTGAACATCAGAGGAGGCAAGGTCTGGCTGAAACTACATCTCCAGTGGCTGTTTCACTGAGAAGTGATGGGTCTGAGAACCTGTGTACGCCTCAACAGAGTAGAACAGAAAAGTAAGAGAGCTGTTTAAATCATTTTTTAAAATATCACCTATTTACGGCCTATAGGATAGGCAGCCTCATTTCCCCTCTGCATCATAGCACAAATCTGCTGTTGCAGTGAGACTTGTGTTTTAAGCATCACCTTTGTGACTCAGTTTGACTAAATCTAGCTACTTTCTGTTCTAACTTCTCACAGCATCACCTGTCTCTCTTTTTAAAAAATTTACAAAAATTACCAAGATGCTTGCTCAAATGGTGATACAGATTTTCTTGAGTATATAAGCCTTGTTTTCTTAGTTAAGTTTAAAGTTTATAAAAAGAAAATGCTTGATACTTTGTAGTGCTCTTCTATCAGGCCAGAAATAAGTGGTTTTTTTTTAACTTAAATTGAGTGTCTGCTATTTGTAAATTTCCTAAGAATTTGAAAACATTTTATTGTATAAAACATTCAGTTTTTAGGATTTATGTTTGAAATTTCCATATTTAGAATATTTCTAAAAGAATTGGTCATCTATAAGATCAGTTAATTACTTATCTTTATAGTAGTATTCAGATCTAAAATTTTGAAATCCAAATTTGTTATGACCTAATTTTTTGGTATCAGATGGCATTTCTGCAACATTGCACTAAACCTTACTCTCTTTCGTACTCATAAAAGAACTATTCCTGTTCTTGGAGTGCCAATATGAATTTTATTGATCAAACTATATCTTCAATATTTTATTGTGTTCTGTGTACCACACATCTATACTTTAAAAAAGTTCTTTATATTGTTTTGTTAAACATCTAGGTTTGAGAACCATGGGTCTAGAATTGTGCTTTCCAGTACGGCAGCCACTAAATATAGGTGGCTATTTAAAGTTAAATAAAATTAAAAATTCATTTTCTCTGTCACACCAGCCACATTTTAGGTGCTCATTGGTCATGTGTATTTAATGGCTACTCTATTGGACAGCACAGATATGGATTATTACTACTATTGCAGAAAGTTCTACTGGATAACTCTAATCTAGAAAATTGTGACTCAAGGAAAAGTTGAAAGTTGAGAGGGGTTTAGTTTAGGAATAAGTTCCAGGGGATATGATTACTAGTTTAATTTATATGAAGAATTGTTTTCTGGAAGGTAGCGTAAACAGATTATAACAGCAGTTGGAGAGTACCACCCATCTCATAGTTACTATGACTAAATGAAATTTTATATACACACATATGCATATACATATATATATATACATATATACATACACTTTTTTTGGTGCAGTGATATATATATATATATATATTTTTTTTTGGTACAGTGTCTGGTACATAATAGGCGGTAAAGTATTTAGCTCATCTCCAGAATGATCTCATGTGTTTTGTCTCTTAATCTCTAGAACAATGGCAACTTGGGGAGGTTCTACCCAGTGTGCACTAGATGAAGAAGGAGATGAAGATGGTTACCTTTCTGAAGCAGTTCGGACAGATGAAGACGAGGAGGAGGAGGAGCAAGACGCCGGCTCCCATGATAGCTTTTCCGTGTGTCCTCCTAGCAGCGCAAATCATAACTCCTATAATGTAAAGGAAACTAAAAATAGGTTAGCTTTTCCGTGTGTCCTCCTAGCAGCGCAAATCATAACTCCTGTCATGTAAAGGAAACTAAAAATAGGTTAGCTTTTCCGTGTGTCCTCCTAGCAGCGCAAATCATAACTCCTATAATGTAAAGGAAACTAAAAATAGGTTAGCTTTTCCGTGTGTCCTCCTAGCCATGCAAATCATAACTCCTATAATGTAAAGGAAACTAAAAATAGGTTAGTTTTGCTGTTTTAATTTTTTGCTTGATTTTAAGAGTCTCAGGTCTTTCTGACTCCAAGCAGTTCTTCAGTTCTCTGAACCAACTGTGTGTCCTACAATGTAATTTAATTCCACCACTAACTACTTGGAGTCAGAGCAGAGCCCATAGGTCAAGAGGCTCAGTCCCACAAGAGTGCCTCACTTTATTTTTTATTTTTTTGCGGTACGCGGGCCTCTCACTGTTGTGGCCTCTCCCGTTGCAGAGCACAGGCTCTGGACGCGCAGGCTCAGCGGCCATGGCTCACGGGCCCAGCCGCTCCGCGGCATGTGGGATCTCCCCAGATCGGGGCACGAACCCGTGTCCCCTGCATCGGCAGGCGGACTCTCAACCACTGCGCCACCAGGGAAGCCCTCCCTAGTTTTAATATTTATTTGGTTGCACTGGGTCTTAATTGCGGCAGGTGGGCTCCTTAGTTGCAGCTCGCCAGCTCCTTAGTTGCGGTACGTGGGCCCCTTAGTTGTGGCATGTGAACTCTTAGTTGCTGCATGCATGTGGGACCTAGTTCCCTGACCAGTGATCGAACCAGGCCCCCTGCATTGGGAGTGTGGAGTCTTAACCACTGTGCCACCAGGGAAGTCCCATAACTGTTTTCATTTTGAAGAATACAGAATTATATAAACACTTCTCGGTAAAACATAAATGAAAAAAGATTCGAAAGGAATGAAAAATGATAGTGTACAAGACTAGAAATCCAGAATTTTTCTCATTCTATTTTCCATACATTTTAAGTCCTGTGAAGAGAATACAGACGTATGGACCCAGGGTATCAAGGTTTATTGCCAGATTTTAAAAGCCAAATAATTACATAAGATGACCTAATGCTTTAAATCTTGTGTTAGGTGGAAGAACAATCGCCCTTTTTCAGCAGATGGAAATTATCGTCCTTTAGCCAGGACAAGACAACAGAATATCAGCATGCAGCGTCAGGAAAACCTTCGCTGGGTGTCAGAACTCTCTTATGTAGAAGAGAAAGAACAGTGGCAAGAACAAATCAATCAGCTAAAGAAACAACTTGATTTCAGTGTCAATATTTGTCAGACTTTGATGCAAGACCAGCAGGTAAAGTAGAATTTTTTTATCTTGTTTTTGAAGCAGTACACGTTTTTCTCATGTCATCGGCAACTATTCTGAAAATTTTCTTTCCACAGACTCTGTCTTGTCTGCTACAAACTCTTCTCACGGGCCCTTACAGTGTTATGCCCAGCAATGTTGCATCTCCTCAAGTACACCTTATAATGCACCAGTTGAACCAGTGCTATACCCAGCTAACATGGCAACAGAATAATGTACAAAGGTAATCTGTTTCTTAGAAGTAGTGAGAGTGTATAGTAAGTGCTAAAACTGAGCAAGAGTTTTACAGTTACCTTCTGGGAGAAAAGGGCCTGAACCAAATATCATTTTTGAATATTCTGACACTTGGGAATTTTATAAGCAGAGATATTGCTCAATGTTCCTTTTTAATACCGTAGACCTGACTTTAAAAAAAAATTTTATAGTACTCAACTTTACACTTACCTTAGGTAGGTTGTATGGTGTGTAAATCATACCTCAGTAAAGCTGTAAACAGTATAAACAATGAGTGTTGTAATTATGCCTACTATCTGTTAGAAGTGCTAATAAGCACAGTTCTTCTTGCAAAGGCGAAGTTACTGAACTAAGCATGCAGGACAAGCAGATATTTGTTGTAAACATCAGAGCAGTCAGTTTGTTCCACATACTGTTGAATCATGTCTTACATATATTCTTTCTGGATATACTTTACATAGATGGTAATACAACTGATCTTTAAATTACTGACTCCTTAAATTTTTACAGGTTGAAGCAAATGCTAAATGAACTTATGCGCCAACAAAATCATCCAGAAAAACCTGGAAGCAAGGAAAGAGTCAGTAGTGCATCACACCCTCCTTCTCCCAGTTTATTTTGTCCTTTCAGCTTTCCAGCACAGCCTGTAAATCTGTTCAACCTACCGGGGTTTACTAATTTTTCATCATTTGCACCAGGTAGGTGGCTGAAAACTTAAATGAAAAAACTTAAATGAAAATAAATAAATGCAGAGTGTTTGAGAATAACATTTGTCTGTTGCATGGATTTTTATCAGTCCCTTTTGGAGTGGTAGGAAATGTTGGCAAAGAAAGTTATAAACTCTTTTCTACATTGATTCTTTATAGTGAACTCTTAAACTGAATGTGGTTGCTAATGAAATTAAGTAAATTATGAATGATTGCTTAGTCTTTTACCTTTGAATTATTCAACAAGTATTTATCAAGGAGAAAGGGAATTAACCTGTCTATTGGCTGCTGTACATCAGGCACTGTGTAAAATATTAGGAGAGAAGAGGTGAATAAGGCAACGCTCTTGTAGAGGAGCTTTGTGTCTTGGTAGGGAGATATATACCACTAGAGTAAAGGTGTTTGGCTTAGGCTTATATTTACTTTTACTTACTTTAGGCTTTTATTCAGACTTTTCTGTACCTGTCATGTGCCAGGCACTATATAAATGACTGGGATTCAAAGATGTTAAGCCTGATGCTTTAAGGAATTTAGAGTCTAGCGAAGAAGCCAAGAATGTTAATAAATGCTTAGTGCTTTGCCATGGGTGCTGTAGCAGTGGTGCAGATGAGGTGAATGACCTGCTTTTCCTTGGGGCAAGAGATTATCAGCAAATCTCTTTTTTCCTAGAGAAAGTGATATTAAAGCTAAAGAATGAATATAATTTTTTTCCAGGGAGATTAGAAGGGAAAGGACTTTCTGATTAATGGAACCACTTAGAGTTACAAAGCAGTGGAACAGTATATTACTTAGGGAATTTAGAGGTCATGAAGTATGGCTAGTGTTTAGGGCCATGACAGGGGAAGTAGTAGTTGATGTGGCTGGTGAGCAGTGGAGGCCTTTGTGCTGTGCAAAGAAGCTTAGACTTTCTGCTGCTTACTAGAGGGGCCATTGGAGGATGTTGAGCAGAGGAATAGCATGAGGTTTATATTTTAAAAAGATTACACTAGTGATAGTGTTGATTGAGATTGGAGGGAAGGTGCTAAGGGTATAGATGGTGACTGGAAGGCAATTGCAGTAATAGCAGGGAAGGAATGACAGCTTGACCTAAGGCATCGGCAGTAGCGGTAAAGAAAAAGGAGTAATTTTAAAGACATTCTGGAGGTAGAATGAGCAGTTAGGTGAGGTGAGTCATGAAGGGAGAGGAGTTGAAGGTGTTTGCCAGAGAATATAGGAAGAGGAAAAGGGTTGGGAGGGCTTTGTGAATATAAATATCCACAGATACAGTGTATTTTCTTAACAGGATTATAAAAGCAATGGCCGTTAAACAATTTAACAAGGTTTTTGGTTCTTAGGTGTGGATTAATATTGGCAGCAGACTTTTAAAAAATTAATTAATTAATTAATTTATTGCCTGTATTGGGTCTTCGTTACAGCTTGCAGGCTTTCTCTAGTTGCGGCGAGCGGGGGCTACTCTTTGTTGCAGTGCGCAGGCTTCTCATTGTGGTGGCTTCTCTTGTGGTGCAGCACAGGCTCTAGGCATGCAGGCTTCAGTACTTTTGGCACACGGGCTCAGTAGTTGTGGCTCATGGGCTCTAGAGCGCAGACTCAGTAGTTGCAGCACACGGGCTTAGTTGCTCCGCGGCATGTGGGATCTTCTCAGACCGGGGCTCGAACCTGTGTCCCCTGCATTGGCAGGCGGATTCTTAACCACTGTGCCTCCAGGGAAGTCCCAGCAGGCGTTGTTTGAGTAGGCATTTAAGAAACAAATAATGTAAGAAATTGCACATGCAGTTCCTTTTTGTCATAATATGCCTTATACCCATGCCAACCCTGTACGAAGACTGTTCATTCTTCACAGTCAATCTAGTTCAGTTTTGTGAAACCCTCCCTGATCCCCTTCTCCCACAAGTTGTAAGTAGCCATTTGTAAATACCTCTGATACAGCAATATATATTAAGTATGTGATTATATTTTACTTCCCATGTAGAGTGTAAAGAACCTAAGCTTTGGAGCCATGCAGACCCGAGATCTAACCTGCTCTTTCATTTACTAGGCATTTGATCTCTAAACCTATTTTCTCACTAGTAAAATGAATATAATACCTATTTCACAGTGTTGTTTTGAGCATTAAATGAAGTAACATGTAACGTGCCTACAGTGGAGTCTTGTACCCAGTAATACTCTGATAAATATCAAGCATTATTTTTGCTAACTTTTAGGTCTTAAGGGGTTGGGGATCAGTATTTATCTTTGAATCACCAATGCTGAAAACATAGCAGACTGAGTTGTAAAACAGTGATTGAGTAAATGAGTGTTACTTTATTTTAATCACAAATTTTTCTTTTGGTGGATTTGAATGGCATATTTAATTAAAACTATTTTTTAATTTCATTTTAAGGCTAAAGGTGCTTCTTTATTGTTGTCTTACCCATTGTTTTTATTTATTAGGTATGAATTTCAGCCCTTTATTTCCTTCTAATTTTGGAGATTTTTCTCAAAATATTTCTGCACCCACTGAACAGCAGCAACCATTAGCCCAGAATCTTTCAGGGAGAACAGAATACATGGCTTTTCCAAAACCTTTTGAAAGTAGTTCTTCTGTTGGAGCAGAAAAACAAAGGTACTTGATTGTAAACATAATCCATTATTTGCTTAAACATCACTTTGTGATTACATCTAATTATCTGTAATTTGAGAATGTAATTAGGGAGGATGTTTGTGATTGTCTGACTTGATAGTGTTGGGAATATGAAGTTTTGACATCTTGCCAGGTGTCACTCAGGTGTATACCTGCTGCTAACCCTTGTACAAGAGCAGTTCAGAGTTTTGATCAGGGTGTCCCGTGAGGTTCATTTTGGAAGGATATGACCTAACCCATAGAGTGTCTTTGGCCTTGATTTGATATCTGTCTTTAAGGTTATACCAGTTCACTGTTCATTGATGTAGAAATAGAAACTAATATTAACTGCTGGAGGATAGTTGTTACAAAGTGATGGCTCCTTTGTTTGATTCATGGCCCCTGATTAGAGTAAGTTCCTAAGGCCCATCCAAATGTAATATTGAGTACTATTAGGTTATAAAAACAACTTTTGTCAAGGAAGTTTTAGCAATGCATAGTCAGGAATCCTTTTTCTCTCTGTTTCTAACATTTATTATTATTATTATTATTATTTTTTGCGGTACGCGGGCCTCTCACTGTTGTGGCCTCTCCCGCTGCGGAGCACAGGCTCCGGACGCACAGGCTTAGCGGCCATGGCCCACGGGCCCAGCCGCTCTGCAGCACGTGGGATCCTCCCGGACCGGGCACGAACCCACGTCCCCTGCATCGGCAGGCGGACTCTCAACCACTGCGCCACCAGAGAAGCCCACATTTATTATTTTTTAATATGATAATCTTCCCAATTATAATTTTGACCCAAATAGTGTGTGAAAGACTCATTGGATTGGCTCAGGTTAATCATTCTTTAAAGCATTTTTATGGCTTGATAAATAATGTTTTTAATGATTGTTTTAATCCAGAAAATGATTTTGATAGCCTGCTGGTAAAAAGATTATAGCCTTTTTATTGTTGTTATTTACTTCAGAAAAACTTTTTAAAAGGAGGAAAAATCAGAGGTCAGTTGAGCCTAATACTTGTTCTGTCAGAAGTATCTCTATGATTTTGTTTTTCCTATCCCTTTATAAATATATAGGTCACATTACTTCTCCCTTTAGTTAGGTGTGTGGGCATGTCTCAGCCTCTTAAATTAGCATTTTGACAGTTTAATTGTTAAATCATGAACATTTTGGTTTTGTTCTTTACTTAATTAACCAAAAATTCTTAGAATTCAACTTGGTGTTCACCTCCAGGAATCCTGTGGTAGACCTCCCTGACCTTGCCTGACTCCTTTTCTTATCTGCACTAACCTTTTTTTCCTACTAAATCTTGTGTTACTCTGTGAAAGTATTCTATTGTCAGAGCCTAAAACAGTGTTTAGTGCTCAATTGACATTGAGAAATGGTGGTTGAATGAATCTCCATCACAAGCAATAAAAATTTATTCAAAGCTTTAGTGAATGGTCTTCCTATTGGAAGGTCCCTACTTCACTATTATCTATAGTTTATATGTAATTGGTAGTAAAAAAAAAAGATGCATCTGAGTAGTATTATTTTAGATATTAGACCTACTTCAGATTGGACCTCATCTCTTTCCAAAATTTCAGCTATTATAGGTTCCCTGAATTAAATGGCTGGAGATAACAAAGAGGTCAGCTAAAACATTGTAGTTGTTAGCTCGGGTCAGAAAACTTTTCCTAGAAAGGACTACGTAGTAAATATTGCAGGCCATAGTGTCTGTCATAACCATTTATCTCTGCCATTTTTGCACAGAAGCATTTATAAACAATATGTAAACAGATAAGTTGCTGTGTTCCAAGAACACTTGATTTATGGACAGTGAAATTTGAATTTTATGTAATTTTCATGTCTCATAAACTATATTTCTCCTTTTAATTTTTGTTCAACGATTTAAGAATATAAAGATCATTCATAGCTCTCAGGCCATACAAAAAAACAGGCAGCAAGCTGAATTTGGCATGTAAACTGTAGGTTTGTTAATCTTTGTCTTGAATTAATCCCTATAGATCAATGTCTCCCAAATTATATTCTTAGGAACTCTTTTGTCCATGTCAGGTTCTGTAATAAAAAGTTTCAGACAGCATGTTCACTATGTTCCCTTCGAAGACATTTATAAAACACATTGGCATATTGAAAGTTCTGAGAAGTACCGCAGACCTGTTTAACTTTGTTTTGCCTATTTTTTCCCAGATTTAGATAACCAGTGAATACCTATTAACATATTAAGGGATGCCAAAGTTTAGCAGATAAAATTTGGAAAATGACACTAAGCTAACAGAGCTAAATAAGACTTAATGTGCAGAGAAATAAATTACTAGTTACATGGCCAATTGTTTTCACCAGATTCTGGTTATATTTGAACTGCTTTAGATGACACAGATCCATGTACGTTTCCAAACTTTTTACTGTGGTTCTCTTTCAGTTGTTTCTTTAAGTTTTTTGTTTTTTCCTTGTATGTCCCATCCTCCCTTGATCTTACCTTCCCACTCTTTCCATCATGAATGCTGGACCTTTGGTTTGGAAGTCTCACTAGTGAAAATGGTTTAGTGAGAAAGGTCTAAGATTAAAGTTTAAAGTAATTTAGTACCTTAGCCTGTGTAACATTTTCATTTTTAATGTGTATTTTGTGGGAATATTTTTATAGCCTGTTGACAATTTTTATTTACCTGAATCTACTAGTAGACTATAAGTATATCTGGAGTTTTCAGTAGATATAGAAATATATCATTGTAATATATAAAAACTTATTTTCATTGGTAAGGAATCAAAAACAGCCCGAAGAGGAGGTGGAGAACAGTAGGACACCATGGTTATATGACCAAGAAGGTGAAGTAGAAAAACCATTTCTCAAGACTGGATGTGCAGTGTCTGTAAAGAAAACAACAAATAGTAATCGCAAAAATCAATTAGATACCAGTAGGAGAAGACGCCAATTTGATGAAGAGTCGTTAGAAAGCTTTAGCAGTATGCCTGACCCAGTAGATCCAACAACAGTAACTAAAACATTCAAGTCAAGAAAAGCATCTGCACAGGCCAGCCTGGCATCTAAAGATAAAACTCCCAAATCAAAGAGTAAGAAGAGGCATTCTACTCAGCTGAAAAGCAGAGTTAAAAATATTGGTAAGTACTGAAATTTGTTGACTTGATCAGCATAAATGTTGGTACGCTTACTCTCACATGTTGGCGTGTATCATTTCGGTGTGGCTGTTGAGGAGGCACTGTTGTAGACCCACCTGAGCAAAGTCATTTTTATTTACCTTTGAGAACTTTTTAAATAAAATTTATCAAATAGGGTTTAATGGTGTAGCTATTTTAAAACATGGCATTTATTCTTTTTTGTGCTTCTTAAAACTTCTTACTACGTATGTGGTTCCTATGAGCTCGGAACTTTTACTGTTCTCTTGTTTAATATTACGTGCAAGACCTCGTTGGTGACTTCTGGCTAGATCCACGATGGATTCATTTAAAGAAATGCAGGCCTGTGACTACACTGCAGTCTTTGGATATCATGTAGGTGAAGTCACTTTTAGAACAAGTTTGCTCTTAGTCCTTCAGGAACTGAACCTTAGTTAATAGGAGAAAACATTAATCCATATTTTATTGAATCTTGTCATTGAGTATAATATCAAAGTTCTCTTTATAGTGTTCACTGCATGCCACTTCTTTAAAAAATAGATTTTTTTATGATTTTTGAAGAACTTAGTGAAGTCTAACACTGGTTAAAAATTGATTTACTAGCTAAAATCTGGAATATTATAGTTAAAGGATGCTCCTTCCAGTTTGCAAGGGATACTTTTTGGCTGTGGCCTTGAAAGGTCATTCTGCGTTCAAGGAGATAGTATTTGGTGCTTAAGAGCAAAATATTCTAGGCTTATAATCAGAAAATTGTGAAAACTCACTGCACCTACTAACTTCCTCTCTTGGAAGCTCACAGTACATTATAAGTGTAGTAAAGGTCCTGGGACACTCTGCAGTTAAAATCCACTTGTAAGCTTTGGCAGCATTCATCTCAGCCATCTTTGGATAATGGAACCCTTGAAAAATCTGATGAAAACTATGGATGTGAAAAAGAATACATGTACGGTTTTTTTCATTTCAGTACCTCATGTTTCCTAAGGTCCTGGGCTGCTACTCCTACTCCCATGTAAAGAATCTGATTTCATGGTTAAACAAGCAATCGTGAACAGGGGTAACATTTTTCTCAGCATACACATTATCATCCTTGAAATAATTTTTCAGTTATTTAGGTTTGGGAGGAGCTGATTACTTAGTAGATTAGTGATCTGAAACCATTCAAATGAATGAAAATACAACTACGATGCCTTCTCCATGGTCACTCTTGGTGCCACTAGAGAGGATTTAAGGAGATAGTGACCATTTTGAGAGAGGCCCTCGGGGTAACTCTGAACTTCTTATTAACGTAGTTGCTCCAACAAAATGCTTTTTGTCATATGAGTAAATGGAAAGAAACTAACCTTTGTTATCCCAGCGTTCTCTCATTCAGCTGGTTATTTTGAGTGTGCTAGGGCAGTGCGTCTTGAACTTGATAATGTTTCATACAAATCTCCTTGGGAATCTTGCTTAAAGTCAGAGTCTGATTCCGTCAGTCTGAGGAGGGACCTGATAGCCTGCATTTCTAACGAGTTCTCCCATGCGTTGTTGACCAGCATTGACAGTGTAGTCTGTGGACTACAGTTTGAGTAGCAGGGTCTTAGAGGGCACTCAGCCAGCATATGGCCATGTCTGCCTGAGCCTAGAAATCCTGGTGTATTTGTATTTTTGAAACCCCTTTATTCTGAAGAATTATGGTTCCAGATATACAATTCAGCTTTTCTTTTACTTCAAGGCAAAGATTGACATTCTGATCTATTTGCTCTCTTTTCTCATGCTTCAGTATAAAAATACTTGCCAAGAATGCACATTCACATTTGTTCAAGAGGGCTTTAAGACCATCTGTTAGTGGGAGCTCCACTTTAAGGTGCACACACAAAGGTAAAAGACCTGATAGCAGAACCGAACTAATATATGCAGAGTCAAAATAATATGTAGCAAAATCAAATGAGCTAAGTCCTTGCTATGCAGAATGTGAACCATGGACAGGCAGCATCCGCATCATCTGGGAGCTTATTAGAAATGCAGACTCTTGGGCCCCACCTTATACCAACTGAATCAGTACGCATTGTTTTTCAGTTTGCATATTAGCAAGATTCCCGATGTTTTAATACGAATATATGCACATTAAAGTCTGAGAAGTGCTGAGCTAGACCACTAATTTATGTTGTGTTTGTTCTCTTTGTGGGATAGGAATAGCCATGATTTCTTAGAAGAAAGAATGTTTACTCTGTCTTAAAGGAAGTAGGAATGGAGGTCGATGGGGGGAAGATTGGAAAGCATTCCAAATTGTAGTAACAATAGGAAAAGTAATATAGAGTCAGGGTGAAGCAAGAAGAGAAGATGAGAGAACTGGGGAAGGAAATAGGATATGACAAATAGGCCAGCACAGTGGGACTTAAGTTGCTGTCTTAAAAGATATAGTACAGCCAGTTATACTGTTCCAAATTTGAGCTGTTTCTATGTTTTTTGCACATGTTGACAGTCTTCCAGAAGTAGCATGCTAAATCTTCATTTAACTTTGTTTCACATGATGGTAATGTACGAATGATGGTAATCTTTAGAAGGTCTTTATATATAAAGATACATATTATTGCATGCAGAGTAAGATTTTACAAATTATGTGCTAATTATCTTTTAAGCTTCAGTTCAAATTCAGACTTTATGAGTTGAGCATGACTTCTTGCCTTGCTGGGTACTTGAGTTATCAGACATATGACTTGGTTTACAGACCCATAATTTGGCTACACTCTACCAGACCCATTTCCTCTTTTGATGGTATTAGAGAGGAGTAGAAGCATATAGTCTAGATGGTCCTCATTCTTGTTTTGGGAAATTGGATGAGACTATTAGTATACTGACTTCTGGGTTCCACCCAGTCTTGAACCTTTTTGTTTCTTTCTTCCCCCACTCTTCTTGCTCATTAATGAATATTGAGATAAAATGGATGTCTCGCATTAGGCAAGATAAGCCCTGACAGATGTGGCCCATTTTAGATTCAGAGTTTATTATTTAATGAAGTCAGAGAAAGGAAGGGTAGCCAAAGGTGCCAGCTCCCTGTGTCCCTTATTCCACTCACCACAAGGGCGACGCTGATACAGAAGGGGCCAGATGATAGTTGCATCATGAGTGGTGGGGCACCCTGTAGCCTAGGAGCCAATGCTGTGCTGTAGCTAAGCCACAGTCGAGAATGGAGATGTACCCTCAGGGGGTGAGGCGAACTGGTCTCATGTTTTCATCAGAGCCCAGGAGGAGATGAGAAGTTCTCTCATGACAGCCTTTCAGGGGAAAGAGAGGAAAATCATAAGGCCTTCCGCCAAGACTTAGATTCAGCGACGGTTCAGTCCTTCCCAGTGTGGCCTGTGTAGGTACATGGAAGGTCTCCAGGGTGCTGTGGCTGAGCTGTTTCCCTGTATTGGAGACACAACTAGAAATACTGTTTCTTCCAGCTCTGTCAGCCACTTGTGCTGAGAAAGACAGGAGATAACCCCCTTATAATAATGACCATCATATGTCGTTGTTGCTGTTGTTATATCAGCTGGCCTGGCCAGTGTTACTCTGAAGTATTACTGACTTTCATTAAATCTTCTACTTTCCCTGGAGGATTACTATTAAAGTGTCCCAAAGAGAAACAAATCAACAGTAGTACCTTAACTTTGGAAATCTAGCCCTTGATATTTTTAAATTGGGACTCATGTAAAACCATGGGGTTTTTTTTTTCCCTCTTTTTATAGCATCTTAAAAATTATAGCATGCTTCTCTTCACAGTCTTAGCTCTTTTGGAAGATGACTGAGTTTTTTTTTTTCCCCCTCACTACTGGGGCTCCCTAAAGAGAATTTTGTGTATGCTGCATAATACATATTTTAATTTTGATTAGAATCCATTCAGCACTTTTCACATGATTCAGTAACAGCAGTTAGAAGCTTAATTTCATTTATATAAATGTTCTTGTTAGAATAACATTCTTTATTTTCTTCAGAGCTATGTTTGCTGTTAATTAAATAAGCAATAGTACTACCATTTATATCATCTTACATATTACTCTTGGCAATCATACCTTTTATTGCTTTTTATGTAGTAGTCCAAAGTAACCAACAGGGCTCTTTTTCCGGTAAGTTTCATGCAGATTGAATGAGAGTGGCTTGAGAGTCTGAGAGACCAACAAAGAAATCAGGAACCTATACATGAGATGATGAAGTCCTAACTTGAATGATGGCCTTAGAGAAAGAAAGGGAAGTTGAATCCAGATAGGATATCACAGAGAATAATTTGACAATATATTGGGAACTAATTTGTTATTAACAGAGCAGCCGTTGTGATCTAGAGAGATAAGCAGCAAGGCTTTAGGTTCTGCTGGCTCTTTCAGAGAGTGAGCAAAAATCAGAGCCCTGTGGTTCTTAGAGAAAACTTGGTTGGAGGAGATCCATGCAACCCCTCCTTCCACGGGGAGGGCGCTTCCCTCCCTTCCAAGAGGAGCAGTCTTTTGCCACTTCAAAGTACTAACGGGAAAGGGTGTCACTGAAAAAAGAGGCGGCATCCTACCTACTCTGAACATGGTAAAGCATTTACCTTTGCAGCTGAGGAGCCTGAGGGGTCGAGAGGCTTCCTTCTTCATCGTCTTGATGGGAGGCTGACAGCTTGCCAGCCAGATCACTGCTTCACCATGGGCATGAGGCTCCCAAGCACTGCCAGCGTGCTGCCATTAAAGCTGCCCAGCAGTCAGGTCCAGCCTGAAGGGTAGATAAGAGTCGGGGCTAACCCAGTAAACATAACAGTGCACATAAAAGGGACCAGCAGCCAGAGAGAAGTCATGGAAGCAGACCACTAGAACAGGTAAAATCTAGTAAAAACAGAATTACTGAAGGAAATACTCACTTGAGCAAAATGATAAGAATACTTAAGCAGATTGAATTATTTTTAAAAAGCAGATTGAATTATAACGTAAATTCTTGAGAACTAGAAAAAATGATTTTCACATTTAATGTTTAGATTATTTGAAAAAGAGGACAAATGCTATTAAGTTCCAAATTACTGGCCTAGAAAATTAAAGGGAAGAACTATGTCATTACACAGAGCAAAAAGTACTAAGAGATAAAATAAAGAGGGAAATGATTAGAGGCTTAAGGACAAATCTTGGAGATCTGATATACAAGGAGTTCTAAAGGAGAAAAAAAAAAGTGGAGAGGCAGTAATTCAACAAATAATAAAGGGGAATCTTTAATGAAGAAAGACTCAAGACCGCAGATCAAAATAGCTGACTGTTGCCCAGCCAGGAGGCACGGAGACAAAGTACACACCCCTTCTCCCCTGTGTATAGACTGATACAGTTCCTGGATTCCGAGGAAAAAGTAAAAATCCTCTAAGCTTCCAGGTTGGAAGAACAAGTTACATATAAAGAAAAAAAACAAACTGACATCAGACAGTCTTACTTAAAACCTAAAAAAGTAGAAGTGAAATGACATCCATTCGTGGACAAAAAGGGACTACAACTCAAGAATCCTACTCTCTGACAAGAGACTCTTCACCTGTCAAGCTGAAAAAACATACTGGTGTATCCTATCTGAAGAAAACTATGGAGACAACATATGAATCAGATAGAGACCTTTATATAAGGGAAGGTGAAAAGGAGAGGTAACAGTTCAGTAAAGAAAGCAGTAGTTTAATCTCAGCTATTAATGTAAATTCAAAAGTAAAATACTAGCAAATTGAACCTGCCAGTATATGAAAAGAGTATTAGACTGTTGTCAGCAGGGTTTATTACAGAAATGTAATCGTGATTTATTATCAGGAAATCTGTCAACATAATTGATTCTGTCAACCACATTACAGGACAGAAGTCATGTAATCATAGTGGTAGGTTAGATGAAATTTTAAGTCATTCCTAATGAAAATGCACCTAGAAAGGGAGGCAGTTATTTAAATATAATAAAGGCTGTTAGCTGATGCCACTTACAGGCACTATTGTAAATGAAAATACTCCAGAGATATCTCTATCAAAATTAGGAATTAACAGGGATTCCCTCTCTACCACCATCATTATTTAGCATTGGTTGGAAAGTATTATGACAAGATTAAATGATTGGAATAAATATTTGAAAAGGAGGGAAACAAATTTTATATATTTTCTAAGCTAGCCCGAGAGACACTGGAAAACAGCTGCCTAAGTTAGCTAAGTTAGTAAAGTAATTATGAAATAAGATTATGAAATAAGTGTGTAAATATTTTTCTCTATCATAGTAATACCCAGTAGAAATGGAAGTGGCAGGGAGTATTCTTTTCATAGTAGTATCCAAAGCTACTGGGACCAAAAATCCTTAGGAATAAATTTAACAAGAAACGTACGAGATCTATAAAAATTTTTTTGAAGAACACGAAACAAGATTAAGCAAATATAAAAGCATAACTATGTTCTTAAGTTAGAATTTATAAAATTGCAACTAAAGATTCTGCACGCTGCAACAACGATCCCCTGTGCTGCAGCTAAGACCTGGCATAGCCAAATAAATATATAAATAAATATTTAAAAATAAGTAAATTCTCCTCAAATTAATAAATACTTTTAATGTGTTTCTATTTTGAATCCTCATGGATCGTTTTTGAAATTGGGGGAAAAAGATCTCAAAACTTCTGTGGAAGGACCAGTGTCCAAAAATAGCTAAGAAAAGAAGCTAGATAAGACTTGTCTTACCAGGTGTTTAAACATAGTGTAGAACTTCTGTGGCATTGGATTAGATAAGTTAAACAGATGGAATGCCCAGAAATAAAACCCAATAAATGTGGAGATTTAATATATTGACCAAGGTTGCATTTTAATTCAGTGGGAAAAGGGTAGGTGTAACCAACTATCCATGTGGAACAAAATAAAGTTGAATTCCTACCTTGTGCTAGATGCCGAAAAGTAACTGAAAAAAGATTAATTCCAAAACTTGGAAGAGTTAATAGAATATATGTATAGCCTATGGGTGGGGAAGGCTTTATACCATTTATACCAAGTCATATTAAACAAAAGGTATACAAAAGCAGACATCTGATTATTTAATGCCCCTTATTCTTCTGTCTATCATGGACATATATAGATTAGATGTGATTCTTTCTTGTATTTCCTAATACTGAAAAATTGTTAGCTTGGAGTCTAGTAGAGAATTTGGGTTATATAAGGTCTGCCATGTAGTTTGAGTTGGGATGTATTCATTGAGATGAATATTGAAGGACAATGAAGTGTTAGAATTTATTACTGTTATCCTGTGCCTACAAAGGTTATCGCAAAGATTTTTCTGAAACATACTATTTACTAGTTTGATTTCTAGTTATACCAGGCCTTCACAGCATTCTAAATTGAGTGACCTATACTGTTTCACTGTGGAAATCAATTTCCCTTTCAGTTTGAGTTAGTTGCAACTGATAACAGTTGTCACTTTTTTTACTCAAGGGTATGAAAGTGCCAGTATGTCTAGCACATGTGAACCTTGCAAAAGTAGGAACAGACATTCAGCCCAGACTGAAGAGCCTGTTCAAGCAAAAGTATTCAGCAGAAAGAATCATGAGCAGCTGGAAAAAGTAATAAGATATAGTAGGTCTACAGAAATATCTTCAGGTATGTTCTTTTTTTGGTTTGTTTTAATTTAAAGACTTCTTCACCTTAGATTTGAAAAGCTGTATTAAAACAAGCTTAAAATTCATCTATCACACTTTTCTATCATGTGAAAAGTTTTACAGTTGAGTTTACAGTACACAGTTCTTGATGTCAAGAAGTGTAGACTGGAAATATATTTTATTGTTATTGTGATACTATCTTTTGATGCATTTTGATAAAATTCTGAATGAACAAGTGTAGTTGACATTAATTTGGTACTCCTAATTTGAAATTCTGAAAATATTATCTGAATAAGAGTTGGATATAAAATCACATCGTTCCCCTGCTTAAAATCTTTGGCCTTCACCGTGCCTGCAGGAGAAAGTCCAGATGCCTCAATGTAACATATCTGACCAGCAGAGATTTGATTCCTTCCTGCCTCTCCAGACTCATTTCTCACACCCTGTGCCTTGAACTTGACTCTTTCAGTGGCACTAAACTGAAGTTTTCCCATAGCCACCTCAGCAGTTGTCTTACCTCAGCAGTTGTCCTTCCTGCCTCAAGTCCTTTTTGCTCTTTGTTGGCCTTTGTCTCTGCTGGCTCTTAAGTAAAATCTTAATTCTGCAACTCTGGAACTGTATCCAAATCCAAGCTGGGAGAGGTTACCCTTTCTCCTTTTTGTTTTTCTGTCATAGCCTGTGTAAACCTCTTTTGTTGCCTGTATCACATTATGTATATTTACTTGTTTAAGTGTCTGTATCACCTTTTTGGTTCCTTTGGCAGTAGATAATATTTTTTCATATTTGTATCTTAAATGTTAGCATGGAACCTGACACATGGTAGGCACTCAGTGAGTGTTTACTGAATGAATGGAGTCATAAGTATTTGCCGCCATTTTAGTTTAAGTAAATACTGGCACGTCCCTGATTTATAAAGAATAAGTACGTCTCAAAGAAATATGGAGAGGGAGGCAGTAAATATAGACTCTAAATTTTCAGTTGTCAGTAAGACCCTTGGTGAAAATGATAATAGTAGCTACCATTTGTAGTATGCTTTACTGTTTGCAAACTAAACAAATTACTCATCTCATTTGAGCCTCATAATCCTTTGAATTCATTTTGTTTTCATTTTGCAGATGAGGAAACATGATCAGAGGGGGTGCCTGTTTTTTCCCAGTGCTCATAAAGGACCAGTAGTATAAACTGGTACAGTTTTTTGGGAAAAATGTCATGCCCTTAACCCAGTACTTGTAGGCATCCATCCTAAGGAAACAAAAGTGAAAAGAAGAAATTGAGATTTAGGTGTTGACTGAACATTATGATTCCAACTATTTTAAACAAAAATCTGGATAAAAAAGCTGGAAGAGAATGCATCAAAATGTTAATAGTGGTTTTATTATCTTTAAACTCCTCTATATTTTATAAAACTTATAATGAGTATTTATTACTTTTGTAATCAGAAAAGAAACATCACATTTATTCATATTTTGAAATGACCTCCTCAAGGTTGTATTGCTAGCAGATGGTAGAACCGAAGTTTCAATCCTGGTCTCCTGTTAAGTCCAAGATCCTTTTGTCAAACATATCAATTCTGTTGTTCCGACCCTAGCATTTTACCAAAGTTTTGTAGTTTCCATCTCCTTTCACTATCTTTATCAAATACTGATGTCTTCAAACAATAAACAGTTGGGTGGAGGTTGGAGAAAGGCACTAAATTGATAGGCTTAATAACTTAGATGTCAGTTACCTAAATAATTGATAGTTGGTCATAGTACTTCAGATCTTATTACTGTCACTTAGAAACATATAACCATCAAATTTTGGTGAACTAAAAAAATGTTTGAATAATATAAATACTCCTCTTTTCTAAAAAGACAGTTATAGTTTTAAGCATTACCCTAAAATTCTTTATAGCACGTAAGAGTAGTTTTTGTTATATGATCATTAGATTGTAGCATATACGGCTGCTAGTATTGAACTGTATACAGTCCTCTTCTCCCTCGGGGGTTGTGGGGGGTTCCCTTTGATGTGTATGCTTCTAAGAGTGAATGGTAGAAGTTTATTATGATAGTCATCATCAGTCACATCAACACAAGTTTATAGCAGATCTTTTGATATTTTCCCTGAAGAGAGATTATTTTTAAACAAAGCATAAACCATACCTCGTGATAACATTTCAGTTCAGGCAAACGATTTTAAAGAAATTTGCTTATTTCTTTTTTTCATTCATTTATTCATGTTACAGACCCTGTCTTTACTATTCATACACATTTTATGTTCATCCTTATGTCTGCCCTTTCCTACAGCACATGCTAGGAGAATACTACAGCAGTCTAACAGAAATGCATGCAATGAAGCGCCAGGTAACAATCTGCTTAGTTTTGGTGTCCACTTTTTGTTAGTTCTTCCATTGGTCCTAAAAATCCTTAGTTTTATTGTTCTAATTAATTTTTTAGATTTAGTTTAGTGTGTATGTGTTATTTGGCTGATAAAAGAGAAAGAATTCATACTTACTAAATTCTGAAGGTTTTCATTTATAATTCTTTACTTGGTTGGTAAAATTGGCTGCTTTTCTTATTTTCATTTTCTGTTAGTGTATGTAACATAACCAACACATTCATGTAGGTAATAGAAAACATTTTTATAATTTAGTGTTTTATTTGAAGTTATTTATCTTGTATTCTTTAAATGCTTATGAGCATTCATATTTTTTGGAAACAAAAATATAGTTACTTTTATTCTTAGCTCTGATTTACAGTGTTAAGTATTGTGTATGACTTCTGTTGTAGTTCTTATTTTTCCTTACCAGTCAACATGTATAAAAAAATAAACCATTGAACAAAAACAACTATGACATGCAAAGACCATGATACATAAAGGTCATGGAAAATTGCAGAATGCTATTTTTGTCCTTAAACTATGAATTTTCTTTAGACATGGTTCTGTATGATTTAGAATTGTAAATATTCTTTAATGCCTCCTGTGCTATACATGAGTAAAAAAGAAAAGCCTGTATGAACCTCTAGGGGAATTTAAAGAAAACAAAAAAAACAAGGACCTAGCATGGAGGAAGCTAAATGTATCAGTGGTACTTCCTAAAGAAGAAAAGAACTCTGAAAGTAGGATAAAAACAAGATGGAGTCAGACAAATCTGGCTGAGATCAAGGATTTTTCTAGCCTAAACTAATGCATTTTAGTCCAGGAGGAGAAACTGGCAAAAACTTTCCACTTTTCTATTGTAGGTGGGAGGGATGAAGCATATGTTTGGCATAATTCATTATTCGGGAATAATTTAATCTTTACTGATATACAATTTAGAGTGATAATTTTATCACATACAGAGGTAATTAAATATGCTTTGTTCTTATATCTTTAAAATAAAAAACTTTTTCTAAAACAACTGATCAAACTACAATATAGTGTATAAATTGGGAAAGTTTGTGTGACATCCCATCTTCTTACCTGGATTTTTCCTATAAATAGAGATTTACTACAGAGATAGTTCTGGTTCCTGCTCATAGTAAATATTTTTATAGTAACGTAGCACATTTGAACATTTTAAAACTACTAAGAGAATTTTAGTATATTATTTCATTTTATACTCATAAATGTCTGAGGCAAGATAGGGAAGTTGCATATTTATTACCCTTATTATTTTATACTTGTGGAAATTGAGACCTGAGGATGTTAATTTGCCTAGTAAATTAATGGAAAGTTTTTTCATTAAACCACATTTGCTTTGCATTTTTAAAATTTCTCTCTTGCAAAAAGTGAATTTTTAAAATCTTAATGATCTTTGCATGTTTATGTGAAAACACAATATATTAAAACACTCAACATTTCAAATTCTCTTTCTTGAAAACTTATCACTGATTTTTGTAGAACTTGAATATTTAGCTGCTTGTGGTTCTACTATTACTCTAGAAAGTTTACAGAATTTGATAGCTAGAAGAACACTGGGAAATTTTTTTTTTTCGGTAGAGAACTCAAAATGGAAACAGTTCCTAATATGTGCTCTTAAAAGTAAAGGTATGAGTGTATACCTTTAAGGGTGATAATTCTTTGCTATAAACAAATATATGTAGCAGAATTGTTGCTAAATAATAGAGTGATGCCTAGATTCTGTGAAACTGAAAACTTCATTATCCTCACTGCTTGCTCCAACTTATAATGAGTATGTCACTAAGACACTAGTAAAATTGACCTATTTTGTTATAGTTACAAATTCAGTTTTCATCAATACAGCATGATTGCGGAGATTTGAGAATCAGTAGACCTAACTAGATAAGCCTTAAAATAGTATGTTTCCTTGGCAGCATTTAGTTCTCAACATTAACAAAATAAACGAATTTCCTTTTCTGTAAAAAAATTCATATTAGCAAAAAAAGAAAATTGTTTGCAATTTGCTTATTTCATTCAAGTGCTGAAAGATTTCCACTGATTATTCCTATGAAATGTGTAAAATTTTCCATTGAGAAATAACTTTGCTCTAAGTAATGCTAAGTAATGTTATTTCTCTAGTAGATATTTAGTGTATATCTTGATATTTTTAAGATTATTTTTTTCTTGGTAATTTTAAGATTTTTATTCTACTTTAAAAGCTCTGAAATAGAATTGTGTTTTAAGTAGTTTAAAGGTGAGAGTAATGTTGCAAGTTAAAAGAAATAGGAATGTATTTCATCAATATTAACTTCCTGATCTTTTTATATCTTCCAGAAACCGGGAGTGATTTTTCCATGTTTGAAGCTTTGCGGGATACCATTTATTCTGAAGTAGCTACGTTGATTTCTCAAAATGAATCTCGTCCACATTTTCTTATTGAACTCTTCCATGAACTTCAGCTACTGAATACAGACTATTTGAGACAGAGGGCTTTATATGCATTGCAGGTATCTAACATTTTTTCCCCTACGCTTTCTGGTACTGCCATTTTTCACCATTCTGTCTGGTTACTTTCTTAGACTGAAGTATGTCCTTGTTCCATAAGTATTTTGATCTGTTTTTTTATGTATTTCCATGCCATTTTAATAATCTTATATAGCTTATGTAGCTTTAGATAAAGTCTTTTTCTGAGCAGTTTTTTAGTGTTTTATCCTAAATGTTATGTCTTCCTCATAGTTAACCTTTGAGGTCAGGAGTATTGCATTTGTTCTGGTATCTACTTCCACTTTTAATTTTGTGATTAAACACAAATGTTTTTCATATCTATCTTATTTCCTTATTTAGGACATAGTATCCAGACATATTTCTGAGAACCATGAAAAAGAAGGGGAAAACGTAAAGTCAGTGAATTCTGGTACTTGGATAGCATCAAACTCAGAACTTACTCCCAGTGAAAGCCTTGCTACTACTGATGATGTAAGCTGATAATGATTAATGAAATTGTAGACATAATTTCAGTATGCAGCTAACAAAAGTTAAGTAGGTTGTTAATAAATTGTGAGTATACCTAATATATTTGTTTTTTAGCTTTTTTAAAAAGCTGAGTGTAGTGTATTGCTTTATTTTGAGGTGAGGTATAAAATTCAGTCACAATATGACAGCAGTCAAACACCAAAAATTAGTAAGTTATAAGGTCTGAAATAGCCATATTTATATCTCCTTTGTCCCACATAGGAGTTGAGTCATAATAGACACTCAGTAAAAATTGTTGTCTTCATTCAAGACATTGAGTAAACCAGACAGCAGTTAGATCAAAGAACCCTTGAGTAAATACAAGATAAATTGAGTTAGTCTTTGAGTTAGAAGAGAAGCCTAGACAAAAGAAAGCCTGGAAGAAAATGTAATTTAATATATTAAAATTGATGAAAATTTTGAGTAAAATAAAAAGGGCCTGGAAATGGAAAAGAGTGGTGAGGAAAATGTATATTTTCAATAAACTATGTCCTCCAAATAACACCTACCTCACACATACTGGATTGGATAACTGTATGGCAAACTACGAGGATACTGAGGAGATAATGAACTAGGCATTTGAAATCACCTATTTAAAGGTTCAGACCCTGATTCTGTTGTAAAAGATTATATGTGGTCCTGGGATAACAAGTACATTCTTTTTTATTTTATTTTTATTTATTTATTTTTTTGCGGTACGCGGGCCTCAGTGTTGTGGCCTCTCCCGTTGCGGAGCACAGGCTCCGGACGCGCAGGCTCAACGGCCATGGCTCACGGGCCCAGCCGCTCCGCGGCATGTGGGATCTTCCCAGACCGGGGCACGAACCTGTGTCCCCTGCATCGGCAGGTAGACTCTCAACCACTGCGCCACCAGGGAAGCCCAGTACATTCTTTTTTATACCAACTTCAGCACCTGGATATTCATGGATAAGAGTGTCATAATTGATTAGCAAATACCTGCTATAGGTATAGAGTTGGAAGCATATTACTGTGTTTCTGCCCATTGTTAATATAACATACACGTTTTTTTCTGAAAAGACAGTGTTTTCTCAAAAAGATCATCTTCTCTTCTTCATGTATAGTAATTTCCTTACAATTATTGAGGACTTTTTCTCAATTTTTGCTCTTTTATTTTACTCATGTTTAAAACAATACTTCCCCAAGTCATCTTTCCTGCTTAAAACTTTTCTTCACTAGGCTCCAACTCCTATACTACTATGAACATAAACCTGTGTGCAAGAACTACATGGTTTTGGTTGACTTTATAATGGCAAATACAAATTAATGTAACTAATTGCTACTTGGGATTAATTGTTACTTTAACTAATTGAAAATTGTGTTCTCTTTTTTCGTGGGAAATGAAATGTGGTCCAGCTGTATACATAAAAAATAGGAGCTACTAGGTTACATTTAAGTTGATTAGGCACTGAAATAACTTACTGAGGGAGCATGAAGAGTGTCTGTTCTTAGAAATCTTTTTTAATAATTTTATAGCCTTAACTCCAGTGCCTTTCTTTTTATCCAAATTTCAGATAGGCGGCATTACTTCCAATTATTTTAAAGGATTTGAACCCATTGGTTTGCATCATCAACAGTAAATTTTGAAAATTAAGCTGCAATTTATGATAAAGTTAACCTGACAAGGTTTTAAAGTTAAAATTTAAAGATACAGTAATACGTTATAAGTAGGTGTCTTAGCAGATCTAGAGCAGTGCTATCCAGTAGAACTTTCTACAGTGATGGAAATGTCTTATATCTTCATTGTCTAATACAGTACCCATTAGCACTTGAAATGTGACTATTGGCACTATTGGCACTATCGAGCACTTGAAATGTGACTATTGGAATTGAGGAACTAAATTTTAAATTTTATTTAAATAGCTGCAGGGCTAGTGGTTACCATACTGGATGGATATAGAGTCTCATTCTCCACGTTTCTAGGCCAAGGTCCTTTGAGTTCCATTTATGGAGCTTTTACACATACCTTTCACAGTGTGTAAAAGTCTTCATGCCGTGAAAGAGAGAATTAAAGTAGACGTCTGGGGATTATAGTCAAGGAGGTTGAGGAATTGAGACTTAGGAAGAGGAAGAAACAATTTGCATCTTCTACTCCAGGGTGCTATAAAATGGCAAAGGTACATCTACCTTCAAGTCTTACTTAAAGGAGTAGCAAAATGATTCCATTTCTTAAAACATGTTCCCTAATGCCTGCATTTCCTTTAATCAGGGACAAACCTGTCATTTCATAATTTAAGAGAAAACTTTAAAAGATGAGTAGCTAGGAAAGAACACAATTGTGAAATGAGTTACAGTCAAAATATAATTGAGGCTGTCTCCTAATCACGCTACACACAAAAATTAATTTGAAACTACTTACAGTCCTGGAAAAGTTAAAACTATAAAACTTCTAAAAGAAAACAAAATCATGATTTTGACATAAGAAAAAAATTGATAAATCAGCCTTCATAAAAATAAAATCTTTCTGCTTTTCAAAAGATACCATTAGGAGAAAACAACCTCAGTACATATATCTGGCAAATGACTGTGTAAAAGACAAATCCTGACTATATGAGGAACTTTTACAACCCAATTGTAAGAAATCAACTCAAAAAAAATGGGCAAGAGATTTGAACATACGCTTCACAAAAGAAGATATGTAAATGACCAGTGTGCAAATCAGAACTACGTGAGGTACTATCTCACATCCACTAGAAAGGCTGAAATTTAAAAGATTGACAATAAGAAGTATTGGTGTGAATTTGGAGCAGTTGGAACTCTCACACGGCTTGTAGGATTGTAAAAATTGTACAGCCACTTTGGAAAGCAGTTTGGCAGTTTCTTAAAAAGTTAAACATAAACTTGGCATGTGACCCAGCAATTTCTCTTCTAGGTACTCATCCAAGAGAAATGAAAACATGTCCACAAATACTTGTACACTAATGTTCATAGGATCTTTAGTCATGATAGCCTCAAACTGGAACATCAGCAGATAAATGGATAAACAAACGGTGGTATATCCATACAATGGAATACTATTTCAGCCATTAAAAAATAATGAACTTCTGAAACACACAACAACATGGATTAATTTCAGAAACATACTGAGTGAAAGAAGCCAGACACCGAAGAGTATATAATGAGTGGTTCCATTTTATATAAAGCTCTAGAACCAGCAGAACTAATGTGTGGTAATAGAAATCATATGAGTGGGGTGTAGAGGATACAAAGGAACTCTCTGGGCTGGTGGAAATGGTCTTTATATTTAGGAAAGATGGTTGCGTTGGTGCATATATTTTTCAAAACTCATCAAACTGTACACTTAATGGGTGCATTGTATGTAAATTATATTTCAATAAAGTTAATTTTAAAAAATATGAATATGCTGTCATGTTTTTCTTCTGAGACAACCAGATATCATAGTAAGGTACTAGGCATTGTTAGAGTTTGAAGATAGAGTTTCTCTGATGGTGTAGAAATAATGTTACCGTTTCCAAGATAGAATTTAATTAGTAGCTGGGCCTGTGTATTTTCATCTCCATAATGACAAAGTGTTCTGCAAGGTTACTTAATATTTTAATATTCTCTGTGACTCTGTATTCAACTTTTTATAACTTTCATTATATCACAGTTTTAAGTGTTTTATGCAAATACTTAGTTTCTATGTTAAATTTTTAATATTAATCATAAAATTTTAAAAGAAATATTAGTGACTTTTATTTGTTTTTTTAAACTATAACTTAGGAAACTTTTGAGAAGAACTTTGAGAGAGAAACACATAAAATAAGTGAGCAAAATGATGCTGATAATGGTAGTGTCATGTCTGTATCTTCAAATTTTGAGCCTTTTGCAACAGATGATCTGGGTAAGCAAAATTTTTATAATCTTAGAACACGACTTTAATATAGTCTTTGAATGGCATTGATAAGGAAACAAAAGTCTAGAAAGGCAAGATGTGGTGGAAAGAATGTGGACTTAAAAGTCTATCCATCCATCAGTCTAAATTCAAGAATTGTTAACTCTTTGACTTTGGGCAAATCATCTAACCTTTCTGACTCTCTGCATATACTAAGGAAATGAGGTCCTATTTACCTTGCTATGTTCTTGTGAAAAATACACAGAACTCTCTAGCATGCCTAATAGAAGTTCAGAGAATGTTAATTTCCTTTCCCTTAAAGGTCATCCTTTAAGATCTCCAGTTAATTAGTAGGAAAAATTCAGAGGTAGCAATGCCTCATCCAATCACGTCTTCAATAAAAATGTTAACTTCATAATTTGGGTAAGAACTGAAATTTCTTAGCATATATAATTTATAATGGGAAACCCAGGTAACTCTGAGGCATGGCACATGGCATTTTTTTACATCAGTAGTAAAACAAAAGCTTAGAGGGTTGCATAGGTCAGAGAGAAAAAAACCCAAGTCCTAAATTTGGAAAGGAAATTAGAGAAAAGAAAGATGCCCAGGTGCCTGATTCATTTTCCAGACTGTAGCACATCAAACTATACCCAAGTATTCACGGACTTGAGAGTCTGAGAGACCTGGGTTCCAATTCTTGATTCTGTATTTAACTGGCTGTGAAACCTTGGGCAGTCACTTAAGTTCTGTGAAAATGAGGGTACCATCATCTACTTTATAGGGTTATTTTAAGGATTAAGTAAATGTGATAGTGTATGCCAAGTACCCAAATAGTACAGTATCTGGAACTTGTTAAAGGTAGTTTTTCTTACCTATGTTCAGACATTATTTTTTTATTAATAAATTTTATGGAATACATGAAAAAGTTTGCTTTTATATCCTCTAGAAATATTTCTGTTCCATATGCAGGTAACACTGTGATTCACTTAGATCAAGCATTAGCCAGAATGAGAGAATATGAGCGTATGAAGACTGAGACTGAAAGTAACACAAATGTCAGATGCACCTGCAGGATTATTGAGGATGAGGATGGTGCTGCTGCCCCGACTACGGTTGATAGTTTAGAAGGTGTGTTCTTGAATTGATTAAAAGTAAGACTCATTGCTCCATATATAAAAAAATAAGAGCCCCATGTGATGTGTAATGGGGATTTTTTTTTTTTTGCGGTACGGGGGCCTCTCACTGTTGTGGCCTCTCCCGTTGCGGAGCACAGGCTCTGGACGCGCAGGCTCAGCGGCCATGGCTCACGGGCCCAGCCGCTCCGCGGCATGTGGGATCTTCCCAGACCGGGGCAAGAACCCGCGTCCCCTGCATCGGCAGGCGGACTCTCAACCACTGCGCCACCAGGCAAGCCCTAATGGGGATTTTTTGGACCACTTTTCTTTTAATTATCAGGGGTACTAGAACTACATGGCTGTTCCATTATGTTATTTTAGCATAAAATCATCAGAGTTTAATATTCTTTAGAATTTTGCATAAGTGTATACATATAACATCATAGACTTTATTTTGCTAATACAGCATTTTCTTTTTTAAAGTGGAAACTCCTGTTATTGAAAATCATAGTTCACAGCAATCTGTAAGTGAAGTTTCTACCGTCCCATGTCCTAGAATTGATACGCAGCAACTGGACCGGCAAATTAAAGCAATTATGAAAGAAGTCATTCCCTTTTTGAAGGTAAGCAATTAATTTTTAAAAATAAATAAACTGTTCTGTATTTATTTTTAAAATTCATACCAAAGACTCCATTGTAATAAATTAAGAAAATAGGTAAACAAAAGAGAAAACTAAAAATCACTCATAATTTTGTCACCCAGAGATAGCTCCTGTCAATATTTTGTCAACCTTTCTGTAATATTTTGTCCATATATTTGTGCATTCTTCTTTTTTCAGATATTAATAATACAAACATCTTTCTGAATTGCTGTTTTCTACAGCGTATTTTTTAATGGTTACACACTGTTGATTCATTATTCATTCAAAAATATTTGTAAGATGCCTACTTTGTCCACAAAACCTGGCATATAGTAGTGAACAAGTCAAGACCTTTGCTAACATGGAGCTTACATGCTAAGATGAGAATATGGATTAAAAAAACAAGTAAACATAAAACATATAAGTAGATATATATATCAGGTAGTCATACATGCCATGCAGAGAATTAAAATATGGTGATGTGATGGTGTCTATTTTTGACTGGATGATCAGGGAAGGCTAAATTTTAAAGAGGGAACGTTTAAACAGGGGTGTGCATAAGGAGCCAGCTTAAGGCAAGATCCTGCCAGAGAGAGGAAGGCCTTAAATTAGAAGCTAGCTTGGCATGTTAAGGAACTGGATGAAGGATCATGTGGCTGTAGGAAATTTGTGTGAGATGATGTTGGAGAAGGGGGAAGGGCCAGTTACATAGAACATCATAGGTATGGTTAGGAGTTTGGATTTTGTTCGAAGTTCGAAGGGAAACTCCTAGAAGATTTTAAGTAAGAGAGAAACAAAGTCTGGTTTGTTTGTGGAGAATTAAATATAGGGCTCAGAAGAACAATGAGACAGGTGAGAAATGATAATGGCTTAGACAAGGGTGTGGCACTAAAGATGGGGAGAAGTAGACAGTTGGGATATATTTTGGAAATCCGGTCCTACTAACAGTAGGTAGGGTCACCTAAAGCCCAGCACTAGATAAGAGAAGGTGGCCTAGAACTGGGGCCCAGGATAAAAGTTGTGCAAAAGAGGAAGAGCCAGAGTTGACTAGTAGGACTGCCAGCAGTGAGCTATGTTGATTGCTACTGTGAGTGCTGAGTATTCATAGAACAGAATTGCCTGTTATTTTGTCAGTTCCTGTTGTTAAACATTTATGTTTATTCTGGTTTCTTTTTCACTATTATGAACAATACTTAAATGATTTAGCTAAATTTAAATACACATCCCATTTTTATTTCCTCAGAAATAATTCTTAGACATAGAATTTCGAGCTTTAAGGGTATGAATATTTTTAAGGCTTTGGGGCCTTATGTGCATTGTCCCTCAGAAAGGTTAACAATTTATATTCCTACTAACAGTGAGAATAGTAAGCTGTACCATTAATTTTGTTTAATGACAAAAGAGGAGAGAAAGAAGCGTGCAAGCCAGGCCTTCTTTCTGAGATGGCCCCTTTTACATTCTCATTTAAAGTGGAAATTTAAAAAATTAAAAATGAAAAGACGGTCGTTTCATTCAGATGTGGGAAACTCCAAAATATGTTGTCATTGGGCTCATTTCTTACAAGCTACTTGTACTTGCCAATGTGTAGGATGTTGACAACAGAAAGTTGTTTCCATATAGTTACATTTCTTCCCTTGGTGGAAGTAATTGCTTTCTTTGGAATATATTTTTTTTCCTTTGGAATATTTTAAGAGAAGAGAGATCCTTGTAAAGGCAATTATAGAAACTGCTTTCTCTGAGGAGATGTGATAGCCAAGAGGAGAGAGAGGATCCATCTGTCTATGCCCAAATTATTCCATGTGAAAAGTGAAAAACTTAGCCTTTTCCTGGGCACTCACAGCAGCTCCAAATGGTTCTTTCTGTCTCTGCTTCCTCTTCTAATCTTTCAACTCTCCTGCTAGCGTTGCTAACACTTTTAAGGCTTTGGCACTTGCTGATACTTCTACCTGGAATGCTCTTCCTTCACATACCTGCATGGCTTTTTCCTTTGACCCTCAAGGCTTTAATCAAATGTTACTTACTGGGTGAGCAGATCTCCCCTACTCCTTATTGCTTTTCTTTATCTTCATAGTGCTTGTCACCTTATAACCTATTTAATATTTGCTTATTTATTTTGTCTGTCTCTCTTGTTACATGTAAGCTCCATGAAGTAATGGAAGATTTACATCAGAGATGTTAAACTGTTTTGGTTACTGTCTTACCAGTGCCAAGTATAGTACATGCAGGTAGTAGGTACTCAGTAAATAATTAATTAGTAAGTGAATGGATCCACCAAACCTTGACTTTGGTTTTCAAACTGATCAAGTGTAGTTTGAAATATAGTTTGAAAACAGTTGGCCTATAGAATCCAGATCAGATTCAGCATTGCTTATAAAACTTTTATAGCCTGGTCCCAGCCTCATAACTGTTCCTTCCCACATACCTTGTATCCTACTTGACATTGTCAAAAAGGCACCTTGCCCATGTTACTTCCTTTGCCTCGAATGCCCTTCACCCTCCTCTGGCAGTCACACCCTTGAGGACCCAGCTGAAGTATGTTAGCATGTACTTGCAGGCAGGATTTCTCCTTCTTGTAACTGCTTCTGGGATACTTGGTACATATGACAAAGTATCACAATTTTTTTGCCTGTATCTCCCCACTAGAATAATGTCTTTCTCGATTTCTTAGTATTTTCACTCAAGAAGGACTTCAGAGACTAGATGAAGGGAATCTGAGGAGATAAGACAAATACATCAGTTTCATCCGTTATTCCTGTGCCTTTATTAAAATATGTATTCACCCCCTCACATATTTATATTCCTATAAATTATAAGAATATGTATATATTCTTATAGATAGATAGGTAGATATTCATTTAAGAGTTTGAAACCATTCCCTAAAGTAAATTGACAAACTGTTCAGGTATTGCTTGCTTCTATCTTAGGCATAGACAACAAAGCATTGCCTTTTTTCTTTTAGGTTTTTGTTTTATTGTAATTCAATAAATACTTTTAAACATGGCTTTTTGGTTAAATTAGGTATATTGGTAGTGATATTTATTTGATATGTACAGTTATTTTCTAAGTGTTAAAAAATATAAATGATTTAGCTTTATGTGTAGGGAATGCGACCATCTCAGGAAATTTTATTGCATTTACAATTTTGTGTCTGATTAAGTTATATCCTTTCATAAGGATCCCCTACTAAATTTAGCATTTCAGACAATTTCTGAGGCCAACAAAATGAGTAGGACTAATGGTCTGATTTTAACTACTTTATGATGTCTCATTTCACTTCAAATCTTGACTTTTTGGGTAAGATTATAGAACTTCTTTGTTAGTGTCAGCCTTACACCCAGTCACCTAAGCTAGACTCACGAACTTTCTCTTACCCTCTGTCACCTGTGACTCAAAAATTGATGTTTGAAAGAATTGATTTTGCCCCTGAGAGCAGTTAGTTTTACTTCCTTCTCTCCAATAGCATAACCTTAATTCATATCTTTGAAGTCGAGAGATTTCACCACTGCATATGGTTTAGTTTCCCAGCTTTCTCTCTCACTGCTTTCCGTCTAGATAAATACTCATTTCAAACTACTCAACATTTCCTATACCTGCCATTTCTTTTTCATATATCAGCCCTTTGTGCAACTAGTCATCATTGAAAATATAAAATGCTGTCACTCTTTTCTGCCTGACTGACCTTTCTTCAGAGCTCTGATGTGCTACCACAGCTCCTTAGGGCACCTAGTGTGTGCTTCTTTTATGATCCTTATTTATTCAGCAAGTAATGAGTATCTCCCGTGAGCTAGCAACTGTGCTAGGTGATGAGTAAGAAACAGTCCCTGCAGTTTAAAAGTATCACCTACTGGACGGTGCATAGCTTGTAGTGATTGATGTGCTCATGATCTGACTCCTCCAGTGGTATTTGATTCCTTGAAGACAGGGACTGTTGTCTTTTTTTTTTAATTGCCTGCCTTGACACATAATTTTTTTAAAAATGAGCTTCAATCCTTAGATTTAAGGGATCTTAGATATCATCTAGTTTGGCCACCTTTGGCCACACATTTAATGGAGGGGAAAAAAACCCCACAAACTTAACCTGAGTCAAGGTTAGAGGACCTGCCCAAATGAGTTTAGTGGCAGAAAGAGGATCAGAACCTTGAGGTTACTTGATAAGGATGTTTTATGGACTCACCTCAGAAAGTTAACTCTGGTTTGGATTATTATGTAGATTGCACATGCTTCTAAAGGAAGATTAAGGTGATGAAGAGAGTTGCCCAAAGGGGCTTGTTAAGAAAGGACAGTAGTTCTCAACTGGCTGTGATTTTGACCCTAATAACATTTTGTGATGTCTGGGTATGTTTTTTAGTTGTCAGAACTTGGGAGAGTGGAGGGTGCCATTAGCTTCTAGTGGGTAGAGGCCAGAGGGCTGCTAAATATCCTACAATGCACAGGATGTCAGCAGTGCCAAGGCTTAGAGAAGTTAGAAGATAACACAGAGGAAGTTGGGTGGAAGGTGAAGTGTGGTGGTGAGAGTAGTTGAAATGAACTGAACTGCAAATAGGAATACAGGCAATATGGAAGCCATGGCATGAGTAGTTCCTTAAAGTACAGAAAGGAAGTGATGGAAAATGTTGAATCAGCCAGTTTCTTTTACTGGCTATTATCTGCTATAGTGAATCAAAATTTGCAAACCTTTTAATGTTTGTACGCGGGAGCTTGGCTATTCTTATGAATGAAGTTTCCAAGTGTGCATCTAAAAGCTGAAGAGCTTATGCAAAAAAAATACAATGTCATTATGTGGATTAATATTTTTTAAGCAAGATAAGTTATATCCTAACCAACTAGGACTTTTCTCAGGAGCACATGGATGAAGTATGCTCTTCTCAACTTCTAACCTCAGTAAGACGCATGGTTTTGACTCTTACCCAGCAAAACGATGAGAGCAAAGAGTTTGTAAAGTTCTTTCATAAACAACTTGGAAGTATATTACAGGTAAGAGTTTGTACTTGTATGACTTCAATAAGTACCATGCGGTTAGGATTTTTTTTTTCTGCCATTTTCTGACATTACACAGTTTATTCAAGTAGATATTCATTCTAGCATCCATTTGGGATGACATTTTAATACTTCTTAGGTTATTGCTTACTTAGTTAAAAAAAGTTGGATTAGGGCCTGTGTCTTCATTTAACTTTATCATCTCTAAGGCCTGTCCCAACTCTAATAAAATTTTGTTTTGATTTTTCTTCTACCCAGTAAGAGCATTTCAAGTTTGAATTGTTTAAAAAGTATTCCATGATATTTTCTAAAATAATTTTTTTTACCAATCTGGGAAATTGTAGAAGCCGGAAGCTAGCTTTTGATTGTAGAGACTTCTTAGGCTGTAACAGTAACTTTAAATTATGCGACGGTTAGTGGTTTGTAACTGGGGGCAATTTTGCCTCCCGGGAGACATTTAGCAGTGTCCTCAGACCAACAGGCAGGGAGGGGCTGGTAGTAGCACCTTGTGGAATGTTAACAGTGCCAAGGATGAGAACCCCTGTGTTAATGAGTAGGGATACCATAATTACTCCATATAATAAACATCTTGACAGTTAAATTCACCAGTATGTTTTCCCATTGAAATAGTTCAGTGATGTGTATTATTGCTCCAAACTAGAAAATATGTTTTTCTTTTCATCTGTATTACAGAATTTTCCTGTAAAATTTTTCCTTGCTTCCTATTCTGTGTTTAATTTAAATTTGTTTTAGAGATAGTATTTTCACTTTGTCCATCAAATTTTTAAAAACCCTAGGTTGATGTGCTTTTCCATCACTATAATTTTTCATTTTGTTTTTAATAAGACTGAAGTATAAATTTCAGGAAATCTATAATAATCTATATAAATCTATATAATCTATATAAATCTATAGTAATAGATCCTAAAGTGTCCTGGCTCTATTTAATCTAGTTGTACTAACACATAAGGAATGTAAGACATCTGTGGTGTTACGTATTGTTTAAAAATGTTTAGGATAATTTTTAGGTAAATGTATTTTTATAAATTTAACTAGGTAACTTATTCCTACAGAAAGAAAAAACTCCATTTTAGAGTCAGGTTGAAAGAGAAACTGTTGATACTTTAAACGTTTTTGTTAATCAGGATCCATGTAGCCCTTCCTCAGTTCTGTCTACTGTTATAATTGTGGGAAGATTCCATATATTAATTTGCACGTAAGGTTTTTTTTTCCTAAGTCTAAGAAAATCCGACTGCTTTTCTTCGTATTCCTAATTTTTTTCACAAGGAGACCTACATGAAGAATAAAAGTTAGTTTACATTAAATCTTGCCCAGAGTTGAAAATTCTTCTTGAGGTAGAGATTAAATTACTGTCTTCTACTTTTTCTCTTACAAAACCTATTCAATGAATTTTTTTTCATGAAGGACCCAGGGTTTGTACCTCTCTCCATCACTGTGCTAGATAAGGTAGTTTTTTGGGAGGGAGGGGGCACTGAGCATTATAGTTGTTTGCCTGTTTTCTAAATAGCATAGTCCATATTTTTAGGAAGAAAGAAAAATAAAAGTGGTTTTGTAAAAACTGTGTAGAATATAGCAGACTTGTTCATTTGATGATGCTATATTTCAACTTAAATAGAACTAAAGTTTACTTTTAGACTGATTTTGAAGAGAACATTTAAATTAGAATGATTGGCTGCCTTACATAAAGGGGAAAACTTGAAAAGTATTCTAATGGTATTTTCTTCTCTCATGGCACTTCAGCTTTTCACTGTGGTTTATATGTATATCCTCTGGCACTGTGTGGGACCTCTTCTGAGATTAGGAATCCCTTATCTTATATATTTGTGGCTGGCAGTTATATTACATAGGGACTAAAGCTAGGATGACCATATGTTCTTTTGTATACTCTGTAAGCAGAACTAGCAAGATTCCCACTTAGTCATGTTTTTAGTAATATTAATATATCTTTTCTTAGCCTGTCTTAGTCATTAGTTTTAAGTTTTTCAATACTAAAAAGTAATAATATTGTTTTTTCATTGGTGAGTATTATAATTTAAACTTGTTGTTTGTATTGCTTTACGCACAGTTGAAGTTTACTGTAATCTTTAAAGCTATTTGGTTTATCTTTGAACAGGATTCACTGGCAAAATTTGCTGGTAGAAAACTGAAAGATTGTGGAGAAGATCTTCTTGTAGAGATATCTGAAGTGTTATTTAATGAATTGGCTTTCTTTAAACTCATGCAAGATTTGGATAATAATAGTATAACTGTTAAACAGAGATGCAAAAGGAAAATCGAAGCAGCTGGAGTGATACAGTCTTATGCAAAAGAGGTAAATTACATGCATTTTGATTTTAGGAGTAGTTATAATTAGCATATAAATATAGCTCTTGATCATTATGAGTAATTAAAATCATACTTGACCTCAGCAAAAGTAGGTTTTTTAGTAATATGAGTTAATCAGGAATGCAGGCAGGAACAGGTGGCCGGAATTATCAGATAGCCACTTCACGTTATTGCCACTTATGCAGGTTTCCAGAAGAAAGAGGAGGGCTGGGATCCGGCCCTTGGCCAGCTGCCTGCAGTGGTTATTGCCAATCCCAGTAGATGCCCCAGGAGTATTTATCACCGCAGCCAATACTTACGCTTGTTATTAGTTAGGACTTTGGTTGTATATCCCTGTAGCTGCTTATACCCTGTTAAATTAGTCTTGATCACATATGTAATTGGATGTTTTTTTCCCCTCAACTTAAGGCATACCAGGAGGCTTTTTCCCTAGACAAGCACCCTTTTCTTGACTCTAATCATGAGAGGGAAAGCAGGTCAAGACCCAAAACAGAAACAGATAACCCTTCTTTCTGAAACCTAAAGTGGATAAAGTCAAGCCATCTTTTTCACACTTTTCATAATGTTTTTATTGTAGACAAAATAAGTTTCACATCATTTCAGTCATTGCTTAGAGCTTGAAAAAAATAAAAGAGGATGATACTATAAAAAAGTGATAGGAAGGGTTGCTTTAGATGGCGGAATCACGAGGCTCCTTCAGGGGATGAAAAGGGAGGTAAGCCATGGAGGGACAAGAGGAGTTTATAATGAAGATGAAAGGGAAGAGCATTCCAGGCAGAGAGAACTGTTAAGTGTAAAGAAAGACTCTTAAGGCAGGATTGAGTGTTTTGGAGAACAGAGAGAAGGCCAGGGAGGCAGGAACACTTGAAATGAGACGAGCATGTAGGAGATGAGGTACACAGAGGTAGGTAGGACCAAGTTATGGAACCTTAGAAACGGTGGTAGGGACCTTATATTTTATTTTGTTGTAAGCATGATGGAAACTCATGGGAAAGTTTGGAATAGAGGAGTGACATAATCTCAGTTTAAGATTTGTCTGGATAAGATACTGATTAGGAATTGTAGAAGAGTAGAGATGGAAGCAGAGAGACCAGTTGTAAGGCTGTTGCAATAGTCCAGGTAAGAAATTATGTGTCTTATCTTTGAGTGTGTAACAACAGGTACCTTTGGATGATTGAGTCAACAACGCATTCTGATAGTTTCAGTGTGGATAATAAAAGTAAAGTACAGGCTGGTTCCTAGTTTTCTGGCTTGTGCATTTGGGTGGATGAAGGGCCATTTACTGAGATTGGGAAGACTGAAGGAAGATGGGGTTTTGGAAGGAAAGGAATCAAAATTTTTGTTTTGGATTTAGTAAGTTCTTGATATTTCTTACACATCCAAGGAGATGTCCGGTAGACAGTGTTGCTTTTTGTTTTGTTCGTTTAAAAAATTTAAATGAAAGAGTTGAATTTACATTTCTAAGAAAACACTCAACTCTTTGGATGATGGTTAAAAAGTGCAGCATTTGTTAAGGTTTACTGAGTACTTAAGTGTAATGATGAATGGTTACCCCTAAGTTCTGCTTAATTGATTTGCTTTTAGGCCAAAAGGGTTCTTGAAGGAGATCATGGCTCACCTGCTGGAGAAATTGATGATGAAGACAAAGTATGTGCTAATAATTCTTTTGAAACAAAAGATTAAATAACTTAAGTAGCTTTTACCTTAATGTTTGAGAGCAAAGTATATCATAAAATATCCTTTCTTCTGACAAACTTTTCTTCTAAAAACAACTAAATTTAAAATGATTCTTTATATTTTTATTAGATAATAACTATTATTAATTTTTATGATAGACGTACTATATACCTTTGAAAAATGTACTTTAAGGAATTAATTACTCAAATTTACTTGTGGCTAGGACAAGGATGAGACTGAAACAGTTACACAGACTCAAACATCTGAGGTTTATGATGGTGACGGTCCCAAAAATGTGAGCTCTGATGTCTCTGATCAAGAGGAAGATGAAGAAAGTGAAGAATGTCCAGTGTCTATTAGTAAGTCTGAAGGCTCTAGACTAGGTTTATACATTAGTTCTTTATAGATCGCTTATTGAAACAGTTTGGTGGAGTGGAATGATTATAGAATTAGGTGTCAAACAACTCTGAATTTGAATTTCCGTGTGACCCTGACTAAATTACCTGTCCTTTCTACACCACAGTTTTCTAGTACTTACTGTTTTGAAGATTTCAGATACTGTATGTAAAGCACTTGAGCAATGCAGGAATGCAATAAATGGTAGCTATTATTAAGAGCTGAAATTTTACTAAAAATTGTGTTATTAATCAACTTAGATTTGTCCAAAGCTGAAACTCAGGCTTTGACTAATTATGGAAGTGGAGAAGATGAGAATGAAGATGAAGAAATAGAAGAATTTGAAGAGGGACCTGTAGATGTCCAGACTTCACTGCAGGCTAACACTGAAACTACAGAAGAAAATGAACACGACGATCAGGTATTCCAGTGCAGACTAACACACCCTCCACCAGTCTTACTGTAACTACTAAAAAGCTGATTCTTTTTACAGATGTTAAAATTTACAACTTCACCATTCTCATTTTCATGAATACAAACTACTTTAATATTCTTATTGAAATCCTAAACACTATTATTATTTTTGTATTTAGCAATGTTTACATTTAAAGCACTTCAAAAAAAATGTTTTTTTGATAACAAGTCCTAAAAAACTATGTGATTACTTCAGAAGATCTGGATTTTTAAGTTTTATTTTTTCTAGTTATACATGGAAGTGGTATGTAACAAAATAAAATCATTTCCTTTCCTACCTTCACCTCATCCTGCCCCAGAGGCAAAATTTTTTATGATTTCTTCTGCTGTTTACCTCCTTACATCTGAATAATATGTGTGTGCATTTATTCATTTATGTATTAGGCATTACCTACTGACTTCTGTTATAGCAGGTGAAGATTTTTAGGTCACTTACGGCTCCTCATTTAATTATATTAATCCTGTCCACCTCATTTAATTATACCTTTTGGTTAAATCTGTATTTAACCAAATATTTAGATTTAACCAAAATATGTAAATATTACTGACTGTTGAGCTAAGCAAATATTATTTATTGCTAAGTCTTATACATTTTTTCACCTGAATTTAATAACTGTCTCAATATTTTTATTTACTCTCTTTTCTTTCATCACAAACCCAAGTCTTTGCTATGCCCATCAATAGTTTTATAAACCTCTCAGTAGAATTTTCAACATGAACCAATTAGTCAGTTTTGTCCTTCCTGGAGCATTCTCCTTTCCTGCTCCATTCTGGGTTTGGCTCTTCTTTAGACCTTTAAATAGCTACCAGCCTGGGAATGCCCTTTGTTATTCTCTATTAGATCTCAGTTTCTGGAATCAAATCTTGCCTTTCTCTTCCTTGGTTTATTACCTCATTTTGGTGGAGCACATCCTCCAGTAGCTCTCTAAGAAAGAGTGCAAAGAATATTTTGAGACTTTATATTGTCTAAGAAAACTTAATGCTTCAGTGTTGAAAATCATTTTCCCTCAGGTCTTTGAAGGCACTGTCCTTGTCTTCTAGTTTTCAGTGTTGCCATTGCCTTTCTTTATTCTGATTCTTTGTATATATCTTTTTTTCTTTCTAGCTCTAGAAGCTTTCCCTCCATCCCCCCACCAGAGATCTGAAACTTTACAGTGATATACATCGTTGCAGGTCTTTTTTCATTCACTACACTAGGTACTCAGTTGTCTTTTCAATATAGCATGTTCTTCAGGTTTGGTCAATTTTCTTTTATTTCCTTTATTTCTTCCTTACCATTTTCTCTTCTTTTCTTCTGGAATAAATGTTATCAAACGTTATTAGCTCTCATGGGTTGATCTAATTTTTTCCTCTCTTTTATTGTCTCATTGCTCTTTCTCTTTTACTTTTTGGGAGATTTCTTCGACCTTAATACCTATGTGAAATTATTTTTATTTCAACTGTTACATTTTTAATTTCTAAGTACTTTTTTCCTGATTGTTACTTTTTTATAGCACCCTATTACCTCATCGAAGCAATATTTTCTCTTACCCACCTAGAGGCTTTCTTTAAATATCCACTGTACCTTTGGTGCTTATATTAAAGAATAATACATCAAAAAGCCAGTTGGGGTTCTTTTGGGCTTCACCATAGGGTAGCCGAGTGTATAGCTTTTTGACAGAAAATCTCAAATGTTAATTCCTATTGGTCTTTTCTCTGGGGTGGTTTAGTTTCTCCAAAGTAGGGAGGGTCCTCCGGTATCCTTCTGCCTCCTTGGCTGTTGGTGTTCTGCAGTTAGGTGTAGGATTAGGGCTGAGGGTCCCACCTCTATACAGACTTGCACTAGATCTTTCTGTTTCAGTGTGACACTTTATCCTGTCTTCACTTGTGCTTTCTGCAGCCTACCCCTTTCCTGGTGGCCCCTGGTCTGAGGCTCACTAGTTCATTTTCTCCAAAACATAATCTCGCATTTTCTGTTGAGCCTGGGAGAGGGAATCTAAACGTCCACATATTTCTTAAACAGCTTCAAACAACCACCAGCACCGTCCCCTTGTCACCAGCTCCCACCCCACTACTGTACTCCTTCCTTCCTAGAATCTGGTACACCTAGTTATGAGGTGAGTCTTCAGTTTTCTGTCCTCCTGCAGAAGGCACTTAGCTCTGTTCGTCTTTCTCTCCTCCTCGTCATTTCCTCTTCCTTTCACTTAACATCTGCATATAAATAGGTGTCTTTTTAAGATAGAGTCTGGTCTGAAAAAAAACAATGAAAACTAGTGGAGTCCATAACATTCAGTTCCTTGTGTTACTGTGAGGCTAAGAAGAGGAGCCCTTGTACTGAGCTGCCTTGGAACTGCAGCCACCGCCTCCTCCCTGAAACACTTTTAGGAGGTGTTTTAAAATTCCCCTGTCTGAGGTCTCAGGGTGGACATACCACACTTACCAAGCATCTCCTGTATAGTGACCATATATTTAGGCCCTACTATTAAGACATCACTTCTTCCTTCCAGGTTCCACAGCATGATTTTGAAAAATCAGCGGAAAGCAAAAATGTCCCATCGGAACAAGAACCCACTACTAGTAAAGGTAAGAAATCTAAATAAGTTTCAATGTTAAGATTATCTGAAGTGCCCTTTATGTGCTTAAAAACAAAAAAATCTAAATTCTTTGAACTTCCATTAGAAGTTCAAAGGTGTTTTGGACCTGATGTATGTCTTTTTTTTCTCCATAAATCCTTTGTAGAAAACACGAGGGCTTTGTTTCTGCAAACAGCTGTTAAAGAATAGTTGACAAATATTTAAACACAGAAAAAAATTTTGTAAGGAATGTATCTTTAGATACCAATGTGGGGGATTTTTAAAAATTAAGTTAAATTTTAAAAATTAAATTTAAAAAATTAAATTAAATTAAAAAATACCCATTCCTGGGCCTGACTCCTGAAAATCCTATTTCATTAGAAATCAGGTGCATTTCAGGTATCTAATATTTAAAGCATCCCCAGATGAATCTGGTCAAATAAATTTGGGAACCATTGATAAGGATAATTTCTAGTTGCCTTTTCTTTTGGGTCTTAAATGTCTTGATTACTCTCATTTATACTGTTTAGTCTTTATTTGGTATAATAGTAAATTTAATGACAGTTGTATTACACTAATGTTAAGACTTTCTTTTGATGACAGATGACCAAGATAGCACTCCTGTGAAGCCCTGTTACCTCAATATCTTGGAAAATGAGCAACCTTTAAACAGCACTGTCCAAAAGGACGCTCTTACTACCATCGATTCATCTAATCAGCCTAACGCTTTGCCCTTACCTTTAACTGAAATTGAAACCTTGGTGCCTAGAGTCAAAGAAGTTAAATCTGCCCAGGAAACTCCTGAAAGCTCTTTGGCTGGAAGTCCTGATACTGAATCTCCAGTGTTAGTGAATGACTATGTATGTATCATTTGCATTTCATTTCTGTGCATATTTTTTCATTTTCAGGTTAACATTTCTAGTATATAAACACAACTCTGCTTTGTGTTTAGGTTTAGAAACTGTCGGAACATTTTTATTTCTTACTCAGATTTATTTTAAACTTGAACAGAAGAGTGATAGTGAATTAAGATGACCATCTCAAAACCTAAAATTCCACTTTTCATAGTTTTGAGAAGCAAAGAGATGAGTTTTATATGGAAACCTTGAGGGAGTTCAAGTTCAGATCTAAAGGGGTAGTGATATGTGAATCATCTCTTACTCCATCCACGCTTGACTTCTCAACAGTTTGGAACACTTCATAATCTTTGATAACCCTGAAAGTTTACATTTGGGATGGGAAATAAAGCAGTTTGACAGCACTAGAGTCCCTAGCTCTGTATAGGGAATGACAGAAAAGTAAGCTAGCAAATCTGCATTTATGATGTAAGTAGCTGAGTTTAGTTTTACTCTGGACGTTTGTTTCAATTTAATTTTATAGCAAATAGGTTTTTTTTTGGTGGATCCTTGGGCTGTATATGTTATATATACTTTACTTTTTCTTGTCAGTAAAAATGAAGGGATTTGTAATAATGTACCTTTAGGTCTAAAGAATGTGTTTCACATATTTTTTAATTAACATCAGTTTTCTGCCCAAAGATATACTTATGATTTCACAGCTTCTCAGCAAGGGGGCTTATAATACTTCAAAACATTCGTAGAAAGAGTACTCTCTTAGTTGTTTTATTTGCTTCACTACCTGTAAAATTTTGCATTTAAAACTGAAAGTTAGGGCTTCCCTGGTGGCGCAGTGGTTGAGAGTCCGCCTGCCGATGCAGGGGACACGGGTTCGTGCCCCGGTCCGGGAAGATCCCACATGCCGCGGAGGGGCTGGGCCCGTGAGCTATGGCCGCTGGGCCTGCGTGTCCGGAGCCTGTGCTCCGCAACGGGAGAGGCCGCAGCAGTGAGAGGCCCGCGTACCGCAGGAAGAAGAAAAAAAAAAAAAAAACAAAAAACTGAAAGTTACTAGATTTGTTCTTGTTATCATTTGATGAGTGCATAGAATTACTGTAGGAGGCATTCAATCAAAATTAACTTGAAATTAGATCTTAGAGGGTCTTGAATTTGAATTTTAGGCAGGGAACACTACTGAAGGTCTTTGTGCAAGAAAGTGAAATGGTCAAAGTCACTGTTTTTGAAGATGAATCCGATGACTATGTAAGAAGTGTTGTCAAGGAAGCTGTGTTAGGAGCCTCCATTATCATATAAATACAAAATGAGCTGAATAGAGAGACATGGGTGAGAAATGTTTCAAGAAAAAGAAAAACCTAAGGTTTCTACTGGGTAATTGGTAGAATGATGATACTATTAAAAATCAAAGAACTAGGAGAATAAAAGACTTCAGTTTTCAGGAAAACAGTGTGAGGTGTTTTTTAGTAACTTTTGTGAGTTACTAAGTTCATACCTCATCTTTCTGTTTGAACCTCTGGAGTTGATACTGAAAGTCTGTAGGGGCTTCGCTGGTGGCACAGTGGTTAAGAATCCGCCTGCCCATGCAGGGTACACGGGTTCGAGCCCTGGTCTGGGAAGATCCCACAGGCTGCGGAGCAACTAAGCCCATGTGCCACAACTACTGAGCCTGTGCTCTAGTACCCACGAGCCACAACTACTGAGCCCATGCACCTAGAGCCCATGCTCTGCAACAAGAGAAGCCACCACAATGAGAAGCCTGCACACCGCAACGAAGCCCCCACTCGCCGCAACTAGAGAAAGCCTGCGCGCAGCAATGAAGACCCAAGACAGCCAGAAAGAGAGAGAGGGAGAGGGAGAGGGACAGGAAGAGGGAGAGAAAGAAAAAAGGAAGGAAGGAAGGAAGGAAGACAGACTGTAAATGTTTACTTATATTCTGCTGGATACAGTTCTGATGCATTCTATAAACATATCAAGTAATAAGAGTAGTTCTAATTATTTTAGCCCTCAGTATTACTATTTTTTCCTCTAACCTGTGTGAACTGGCTCTTTGTTTTATAAAATGGGGACAGAAAAGCTTGACTGTGTGCCCATAGTTGCAAGTGTGTAGCTCTTCTCGTGAACTCTAGATTTCTGTTCTATTCACTGAGCTGAATATAGAAGAAAAGCAAATATGATAGAATTACTGACATATATACACATGTAAGAATCCGCTTTATCTCCTGGCATGGATTACTTTGGTTTAGATCCAGAGATAGAGTGGATTGCCGTCATTAAATATAATTTGTTAATCTTATAGGAAGCAGAATCTGGTAACATAAGTCAAAAATCTGATGAAGAAGACTTTGTGAAAGTTGAAGATTTACCACTTAAACTGACAATATATTCAGAGGTATTTTGCTCTCTTTAATTAAAGTTGTCTTTATATAACAAATATTGTTAAGGTGAAAAATGATTTTGTATTTTTAATTTTCATTCTAAAGGCAGATCTAAGGAAGAAAATGGTAGAAGAAGAACAGAAAAACCATTTATCTGGTGAAATATTACGTGAAATGCAGCCTGAAGAACTAGCTGGGAATTCTCAGACACTAAAAGAACCTGGTAAGAGTTATCATTTTTAACCATATCATATTGAAAAGCTACTGAATCTTGATCCTGTCATTTTGTTTTGTTTTTTAAATGTGCTACTAGTACCTGGAATATCTAAGATAAACATTAGAAAGGAAGCGTAGTTCTATAAAAATTCGTTCAGCTGCCCAATTTATAAAATAGTATTATCAGATAATTTTTTTCTGTTTTTAGGGTTTTTTTTGCGGTATGCGGGCCTCTCACTGTTGTGGCCTCTCGTGCCGCGGAGCACAGGCTCTGGACACGCAGGCTCAGCGGCCATGGCTCACGGGCCCAGCCGCTTCGCGGCATGTGGGATCCTCCCGGATCGGGGCACGAACCCATGTCCCCTGCATCGGCAGGCGGACTCCCAACCACTGCGCCACCAGGGAAGCCCCTGTTTTTAGTTTTAACAAAGTAATATATGCACATGGCTTAAGAAAGAAAGGTATAAAGCAGTTAGTGATGATTGGCAAGAGCCCGTTTCTTTTAATTATTGGTTTTCAGTTCTTTTGGAGGAGACCCTCTAGATCTCTGAATACTATTCTTATAATTTTTCTTAATTTTAAAAATTAGATAATTTTCCTGTCTCCCAAACGGAAAGTATTTAGACCTACCTCTTCTTCTTTCAGTGTTTATGTTTTTGGTTTTCCTGTTACCTTTGTTCTTATAAATATATACATTTTCTAGTTCCATCAACTTTGGTCATTACCCAACTACTTGCTCCTCCCCTTTTCCTTCTGCCTTCTCTGTTCAGTTTTACTCATATTCTTACGTTATTAACATTATTAAAGTAAACACACTTACATTCTGTTTTTGTAACTATAATAATTGAATCTTGTATAATTTCCTGAAGATGATTCTATATAAATATGGTTTGTTGCAGAGCCAAGTGATAATCCCAGATTTCCTTCTTTATGGGTCTAATAGCACAACCCAAGGGCCACTCAGAGGAGCACATTTCTTGCATCAAGTTCAAAGATTTCTTTTTGTTCATCAATTCATCAGTTGATTAAACTCATATAAGATTTTTTGTTTTTTTTTTTAAGAAATAGGGTGAAGAGAAGTGCAAACCAAATGTCAAACCTTCAGTTAATTCCTCACTCTTCAGCCCATTTCTGCCTGTTAGGACTCAGTTGGTACCCTCTGCACTGCCGCCTGTCCTAGTGTGTCTAGGCTGCAGCTTCCTCCCCTCTTCTCTGTGCCTCCGTCTCCTTTGAGCATCCTGGGAACTTGTGGTTCGCCATCCTCTGTTCTCTCACAGCCAGTCTTCTTCTGTTGGTCTGGGTTTATTCATTTTTATATCTTTTTTTTTCTAGTGGGGCTTTCTTTTGGAGAGAGAGGAAGTATCTGCTTAGTCTGCCGTCTTAAAATGGAAACCCTTACCTGTGCCTTTTAAACTCTTGCTGTGTGTTATCAGGGAATTATTGTAGCAAACTGAGTTTCTTTTGTAATAACTTCATATTAGAAGTGAAAGTTTTAATGGAAGAGAGCAGTATTAAACTAAATTCTATAAGGTCTTAACTTAGTAAGTAATTTATAAGGCATTAACTATGATTCTGTTTTTCAGAAACAGTGGGAGCCCAAAGTACATGAGATGTCTTCAGAGGCTCATCTAACTCTCTCTTTACATAGTCAATGCATATATGGAAATGGCACTAAATAAACATCTGTTTTGATCTGTAAAAAATGTAAATTAGTTTGACACTGCATTTTTGGTAGGTGTGCTAATTTCTGCCCATGGCAGTTTAAAACATCAAAAACTGAATTCTGGACAGATTCAAGCCTTGATACACTGTGGGTTTTTTTTCTTTTTCTTTCTGTCATTTTTTTTGGTCTTGATTTTTTTTCCCCATTGTGATGTTTGGTAACGTTAAATTTAAAATGTAGTTTTAAATAAAGTTTGGACTTAACCTGTAAACTATCTTTTTTGGAAATTATGTTGAATTCTATACAGCAAGTCACTGTTCTGTATAATTAGGCTATTCAAAGAGCAATGGTCAAGAGTTAGAGAAATATACTATTTATTGTAAAGCCCAGCCTTTAGGCCAGGCTTCCAAATAATGCCAGTGTTGCTGCTATTGGGTCTAATGTTCTTTTAGATACTTGCATGTCTTATTCCTGTGCAAGAATAGGGCAGGTTATAAAGGTTTCCAGGTTATTGTAGAATATATATTAATATTCTATTCAAATTGGATAATAAGTTTAGAACACTTGTCCTTAGTACGTAGAACTTACATAATTATCTATTAGATAAATATTTTCTAGAATTTCAATTCATATCTGTGTTGCCTCAGTCTAAAAGTAAAAAAAGTTTTCTATAATTAGAGAGTATTTCTGCACAGCCAAGTAAAGTAACATTGTGATTAATTTTAAAAGGAAAACCAAGATCTTTAAAGTAGAGATTAATAGAACTAAATTTATGTACCAGCACATTAAAGTTCTATATGCCTTCGGACAACCTTGCCTTTTGAGATGATAGTTTAGCCAAAGCATAGCAGTTGCTTCTGTATGCAGTGAGAGAGAAGCAGGTTCGCAGAGGAAGTTTTGAGTAACGGAAATCTACATGACCTCTTTGTCATGAAGTAAATCAGCTTTTAAAGGTGGTGTAGCTTTAGATCCCAGACTTGCCACATACCCAGTAAGGCTTCACATAGCCAGTTAACAATTAAGTCATCTTTACAGATTCTTTCTTGAATAAAATATGAAGAATTGTTCCAAATAGTCTTTTAAATTTGTCAACAATTAACTGAAGTATCCCATAAGAAAAGAATTTGGTTGGTATTCCTTTGAAATTCTTGCCTGATACCTCAGTGTAAAAGTATAATGTCCAGTCAGGGAGTATTAAATGAGGATTTCCCTATGAGGGCATTGACTGTATTGCTCCATAACTTAAATTATGTGAGACATATATCTCCAACTTTCTGAATTAGTAAAACTTATTCAGAAAACTATCATCCCAGAAACAGGAATTCTTATTCAATTGGCTTGACTTCAGGGAAATTGAAACATAAGTTACATTATATGTATACTTAAGTTCTGTATTTGTTTTCTAGACTCTGTACAGAAACTTCATTTTGATACTCAAGCCAAGCCTTACATATTAAGACTGTCTCTCTCTCTGCATGCATTTTAAAGATCGATACAGTGGAAGCATTGTACTTATACCTTAGTTATTACTGTAGTATCTGTGAACCTTATCAAACTTGCTTATTTGACTTATGTTATAGCTGTTGTAATATGGTCTGTTTTTTTCTATTATAGTAGATAATTTAGTTTTAAAATACCTAGGACTTGAGAGCAGATAACTTGTTTAATATGTTTTTCCCTGGTAACTGTTGCTAAAGGGTTAGGCATTGAATATTACTGTTTGTCTTCATTTTTAAGTTAAAAATTTGGTTAGAGATAAAAGAGGAAGAAAAGGTCAAAATGAGTGAGAGAGAAACCTCGCAGGTTGAAATAATGCCTAAAAGAGTGAGCTCGCCAGACTGTGCAGCAGGTACTCTTTGTATTTTGTAACATTCACTTTGGGTAAATGCTTTTTCACTGTTAATAAATGTATATCCTGCATACAGCCCTGAATTGCATTTTCATTTAAATTGACATACTCATTTACGCTTTAGAATTTATTCCAGAATTGTGGCTTATTTGACTATTTGAAATGTGTTAAAAAAAAAAAAACCCTCAATACAAACTACTATATATAAAATAGAAAAATAACAAGGTCCTACTGTATAGCACAGGGAACTATATTCAGTATCCTGTAATAAACTATAATGCAAAAGAATATGAAAAAGAATATATATATATGTATAACTGAATCACTTTGCTATACACCAGAAACTAAAACAACATTGTAAATCAACTATACTTCAGTTTTTAAAAAAATCAAGATATGAAAAATAATGACATATCAACCAACCAGAGAGAAGATTTATTAAACTTGAGACATTTTTCTTATAGTGGCCATGCTCTTCTATTTTTTAGTTACATCTGTCTTATATACTACATACAGAACATTCTCATATTTATTCAGAATTAGATTGGCATGTTTCTTGCTCAACTTTCTTTAATATAAAAAACTCGTTCTTTATCTGTCAAAGAAATAATTGCCTCTGGATTTCGCTTGTTTCAGTATACACGTGTAATTGCTCAGTCGCCTTGCTTGGAAGAGCCAGCATTTCTTGTTCTTTCTGCACAATTCTAATTGTTACTTTAATGTTCACTGTCTTTACATGTCTAGTTTTTTCCTCATATTAAGTAGTGTCTCTGGCTGACCCACTTTCCATTAAGGAACAAGGAACAGAGGAAAATTCTATGCCTACAAATGACTGTGATTCATATATAAACAGAGTTTTAATTATCTTATCAGTTCATTTCATCTGCCCAGACTCAGAAATATCCACAACAGAATATCCTTTAGGCCAGCAATTTATAGAAAGCTGTTGATCTGGTTATTTTGAAAACTAATCACAGCATAATGTTTCTGTATAACAGTTCTGTTCTCCCACCTACTTAATATATTTCTTGCATTATGACTTTTCCTACATGTAATTAGTTATCCCCCATATATAGGTCTAGCAAATCACATGTGATTAATTTAAAATAAATAATATAGTTATAAATATTAAGAATATTAATCAGAAATATTAATTAGAATTATTAATTAGAAATATTAATTAGAAATCTTCACCTTTAATGAACTGTATCCCCCAGAGTTATAGTTGCCTTTTTAAGGCCATTCTCTTAATCAAATGACATCATGAAAAGGCTTTGAAAAATATAAAGTGCTATACCAGTTCACAGTAGTAGCACTCAGCATTGGTGTTAACCTTGCTTTCAGTGAGACTGTGTCTGTGTACATTTAGTGTCTCCACTGCTCCATCTCCTGTTGCCTCACAGTTGATACTCAGTATCTTCCTAGAAGGGGCACAGGCATGGGTTACTCTTATCAAATGAAGTAGTGTTCATGGAAATGCCTTGATGACAGGTACTGTATATAAATGTAAGGTATCATGTGTGTATTCATGTTGGAGAAAAGAAAGGTCCAGGAAAAGAAGGGCTAAGATTCTCCTCAAACTTACACAACTCAGTAGTGAGGTTTTTTGCCTACTTTTCAGTGTTCTGACAGAGTTTTAAAAACTAGACTTACATATTAAGAACCCATAATTGCTTCCATGTGTTCTTTGGCTAACATTTTTTTCTGACATGTCCTGGCTGTATACTCTTTTTGTAGTTCTTCCCTCTTTAGGTAAAGAGGCAAAGTCTAAAGAGCCTTCCATAATGGATTTTAGAGGTGCAGTTTTCCCACAGTGTCACTTCCACCATTCTAGTTATCCTCCTCCTATTTAGTTTTATTTACTCTTCTTTCCATTTCCTCACTCTCTTAGTATCCCCAAATCCCCCAAAAATGTTTAAGACATAGGTAGAGTAATGGAGTTTATGCTACAAAGTTAGTATTTCCAATAGCTTTTTGGACTTTGTTCTTTAGTGAAGTGTATTTGGTTTACAGTATTATATCATTTTCAAGTGTACAAGATAGTGATTCAATATTTTTATAGATTATACTCCATTTAAGGTTATTATAAAATATTGGCTATATTCCCTGTGCTGTACAATATATCCTTGTAGCTTATTTATTTCATACATAGTAGTTTGTACCTCTTTATTCCCTACCCCTGACTTCCCCCCGCCCCCCTTTCCCTGTCCCCTCTGGTAACCATTAGGTTGTTCTGTATAGCTATGAGACTGTTTCTGTTTTGTTATACTGTCTGTTTTATATTTTAGATTCCATGTATAAGTGATAACATTCAGTATTTGTCTTTGTCTGACTTATTTCACTAGGCGTAAGTGAACCCCAGGTTCGTCCATGTTGTTGCAGATGGCAAAATTTCATTCTTTTTTTATGGCTGAGTGTAATATTCCATCTTGTGTGTGTGGGTGTATATGTATATATATATACCACATTTTCTTTATCCATTTATCTATTGATGAACACTTAGGGTGTCTCCATATCTTGGCAATTGTAAATAATGCTGCAGTGAACATTGATGTGCGTGTATCTTTTTGAATTACTGTTTTTGTTTTCTTTGGATATGTACCCAGAAGTGGAACTGCTGGTTCATATGTAGTTCCATTTTTAGTTTTTTTGAGGAATTTCCTTACTATTTTCCATAGTGGCTGCACCAATTATTCCCACCAACAGTGCACAAGGCTTCCCTTCTCTCCACACACTCAACAGCACTAAAAGACAATAGCCGTTCTGACAGGTGTGAGGTGATGTCTCATTGTGGTTTAGATTTGCATTTCCCTGATGATTAATGATGTTGAGCATCTTTTCATGTGCCTGTTGGCCATCTGTATGTCTTCTTTGGAAAAATGTCTATTCAGGTCCTCTGCCCATTTTTTAATCGGGTTGTTTGTTTGTTTTTTATGTTGAGTTGTATGAGTTCTTTGTATGTTTTGGATATTAACCCCTTATCAGATAAATCATTTGCAAGTATCTTCTCCCATTCAGTAGGCAGCCTTTTCGCTTTGTTGATAATTTCCTTCGCTGTGCAAAAACTTTTTAGTTTGATGTACTTCCATTTGTTTATTTTTGCTTTTGTTTCCCTTGCTTGAGGAGATATATCCCCCCAAAAAAATCTTTTTGGAGACTGATGTCAAAGAGTGTACAGCCTGTGTTTTCTTCTAGGAGTTTTATGGTTTGTGGTCTTATAAACCATTTTCAGTTTATTTTTGTATATGGCATGAAAAAATGTTCTAATTTCATTCTTTTACATGTACCTGTCCAGTTTTCCCAGCACCACTTATTGAAGAGACTGTCTTTTCCCCATTATATATTCTTGCCTCCTTTGTCATAGATTAATTGATCATAAGTGCGTAGGTTTATGTGTCTGTTTTTGTGCCAGTACCCAATGCTTTTGGTTACTGTAGCTTTGTAGTATAGTCTGAAGTCAGAGAGTGTGATACCTCCAGCTCTGTTCTTTTTTTCTTAAGATTGCTTTGGCTATTTTAAATAGCTTTTGGGATTATAATTTTCAAGTTTATTTGGATTATGTCACATATGATTGCCTTTTTCTCCTCCCTATCTTTCTTTATATTCCACCACCACCAATTGCCAAGTTTAGGTTATACAGGTGTTTAATAGGTTAATTTCTATAATGCTTGTTATCCGTCATTGAATTCTATTATATTTGAGTACAATTTCTGATAATAGCTAGAAAAACAAGGTATATTTCAAGATGTAAATATTTTCTAACCAAAGAGATACATAAATATTCCATTTCTTGTTTCATGTGATTTTGAAACTTATTCTCTGATTGTGTCAGTGGTTAGTCTTAGAATTTCATGTAGAAAATCTCTGTACCTTCCAAGGGATTGTCAGGACTTAAAAGCTCAGCTTCATATAACATTGTATAGTTCAACTTTTTTCTTCTATCAGTATTAGCAGTCATTTTAATACATTGGAGTCCTATGTTCTTTAGCTTAAAATTCTTTCACAGACAATATTTGGACAAGTATTATAAGAGATAGTATTACTATGACTTTTGGAAACATATGATGCACAAAAACATACTGATGTTTTTAGCCCACTTTATTCCTCATTTTTCTGTCTGCAAAATGAATTATCCTGGATCCAAGGATGCTCTTAGTATTTACATTTTATCAAATGGTAACTGTTTACATCTTTCAAAGGAAGATTTTTTTTTCTAATAAATTTATTTTATTTTTTGGGCTGCGTTGGGTCTTCTTTGCTGTGCATGGGCTTTCTCTAGTTGTGGCAAGCAGGGGCTACTCTTCGTTGTGGTGCACTTGCTTCTCATTGCGGTGGCTTCTCTTGTTGCGGAGCACAGGATTTAGGTGCGTGGGCTTCAGTAGTTGTGGCCCACGGGCTTATTTTGCTCCGCGGCATGTGGGATCTTCCTGGACCAGGGCTTGAACCCATGTCCCCTGCATTGGCAGGTGGATTCTTAACCACTGCACCACCAGAGAAGTCCCTCAAAGGAAGATTTATGAAAATAAATAAAAATGGAAATTAATAAGCAATTGTACAAATAATTATCAGTGTTTATTAAAATCACAGTGAACAAGACAGTGTTGAAAACGTATAGTTTATTTTGTAAGAAAATTGGGATTAAATTACAAGGATCCATGTGACCACAGCTTTGGTCAGTCATTTCATGATTTGTGAGGCTCTGGCCCCTTCCCTTGGCATGGTGGCACAGCCTGAAAAAAATGTATACTTTCTTGTTGTTACTTAATAGAGATCTTCCTGGGCATGTTCCCCGAAACAAACTCCACAGGATGGGAGAAAGGGGAGTAACAATTTTTCTTCCTACTCCCTCTAGGCTTTGTAAAACCAAAGTCAGATGTTATACAGCCCCATCCCCAACCTTAAATGTAAACAACCAAATGATGTTTTAAATTAAAGCCTTCCATCTTTGACATTCTAGAATTTCTGTATGGTGAGATTTATGAAATTCATATGGATGTACAAAGAAGTTCTTATAATAAATGTAGGCATTCCCTAAGACTTAATCTTTAGATCTCTCAATTATACTTTGTAAAACCTTGATGATCTCATCTAACCTCATAACTTGAAACATCATTTATAACTTGCCTGCTTCCAAGTTTATATGTCAGTACAACCTCCCTCCCCTCTCAAAGTCTTAAGTTCTTTTGAATGTCTAGTAGGTTTTCTGAACTTGATGTGTCCAAAACTGAGTTCTTGATTGTTCCAAATCTAATTTTTCTGCCGTTTTCCCACCTAATAAATGGCACTTCCATCCTTCTACTTTCTCAAGACAGAAACCCTGACATTATCTGTAGCTCTTCTCCCACATCCAAATAGTCAGCTCTACCTTTAAAATGTAACTAGAATCTAATAATTCTCACTACCTCTTCTACTACCCTCTTTATTCAAGCCACCCTTATCTCTTGACTGGATTATTATGGTAGTTTCTTAATGCCCCTATCTCTTCCTTCCTTGGCTTTCTATAACTGAAACTCATCACAGTAGCCAGAGTGATTCTGTTCAGATGTCGGTAGCTTTCTATTTCACTCCAGTTAAGAGCAAAATAGTCTTTACAAGACTCTGTGGGACCGGTTCTCTACCTCTACCTCACTTCTTATTTTCCCCATTATTCACTCAGCTTCAGTCACACTGACTTTTTGCTGTTTCTCGAACATGCTGGGGATCCTCCCACTGCTGGACCTTTGCATTTGTTGTTCCCTCAACCTAGAATGCTTTTCCCAGATATCTTTATGGCACACATTTAGTGAGATCTCTGTGTGTCCAACTTAAAATTACAACCTCCACGAATCATTCTTATTCCCTTGCCACGTTTTATTTCTTTACCTATTACTTATCAACACTGTATTACTAACTTGTCTTATTGTCTGTTTCCTCTTTACTCCCAATTGAAGGGTAAGCTCTATAAGGGCAGGAATTTTTCTCTGCTTTGTCCACTGCAATATAACTAACCTTTAGAGCAGTTCTTGGCATATAGAAGGTGTTCACTGTCTATGAGTAAATGATTAAATTCTTTTAGTACTCCAAAGAGAGGTTTAAGTTCTTACATTTTACTAAGTAGGATTGGCTATCTCATTTAATTATGACAGATTCTCTCCACTTCAACAGTTTTGAAAAGAACAGTGTAATACTCCTATAGTAGTGTATTTCAGACGGAAGAGTTCCAGCTGAAGAAAATGCAAATATATACCTAGTTATTCTTTTTCAAATCTGCTAATAGGTAAGTCATATGCATTGATTGATATGATCAAAATGAATATGGAATTATTTAAAATGCAGTGAATTCAGTGATGTGATATGACAGCAGATTTTAATCATTGGAAAGCCTTTCAGAAAGACCAGGTTTTTACTCAAATTTAAAAGTATCTACTAAAGGTTTGTGAGAAGAGGATTCTCCCCCCGCCCCCCATTTTTCTACTAAATGGTCCATGAAAATTGGTACCGTAGTTTGGCAATATGCACCGAAGTTTTTCATGATATGTATATCCTTTGACAGAGCAGTTCAATTTCTAGAGATGTATCCTAAAGATAAACAACTTACTAAGTTGTAAGAATTCTTTTTATATTTTGGATACTAGTCCTTTGTCTTATATATTTATTATAAATATTTCCTCCCAGTCTGTGGTTTGCATTTTCATTTTTCTCTTTCAAAGAAGCTGTTAATTATGTTATGTCATTTTTTTTAATGCTTGGTACTTTGTGTCCTAAGAAATAATTTGCCTATGCCTAAGTCATTGAGGTTTTTTTCCTATTTTCTTCTAGACGTTTTATAGTTTTAGCTTTTACACGTAGATATATCCTCCATTTTGAGTAATTTTTTTGTATGATGTGAGGTAAGGATCAGATTTATTTTCCTCCCATATAGAAATCCAGCCTGCACCATTTGTTGAAAAGACTATCCTTCTCTATTAAATTATCTTGTCACCTTCATGGAAATCAGTTGGCCATGTGTGTGTGGATCTGTATGTGGAATCTCTTTCCCACTCATTTATATATGTAGTCTTATGTCCATGTCGTTACTGTAGCTTTATACAAAGTCTTGAAAATAGGCAACATAAGACCTCTAAGTTTGTTCTTCTTTCTCAAGAACTTTTGACTATTCTGTGTCCATAATCTTGCATTTACAGTTTTAGAACTGTCTTCTTAGTTTTCACAAACAAAAAAGCTGCTGGGATTTTTATTGGAATTAACATTGAATAAATAGATCAATTTGAGGAAATAAAAATGTAAACAGTATTGAGTTTTCCAATCCATGAACCGTGTATAGCTTTCCATTCATTTAGGTTGTCTTTTGGCTCTATACAGAAATTTGGTTTGATAGTATTTGTCAACTTTGCAGTGTAACTACCTGTCTACAACATTTACTACTTGTGTAATAACTCAGCTCACCTATTATTTGCAGGACTTTGGCTATCGGCAGTATTCTTGCATTGCTGATTTCATTGTCACCGATTTGTGAAAAGGGAAGTGGCTAGGTTGATTCTTTAAAATTGTTGTTCTAGAAAAGAGGTAATTGTTAAATCACCACCACTGTTTACTGCCTGGTGGCTAAATTAACCTCCCTGTGGGAGACAGAAACAACTTAATGTT